>NC_089249.1:20245154-21445154 GCF_963930625.1 Muntiacus reevesi
AGTAGCTCTCCCTTCATCCTCCAAGGAGGAATTCAGCAATTTGCAGCAGCCCTCCAAGCTGGAATGAATTCTTTAGTTGAGACCAGTAATTCGCCCCCGGTATTCACTGGAGAAGGTGGCCCAGGCTCATGAAGATACCATTCATAGCTGTGGGGCTACAGGAAAAATGATTCTTCCCTTAAAATCATAAATCCTTCCATTGATTTCCAATGTAATTAAGAGGTTTCTTACTTTAGTTTTATGTAGACTGCATTTGCTCTGCTTAGCAATCGTTTGATTCAGTGAGTTTCTTCTATTTAAGAAAATATTTATCTTAGGATTCATAGGCGTTGGAGTGCAGTTTATTTTATAGCTGGGAATATTCTTTATGCCTTCTACCTACCTCTCATCAAGGAATAGTGGGAAATAGGATGGTAGTGGTCACTTGTCATTGAAGGACATTATAGAAATTCCTAACCAATGCTTATCATTAATTCCATACCTTTGACTAAAACATGCTAATTCAAAACAGGACTGCTTGATTCCCAAGGCTAGTTCTCTTTACAAAGGTTCTTTAGTCTCTGATTAACCCAGAACTATACTGGACTCTGATGATTCTCTGAACTAAATGAGACACCTTTTCTAAACTAATCTCATCTACATCTACCAGTCTCTCAGAAGGGCAAGATAAACTGTGTCCAGAGAAACCTGTTAGTTTTCCCAGTATTCTCCAATGTTTTATGCTATTCACTAGGTTGATCATTGACTACCAAGGATCTATGTACTCTCTGAGGACATCAGCCTTATCTCTGGTATAATATGATACTAGGTGCATAGTTGGGCTTTCCAGATGGCGCTAGTGGTACAGAATCTGCCTGCCAGTGCAGGAGATGTAGATGTTGGTTTGATCCCTGGGTCAGGAAGATCCCCTGGAGAAGGGCATGGCAACCCACTCCAGTATTCACGCCTGGAGAATCCCATGAACAGAGGAGCTCGGCGGGCTACATACAGTACCTAGGGTTGCAAAGAGTCATACATGATGAAGTGACTTAGCACATCAGGTGCATAGTTTCCAAATATATATGTTTTGATTGATTCAACTTGTTTCTGGCTGCAAGAAGGTTTTTAAGTCACAAATGGTTGTTCAAGCTCCTCCAAGTGCCACAGCCTTCTCCAACTATTGCTTGGGGCCTCCTGGATCAAAGATCCTCAATATGAGGGTAAGCAGAACATGCTGCCTCAACAATTTTGGGTCTGTGTCCCTGGCCATCTCGAAGCAGTTTGAACAGAGTTGCCCCCTCTTTTCCCTAGTAGCCATATTCTCCTAAATGAAAAGGGGAGAAATAAAGGATGACAGTCAGGGAGGAAGGACAGGGGTCCCCAAGTGGGAGGAGGAAGTAAACTGCTAGTGGCAGACATTTTTTCCCCCTTATCTCCATGAGATTAAAAGGTTCCTTTTAATCCTGTGTTGCCATGACAACACCTGGTGCCCCCTGAACTTAACTTTTTCTCAAGCCTTGAGCTAACCAAAGTGTCTTTCTCATTGAAATGTTTTTCTTAAGCTGTGTTAATGAAACTATTCATTTGCTTGGAAATCTGCCTTTCTTCAAGATTCATGTTAATTGTTTTATGGCCAGAGGTGAGTCCCCTTGTGCCATTCTATCCACAATACATATTGTGGGAGAGGAGCCTGGTGCAACACTCTCTGTCTGAGGCATTTCTTTTATCCGATTAGCAGCTTGCTATAAGCTATATAACGCCTTGCTAAAAACTAGCAAAGGGGCACTCTTTCTGTCCCCTTCAGAAGTCTATCTTAGAAGCTTTCTCTACCCCATTTACACTTTAATAAAACTCTTCTACAAAAAAGCTCTGAGTGATCCAGCCTTGTCTCTGGCTCCAGATTGAAGTCTTCTCCTTGGAGGCCAAGGATACCAGATTCGCTCACAGCTCACGGAAGTAACCTTTCAGAAATGTATCTTTGTGTGCCGGGGATCATGTATTTTTATTTAAATTAATAAACAAAGTTTATGTCTTAAGAATGATCTGCTTTTGTTATCATAATATGATAACTGTAACAAATAGAGCAAAAAAAATTTTTAAATGCTCTTTAGTATAAATTGTTAAAACTCATCTTCCTGAGCAGTGATCACCAGGGCACTCTTGGTGGAATCACTCGGGTCATGGATGAACCTGCTGTTCCCGCCCTCACCCCCCAATTCATATGTTGACATATAACCCCCAGTACCTGTATTTGAAGATTGGCCTTTAAAGAGACAATTGAAGTAAAATGAAGTCATAGGTGTGAGGCCCTAATCCAATAAGATTGTTGTCTTTATTAGAAAAGAAGACACCAGATTCTCTCTCTTCCTGCCCTCTCCTCCAGAGGAAAGGCCATGTGAGGACACAGTTAGAGCGCAGTTAGGAATTGCAAGCCAGGTGGAGAGGTCTCACCAGAAACCACCACTATCTTGATGATCTTGGACTTCCAAACCTCCAGAATCATGATCTAATCCTGAGATTTAGATGTCTCCAGGAATCTACAATTTTAACTTTTAGAAAGAGAATGAGGGCTTTCTAGGTGGTACAGTGGTAAAGAATTGGCCTGCCAATGCAGGAGACATAGGAGTCGTGGGTGTTGAATCCCTGGGTTGGGAAGATCCCCTGGAATACGAGATGACAACCCACTCCCAGTATTCTTGCCTGGAAAATCCCAAGAACAGAGGAGCCTGGCGGGCTACAGTCCATGAGGTCACACAGAATTGAACACAAATGAACAGATGAGCACATGCACACACACAAAGAGAGAGAATACAGGGCCTGTGTGTTTTTAATTTACTTCTAGCAGAGACTGGCAGCACCCTGCAAATGAATGCTTTCGTGTTTTGGCAGTGAAACAAAAGAAAATTCACATTAAATGGGATAAAGAATGTGATGAAAATAATTAACCTCAATCAGTACAGGGTAAGATCACTGCTCAAATGAGTTACCAAAATCCCTGTGTGATTTCAGGGATCTAGAGGTTACAGAACTGAAGGTAAGCCGTAGGCAACTAGGATATATATGTATATATACGGGGGGGCTGGGACACGATGTAAGATGTGCTTCCTGGTACGTGAACACACAGAGGCATTATTCTTATTTCACAGAAGAAGAAAGTGAGACAGGAGAAGGGACAAGCCAAGGCCAGTGAGCAGGAAGCTCAGAGGTGGAACCCAAGGTCAAGTGTCAGACCCTTCATGGACATGACTTTGAATCCTCCTTATTTTAAACTCCTGTGATTTCTTCATTCTGTTACTAGGGATTTTTCCAACTAAGTTTTGGTGGTGAGTACGCTGCAGCTGGAGGAGAGCTTGGCAACCCACTCCCATATCCTTCCCTGGAGAATCCCATGGACAGAGGGGCCTGGTGGGCTGCAGTCCTGGGGGTCGCAAAGCATCGACAACGACTGCGCAGCTAAGCAGAGGCTGCAGCAGCCCACCGCAGCACAAGCAGAAGGAGAAGTCCAGTGCTGATCGCGTGAACTTATAGAACATTGTAAACCAATGTGACCTCAGTCTAAAAAGGGTTTAGGACCACCCACCGCTGAGTGAGACTGCTGTGTGAGAGGACCCTAATCAGAGACACTCAGGATGGGCAGGGGAGAGGATCAGCCAGGTGGAGGAGGGGTGGAGCCAGATGTGATCCTGTGAACAACCTGGTCACCCTTCCCCTCCAGGTGGGAGGTGGCACAGGCAGACTGGGGTTCAGCTCACTGTCCGCTGACTCTTGCAGAGCGGCTGGGTGAGCGGCAGGGTGAGATCTGAAGGAATGGTGTCTGCGGTGATGCCCCAGAGTCTGGGAGCAGGACGAGGCTGGGCCAGGGAGAGGGCAGGAGGAGCTCCAGGGACCCTGGGGGACCTCCTCTCGCTGCCCGATTTGGCCCTGAGGACTCCCTCTGGTGTCCCCCTCCCCATGGGCTGCCCTGGCCTCACTTCTGAGTCACTTGCTAGAGGGCAGTGGGGGAGGAAGTGAGCACCTAGCAAGTGGATCCCCAAGGAGAGGGCTGGGAAGGAGGCTCTGTGGACACACCCCCATTGGGGGAACTCCACGTGGCCCCTCTGGGGGGCTCCAGGATGCTTATCCATCCTCTTCTTGGTTCTTGATTCCTCTGTAGGTTAACTCTGCCTGGAGGAACCACCCTCAATTCTGGGTCACATGTAGGAACTGGCCAGAAAAGAGGCACCTGCCTACCTAAGCGGTCTCCGAGGTTTTCTGAGCTCATGATGGCAGCAGTGGTGTTTCAGAGATCTCCCGTCCGCTCCTTGTTTCCGTCAGGCTGGAAGGAGGTGTGACCTCACCCTTGGGGAAGAGAAAACAGAATGTGGGCTCAATCACGAGTGAGCAGTGGCTTCACGGAGCAGTGAGGGTTGAGGTCTCTGGTGGGTTCCCCTGGGACGGCCACCAGTGCCATCGGGGACTTAACCCAGTGTGGCTCTCTCTCCTGGGCTCTGCAGGTCACTAGTTAAGGAAAGTTACTCATCTCCGTCCAACTTCCTCCGAGTCACAGTCCTGTTATCCTGTTGGGGTACAGGGAGAAGACAGTTCTCTTCACAGTCCTCTGTGAAGTTATAGGAGTAATAAAGCCAGAGACAGAATAGATAGGAAGGAATACTCTGGAAATTACATGAGGTTGGAGCAACTCTGTTACTAACTGGTAATAGTTGATGTTGATCCAATGTCTGTGACGGGCAGGCTCCTGAAACTAACCTAACTTTAGGTCAGCCCAGTTTTTCACACTGGTGCCAGAGCCTGGACTTTAACCCAAGTCTTTCTCATCCAGATCCCAGATTTGTGATGATTATACTCTACTTCATTTAATATATGAAAATAATTACTTGTGGATATATGTTTATTGGTAAATGACTCTCTCATTCTAAAACGATGTCTTGCTCTCCAGGCTCGAGTCAGCCTTGACAAAGTCCCTGGTGGTGCAACTCCGACAGCCCAGGTCTTCCTTGCTTCTGTAAGGGCCTTTATCTCACAAGGGCCTGGAGTCCCACCAGCCCCAGCCCACTTCCTGTATCCCTGCCCTTCCTGGCTGAGGATACTGAATGGTGCCCTGTCCTCTCTGCTGTCCTCCCCTGACTACTGGACTTTAGGTTGTCTCTAATACCTTGTGTAAATAATAAAGAACATTCTCCTTGTGTTAGACTTCACTCACATTTGAGACTGTTTCCTTAAGCTATTTCTGGAAGTACAATTACTAAATCACAAGGCATCAATACCTAAAACATTTATATCTTGAGTCATACTGTTACGCAAACAAACTGTCATAATTTATGTTCGCACTCATAATATATGAGGGTGTCCATCTTTTCAGACTTTCCCATTCTCAGTGGTCTTAAAAAAAAAAAAAAGCTCAGGTCTTTATATATAAAAAATTTATTTTGGTTCTGCATGTGATTTTCTTGCCATGGGAGAAGAGGAAGGAAAGCAGTTGTTGATTACATTTAGCTACTGTTTTCAGAAGGCAAAAGAGCCTTTGTCAGCTCCTCCTTCTGAGACCTGACTGAAATGATAGTAAAGGTATTTACTGGTATAATAATAGCTGCGGAGAAGGGTGACTTGTGTTTGTGGTCATCGCTCTGCATTGGTATTGGCTCTGAAACTTTACCTATGATAACTTGTATGTTATTCCATTAACATTTGATATGTGTACATTGTATCCCCATCTACAGATAAGGAAGCTGAAGTACAGAAGTTATATGATTTGGCCAAGGTCAGAAGTCTTGCCCCTGGCAGACTGGATTCTGCCCCACTCACTGGGTTCAAGAACCACAGCCTGCCTCTCCTCCCTCTGCTGCTAATAAAGACAAGCATGGGGGCAACAGGAGACCAGAGAGTTCAACAAATGTTTGAAGACTCACTGGATGGAGAAGTGATAGCTGAATAAAGAGGAGTGCAGGAGAGGGAGAGAAACAGGGAGCGTGCTCACAGGAGAGAAGACCGGTCTGCTGGGCAGAGCCCCAGAGAGGGAGCAAGATGAGAGGGAGGCCGAGGGGAGAGCAGGGGACAAGCTCACCAGCCCCACATCCCATCCCATAGTCACAGCAGCCTTCACTCTTCACCAGACTTTTCAGAAAGTTACTTGAAGTTGAGGTGCAGGGAAAAACAATAGGTGGTGTGTTTGTGTAATTATGGAGGAAGATAAAGGATACACACAAGAGAGATAGACGTGGGATCCAGGAGTCAGGAACACCAAGTCAGCCAGAAGGGAATGCAAAGATTGCAACTGGGCACACATCATACTGAGAGAGAAACCAGTCCAGAATGGGATAAGAAGTCCAGAGTCTGTGGGGACAGAGGACGCGGTATCATATCAGGCACAGTTGGAAAGAAATGGAGGAAATGTTGAACATAAACAGAGCAAGGGGTGAAAATGAAGCCAGTTAGAAACATCAGGAAAAACTAAAGTTCTGCCCAGAAGCACGAGCAGCTATTTGGTACAATTTAGCTCTAAAAAGAAGGCAATGGCAACCCATTCCAGTACTCTTGCCTGGAAAATCCCATGGACAGAGGAGCCTGGTAGGCTATGGTCCATGGGGGTCTCGAAAATTCAGACATGACTGAGCGATTTCATTTTCACTTTTCACTTTCATGCATTGAAGAAGGAAATGGCAACCCACTCCAGTGTTCTTGTCTGGAGAATCCCAGGGATGGGGGAGCCTGGTGGGCTGCTGTTTATGGGGTCGCACAGAGTCGGACACGACTGAAGTGACTTAGCAGCAGCAGCAGCTCTAAAAAAAATGTATTAAAATGTCACAAATATATAAACTCTCATGCTTGATTTTTTAAAAAAAAATCTAAGGTAAATTAATGTATGTCCAAGTCATGGTTTTCCCATTTTGATTATTTTGGATGCTATTTTAAAACTGAAGTATTATATGCAAAACAGAAAAAGAGACACATGTACAGAACAGCCTTTTGGACTCTGTGGGAGAAGGCGAGGGTGGGATGTTTCGAGAGAATAGCATGTATATTATCTATAGTGAAACAGATCAGCAGCCCAGGTTGGATGCATGAGACAAGTGCTTGGGCCTGGTGCACTGGGAAAACTCAGAGGAATCGGGTGGAGAGGGAGGTGGGAGGGGGGATCGGGATGGGGAATACATGTAATTCCATGGCTGATTCATGTCAATGTATGACAAAACCCACTGCAATGTTGTGAAGTAATTAACCTCCAACTAGTAAAAATTAAAAAAATAATAATAAAACTGAAGTATTGTTGATATATATATATAATATTTAACAATTCAGTTAATGAATATAAAAATTAAAATACGTTTCTAGAACTTGGGAGCCGAAGCTCTGAAGGGAAAAGTTGTTTACAAAGCTAGGAGTAAAGAAATAGTAGCTCGAGGTGAGAGTGTAACAAATAAATATGTAAATAAAATGTTTACAAGTGCAAAGCTTCCTAATAGAGGATATAAAACTAGAGAAATAATGATATAATCAGAAGATGGGGAAGGGTATAAGAAAAGTGTAAAAATAAATGAAATCTTTATTTTTCCTAGTAAGAAATAAATAAATGATATACAAATTTTTAAGTCAACAAAATGAAAAAAGCAATACTTAATAGTGATTAGCTATTGTCGTTGATGACACCCCACTATGCACCAGACACTTTTCCAATTGCTTCATATGAATTCACTTACTTTAAGTTCTCACAACAATCTTATAAGAAAGGAAACTGAAGCTCAGAGAGGTTAAGTAATTTACTCAAACCACTCAGCTAGTGCTGAGTCAGAATCCAAATCCAGATTCCTGTCTCCTGAGCCCATTGTCACACGATCCCACCTCCCAATGTAGTAATATCATTTGTGTGTGTTAGTCACTCACTGTGTCTGACTCTTTGTGACCCCTTAGACTGTAGCCCACCTGGCTCCTCTGTCTATGGAATTCACCAGGCAAGAACACTGGAGTGCGTTTCCATTTCCTTCTCCAAATATAATTTAAAGACATTGATTAACTATCTAAAGAAATAGGTGGATTTAGAAAAGGCAGAAGAACCAGGAAAGAGATCAAATTGCCACCATCCATTGGATCATTGAAAAAGCCAGAGAGTTCCAGAAAAACATCTACTCCTGCTGTATTGACTACACCAAAGCTGTTGACTGTATGGATCACAACAAACTGTGAAAAATTCTTAAAAGATGGGAATACCAGACCACCTGACCTGCTTCCTGAGAAATCTGTATGCAGGTCAGGAAGTAACAGTTAGGACTGGACATGGAACAATAGACTGGTTCCAAATTGGAAAGAGTGCATCAAGGCTGTATATTGTCATCCTGCTTATTTAACTTATATGCAGAGTACATCATGAGAAATGCTGGGCTGGATGAAGCACAAGCTGGAATCAAGATTGCCAGGAGAAATATCAAGAACCTTAGGTATGCAGATGACACCACCCTTATGGCAGAAAGCAAAGAAGAACTCAAGAGCCTGTTGATGAAAGTGAAAGAGGAGAGTGAAAAAGTTGGCTTAAAACTCAACATTCAGAAAACTAAGATCATGGCATCTGGTCCCATCACTTCATGGCAAATTGATGGGCAATTAATTGATGGGAAACAGTGACAGACTTTATTTTGTTGGGCTCCAAAATCACTGCAGATGGTGATTGCAGCCATGAACTTAAAAGATGCTTGCTCATTGGAAGAAAAGTTATGACCAACCTAGACAGCATATTTAAAAGTAAAGACATTTCTTTGCCAACAAAGCTATGATTTTTCCAGTAGTCATGTATGGATGTGAGAGTTGGACTATAAAGAAAGCTGAGCTTTGAAGAATTGATGCTTTTGAACGGTG
This sequence comes from Muntiacus reevesi, assembly GCF_963930625.1. Lineage (NCBI taxonomy): Eukaryota > Metazoa > Chordata > Mammalia > Artiodactyla > Cervidae > Muntiacus > Muntiacus reevesi. Next base: position 20,253,978 of record NC_089249.1, read on the forward strand.
GTGTTCGAGAAGACTCTTGAGAGTCCTTTGGACTGCAAGGAGATCCAACCAGTCCATCCTAAAGGAAATCAGCCCTGGGTGTTTATTGGAAGGACTGATGTTGAAGCTGAAGCTCCAATACTTTGGCCACCTGATGAAAAGAACTGACTCGTTGGAAAAGACCCTGATGCTGGGAAAGATTGAAGGCAGGAGAAGGGGATGACAGAGGATGGGATGGTTGGATGGCATCACCAACTCAATGGACGTGAGTTTGAGTAAACTCTGGGAGTTGGTGATGGACAGGGAGGCCTGGCGTGCTGCAGTCCATAGGGTAGCAAAGAGTTGGACACGACTGAGCAACTGAACTGAACTGAAAGAAAAATAGCTTTACCTTGGGAAGGAATGAGTAGACCTCTCTGTACAGATTGATTTTTTTAAACCATATGCACTTAGGATTTTTGGTTGTTTTAACTCTAAGACAGCTACTAGTGAAGTTGCTCAGCTGTGTCTGACTCTTTGTGATCCCATGGACTATAACTTACCAGGTTCCTCCATCCATGGAATTTTCCAGCCAAGAGTACTAGAGTGGGTGGCCATTTCCTTCTTCAGGGAATCTTCCCCACCCAGGGATTGAACCCAGGTCTCCCACATTACTTGCAGATGCTTTCCTGTCTGAACTACCAGGGAAGCCCTAAGAGAGCAGAAGTCACTTTATAGTATTCAGTAACCCATAAGAATGGAGTGGTTTCTAGCACCACCACTTTAAAGATGATGGAAGCAGTTGAATTATGTGACAACAAGAAATAAGTGTGACTCTTGCTGTGACAACTGTCAGTGTAGGAGCCATGTTCATGTTGATGAAACCAAACTCTCTAAAAAGTAGGCATGAAAACAGGGTCAAACCAGAATAATGAGAGTGAACTGTGACCTTAAACAGATATTGTCCAGCAGCATCTTGCCCACCCACATATGCACCCTTGGGTTTCTGTCCATCAAAGGAAGGAAGACCCCTTGCAGGGGAGGTGAATCCCACAGGCTGGCTTCTCTACTCCTGTAGAAGCAAGGATGCTCTTGGAGATGTTCAGAGAAGTGGTCAGAAGGAGCACCCACATATAACAGTAATAATGATAATAATAATAATAAAAGGTAATGCTACTATAAATATATTTCATCGGATCTTGATGTGTCTGTGAAAGGCCATGAGTTCATAATATCATCAAATGAGGGGACTTTAGATAAAGTGTGACCAAAAAGGGAGACATAAATTTGAAAAACTGCACTAGTGGTAATGCAGGAGATGAAACACGCAAGAGATCTGGGTTCAGTGCCTGAGTCAGGAAGATCCCCTGGAGAAGGAAATGGCAACCCACTCAATTATTCTTGCCTAGGAAATCCCATGGAGAGGAGCCTGGTGGGCTACAGTTCATGGGGCTACAGAGTTGGATAGGACTGAGCTGGTATCTTTCTTTCTTTTCTTTTCTTGATGTAAAGAAGACTAAGTATAATAGGAAATATTTTGTTATGAAATAAATTTAATAAGAAGAGCAGTCTTGAAGTCTGAGGGGATATTCCCTTCTGTTTATTTACACAAATGTTTATAAAGGATTGAGAAAGAAAGAACCCCTGACATCCCAAAGCTGGCCTGCTATCACAACAGGGTGATGTTCTTTTCCTCTTGGATGTAAAGGCTCTCACAGAACTCCAGCCTTACACAGGGTCACCCCGAGAGCAGGAGTGAAGGAGACAGCAAACACGCATCACTGCGCCCCCACCAAGGAAGCACCCCTCCCTTGGCTGCAAAGCATGACTGCTCCTTCTCTACCAATTGCACCTTTCTCCTCACTCTGGTCCCCAACTCCACAGATGGAGTTACTGAGACTCACACTGGTAGAACTGACCCCTGTTCTCGGCAGCACCCAATCTAGAGTTGCTCCATATCTTTAGAGCCTCCCCCAAATCCCCTCCCCTAAGCCCCATCCTAGGATCTATCTTTCTATCACCTTCTCTCTGTGATGCCCAGGGTTGTCCCTCAGGAAGAGTAACCATCAGCTTGTCCACTAATGAGTGTGCCTCGTGGCAGAGGCTAGAGGCACTGACTTTGTGGATGGGAGAGTATTCACAGAGGAGGCAGGCCTCCAAGTAGATGGGAGAGGAGAGCTGGTTGCTCCCCTGCCTCCTTCTTTGCCTCAAAGCTGCAGGACCCCAGGAGCCAGGGCAGCCAATTGAAATCATGAAATATGAGAAGGAAAATTCAAGCCAGAAAGAAGAGGAGGGCTCCAGCAGAAGGGACAGCTCATGGATGAGGCCAAAGAATTGTAAATGCATCATGACCCTTGACTTATCCTTCTGTCCTTTCCTCCCAATCTTGTCCTGGTCCTGACCCTTGTCTTGGGCCTCAGCTGGGTGTAGATGTTGGACGGTGCTCCCTTCTGATGGATTTCTATTGTGAGTGTCTTCCTCTTTTAGCCTCCAGGTCACTTCCTGGAAAGGCTGTTTCTGGGAAAAGGGAGGACTGTGGGGAAGCCTATCCCTGCCCAACTGCATGGCCAGACACAGAGCCCTCCCCTCCCCGTGGGCAGACAGAGATTCTATCAAACATCTCCCTGCACGTGGTGCAGCTCATACTCTATGAGCAGGGATAGGAGGGGTAAAGGTAGGGTCAAATTCAAAGCCCTTAGCCCATCACCAGGCCCTCCTGATGCTCCTACTCCTGTCTTCCTCACCCTCCTGACTCCACAAGGCCTGGTCCAGGGGCCTGGAGGACTCCCAGCTCCCTGGACTCTGATTCCCCCCCAGCCTCCAGGCCTTCACTCAGGTTGCTCCTCCCCCTGCAATGTCTTTCCCCACCTGCCTCACCAGGTGAAATGTTACCTGTAATTAGAGTTCCCACTCCAAAGCCTCCTCCCCCTGCTGCCTCCCCGAGTTCCTCTCCAGGCCCCCCTGGAATCTTGCACTTTCCTGGTTGCGGGTCTGTCTGTGTGGAGTTTCTTCAGCTCCCAGCACTGGGCAGGTGCTCTGTCTCTTCTCTGCTGCTCCTCCTGCTCCAGGGCCTCGGGGGCTCCTTCCACCCTCCCGGGCACAGCCTGGCTAGAATACGAGGTGTGGGACCCGTTACTGGGACATGAAGCAACCAACTTCGTGAAAACACAGCACCACACTTCTTTTACCTGCGGTGGAGTACTTAGATTTGCTTAACTTGTCTGTCTTGATAAAAGTTCTTTCTTATTGACAGTGTCATCACATTCCTGAGTATTTCCATCTATGGGCATCCCGCACTTTCCAGATCACCCTCTGCCAGTAAACTGCAATGTGAGACCTACATTGTCTATGCTCTATGTCATCTTGGTTTAGGAAAGCTTTTGTAGCAACACAGACACACCTGCCTCCACATCAAGGCTCTGCCCCTGCTTAACCTGTGCCTCGGGCCATGACCTCACCTCCCTGAGGTTCCATTTCCCTTCTATAGTGACTGATCGCCATCCTTTGCTCAGACAGTCGTTCTGAGGATGGGGAGATGGGCGGGGGTCCTACCCAACCCTGCTTACCTAGGAGTCTTCCTCTGCCTGAGTGTGAACAAGATCCAGTTGTTCTCAGCTCTGCAGATGCAACTGCCTTCTGTGTGTCTCTGCAATAAACCACACACACCTGGTCCCAGATATATTCTGAGAACCTAAAGGGAAAGCGAAACCCTCACTTCTGAGTGGTTCAAGTTAACAACACCCTGCCCCCACCAATCCCAGCCCAGAACTATTCCCACCCTCCTGCTGCCTCCTTAGAGAAACAAGCCCAGCCCTGACATCCCACGTCCTTCTGACACAGCCCACCCTGCCTCGGCTCCTTGAAGGTGACCTGCCACCAACACACCATGAGTCCCTTGGCCAACCACTGCCCCACCCATGGCCGTCTCTCCACCCCCTCAGCCCTCCCCACCCACCGGCTCACCAGCCTGCCTGCTTTATTCACCCTCATGCCACCAACACGTGGCACAGTTCCAGAGCACACCAGCTCCTCACCGCATACGGGTCATACTGCTGCTGCTGAGGGTCACATCACCGTGCCTTCTAGGGCTTGTTCATGCAGGTCCTTCTGCCAGGGACACCTGCTGCATCCAACCTGGAGAAATCATACTCACCCTGTAAAGCCAAAGTCTGGCATCACCTCCTCTGAGAAGCCCTCCAGGACATCCCCTGCAGAGTCCCCTGTCCCTGCTCTGCTCCCTTGGTACCTGGGGGAGGGGCCTAAGGCCACCCCTCAGCCACTCTCTTCATGCCCACCCCCACTCCTTCGATCAAGTCCCTCAGACTGAGCCCTGCTGACAGGGGCAACTCTAGTGCCTTCAAGTCTAGCAACTCGCCTGAGGAGGCCAGCCTTGGTGGTCAGGCCATTTGGATGGATGCCAAGTTTGTGGGAAGGGCTGAGAGCACGCTATTCTTCTCTACCCTGGCTTATTTCTACTTGACCATAGATCTATTTCTCTCCAAATGGAGGACTTTTACAGGAAGGCTAGTGACCTTGCAACTCAGAAAAGTTGCAACCGAAAACCAGTGTTATTTCCTGTTTGGTTCCTGATCAAAAAGCCGAAGTGTATGGAGAGCTGAGAGAGCACAGACCGTGTGCAGGCTCTTTCCACACCATTCTTGCTTTAATCACGTCAGCTCTAGGAAGCATCAGCTCCATTTCTCAGATAAAGAAGCAAGGAAAGTTCTCACACCCTGAGAGTCATGCAGCTAGACTCCTGGGGGCCCTAAGTGGTGCTACCATAAGTCCTGGTGGACTGCCGGTGCCCAAGCAGAAGGGAAAGCAGAGGGCCTGGACCTTCCCTGGAGGCCCACCCGCTCTTCCATCAGGGCTGTTTCATCCCAGAAAATGCCCCAGTCATCATGGTCACCTCCTCTCAGCTTTTGAGGAAGAGACAGAGGAGTGATGGGTGTTATCCCATGAGGACCACACAATACAGTTCAGTCTTACAATCACCCTGGAAATTAGGCCAGGGATCTGATTTGATTTTGCTGATTAGGCAGCCAAGGGGAGGAGCGAGGTGGGGGCTTTCTTCCCACAACTCAGAAGAAGAGCCAAGATTCAAACCAAGGTTGTCATTTTCCTATTGTAAACTCCACTCACTATTTAAAGTTACTTTTTGTTTTTCATCCTTTTTTCTTTCCAGTAAATTCTCTCCTATTGATTATTCTCTCTTACACTATCACCAGTTTATCTTTTTTACTTCCCTGTCTAGGGAAGTTTTACTTTCCATAAAACCACTGCCAGATGCAGAACTCAGCTAATCTACATGCTGTGTCCAGTTGTCATGAAGTTCCTCTGTAAGAATGCAGAATGGATGCTGGACATTCATGGGCTCAATAAAACAAGCTCATGGGAGTGCAACCATGGGAGCTGCAGACTCATCAAAGTGAAGATCCATCAAGACTTCAATCCAGGGACATGAGCTGAGACCACAACATTTGGAGACCCTAAAGATTCAGTGACTATAAAATTGGGCTCTGCTTGACCCCAGCATCCCATGAGAAGTCCCCCAGGATGGTTACAGAAACCCGCTTGCCTGTCATTGTCCCCTTTTATAGGATCAGTGAGAGTGGGTAGGGAGCTTCAGGCTGAGCATGTGACTAGAGAGGCTTCAGAGTCATCCAAGCAGAGGGGACACGTGAGGTCACGCTAACAGCACAGATGACCTCAGGGGAACTGATCTCGGCCACTCGTTGCCAGGCTGCCTTTGTCACCATAGCCAGATGTGGAAGCAAGAAAAATAATATAAGAATAATGTGGTTTATATGTACAATGGAATATCATTCACTTTAAAAAGGAAGAAGCTTTTTTCTTTTATTTTAAAAGGAAGAACATTCTGACACATGCTACAGCCTGGATGTGCCTTGATGACATTATGCTCAGGGAAATAAATCAGTCACAAATTACTTATTGTATTTTCTGTTTAATTGGGTGTGCAGAGTAGTCTAATGGATAAATACAGAAAGTAGGGTGGCTGCTGGGGTGGTGGGAGGGGGGAGTGGGGCATTATGGTCTAATGGAGTTTCAGGTTTTTAGGATGAAAGAATATGGAGATGGATGGTGGTGATGGCTGTACAACATTTAAATGTATTTGATACCACTCACTTGTACACTTGAAAATGGTTAAGTCGTAAATTTTATGTGGTATATATTTTACCACAGGAAGTAAACAAGAAAGAAAGAAAATCTCGTCACAAGGGACAAATGCTGTATGATTCCACTCACATGATGTCCTGAGAGGAGCAAGTTCATGAAGACCAAGGGTACAGTGGTGTTTGCCAGGGATGGAGGGGAGGGAGGATGGGGCGTTAGTGTATAATTGGGACAGGGCTTCATTTTTGATGTAAAACGGTCTGTGGATGGTGATGCTAGTTGTACAGCTAAGTGGGTGTCCTTAATACCACTGAACTGGACACTTAAAAATGGCCCAAATGGTAAATCTGGTGACTTTTAAAATTAATAAAAAATTGTTAAAAAGCTAAAACTTTGTGGAAGAGCAAAGCAGCACCTGAACACTTTCTAGTCTGCAAAACACTTTCACACACATTGTTAGGGGAAACACACTGACTGAACCGCCCACCCTGGCCAGGCACCATAGTAACCACTTGCATGAGTTGTTTTACGACAGGAGGTCCTGGTAAGGAACACGGAACTAATAAGCCTCCACCAACCGGAAGAGTTTGGGAAAGGCCAAAAGGAGACACCACAGGTCCACCACCTCCCAGATCCTCTCTGGCATCCATCTTGGCTGAATAAGGCGTGCACCACCAGGAAGGACTCTGAGTCAGAATGATTGGCTGAAGACAATCTGGAAATTAATCCCATCACCATAAACCCCAAGACTGAGAGCCATGTGGCAGAGCAGTTCTCCTGGGTTCCCTTACCCTCCTGCTTTCCACCCGGGTGCCCTTTCCCAATAAAATCTCTTGCTTTGTCAGCACACGTGTCTCCTCGGACAATTCATTTCTGAGTGGTAGACAAGAGCCCAGTTTCGGGCCCTGGAAGGGGTCCCCCTTCCTGCAACAAATGGTGACTCTGGTGGGACTCTTCTTCACTGAGACTGACATCCTGACCACTCAGGGTACTCAGGGGCCAGCTTGCCTGCCAATGGACCAGATCCAGCAGCCGCAACTGGGACTCTTTTGTCCCTGGTCTCCTCCTGATGCGGACAACTGGCCAGAGTGCCCCGACCAAAAAGGAACAAGAGACTTTATTGACCTCTCTCCCCTTCCCTCTCTCTTTCCTCTCCTTAACCCTTCCTATCCTTCCCCATTTTTCTAGTCCCCTCGTCCTGGACACAGGAATCTGGTTGAAGGGCCTCAGCCTGAGCTGAGGATTGGAAACTGACCACCTCCTCTTGGCAGAGAACTCGAATTCTGGTTCTGTTCTGGTCTGATTTCTGGTAGGGCCGAGTTCCAGTCCTCCCTTCTCTGGAGGCCCAGGGTAAAGTCCCATACGCCTGGGTATCTGCAGGTGGCCTGAGACGTCTGTAAAGCCACCCCTTTTGCCCCACTTTCCCGCCTCCTCCCCCCTTCTTCTTTCAACCTGACTTCCTTTCCTCCCTTTGAAATCTTTGAAGGCCTGAGGTCTGTTAGTAATTGGATCGTAAGTTCTGTGTCTCCATAGGAGGTTTTTTGAGAGACTGTATTCTTGTATTTAAGGGACTATCTGATAAGGACTGCCAGGTTTATATGTGTGTGTTTTAACTCTGTGTTCTGTGTTGTGATTTTTGATGGCCATTTTGCTTTGTCTGGCCACTGTTTGGTTTAGACCTGCTGCCATTTTGTTAGAACTTGATTTTCTTTCCCTGTGCCTTGAAACCAGGGCTCTCAGGAACACTTATCTAGACCATCTCTAACTCCTGAGACTGAGGGGAAAGGGGGAAAAGCCTTTAAGAATTTTATTTATTTCAACATTTTTTTATAAACTAGTAAATTTTATATTGTAATATCTAATTCATGACTAAACTTAGATAATGAAGCTAGATCTTGCACTGTGTCTGCTTTAGATAATGAAGCTAGATCTTGCACTGTGTCTGTCTAAATATGTCTTGGTATGTCTTTGTCTCTGGGTAATATTTTTGAGGTTAATTTGTAAATGAGCTCTATTTAATTGGCTTAAAGAAAGGTAAGCGCTTACAAATCAAATAACTAAATTAAACAGTAAATTCCAGGTTCATGTGAACTGGGAAATATTCAGTATTAAATACCTGGTATTAAGGTCTGTTTGTTGACCTATCTAATACAGACATGTCTTAGAGTAATTAACATTAAGTAGAATATTTTCTTTGTACCTAGGTTAAATATAAGTTAAATATTATATCTTTTACAAGTTTGTCAACAAGGAAATTACCTCGAGTGCAGAAACTTCTAAAAAAAAGTAAATGAGATATGAGCTTTTAGATAAGCTTTATTATGAATAATTATGCTTTAGGAATATCTGTCTAAAACAGTTTCTCCAGATTGGCATAACTTGAATTTCTAAGGGTTGTGTTAAACTAAGTATTGAAGTCTTTTGAATAATTAGGTCATTTCCAAATAAAATAAGATTTTGAAACATTTACTGCTAAACACTGATTTCCTTTTCCAGAAAAACTAAAGAGATTTGAGACTATAAATGAATAATGTTTGGTGCCACCCTAAAATGTTTTAAGAAAACAGGGTTTTAGAAATTATCATTGGTATTTATGCTGACCTATCCATAAAATGCTAATATAAAAGTTAGTTCTTGGTTGCTAAAGGGAAGTAGGAAGTATGTTTTCAGTTAAAAAAAAATATGAAAAAACACTGAAAAGAGTTATGTGATCAGGATTTTCTAAAATTGGATTATAATTAGTTAGATAAATGGATTTTGTTAGGAATGACACAGCAATAAGAAAACTGGTTAGCGCTGACTTTCACTAGACCTTGAGCCTTGGTATTTACACCCATTGTGACACATCAACAAGCTAAATGATACACCAGTCAACATCACCTAAATCTAACCAAATGTTCTAAACCCTTTCAATTGATCTTTTCGATAAAACTCCTTAAATCGAATTCTTTTGAAGTTTTTTTGACCTCTAGCTAACTTTGGGGTGCTTCAGAGTGCCCCTGAAACATCCTAAAGAGAGATATTAAACTGTGTTTATTTGGTTGGTTAAATTACATAAAAAATTATCAAATGAATAATAAATCCGCTCAGGTTATAATGTATGGTAAAATTTCTAATACAGATATCCTGGAAGTTATATGGAGTTCTTAACATTCTGATATGTCCTGATATTCTAATGGAAAACCTGATGACTTCACAAAAGTTAACAAAAGAACTGAATGGACCAGCGAATATGCCTGTAATTTTTATGGTTTCTATCTGAAAAATTACGGATTTGAATCTTATGTTTTCCAGGAGTATGGAAAACCTTCCTCTCAAACTAATTATGATAATACTTTGGTAAAATTATACGTTAAAAACAAAAAAATTTTATTTTCTCTTTATCTGACTCCTCCAGAAATTGGAAATTTTTAGGTTTTCAGTAAGTTTATCAAATGAGTTAAGAAGGTTATCTCACGAACAGGTACAAAAATCTCAAGGAATTTTTGAGACCTTAAGAAGGGAAGAATTCACCTAGATTTGTTAGGAAAAATCTGTGACACGCTTTTGGTGTGAGTTTCCCAGTCCTGTTTTATTTTAAAAGTTCAGCCTGAGACTCTAAATTAATTTCAGTAAAATAAAAAGTTTATAATCAATTATGGTTATATAAATTATCAGACCAAAATTAGTGAGAACAGACCTATTTTGCAACCAAACTAGCCTTAATTTGGTTATATTTGATAAATGAGGGTAACTTTAGGGAGAAAAAGATATTTCAAAAAGTGTCAAATCCCAGTTTGTTAATGGAGGTCTGCATCTAGTAAGACTCATTTCTTGGATAGTTCTTTGCTGTTACATAATATGAATGCAAAATTTAATCGAATTCTTAAAGAACACCCTAAGTTTGTTTCTGAAGCTTATCACAGTAATCTATCTTTGGATGAAGATCAGATGCCTCATGACCTGCAACCAGAACTGGAAAAAGACATAATTTAAGGGACTGTCTCCAACCTGGATGGAAGGACATTTTTTTATCAGGTACTCTTAACTAGCTCATGCACGGGACTGAAGGGAAATTAACTTTTAGATTAATTCCCATTTCCAAAGGCCCCTACACTGGATTGGTCTATAGAGAAGACAGCTGGCCTGATTTCACCTTAAAATGATGCTCAAACAGGGGAAACTATGCTACACCAGGATGAGAAGACGACAGCATCAGAGGGAGACAGCTTGCCCAAGATGCTGGACCTGATTTGCATGATCATTTATAATGTTTTCTTGACTTCTTAGACCTTTGCATCTAAATCAAATGCTTTTCTATCACGGGCCTGATCTTACGCTAGTTTTAGAAACAAATCCAATTGTTGGGTTTGTGACCAATTACCTGTGTCTAGTTCTGGGTTATCTTGGTAAATTTCTCTACTACAAGACTCTAACTGGTTGGCCCTGAGAAATTTACTTAAAAAAATATTATAGTCATATTCAGGTCACTGTGATATTACTAGATGGGATCCCCTCACTGGGCCAATTAATAATGTCTGCTCTGACTCTGGCCATAAATTTGAGCTTTTTTCTATTACTCAAGCTCAATCAGAGCAACAATAAAAGTTTTAACAAAGGAGCAAAAAATCTCCCACAGTTATGGGATGGATTTGGTAATTTAAGTTTAAAGTCTCCTCTGTGTTGGAAACAATTAAATCATGCTAAGGATAATTAGTCTAGTAACACTAGAAAACTGAACTACGTGCCTTATAGACGGTGGTGCCAATATATAATTTCCCTGGAAGATAAAGATTCTACAGAGTACACTAAGTCAGATGACCTGGGATATACTGGGCTACATCTAATGGAAGCTCTTAACTTAAGTCTTACTTGTGGCTTTACTAATACTGCTGGCTATGTTATTTGTATTTCACCTGTTTTACAAAATTGCTGTTTCTTACACTGCCAAATGTGTGTCTGAGGCCTCTAATAGCATAATGTATAGTCCCATATGACATCAATGTTGGTAACAGTGTAACTCTAGATATGGAAAGAAGCAAGAGGGAATATTTTCCTGGACCAAGAGGCTAGTAAGACAGGGGGTCCAGAGAATTTTGGATACTGTTTTATGGCCTAGTCCAGTAACAGCACACTGAGTGGCCTGTCAACAAAATCTTTGCCAAACCTGAGAATGGACATTCTCAACACTATGGGATAAAATGGTCATGAAACGCCCTCCCCAAAATCATGGTCAAGTTTATGAGCAAAAAGGGGGCTCTGCCAAATGAAAACTGACACTTGCCATCTACATCTACAAAGACTAAATCATGGCCACTACAACTGCTGACTTTCAACGCCCCTGAAAGGAGTTCAGGGTGAAAATCAGGAATGAGGCACTCTGTGCTCTGGGGAAAAACTGGCAGAACAGGCCGTCCAATAGTTAGATCTTTTCAGGAGAAGATTTTGTGAGTTCCAGTTCTTGCATCCTCTCATACCTAGAGACATCTGCTTTGGCTATTAAGGAAAATTTTACAATTAAAAGTCAAAACAGAGTAGCTATGGTTCAGACATCCTGGGAAATAACTAGGTGATACTATGGGTGCAATTTCAGATTAGATGTTGTATTGCTAAACACTTGAGTTTTCTGAGTAGTGTCAGGCTTAGATGCCACTATTCTCAGAACAATGTCTGCTGGAAGCTAGTAACTGCAACCTTACTTTTTATAAAACGAGGCAACTGGCTACCTGGCTGCAAATCTCCCCAAAGTGTCAGGTCCAGACTGGGTTTCAGGCCTATTCTTCTAAAAATAAATGAGATTTATTTTGTCTTTAAAGGTCCAGTTATCCCTCCTCCAGCTACTTCTGATTGGGTCTGTTACAACAAAATGGCAGACCAAAGGATTGATATTTTAATCATACAAGGCTCAGATCTAGGACTTGGAGCTCAGGAATACTTTCAATTCAGTGTCTATTCTCCAAACTGAGGCAGTCCTATGCCCCATTTTGATAGGAAGTTATCACAGTCATAGTTGCCCAGTTCCCTAAATAAAAACTGAGCAGGACTCTGTGGGGCTCTGGAGTACAGATCTGTTCTGTGTTCTCCATTTCTTATCCATAGGACATAGGTTTCATGAATCAAGGCAAATTGGAAGTGGTCAAACAGGAGATGGCAAGAGTGAACGTCAACATTCTAGGAATCAGCAAACTAAAATGGACTGGAATGGGTGAATTTAACTCAGATGACCATTGTATCTACTACTGTGGGCAGGAATCCCTTAGAAGAAATGGAGTAGCCATCATGGTCAACAAAAGAGTCCAAAATGCAGTACTTGGATGCAATCTCAAAAATGACAGAATGATCTCTGTTCGTTTCCAAGGCAAACCATTCAATATTACGGTAATCCAAGCCTATGCCCCAATCAGTAATTCTGAAGAAGCTGAAGTTGAACGGTTCTATGAATACCTACAAGACCTTTTGGAACTAACACCCCCAAAAGATGTCCTTTTCATTATAGGGGACTGGAATGCAAAAGTAGGAAGTCAAGAAACACTTGGAGTAACAGGCAAATTTGGCCTTGGAGTACAGAATGAAGCAGGGCAAAAGCTAATAGAGTTTTGCCAAGAGAACGCACTGGTCATAGCAAACACCTTCTTCCAACAACACAAGAGAAGACTCTACACATGGATATCACCATATGGTCAACACAGAAAAATCAGACTGATTATATTCTTTGCAGCCAAAGATGGAGAAGCTCTATACAGTCAGCAAAAACAAGCGCAGGAGTGGACTGTGGCTCAGATCATGAACTCCTTATTGCCAAATTCAGATTTAAACTGAAGAAAGTAGGGAAAACCACTAAGCCATTCAGGTATGACCTAAATCAAATCCCTCATGATTATACAGTGGAAGTGAGAAATAGATTTAAAGGACTAGATCTGATAGAGTGCCTGATGAACTATGAACGGAGGTTCGTGACATTGTACAGGAGACAGGGATTAAAACCATCCCCACAGGAAAGAAATGCAAAAAAACAAAATGACTGTCAGAGGAGGCTTTACAAATAGCTGTGAAAAGAAGAGAAGTGATAAGCAAAGGAGAAAAGGAAAGATATTCCCATTTGAATTCAGAGTTCCAAAGAACAGCAAAGAGAGATAAGAAAGCCTTCCTCAAAGATCAATGCAAAAAAATAGAGGATAACAACAGAATGGGAAAGACTAGAGATCTCTTCAAGAAAATTAGAGATATCAAGGGAACATTTCGTGCAAAGATGGGGTCGATAAAGGAAATGGTATGAACCTAACAGAAGCAGACGATGTTAAGAAGAGCTGGCAAGAATACACAGAAGAACTGCACAAAAAAGATCTTCACGACCCAGATAATCACGATGGTGTGATCACTCACCTAGAGCCAGACATCCTGGAATGTGAAGTCAAGCGGGCCTTAGGAAGTATCACCATGAACAAAGCTAGTGGAGGTGATGGAATTCCAGTTGAGCTCTTTCAAATCCGGAAAGATGATGCTGTGAAAGTGCTGCACTCAATATGCCAGCAAATTAGGAAAACTTAGCAGTGGCCACAGGACTGGAAAAGGTCCGTTTTCATTCCAATTCCAAAGAAAGGCAATGCCAAAGAATGCTCAAACTACCACACAATTGCACTCATCTCACACACTAGTAAAGTAATGCTCAAAATTTTCCAAGCCAGTCTTCAGCAATACGTGAACCGTGAACTTCCAGATGTTGAAGCTGGTTTTAGAAAAGGCAGAGGAACCAGAGATCAAATTGCCAGCATCCTCTGGATCATCACAAAAACAAGAGAGTTCCAGAAAAACATCTATTTCTCCTTTATTGACTATGCCAAAGCCTTTGACTGTGTGGATCACAATAAACTGTGGAAAATTCTGAAAGAGATGGCAATACCAGACTGCCTGACCTGCCTCTTGAGAAACCTATATGCAGGTCAGGAAGCAACAGTTAGAACTGGACATGGAAAGACAGACTGGTTCCAGATAGGAAAAGGAGTACGTCAAGGCTGTATATTGTCACCCTGCTTATTTAACTTATATGCAGAGTACATTGCTGGGAGCCAGCACACGAGATCCCACCCTTGACAAGGTCATGAGGAGAAGACCTGACAAGCAAGGCAGATCAAGACTTCAGGGATTTCAAAAAAGCTGCCCCAGCGCTCACCTTAAAGATAATACCTGTCTTTCTGATGCTTACTATATTAGACTACTCCCTAATTTCTCTGACACAGGTAGAAGGCCTTCCCCGATCTCTTTCCAAACAGAATCAACTTAGAACTTTAATCAATATGTCCCCTGGATGGTGGTATCCTATAAGATTATCCAGGATGAAAGGAGTGTTTCAACTTAGACCCCTTTGCTGGCATTCTAGCCTGCTTGGCAAATGCGTACTAATGCACATGACTGCTCACAACACCTTAATCATAAACAGCATAAAGAACCTGATCACACAAAAGGCCCTAATAGGCACAGAGCCCTTCGGGGGGCGAGGAAGCCCTATTAGAGAACACAAAAATGTTATCCTAAAAGTGGTTATATTAAAGATTTAGAAAAATAAGAGTTTAGCCCTAGTATGGAAGCAATAAGATAATTGTTAATTTTAACCAAGAATGCTAAACAGGGGCTGCCTCACTGGAGCCACAGAGTCTTTGTGTGGTCACCTTTTTAGATAAATTTAGCTGAGAACTTCTGTAAAAAGACTGACCTTTGTGTTAACAGGATTATATTTCTACTATGTTGCAACCTGCTGTACCATGAGACTGCCACTTTTCTGTTTTCTGCTAAGCTCAAGGCAAAATAGAACAATAAAGAATAGACTATGGAAAACAGCTTTGCATTCACCTAGGTCATAAAATGGCAATGGGCCCCAAGGCCAGAAGATAATGTACAAAAATCTACTATGGAAAAAGACTCTCATAAGCAAAGAAGTATGCAGAAAACATCCTGGTTTTGTGAGGGGCAAACTGAGGTAACGTTAAACTAACTCTGTGTGCTTATCTTTCACCTCCCCTTAAAAATGTACTAAGTTAGGGGCTGGAAGAAGCACA
Source organism: Muntiacus reevesi (assembly GCF_963930625.1). Lineage (NCBI taxonomy): Eukaryota > Metazoa > Chordata > Mammalia > Artiodactyla > Cervidae > Muntiacus > Muntiacus reevesi. Next base: position 20,269,103 of record NC_089249.1, read on the forward strand.
AGCTGGAATCAAGATTGCTGGGAGAAATATCAATAACCTCAGATATGCAGATGACACCACCCTTATGGCAGAGAGTGAAGAGGAACTGAAAAGCCTCTTAATGAAAGTGAAAGAGGAGAGTGAAAAAGTTGGTTTAAAGCTTAACATTCAGAAAACTAAGATCATGGCATCTGGTCCCATCACTTCATGGTAAATAGATGGGGAAACAATGGAAACAGTGGCAGACTATATTTTTTGGGGCTACAAAATCACTGCGGATGGTGACTGCAGCCATGAAATTAATAGATGCTTACTCCTTGGAAGGAACGTTGTGACCAACCTAGACAGCATATTAAAAAGCAGAGACATTACTTTGCTAACAAATGTCCGTCTGGTCAAGGCTATGGTTTTTCCAGTGGTCATGTATGGATGTGAGAGTTGGACTGTGAAGAAAGCTGAGCACCGAAAAATTGATGCTTTTGAACTATGGTGTTGGAGAAGACCCTTGAGAGTCCCTTGGACTGCAAGGAGATCCAACCAGTCCATCCTAAAGGAGATCAGTCCTGGGTGTTCGTTGGATGGACTGATGCTGAAGCTGAAACTCCAATACTTTGGCCACCTCATGCGAAGAGTTGACTCATCGGAAAAGACCCTGATGCTGGGGGGGATTGGGGTCAGGAGGAGGAGGGGACGACAGAGGATGAGATGTTTGGATGGCATCACCGACTCGATGGGCAATGAGTTTGAGTAAACTCCGGGAGTTGGTGATGGACAAGGAGGCCTGGGGTGCTGCAATTCATGGGGTCGCAAAGAGTCAGCACACGACTGAGAGACTGAACTGAACAGAACGGCCTTCTTGACCTTCCCTGAGTTCCAAAGGGTGGATTCAAACAATTGCTAATAAGGGAAGGGAGGGGATATAGAAACAGGAGAAACAATCTAAAGTTGGTACAGCCTTGAGACAGGGTCCTGGTTCCTACTCGAAGAAATATGCATAACAATGTCTTTGAGTTCTTCTACAGAACTGGAGTCCTTATCCAGGTGGAACATGGTAGCTTCAGACTAAACACAAGATTCCTGGAGCACAGCTCTGTTGCCTCACCACGAACCAATCAAAAAAGGTCACAAACCCCACAGCCCGCACCCCAAATGTTATCTCCTGTTGCTGGGGATCAGTGATGACCATTCTGTTAGGTTTCCTGTTTGGCCCCTGTCTATTTCATCTCTGAGAGGAGCCAACAGTTTCAAACTAAATTGCTGTTATTACAAGGGTGAATGCTGGTTTAGGACAAAAAATACATTGACTTAGATCAGGTAGAGAGAGACTTCTGCTCTGCTAGGCCGGCCTACACCCATGCACAGCAGGAAGAAGTTACAGAAGAAAGAGACCTCTGCCTCATCCCAAGTAGTATCTTGAGTATGAAGTCTCTCAGGGGGGAGTTGTTAGGGGAAGCACATGGATTGAAACCTTCCACCCTGGCCAGGCACCATAGTAACCATTTGCATAAGTTGTTTTACGACAGGAGGTCCTGGTAAGGAACACGGAACTAATAAGCCTCCACCAAACAGAAGAGTTCAGGAAAGGTCAAAAGGAGACACCACAGGTCCGACCACCTCCCAGAATCCTCTCTGGCATCCCTGTTGGCTGAACAAGGCGTGCACCACCAGGAAGGACTCTGAGTCAGAATGATTGGCTGAAGACAACCCAGAAACTAATCCCATCACCATAAACCCCGAGACTGAGAGCCACGTGGCAGAGCAGTTCTCCTGGGTTCCCTTACCCTCCTGCTCTCCACCCGGGAGCCTTTTCCCAATAAAATCTCTTGCTTTGTCAGCACACGTGTCTCCTCAGACAATTCATTTCCAAGTGGTAGACAAGAGCCCAGTTCGGGCCCTGGAAGGGGTCTACCTTCCTGTAAAAACATCATCGTGGAAGCTACCACAACCTTGTGATGAAAACATTTACTATCCCCGCATCACCCAGGAAAACTAAGGTTGAGACTTGCCATCCAAATGGAGAAACTGAGCTGGCCTTTCTGCCTCTTGTTTGGTCTATTTTCTGGACTATGTCAGTTCCTTAGAGGAAGAGAAATCCTTAAACCCTCCAGTAGTCTAAAAATATAATTTTCTTCCATAAATGATCCCTGTTAGCTTGAAATGAGTCATAAACATCAAATACTGCTTGGTCTAAGAAGTGAGTCCAGAGACCCTAGTCCCTAGTGGGAATAGGGTGTCTGGCTGGCCCCACAGGGACTCACTGCAACTGGTTCCAAGTGTGACCTCACTCCTGGAACAGTCCACCTCAGGGAGGAAGCTGCCTGAACTCCCGTCACAGAGGCTCTGAGCCCCATTCTGCTGTATCTCCCCGTCTTCTGTGAGTGACGAGAGGATTTGCCATCACTCAGTCCTCCTGGAATTCATCTCCTCTACCTTTTTGCTGTGACTTGGTTTCCTTGCTCATAGAAAGAGTGTGGCGACTGCAGAGTCACTGAGAGGATGAGGGAGACAAGGCAGGAACTGGGCTTGTTGAACCGTATGTGCTCTCTCAATAAGAACAGCTGTTTTCTGGGCCTACTGTGGCTTACTGTTACTGGTCTTATAGTCTGGGAACTGAGTCTTGGAAGTCTGAAGAGGTAACTGATTCACAGGCCACAGTGTTGGGATCCCCAGGAGAGAGGAGGGCTCAGACGTGGGACCTCGGAGAAGTCAATGCCACAGCCACAGACGATCCAAGCAAAGGTCAACTCACAAGGTCTGAACAGAGAGACAGAGTTCTGAAAGGATGAGAAGACTCTAAGCCTAGAGGAGGGGTGAAGCCTAGGCAAGGTCTTGTACTGGTTGGGATGGGGATGCTGAGCTGCTGTAACGAAGGGATCACAAAATCTATTGGTATTATCAACAAGCAAGGTAGATTTTTTTCATTTCAGATATGAAAATCCAAGTTGCTATGTATATGGGAGGTAGGTGGTAGGTAGGTTGACTGTTACTGCTCTGCCATCATTCCCAGGGGGTTGTACATGGAAGTTGGTTCTCATCACACATTCCAGCCCAAAGGAAGGACAAAAGAGGACATGGAGCACAGGAATTTCCCTTCAATGACATCTCCTAGAAGATCCACACATCATTTCCCTCACCTTCGATTAGTCAGAATTTAGCAATAAGTTTACATGGAGCTACAAGGGAGTCTGGACTGCCACAAACACACCAAAAATTCAGTCTCTTCTCTATGAAAATTAAGGACACTAAAAATGGTTAAAGTGGCCAATTTTATGTTATGTATATTTTACTACATTAAGAAAAAAGTTTTAAGCTTTTTAATTTTTTTTTAAAAAGGAGGGAAGGATGAAAATTTGGGGACAATTATTAGTCTCTTCTATAGCCACCATTGCAGAAAAATCATGGCATTTTTGTGGGAAAAAAGCTACAAGATATTACCTGATCACTGTTCAAAAATTACTCAAAAAGCACAGAATAAGTCACCTTTTTTGTTGATCTCTCTAGATTAATCTCTATTGAATATTTTGAAAACCTGAAAGGAAATTAAAGCTTTTTTATTTGCCCAACAGTCAGATAGTAAAGTTTAGTGACCTGCTGCCATCTCGTCCTCTGTCTCTAAATGCCCATTGTTGCCATGTAGCGGGGAGATGCTGTGACACAGCGTCCAATGTGACCTTTCTTAATCTCTTACAGTTCTTTAATCTCAGTGGAGCCCCTCTGAGCATCTCACCATCACCCCAAGGGGACCACAGCCAGAAAATGATCATAGGCATTTCGGGGTTTTGTACAACCACAATCTGAAAATAAGATTTGGAATTACTTGGAAGAATAAGCAATGGGGCAGAGTTAGGAATGAGGAGGTCTTTAATACCAGCAGCCAGAGACCAGTAGGAAAGTTGACAACTCAGTGGAGGCAAGTGAAGAGGTGAGCACTTGCTGGGACCAGGGTAGACAGTCCACCTCAGGGGCCAGCAGAGGAGGGATGAGCATGGGGAACAAGAGAGGCTAGATGAGGAGGGGTATTAGCATGCTTTAGGCTCCAAAGACACACATAGATGGCTGGAGAGGGAGCAAGGACCCCTCCTTTCACAAGGACCTCTAGGATCAGTGGCCCCTGAGCTCTTCTGCTCACGTGTGGTGGGCGGTCAGGCAGCCCTGGGGACTGCTCCCTCCCACTTGGTGGGCAGACATGGACACCCTCCAGCACTTCTCCTGCACAAGGTGAAGTCAATCCATAGGACTTTTGTTTTGTTTTGTTTCATTTATTTTATTAGTTGGAGGCTAATTACTTTAAAATATTGTAGTGGTTTTTACCATACACTGACATGAATCAGCCATGGATTTACATGTGTTCCCCATCCAGATCCCCGCTCCCACCTCCCTCCCCATCCCATCCCTCTGGGTCTTCCCAGTGCACCAGCCCTGAGCACTTGTCTCATGCATCCAACCTGGGCTGGTGATCTGTTTCACCCTTGATAGTATACTTGTTTCAATGCTATTCTCTCAGAACATCCCACCCTCGCCTTCTCCCAGAGTCCAAAAGTCTGTTCTGTACATCTGTGTCTCTTTTTCTGTTTTGCATATAGGGTTATTCTTGCCGTCTTTTTGAATTCCATATATATGTGTTAGTATACTGTATTGGTGTTTATCTTTCTGGCTTACTTCACTCTGTATAATGGGCTCCAGTTTCATCCATCTCATTAGAACGGATTCAAATGAATTCTTTTTAATGGCTGAGTAATATTCCATGGTGTATATGTACCAGAGCTTCCTCATCCATTCGTCTGCTGATTGGAATCTAGGTTGCTTCCATGTCCTGGCTATTATAAACAGTGCTGCAATGAACATTGGGGTGCACGTGTCTCTTTCAGATCTGGTTTCCTCGGTATGTATGCCCAGGAGTGGGATTGCTGGGTCATATGGCAATTCTATTTCCAGTTTTTTAAGGAATCTCCACACTGTTCTCCATAGCGGCTGTACTAGTTTGCATTCCCACCAACAATGTAAGAGGGTTCCATTTTCTCCACACCCTCTCCAGCATTTATTGCTTGTAGACTTTTGGATAGCAGCCATCCTGACTGGCATGTATTGGTACCTCATTGTGGTTTTTATTTGCATTTTGCTGATAGTGAGTGATGTTGAGCATCTTTTCATGTGTTTGTTAGCCATCTGTATGTCTTTTTTGGAGAAATGTCTGTTTAGTTCTTTGGCCCATTTTTTGATTGGGTCATTTATTTTTCTGGAATTGAGCTTCAGGTGTTGCTTGTATATTTTTGAAATTAATCCTTTGTCTGTTGCTTCGTTTGCTATTATATTCTCCCATTCTGAAGGCTGTCTTTTCACCTTGCTTATAGTTTCCTTTGTTGTGCAAAAGCCTTTAAGTTTCATTAGGTCCCATTTGTTTATTTTTGCTTTTATTTCCAATATTCTGGGAGGTGAGTCATAGAGGATCTTGCTGAGATTTATGTCAGAGAGTGTTTTGCCTATGTTCTCTTCTAGGAGTTTTATAGTTTCTGGTCTTACATTTAGATCTTTAATCCATTTTGAGTTTATTTTTGTGTATGGTGTTAGAAAGTGTTCTAGTTTCATTCTTTTACAGGTGGTTGACCAGTTTTCCCAGCACCACTTGTTAAAGAGGTTGTCTTTTTTCCATTGTATATCCTTGCCTCCTTTACCGAAGATAAGGTGTCCATAGGTATGTGACTTTATCTCTGGACTTTCTATTTTGTTCCATTGACCTATATTTCTGTCTTTGAGCTAGTACCATACTATCTTGATGACTGTGGCTTTGTAGTAGAGTCTGAAGTCAGGCAGGTTGATTCCTCCAGTTCCATTTTTCTTTCTCAAGATTTCTTTGACTATTCGAGGTTTTTTGTATTTCCATACAAATTGTGAAATTATTTGTTCTAGTTCTGTGAAGAATACTGTTGGTAGCTTAATAGGGATTGCGTTGAATCTGTAGATTGCTTTGAGTAGTATAGTCATTTTCACAATATTGATTCTTCCAATCCATGAACACGGTATATTTTTCCATCTATTTATGTCCTCTTTGATTTCTTTCATCAGTGTTTTATAGTTTTCTATGTATAGGTCTTTTGTTTCTTTATGTAGATATACTCCTAAGTATTTTATTCTTTTTATTACAATGGTGAATGGTATTGTTTCCTTAATTTCTCTTTCTGTTTTCTCATTGTTAGTGTATAGGAATGCAAGGGATTTCTGTGTGTTAATTTTATATCCTGCAACTTCACTATAATCATTGATTAGCTCTAGTAATAATCCACAGGACCTTAAGGGGGAGAACTGATATTTGTGGGTCCTGTAGTGGGTTAAATGGTAGCCCCCCAAAAAGTATGTCCATGATCTAATCTCTGCAACTGTGTATGGGACCTTATGTCAATAAGGGTCTTTGAAAATCCTTTAAGTGAAACATCTTGTAATGAGATCATTGCAGCTTATCTGAGTGGACCTTAAATCAACGAGCATCCTTGTAAGATACACACAGAGATAACAGAGAGTAGGGGGAGAAGGCCATGAAAAGATGGAGGCAGGATGCAGGGATGCAACCCCAAGTCAGGCAATGCTGCAACCACCACCAGCTGGGAGAGGCAGGGAAGGTCCCCCCAGAACTTCTATGGGAGTGGGCCCCTGCTGACAGGAGGCAGCACCCCAGACTTCAGCACTGGCTCCACCCATCTCTCCCATCACCTCCTGCTGCTCCCTCCCGAGGGCCTGAATGTGCACCTGCTTGGAGACTGGACAGGTCAGCTGCTGGAAGCCTGGCAAGTGTTCTGTCTAGGAGCTTGCTGCTCTCCTGAGCAACCATGAGACATTAGTGGTGACCCCAGAAGGAAAGTGTGTGTTGAGGGCACACAGTTTGTTGGGCAATTTTGTAGGAGGCAGAGGGGATAGAGGAGGTCAGACCCTTTCCTCCTGTGCATTGGCCACCTTGATGCTGCCCCTGGGTGCTGTGCTGAGGCTGATGGGGAAAGGGTTCTTTCTGAGATACAAGGAATCCAGGTTCATCACCACCCTGTCTCTCAAGGCCTGTTCAGTGCCAGGCCCTGAGGGAACACTGAGACCTGAGGGGGGAAGGAGAGTTGATCAAGTGGGGAGACCCAGGGCTTTGTCTTCCTGTGCTCTCTGGGCCCTCAGTTCAGGACTGTGGGTGATGGGTGGTCCTGTGCAGGGGAGGTCGGCCTGGATGGAGGAAATGAGAAGGGCTTACTGCACTATGTCTGTGTTATGATCTTGGTTTTGCAATATTAAGATTAAAAAAAAAGCCAAACTCTAGACATATCAATATAACAGGAGAGGCATGACCTTAGATCTATGTGTTGAAGCAGGCAGAGGCTAAACCTAGAAACTTTGGGATTTTAAAATTCGCATTCCTAGGACTTTCCTGGAAGTCCCATGGTTAAGACTCTATGCTTCCACTGAGGGTATTGAGGGTTTCATCCCTGGTCAGGGAACTGAGATCCCACATGCCAGGAGGCCTAGCTGAAACAAAAAATAAAGAAAAAAATTTAAAAAGAATAAAATGTACGATTTGATCAATTTTAAAAAATATAATAAAATCACATCCCCCACCTATATACCCATGTCTTAAGGTCTGGACTTGGCCTCCACTCTGCCCACAGAGAGCTATGTGACCCTGGGCAAGTCACCTCCCAGGGAATTGTTTGGTCTGATTTCCTGTTTTTAAAAGCTGATTTCAGTCTTCCTGTGTGGGTTTGTATCTCCTATGTGTGTTGAGGATGTTCACCCATATCTACTGTAAATATTGCAAACACTGTCTTCAGGTCTCTTGTATTCTGATCTGGTTTATGGTGTCCTTTGCAATTTTCAATTTTTAAGAGGTTCAGTGGTTTCTGGGATTTGTGTCCTGGTGAAAAAAGTTTGCTCAACTCAATATGTTTCCAGTATGTTTTCATTTTTTCCAGTACGTTTGTCGTTAGCTTTTTTTTTTTTTTTTCGTTTCAGGTTTACATTTAGATCACTTTGGGATTCAGGATTGATCATAATTTTTTGTTTCTTCTTCCTGATTTTCTTCTACATCCTACCTTCTCCCTCCTTCCTTTGCCTCTCCTCCTCTCCTGCTCTCCCTCCCTCCCTGCCTGTCTCTTTCTTCTCCTCAAAGCAGGACATATTTAACAGATACCTACTGCAGTCAAAATGGAACACACTCTTTTTCGTGAGGCTCTGCATCTGGCCATACAGTTGGCTGGGACAAGTTTCTCGAGGGTCCTCCCTTGTCCCTCCTGCCAATAACCTTTCCAGAAAGTGATCAATCAGAGGCTGACAGAAGAGGACACTCCAGATAGTAATCCAGCAGAGGGAGCACCATCCAGCATCCACAGGCAGCTGAGGCCCCAGACAGGAGTCAGGACCAGGACAAGAATGGGAGGGAAGGATGGAAGGATGAAGTCAAGGGTGCAGCCACATTTACAAGTGTTTGGCATGATCCAAGGCAGTTTCTTCTGGTGATACCCTCCTCCTCTCTCTGCCTTGGCTCTTGGTCCTCGTGTTTCATGATTTCAGTTGGCTACCCTGGCTCCTGAGGTCAAACAGCTTCCAGGCAGAGAAGGAGGCAGGGTACCAGCCAACTGTCCTCTCCCACGTGCTTCAAGGGGGGCCTGCCTGTATGAATTCTCTTCCATCCACATGTCGGTGCCTCCAGTCTCTGCCACCAGACACACTTCCAAGTGAACAAGCTGAGGGTTAGGTTACTCTTCCTGAGGGAGAACCCTGGGCATCACAGAGGAAGATGTAGAAAGAAAGATTCTAGAATGGGGCTCAGGTGAGGCGATTTGTGGGAGGCTCTAAGGAAATAGGGCCACTCTAGGTTGGGTGCTGCAGAGAATGGCGCCGGGGGAGTGGGGGCAGTCAACGAGAGTCTCAGTAACTCCATGTATGGAGACCAGAGCGAGGATAAAGGTGTAAATGGTAAAGAAGGAGCAGTGTTGCTTTTCAGCCAAGGGAGGGGGTGTGGTGTTGTTGGGGGCGCAGTGATGGGTGTTTGCTGTCTCCTTTACCCCTGCTCTCAGGGTGACCCTGTGTGAGGCTGGAGTTCTGTGAGAGCCTTTACATCCAACGGGAGAAGAGTATCACCCTGCTGTGACAAGAGGACAGTCTTGGGATGTCAGGTATTTTTCTTGTTTTATTTCTCAAAGCTTTATAAATGCTCACCTGAATAAACAGAAGGGAAAATAGCCATAGAATGCAAGACTCCTCTTCTTATTGAATTCAATTAAGAATTAAATACTTCCCATTATACTAATTCTTATTTGCAACAAAACTACTATTTTATATCTAACTTTGGTGGTATATATATAATTTTTCTTTTGTATTGAGTACAGTTGATTAACAGTATTGTTAGCTTCAGGTGTACAAAGTGATTCAGTTATACATATATGTGTACCTATTCTTTTTGAAATTCTATTCCCATGTAGGTTATTAGAGAACACTGCCCAGAGTTGTGTGTGCTATACAGTAGGTCCATGATGGCTGTCTATTCTGCATTTAGCAGTGTGTACATGTGAATTCTTTTTGGATGTATTTTTTCTAAAACGTTCTCATTTTAATATTATTATGGACTAATGTCCTTTAACAGACTCAGCCTGGTCCAATTAAACAAGATAATAAAATTTATTTTCCATTATGATTCTATGTGGGTGAACGTGGTAACCACTGCTCTGAGCATCTTCAAGAACATCCTCGTCTTTGCAGGAGCAGAGATGTCGGCCCGTGAGATTCACCTCCCCTCCAAGGGGTCTTCCTTCCTTTGAATGGACGGAAGTCCATGGGTGCAGATGTGTGTGGGCAAGATGCTGCTGGACAATGTGTCTGTTTAAGGTCACAGTTCACTCTGATTATTCTGGTTTCTGTGTGTTATCATCCCTACGTTTTTAGAGAACTTGGTTTCATCAACACGAATATGTCTCCCACATTGACAGATGTCACAGCAGGAGTTAGGCTTCTTATTTGCACTTCATCTGATTGCTCCCACCATTTTAAGGTGGTGGCACCAGAGACAGCCCCATTCTTGTGGATTACTAATCACTATAAAGTGACTTCTGCTGCTTTAAAGTTTAAAAAACCTGAGTGCTATGTGCGTATTGTTAAAATAAGTCAAATTCTACAGAGAATTCTGCTCATTCCTTCCCAAGGGAAAGATTCTTTCTTTAGATAGCTAATATCTTTAGAGGATATTCTTACATTGGGGAACAGAAAGGGGCTTCCTAGAATAGTGTGAGAGTCTTTGCTCCTTAGATAGGAACCTGGACTCGAATTCTGGCTGTGGCACTAGCTGGGCACTTTGGGTATGTTACTTAACTTCTCTGAGCTTCAGTTTCCTTTCTTAAAGGGTTATTGTGAGAACTAAAAGTAAGTGAAAGCCTACCAAGCACTTGGAATGTTGCTTGGTGCAAAGAGGGGAGTCATCAACCACAATAGCTAGTAAATACTAGGTATGGCATTTTTCTTTCTCTTGATTTAAAATTTTTGATATTTGATTACTTACCAGGAAAGAATTTCAGTTATGTTAATCCATTTTCTCATACCTTTCCCCATCTTCTCATAATATCATTATATACTAAATTTATATCCTGTATTAGAAATCTTTGTAGTTACATGCACTTTATTTAAACTTTTATTTCTGGGGCCCTCAGATGCAGCCAGTATTTCCTGACTCCCCTCTGGTAGAAGAACTTTGAAAATGGAAAATTTTTGAAAACTCAAACCCATGTCTCAAGAAGATTAGAAAGATACTTTCCTCATAAAGTGAGAACAAATTGCATGGAAAAGGGAGATAAATAATGAAACAAACAAGAAAAGGAAATATTAATCCTTTACTTCCTTCAGGGCTTCATCTCCCAACTTTTAGCAAAGTACTTAATTTTCATATTGATCGACAACAAATCCATTAGTTCTCATATTTAAATGCTCTGTTTTGGGAATATTCTGGCAGTCCAATTGTTAAGACTCCACTTTTACTGCCATGGTCCAGGGTTTGATATCTGGTCATGGTATTAAGATTCTAAGATCCCACAAGCCACACAGTGTATATATGTATATATATGTATATATACAGTGTATATATATATATATATATATATATATATATACACACACACAATGTATACAGTGTATATACAGTGTGTGTGTATATATATATATATATATATATATATACACACACAGCTAAAATATCCCACATGCCACAACTAAGATCAAGCTTGGCCAAATAAATAAATAAATAAATAGTTTTTTAAAATTATCTGTTTCTTCTGACATCATTTTTATCTCCTTTTTCAAGGTTGTCATATTTCTCATATGTCTGATCTTGGATTGCCCATTCAAATTAAGATGGAGAAGGGTTGACAGGCACATTTTTGTAGAGTGATTGGATGAGGACCTGTGATTTCCATAAAACAGAAATTTTTTTTCTGGTATCTTTCCATCCTGATTTCCCCACTTTGTTGCAGACTTGAGGCTACTGTGAATATGTGATACACCACGGGATTGGTGAACTTATCCCCTGATCTCCCCTCTGGCTCCCTCTCATCTTGGTCCCTCTCTGGGACTCTGCCCAGTGGACCATTTTTCTTGCCTCAACTCACTCTTGCTGTTTCTCTCCTTCTACTCTTCTCTAGTCAGCTATCACTTCTCCATTCACTCAGTCCTCAAATATGTGTTGAAGACTCTAGACTCCTATTGAGACAATTCAGGGTTTTTTTTTAAAATTAGCCACAGAGTGAGGAGAGGCAGAGTATGGGTTCTTAAGCCCAAGAGTGGGTTGGAACCCAGTCTACGCTGAACCAGGTTTCTGACCTTGGGCAAATCACAGAGCATCTATGCTTCAGCTTCCTTAGCTATAAACAGGGATACATGGGTACAGACTTCCAGCTTATCAGTAAATATGCTTTATAATTTGTGAAATATTAGAGCAAATACCAGTGCAGAACAAAATCAGAAATACAAACCACTCTCATCAATAGCTGTTACTGTAACTATAAGGACCTTTACTATCATTTCAGCCAGGTTTCAGAAGGGGTAGTTAAAAGTGTTTTTTTTTAATTCTTAAAATAGCACATAAACATAAGCAACATTTGTTTTCTTTTGTTATCTCCCAGCACAAGATAGTCACAACCAGAATCAAAAGAGATTCTGTCAATATAAAGATCTGCTACTTAAACAACTGAGAACTGGCAAGACTGAAAGGCTGGACACACCACATATCATGAGTGTGAATGTAAATTGGTGTAGTTTCTTTCCCAAGCAGTGTGGCTCTAAGTATAAAGAACTTTAGATGTTGATCCACTCAGACACAGTTATTCTACTTCTGAAATAACTTAAGGAAGCAGTCAAATGCACGCAAAGTTTTCTACAAGAAGGGTGTTCTTTGCACCATTATTTACATAAATAATTAGAAAAAGCCCAAAATTTAACAGTCAGGGGAGGACAGCAGAGAGGATGGGACACCATTCTGGTCCTCAGCCACCCAGGACAGGGCTGCAGGGATGGGGTGGGGCGGGTGGGACTCCGGGCCCTTGTGGGATAAAGACTTACAGAAACAAGGAGGACATGGGCTGTGGGAGCTGAAGGACCAGGAACTTTATCAAGGCAGAGACTTGAGCACAGGGAGCAAGACATCATTTTAAAATGAATGAGAAGAGTTATTTACTGACAAACATATATCCACAAGTATATGTTTTTGTATATTAAAGGGCACAGAGCATAGTCATCACAAACCTGAGATTTGGATCAGAAAGACTTGGGTTGAAGTCCAGGCTCTGGAATCAGTGTGAAAACTTGGGCTGACCTAAGTTTAGGTGAGTTTCAGGAGTCTGCACGTCATAGATGCTAGATCAGTATCACCTATTACCAATCAGTAACACAAGTGTTCCCAGCCTCACATAATTTCCAGAGTATTCCTTCCTGTCTGTTCTTCTTTGTCTGCTTTTATTGCTCCTGTAACTTTGCAGGTGACGGTCTTCTGTCTTATTACCTTCTCTTTGTGCCCCAACAGGAGATCAGGACTCTTACTTGGCCTGGAGGGAGCTGGTGGGATGATGAGTAACTTTCCTTAACTAGTGGCCAGCAGAGCCCAGGAGACAGAGAACCATGCTGGGTCAAGTCTCTGGTGGTACTCATGGCTGTCCCAGGGGACCTCACCCCTCACTGCTTCCTACAGTCACTGCTCACTCCCGATCAAGCCAACAGTCTGCTTTTCCTTCCCCAAGGGTGAAGCCACACCTCCTTCCAGCCTGACGCAGACAAGGAGCTGAAGGGAGATCTCTGAAACCCCCCGCTGCCACCATGAGCTCAGAAGTTCTGGGGACTGCTCTGGTAGTCAGCTGTCTCTTATCTGGCTGGTTCTTACTTGTGACCCAGAACTGAGGCGGTGCCAACTGACTGAATTAACCTAGAAAAGAATCAAGAACCAAGAAGGGACTGGATAAGCATCCTCGGGCCCCCCCAGAGGAGTCAGGGGATTTCTCCCACCCAGGGATCCATCCATAAGGCCTCCTTCCAGGACCTCTACTCAGGAAGCCAAGTCTAAGGGATTCACTTTCTCCCTGTGTTGTCCAGTAAGTGACCCAGAAATGAAGCCAGGACAGCCATCGGGAGGGGGGACAGCAGAGGGAGCCCCCAAGGCCAGGTGGGGCATGGAGAGGAGATCTCCAGCATCCCTGGAGCTCCTCCTGTCCTCTGCCTTTGTCCAAGCTTCCTCCTGTTCCCAGATCCTGGAGTATAACCACAGAGGCCATTTCCTCTAGTTCTCTCCCTGCCTCCAGCCCAACTGCCCTGCAGGTGTCAGCCGACTCTGAACTGAACCCCAGTCTGGCTTTTGCCATCTGTCACCTATGTGACTTGGAGTGCCTTACCTGACCTCACCTGTAAAATTGGAAAAGAATTTCCCTACGTTGTGATGAGGATCAAATATAGCGTGTGTCCATGGCCCAGGCCACACAGTAGGTCCTGCCTAGTGTGGTGCTATCCCCTCTACCTGGAATGTATTCATTTTGGTGGAAACCTCTCCCCTCCTCCTGAATCCCCCCTTCCCTGTTCTGTGTTTAGACACCTGCCAAGTGCTCTCATATATAAACATCTGCTTATCAGGTGTGACACCTCAGGCAGGTACTGACTCTTTTGATCTCAAATGCTTCCCTGCGGACACCCAAGTGCTCAGTTATTCTCCCCCATCCACCCCCACCCCAATCAATCAATACACAGATTTAGTGTTTTGGGTCCCCTCCACCTGAGCCCTGTATTCATTTCTCCCTTAGTGACACAGGAAAAGGAAAAATTAATAAGTCTTCATGCTGCAGAACAGAGAGAGGAAGAGAGATTTGGTTTTTCTTCTAATAAGGACACTGATTGTACTGGATTAAGGCCATACACTTATGGATGGTGTCATATCATTATAATTACCACCTTAAAGTCCCTATCTTCATACAGTCATTGCAAGGGTGGAGGGGCATTCAGGGCTTCATCTTATGAATTTGGAAGGAAGAACAGTCCACCCAAAGCCCCAGGTGAATCCATCATCAGTACCTAAGATGACTACTGCTCAGGAGGATGAACTTTAACAGCTTTAAACTCGGTACCATTTACCTTCCACCATAATTTCTTCTGATCTTTTTATTTTTCTGTCTAGAAGGCAAAAGCTCTTTTAAGGATGTCATTGAACATTTCCAGAAAGAGTGAGCAAGGAAGAACTGCATTTCCTACTCACTAAAGAGAAACCCTGAGAGAGTTTTGTGGCTGAGGCTGATTTGTCCAGGTAACCCACACAGGTATGCCAAGAACATCACCTAAGTCACCCAGATCCCCCAGAGAAGATCTCACCCAGGCTAGCTTCCTCCTGGCAGGCACATCTGCTCCAGGCAGCATCCTATGAATGGGGTTGAGGATGTTCCATCTCAAGAATGCATGAGGAATATTTCTTCCACGTCATTTGCTGGCAGTATGTTGCCTCAGGTTGAGAAGAGATAGAAAGCTGCAAGAAGAGCAGGTTATGTGACTTGGGCAAGTTACTGAACTACTCTCTGCTTTAGTTTCTTTATCTGTTCAGTTTTATTGTGAGGACACAGAGATCATGCATGCAAAGTGTTTCATATGATAGCCGGTATAGAGTAGATACTCAATTAATTTTAAATTTTAAAAGCTTGTTGGATAGACACAGGGATCAAGAGCCTTCTTCCAGGAGATGAGAACCAAGAAGGATATCCTTTGGAACAAGTCAGGAAATCCTGACACCAGCATCACTTTTTGTTCCTGGGGATTCTGACTAGAGTGCTTTCATTCCCCATCTTAGGGACTGTACCAACCCTGCAGGATTGAACTTGCCCATATGGCAGAGAGGCTGCAGAGGAACTGGATGGAGCTGGTGGGGTCCTGGTTCTAACCCTGCCCAACTCTGGGGCTCTGGGCTTATATGTTAGCGTCTCAGACTTGCCTGTGTCCAATGGGAATAGCAATTCAGTTTGATGGACTATGCTGATGGCTTCAAAGTGAACTGCAGGTCAGAGGTGGGGAACCAAGTACAGTCATAACGACCAGGGAGGCCTGGACCAGGGTCAGACCCAGGGTCAGGGTGGAGCAGAGGGTCCAGGTTGGAAGACGAGTAGGCAGGCTTGGGCAGCAGGACCAGGACTAGAGTGAGGAGAGTGGGCCCTGAGGACACAGAACTGAAATGGTTGTGACCCTATTAGAGATCCCCTGAGTGGGGAAGCAGGGAGGGACATTTCTTCCCTCCCTGACAGGATCCCCTCATGCTGGGCTAGAGGGCCCTAGGTGGCCGTGTCTGCACACCCTGCCTGGGACCTGGGTTCTCACTCCATCTGGGACACTCTTCTAATCTGCATGGAGCCACCCTGACAATGGGAAGGCCATGTGGCTCAGGGGGCCCTCCAGGGTCACAATGAGTGGCTGTGATTTTGTGTCATTTGAGGGATTCTGAGGAGACTCACGCATTCGCACCCAAGAGGAAAACGCTTCCTCCACCAGCTCTGCAAGTGTAGGTCTCTTCAGGCTCAGCCATTCAGATGGATGTTTCGTCAAGCCTCTTGAATCTTTAGAGGTTCCATAAAGTTGCACATGAGCTTGGAGGGCAGGCTTGTGAAGCTGTCACAGGTAAAGTGTGAGTTCGGCTGGTGATATCCAAGACATCAGGGTGCTGGGTGATGGGTCAGGAGTCAGGGAGGTAGGCCGGAGAGTCCCAGGGAAACAGGCTCACAGCACATCTCCTGCTTCCCTGTCAACTGGGGCAATGAATGGACCCAGTGATCTTCCTCTGGAAAGGTCAAGGAAATCAGGCTTGGGGGAGAGCAGATGCTAGGCAAAATGAACACTAAAGGTCCTTTTAGCTCTGAGTTTTGATATTTTTAAAAATTCCAAGCACAGAGAGTTAGCCAGTCTGAAAACTCTGGGGGCACAATTCCCAGGACTGACCTTACATTTGACACCAATGGCAAATTTGGGAGGTTCCCACAACTTACCTCAAGTTTAAGAATTCCCTCAGGGGATGCACAGACTCACTGAAAGCTGTCATGATCTCAGTTACAGTTTATTACATGGAGGGATGCACTTTCCCATCAGCCGCAGGGCAGAGTTTGGGCGTGTTTCACACACGAAGCTTCCATTGTCCTCAGGACACGTTAATGTCCTGGATTCAGTGTGTGGCACGCCACATAAAACACTGCCCTCCAAGGACAGTCACCCTTTTGCAAAAATTATTCTGACCTGTGGTCTCCAGCCCCTCCTGGAGGTCAGACTAATGCCCTAGAGTCCAGCTTCTCCAGAGATCAGAACTGATACCACATGACCCAGAGGCTACTCATCACCTTGTCAGACTGTCCAATGGCCTAGGCAACAAGGATACTCATATCAGCCAAAATATTCTAGGGGCTTAGGAACCACTTCCCAGTAGCCAAGGGCAAAAAAATGTTGACTCCTCACTACACACTCAGGCCCTCGAGTGACAATTTTTCTGCTCTAATCCCACTTGCCTTTGTTTGTCTGTGGAGTTCCCACTCTACACACACTTTAGAAGTGATGGTGTTGATCTGTCTGTGAGGTGTCTTTATCAAATACTTCTCTTAAGAGTATCCTAAGGTGACTTTTGCTGCTTTATTCCAGGATTGGATATGTACATGGAGCCTCTACAGTGCCCAAATATGTGTTTAATGTTGAAAAAATGTTTGCATTTGTAAAATTCTTTCCTGGTGATTTATGATAACATCTGCGGCTTATGTAGAAGAGCTCTTGCTGAACCTATTTTACAGACTAACATAGTCTTCTTAGTACCTTGACGTTCACTCTTACAGGGAAGCGGCAGATAGACTATGTAAATATCTGAGCAAGCTGCACAGAACCTTGGCCTTGGGGGACTAAGACAGGCTCCAATGAGGCTAGTTGGACAGAAAGACGTTTTTGGAGGAGTTTCCTCAGGTGAAACAGGAACTTGAGGAGGGCATAAAAAGCCCCATGCCCTGACAGACAAGAGTGACAAAGTGCACAGGGACTGCACCATCTCCCAGGTGGCCACCGCCTCCGCTGGCTCTGCGTCTTGCTTCCTGAGAGTCCTTGGCCTGGCTCTGCCACCCGTGTCAGCGGGGGCCAGTCTGACACTGTTGGTGGGATAGGGCTGGGAGAAACAGCTGATGTGACTGGTGTGTCCACCATCATGGTGGAAAGTAAAAGCAGGACATCAGCAGAAACTGAAGCCAGTCACCTTGTGTCAACTGGCATCAATGAGAAGGAGGTGACTTTGGGGCTTCTACATAAGATCACACTCCAGATTGTTTCCTCCACAAAGAAACTCTCCCAAGCCATGAAAGGCATTGGGAAGAACGTCCAAAATTTCAAGCTGGCCAAAGCTGACCCTCACTTGTGAGGCTGTCATGGCTAACGCCATGGCAGGCAGCCTAGAGTAGGAGTAGGCCTGGTTTCCCGGGGTAGCATAATTATCAGGCCTCCTGGAGCCAGCCAATCAACATATGCCTAGCCAGAAGAAAGGGAACCTATCAGGGGAAAGCTGAAAGCCCCACATAAGGTCAACAAAAATTACCTTGCAACTGTGTAACCAATCTGCTTACGCCAACTACCCACTGTGTAACCAATCCGATTGCGCCAACTACCTGCTGCTTATTTTGATCTAGTAAATACCTGAGAGAACTGGGGCTCGGGGCCTTTTGTCCTCACACACCTGGTGAGGGCGGGAGGCCCTGGCTCAAGTCAGTAATAAATTCCCCTATTGCGAGCTGCATTGTTTCGAGGAGTCTTCTTTCCTGACCAGGGACTTGAACTACGGGCAGAACATTTGGGGGCTCGTCCAGGATCCCTTGACTGGGGAAGAATGCTCTTTGGAACAAAGGGGAAAAAAGACAGGTAATAGCAGCAGTGCTCAGGCAGGTTTAGAAAAGACCAGAGTAAAGCCGAAGCCCTGCTGTGAAGCGGGAAGGTATCTGGCGCAGAAAAAGCTCAGAGTAAAGCCGAGGCCCCGCTGTGAAGCAGGAAGGTGTCTGGCGCAGAAAAAGTCCAGAGTAAAGCTGAGGCCCTGCTGTGAAGTGGGAAAGTGTCTGGCGCAGAAAAAGTCCAGAGTAAATCCGGGGTCCTGCTGTGAAGCAGGAAGGTGTCTGGTGTTAGGGAAACCTTTCCATGAGGGAACGGACTGGCGGTTCTGGTTGGCGTGAGGCTGAGGCCAGCGAGCGCGCTGGGAGGCAGCCAGCTCTGCGGGAAGGAGACCTCCTCTCCTAAGCCCGAATCTGGGGAACAGTGGACACCATACAGTAAGGTGGCCCTTGTTCCAGAGGATCTGTGTTGTCGGCCAATGTGTGTCTGTCTATGTGTTTTTCTGCATCTGTATAACTGCCGGCATTGTCTCCTGTCTCGTTGTTCTCTGGTGTGTCATTGTCTACTTCTTCCTATAAAGCCTTGGAGCCTCATTTTTGTTTCTGGGAGTTTCAGTGAACAGGCTGACAGTTGTCGGGGCAACTGACGAGTCCCGACCAGGGCTACTCCCTGGCGGACTCTGAAGGCCTCCCAACAGGTCCGCCCCAGTAACGGGAGCCCGAGAGGGTGAAACTCCTTTCTTTTTTCTCGTATTCTAAACCGAAAATCTGGCCAAATAAAAACCCGTCTGTGTGGGCACGGGACAGGCACTTAAGAGCCGATAGGGCACCTACCACTAGAAGACTCCCCTGAAAGGATAAGGGGGTCACGGAATGGGCTAGAAACCCTTAGGGTGCCCGCCCCCAGCAAGAAAACTTCCGTGCAACGACTAAGGCACTCAAATAGTTCCACAAAGCATACCACAAGCCCAACCTCCTGGCCGCCACCACTCCCGATAGGATTTATTGGTGGTAATTCTCGGTGACTTTCTTCTGACTCTCTCTATGAGGCAAAAAAAAAAAAAAAATCTACTCATACTCTCTCTCATGACTGATCATTTCTCGGAGGTCAGGGCTAGAGCGTATGATCTGTTGCTACTGGTTACAAAGAGTAAATTAATAACCTTTTGCTCTGCAGAGTGGCCCGCCTTCCAAGCTGGATGGCCTCCAGAAGGAAATTTTCAACCTTCTATTATTCAGGCGGTGAAAGAAAAAGTTATGGCTCCTGATCCCTGGGGCCACCTGAGCCAAGTCGCATATGTTATGGTCTGGCAAGATCTAGTAGATCTGCCCAAATGGTTAAAAGTTTTTGTTCACAAACTCCCTCATTCTCCTAATGTACAGGCCCTGGTTACAGAAACTCCCACTCCCCCAGAAGAAGCCAAGAAGAATAAGGGCCCAAAACCGGTCTTGCAGGAATCCTCGAACCAGAACCTGATTGACTTGGAGACGGAAATTAGGCCCCTGCCATATGCCCCTCCTCCGTTGCAGGTTCCCCCAGGGGAAAGAGCCCCCCGATGAATCAGAAGGGGTGGGGGAGTCCCGACCCCGAAGAGAGAATAGAGGGGGTGGGGGTAAGTGAGATCATGGGGACCCAGAGTTACCTTCATCTACTGTACAGGCACTCCCCATCTGGGTGGGACCAGCTAACCGGATGGAGAGCAAACCTATCAATACTGGCCCTTTCCCCATTTTGTTACCTAATAAATACCCGAGAGAACTGGGGCTCGGGGCCTTTCGACCTCACATACCTGGTGAGGGCGGGAGGCCCTGGCTCGAGTCAGTAATAAATTCCCCTATTGCGAGTTGCATTGTTTCGAAGAGTCTTCTTTCCCGACCAGGGACTCGGACTACGGGCAGAACATTTGGGGGCTCGTCCGGGATTTTAAACAAGTAAAAGGTAGAGAGCATTTCCAAGTGTACCGCCAGACTCTAATGGCTGGCCTGCGGGCTGCAGCTAAAAAAAAAGCCAACAAATTTGGCAAAGGTAAATTTAGTAAGACAAGAGCCCACTGAGAGCCCATCAGCCTTCCTAGAGAGGCTAATAGAAGCCTTTAGGCAGTATACCCCCATGGACCCCCAGGCTGAAAAATCACGTGCTGCAGTTCTACTAGCATTTGTGAATCAGGCAGCCCCAGATATTAAGAGAAAATTACAAAAAATAGAGGGGTTAGGAGAACAGACAATACAAGACTTACTAAAAGCAGCTGAAAAGGTATTTAATTATAGAGAGACCCCAGAAAAAAGAGAGGAACGACTTCGTCGGGAGGAAAGGGAACTTGCTGAAAAGATCAGAAAAGAAGATAGGGAACATAGGGTGAAGGAAAACCAGAATAACCAGAGAGAGCTAGCCAAGATTCTTTTTGTGGAGATGAAGGCCAGAACAAAATTGAGAGAGCCTCGAGGCCCCCAGATGAGAAAAACAGAGAGATCATAAAGGCAGGCCCTAAAAAAAAAATCAGTGTGCTTACTGCAAAGAACGGGGGCACTGAAAAAATGAGTGCCCTAAGAGGGACCTAAAAAAAAAAAAAAAAAAAAAAAAACCCAGAGAAAAAAAATTTCCCCTGAAACTTGAGTTCTATATGCGGGAGAAGACAGTGACTAGGAGAGTCAAGACTCAGCACCCCTCCACGAGTCCTGGGTAACCATACATGTAGAGGAGAAACCCTTTGGCTTCATGGTAGACACTGGCACCCAACACTCTGTTTTAAATCAAAAACTGAGACCAATGTCTAAAAAAAATCAGCTTGGTGCAGGGAGCCACGAAGACAAAAAAATATCGTTAGATCGCAGAACAAAAAGTAAATCTGGGGACCCATCAGGTGTCCCATTCGTTTTTGTTGATACCAAAATGCCCAGCCCCTCTACTTTGATGGGATTTGTTAACTAAAGTTAATGCTCAGATCAGTTTTGGCCCTGGGGAAATGTCACTCACAGATGGACTTAGACAGCCGATACATGTCTTGTCTCTAGCTTTAAGAGATAAATACAGACTTTTTGTGCCTAAGACTTCAGAGGTTATAACACCAGATATACAACCGTGGGTCCACAAATACCCATTGGCATGGGCAAAAACAGCAAAAATGAGACTGGCTAAACAGAGACATCCGGTCGTCATCGAAATAAAAGCCGAGGCGACTCCTGTGAGGGTAAAGCAACATCCTATGAGCCAAGAGGCTCAGCGGGGAATCACTCCCGACATTTGACGGCTCATAGATGCCGGAGTTCTCAAGCGGTGCCAATCCCCTTAAAACACCCCCTTACTACCGGTGAAAAAGCCAGAGAGTACAGATTACAGACCTGTCCAAGACCTACGAAAAGTCAACAAGCGGGTGAGTGACATACACCCTACTGTCCCCAACCCATATACCCTCCTGAGCAGTCTGCTGCCTGAGTACACTTTGTACACTGTGTTAGACTTAAAAGATGCTTTTTTCAGCCTACCCCTGGTGGACCAGAGCCAAAAAATGTTTGCCCTTGAGTGAACTGAGGGAGAAGTCCAACCAGTAGTACAACTAACTTAGACCCGCCTCCCACAAGTGTTCAAAAACTCCCCTACCTTGTTTAATGAGGCTTTGAGTAAAGACCTCTATAAATATTAGACTCGCCACCCAGAGGTCATCCTGCTGCAATATGTAGATGACCTTATGTTGGCTAAAACCACAGAAGAGGCATACAGCCGTGCCACCGGTGACCTCTTACAGACTCTAGGCACCTTAGGACATCATGCTAGCACAAAAAAGGCGCAAATATCCTGGCAAGAGGTTACTTATTTGGGGTATAAGATCAGGCAGGGGCAAAGGTGGCTAACCCAGGCCATGAAAAAAACAGTATTGCAGATACCAGAGCCCAAGACCCCCCGCCAGGTGAGAGAGTTTTTGGGGACTGTTGGATATTGTAGACTGTGGATCATGGGGTTTGCTGAAAAGGCCCGGCCCTTGTATGAGAGAAATAAAGAGACCCCAAACTAGACTTGGACTGAGCCAATAAAACAGGCTTTCCAGACACTCAGACGGGCCCTACTAAAAGCCCCAGCCCTTGCCCTGCCTAACCCAAACAAGCTATTCCAGCTGTTTGTAAATGAAAAGCAAAAAATTAAAAAGGGGGTCTTGACACAACAATGGGGACCATAAAAGCGGCTGGTAGCATACCTTTCAAAGCGATTAGACCCAGTGGCCTCTGGGTGGCCCCCTTGCCTCCGCATCATTACAGCCACTGCCCTCCTCGTCCGCGATGCTGACAAGTTGACGTATAGACAGCAACTCCGGGTTTACACACCCCATGCCATCAAAGGGGTTTTAAAGCAGTCGCCAGATCAACAAAAATACCACCCTCCAAAAAGATGACAAAGATAGATGGTACCGAGATCAAAACAACAACCTGATATTGCCTACCATCCTGGGTCGTCACCTATGTGAACACCTGCACACAACTACACACTTGAAAAAAAAAAAAGACCTTGACTCTTCTCCAGACAGCCTGCCTGAGGTTTCCTCGACAAAAAAAATGCAGCACACTAAAACGAGGTACCGAGGGAAAGAGCCAGGGCAACACTGGGAGATAGATTTCACTGAGGTAAGGCCAGGCAAATACGGGTATCGCTATCTGTTGGTTCTGGTAGATACCTTCTCGGGATGGGTAAAAGCCTTCCCCACTAAGAGAGAGACAGCCACAGTGGTTGCTAAAAAGATCTTAAAAGAGATAGCGCCTAAGTACAGGCTGCCAGTGACTATGGGCTCTGATAACGGACCTGCCTTTGTGAGCCAGATTGTACAAAGGCTGGCCCAAGCTCTGGGGACAAAATGGAAGTTACATTGTAAATATAATCCCCAGAGCTCAGGACAGGTTGAAAAAATAAATCAGACCCTTAAAAAAACTCTGACAAAGTTGACAATAGAGACTGGCGGGGACTGGGTGACCCTCCTTCCCTTTGTGCTCTTTCGAGCGCCTAACACCCCTTATAAGCTAAATCTTACCCCTTTTGAGATTCTGTATAAAAGACCCCCTCCTGTGTGTCCTTTATTCGAGAAAAAATGCCTACCACCCCCTACCTTGGGACAATTCCAACAATCACTGATGACATTAAGTAAAGTGCATAGCCATGTTTAAAAATTAATTTGAGAGATACACGAGGGAACAAGCAAGGGGACCATCTCCTCACATAATATTGGCCCGGGTGATTGGGTTTGGGTAAAACGACACCAATCTAAAGCATTAAAACCTAGATGAAAAGGCCCTTATGTTGTTCTCCTTACCACTCCTACTGCTGTTAAAGTCGATGAGATTGGGCCCTGGGTTCACTGCAATCACGTGTGACAAGCCACCCCGAAGAACAAAAAAAGGTGAAAGCAAAATGAGAGGCAAGACCTCACCCATCAAATCCCTTAAAACTAAAACTCGTACAACGAGAGCCCTCTTAACTCTCCTGCTGATAGCAGTTTTCATCGGCCCAAGAGCAACCAGCCACAACCCCCATCAGCCAGCTAACCTGACTTGGGTGATCTACAATCCTGAGACTGGAAAAGTGCTTAATTCGAGCTCCAACGTGGCCCCCAAAGGGACATGGTGGCCAGTACTGACCTTTGATTTGTGCGTGCTGGCGGCTGACAGTAATGGGTTTGGTCCCCACCAACTGACCAAGTTCTTTGCCCATGGCTCTTTCGGTCTGTTCACCCGTAACTGTGAGCAAAAAGGCCCACAGTACTACGAACAGGTGCCTGTCTATATCTGCCCGGGGAAAAAAGGGATCAAAACCAAATTGAAAAGTGTGAGAGAGTTGACTCTTTTTATTGCGCCACTTGGGGTTGCAAAACTACGGAAACAGTCCATTTCGCACCTCCAAGAATCCTTGAGCTCCTTGCCTGAAGTAGTGTTACAAAATAAGAGAGATTTAGATTTGTTGCTTCTGCAACAAGAAAGATTATGTACAACACTGGAAGAAAAATGCTGTTTCTATATCGACCATTCAGGGGTGGTACAAAAATCTCTCCAGAAAGTAAGAGAGGGACTAGCCCAGTGAAAGAGAGAACGAAAAGCCCAACAAGGCTAGTTTAAATCTTGGTTTCAGCGCTCCCCTTGGTTGACCACTTTGATTTCCACCATCCTGGGTCCACTCATAATATTAATATTGTTACTGACCTTTGGTCCATGCATTTTAAACCGTCTGGTCTCATTTATTAGAGAGCGCCTAAATACCATCCAAATTATGGTATTGAGACAACAATATCAGTCAATTTCACAGGGTGACGAGAAAGATTCCTTTACAAAAGTATAAAGACAGGGGGGAAATGTGAGGCTGTCACGGCTAACGCCATGGCAGGCAGCCTAGAGTAGGAGTAGGCCTGGTTTCCCGGGGTAACATAATTATCAGGCCTCCTGGAGCCAGCCAATCAACATATGCCTAGCCAGAAGAAAGGGAACCTATCAGGGGAAAGCTGAAAGCCCCACGTAGGGCCAACAAAAATTACCTTGCAACTGTGTAACCAATCCGCTTATGCCAACTACCCACTGTGTAACCAATCCAATTGCGCCAACTACCTGCTGCTTGTTTTGATCTAGTAAATACCTGAGAGAACTGGGGCTCGGGGCCTTTTGTCCTCACACACCTGCTGAGGGCGGTAGGCCCTGGCTCAAGTCAGTAATAAATTCCCCTATTGCGAGTTGCATTGTTTCGAAGAGTCTTCTTTCCCGACCGGGGACTCGGACTACGGACAGAACACACTTAGCAGCCACTTCTCAGTGCCTCATGCCCACTACTCAAGTCTCAGTCCAGATTGGCAAAGTCAGGAAAGCTTTTGGAAGGATAGCTCTTGCAGTGTCTGAAGGAGCCCAGATGGTGCATGCCAGTCACTATAGATGTCTTCCATTTGATGGGTGTGTCCTTCCTGGTGAAAGAGGCAAAGCACTTGCACGAGAGGGCAAAGACAGAGTCAGTTGAAAGGCGGAGACAGCAGGCGCAGGTCCTGGAGAAGCATTTGGAAGAGCTCGCCAGCACCTATGGGAGCCTGCAGTAGGGCCTGACTCCCCCGCCCCAGGACAGTGCAGGGACCAGGCACACATGTGAGGTGAAGGTTCAGAGCACTTTGTTAGAATGAAAAGCAGGGGGAGACAACACTGATGAAGCTGGGTGTTAGGGATCTGACATTTCTGTAGCTGAGCCCAGCAGGGGAGGAATGCATGCAGGTGGAAGATGGGGAGAGAAAAGGAAGGAGCCTGCAGCCTGGACTAAGGGAGGAGAGGGACGGGAGGGGAGATACCACTTATTTCAGACTAAAGAACACACTGGGGGCAGAACAGAGAAGCAGGGGAACTAGCGACGAGAGGCCAGGAATATGAGAGGCTTTAAAATGGGAGAAAGTCAAAGAGTTAAGATTATTGAGGCCCAGGAGAAGTATCTGAGGCTCCTCTATCGCCCTCCTCAGGCTTTGCTGTCCCAGCAAGAAGAGTCTCCCCCTGGTGCTGGTCTCTAGTCCTCCTTCTCCAGCATCAGCTCACCTTTGATCCCAGCAGATTTATCTTAATTAGGCAGTGTCTTCGTTCTTTCTTTTTTTTTTTTTTTTCTAATTGAAGTATAGTTGACTCACAATATTCTGTTACTTTCACACGTACAGTAAAGTGATTCAGTTTTACATGTACCTGTGTATGTATACATGTGGACTTCGCAGGTGGCTCAGTAGTGAAGAATCTGCATACCAATGCAGGAGATGTTGGTTTGATTCCTGAGGAGAAATATCAATAACCTGGACTATGCAGATGACACCACCCTAATGGCAGAAATTGGAGAGGAACTAAAGATCCTCTTGATGAAGGTGAAAGAAAAGAGTGAAAAAGCTGGCTTAAAACTCAACATTCAAAAAACTAAGATCATGGCATCCTGTGCCACCACTTCATAGCAAATAGATGGGGAAAAAAATAGAAATAGAGACAGACTTTATTTTCTTGGGCTCCACAATCACTGCACATGGTGACTGCAGCCATGAAATTAAAAGGATCTTGCTCCTTGGAAGAAAAGCTATGACAAACCTAGACAGCATATTAAAAAGCAGAGACATCACTTGGTCGACAATGGTCTGTATAGTCAAAACCATGGCTTTTCCACTAGTCACGTATGGATGTGAGAGTGTAACCATAAAGAAGGCTGAGTGCCAAAGAATTGATGCTCTTAAACTGTGGTGCTGAAGAAGACTCTTGAGAATCTCTTGGACAGCAAGGAGTTCAAACCAGTCAATCATAAAGGCAATCAACCCTGAATACTAATTGGAAGGACTGATGCTAAAGTTAAAGTTCCAATACTTTGACCACTTGATGGGCCAACACGCAGAGGGTCCCCATTGACCTGGACCAGATCTGCTCCTTATGGCCACTAGGGACTCGGGCCACCAGGCTCACCTCATATGCCAGATAAAGTGGACAAGTTTAGTGGACAAGTCTAATGTTTGTGGCTCAGATCTAGCTAACATGGAGGATTTACAGAAGAAAATAATATTTTTTGCATATCTGAAGATTTAAGAATTTCTCTTCTGCTGGAGAAATAGCATAGCCCAGAGAAGATAACAAAATGAGATTCAGAGAAACCAGACAGCTTCCCCTGAGAGCTCAGTTGGTAAAGAATCCGCCTGCAATGCAGGAGACCCCAGTTCAATTCCTGGGTCGGGAAGATCTGCTGGAGAATGGATAGGCTAGTTACTCCAGTATTCTTGGGTTGCCCTGGCAGCTCAGATGGTAAAGAATCTGCCCACAATGCTGGAGACCTGGGTTCGATCCCTGGGTTGGAAAAATCCCCTGGAGAAGGGAAAGGCTACCCACTCCAGTATTCTGGCCTGAAGAATTCCATGGACTGTATAGTCCATGGGTTGCAAAGAGTCGGACACAACTGAGCGACTTTCACTCAATTCATTTCAGCCAGCTTCCCCACTTTGGGTCAAGTCTGAACCTTAGTTTTCATTGTGACACAGGACTAATAAATGCTTCCACCATTGGGTGTTGTACAATATATTGTTACGTGTGTGAAAATGTTTTGCAAATTGTAAAGGATTGAGGTGCTGTTGTATTTTTCCACAAATGTTGGGCTCTTCAAGGATTTTTTTTAAATGTTTGATTATGATAAAATATACATAACACCAAATTTACCATTTTAGCCATTTTAAAGTATACAGCTCAGCAACCAGCCCCACCACCCCTCCACAGAACATATTGCATTTTGCAGAACAGAAACACTGCCACCATTAAACATTAACCCCCTCTTTCCCCCTCCCACAACTCCTGGAATTTACCATACTAATTTTCTCTTTGGACCTGCTTACCCTTAGGGACCTCATATAAGCAGATTCAACTGTGCTTATCATTCTGTGACTGTCTCATTTCACTTAGTATAATGTCCTCAAATTTCACCATGCTGTAGAACTTGTCAGAATTTCCTTCTTTTTCAATGTGACTAAAATTCCATTGTATGTATTTGAAAGTGAAAGTTGCCCATTGTTGTCCAGCTCTTTGCGACCCCATACAGTCCATGGAATTCTCCAGGCCAGAATACTGGAAGTGGGAAGGCTTTTTCTCCAGGGGATCGTCCCATTGTATGTATATATGGCTTTTTTTTCTTATCTGTTCATCCACTGATGGACGCTTCAGTTGCTTCTGCCTTTTGTTCATTGTGAACAATGCTGCTATGAACAGGAATGTATAAATATCTCTTCCAGAGTCTTTTTTCAGTTCTTTTGCTGAATTTGCTGGATCATAGGCTGATACTAAATTTAATTTTTTAAGGCACCATCACACTGTTTTCCACAGGGGCTAGATGTTATTTTTTAAGACCATATCTTAGCACAACAGTGACAGCAGACAAGAATTCCCTTGGTCTCCTGATTGCCAGGAGGTCAGAAGTGGCTGGTGCCCCCTGGCACATGTCCCAGGATGTCTGGTGTGGCTTTTGGGGCTCCCGCTCCAACCCCACCCACTACTCCTCGACCTCTTGTTTTGGGATCTGCTGAACTTGAATCTGCTTCCTCTCTCCAGGTAAAGCTTGTTTGCAATAGCTTTAGAACCTAGTAGAGTGCTTTTCAGCTTCAAACCTCTAATCCAAATCAATTGCTCAATTACCTGTCTTTCTTTTCTTTTTAAATAATGAGTGTTTTTATTTCTCTTATGATTTAAAAAGTGTGAACATTCTGTAATTCAGCTGTAGCCATTACTTCCAGGTGACTTTTTCGTTAGGTTTCAATTCCCTTTTATATAACAGACTCTTGTTCCGGAAGGCAGTTAGCTTTTCATCTTTCTTCCTGTCTAGATAATATCCAAAGACAAATCCCATAGGGACAAGTACATGTACCCAGTGGTCACGCACAACCTGAAGTAAGTTCATCATGACTGCTGTGGCCTCGGAGCCAACAACGACCCTACGACAAAGGACAGTGGCGAGCGCAGCCACTCAATTACCTGTCTTAAATTAGGATCCAAAAGTTTTTTAACTAGGGAGAAAAATTAGGAAGAAAGGAGTTTACAGAAGAAAAAAAAAAAAAGACAAGATTCAAACCAAATCTGACATTGGACATTTAACACTTGCAAACACCACGCCCAGGCCAAGCCCTCCTGATGCTCCAACTCCTGGCTTCCTTACGCTCCTGCTTTCTCAGCCTGATCCAGGGGCCTGGAGGACTTCTCACTTTATATTCTTGGGCTCCAAAATCACCACAGCAATCTCTTTTTAGCAGAGCAAAGACTAGGTCTCAGCCTGGAACCCTTGGGAAAGAGCTCTGATGGGCGGCTGCTTCCACTAGGGTCACAGTCAGCCTTCCTCTTCCCCACAGTTTCGTGCTCCCACATGATTGTCAAAGCCCCCTTCAGATTATTGTGGTGACCACACCAAAGCATTTTTTAATTTCACGGCTGCAGTCACTATTCACAATCTTTGGGTCTTTGCTGCCCCTCCCTTACATTGCATTTCTCCACCTGCCTCACCAGGTGAAAGGTTGTTGTTCAGTCCTTCAGTGGTGTCCAACTCTTTGCAACCCCATGAACTGCAGCACACCAGGATTCCCTGTCCTTCGCTATTTCCTGGAGTTTGCTCAAGTTCATGTCCATTGAATCAGTGATGGTATTTAACCATCTTATCCTCTACTGCAACCTTTCCCTTTTGCCTTCAATCTTTCCCAGCATCAAGATCTTTTCCAATGAGTCGGCTCTTTGTATCAGGTGGCCAAAGTACTGGAGCTTCAGCTTCAGCATCAGTTCACTGGAGTGAATATTCAGGATTGATTTCCTTTAGGATTGACTGATTTGATTTCCTTGCTGTCCAAGGGACTCTCAAGCACCACAGTTTGAAGGCATTGATTCTTCTTGCTCAGCCTCACATCCATACATTAATACTGGGAAAACAATAGCTTTGGCTATAACAACATTTATTGGCAAAGTGTTAAATGTTCAACGTCAAATTTGGTTTGAATCTTGGCTCCTCTCTCAACTCCCTTCCTTTCGGCTGTCTTATCTGCAAAATCAGATCAGGTTCCTGGCCTGCATTATGGGGTTATATAAAGACCAAAGTGATGGAATAATACTCAACACTCCTCTGTCCCTCCCTCCAAACCTGGGAGGTGAAGGAGCAGGGGGAGGGGGGAGGGGGCCACGATGCCCCAGGTTCATGTCCTGGAATGAAGCAGCCCTGATGAAAGGTCAGGTTGACTCCATGGGGGTCCAGGTTCACTCCAGCCCCTTCTATTTGAGGCAAAGCAGAAAAGTAATGGCAGTCCACCTGCATGATTTATAAGCTATGGACATTTTCAACTCAGTTTCTTTAACTGCAACATGAATCCAACAATTCCTAGAGCTAGAGACTTAAATAAGAAATGTATGTACAGTGACAACTCAGACCCTGACACACACTCAACCCTCTGTTTATGGTGGCTCTTTGCTTGGGAACCAGACAGCACACAGGACTGACTTTCTGTTTTAGGGTTTTCTGTGAGATCTGTTATCAAGGAAAAATAAACCAAGGTCGAAAAGAACAGCATGCTATCAGCCTATCCTACAAGCTTCTACATTGAACCAAATGGCATTAACCACCAAGGATTTGAGCCTCAGGTGAGTCACTGGGACCTGAAAGTACTGGTTCTGATAACTCTGATATAGGGACAAGCCTAGAGATTTCTGATCAAAACAGGTGGAAGGACATGGACACAGTGGCTGAGAGGTGGACTTAGGTCCCTCTCCCAGGTACCATGGGAGCAGAGTGTGGAATGGTGGTCTATGCATGGGAGGGTCCTGGGGGGTTTCTCAGAGGAAGTGATGCCAGATTTGGGCTTTACAGGATGAACATGACTTTTCAACTGGTAGGAGCAGGTGTTTCTGGCAGAAAGACCGCTGTGAGCAAATGTCTAGAACTGGCATGGGTGTGGCACTCAGTAGTAGCAGTATGACCAGTACACAATGAGCAGCTGGTATGTTTGGGGACTGTGCCATGTGCTGCTGGCACGAAGGTGAATGAGGCAGGCAGCTGGAGTAAGGATGAGAGCAAAGGGCAAAGGGGCCTGGAAAGGCGCTCATGGGGTGTCAGGGAATGTTTAACAGTAGGATTCCTGTGTGCTGTTTCCTATCTCTCTTGAGCCCTCTGTTCCTTATCAGTCCCTGTCAGGGGCAAGAGGAGCAGGCAAGTCGCTCCCAGGACAGAGATCAAAGAGATGGGATGCTTGCATAGGATCTCCTTCATTAGCTTTTCCATTTGGTGATAGGAATTATTTATGACCCTCTTTTGATATGGATCGCCTTTTGGCCTTATGGCCTCTATTGCTCCTTGCTTCCTTGGTAACTTGTAAAGTCTGGTCTCTTGCTCTTTATCTGAAGAAGCTACCTTGTATTATGGTATATATACTCTTACAGAATTCAATAAAGCACCCTTGCTCCACCAGAGACTTGGGTCCCTGTGTCCTCCTTTCTCTCTCTCTCTCTTTCTCCCTCTATTTCTGGCTGATTCCATGGAGCACAAAGGATGGCTGCGTAAACCAAGGAATATTAGCCTCTTTCTTTCTTTCTTTCACTTTCTTATCGTCGACTCCGGACCACCAGGTTCCAGTCCATTAAAGGACCCCAACAAGTGGCGCCCAGAACAGGGGCCTGGTATATGTGGTACTTCGGACGGAGTGACTCAGGGCCAATTGAGGCTGGTAAGTACAAGGACATGGGTCAAACAGCTGGAAAGTCCCCTCACTTTTCCACTTTACTTCATCATTTATTTAACATTCAGGGACTTTTCAGTTTCACATCAACAAGTAGAGGCTTGCCGTCACACAATAGTCAAACATAATCCCTGGTTCCCTGATGAAGGCAGTTTTGATTTAGAAATTTGGCATCGGATCAAAGAGAATGTTGAACAAGCCGCCAGACAGAGTAAAAATATTCCAATTGATTTCTGGTCCCTGTGGGCTCCCATCAAAGCTGTAATTCTGCCATTTCAAGGCAATTCTAGTCCTCCAGATATTCGACAACAGACAGATGCTTATTACATGAATATGAATTAGATGATGAAACTTTACAAAAGGCCCAATTAGAACAACACAAAATATTTCAGAATTTTCCTACAAGCCCTGCTCCGGCTGCTCCAAATGCTCTTCCTCTGCCATCAGGTGCGAATCCAAAAGTCTCTCTTTTTCTAGAACCTAATGATTCTGATGATTCTCCTGAGATACTCTGTGACACCAAAACTGGGAATACTTTTCTGGATAATAATGATAAGTCCTTACCACAAACTCATATTTGCAAAAAATTACTACCTACTCACTCTCCTTCATGACAGAGGCTCTCTGAATTGCTGGCTTTGCAATCACAAGTCTCTGAAGCTGATGGTTTTTCCTCATTCCCAGTTTTTAGAAATGCTAACACTCAAAGGCAAATAATACCTCAATACGAAGGTATTAACTTTTTTCACATGCAACAAATTAAAAAGACTGTAACTATGTATGCCCCACATTCGCCTTTTACTAGAGAAATTCTAAATGCTATGGTGTCTTCTATTGGAACCTTTATTCCCTGTGATTGGCGAACTTTAATAAAAATCTCTCCTTAAACCAGGAGAATATCTTCAGTGGACAAAGTGGTTTCAGTTTCAAGATATAGCCTGAGATCATGCTAACAAAAATGCTCGAGTTGGCGCTCCCTAAAACCAAATTACTTCTGAAGTGTTAACTGGCACCGGACAATTTGATGCTATAGAAGCTCAAATACAATGCCCTCCTTTGTTGCATGAACAATTAAAAACAGTGGCCCTTGAAGCTTGGGATAGAATTACTCCTCAAGAGGAACCTACAGGTAGCTACGCTAAAATATTGCAAGGACTTAATGAAACTTATGCTGATTTTTCAGCTAGATTGGGAACTGCTATTTCCCATACTGTAATAGGAGAAGAAGCTAAAAGGCAACTAGAGAAATTACTTGCTTATGAAAATGCAAATCAGGAATGTCAAAAGGCTATAGCCCCAATTCATGAGACAGGGACTATTATTGATTATTAGAAGGCTTGTTGCAACCTAGGATCAGAAACTAAAAAAATGCAAATGCTAGCTGAAACAATGGCTGCTTGCTTTAAAAAAGGGAAATGAGGGATGGTTCACATGCAGGGATAAGAACCATTTAGAAAGGGATTGCCCTAAGAAAGCTAATAATAAAATTCCAAAAGTCTGCCCCTGCTACCATAGGGGAATGCATTGGGCCAAAGAGTGTAAATCTAAATTTGATATTGAAGGAAAACCTATTTCGGGAAACTCCAAGCAGGGGACCCCCCCCCCTCCCCAGGTCCCCTTCAACAAAAACCAGGGGCAAAATCCATCTTTTCCCTCAAACCCTCTACATCCGGCAGGGCTGCCATCGATATAACAGCCCTAAATGATTTTCTCCTTTACCCTCAAGCAGTCCCCTCTAGAATACCTACCAGCCTTTTTGGGCCCCTGCCCCCACAAACCTTCAGTCTTGTACTTGGCCGATCTAGTTTGACTTCTAAAGGATTACTGTTCAACCTGGAGTAATTGATTCAGATTATAAAGGAGAAATTCAAATTATGATGTCATCTCAGATTTTATGGCAATTCAAAAAGGGGGACAAAATTGCTCAATTACTCCTTTTACCTTACATCTCTATTAACTCCTCTAATGATGTACAGACAGGCAGATTTGGCAGTACAGATAAAAAAACAGTCCTTAGGGACATTATTGTTATCTGAATTTGACTGACCGAATATAAATATCAAAATTAATGGTAAAAGGTTTTCTGGTCACCTCGATACTGGATCTGATATTACTATTATGTCCAAACATTTCTGGCCCAAATCCTGGCCTGTACAAAAAAATCTCTTACCAAACTGCAGAAATTTCTCAAACCAAAGTACAAGAAGTTTATCAAAGTGTTCAAATCTACCCATGTGAGGTACCAGAAGGTCAACCTGCAACATTAAAACCTTATGTGATAGATGCACCCCTTAATTTAATAGGAAGGGATTTACTTATGCAATGGCAAACTCAGATTTACATTTCACATTTTTCCTAGGGGCCATTGCTCATTTAAAAAATAATACAATTATTAAAATAACTTGGAAGTACGATGAGACCATTTGGACAGAGCAGTGGCCCCTTATGAAAGAGAAACTACAGGCTGCTCCAGAACTTATAGATACACAATTAGAATTGAAACATATTGAGAATCTTGCTCTCCTTGGAACTCTCTTATTTTTGTTATAAAAAAGAAATCTAACAAATGGCATCTCTTAACAGACCTTAGAAAAGTTAATGCATCTATGAAACCTATGGGTGCATTACAACCAGGAATCCCATCACCTACTGCTATTCCTCAAAATTGGGCACATTATTATTACTGATTTGCAAGATTGCTTTTTAAATATACCTCTACACCCTTTAGACTGAGAGATTCGCTTTCTCTCTCCCTTATCCTAATCATATCAGGCCTCATAAACGATACCAGTGGACTGTATTGCCTCAAGGAATGATGAATTATCCCACCATGTGTCAGTACTATGTAGCTAAAGCCCTTGAGCCTGTGAGAAAACAATTTCCTGACTTTCTTGTTATCCATTTTATAGATGATATATTGTTTTCAGCTCCATCCGTTTTAGAAACTCAACACATGTTTGGTATAGCTCTACAATGCTTAAAAAACTCTGGATTAATCATTGCCCCCGAAAAAATTCAAATCTCTACTCCTTATCTTTACTTAGGATTTGTTGTTGATAGACAACATATTACTCCCCAACTAACTCAGATTCGTACTGATAAATTATCAACCTTAAATGATTTTCAGAACTCTTAGGTGATATAAACTGGATTAGACCCTCTTTAAGTGAAGGCATTCAGTCATGTCTGGCTCTTTGCGACCCCATGGACTGTAGCCTACCAGGCTCCCCTGTCTTTGGGATTTTCCAGGCAATAGTACTGCAGTGGATTGCCATTTCCTTCTCCAGGGGATCTTCCCAACCCAGGGACTGAATCCAGATCTCCTGCATTGCAGACAGATGCTTTACCGTTTGAGCCACCAGGGAAGTCTAGACCCTCTTTAGGCATTGCTAATTATCAACTGGGACTCTATTTGGTACAAAATAAATTACAAAAGCAATTTCTTACTCGCATTAGACTAGATTTACCTTTAGAATTATTTGTGCTCCCCTCTCTTCATTCTCCCATGGGACTTCTTGCCCAAAAGGATCAACCAGTAGAATGGATCTATATCCATTTTAGAGGAATAAAGTCACTTACACCCTACCTTGATTTATTTGCTCTAATCATTATCAAAGGCGTTGGCCTAGTCAATAAAGTAGGAATAGATGTTTTTCTGGAACTCTCTTGCCTTTTTGATGATTCAATGGATGTTGGCAATTTGATCTCTGGTTTCCCTGCCTTCTCTAAAACCAACTTCAACATCTGGAAGTTCACGGTTCACATATTGCTGAAGCCTGGCTTGGAGAATTTTGAGCATTACTTTACTACTGTGTGAGATGAGTGCAATTGTGTGGTCCTTTGAGCATTCTTTTGCATTGCCTTTCTTTGGGATTGGAATGAAAACGGACCTTTTTCAGTCCTGTGGCCACTGCTGAGTTTTCCAAATTTGCTGTCATATTGAGTGCAGCACTTTCACAGCATCATCTTTCCGGATTTGAAATAACTCAACTGGAATTCCATCACCTCCACTAACTTTGTTCATAGTGATGCTTTCTAAGGCCCACTTGACTTCACATTCCAGAATGTCTTCTTCTAGGTGAGTGATCACACCATCGTGATTATCTGGGTCGTGAAGATCTTTTTTGTACAGTTCTTTTGTGTATTCCTGCCACCTCTTCTTAATATCGTCTGCTTCTGTTAGGTCCATACCATTTCTGTCCTTTATCGAGTCCATCTTGGCATGAAATGTTCCCTTGGTATCTAATATTCTTGAAGAGATCTCTAGTCTTTCCCATTCTGTTGTTTTCCTCATTTCTTTGCATTGATCGCTGCAAAGAGCAAGTCTTTCTTATCTCTCCTTGCTATTCTTCGAAACTCTGCGTTCTGATGCTTATATCTTTTCTCTTCTCCTTTGCTTTTCACTTCTTTTCTTTCCACAGCTATTTGTAAGCCCTCCTCAGACAACCATTTTGCTCTTTTGCATTTCTTTTTCATGGGGATGGTCTTGATCCCTGTCTCCTGTACAATGTCACGAACATCCGTCCATAGTTCATCAGGCACTGTGTCTATAAGATGTAGTCCCTTAAACTTGTTTCTCAGAGATCAAATTGCCAACATCCTCTGGATCATCAAAAAAGCAAGAGAGTTCCAGAAAAACATCTATTTCTGCTTTATTGACTATGCCAAAGCCTTTGAATGTGTGCATCACAATAAGCTATGGAAAATTCTGAAAGAGATGGGAATACCAGACAACCTGACCTGCCTCTTGAGAAAACTGTATGCAGGTCAGGAAGCAACAGTTAGAACTGGACATGGAACAACAGACTGGATCCAGATAGGAAAAGGAGTACGTCAAGGCTGCATATTGTCACCCTGCTTATTTAAATTATATGCAGAGTACATCATGAGAAACGCTGGGCTGGAGGAAGCCCAAGCTAGAATCAAGATTGCTGGGAGAAATATCAATAACCTCAGATATGCAGATGACATCACCCTTATGGCAGAAAGTAAAGAGGAACTAAAGAGCCTCTTGATGAAAGTGAAAGAGAAGAGTGAAAAAGTTGGTTTAAAGCTCAACATTCAGAAAACTAAGATCATGGCATCTGGTCCCATCATTTCATGGCAAATAGATGTGGAAGCAGTTGAAACAGTGTCAGATTTCATTTTCCTGGGCTCCAAAATCACTGCAGATGGTGATTGCAGCCATGAAATTAAAAGACGCTTACTCCTTGGAAGGAAAGTTATGACCAACGTAGATAGCATATTAAAAAGCAGAGACGTTACTTTGCCAACAGAGGTCTGTCTAGTCAAGGCTATGGTTTTTCCAGTGATCATGTATGGATGTGAGAGTTGGACTGTGAAGAAAGCTGAGCACCAAAGAATTGTTGCTTTTGAACTGTGGTGTTGGAGAAGACTCTTAAGAGTCCCTTGAACTGCAAGGAGATCCAACCAGTCCATCCTAAAGGAGATCGGTCCTGGGTGTTCATTGGAAGGACTGATGCTGAAGCTGAAACTTCAATACTTTGGCCACCTCGTGCTGTTATGCCCAATGTCCGAATCCCCGAGCGGGAAGAGAGAAGGCTTCCAAGACAATGCAACTCGCAAAAAAGGGAAGTTTATTACTGACTCAAGCCAGGGCCTTCTGCCCCACCGATCACAGTGGTGCAGGGTCAGAAAAAGCCCTGAGCCCAAGCTGTTACACAAATTTATAAGATATGCATAAGCAATTAGTAGCTGGCTTAAGCGGATTGGTTACATGTTTGCAAAGCAATTCTATTGGTACAGACTTTCGCGGGCTTTCTCAAACCTGGGCGTTCGCGGGCTTTTTCAGCTCTCCCTTTGTTTCTTACTGGGCGCATATTGATTGGCTGGCTCCAGGTTACCTGATGGGGGTAGGGAATCTTACCATTTCGGGGAAAGCTAAAACTTAGGTCCAGGCTGCCTGTCATGGTATTAACCCTGGCAGCCTCACAGTGCGAAAAGTTGACTCATTGGAAAAGACCCTGATGCTGGAGGGATTGGGGTCAGGAGGAGAAGGGGATGACAGAGGATGAGATGGCTGGATGGCATCACTGACTCAATGGACATGAGTTTGAGTAAACACCAGGAGTTGGTGATGGACAGGGAGACCTTGTGTGCTGTGATTCATGGGGTCACAAGGAGTCAGCGCCTAAACTGAACTGAGCGCCTAAACTGAACTGACCTGAACTGAATCATTATCAATTGAAGAAATAGGGCTA
The DNA here is from genome assembly GCF_963930625.1 of Muntiacus reevesi. NCBI lineage: Eukaryota > Metazoa > Chordata > Mammalia > Artiodactyla > Cervidae > Muntiacus > Muntiacus reevesi. The sequence continues at coordinate 20,306,861 of NC_089249.1, forward strand.
AAACTCTAATTGGTTCCAATCCCCATAAAATTGTGATACCTGTCAATAAATCTCAATTCAAGAAAGCCTTACAAACTTCTACTGATTTCCAAATAGCTTTTTTGGAATATTTTGGAAAAATTTCATTTCATTATCCTTCTATCAAGCTATGGAATTTCTTCAAAATACTGAATTTATTATTTCCCACATCTTCAGCTCACAGCCAATACCTCAAGTTGAAGTTATCTATATAGATGGGACTAAGAATGCTAAAGCCTCATTCTGATCTCTCAAACAATATAAAGTTTTTTACACTAAATTCCATTCTGCTCAGCAAAATGAATTATATGCTCTTATTCACATCACACACTAAAATTGCAAATAAAAAATATAAAAAAGAAGGAATACACTGGAATATTGTTATCTTTCCTTTCTAAATCAGACTCTACTAGATTCCAACATAAGATATTCTCTAAATCTATAATTATTGTTAATATAGCTTTATTTCTTTTAAATTTTTTAAACTTACCACAGGGAGATATCTTGACAAGAGCAGAAAAACATTTTAAGGAATTGAAGGACACTTCTCTTCCTCTGCCCATTTGGTATCAAGACAGGTTCAATAAACAATGGAAATCTGGGAAATTAATCTTACAGGGAAAGGGATATGCTTGTATTTCCCCAGATGGATCCAACGAACTCACATGGCTTCCTAATTGGAAGATTCGACCCAAGGGGGCCCCTGGCATTCAAAATGGAGGTGAAACAACAAAAATCCCAGGAGGAAGAAATTCCAATACGGGTCATGTCAGCTCTAAAGATCTCCAGGAAGCACCGCCCTTGGGGACCTCAACCTTATGACCTTCCCTCTTGGGGACAGATAAAAACCCTTACTAATCAAGCTGAAAATCTGGTTTCTCAACAGGGAATGCCTCGGAGTCCTGAAAACCTTCTTAACTGTTATGCTCACTTGGATGGCCTGTCCGACCCCCACTCAAGCCAGATTAACTAATCAGATTTAACTGGGTTTATTTACCCAACCCCCCTTTATTGCAGGTCATAGAATGGACGGAAAAAGGACCGATGGTATCAAACAATGACTCCACCCATATGCTCCCTCCCTGGAACCCTCACACCCAGGGGAGGAGGGAAAACTAATTAACATTTCTTTAGGCTATGAAGTCCTTGCATTGTACCTGGGCCCAGGGGAATTATGCATAAACATCAACTGACAAACTTGGGCTTTCCTCCTGCCTCCAAACGAAGACCTTTGGACATTGCTTGGATTATTTACTGCCCTTTCTTTGTCTGTGAACCATGTTTACACTACTGAAACTTTAGGGAAAGTGTTAGGGAAAGAACAAAGAACATTATGTAAAGGGTTTATTGGGACAAATATCAAGCCAAATCAGGAAAACTAATATTTGTGGCTAGTCACACCGTTGTCGATTGGGGACCCCATGGTATGTGGTTGTCTAACTGCTCAGATGATATTAACAGCATTGTGTGTGATTATGCTACTCAAGTGGCTTGGAAGGTTACTAACACTACAATGGAACAACACCTTGATAAAGGACTTCTCGACTGGCTTGACAGTGGAATGGCATACCCTCGTCTTCGGATCCTCCTTGATAAACAAGTTGGGCCTGAACTATGGGACATATGGAAACATGCTGTGAGCACCGAAGATCTTGGAACTTGGACCGGACATTTCACAGGAACCAGTCGTAGTCTTAGTAATTATTTCTTTCGCTATAATCAATCGTATTTCATACAAGCTTGTATTCTCCTTTCTTTTGTTTTAGCTATAGGAAACTTACAATTTAATAAGACTTTACACTCTGTAACTTGTATGAATCATAAATTGTATACCTGTCTTAACTCTTCTATTTCCATAAGAAGTGAATCCCTTTTGATTCTTCAATCTCAACGTAATTTGTGGTTACCAGTAAATCTCCAACGGCCTGGGAAGAAGGCCCCCTGGCTGGGCTTGCTTCCTGGTTACTTACTAAATTACTCTGATGATCTAAGTGATTCACTGGATGGCTGATTCTTGGCATTTGGGGATTAATAGCTATTTGCACCACTGCTGCCGTCACTGGTGTTGCTTTACAAACCTCAATTCAAACACATAATTTTAGAGCAAAATTGGACTAAAGATGCTCATACTATGTGGGCCACTCAGACTCAGATAGATGATGATATTCAAGATGAAATACAGGAACCAAAAACAGCCATCAAATGGGTTGGAGATCAATTATTAGGTATATAAAAACAAGTGATAGTAATATGTGATTGGAATTCTACTCAATTTTGTGTTACTCCTGTTCAATTCAATCATAGTGCCTATAACTGGGAGCAAATCAAATTTCATTTACAAAATATACATGATAATGCCTCTCTGAATGTACAACTATTGCAAAAAGAAATCTTTGATACCTTCTCTAAAAGTCTGCCCTCACCCACCGATCTGGAAATTTTAGCTGAACAGCTAGCTGATCAATTATCTGGGCTAGACCCACGAGGATGGTTTCAAAGCATCACCCACAGCATCGGGTCTGGAACCATAATTCTGGTGATTGTCTTGGCAATTATATTTGTTGTTTACAGTTGCCTTTCTGCAAAAAATGTTAAAACTAAACAAACTCAAATGGTCAGGACCTTTTTTTGCAAATATAATAAAATATGGGGAATTATCAGGGAATGTTTAACAGTAGGATTCCTGTGTGCTGTTTCCTATCACTCTTGAGCCCTCTGTTCCTTATCAGTCCCTGTCAGGGGCAAGAGGAGCAGGCAAGCCGCTCCCAGGACAGAGATCAAAGAGATGGGATGCTTGCATAGTGTTTCCTTCATTAGCTTTTCCATCTGGTGATAGGAATTATTTATGACCCTCTTTTGATATGGATCGCCTTTTGGCCTTATGGCCTCTATTGCTCCTTGCTTCCTTGGTAACTTGTAAAGTCTGGTCTCTTGCTCTTTATCTGAAGAAGCTACCTTGTATTATTGTATATATACTCTTACAGAATTCAATAAAACACCCTTGCTCTACCAGAGACTTGGGTCCCCGTGTCCTTCTCTCTCTCTCTCTCTCTCTCTCTCTCTCTCTCTCTCTCTCTCTGGCTCATTCCCTGGAGCACAAAGGATGGCTGCGTAACCCAGGGAATATTAGCCTCTTTCTTTCTTTCACTTTCTTATCGTCGACTCCGGACCACCAGATTCCAGTCCATTAAAGGACTCCAACAGTGGGGTAGGGGAGTGATTTGCCAAGGGCCTCACAGTGTGTTGGTGACAGGTCTTCATTCATGGAGCCCAAGACAGGATGTGCTGAGCCAGGAAGGCTCTGGCATGTCAACATTAGGCTTGTTTCTCAAAGGGGACAAGCAGGAGGGTGGGATTAGGCCAAGGTGGGTCCTGGTGAGCAGGATGTTTGTTTGATGTGAGCAATTCAGATATGAATGAGTTCACTTCCCCCTTTTGTTCTTTTGGTATATCTGGGTCCAGAAAGTGTGTGTGTTTATTGCAGAGACACACAGAAGGTGGCTGCATCTGCCGAGGGGAGAACAACTGGATCTTGTTCACACTCAGCCAGAGGAAGATTCCTGGGTAAGCAAGAGTGGTAGGATCCCCACTCATCTCCCCATCCTCAGGATGAATGCCTGAAAAAAGGATGATTGTCACTAGTTGACAGAAGAAGGAAATGGAGGCTCAAAGAGGTGAGGCCATGGCTGAGGCAGCAGGTGAGGCAGGGGCAGAGCCTGGATGTGGAGGCAGGTGTGTCTGAGGGCTTCCTCCTGCCTTGGGTCTCCTAAACAGAGCAAAGGGAGGGCGGCACCTTCTCAGGTGCGCTCAGCTCAAGATGTGAGCTCCTGAGATGTAAGCACTGACCCCTGAAGGAAGGTGTGTATTTAGGGTTCTCAACCCTTTAGGAATTTGGAGAAAGCAGAGGAGGTGGAGGAGGATGAAGGAGTCACACCCTCTCTTCCTGTGGCCACCTTGAAGCTACCCTCAGGGTGCTGTGCTGACGCTGATGGGGGGGAAAGGGTTCTTCTGAGATGCAAGGAATAACGGTTTATTCACACACCCTGTCTCTGAAGAGGGACACGAGACCAAGCACGGAGATGCAGGGCTTTGCCTTTCTACACTTGCTGGGTCCTCTGCTCAGGATGTGGTTTGGAGTAATGGGAGGTCCTATGTGGGGAAGACAATACAGATGGAGTGTTTCCAAGCCAAATTTGGGTCCTCTCAGCCATACACCTTCAAGCCAACCTACTGACACTGGGTTGTGGTAAAGGAAACTGCAACATTTATTGTGGGGCACCAAGCAAGGAGTCCTGTCAGTTCAGTTCAGTTCGGCAGCTCAGTGGTGTCTGATCCTTTGTGACCCCATGGACTGCAGCATGCCAGTCTTCCCTGTCCATCACCAACTCCTGGAGCTTGTTCAAACTCATGTCCATCGAGTCAGTGATGCCATCCAACTATCTCATCCTCTGTCATCCTCTTCTCCTGCCTTCAATCTTTCCCAGCATCAGGGTCTTTTCCAGTGACTCAGTTTTTTGCATCAGGTGGCCAAAGTATTGGCACTTCAACTTTGGCATTAGTCCTTCCTATGAATATTCAGGACTGATTTCCTTTAGGATTGACTGGTTTGCTCTCCTTGCAGTCCAAGGGATTCTCAAGAATCTTCTCCAGCACCACAGTTTGAAAGTATCAATTCTTTGGAGCTCAGCTTTCTTTATGGTCCAACTCTCACATCCATGCATGACTACTGGAAAAACTATAGCTTTGACTAGATGGACCATTGTCGCCAGAGTAACATGTCTGCTTTTTAATGTGCTGTCTAGGTTTGTCATGGCTTTTCTTCCAAACAGCAAGTTCCTTTAAATTTCATGGCTGCAGTCACCATCTACAGTGATTTTGGAATCCAAGAAAATAAACTTTGTCACTGTTTCCTTTGTTTCCCCATCTATTTGCCATAAAGTGATGGCATGATCCAGGTGACATAATTCAGAATGTTAGCTCTTGAGAAGGAAATAAAAGTTCTTGAATTTGTTTAGTGGCTAAACAATTATTATTTTGTCTTGCTAACTCTTTTGTTTCTTTCTACATTTTCTCACTTCTCTAAATTAATTTATTCTTTGGAACTTGGGGGAGGCCTAGGATGCAAACATGTTTTTATGTAATTAAGGTAGATTGAGGATATAGGGTGGAGGAGAGTTCTGTCCTGGGAAGGTCTCTTTGGGTCCTGCTTGGTCACATCCCTCTGTCCCCTGCCCCCTTTTTGAATACTCCTCAACTGTGAGGAGGAACAGGAATGGAACAGGAAAGGAAATACAATTTTAGAAAGAGAAGTTAATTATAAACTTGCCAGAGGAACTCATTTTTAGTTTCCATTCTCTTATCACCTTTCCCCAAATTTTGAGGTAATAAAGCAATGACTGCTCTGGCTGCTTCCTGTTGAAATGCAGTGTGGTCCTGCCTCAATTTGGGGAATGGACACAGTGTTGGAAATAGTCCCTAGACCCAAGCTTAGCACCAATATTTTGCATCACGAAAACAAAATACATTTTTCTTTGATTACTTTGATATAGCACCTGAATAAATATTTGAAAATTAGTAGGTAAGGTAAGAATAATGATCAAAATGCACTATGTGTTATTTTCTAAAAATATTCTATTTTAGATGTCAACCAGGAAAGTAATTTTTCAGTATTTTCTCTTTATGCACCTTCTAGTAACCAAGTAACATCTTAAATTAGTATAAATTTTGGTTTTAACTTTTTCAAGAGTATTAATCATATAAAACAGGAGCTATTGGCCACTCCACATGTCTCTTTGTTAAAAATAAAAACACAATTTAAAGCAATTTTATTATCTTATACTATTCTGCTCAAGAATCTAGTGTCTTCTTCTTGGAGGCAGTCGCTTGAGATATTTCATTTGCCATTCAGTTCAGTTCAGTTCAGTCACTCAGTCGTGTCTGACTTTTTGCAATCCCATGAATCTCAGCATGCCAGGCCTCCCTGTCCATCACCAATTCCTGGAGTTTACTCAAACTCATGTCCGTTGAGTCGGTGATGCCATTCAGCCATCTCATCCTCTGTCGTCCCCTTCTCTTCCTGCCCCCAATCCCTCCCAGCATCAGGGTGTTTTCCAATGAGTCAGCTCTTCCCATGAGGTGGCCAAAGTATTGGAGTTTCAGTTTCAGCATCAGTCCTTCCAATGAACACCCAGGACTGATCTCCTTTAGGATGGACTGGTTGGATCGCTTTGCAGTCCAAGGGACTCTCAAGAGTCTTCTCCAACACCACAGCTCAAAAGCATCAATTCTTTGGCACTCAGCTTTCTTCACAGTCCAACTCTCACATCCATACACGACCACTGGAAAAACCATAGCCTTGACTAGACAGAACTTTGTTGGCAAAGTAATGTCTCCTCTTTTTAATATGCTATCTAGGTTGGTACAATTCCTAAAGTAAGAGAAGTTTTTATAATTACAAGACGAGATCTTGGGGCTGTCAAGTTGCAGTTGGCTGCTGCTAGCAGATATAGTTTTGAAAACAGATGGTGGTATCTTTAAATCTGTTACAGTTTAGGAACCTTAATTTCTTGGTAATAAAATGTCTAAAACCATGTACACAATGGCGATTAGCTCCATTTTCGATATCTGAACCACAGTTACTCCATTTTAACCTTTAAATGTATTTTTTTCTTTTAATGGTTAAAGCATATAACAATGTATGTTTAATAGGTCATAAGCACGCTGTTTTGTTTAGCCTAAACTTTAAATTAAACTCTGTATAAACCAGAAAGATTTTCCCATACTTAAGTATGTGAACATTTTCCCCATCATTTTGCCCTTTTGATTGCAAGTTTTTCCATAGAAAGCACTGATAATCAATATATTTTGTTCCTTGTTACCAGAGTGGTTGCTACCTTCCATGAGTCCTTCATATTCCTTGGTGATAGGCCTACTTTGTATTTATATGTATATATTTGCTTAGTTATCCATGTTTGGGGAAAATTAATCAGACAGAGGAAACAAGTACAGAAGTATGCTGATGGGGAAGTACTATACTTAATATTGATGACTCTAAAGATGTGTCTATTAATTAACAAACTTAAACCACAAACTTTAGTACCACAGATTAATTTAATCCTGAAAATTGTTCAAGTCACAAAAACCTAAAATTCATTTGCACTAGTTTCTATTGCATTTTAAAATGTTTGATTTGCAAGCTTTTACTTTTCTTTACCAGTTAAACAGAGCTCATTTAAAAGTTAATTAAAAAAAAAAAAAAAAACAAACAGCTATCCAAAGAAAAGAGTCTGATGCTGGGAAAGACTGAAGGCAGGAGGAGAAGGGGGTGACAGAGGATGAGATGGTTGAATGGCATCACCAACTTGATGGACATGAGACTGAGAAAACTCCAGGAAATGGTGAAGGACAGGGAAGCCCAGGGTGCTGAAGTTCATGGGACTGCAAAGAGTCATACATGACTTAGCAGCTGAAGAACAACAAAAACAAATGCAAAGGAAACATAGTATTTATAATGTACACATAGACATATTATATTCACACAGTAGAGACATCATAGCTTCATTTTTTAACTTCTTCATAAATCTGAACTTTAATACACAACATTTCTTTATAAATTTTACCTAATCTTCCCTCCTTATTATAGTTCAGTTCAGTTCAGTTCATTTATTCAGTCGTGTCCAACTCTTTACAACCCCATGAACCACAGCACGCCAGGCCTCCCTGTCCATCACCAACTCCCGGAGTTTACCCAAAATCATGTCCATTGAGTCAGTGATGCCATCCAACCATCTCATCCGCTGTCGTCCCCTTCTCCTCCTGCCTTCAATCTTTCCCAGCATCAGCGTCTTTTCAAATGAGTCAGCTCTTTTCATCAGGTGATCAAAGTATTGGAGTTTCAGCTTCAGCATCAGTCCTTCCAATGAACACCCAGGACTGATCTCCTTTAGGATGGACTGGTTGGATCTCCTTGCTGTCCAAGGGACTCTCAAGAGTCTTCTCCAACACACAGTTCAAAAGCATCAACTCTTCGGAGTTCAGCTTTCTTTACAGTCCAACTCTCACATCCATACATGACCACTGGAAAAACCATAGCCTTGACTATATGGACCTTTGTTGATGAAGTAATGTCTCCACTTTTTAATATGCTGTCTAGGTTTGTCATAACTTTCCTTCCAAGGAGAAAGCATCTTTTAATTACATGGCTGCAGTCACCATCTGCAGTGATTTTGGAGCCCGAAAAAGTAAAGTTAGCCACTGTTTCCACTGTTTCCCCATCTACTTGCCATGAAGTGATGGGACTAGATACCATGATCTTAGTTTTCTGAATGTTGAGCTTTAAGCCAACTTTTTCACTCTCCTCTTTCACTTTCATCAAGAGGATCTTTAGTTCTTATTCACTTTCTGCTATAAGGGTGGTGTCATTTGCATATCTGAGGTTATTGATATTTCCACTGGCAATCTTGATTCCAGCTTGTGCTTCCTCCAGCCCAGCGTTTCTCATGATGTACTCTGCATATAAGTTAAATAAGCAAGGTGACAATATACAGACTTGACGTACTCCTTTTCCTATCTGGAACCAGTCTGTTGTTCCATGTCCAGTTCTAACTGTTGCTTCCTGACCTGCATATACGTTTCTCAAGAGGCAGGTCAGGTGGTCTGGTATTCCAATCTCTTGAAGAATTTTCCACAGTTTATTGTGATCCACACAATCAAGGCTTTGGCATAGTCAGTAAAGCAGAAATAGATGTTTTTCTGGAACTCTTTTGCTTTTTTAATGATCCAGGGGATGTTGGCAATTTGATCTCTGGTTCCTCTGTCTTTTTTAAAACCAGCTTCAACATCTGGAAGTTCACAGTTCACGCATTGCTGAAGCCTGGCTTGGAGAATTTTGAGCATTACTTTACTACTGTGTGAGATGAGTGCAATTGTGTGGCAGTTTGAGCATTCTTTGGCATTGCCTTTCTTTGGGATTGGAATGAAAACTGACCTTTTCCAGTCCTGTGGCCACTGCTAAGTTTTCCTAATTTGCTGTCATATTGAGTGCAGCACTTTCACAGCATCAGCTTTTAGGATTTGAAAGAGCTCAACTGGAATTCCATCACCTCCACTAACTTTGTTCATAGTGATGCTTCCTAAGACCCACTTGACTTCACATTCCAGGATGTCTGGCTCTAGGTGAGTGATCACACCATCGTGATTATCTGAGTCATGAAGATCTTTTTTGTACAGTTCTTCTGTGTATTCTTGCCACCTCTTCTTAATATCTTCTGCTTCTGTTAGGTCCATACCATTTCTGTCCTTCACTGAGCCCATCTTGGCATGAAATTTTCCCTTGGTATGTCTAATTTTCATGAAGATATCTCTAATTTTCCCCATTCTATTGTTTTCCTCTATTTTTATTCACTGTTCACTGAGGAAGGCTTTCTTATCTCTCTCCTTGTTATTGTTTGGAACTCTGCATTCAAATGGGTATATCTTTCCTTTTCTCCTTTGCTTTTCACTTCTCTTCTTTTCACAGCTATTTGTAAGGCCTCCTCAGACAGCCATTATGTTTTTTTGCATTTCTTTTTCTTGGGGATGGTCTTGATCCCTGTCTCCTGTACAATGTCAAGAACCTCCATCCATAGTTTTTCAGGCACTCTGTCTATCAGATTTATTCCCTTAAATCTATTTTTTCACTTCCACTGTATAATCATAGGGGATTTGATTTAGTTCATACTTGAATGGTCTAGTAGTTTTCCCTACTTTCTTCAATTTAAGTCTGAATTTGGCAATAAGGAGTGCATGATCTGAGCCACAGTCCACTTCTGGTCTTGTTTTTGCTGACTGTATAGAGCTTCTCCATCTTTGGCTGCAAAGAAAATAAACAATCTGATTTCGGTATTGACCATCTGGTGATGTCCTTGTGTAGTGTCTTCTCTTGTGTTGTTGGAAGAGGGTGTTTGCTATGACCAGTATGTTCTCTTGGCCAAACTCTATTAGCCTTTGCCCTGCTTCATTTTGTACTCCAAGGTCAAATTTGCCTATTACTCCAGGTGTTTCTTGACTTCCTACTTTTGCATTCCAGTCCCCTATCATGAAAAGGTCATCTTTTTTGGGTGTTAGTTCTAAAAGGTCTTCCAACACAAAGTGATGCTGGTGGCAGGATTTTCTGACCTGTCCCAAAGGAAGTCCAGCTTGGTTCTTACCTCTAGGGAAAAGAACTTTGATCTCTTCACAACAAGCTTTTTAAAAGTTAGCATTAATTGAGCACCTACTCTGTGTCAGCCATCATGTGAAGCACGTTGCACACATGATCTCAGTTTTCTGCACAATCAAATTGAACAGATGAAGAAACTAAGGCCAAAAGTAGTTCAGTAACTTGTCCAAGGTCACATAACCTGCCCCTTCCTTACCGGTTTCAACTCTTCTCAACCTGAGGCTGTTCATTGCCAGCAAATGATATGAAGGAAACATTCCTGATTGGCTCTTGAGAAGCAACAACCTCGATCCCAACTTTAGGATCCTGCCTGGAGGAGGTGTGTCTGCCAGGAGGAAGCTAGCCTGGGGAGATCTTCCCAAGAAGATCTGGATAAAATTCCTGACACACGTATGTGGTTTACCTGGACAATTTGGCCTCAGCCACAAAAATCTCCCAGGCATTGTCTTCCGTGATTGGGAACTGCAGTTCTTCCCTGTATTCTCTCTCCGGGAAACACTCAGTGACATCGTCAATAAACTTTTGGCTCTCTACACCAAAAAAAAAGAAAAAAAAAGATTAGAAGAAATTATGGTGGAACATAAATGGTATTCAGTTTAAAGTGGCTCAGCAATAAAGAATCTGCCTGCAATTCAGGAGACACATGAGATGTGGGTTCCATCCCTGGGTCAGGAGTATCCCCTGGAGGAGGAACTGGCAGCCCACTCCAGTATTCTTGACTGGAGAATCCCATGGAAAGAGACTGGCAGGCTACAGTCTATGAGGTTGCAAAGAGTTGGACATGACTGAGTGGCTGAGCAAACAAGAACACACATAAAGTGGTTCAAGTTCACCTTCCTGAGCAAATGTCGTCTGGGGTACTGTTAATGGTTTCACCTGGGGTTATAGGTAGACTGTTCCCCCTGCCCCTAATTCATAAGTTGAAATCCTGACCCATCCTTCTCCCTGCAATGACTGTATTAGGAGATAGGGCCTTTAAGGCAGTAATTAGGTAAAACAAGATCATAAGTGTAGAGTCCTAATCAATAAGATTGGTGGCCTTATTAGAAGAGACATCAGATTTCTTTCTCTCTTTCTCCACCCCCTCAGCTGGAAGGCTTCTAAATTTTTTCCTGTTTCCTGCATCACTAAGGGAGAAAGGAAACTAGAACTTGCCTGGAGGGAATTCACAGAATTAACTCTGTATTGATTGATTGGGCGGGGGTGGGTGGGGGAAACAATTGAGCACCTGGGTATCTGCAGGCGAGCTTGAGATCAATAGGACCAGTATCTGCCTGAGGCAGTCACCCCTGGTAAGCAGGGGCTCATGAATGGGAGCACTGGGAAAATGCCCTAACACAGCGTGGGGGAGGGGGGATTCTAGAGAAAGAGGTTTCCACCTGAAACTAACACAGTCCAGGGAGAGGGGACAGCAGCACACTAGGCAGGACCTACTGTGTGGCGGGCACTGGCCCCAGACATGGACACACACTCGATTTCACCCTCATGAACACATAGGGAAACATGATTTCCATCTTAAGGTGAGGTCAGTTAAGGAACTCCAGGTCACACAGGTGGGACGTGGCAAAGGCCAGACTGGGGTTTATTTCAGGGTCCACTGACCCTCACAGAGCAGCTGGGTGGACAAGGGCAAGAGCTGGAGGAAAGGGCCTCTGTGGTGACGCCCCAGGGCCTGGGAGCAGGAGGAGGCTGAGACCAAGGGAGAGAGCAGGAGAACCTCCAGGGGTGCTGGGAGGCCACCTCCTCTGCCCCTCCTGACCTTGGGAACTCAATGTGCTGTCCCCCTCCCCGTCCTGCCCTCACTGCTGAATCAGGTGCTAGATGACAGTGGGAGAGGAAGTGAGCACCTTGATTGATGTGCTTCTGAGAGAACCAACCCTATTTCCTTTTAGGTTCCCCAGAAAAGAGTCATCATGGGCAGAGGAAACAGGGTTGGCCCTCTCTTGTAGACTTTCCTGAGTTACTAAGACTCTGGACTTCCTACAAAAGTCCTCCCAAATAGACCTATTGTCAAGTGAGGTAGAAAAGTGCAGTGTGCTCTCAGCCCTTCCTGTGAACTCTGCATCCATCCAGCCTGGGCCACTGGGACCAAAGTCACTGGTGTCATTGTTACCCTCATGGACAAGACTACAAGGACCTAGACATCACCGACTCAATGGACATGAGCTTGAGCAAGCTCCAGGAGTTGGTGATGGACAGGGAAGCCTGGTGTGCTGCAATCTATGGGACTGCAAAGAGTTGGACACACAGCTGAGTGACTGAACTGAACTGAAGTGAGTCTATAACGGTTGTAGGTGACATGCACACAATGACTAAGTGGTGGATTTAGGGCCCTCTCCCAGGTAAGATGGGAGCAGAGTAGGGGACTTCTTGAGAATTTCTCAGACAAAGTGGTGCCAGGATTGGGCTTTGAAAGATGAGCATAACTTTGCCAGGTGGTCGGAGCAGGTGTTTCTGGAAGAAGGATCTGAGGGAGGGAGTGCCTGGAACCTGCATGAGTGTGCCCCTCAGCAGCAGGAGTATGACCAGTATGCAGTGAGCAGCTGGTATTTTCTGGGACTGTGCCAAGTGCTGACAGTGCGAAGGTGAAGAAGGCAGGCAGGCTGGTGAGTGAGGGTGGGTGGAGAGGGTGGAGGGGCTGGGAAGAAGACCACACAGTAGACGGAGCACTCTTGGCAAAGGACCTCACAGTCTGTTGGTGGCAGGTCTTCCTTCACAGAGCCCAAGGCACAATGTACTCGGCCATGAAGGACTGCACAGGACAGCACTGGGCTTGGTTATCTAAGGGAGGTGGTGCCTGGGGGGCAGGGTGATTGTTTAATCTGAGCAACCCAGATGGAAGGGCATTCACTTTCCCTTTTGCTTCTCCAGGTATAGCTGGGCCCAGAGGGTGTGTGTGGTTTACTGCACAGCTGGTGGCTGCATCTGCAGAGCTGAGAACAACTGGATCTTGTTCACACTCGGCCAGAGGAAGACTCCTGGGTGAGCAGGGAGTAGGACCCGCCCATCTCCCCATCCTCTGGACAACTGTCTGAGAAAAGGGTGATGTCACTGGTTGACAGAAGAAGGAAACAGAAGCTCAGAGAGATGAGGTCATAGCCAGAGGGGCAGATTAAACAGGGGCAGAGCCTGGATGTGGGGGCAGGTGTGTCTGAGGGCTTCCCCCCACCCCCAAGGCCCCTAAACGGTGCAGAGGGAGGTTGAGACTTGCTCAGGTGGGCTCAGCTCAGGATGTGGACTCCTGAGATGTGAGTGGTGACCCCAGAAGGAAGTTTGGGGGTGCTCAGGCCTTTGGGAAATCTGGAGAAAGCAGATGGGTAGAGGACAGCCTCTTCTCCCATGGGCTGGCCACCTTGAGGCTGCCCCCAGGGTGGGGAAAGTGTTCCTTTTGAGATACAAGGAATCCAGGTTTATCACCACCCTGTCTCTGAGTGCCTGCTCAGTGCCAGGTCCTAGAGGGAAACTGAGGACTGAGAGGGGAGGGGCAGGAGACCAAGTGGGAAAATGCAGGACATTGCCTTCCTGTGCTCTCTGGGCCCTCAGCTAAGGGCTGCCCATGATGGTTGATCATGTGTGAGGAAGATGATCCAGATGGAGGAAGTGAGAAGGGCTTACTACACAATGTCTGCATTATGATCCTGGTTTTGTAATATTAAGATAAATAGTCAAACTGTAGACACATTAGTGTAACAGGAGGGTTGTAGGCTTAGATCTATGTGTTTAGACAGGCATAAATAAACTTAGAAAGTTTGGGGTTATTAAAATCATATTCTTGGGCCTTCCTTGATGGTCCAGTGGTTGACACTACCTGCTTCCACTGAACGGGTTGTGGGTTCAGTACCTGGTTGGGGAATTAAGATCCCACATAGTCGGTAGTGCAGCTAAAAAAAGAAAAATAATAATAATAAAAACAGAGTGTACAATTTGATCAGTTTAAATAAAATAAAAGAAAATCACATTCCCTACTTACATACCAGTGTCAGAAGGCCTAGTCTTGGCCTCTACCCTGCCCATGGAGAGCTGTGTGACCCTGGACAAGCCACCTCCCCAGGGAGTGTTGTTCAGTTCTCTTCAGTTCAGTTCAGTTCAATCGCTCAGTCATTTCCGACTCTTTGCGACCCCATGAATCACAGCAAACCAGGCCTCCCTGTCCATCACCAACTCCTGGAGTTTACTCAAACTCATGCCCATCGAGTCAGTGATGCCATCCAGCCATCTCATCCTCTGTCGTCCCCTTCTCCTCCTGCCCCCAATCCCTCCCAGCATCAGGGTCTTTTCCAATGAGTCAGCTCTTTGCCAAGGTACTAGAGTTTCAGCTTCAGCATCAGTCCTTCCAATGAACGCCCAGGACTGATCTCCTTTAAGATGGACTGGTTGGATCTCCTTGCAGTCCAAGGGACGCTCAAGAGTCTTCTCCAATGCCACAATTCAAAAGCATCAATTCTTCGGCGCTCAGCTTTCTTCACAGTCCAACTCTCACATCCATACATGATCACTGGAAAAACCATAGCCTTGACTCTTACCCATTTTTTAAAAGCTGGTTTCAGTCTGCTCATATGGCTTTGTAGCTTCTCTCTGTGCTGGGGATATTCACCTTTATCTTTTCAAAGTATTGCAGGTATTGTCTCCAGATCTCTTGCATTTTGATTTGGTTTACAGTGTCCTTAGCAATTTCTAATTTTTAAGAGGTCCAATGTTTTCTGGGATTTGTGTCTTGGTGAGAGTTTTCCTCAAGTTAGCAGTATTTTTCCAACATGTTTTGCATAATGTTTTCATTTCTTCCAGTTTGTCTGCAGATTTTTTTTTTCATTCTGATTTACCTTTAGATCCCTTTAGGTTTCACTAATTGATTAGAGCTTTTTGTTTCTTCTTCTTTCTCTTTTTCTTCCAACTTCTACCTTCTCCTTCCTTCTTTTTTTTCTTC
Source organism: Muntiacus reevesi (assembly GCF_963930625.1). Classification (NCBI taxonomy): domain Eukaryota; kingdom Metazoa; phylum Chordata; class Mammalia; order Artiodactyla; family Cervidae; genus Muntiacus; species Muntiacus reevesi. The sequence continues at coordinate 20,322,001 of NC_089249.1, forward strand.
TCCTCCTTTCCTGCTCTCCCAGACTCCCTACCTTCCTTCCTGCATGTCTGCTGCTTTATCCCCTTAAAGCAGGATTTACTTAAGAGGTACCTACTGCAATCAAGAAGGAATACACTGTTTTTTTCTGCCTTTAAAGGAGCCTCCAGTGCAGTAAGGCATTATTCAGATTTTAGCAGGAGCCCATGCCTTTCCACATTTCTCTCTTCCTCTTTCTCCTCCTGTAAAAATATCATGGCTGGAGTAAGGAAACATGAGGAAATACAGGTGTTTCCTGCCACCTGAAAGTACAGTATTCCTACAAAAGCTTTCCTAAACCAAGATGGCGTAGTGTGAAGAGGATGTAAACCTCACTTCACAGTTTACTGGCAGAGGGTGATCTTTTGGAAAGCAAGGTATGCCCATAAATGGAAACAGTCAGAAATCTGATGGCATTCTCTGGCAGAAAGAGCTCCTATCAAGACAGATAAGGAAAGCAAATGGAATTACCCAACTTCAGGTAAAAGGTGTGGTGCTGTGTCTTCAAGAAGTTGGTGGTTTCATGTCCCAGTAATGGATTCCACACCTTGTATTTTAGCCAGGCTGTGCCTGGGAGGTTGGAGAGTGCCCCAGAGGCCCTGGAGCAGGAGGAGTAGCAGAGAAGAGATAGGGCACCTGCCCAGTGCTGGGAGCTGAAGTAACTCCACACAAACAGACCCACAACCACAAAAGTGTAAGATTCCAGGGGAAACTGGAGAGGAACTGGATGAGACAGCAGGGGGAGGAGATTTTGGAGTGGAAACTCTAATTACAGGTAACATTTCATCTGGTGAGACAGGTGGGGAACGGCATTGCAGAAGGAGGGGCAGCCTGAGTGAAGTTCTGGAGGCTGGGGTGGGGGTGGGGGATCAGAGTCCAGGGAGCTGGGAGTCCTCCAGGCCCTGAGAAGGCAGGAGGGTGAAGAAAACAGGAGTAGGAGCATCAGGAGGGCCTGGTGATGGGCTAAGGGTTCTGCACTTGATCCTGCCCTAACCCCACCCCCCCACTTTCCCTGCCCAAGGTGGATAACTTGCAGCCACATGGAGGGAGATGTTTGGTGAGAATCTCTGCCCACATGGAGGGGAGGCCTCTGCATCTGGCCATATAGTTGGGTGGGGAGTCTTTTCAGGGTTCTCCTCTCTCCCACTGATAGACTTTTCAAGCAGTGACCAATCAGAGGCTAATAGAGGAGGACACCCTGGATAGAAATCCAGCAGTGGAAGCACTGTCCAGCATCCACACCCAGCTGAGGCCCCAGACAAGGGTCAGGACAAGGACAAGAATGGCAGGGAAGGATGGAAGGATGAGGTCAAGGGTCCAAATGCATTTTCAAGTGTTCAGCATCATCCAGGATCAGCCCTCTCTGCCCAGGCTCTTCTCCTGTCTCTGGTTTGGCTCTTGGTTCTTGTGTTTCCGAATTTCAATTGGCTGCCCTGGCTCCTGGGGTCCTACAGCTTCGAGGCAGAGAAGGAGGCAAGGGACCAGCCAGCTCTCCTCTCCCACCTGCCTGGAGACAGGCCTGTCTGTGTAAATTCTCTCCCATCCACACAGTCAGTGCCCACAGCCTGTGTCACCAGGCATACTCCCTAGTAATCAAGCTGATGGTTACTCTTCTTGAGGGGAACCCTGGGCATTGCAGAGGGAAGGTGATAGAAAGAAAGATTCTAGGATCAGGGCTCAGGTTAGGGGGCTTGGGAAAAACTCTAAGGAAGATGGGCCACTCCAGACTGGGTGCTGTAGAGAATGGCAGGGGCAGTTTTACCAGTGATTGTCTCAGTAACTCTATCTATGGAGAGGGGAGACCAGAGCAAGGATAAATGTGCAATCGGTAAATAAGGAGCAGTCATAATTTTCAGCCCAGGGAGGGAGTGTGAAGACTCTGGTTTCCTGTCGCCACCATCCCTGCTTTTTTATTACTATTATTGTTAGAAGTAAAGTGAGAAGAAGACAGCTATGGGATCTTGAGCCCAGAGAGTGAGGTGGGGTCCAGTTCTCCATGAACAAGGCTTCTGACCTCAGGCAAATCATAGAACATCTATGCTTCACCTTCCTTAGTTGTAAATGGGGATACAGTGGTACACACCTCCTGGTTATCAGAACAATATGATTATAATTTTAAAAGTCTTAGTTAGAGTAACTACCAGTGCAGAGCAAAATCAGAAATACAAGCCACTCTCACGAGTAGCTGTTACTGTAACTATAAGGACCTTTACTATCATTTCAGCCAGGTCTCAGGAAGAATACTTAAATAAGTACTCTTTTGCCTTCTTAAAATACTGCCTAAGTATAATTAACATGCTTTCCTTTCTCATCTCCCAACACAAGATAGTCACAACCAGAACCAAAAGAAATTCTCTCTATATATAAAGATCTGCTATTTAAAAAAATAACAGAGAACTGGCAAGACAAGGATGGACACCATCACATATGATATGTGTGAATGGAAATTTGTACAGTCTCTTTGCATAACAAAGTAGCTTAAGTATGAAAAAATGTTAGGTGTTGATACCCTTGGATCCAGCATTCTACTTCTAGCAATAGCTTAATGAAAGAATCTTAAATGTAGGCAAAGTTTTATACAAGAAGAGTGTTCTTTGTACTATCATTTACATGAAGGATTAAAAACAGCCTGAAGTCCAACAATCAGGAGTGGACAGCAGAGGACACCATTCAGGTCCTCAGCCGACCAGGGAAGGGCTGCAGGGATTGGAGTGTGGCTGGTGGGACTCCAGTAAAAAGGTTTGTGGGATAAAGGCTATTGCAGAAGCGAGGAAGATGTGGGCTATGGGAGCTACAGCACAGGGAACTTTATCAAGGCAGAGACTCAACCACAGGGTGCATGACATCATTTTGCAGTAAAAAGTTATTTACTGATTAACATGCATCCACAAATAGACATTTTTGTACATTAAAGCAAGTAGAGCTTAGTCATCACAAACCTGGGATTTGGATCAGAAAGACTTGGGTTCAAGGCTGGGCTTCAACAGAAATGTGAAAACTTGGACTGGCCTAAGTTTAGGTGAGTTTCAGGAGCCTGCACATCATAGACAATGGATCATTATCACCTAAAACCAACTAGTAACACAAGTGTTCCCAGTCTCATGTAATTTCCAGAGTGTTCCCTTCCTACCTGTTCTTCTGTCTCTGGTTTTATTGCTCCTGTAACTTATCAGATGGCTGTCTCCTCTCTGATTATCCTCTCCTTGTGCCCCAATAGGAGAGCAGGACTCTGCCTGGGGAGGACGGCGGGAGGATGAGTAACTTTCCATAACAAGTGATCTGCAGAGCCCAGGGCACAGAGAACCACGCTGGGTTAAGTCCCTGGTGGCGCTGGTGGCTGTCCCAGGGGAAACCGGGACCACGCCCCTCACTGCTCCCTACAGCCACTGCTCACACATGATCAAGCTCACAATCTGTTTTCTCTTCCCCAAGGGTGAAACAACACCTTCTTCCAGCCTGACACAGACGGGTGAGATCTCTGAGACCCTGCTGCTGCCACCATGAGCTCAGAGGATCCCAGGGACCGTTCAGGTAGTCAGCCACCTCGTCTCTGGCAGGTTCCTACTTGTGACCCAGAATTGAGTGTGGTGCCTCCAGGCCAAATTAACCTGCCAAGTAATCAAGAAACAAGAAAGGCATGGATAAGCATCCCCCAGAGAGGCAATGGGGAGTCCCCTAACACTTGCTGGTCTGTTCCCAGACCAGCCACAGACAAGATGCTAACTTCCTCCCCCTGCCTTCTGACCCCCTGCTAATGACTCAGAAATGAGGCCAGGATAGCCCATGAAGGGGGTGGGCACAGTGGAGGAAGTCTCCAAGGCCAGGCGGGACAGGGAGGGGAGGTCCCCTGGAGCTTCTCCTGCCCTCTCCCTTGGTCCAAGCCTCCTTCTGCTCCCAGACCCTGGGCTGTCAACACAGAGGCTGTTACCTCCACCGCTCGCCCTGCTGCCCACCCAGCTGCTCTCTGAGGGTCAGTGGACTCTAAACTGAACCCCAATCTGGCCTTTGCTGCCTCCCACACAGGCCTCCCAGATCGGGAGCACCTTACCTGACCTAACCTATAAAATGAGAAGGGTATTTCCCTATGTTGTGATGAGGACCAAATATAATGTGTGTCCGTGGCCTGGGCCGGGGCCTACCACATAGTACGTCCTGCCTAGTGTCGTGCTGTCCCCCCTACCTGGAATGTGTTAGTTCCAAGTAGAAACCTCTCCCCTTCTCTAGAATCCCCTCTCCCCTGTGGAGTGTTAGGGCCCCTGCCCAGTGCTCCCATGATACACACATGATTACTAGGTGAGTACCTCAGGCAGGTACTAGTTCGGTTGTTCTCAAATGCCCACGCAGACCTCCAGTTCAGAGTAGTCACTCAGTCATGTCTGACTCTTTGCGACCCCATGAATCGCAGCACACCAGGCCTCCCTGTCCATCACCAACTCCTGGAGTTTACCAAACTCATGTCCATCGAATCAGTGATGCCATCCAGCCATCTCATCCTCTGTCGTCCCCTTCTCCTCCTGTCCCCGATCCCTCCCACCATCAGGGTCTTTTCCAATGAGTCAACTCTTCGATGAGGTGGCCAAAGTATTGGAGTTTCAGCTTCAGCATCAGTCCTTCCAATGAACACCGAGGACTGATCTTTAGGATGGACTGGTTGGATCTCCTTGCAGTCCAAGGGACTCTCAAGAGTCTTCTCCAACACCACAGTTCAAAAGCATCAATTTTTTGGCTCTCAGCTTTCTTCATAGTCCAACTCTCACATCCGTACATGACCACTGGAAAAACCATAACCTTGACTAGACAGACCTCTGTTGGCAAAGTAATGTCTCTGTTTTTAATATGCTATCTACGTTGGTCATAACTTTACTTCCAAGGAGTAAGCGTCTTTTAACTTCATGACTGCAATTACCATCTGCGGTGACGTTGGAGCCCCCAAAAATAAAGTCTGACACTGTTTCCACTGTTTCCCCATCTATTTGCCATGAAGTGATGGGACCAGATACCATGATCTTAGTTTTCTGAATGTTGAGCTTTAAGCCAACTTTTTCACTCTCCTCTTTCACTTTCATCAAGAGGCTCTTTAGTTCCTCTTCACTTTCTGCTATAAGGGTGGTATCATCTGCATATCTGAGGTTACTGATATTTCTCCCAGCAATCTTGATTCCAGCTTGTGCTTCTTCCAGCCCAGCATTTCTCATGATGTACTCTGCATATAAATTAAACAAGCAAGGTGACAATATACAGCCTTGACGTACTCCTTTTGCTATCTGGAACCAGTCTGTTGTTCCATGTCCAGTTCTAACTGTTGCTTCCTGACCTGCATATAGGTTTCTCAAGAGGCAGGTCAGGTGGTCTGGTATTCCCATTTCTTTCAGAATTTTCCACAGTTTATTGTGATCCACACAGTCAAAGACTTTGGCATAGTCAATAAAGCAGAAATAGATGTTTTTCTGGAACTCTCTTGCTTTTTCCATGATCCAGTGAATGTTGGCAGTTTCATCTCTGGTTCCTCTGCCTTTTCTAAAACCAGCTTGAACATCTGGAAGTTCACGGTTCACGTATTGCTGAAGTCTGCCTTGGAGAATTTTGAGCACTACTTTACTAGTGTGTGAGATGAGTGCAATGGTGTTGTAGTTTGAGCATTCTTTGGCATTGCCTTTCTTTGGGATTGGAATGAAAACTGAACTTTTCCACTCCTGTGGACACTGATGAGTTATCCTAATTTGCTGTCATATTGTGTGCAGCACTTTGACAGCATCATCTTTCAGGATTTGAAATAGCTCAACTGGAATTCCATCACCTCCACTAGCTTTGTTCATAGTGATGCTTTCTAAGGCCCACTTGACTTCACATTCCAGGATTTCTGGCTCTAGGTGAGTGATCACACCCTTGTGATTATCTGGATGATGAAGATCATTTTTTGTACAATTCTTCTGTGTATTTCTGCCACCTCTTCTTAATATCTTCTGCTTCTGTTAGGTTCATAGCATTTCTGTCCTTTATCAAACCCATCTTTACATGAAAAATGTCCCCTTGTTATCTCTAATTTTCTTGAAGAGATCTCTAGTCTTTCCCATTCTGTTGTTTTCCTCTATTTCTTTGCATTGATTGCTGAGGAAGGCTTTCTTATCTCTCCTTGCTATTCTTTGGGAACTCTGCATTCAGATGCTTACATCTTTCCTTTTCTCCTTTGCTTTTCACTTCTCTTCCTTTCACAGCTATTTGTAAGGCCTCCTCAGACAACCATTTTGCTTTTTTGCTTCCATGGGAATGGTTTTGACCCCTGTCTCCTGTACAATGTCACAAACCTCCATCCATAGTTCTTCAGGCACTCTGTCTATCAGATTTAGTCCCTTAAATCTATTTCTCACTTCCACTGTATAATCATAAGGGAGTTGATTTAGGTCATACCTGAATGGTCTAGTGGTTTTCCCTACTTTCTTCAATTTAAATCTGAATTTGGCAATAAGGCGTTCATGATCTGAGCCACAGTCCACTTCTGGTCTTGTTTTTGCTGACTGTATAGAGCTTCTCCATCTTTGGCTGCAAAGAATATAATCAATCTGCTTTTTCTGTGTTGACCATCTGGTGATGTCCATGTGTAGAGTCTTCTCTTGTGTTGTTGGAAGAAGGTGTTTGCTATGACCAGTGCATTCTCTTGGCAAAACTCTATTAGCCTTTGCCCTGCTTCATTCTGTACTCCAAGGCCAAATTTGCCTATTACTCCAGGTGTTTCTTGACTTCCTACTTTTGCATTCCAATCCCATATAATGAAAAGGACATCTTTTGAGGGTGTTAGTTGCAAAAGATCTTGTAGGTATTCATAGACCCGTTCAGCTTCAGCTTCTTCAGCATTAACGGTTGGGGCATAGGCTTGGATTACCGTGATATTGAATGGTTTGCCTTGGAAACGAACAGGATCATTCTGTCATTTTTGAGATTGCATCCAAGTACTGCATTTTGGACTCTTTTGTTGACCATGATGGCTACTCCATTTCTTCTAAGGAATTCCTGCCCACAGTAGTAGATATAATGGTCATCTGAGTTAAATTCACCCATTCCAGTCTATTTTAGTTTGCTGATTCCTAGAATGTCGACATTCACTCTTGCCATCTCCTGTTTGACCACTTCCAATTTGCCTTGATTCATGGACCTAAAATTCCAGGTTCCTATGCAATATTGCTCTTTACAGCATCGGACCTTGCTTCTATAACCAGTCACGCCCACAACTGGGTACTGATTTTGCTCTGGCTCCAGCCCTTCATTCTATCTGGAGTTATTTCTCCACTGATATCCAGTAGCATATTCGTCACCTACCGACATGGGGAGTTCCTCTTTCAGTATCCTTTCATTTTGCCTTTTCATACTGTTCATGCGGTCCTCAAGGCAAGAATACTGAAGTGGTTTGCCATTCCCTTCTCCAGTGGACCACATTCTGTCGGACCTCTCCACCATGACCCCTCCATCTTGGGTGGCCCCACATGGCGTGGCTTAGTTTCACTGAGTTAGTTAGACAAGGCTGTGGTCCCTGTGATCAGATTGGCTAGTTTTCTGTGACTATGGTTGTAATGTGTCTGCCGTCTGATTCCCTCTCACAACACCTACTGTCTTACTTGGGTTTCTCTTACCTTGGACGTGAGGTATCTCTTCACATCTGCTCCAGCAAACCGCAGCTGCTGCTACTTACCTTGGAGGAGTCGCCCCTCCTGATCTTGAATGTGGAGTAGCTCCTCTCGGCCTTCCTGAGCCCGTGTAGCCACCGCACCTTGGACGTGGGGTTGCTCCTCTCCACCGCCGCCCCTGACCTTGAGCGTGGGGTAGCACCTCTCAGCTGCGCTTCCTGCGCGGTCCATGGCAGCCACTGCGCTTCCGGAGTGGGTAGCCTTTCCATTCTCCGGGGGATCATCCCAACCTAGGGATCGAACCCAGGTCTCCTGCATTGTAGGCAGATTCTTTACCAGCCAAGCCACAAGGGAAGCCCTAAGTAAATGTTATTTGCTCAGTCGTGTCCGACTCTTTGCGACCCCATGGACTGCAGCCCACCACGCTCCTCTGTCCATGAGATTTTCCAGGCAAGGATACTGGAGTGGGTTGCCAGTTCCTTTTCCAGGGGATCTTCCCTACCCAGAGATCTTCCCAACCCAGGGATCGAACCTGGGTCTCCTGCACTGCAGGCAGATTCTTTACTGACTGAGCTACAAGGGAAAGCCACAGACACCCAGGTGCTCAGTTATTTCCTCCACTCACACCCACCCTAATCAATCAAAACACAGATCTAGTGCTGTGGTTTCCCTCCATGTGAGCCCTGAGTTCATTTCTCCGTTAGTGATGCATGAGAAAAAGAAAACCTAAGAACACTTAATACTACAGGGAAGAGAAAGACAGGAAGAGATCTGGCGTCTCTTTATTTAATAAGGACACTGATATTACTGAATTAAGGCCCCATACTTAAGGCCTCATTTCACCTAATTACTGCCTTAAAGCCCCCTATCTTCTAATACAGTCATTGCAGAGTGGGTGGGTCTGGGCGTTAGTTAACTTATGAGTTGGGGCTAGTACACACAGTCCACATGACACCCCAGATAAATCCATCAACAGCATGCCAGATGAATGCTGCTGAGAAAGGTGAACTTTAACCACTTATATTCGATACTGTTTACATCACCCCATAGTTTATTTGAATCTTCAATTATTTTTATTTTTCTGTCTAGAGAGCCAAAGCTTTTTTGAGGATGTCGTTGAATTTCTCCAGAAGAGTGTGAGATGGGAACACCTGAAATTCCTGCTCGAAGACAAACCCTGGGAGAATTTTGTGACTGAGGCCGGTTTGTCCAGGTAACCATGCAGGTACACCATAAATGTCACCAACATGCCCCCGGAAGATTCTCCCAGGCTAGTTTTCCCCAGGCAGATCCTATGGTTGGGGTTGAGGATGTTCCTCCTCAATATCCTATGTGGAATGCTTCCTCCGTGTTATTTGTTGGCAGTGAATGACGTTGGGTTGAGAAGAGATGAAACCTGAAAGGAAGGGAAGGTTATATGACCTTGGATAAGTTACTGAACTACTCTCTGCTCATCATCTGTTCAATTTTATTGTGAGGACTCTGAGATCATGCATGCAAGTGTTTTTCATGATTGTTGACACAGAGTAGGTGCTCAATCTATGTTAATTTTAAGATAAGCTTGTTGGGAAGAATCAGGGACCTTCTTCCTGGAGATGAGAACCAAGAAGGACTTCCTTTGGGTCAAGTCAGAAAATCCTGACCCGAATATCATTTTGTGTTCCTGGGAATTGACTAGAACTCCTTCATTCCCTATCTTAGGAATTATATCAACACTGCATGTTCCCGCTGGCCAATAAGGCAGAGAGGCTGGAGGGGAACTGGTTGGACCTGGTGGGATCCTGGATCTAGCCCTGCCCAACTCTGAGCCTGTGGGTTTAAGACTTTCAGTCTCAGATTTGTTATGTGTTATGTGTCCAATGGGAATACCAATTAAATCTGATGGATTGTAGTGATGACCTCAGAGTGAACTGCAGGTCAGAGGTGGGGAACCAAGTGCAATCATCTCATCCAAAGGCCCAGGGAGACCTGGACCAGGGTCAGACTCAGGGGTCAGGGTAGAGCAGAGGGTCCAGGTTGTAGGACTAGTAGGCAGGCTTGGGCAGCAGGGCCAGGACTAGAGTGAGGAGGGTAGGCCCCAAGGACACAGAACTGAAGGGGCTGTGACTCTAACAGAGGTCCCAGGAGTGGGAGGGGGGACATTTCTTCCCTTCCTGATGGGATCCCCTCATGCTGGGCTAGAGAGCCCTGGGTGACCATGTTCTCCACACCCTGCCTTGGACCTGGGTTCTCACTCCATCTGGAACCCTCTTCTAGTCTACATGGAGCTGCCCTGAGAGTAGAAGGCCGTGTGGCTCAGTGAGCCCTCCAGGGTCACAATGGGTGGCTCTGATTGTGCATCATTTGAGGGATTCCGAGGAGCCTCACGCATTCCCACCAAAGAGGAAAATACTTCTTTCACCAGCTGTGCAAGTGCCGATTTCCTCAGGCTCAGCCACTCAGATGGGCGTTTCTTCATGACTTGAATCTTTAGAGGTTCCGTAAAGTTGCACACAGCCTTGGGTTGAAGGCTCATGAGGCTGTCAGAAATTAACATATAACCCCTGAGAGATCTGGGGTGCTGGGTCCTGGGTCAGGAATCAGTGAGGTGGGCTGGAGGGGCCATGGGTAACAGGACTCACAGCACATCTCCTGCTTCTCAGTCAATATGGGCAGTGGACAGACCCAGTGTCCTTCTGCTGAGAAGGCCAAGGGTATTGGGCTTGGATGAGAGCAGATGCCAGCCAAAATGATCATTAAGGGTCCTTCTAGCTGAGTTTTTATTAAAAAAATAAAATAAAATTCCAGGTTCACAGTTAGACAATCTGAAAAGTATGAGGACACAGTCCTGGGAGTATACTTACATTTCCCATCAAGGGCAAATTTGGGGGATCCCACAACCACCCTCAGATTCTAGAACTTCTTAGAAGGATGCACAGACTCACTTAAAGCTTCAGGATCCCAGTTATGGTTTTTCACAGGGAAGGATGCAGTTTCCCATCAGCCACAGGGCAGAGTCTGGGCATGTTTCACACATGAAGGTCCCATTGTCCCCAGGATGCATTACTGTCCTGGATTCAGTGGGGCAGGACACATGGAGCACTGCCCGCCAGGGACGCTCACCCTATTTAACATCAAATTACCCTGACCTGTCATCTCCAGCCACTCCCAGAGGTCAGACTAATGCCCTAGAGCCCAGCTCCTCTGGAGGTCAGAACTGATACCACGTGACCCAGAGGCCCATCACATGTCAATTTGTCAGACTGTCCAGTGGCCAAAGTCCCAGACAGACGAGGACATTCTTATCAGCCAGAATATTTTGGGGGCCTAGGGACCACATCCTAGCAGCCAAGAGCAAAGAACAAGAAGACTCCTCACTATACACTAAGGTCCTTGAATGAAGGGTTTTCTGCCCTAATCCCACTTCTCTTTGTTTATTTGTGAAGTTCCCATTTTACACACATTCTGGAAGTGATGGTATTGGTCCACCTTTGAGATGTCTTTATCAAATATCTCTCTTAAGTTAAAGGTATCCTAAGATGACCTTTGCTTATTTATTCCGTGATTGAATAAGTACATGGAGCACTAACAATATCCAAATGAGGGTTTCAGGTTGGAAAAACTTTTACATTAGTAAAATTCTTGTGATTTACAATAAAATCTCTGTGGTTTGTGCAGGATAGAGCTTGTTGAGCCTGTTTCATAGACAAGCAAGCTGTCTTTCTAAGGCTTTAATGTTCATTGTTACAGGGAAGAGGCAGATGTACTCCGTGAACATCTGATCAAGCTGCTAACAGACTTGGCCAGGGAGGACCCAGACAGTCTCCAAAACTACCAGCAGGAAAAAGAGAGGTTTCTGAAGGAGTTTCCTCAGGTAAAACAGGAGCTGAAGGAGAGCATAAAAAAGCTCCGTGAGCTCGCAGACCATGTTGACAAGGTGCACAGGGACTGCACCATCTCCAATGTGGTAGCCTCCTCCACTGGCATTGCATCTGGCACCCTGAGCATCCTTGGCCTGGTTCTGGCACCCTTTACAGCGGGCCTCAGCCTGGGACTCTCAGTCACTGGAATAGGGCTGGGAGCAGCAGCTGCTGTGACAGGTGTGTCCACCATGGTGGTGGAAAAGGTAAACACGTCATCAGCAGAAACCCAGGCCAGTCTCCTTGACAGAGTCAAAATAATTTCCTATTTTTGGAATCTCTACCAAGTTAAAGACTTTGGGAGTCATATTCGTGCCATCAGGGTGGCCAGAGGCAGCCCTCAATTAGTAGCCACTGCTCAGCGCTTCATAACCACTGGACGAGTCTCTGTCCAAAGTGCCCAACAGGTGAGAAGTCATTTCAGAGGCACACCTCTGGCAATGGGTAGAACAGCGCGCATCGCGAGTGGAGTCACATCAGGTTTATTCTTGGCGCTGGACGTGTACTCCCTGGTGGAAGACGTACAGGATTTGCAGGAGGGGGCAAAGACAGCATCAGCTGAGAACATGAGGCAGAAAGCCCAGGAGCTGGAGAAGAAGTTGGAGGCGCTCACCTGGATCTATGAGAGTCTGCAATAGGGCCCGACTGGCCACCCCAATAGCAATGCAGGGACCAGGGACATGTGCAGGGTCACGGGGAGAAACCACTTGTTTTGGACTAAAGAAGACATGGAGGGCAGAATAAGGAAGAGACAGGGAGACAAGCAGTGAGAGGCCAGGAATAGGGGAGCTTTGAAAATGGGAGAAAGCCAAAAAGTTAGGATTGCAGAGATCCAGCACAAGTAGCAGGGGCTCCTCTGTCGCCCTCCCCAGGGTTTGATATTCCAGCAAGAAGGGTTTCCCCCTGGTGAGGGTCTCTAGCCCTACTTCGCCAGCATCAACTCACCTTTGAACTCAATAGATAGTGACTTGTTTGTTTCCATATTTTATTAAAGTATAGTTGATTTACAATATAGTATTAGCTTCAGGTATATAGCAAAGTGATTCAATTATACCTATATCTGTGTCCATATTGATGCTTTTTAATTTTTTATGAGTTCTTCAGTTTAGTTCAGCTGCTGAATCATGTCCGACTCTTTGGGACCCCGTGGACTACAGCAAGCCCAGGCCTCCCTGTCCGTAACCAACTCTCTGAGTTTACTCAAACTCATTTCCATTGAGTTGGTGATGCCATCCAACCATCTCCTCCTCTGTCATCCCCTTCTCCTTTAGCCTTCAATCTGTCCCAGCATCAGGGTCTTTTCAAATGAGTAAACTCTTCACATCAGGTGGCCAAAGTATTGGAGTTTCAGCTTCAGCATCAGTCCTTCCAATGACTATTCAGGACTGATCTCCTTTAGGATGGACTGGTTGGATCTCCTTGCTGTCCAAGGGACTCTCAAGAGTCTTCTCCAACACCACAGGTCAAAAGCATCAATTCTTCAGCACTCAGCTTTCTTTATGGTCCAAATCTCACATCCATACCTGACTACTGGGAAAATCATAGCTTTGACTATAGGGGACTTTGTTGGCAAAGTGATGTCTCTGCTTTTTAACATGATGTCTAGGTTGGTCATAACTTTTCTTCCAAGAAGCAAATGTCTTTTAATTTCATGGCTGCAGTCACCGTCCACAGTGATTTTGTAGCCCAAGAAAATGAAGTCTGTCACTGTTTCCATTTTATCCCCATCAAGGAGGGCTGCATGATGCCAAATCCTCTCCCCACTCATGGAAGATGGAGGGATGTGGACACAGCAGAGTGGGCCCCAGAGTCTCTGTGAAGGAAGAATTCAGGCAGCTTTCTACCGAGGTGGGACTGTTGCAGAAGTGAGTTGACACTTGATGCCAGTCGCAGAGGGTCCCCATTGGCTCTGCCAGACTCAGCTCCCTGTGGCCCCTAGGGACTCGGGCCTTGAGCTCACTACTTTGGACAAGAGATAATTGATGTTTATGACTCATCTCAAGCTAACAGGGGGCATTTATGGAAGGAAAGTGTCAGGGAATGTTTAACAGGAGGATTCCTGTGTGCTGTTTCCTATCTCTCTTGAGCCCTCTCTTCCTTATCAGTCCATGGCTGGTGAGAGGAGCAGGCAAGCCTCTCCCAGGATGGAGATCAAAGAGATGGGATGCTTGCATTGGATTTCCTTCCTTAGCTTTTCCATTTGGTGAAAGGGATTGTTTATGACCCTCTTTTGATATGGATCACCTTTTGGCCTTAAGGCCTCTATTGCTTCTTGCTTCCTTGGTAACTTGTAATAAAGTCTGATCTCTTGATCTTTATCTGAAGAAGCTACCTTGTATTACAGTATATATACTCTTATAGAATTCAATAAAGCACCCTTGTTCTATCAGAGCTTGGGTCCCTGTGTCTTTCTCTCTCTCTCTCTCTCTCTCTCTCTCTCTCTCTTTATTTCTGGCTGATTCCCTGGAGCGTGAAGACTGACTGCATAACCCCAACAGGAAAGTACATGTTTAGACTACTGGAAGGTTTAAGGATTTCTCTTCCTGTAAGGAAATGGCATAGTCCAGAAAACAGACCGACCAGCCAGTTTTCCCATGTGGGGGCAAGTCTGAACCTCGGTTTTCCCTGGTGACAATGAGATAGTAAACGTTTTCATCACAGGGCTGAAGTAGCTTGCACGATGGTGTGTGTGAAGGTGTTTTACAGATTGTAAAGTGTTCAGGTGCTGCTATGTTTTCCCACAAAGGTTCAGCTTTTTAACAATTTGTTTTAATTTTTGAAAATCATCAAATTTACCATTTTACCCACTTTTCAGTGTACAGGTCAGTGGTATTTAGGACACTCACATCATTATACAAACAGCATCACCATCCATCCACAGAATGTGCTACATCAAAAATGAAGCTCTGTCCCAATTATAAACTAATACCTCATTCTCCCTCCTCTCCACCCCTGGAAACCACCAGTGTACCACTGATTTTTATGAATTTGGCTCCTCTCAGAATCTCATGTGAGTGGAATCATACAATATTTGTCCTTTGTGATAGGATTTTTTTCTTTCTTTTCTACTTCCTGTGGTAAAATATACACAACATAAAATTTACCACTTAACCACTTTTAAGTGTACAGGTGAGTGGTATAAAATACATTCATATATTTTGCAGCCATCACCACCATCCATCTCCATATTCTTTCTTCCTGAAACCTGAGACTCCTCTGGACCGTGACTCCCCCTCCCATAGCCCCTGACAACCACCACCCTACTTTCTGTCCTTATCCATTTGCCTACTCTGCAAACCTAATAAAAACAGAAAATACAATAAGTTTCTTGTTACTGTTTTATTTCACTGAACATAATGTCTTCAAGGCACATCCAGGCTGTAGCACATGTCTGAATTTTCTTCCTTTTAAAATAATTTTTTTTAAAAAGAACTTTCTTCCTTTTTTAAGTGAGTAATAGTCCATGGTATGCATAGACAGAATTTTTCTTATATTATTTTTCTTTCTTCCACACTTTGGCTATTGTGACGAGGGCAGCCTGGCAGTGAGTGGCCGAGACCCGTTCCCTTGAGGTCACCTGTGCTGTCAGCCTGGAGGGCATCCCCTGGGCTCTGCCCCCTGGGGTCCACCTCCATCAGCAACTCTGATGACTCTAAAGCCCTCTGGTCACATGCTCAGTCTGAAGCTCCCTACTCACTCCCACTGGTCCTATAAAAAGTGACGAGGACAGGCAGGTGGGTCGCTGTAGCCATCCTGGGGTACTTCTCTTGGGATGTTGGGGTTAAGTGGAGCCCAATTTTATCATCATTAAATCTTTAGGATCTTGAAATGGGTGGTCTCAGCTCATGCCCCTGGGTTGAAGCCTTGCTGAGTCCTCACCTGATTTGAGTCTGTAGCTCCCGTGGCTGCTCTCCCATGGGCTTGTGTTTATTGAGCCCATGATGGGCTGGCGTCTATTAGGCATTCTCAGCAGAGGACCTTCATGACAGCTGGACACAGCCCTCTCGATTAGCTGAGTTCTGCATCTCAGGGAGGTTTTGTTTAATTTCCAGACAAACTCATGCTAGTGGAAGAGAGAAGAATCACTAGGAGGGAGTTTACTGGGGAAAAAATGATTTAAAGGAAAAAAAAAAAAAGCAACTTTAAACAAGGAGTGGCGTTTCCAATAGGCAGTGACAACCTTGGTTTGAATCTTGGCTCCTCCCTGAGTTGCTGGAAGAAAGCCCACTCCTCCCCCCTGCTATCAGCTACCCTACTGCAAAGATAGGTCAGATTCCTGGTCGGTAATTGTAAGACCAAACCATAGAGTGTGGTCTTCATGGAGTAACACCCATCACTCCTCTGTCCCTTCCTCTAAGATGGGGAAGGTGGTCATGATGACCGGGGCCATTTTCTGGGATGAAACAGCCCTGAAGGATGGGCAGGTGAGCCTCCATGGGGGGTCCAGCCCCACTGCTGCGCCTTGTCATTGGAGCAAAAAAGAAAACTCCACCAGGATTCTCAGGCTGTAGGACCTTTTTTTCTGTTTCTTTATCTGAAAAATGCAGCCAACACTTCCTAGAGCTGATGTGAGAGTAAAACAGGAAAGGTATGGACAGAGCCTGCACAGAGGGTAGCTAATGCTCAGCCCTCCATACACTTTGGCTCTTTGCTCAGGAGTCAAGCAGAAATTAAGACTGGTTTTCTGTTGTTGACTTTTGAGTTGCCAGATCACTAGCCTTCCTGTAAAGGTCCTCCATTTCAAGAAAAGAAACTGCAACTAGAAATAACCCAGGGTAGAAAATAGCAGCGTGCTCTCAGCCCTTCCCACAAACTTTCCATTCATCCAAGTGACCTTGACCACTAAGGCTGGGTCTCCTCAGGCAAGTTGCTGGGACCGGAAGGCATTAGTTCTGTGCCTGTCAGCAGGGCCAAGTCTAGAAGGACTTGATCAAAAGGAGTGGGGGTGGGAATGGACAGAGAGGCTGAGGGGTGGCCTTAGGCCCCTCTCCCAGGTACCAAGGGAGCAGAGCAGGGACAGGGGACTCTGCAGGGGAGGTCCTGGAGGGCTTCTCAGTGGAGGTGATGCCAGACTTTGGCTTTGCAGGGTGAGTATGATTTCTCCAGGTTGGATGCAGCAGGTGTCCCTGGCAGAAGGACCTGCATGAATAAACCCTAGAAGGCACGGTGATGTGACCCTCAGCAGCAGCAGTATGACGAGTATGCGGTGAGGATCTGGTGTGTTCTGGAACTGTTCCACATGCTGGTGGCATGAGGGTGAATAAAGCAGACAGGCTGGTGAGCGGGTGGGGGAGGGCTGAGGGGGTGGAGAGAGGGCCATGGGGTGGGGCAGTGGTTGGCCAAGGTACTCGCGGTGTGTGGATGGCAGGTCACCTTCAAGGAGCCGAGGTAGGGTGGGCTGTGTCAGAAGGACGCGGCATGTCAGGGCTGGGCTTGTTTCTCTAAGGAGGCAGCAGGAGAGTGGGAATAGTTCTGGGCTGGGATTGGTGGGCAGAGTGATGGTAACTTGAGCCACTCAGAAGTGAGGGTTTCACTTTCCCTTTTGGTTCTCCAAATATATCTGGTACCACAAGCTGTGCGTGGTGTATTTCAGAGACACACAGTAGGCAGCTGCACTGCAGAGCTGAGAACAACTGGATTTTGTTCACACTCAGCCAGAGGGAAACTCCTGGGTAAGCAGTGGGGGTAGGACCCCCGGGCATCTCCCCATTCTCACGACAATTTTCTGAGAAAACCTTGATTGTCACTAGTTGACAAAAGAAGGGAAATGGATGCTCAGAGAGGTGAGAGCATGGCCCGAAGGACAAAACCTGGATGTGGAAGCAGGTGTATATAATGGCTTCCTCCCACCGGGGACCCCTAAACAGTGCAGAGGGTGGTAGATGCCTGCTCAGGTGGTCTCAGCTTGGGATGTGGACCCCTGAGACATGAGCGGTGACTCCAGAAGGAAGGTGTATGTTGTGGGTGCTCAGTCCTTTGGGAAATTTCAAGAAAGCTGAGGGGATGGAGGAGGGCAGGGGGGCTAGAGTCCTTCCTCCCTGTGGTCTGGCCACCTTGAGTCTGCCCCTGGGTGCTGTGCTGGGGCTGGTGGGGGCAAATGGTTTCTTTTGAGATACAAGGAATTAGGTTTCATCACCCACCCTGTCTCCAAGTGACTGCTCAATGCCATGTCCTGGGAGCTGGGGAAGGACAGGAGACCAGTGGGGAAACGCAGGCCTTGTCGCACAATGCCCACATTATGATACAGGTTTTACAATCTTAAGACAAGAAGCCAAACTGTAGATACATCAGTATAACAAGAGGGGCATGAGATTAGATCTATGTGTTTATAAAAGTTGAGACAAACCTAGAAATTTCTGGGTTATTAAAATCACATTCCACTCCCCTCCCTCACATACGCATGTCAGAAGGTCTGAACTTGGCCTGCACTCTGTCCACGGAGAGCTGTGTGACCCTGGGCAAGTTGCCTCCCCGGGAGTTGTCTGTTCACATCTCTTACCCATTTGTGACAAACTGCATTCAGTCTTTTCATGTGGATTTTAGGCTCTCTCTGTGTTAGGAATGTTCATCGTTGTCTACTATAAATATTGCAAACAGTGTCTTCTGGTCTCTCATTCTTTTCTAACTTCTTTTGTGGCATCCTTTTGAAATATTTAGTTTTTAAGAAGTCAAATAAATCAAACCTTCCTTATGGCTCTGGCAATTATGTCTTGATGAGAATGGTTTCCTCAACTCAAAATTATTTTTAACATTTTTTCTAGTATATTTGTAGTTCTTTTCTTTTCCATTTTCATTTAGATCCTTTGGAATTGATTGATTGCTTAGAATCTTTTTGTCTCTTCCTCTTTCTCTTCACGCCCCCGTTTCCTTATTCTCCATCTTCTCCTCCTCCTCTTTCAAGCAGGACATGTTTAAGTGGTACTTTTCTCGTCAAAGACTAGCACACCCATTTCTGTGCTTTCAAAATTGCCTCCATTGCAGTCAGGAAATGACTCCACGCTTCTCCCCTCACAGTCCCAGGCAGCAGTTAGGGAGCAGAGAGCGAGAGGCTGGAGGAAGCTGGGCCCCACACCCAGCCCAGACCTGGACTGGACATCCTGTGGGAGCGGAGGTTTAGGAATGTCCTGCTCGAGTCTTCAAGTCTCAGGATAGGATATCAGATTTTGGGTAAGCCTCATGTTTTTCCACAGGTCTCTCTTCCTCTTTCTCCTCTTACAAAAATATCATGGCTGGAGTAAGGAAACATGAAGAAATGCAGGTGTTTTCCTGCTACCTGAGAGTACAGTGTTCATACAAAAGCTTTCTTAAACCAAGATGGTGGAGAGCATAGACCATGTAGGTCTCACATATTCTTTTACCGGCAGAGGGTGATCTTCTGGGAAACGATGACATGCCCATGAATGGAAATGCTCAGAAATCTGATGGCACTCTCTATCAGAAAGAGCTTTTATGAAGACAGACAAGGGAAACAAATGGAATTACTCAACTGTGGGTAGAAGAGGTATAGTAACATGTCTTTGAGGATCTGGTTGCTTCATGCCCCAGTAACAGGTCCCACACCTCAAGTGTTAGCCAGGCTGTGCCCAGGAGGGTGGAGGGTGCCCCAGAAGCCCTGGAGCAGGAAGAGCAGCAGAGAAGAGATAGAGCCCCCGCCTGGTGCTGGGAGCTGAAGAAACTCCACACAAATAGACCCACAGGCAGGAAAGTACAAGATTCCAAGGGAGACTGGAAGGGTTTAGAGGAAGACAGCAGGGGCAGGAAGCTTTTGAGATGGGCCTCCAAGGACAAGAAACATTTCACCTTGTGAGGCATGTGGGGAAAGGCCTTGGAGGGGCAGCCTCAGCGAAGGCCTGGAGGCTGGGGGGGAATCAGAGTCCAGGCAGCTGGGAGTCCTCCAGGCCCCTCCACCAAGCCCTGTAGAGGCAGGAGGGTGAGTCAGACAGAGTTGGAGCATGAGGAGGGCCCGGTGGTGGGCTAAGGACTTTGAATTTGACACTGCCTTTACCCCTCCTGTCCCTGCCCATAGAGTATGAGCTGTCCCACGTGGAAGAAGAGGTTTGGTAAAATCTCTGTCTGCCCACATGGAGGGAAGGGCTCTGTGTCTGGCCATGCAGTTGGGTACGGACATGCTGCTCTAGGTTCCTCCCCTCTCCCACTGGCAGCCTTTCCAGGAAGTGACCAATCAGAGGCTAACAGAGGAGGACACCCAGAAAGGAATCCGGCAGAAGGGAGAACCATCCAGCATCCACACCTAGCTGAGCCCCCAGACAAGGGTCAGGACCAGGACAAGAATGGCAGGGAAGGACAGAAGAATAAGTCAAGGGTTTGACGCATTTACAAGTGTTTGACATCATCCAGGATCCAGCCCTTTCTGCCTGAGCCCACCTCTTCTCTCTGACTTGACTCTTCATCCCCACGTTGCATGATTGCAATTGGCTGCCCTGGCTCCTGGGCTCCCGCAGCTTCTAGGCAGAGAAGGAGGCAGGGGACCAGTGAGCTCTGCTCTCTACCCTGCTTGGAGGTGGGCCTGTGTGAATTCTCACCCACCCACGCGGCCAGTGCCTCAGCCTCTGCCACTGGGCACACTCCCTAGTGAGCAAGCTGATGGTTACTCTTCCTGAGGGACAACCCTGGGGATCGGAGAGAGAAGCTATTAGAAAGAAGAAAGCTAGGATGGGGCTCAGGTGAGGGGATTTGAGGGAGACTCTAAAGAAATGGGGCCACTCTAGATTGGGTGCTGCAGAGAATTGGGGTCAGTTCTATCAGTGTGAGTCTCAGTAACTCCCTGTATGGAGACCAGAGCAAAGATAAAGGTGTATGTGGTAAAGAAGGAGCAGTCATGCTTTTCAGCCAAGGGAGGAGGCGAGGTATGGGTGTGGACGCAGTGATGGGTGTTTGCTGTCTCCTCACTCCTGCTCTCAGGGTGACCCTGTGTGAGGCTGGAGTTCTGTGAGAGCCCTTACATCCAACAGGAGAAGAGCATCGCCCTGTTGTGACACCAGGAAAGCCTCGGGACGTCAGGGGTTCCTTCTTTCTCAATCCTTTATAAACATTCATGTTAATAAACAGAAAGGAATATACCTGTAGACTTCAAGACTCCTCTTCTTTTTAACCTTAATTAACAATGAAATATTTCCCATCGTATATACTCTTCTTGGCAACTTAGAAAGAAATGAAAGATTTGAACTCTTTGTGACCCCATGGACTGTAGCCCACTGGGCTCCTCTGTCCATTGGATTTCCCAGGCAAGAATACTGGAGTGGGTTGCCATTTCCTTCTCCAGGGCATCTTCCCAACCCCAGGACTGAACACGTGTCTCTTGAGTCTTGCGTCACCTGCCTTACCACTAGCACACTTTTTAAACTTTATGTCTCCCTTTTTGATCACACTTTATTTAAAGTCCTCTCAATGGAATATTATTTTGAACTCATGGCCTTTCACAGATTCAGCTTGGCCCAGTGAAACATCTTTATAGTAATCACTATCTTTTACTATTATTATTTATGTGGGTGCCCCTTCTGACCTTCTCTGATCATCTTCAAGAGCATCCTTGCCCTTGCAGGAGCAGAGATGCCAGCCTGTGGGATCCACCTCCCCTGCAAGGGGTCTTCCTTCCTTTGAGTGGACAGAAGCCCGTGTGTGCACATGTGGGTGGGCAAGATGCTGCTGAACAGTGTGTCTGTTTAGGGTTACTGTTCATTCTGATTATTCTGGTTAAACCTCAGTTACCATCTCTACTTAGAGAATTAAAAGGGCTTCCTTAGTAGCTCAGAAGGTAAAGAACCTGCTCGCAATGCAGGAGACCTGGATTCCATCCCTGGGTTGGGAAGATCTCTTGAAGGAGGTAATGCCCACTCCAGTATTCTCACCTGGAGAATTTCCTCCAAAAGAGCTTGGAGGGCTACAGTCCCTGGGGTCGCAGAGTCAGACACCCTGATTGATTAACACTTCCACTTTCACTTTTGCTTTCTAAGACAACTGGTTTCATCAAAAGGAATGTGTCTCCCATACTGAGAGCTGTCACAGCAGGAGTCACACTTATTTCTTGTTGGCATTTAATTCAACTGCTTCCATCATCTTGAGGTTGGTGGCACTAGAAACCACCCCATTTTGTGGGTTACTGACTGCTATAAAGTGACTGCTGCTGTCTTAGAGTTAATACAATCCAATCCTAAGTGCATATGGTTAAACAGATCAATTTGTACAGAGGGCTCTGCTCATTCCTTCCCAAGGAAAAGCTTAGATAGTTAATCAATGTCTTTAAATGATATTACTACATTGGGAAGCGGAATGGTGTGAGAATGTGTCCTCAGGAGACAGGAACCTGGACTTGGATTCTGGCTCTAGCACTAGCTGTGTGCTTTGAGTAAATTGCTTCACCTCTCTGAGCTTCAGTTGCTTTTCTTATAGGATCATTGTGAGAACTCAGAGGAAGTGAATTCATACCAAGCAATTGGGATGGTGTCTTGTACAAAGTGGGGAGTCATCAACCACAATAGCTAATCAATAATCAGGGTTGTATCTTTCCTTTTCTTGACTTAAAAATTTGGTATTATTTACTTACTTCTGACTGGGAAAAATAAGGATTCCCTTTATTTTTTTACTTTTTCTTATACCTTTCCCAATCTTCTGTTTATATCATTATTTCACTAATTTGATATCCCCTATTAGGAAGTTTTGTACTTGTAAGCACCTTAGTTACATCTTCATTTGTTATGCTTTCAACTGGACCCACTATTTCTTGATTCTCAGCTTTGTAAACTGAGATATTAATTCTCCTCCTCCCTTTAGTGCTTCAGATCGCAAATTTTAAAAGTGTATTTTAATTTTTATATTGATTAACAAGTACAATGATCACGGAGGAAGACTTTCTTATCTCTCCTTGTTATTCTTTGGAACTCTGCATTCAAATGGGTATATCTTTCCTTTTCTCCTTTGCCTTTCACTTCTCTTCTTTTCACAGCTATTTGTAAGGCCTCCTCAGACAACCATTTTGCCTTTTTGCATTTCTTTTCCTTGGGGATGGTCTTGATCCCTGCCTCCTGTACAATGTCACGAACCTCCATCCACAGTTCCTCGGGCACTATCAGATCTAATCCCTTGAATCTATTTGTCACTTCCACTGTATAGTCATAAGGGAGTTGATTTAGGTCATACCTGAATGGTCTAGTGGTTTTCCCTACTTTCTTCAATTTAAGTCTGCATTTGGCAATAAGGAGTTCATGATCTGAGCCACAGTCCGCTCCTGCACTTGTTTTTGATGACTGTATAGAACTTCTCCTCTGGCTGCAAAGAATATAATCAATCTGATTTCGGTGTTGACCATCTGGTGATGTCCATGTGTAGAGTCTTGTCTTGTGTTATTGGAAGAGGGTGTTTGCTAAAACCAGTGAGTTCTCTTGGCAAAACTCTGTTAGCCTTTGCCCTGCTTCATTCTGTATTCCATGGCCAAATTTGTCTGTTACTCCAAGTGTTTCCTGACTTCCTACTTTTGCATTCCAGTTCCCTATAATGAAAAGCACATCTTTTTTTGCTGTTAGTTTTAGAAGGTCTTGTAGGTCTTCATACAACCATTCAACTTCAACTTCTTCAACATTACTGGTCGGGGCA
The DNA here is from genome assembly GCF_963930625.1 of Muntiacus reevesi. Classification (NCBI taxonomy): domain Eukaryota; kingdom Metazoa; phylum Chordata; class Mammalia; order Artiodactyla; family Cervidae; genus Muntiacus; species Muntiacus reevesi. The sequence continues at coordinate 20,345,144 of NC_089249.1, forward strand.
TACACTTGGATTACTCTGATAGTGAATGGTGTGCCTTGGAAACGAGGAGAGATCATTCTACCATTTTTGAAACTGCATCCAAGTACTGCATTTCAGACTCTTGTTGACTATGGTGGCTACTCCATTTCTTCTAAAGGATTCTTGCCCACAGTAGTAGATATAATGGTCATCTGAGTTAAATTCATCCATTCCAGTCCATTTTAGTTCACTGATTCATAAAATGTCCATATTCACTCTTGCCATCTCCTGTTTGACCACTCCCAATTTGCCGTGATTCATAAACCTAACATTTCAGGTTCCTATGCAATATTGCTCTTTACAGCATCAGACTTTATTTCCACCACCAGTCACATTCACAACTGGGTGTTGCTGATGCTTTGACTCCGTCTCCTCATTCTTTCTGGAGTTATTTCTCCACTGATATCCAGTAGCATATTGGGCACCTACCAACTGGGGAAGTTCATCTTTCAGTATCCTATCATTTTGCCTTCTCATACGGGGGTGGAAAAGATCAGTTTTCATTCCAATCTCAAAGAAAGGCAATGCCAAAGAATGTTCAAACTACCACACAATTGCAGTCATTTCTCATGCTAGCAAAGAAACACTCAAATTCTCCATGCCAGGCTTCGATAGTACATGAACCATGAACTTCCAGATGTTCAAGTTGGATTCAGAAAAGGGAGAGGAAGCAGAGATCAAGTTGCCAACATCTGCTGGATCATCGAGAAAGGAAGAGAGTTCCAGAGAAAACATCTGCGTTTTTGACTATGCCAAAGCTTTTGACTGTGTGGATCACAACAAACTGTGGCAAATTCTTCAAGAGTTGGGAATACCAGACCACCTGACCTGCCTCTTGAGAAACCTGTATGCAGATCAGCAAGCAACAGTTGTTAGAACTGGACATGGACAAACAGAATGGTTCCAAATCCGGAAAGCAATACTTTTCAAATATACAAAGGCTGTATATTGTCACCCTGCTTATTTAACTTATATGCAGAGTACATCATGAGAAATGCGGGGCTGGAGGAAGCACAAGCTGGAATCAAGATTGCCAGGAGAAATATCGTAACCTCATATATGCAGATGACACCACCCTTATGGCAGAAAGTGAAGAACTAAAGAGACTCTTGATGACAGTGAAAGACGAGAGTGAAAAAGTTGCCTTAAAGCTCAACATTCAGAAAACGAAAATCATGGCATCTGGTCTCATCACTTCATGGCAAATAGATGGGGAAACAGTGGAAACAGTGTCAGACTTTATTTTTCTGGGTTCCAAAGTCACTGCAGATGATGATTGCAGCCATGAAATTAAAATATGTTTACTCCTTGGAAATAAAGTTATGACCAAACTAGACAGCGTATTAAAAAGCAGAGACATTACTTTGCCAACAAATGTCCATATTATCAAAGCTAAGGTTTTTGCAGTAGTCATGTATGGATGTGAGATTTGGACTATAAAGAAAGCTGAGCTCAGAAGAATTGATGCTTTTGAACTGTGGTGAGATGACTCTTGAGAGTCCCTTGGACTGCAGGGAAAACCAGCCAGTCCATCGTAAAGGAGATCAGTCCTCGGTATTCATTTGAAGGACTGATGTTGAAGCTGAAACTTCAATAGGTCGGCCACCTGATGAGAAGAGCTGACTCTTTTGAAAAGACCCTGATGCTGGGAAAGATTGAGGGCAGGAGGAGAAGGGGATGACAGAGGATGAGATGGTAGGATGGCATCACCAACTCAGTAGAGATGAGTTTGGGTAAATTCCAAAACCGAGACTTGAACATAAATAAATTTACCTTAAATTTAAAAAAATCAAACAAAGGAGTTTAGACTTTTGCGCATTTTAATACATTTTTAGAGCTAAGTTGTACCTTGGAGCTGCACATGATTTTCAGCAAGCTTTAGTTTTTCCTGATGTTTCTAATTGGCCTCGTTTTCACCCCTTGCACTGCTTATCTCCAACATTTCCTCCATTTCTTTCCAACTGTGGCTCATATGATACCGAGTCCCCTGTCCCCACAAACTCTGGACTTCTTATCCCATTCTGGACTGGTTTCTCTCTAGTGCTGCATGCCCAGCTGGGATCCTTGGATTCCCTTCCCTCTGGGTTGATGTTCCTGATTTCTGGATCCCATGTCTATCTCTCTCATGGGTATCCTTTATCTTCCTCCGTAATTATACAAACACACCACCTGTTGTTGTTCTTGTGTTTCTTTTTTTTTCCTGCAACTCATTCTCAAGTAGCTTTCTGAAAAGTCTGGTGAAGAGTGAAGGCTGCTGTGAATATGGGATGGGCCATGGTGTTGGGAAACTTGTCCCTTGCTCTCCTCTCGGCCTCCCTCTCATCTTGATCCCTCTCTGGGACTCTGCCCAACAGACCGTTCTTCTCTCCTGTCAGCTGTGTCTCTAGGTATGAATATTTTTTAGGTGCTAATGCCTTGTGGTCTAGCCTAGATAGCTATATCCTAGATCCTATAACCTATATCCTAGATAGCTATCTAGCTATATCCTATTCATAAGTATAGTTTAAGGAGACAGTCTCAAATGTAGTTTTATACAAGGAGAATGCTCTTTACACTATTATTTGCATAAGGAATTAGAAACCACCTAAAGCCCAGTAGTCAGGGGAGGACAGCAGAATGGATGGGGCACCATCAGGGTCCTCAGTTGCCCAGGGCAGGGATATAAGAATTGAGGTGGGGACGATGGAACTCCAGGCCTTTGTGGGATACAGGCTCTTGCAGAAGCAAGGAGAGTGTGGGCTCTGGGAGCTGTGTCATCAGGAACTTTATCAAGGCAAAGAATCGAACACGGGGAGCAAGACATTATTTTGGGATGAAAGCACTCATTTAACTGATACACATATATCCACAAATAAATATTTTTGTATATTAAAGGGAGTAGAGCATGGTCATCACAAACCTGGGATTTGGATCAGAAAGACTGGGTTCAAGCCCAGGTTCTGGAACCAGCTTGAAAACTTAGGATGATGTAAGTTCAAGTGAGCTTCAGGAGCCTGCACATCATAGACAATGGATCAACATTAGTTATTACCAATTAGTAAACACAAGTGTTCCCAGCTTCACCTAATTTCCAGATTATTCCCTCCTGTCTGTTCTTGTCTCTGGTTTTATTGCTCCTATAACTTTGCAGATGGGAGTCTTCTGTCTGATGACCTTCTCCTTGTGCCCTAACAGGAGAGCAGGACTCTGACTTGGCGGGAGATGAGTAACTTTCCTTAACTAGTGACCTGCAGAGCCCAGGGGACAGAGAACCACGCTGGGTTAAATTCCCGCTGGCACTTGCGGCCGTCCCAGGGGAACTCACCAGAGACCTCACCACTCCCTGTTCCCTGGAGGCACTGCTCACTCGTGATCGAGCCCACAAGTTCTTTTCTCTTCCCCAAGGGTGAAGCCACACCTCCTTCCAGCCTGACGGAAACAAGGAGCTGAAGGGAGATCTCTGAGACCCCGCCGCTGCCACCATGAGCTCAGAAAACCTTGGAAAATGCTCAGGTAGTCAGCTGCCTTTTTTCTGTCCAGTTCTGCATGTGACCCAGAATTGAGGGTGGTTCTTCCAGGCAGAGTTAACCCACAGAGGAATCAAGAACCAAGAAGAGGATGGATAAGCATCCTGGAGCCCCCCAGAGGGGCCACATGGAGTTCCCCCAATGGGGGAGTGTCCACAGAGCCTCCTTCCCAGCCCTCTCCTTAGGGAGCCACTTGCTAGGTGCTCACTTCCTCCCCCACTGCCCTCTAGCAAGTGATTCAGAAGTGAGGCCAGGACAGCCCACGGGGAGGGGGACAGCAGAGAGAGTCCCCAGGGCCAGGCAGGGCAGTGAGGGGAGGTCATCCAGGGTCCCTGGAGCTCCTGCTGCCCTCTCCCTTGGCCTGCGTCTACTCCTGTTCCCAGGCCCTGGGTATCACCACAGACACCTTTTGTCCAGCACTTGCCCTGCCACCTGCCCAGCCGCTCTGTGAGGATCAGCGGACCCTGAACTGAACCCCAGTCTGATCTTAGCTGGCTCCCACCTGTAGGGGAGGGATGATGGGGTTTTACACAGGATCACGTCTGGCTCCACCTCTTCACTGCCCATCCTGAGTGTCTCTGATCAGTAAGATGAAGCCTCTCACATGGTAGTCTTATTCAACGGCAGGTGGCCCAAAACCCTTTTTTAAAATCAGGTAGCATCAGATTATAACTTTCCATAAGTTTCATGTGTACAACATTATATTTCTACTTCTGTACATGCTGCAGTGTGCTCACCACCAAAAATCACTTGCAAAAATCCCTCTAGGTGTACTGCATGGTAGAATGAAGAAATCACAGGAGTTTAAAATAAGGAGGTATCAAGTCGTGTCCAAGAATTATCTGACACTTGACCTTGGATTCCACCTCTGAACTTTCTGCTCACTGGCCTTGGGCTGTCCCTTATCCTGTCTGAGTCTCATTTTCCTCATCTGTGAAATAAGAATAATGCATCTGTGTGTGGATGTACCAGGAAACACATCTTACATCGTGACCCAGCCCCACCCTCCATATATTATATATATATTTTCCAGTTGCCTGTGTCTTACCTACAATTCCATAACTTCTGGGCTTCCTTGGTGGCTCAGATGGTAAAAGAATCTGCCTGCAATGCAGGAGACCCAGGTTTGATTCCTGGGTTGGGAAGATCCCCTGAAGAAAGAAGTTGCAACCCACTCCAGTATTCTTGCCAGGGGAATTTCATGCATAGAGGAGACTTGTGGGTACTGTCCATGGGGTCACAGAGAGTTGGACAGGGCTGAGTAACTAACACTGAGCAATCCCATAACCTCTAGATCCCTGAAATCACACAGGGATTTTGGTAACTCATTTGAGCAGTGATCTTGCTCTGTACTGATCTGAGGCTATTTATTGTCATTAAATTCTTTATCACATTTAATGTGAATTTTCTTTTGTTTCACTGCCAAAACGTGAAAGCAGTCATTTATAGGGTGCTGCCAGTCTCTGCCACAAGTAGTAACTAACAAAACACACCCCTTGTATTTCATCGCTTTGTGTGTGTGTGTGTGTGTGTGTGTGTGTGTGTGCTCAGTTTTTCAGTTGTGTCCGAATCTTTATGAACTCATGGATTGTTATCTGCCAGGCTCCTCTGCTCTTCGGGTTTTCCAGGCATGAATGCTGGAGTGGGTTGCCATCTCCTACTCCAGAGGATGTTTCTGAGCCAAGGATCGAACGCATGACTCTTGCATCTCCTGCATTAGCAGGTGAATTTTTACCACTGCATCTCCTGGGAAGCCCTCCTTCTCTTTCTGAAGGTTTAAAATTGTAGATTCCTGAAGACACTTAAATCCCAGGATTGGATAATTATTTCTGGAGCTTTGGAAGTTCAAGATCAAGGTAGTGGTGGTTTCTGATGAGACCTCTACCTTTTTTTGTAAATTCTAACTGCCTTCTCTCTCTGTCCTCACATGGCCTTTCCTCTGGGGGAGAGGGAAGGAACAGAGAGAGAATCTGGTGTCTTCTTTTCTAATAAAGACATTCAACTTATTGGATTAGGGCTCCACACTTATGACATCATTTACCTTAATTACCTTCTTAAAGGTTCAGTCTTCAAATAAAGTCACCAGGGGGTTAAACCTTCAACATATGAATTTGGGGGTGGGGGGGAAACAGTTCTATTCATAATCCCAGGTTACTCTACCAAGAGTGCCCAGGTGATTGCTGTTCAAGAAAATGAATTTTAACTAATTTATACTAAATAACATTTTTTTAAATGAGCTGTAGAATTTATTGCACATACCATGTTATGATAACAAAAGCAAATCATCCTTAAGGCATCATATTTGTTTATTAATTTTAACAAAAATATATGATCCCTGTCACATAAAGAGATCATTTTAAATTTACTTGGAAGTTGAACCAATCAACACATATATATTTGGAAACTATGCACCTGATGTGCTAAGTCCTTTCAGTCACCTCTCACTGTTTGAGACCCCGTGGACTATAACCCATCAGGCTCCTCTGTCCATGGAATTCTCCAGGCAAGAATACTGGAGTGGGTTGCCATGCCCTCCTCCGTGGGATCTTCCCGACCCAGGGATCAAACACGCATTTCCTACATCTTCTGCATTGTCAGCCAGGTTCTTTACCACTAGCACCACATGGGAAGCCCAACTGTGCTCCTAGTATTATATCATTCCAGAGATAAGGCTGCTGTCCTCACAGAGTACATGGATCACTGGTAGTCAATCCTTAATATACTGAATAGCATAAAATATTGGGGAATATTGGAAAGCTAACAGATTTCTCTGGACATTGTTTATCTTGCCCCTCTTGTAGATCTAGATGAGATTAGTTTGGAAAAGAGGTCTTGCTTAGTTCAGAGAATCATCAAAAGCTCCAATATAGTTGTAGGCTAATCAGAGACTAAAGAAAGTTTATAAGGCGAAGTGGGCTTGGAAATCAAGCAGTCCTCTTTTGAATTAGCATGTTTTAGTCAAAGGTATGGAATTAATGATAAGCATCGATTAGGAATTTCTGTAATTTCCTCCAATGCCAAGTGATCACTAGCATCCTGTTTCCCATTATGATGATTCCTTGATGAGAGGTAGAAGGCATAAAGAATACTGCCAGCTATAAAATAAACTACACTCCAATGCCTGTGATTGCTAAAAAGAAATATTTTTTTTTAATAGAAGAAACTCAATGAATCAAATGAATGCTAAGCAGAGCAAGTGCAGTGTACTCAAAAGTGAAGTAAGAATCCTCTAATTACACAGGAAATCAATGCAAGAATTAATCATTTGAAGAGAAGACTCATTTTTCCATAGCCCCACAGCTATGAATGATATCTTCATGAGCCTGGGCTGCCCTTTCCAGTGAATACTGGGGGCCTATTACTGGTCTCAACCAACCAATTTCCATTCCAGCTTGGAGGGTGGCTGCAAACTGCTGAAATGCCTCCTTGGAGAATGAAGGGAGAGCTACTCCTTTTGTGCTAGATTCCTTTGTCATGGATCCTGTGGATTTATTTCAATAGGACTTCTACTGCCAACAACTATTCCCCAACTTCCATGTGACAAAAAACTCAAATCATCACTAAGATTGACATTAGCAAACATTTCAATAATCACATCAACTTTTATTCACCAAAAGATTTCTTAATTTAATCAATATTATTGGCTTCTTTGTGATTAAACACTTCATGGGCTTCATTTTGGAAAGCAATCTTTTGTCCTTTCTTAGTAGCAGCTGTGCCCAAAATCTTTAAGCCATAAGCTCTAACCATTTGGCATGCTGCTCTTCTAGCTCCTCCACTAGCCCCAGAACACTTCCTCCAGCTTTCACATAGGCACTGTGGAGCAGACTCGATAAGCAGTAAAACACGAGATACTGATGGCAGCTCCTTGTTTAAAGTCCAGTTTTTTGGGGAAACATGTGAACAGTGTCATGCGCTGCGAGACAAACACAGTGTAGCCCCCAGAGATCCTCCTGGTAGTGAATGTCACCTTTCTTGTAAGCAGATACGTTCTCTCCAGCAGCTTCTACTATCCCAGCCACATCTCAGCTAGGAGTGTAAAGTAGAAACGGTTTTATACTGTGAGTGCCAGAGCAGACATATGCGTCCCCTGGGTTTACACCATATGCTTGGACTTTGTTAGAACCTGGTGGTCTTTCAGAATTGGTACAGCAACATCCAACTGGAGTTTCAGCACTTTGGGTCCACCAAATTCAAAAACTCAAATAGCTCTCACCAACTTCTGTCCTGTCACCATAGTGATCTAGATACCTGTTCTAGGCTGGAAAATCAAAATCTGCAAGCCCTCCTCCAGATTCCACAGGGTTTTAAAAAAAAAAAGAAAAGCTACTCAATACCATTTATTATCCACCACACATTTTTCTGGGCTTTCCTTGTGACTCAGACACTAAAGAATCTGTCTGCAACACAGGAGACCTGGATTTGATCCGTGGGTCGGAAAGATCCCCTGGAGGAGGGAATGGCTACCCACTCCAGTACTTTTGCTTGAAGAATTCCATGGACAGAGGAGCCTGGCAGGCTGTAGTCCATGGGGTCGAAAAAGTCAAAGAGCACTGAGCGACAAATGCTTTTCCTTTTTCACCTCACAAGTTCTAACTTTATTCCCTTTCCTCTCATCTAGATATTGAGATCATTTTGAGGATGTCCCTGAGTGTCTCTGGGACACACTCAGCAGAGAGGAACTGCTACTCCTGCTGACTGAATTCCTGAGGAAAATTGAGGCAAAGGCTGGTTTGTCCAGGTAACCTACACAGGTGTATCAGGAAGGCCACCCACAACCCCCAGCACCAGGCTAGTTTCCTCCTGGCAGGCACACCTCCTCCAAGCAGGACCCTATGGTGGGGGCTGAGGATGTTCCTTCTCAACATGTCATGAGGAATGTTTCCTCCATGTCATATGCTGGGGGTGAACAACCTTGAATTGACAAAAGATGAAACCTGCAAGAAAGGAGCAGGTTATGTGACCTTGGACATGTTACTGAATTATGCTCTGCTTTAGTTTCTCCATCTGTCCAGTTAAACTGTGAGGACACTGAGAGTATGCATGCAAAGAGCTTCCCATAGTGACTGACACAGAGTAGGTGTTCAGTCAATATTAACATTTTAAAAACTTGCTGGAAAGAGACAGGGGCCAAGAGTCTTCTTTCTGATGATGAGAATCAAGCAGAATTTCCTTTGGGACAAGTCAGAAAATCCTGACGCTATTGTTTGTATTACTCAGGATTCTGCCTAGAGCCTTTCAATTCCCCATTTTAGGAATTGTACCAAACGATTGTACCAAATCAAACAGCAGGATCCTGCTGGCCCATAAGGCAGAGAGGCTAGAGAGGAGCTGGAGGAGCTGGTGGGACCCTGGATCTACCGCTGCCCCACTCTGGAGCTCTGGGCTTATATGTCAGAGTCTCAGACTTGCCTGTGTCCAGTGGGAATAGCAGTTCAGTCTGATGGACTCTGCTGATGGCCTCAGAGTGAACTGCACAGACAGAGGTAGGGAACCAAGTGAAATCATCTCATCCAAAGGCCTAGGGAGACCTCGACCAGGGTCAGGGTGGAGTAGAGGTTCCAGGCTGGAGGACTAGTAGGCAGGCTTGGACAGCAGGACCAGGACTAGAGTGAGGAGAGTGGGCCCCGAGGACACGGAACTGAAGGGACTTTGACCCTAGCAGAGGTCCCCTGAGTGGGAGGGGGGACATTTCTTCCCTCCCTGATGGGATCCCCTCATGCTGGGCTAGAGGGCCCTGGGTGAATATGTCCTCCACATCCAGCCTAGGACCTGGCTTCTCCCTGCATCTGGGACCCTTTTCTAATCTAAGTGGAGCCTCCCTGACAGTGGAAGGCCGTGTGGCTCAGTGAGTCGTCCAGGGTCACAGTGAGTGGCTGTGACTATGTGTCATCTGAGGGATTCTGAGGAGCCTCACGCATCCCCAAGAAGAGGAAAACACTTCCTCCACCAGCTGTGTAAATGCTGGTCTCTTCAGGCTCAGCCATTCAGACGGATGTTTCCTCAAGCCTCTTGAATCTTTAGAGGATCCACAAAGCTGCACATGACCTTGGGGCAGGCTCATGAAGCCACGAATTAATATGTGACCCCTGAGAGGTCAGAGGTGCTTGATCAGGAGTCACTGAGGTGGGCTGCAGAGGTCAGGGGAACCAGCAACACATCTCCTGATTTCCAGGTAATTGGGGCAGTGGATGGACTCAGGGAGCTTCTGCTGGGAAGGTCAAGGGCACAAGGTTTAGAAGACAGCCAATGGCAGACCAAATGACGTTAAGGTGCCTTCTAGTTCTGACTTTTGGTTGTTTTTTCTATTTTTACAACTTCTAAGTCACAGTGACAACCAATCTGCAAAAGAGTGAGGGCACAGTGCCAAGGACTATGCTTTCATTTGAACCAATGGCAAATTTAGGGTATCCTCAAAACCACCTTCAGATGTGAGAATTCCCTATAGAACAGACAGGACACACGGAAAGCCATCATGATCCCAGTGCATTACAGGAAGCCTGTGGGTTTCCATCAGCCACAGGGTAGAGTCTGGGTGGTTTTCACACCCGAAGCTTCAATTGTCCCCAGGATGCATTACTGTTCTGGAGCTCAGTGAGTGGCAGAGCATAGGGAACACTGCCTGCCAGGGACACTCACACATTTTAAAACAAATTATCTTGAACTCCTTATTGCCAAATTCAGACTGAAATTGAAGAAAGTGGGAAAAAGCATTAGATCATTTAGGTATGACCTAAAAAAATTCCTTATACAGTGGAAGTGAGAAATAGATTTAAGGGACTAGATCTGATAAACAAAGTGCCTGAAGACTTATGGATGGAGGTTCCTGGCATTGTACAGGAGACAGGGCTCAAGATCACCCCAAGAAAAAGAAATGCATAAAGGCAAGGTGGCTGTTGAAGAGGCCTTACAAATAGCTGTGAAAAGAAGAGAAGTGAAAAGCAAGGGAGAAAAGGAAAGATATTCACATTTGAATGCAAATTTCCAAAGAATAGCAAGGAGAGATAAGAAAGCCTTCCTCAGCGATCAATGCAAAGAAATAGATGAAAATGATAGAATGGGAAAGACTAGAGATTTCTTCAAGAAAATTAGAGATACCAAGGGAATATTTCATGCAAAGATGGGCTCAATAAAGGACAGAAATGGTATGGAGCTAACAGAAGCAGAAGATATTAAGAAAAAGTGGCAAGAATACACAGAAGAACTGACAAAAAAGATCTTCACAACCCAGATAATCACAATGGTGTGATCACTCACTTAGAGCCAGACATTCTGGAAGGTGAAGTCAAGTGGGTCTTAGGAAGCATCACTATGAGCAAAGCTAGTGGAGGTGATGGAATTCCAGTTGAGCTATTTCAAATAGCTATTTCAAATCCTGAAAGATGATGCTCTGAAAGTGCTGCACTCAATATGTCAGCATATTTGGAAAACTCAGCAGTGGCAACAGGACGGGAAATGGTCAGTTTTCATTCCAATCCCAAAGAAAGGCAATGCAAAAGAATGCTCAGACTAAAGCACTATTGCGTTCATCTCACACGCTAGTAAAATAATGCTCAAAATTCTCCAAGACAGGCTTCAGCAATACATAAACCGAGAACTTCCAGATGTTCAAGCTGGTTTTAGAAAAGGCAGAGGAACAAGAGATGAAATTGCCAACATTCGCTGGATCATTGAAAAGCAAGATAGTTAAAAAAAAATCCGGTTCTGCTTTATTTATTCTGCCAAAGCCTTTGACTGTGTGGATCACAATAAACTGTGGAAAATTCTGAAAGAGGTCTTTGTGGTCTGGTATTCCACCTGACTTGCCTCTTGAGAAACCTATATGCAGGTCCGGAAGCAACAGTTAGAACTGGACACGGAACAACAGACTGGTTCCAGATGGGAAAAGGAGTACATCAAGGCTATATATTGTCACCTTGCTTATTTAATTTATATGCAGAGTACATCATGAGAAATGCTGGGCTGGAGGAAGCACAAGCTAGAATCAAGATTGCCAGGAGAAATATCAATAACATCAGATATGCAGATGATACCACCCTTATGGCAGAAAATGAAGAAGAACTAAAGAGCCTCTTGATGAAAGTGAAAGAGGAGAGTGAAAAAGTTGGATTAAGCTCAACATTCAGAAAACTAACATCATGACATCCAGTCCCATCACTTCATGACAGATTAATGGGGAAACAGTAAACAGTGGCTGACTTTATTTTTCTGGGCTCTAAAATCACTGCAGATGGTGATTAATCATGCAATTAAAAGACACTCCTTGGAAGGAAAGTTATGACCAACCTAGACAATATATTAAAAAGCAGAGACATTACTTTGCTGACAAAGGTCCGTCTAGTCAAGGCTATGGTTTTTCCAGTGGCCATGTATGGATGTGAGAGTTGGGCTATAAAAAAGCTGAATGCAGAAGAATTGATGCTTTTGAACTGTGGTGTTGGAGAAGACTCTTGAGAGTCCCTTGGACTGCAAGGAGATCAAACCAGTCCATCCTAAAGGAGATCAGTCCTGGGTGTTCATTGGAAGGACTGATGCTGAAGCTGAAACTCCAATATTTTGGCCATGTGAAAAGCTGACTCATTTGAAAAGACCCTGATGCTGGGAAAAGCTGAGGGCAGGAGGAGAAGGGGATGACAGAGGATGAGATGGTAGGATGGCATTACTGATTCAATGGACATACTGCTGCTGCTGCTAAGTCACTTCAAATGGACACGAGTTTGGGCAAACTCCGGGAGTTGGTGATGGACAGGGAAGCCTGGCATGCTGCTGTTCATGAGATCACAAAGTCGGACATGACTGAGCAACTGAACTGAACTGGATGTTAGTTAATCAGATGGCCTAGGAAGAAGTTGGTTCATTTTGAAGTATTACTGAAATGGAACAGGACCCTATGGTCCTTGCCCCCCACTCCCCGTCCCCCCACCCCTCTATTTCTTTGCATTGATTGCTGAGGAAGGCTTTCTTATATCTCCTTGCTATTCTTTGGAACTCTGCATTCAAATGGGGTTATCTTTCTTTTTCTCCTTTGCTTTTCACTTCCCTTCTTTTCACAGCTATTTGTAAGTCCTCCTCAGACAGCCATCTGATGGCAAAAGTGAAGAAGAAATAAAGAGCCTCTTGATGAAACTGAAAGAGGAGAGTGAAAAAGTTGGCTTAAAGCTCAACATTCAGGAAACTAAAATCATGGCATCTGGTCCCATCACTTCATGGCAAAAAGATGGGGAAACAGTGGAAACAGTGGCTGACTTTATTTTTCTGGGCTCCAAAATCACTGCAGATGGTGATTGCAGCCATGAAATTAAAAGATGCTTACTCCTTGGAAGGAAAGGTATGACCAACCTAGACAGCCTATTAAAAAGCAGAGACATTCCTTTGCCAAAAGCGTCCATCTAGTCAAGGCTATGGTTTTTCCAGTGGTCGTGTATGGATGTGAGAGTTGGGCTATAAAGAAGGCTAAGCACCAAAGAATTCATGCCTTGGAACTGTGGTGCTGGAGAAGACTCTTGATAGTCCCTTGGACTGCAAGGAGATCCAACCAGTCCATCCTGAAGGAGATCCGTCCTGGGTGCTCATTGGAAGGACGGATGCTGAAGCTGAAACTCCAATACTTTGGCCACCTCATGCGAAGAGTTGACTCGTTGGAAAAGACCCTGATGCTGGGAGGGATTGGGGGCAGGAGGAGAAGGGGACGACAGAGGTTGAGATGGTTGGATGGCATCACCGACTCGATGGACATGGGTTTGGGTCAATTCTGGGAGTTGGTGATGGACAGGGAGGCCTGGTGTGCTGCAGTTCATGGGGTCGCAAAGAGTCAGACACGACTGAGCGACTGAACTGAACTGAACTGAATAGGTTCATTTTTACTCTTCTTTTTTTTTTGGCGATGCCAAGTGGAACTGTGGGATCTCAGTTCCCCGGCCAGGGAATGAATGTGGTCACAGCAGTATAAGTGCAAATCCTAGCCACTAGACTACCAGGGAACTCCCTGCACTGTTTTTAGATTCTACATTTAAGTGATAGTATGTATTTTACTTTTCTTTCTCACTTGCTTTACTTATTATCTCTGGATCCATATATGTTGCTGCACATGACATTATTTCATTCGTTCTTCTGGCTGAGTAATATGCCACTGTGTATATGTACCACGATGTCTTTATCCCTTCATCTGTTGACAGACGTTAAGGTTACTTACTTGTTTTGACTATTGTAAGTAGTGCTACTATGAACATTGGAGTGCTTGTATCTTTTTGAGTTGAAGCTTTTGTCTTTTCCAGATATATGCCCTGAAATGGGATTACTGGATCACATGATAGCTCTAGTTTTAGTTTTTAAGGAAATTCCATATTGTTTTCTATACCAGCTTCCCCAATTTACATTCTCACCTTCTGTACAAGACTTCTCTTACTGCATGTCTTCTCCAACATTGATTATTTGTAGACTTTCAGGTGATGATGCCCCTTCTGATTGGTATGCGGTGATAGACACCTTATTATAGTTTTGATTAGCATTGTCTAATAATTAACAATGTCGAGCATCTTTACATATGCCTGTTGGCCGTCTTATGTCTTCTTTGAAGAAATGTCTATGTAGGTCTTCAAGTAGTGACTTTTTTTTAAATTTTTAAAAATTTATTTATTATTAATTGAAAGATAAAGGCTTTACACAATTGTGTTGGTTCCTGCCAAACATCAACATGAATCAGCCATAGGTATACATTTGTCCCCTCCCTCCTGAACCTCGCTCCCACCTCTCTAGTTTGTTACAGAGCCCCAGGTTGATTTCCTTGAGTCAGACAGAAAATTCCATTGGCTATCTATTTTACATATGGCAAAGTTTCCATGTCACTCTCTCCATACATCCCACCCTCTCATTCCTCCCCCACACCCCGTATCCATACGCCTGTTCTCTATGTCTGTGTCTCTATTGCTGCCCTGCAAATAATTTCATAGTACTATCTTTCTAGATTCCATATATATGAATTTGTATATGCTATCTGTTTTTCTCTTTCTGACTTACTTTACTCTGTATAATAGGTTCTATGTTCAACCACCTCAATAGAACTGACTCAAATGTGTACCTTTTTATGGCTGAGTAATATTCCATTACTCAGTGATCCACGGGAAAAGAGAGTGGCAAACCACTTCAGAATTCTTGCCTTGAGAACCCCATGAACAGTAAGAAAAGGCAAAAAGATATGACACTGAAAGATGAACTCCCCAGGTTGGTAGGTGCCCAATATGCTACTGGAGAAGACCGGGGAAATAGCTCCAAAAGGAATGAAGAGGCTGAACCAAAGCGGAAACAAGACCGACTTGTGGATGCGTCTGGTGGTGAAACTCAAGTTCGATGCTGAAAACAGCAATATTGCATAGGAACTGGGAATGTTAGTTCCATGAATCAAGGTAAATTGGAAGTGGCCAAACAGGAGATGGCAAGAGTGAACACTGACATTTTAGGAATCATTGAGCTAAAACGAACCAGAATGGGCAAATTTAATTCAGGTGACCATTATATCTACTACTATGGGCAAAAATCCCTTAGAGGAAATGGAGTAACCCTCATAGACAACAAAAGAGTCCAAAATTCAGTACTTGGGTGCAGTCTCAAAAATGACAGAATGATCTTGGTTTGTCTCCAAGGCAAACCATTCGATATCACAGTAATCTACTCTATACCCAAACCACTAATGCTGAAGAAGCTGAAGGTGAACGGTTCTATGAAGACCTACAAGACCTTCCAGAACTAACACCCAAAGAAAATGTCCTTTTCATCATAGGGGACTGGAATGCAAAAGTAGGAAGTCAAGAGATACCTGGAGTAACAGACAAGTTTGGCCTTAGAGTACAAAATGAAGCAGGGTAAAGGATAATGAAGTTCTGGCAAGAGAATGCACTGGTCATAGCAAACACGCTCTTCCAAAAACACAAGAGATGAGTACACATAGGCAGCACCAGATGGTCAATACTGAAATGAGATTGATTATATTCCTTGCAGCCAAAGATGAAGAAGCATTATAGAGTCAGCAAAAAGAAGACTGGGAGCTGACTGTGGCTCAGATCATGAATTCCTTTCTGCAAAATTCAGACTCAAATTGGAGAAAGAAGGGAAAACCACTAGACCATCAACGTATGACCTAAATCATATCCCTTACAATTATACATTGGAAGTGACAAATAGATTCAAGAGACGAGATCTGATAGACAGAGTCCTAATAACTATGGATGGAGGTTCTTTACATTGTACAGGATGTGGTTATCAAAATCATCCCCAAGAAAAAGAACTGCAAAAAGGCAAATGGTTATCTGAGGAGGCCTTACAAATAGCTGAGAAAAGAAGAGAAGCAAAAGGCAAAGGAGAGAGGAAGGATATATCCACTTGAATACAGAGTTCAAGAGGAATATAAAGGAAAGATCAGAAAACATTCCTAAGTGAGAAATGCAATGAAATGGAAGAAAGCAATAAAATGGGAAAGACTAGAAATCTCTTCAAGAACAGCAGAGACAACAAGGGAATATTTCATGCAAAGGTGGGCACAATAAAAGACAGAAATGGTATGGACCTAACAGAAACAGAAAATATTAAAGAGGTGACAAGAATACACAGAAGAACTGTATGAAAAAGATCTTAATGACACAGAAAACCATGACGGTGTGATCACTGGACTAGAGCCAGACATCCTGGAGTGTGAAGTCAAGTGGGCCTTAGGAAACATCACTTCTAACACAGCTAGTGGAGGTGATGGAATTCTAGCTGAGCTCTTTCAAGTCCTGAAAGACGATGCTGTGAAAATGCTGCACTCAATATGCCAGCAAATTTGGAAAACTCAGCAGTGGCCACAGGACTGGAAAAGGTCAGTTTTCATTCCAATCCCAAAGAAAAGCAATGCCAAAGAATGCTCAAACTCCCGCAAAATAGCACTCATCTCACACACTAGCAAAGTGAAAGAAAGTGAAGTCGCTCAGACGTGTCCAACTCCCTGTGACCCCATGGGCTGTAGCCTACCACACTCCTCCATCCATGGAATTTTCAAGGCAGGAGTACTGGAGTGGGTTGCCATTTCCTTCTCCAGAGGATCTTCCCAACCAGGGATTGAACCTGGGTCTCCGGTATTGCTGGCACATGCTTTAACTTCTGAACCACCAGGGAAGCTCTAAAATTCTCCACGCCAGGCTTCAGCTGTGCGTGAACTATGAACTTCCAGATGTTCAAACTGGATTTAGAAAAGGCAGAGGAACCAGAGATCAAGTTATCAGCATCCGTTGGATCATCGAGAAAGCAAGACAGTTCCAGAAAAACATCTACTTTTGCTTTACTACTATGCCAAAGCCTTTGATTGTGTGGATCACAACAAACTGTGGAAAACTCTTCGAGAGATGGGAATACCAGACCACCTTACCTGTGTCTTGAGAAATCTGTATGCAGGTCAAGAAGCAACAGTTAGAACCAGACATGGAACAACAGACTGGTTCCAAATTGGGAAAGGAGTACATTAAGACTTGGATGGCTTTTGTTCTATATAGGAGAGCCTGTTTTGTGAAATTGGTCAAGGCCTCTACTTTAATCATAGTATCTGTTGTCCCTATAGAGGGCATGAATAAGGCAACAATATACTCATACCATTGAAACACAGATCTTGTCCACTTAGTATGTAAATAAGGTAGATTTACTGGGGCTTGATGTAGGTTAGGCTTTTGTTACACTGGCATTTATATCAAATGTAACCCCATGACCCGAGTCTATTGACTATAGGTCTTACACCAAGAGAGCAAGAAGAAGTTATGTTTGAAAAGAGAGAGGAAAGTCTCTTTTTGTCGTCCCAGAAAAGAGCAGAGTGGTTTAAAATCTCCTTGGCAGAGTGGTGACTCCCGCCAAAGAAGTCTATCAGTCACAGACAGAGGTATAGCCCCACATACCCAGCAGTTGAAGGTGTTGTGGAAGTCCGCGTAGGAATGTGCCCATGAGATGAAAACATTGTCCTGAGTTGAAACGGAAGTTAAATTCAAAATCACATTGATGAGGCCAAGCAGCAGGAGTTGATCGTGCAGCTTCATCCTGAAGGGGCTCGTCCAGGATCTTCTTTTCCTTCTTAAGGATAGTCTTAGTCTCTCGAGGCTCAGCGGGGTCCCTCTGTGCAGTTCACTCAGCGTTTTCTGGGTCTGCGTGGTATGTTCTCTTCACCCTTGTATGATGAATCCAAGGGACAATACCTGCAACTTTAACTGCAGTAGGGGTAGTTAGAATAACATAAGGGCCCTTTCACCAAGGGCTAGCAAATCATGTTTCCAATCTTTGACCCATACTTGATCACCAAGTGTAAACTCATGAATCTGTTCCCCAAGAGGGAATGGCACCCTTTCTTGTACAAACTTAGTTACCCAATTTATTACCTTATCCAGTTCCATCTGCTGCGAAATCCTATCCCCCCCTTACCTGAGGCAAACTTGTTGACTCCTCTTTTATTATGGGAGGGGTCCTCCCATACACAATTTCGTATGGAGAACAGCCTTGGGATGGTGGTATCATCCTGAGTCTGAGCAGAGGTGTCGGAAGCAAGTCCACCCAGGAGCAGTCAGTCTCTATGATCCACTTGGAGGGTCTTTGTAAGTGTCCAGTTGATTCATTCCACCATCTCAGAACTCTGGGCCTATATGCAGTGTGCAGTTTCTATTTGATGTTTAAAGTCTTGCTTACTTCTTGTACTAAATCAGTTACAAAAGCCAGGTCACTGTCTGAACCAAGGCTGGTAGGAAGTCCAAATCTGGAAACTATTTCGCTAAGCAGGCACCAGGCTACTTCTGATGCTCTTTCAGTCCAGGTAGGAAAAGCTACTACCCATCCCGAGAACGAACATACCATGACCAGCAGGTAACAGTAGTGTCGGTGAGGTTTCATTTCAGTGAAGTCCACTCCCAGGTGTTCAAAGGGCAGCATGCCTTTCAGCTGAATACCCGGAGGATTTTGTCTGAATACCCGAGAGGCAGCATTAACCTGTGAGCAGGCAGCATGGCCTAGGTGGGTTGCTTGGTGTGTTTGGCTTACCAGAGTATGTGCCAGCTCCTCCAGTACCAATAATTTGCCACGTGGCAATTCCCACCATCCCTTTTCAGTCTTGATGGCCCCTTCCGCTTTGGCTAACCTGACAGCCGTTGTCCTCGTTTTATCAGGCTACTGCCATCAGTATATAGGACCCAGTTAGGGTCTGGAACCTTGTGCCCTTCTTTAACACAAACCCCAGATACCTTACCTCCTCCTTGCAGATCTGTGCCTTCTTCTTCGACACCCGGTAACCTGCTTCCATCAGCAGCTAGAACAGAGCTTTTGTCCCTTTCCAGTATTTTTCCTTGGTCTCGGCAGCCAGCAGCAGATCATCCCCGTATTGTAGGAACCAACATCCAAACTCTTTCAGATGGAATGAGTCCAGGTCAAAAGCCAAGGTTTCCCCAAAGATGGCTGGAGAGTTCCTAAACCCTTGTGGGGCAGTCCAGGTGAACTGCTGTTTGGTGCCCCCGACTGGATCTTCCCATTCAAAGGCAAAGATGGGCTGTGACACTGGGGCGAGGTGTACGCAGAAGAAAGCATCCTTGGGATCTAGGCAAGTATAAACTTTAGCCTTTGGCAGGAGGCTAAGTAAGGTATAGGGGTTTGGAACAGTGGGGTGTAAAGTCACAGTAGCATGGTTGACTAGCCTGAGATCTTGTACAGGCCTACAGTCCTGTCCTCCTTCCTTTTTGACTGGTGGGATCAGCATATTCCTGGCCGACTGGCAGTCTACTAGAATGCCCGCTTGTTTCAATCGATTGGTGTGGGGTAGTATGCCGGCCCAGGCCTCTATCAGTAGCGGGTACTAGCACTTTCTAACCAGGACGGTGCCTGGTTTGAGTTCTATTATCACTGGGGCTTGATGTTTAGCCAGCCTGGGGGAAGGGGGGGGGTGTCAATCACCCAGACCTCAGGGAATAGAGTTAGCTCTCTCTCATGCTCTCCCAGCCCACCCAGTTCTCCCTTCAGAGGGTCATGCAACCTCTACACATCTTGGGGTGGTATTGAGAGAGAGAGCAAATAAGTCATAGTGCCCATCTGGAAGGGCACTGGCCTCTCCTCAGGAGAGAAAGTCACTTGTGCTCCTAGTTTGGAGAGCAAGTCTCATCCCAGCAGGGGTACTGGGCACTCAGGAATGTAGAGGAATTCATGAATAACGTGGTGCCCCCCCATCTGACATTTTCTGGGCTGGCAAAATGATTTCATCATCTCTTCTCCTGATATCCCAGTTACAGTGGTAGTCTCTTTGGACAGTGGTGCCACAGGTTTTGTTACTACTGACAGTTCTGCTCCTGTATCCACCATGAAGTCAATGTTTTGGTTCCCTACTTCTAAGGTTAACATGGGCTCTCGGGGACTTGATATCTCTGAGCCCCAGCAGCCCTATTTAATTTCCAAGTTAGCAAACCCAACAACTGCAGGAACGTCCTCTTCCTTCCTTGCCTTAGTGCATTCATTCTTCCAGTGGGCAAAAGCTTGGCACCAGGCACACGTGTTTGCCTGAAACAGGGCCTGGGGCCTCCGTTGGGACTAGCTGAAGGACTGTCCTGTCCCTGGGGCAGAGGAGGTTTTCCAGAGGGCCTGAGATAGACTTTCCCAGAGCAGCAGCTAGCATTGCAAATCTCTTGTCTGTTCTCTTTCATTCCTTCCAGCTCTCTGGCAGAGTGCAATCTCTGCTTAATTCTAACGTCTCCCTCCCCTTCTTGTCAGTACTCACCAGGAGATGCAGGTATAAATTCGGAGGTTCAGCTGGAGCCGGATCCTGGAAGTGTTGGCCAGAGGCGTCTGTCACCGGGGATTGGAGCCTGCAAAACGGCGGCTCTAGGAACTCCAGGAGAGCTGATGGGAGAGCAGTGGCTGCTGCAGGAACTTCACCAGGCCCTGGATTGGGGATTAAGGCGGCCTCCGGTCCTGGTGGAGCACTGGGAGGCAGGCGCCTCATTATCCAGTATGGGGGAGGGGTCAGGTCATCCCCGTCCAAATCCTGTAGAATTTCCTTTTTTATCATCAGTCAACTTTTGTGCCATTAATATTTTTCCCTTTCCCTTCTGGATACAGAACCTTGTCCAAGTAGAAGGGTCTCAAGCTAACCCTAGCTATGAGTCATTATATGGATATTGATCCAGGTGTCCTGGCTCTCCTGTGATTACTGTATAGACTGCTTCCACTATTTTTAAGCTCATGGTGTTCTCTGGTGGTGAAAATCTTGAATTTCATCCTACTCCCATAGGGGGCCATTCGACTTCACAGAGTATGTGGAGGAGATTAGGCTTCATCTTCACCCTATCAGCCAGTTCAGTTCAGTCGCTCAGTCGTGTCTGACTCTTTGCGACCCCATGAATCGCAGCACGCCAGGCCTCCCTCTTCATCACCAACTTCCGGAGTTCACTCAAACCCATGTCCATCGAGTCACCCCACAGTCTCCTCCAAATCTCTTCTTAAATTTTTAATCATGCACTCTAATACGGTTGCCTTAGATTCACTTCCCCCCATCTTGCTTACCTTCTTGAACCTTCTTCTACTTTTCCTTTTCGTTCTGTCTACGAAGTTCTCAGTACCCTATGCACTTTTGATATTTCCACTCAATGACACTAAAATTGCCATTCAGCTTCCTTCCTAATTGGGGTAGGAAGAGCCTTACCTGCCAGATCCCAGAGGGAGAAGAGGGATCAGCATGTCTTCACCTGCTGGTCAGCACAGCCAAACCAGAATACCACGTGGTCCAAGGCTGTTTCTCCCTTAAAGTCCATTCTGCTTTGGTGGGCTTGATCAGGTGTGGATGAAAACACAGATGGGTTAAATATCCTATGTCCCAGGCCATCTCTGGAAAAGCCAATTCATATTCACTTAAGTATCCCCTTCCTTCTAGCCAAACAATTCCAAGGGGATCAAGAATTTCACAGCAGATGCGACACCTCCTGGGTTAGGGCAGAATACCAGCATACAAGGACCAGTTTCCTATCCTAAAAATCCCCTGGTGATCACTTGGTAATAATTTTCCATGAGATGGCATGGACACACCTCCTAAATGACCTTCACAAATTTCTTCCTAAACCCTAGCACGCTAGTCAACCTGTGTGCCAAGCAATCGCTGCTGCCTGCCTATTCCAGGCTCCTGTGAGGCCGTGCCCCTTCTAGTCCCTCCCAGGGGGGTGATCAGGCCCCCTCTTCCACCTTGCCGGGTGGGTTCCTCCTCACCTGAGCACTCAGTTTCCCAGCTGCTGTCCACTACCTGCTAACGTGAAAGGTCTGGGCGTTAAAAAGAAGAATCCTTCCAGAAGGGCGAGGTGCCTTCCCCCTTCTAGAAGATTCAAGCCGCAAGGCCTCGGAGTGGTCCCAAATGGGACTTGTCTCCTCAAAGTAAGGAGTTTCCCGGTCAACGCACCAAATGTTGTAGTCACGCGTTCTGGGAAGCAAACTCACTCAGAAGGACAGTGCAGATAGTGGAGTGCAGTTTATTACACCGGCAGGCCCAAGGCAGAGTCTTCTCTTAGCCAAGGACCCCGGCCAGTTTTTGTGAAAACCTTATATACCCTAAGTGTACTTGCTCAAACCCACTTCTCCAAATTCCTTGAAACTAGTTTGAACAAGGTAAAGAGAGGTACGATCAAAGATAACCCATGATTCATGTGTCACAAGACTAGATAAAGAGTGGACATTTATCAATAGGCCTGTGGTCATATCCCAATAAACATAATGGAATTTACGACTCTGTTCTGTTATGGAGATAATTAGCATATTCTTTATAGGCAGCAGAGAGTCCAAGTACAAGTCCTGAGGCTTTTTTATCCAGGGAGCCTGGTTTCCCATTGGCATGCCACTTCTATAGACACCGGGCACAAAGTTCAGAGTCCATTAGGAGGGTGACCATGCGTGTAGCCTAATGTTCGCAGCCTGGCCTAAGATGGAGTCCAGCTCTATCTGTTTCCTCCTTCAACATCACCCTCTGCCAAAAAACTGTGGTATGAGACCTATAACCTTTTTCCTCAATGTCATCCCAGTTTCAGAAAAGTTTCCTAGGAACACTACTTTCAGGTAGCAGGAAACACCTGCATTTCCTCATGTCTCTTTACTCCAGTCACGATAGTTTTCTATAAGAAGAAACATATGTGTTCCAGCTAAAATCTGAAAGATGCTTTACTGCACTGGAGGCTCCTTTGAAGGCATAGAAGAACAGTGTGTTCCTTTTTGACTGCAGTAGGTACCTGTTAAACATGTTCGCTTTAAGGAGAAGAAGAAGGACATAGGCAGGGAGAGAGGGGTTCAGGACAGTAGGTGAGTAGGAGGGGAAAAAAAGGAAGGAAGGGAAAGATAAAAGTGGGAAGAAATAGAGGTCAAAGAAGGAACAAAAAGCTTCTAATCAATCGGTCAATGAAACCGGAGGGGACCTGAATGTAAACCCAAAAGAAAAAAGAAAAAAAGAAAACACATACTAGAAGAGAGGAAACCATCTGGAAAAATATTGTTAAGGAAAACTTTCTCACCAAGACACAAATCCCAGAGCCATTTGACCTCAAAAATAAAAATTTCAAAGGACACCATAAACTAGATCAGAATATAAGATAGCGACCTGGAAAGCAACTAGAGAAGGAAGAAATGAAGAACCCCAGGGTTAGTAGAAGGAAAGAAATCTTTAAAAATAGGGCAGAAATAAATGCAAAAGAAACTAAAGAGACCATAGCAAAAATAAAAAAAGCTAAGCTGGTTTTTTGAAAAAATAAGCAAAATTGACAAACCATTAGCAAGACTCATTAAGAAACAAAGGGAGAAGAACCAAATTAAAAAATTAGAAATGATAAATGGAGAGATCACAACAGAAACCTTGAAATACAAACGATCATAAGAGACTACTACCAGCAGCTCTATGCCAATAAAATGGACAACTTGGAAGAAATGGACAAATTCTTAGAAAAGTATAACTTTCCAAAACTGAACCAGAAAGAAATAGAAGATCTTAACAGACTCATCACAAGTAAGGAAATCGAAGCTGTAATTAGAAATCTTCCAGCAAACAAAAGCCCAGGACCAGAAGGCTTCACAGCTGAATTCGACCAAAAATTTAGAGAAGAGCTAACACCTATCTTACTCAAACTCTTCCAGGAATTGCAGAAGAAGGTAAACTTCAAAATTCATTCTCTGAGGCCACCATCATCCTAATTCCAAATCCAGACAAAGATGGCACAAAAAAAGAAAACTACAGCCTAATATCACTGATGAACATAGATACAAAAATCCTTAACAAAATTCTAGCAAACAGAATCCAACAACATATTAAAAAAATCATACACCATGACCAAGTGGGCTTTATCTCAGGAATGCAAGGATTCTTTAATATCCACAAATCAATCAATGTAATACACCACATTAACACATTGAAAGACAAAAACCACATGATTATCTCAATAGATGCAGAGAAAGCCTTTGACAAAATTCAACACCCATTTATGATTAAAACTCTCCAGAAAGCAGGAATAGAAGGAACACACCTCAACATAATAAAAACTATATATGACAAACCCACAGCAAGCATTACCCTCAATGGTGAAAAATTGAAAGCATTTCCCCTGAAATCAGGAACAAGAGAAGGGTGCCCACTCTCACCACTACTATTCAACATAGTTTTGGAAGTTTTGGCCATAGCAATCAGAGCAGAAAAAGATGTAAAAGGAATCCAGATAGGAAAAGAAGAAGTGAAACTCTCGCTGTTTGCAGATGACATGATCCTCTACATAGAAAACCCTAAAGACTCTACCAGAAAATTACTAGAGCTAATCAGCGAATATAGTAAAGTTGCAGGATATAAAATTAACACACAGAAATCCCTTGCATTCCTATACACTAACCATGAGAAAAAAAAAAAGAGAAATTAAGGAAACAATACCATTCACCATTGCAACAAAAAGAATAAAATACTTAGGAGTATATCTACCTAAAGAAACAAAAGACCTATACATAGAAAACTATAAAACACTGATGAAAGAAATCAAAGAGGACACAAACAGATGGGGAAACATACCGTGTTCATGGATTGGAAGAATCAATGTTGTCAAAATGGCTATTCTACCCAAAGCAATCTATAGATTCAATGCAATTCCTATTAAGTTATCAACAGTATTTTTCACAGAACTAGAACAAATAATTTCACAATTTGTATGGAAATACAAAAAACCTCGAATAGCCAAAGTAATCTTGAGAAAGAAAAATGGAACTGGAGGAATCAACCTGCCTGACTTCAGACTCTACTACAAAGCCACAGCCATCAAGACAGTATGGTACTGGCACAAAGACAGAAATATAGGTCAATGGAACAGAATAGAAAACCCAGAGACAAATCCACGAACCTATGGACACCTTATCTTTGACAAAGGAGGCAAGGATATACAATGGAAAAAAGACAACCTCTTTAACAAGTGGTGCTGGGAAAACTGGTCAACCATTTGTAAAAGATTGAAACTCGAACACTTTCTAACACCATACACAAAAATAAACTCAAAATGGATTAAAGATCTAAATGTAAGACCAGAAACTATAAAACTCCTAGAGGAGAACATAGGCAAAACACACTCCGACATGAATCACAGCAGGATCCTCTAAGACCCACCTCCCAGAATATTGGAAATAAAAGCAAAAATAAACAAATGGGACCTAATGAAACTTAAAAGCTTCTGCACAACAAAGGGAACTATAAGCAAGGTGAAAAGACAGCCCTCAGATTGGGAGAAAATAATAGCAAATGAAGCAACAGACAAAGGATTAATCTCAAAAATATACAAGCAACTCCTAAAGCTCAATTCCAGCAAAGTAAATGACCCAATCAAAAAATGGGCCAAAGAACTAAACAGACATTTCTCCAAGGAAGACATACAGATGGCTAACAAACACATGAAAAGATGCTCCACATCGCTCATTATCAGAGAAATGCAAATCAAAACCACAATGAGATACCATTACACGCCAGTCAGGAAGGCTGCTATCCAAAAGTCTACAAGCAATAAATGCTGGAGAGGGTGTGGAGAAAAAGGAACCCTCTTACACTGTTGGTGGGATACAAACTAGTACAGCCGCTATGGAGAACAGTGGATATTTCTTTAAAAACTGGAAATAGAATTGCCATATGACCCAGCAATCCCACTTCTGGGCATACACACTGAGGAAACCAGATCTGAAAGAGACACGTGCACCCCAATGTTCATCACAGCACTGTTTATAATAGCCAGTACATGGAAGCAACCTAGATGCCCATTAGCAGACAAATGCATAAGGAAGCTGTGGTACATAGGCACCATGGTATATCACTCAGCCGTTAAAAAGAATTCATTTGAATCAGCTCTAATGAGATAGATGAAGCTGGAGCCCATTATACAGAGTGAAGTAAGCCAGAAAGATAAAGAACATTACAGCATACTAACACATATATATGGAATTTAGAAAGATGGTAACAATAACCCTATATGCAAAACAGAAAAAGAGACACAGATGTACAGAACAGACTTTTGGACTCTGTGGGAGAAGGTGAGGGTGGGATGTTTTGAGAGAACAGCATTGAAACATGTATATTATCTATAGTGAAACAGATCACCAGCCCAGGTTGGATGCATGAAAGAAGTGCTTGGGCCTGGTGCACTGGGAAGGCCCAGAGGGATTGGGTAGAGGAGGTGGGTGGGGGGATTGGGATGCGGAATACATGTAACTCCATGGCTGATTCATGTCAATGTATGACAAAACCCACTACAATATTGTAAAGCAACTAGCCTCCAACTAATAAAAATAAATGAAAAAAAAAGAGTAAGTACAGTTTATTTCTAATTAGTTTATTATAATTATTCATTAAATATGGATGACTCTTAGAAACACATTATTGAGTGAATAAAAACTCAAGCCTCAAAAGAAAAAAAAAAAAAGATAACCGACCTGGAGACAAGGTTTGCAATATATTGAGTAAACAAAAGTGAATATTTCCAACACAGAGAGAAACTACAAACCCACATGTGAAGACTGAAACCAGCTTTTAAGAAATGCATAAGAGATCTGAAAGGGCTTCCTAGATGGCTCAGACAGTAAAGAATCAGACTGCTTGTAGGAGATTTGGATTGGATCCCTGGGTTGGGAACATTCCCCTGGAGGAGGAAAATGGCAACCCAATCCAGCATTCTTTCCTGAAAAATCCCATGGACAGAGGAGCGTGGCAGGCTATAATCCATGGGGTCACAAAGAATCTGACACGACTTAACTACTAAGAAGTCACGCATGCAAGAGATCTAAACAAACAATTCCCAGGGAGGTGACTTGTTCAGGGTCATACAGTTCTCAAAGAGCAAGAAGGCAGAGTGGAGGCCAAGACCAGGCCTTCTGACGTGGGTATGTAAGTGGAGAAAGTGACTTTATTTTATTTAAACTGATCAAAAAATACATTCTATTTTTCTCTTTTACATAATTTTTTAACCTTGAAACCCAGCATGTGGGATCTTAGTTTCCCATCCAGGGACTGAACCCACAACCAATTCAATGGAAGCACGAAGTCTTAACCACTAGACCACGAGGGAAGTCCCAGGAATATACTTTTAATAACCCCAAACTTTCTAGGTTTGTCTCTGCCTGTCTAAATACATAGATCTAAGGTCATGCCCTTCCTGTTATACTGACATGTCTACAGTTTAGCTTTTTTATCTTAATGTTGCAAATCCAGCATCATAATGTGGACACAGCACAGTAAGCCCCCTCACTCTATTAGGACCATCTTCCCCCAAAGTAGCACCATCACCTATAGCCCTGACCTGAGGGCTTGGGGAGCTCAGGAAGACAAAGCCCTGTGTTCCCCCACACGGTCTCCTGTCCCTCCCCTCTCAGGACTCAGTTTCCCCCCAGGGCCTGATACTGAGCGGGCGCTCAGAGACAAAATGGTAATGAACCTGGATTCCTTATACTAATATCACAAAAGAAACCCTTTGTCCCTGTCAGCCTCAGCACAGCACCCTGGGGGAAGTCTCAAGGTGGCCAGGCCACAGAAGGAGAGTCTGACCCCGCCACCCTCCTCTACCCCCTCAGCGTTCTCTAAATTTTCCAAAGCACTGAGCACCCCCAAAACTGCCTTCCTTCTGGGGTCACCGCTCACGTCTCAGGAGTCCACATCCTGAGCTGAGCCCACCAGAACGGGTGTCACCCTCCCTCTGCTCTGTTCAGGGGCCCAGGTGGCGGGAGGAAGCCGTCAGACACACCTGCTTCCACGACTAGGCTCTGCTCCTGCTTAGCCTGCTGCCTTGGGCATGACCTCACTTCTCTGAGCTTCCAGTTCCATCTTCTGTCAACTAGTGACAAT
Organism: Muntiacus reevesi; assembly: GCF_963930625.1. Lineage (NCBI taxonomy): Eukaryota > Metazoa > Chordata > Mammalia > Artiodactyla > Cervidae > Muntiacus > Muntiacus reevesi. Next base: position 20,373,023 of record NC_089249.1, read on the forward strand.
CATCTTTTCTCAGACATTCATCCTGAGGATGGGGAGAGGGGTGGGGGTCCTATCCACCTGCTTACCTAGGAATCTTCTCTGGCTGGGTGTGAACAAGATCCAGTTGTTTTGAGCTCTGCAGATGCAGCCACCAGCAGTGCATCTCTGCAGTAAACCACACACATCGTGTGGGTCCAGATACACTTGGAGAAGCAAAAGAGAAAGTGAATGCCCTCACATCTGGATGGCTCAGATTAAATAAACACTCTGCCTACCAGGTCCCACCCTGGGCTAAACCCAGACTGTCTGTTGACTCCCTTAGCTAAACAAGCCACGCCTGACATGCCAGGCTCTTACTGGCTCAGCACGTCTTGCCCTGGGCTCCCCGAAGGAAGACCTTCCACCAATGCACTGTGAGCCCCTTTTCCAATCCCTCCCCCTTCCCATGGGCTTCTTCCAGCCCCCTTGACCACTCACTCTCACCCGCCTGCCTGCCTTATTCATCTTGATGCCACCAGCATGTGGCACAGTCCTGGAAGATATCACCTGCTCTCCACACATTGTCCATGTTGTTCTTGCTGAGAGCCACATCCATGTGGGTTCAGAGTCTGCTGTCCCCTGCCCTGCTCCCACAGTATCTGAGATAGGGGCCTAAGGCCACCCTTCAGCCATTCTATTCACGCCTCTACCCTCAAACTTGTGATCAGATCCTTCTAGACTTGGCCTTGATGACAGGGATGATACAGGTGCCTTTTCTCCCAGTGACCCACAGGAGGAGGGCTGGCCTCAGTGGTCACCACCATTAGGTGGATGCCTAAGTTTGCGGGAAGGGCTGAGAGCACACTTCTTTTCTCCCCTGGCTTATTTCCACCTGACAACAGATATCTTTCTCTCCAAATGAAGGACTTTGACAGGAAGGCTAGTGTCCTGGTAACTCAGAAAATTCTACAAGAGAGAGCTAGTCCTTTGCCTTTTTAGTGCCTGAGAAGAGACTCATTGTGGGGAGAGGACTGAGCATGTGCCAGGGTCCCTGCTGGCACCACCCCCACATTTCCTATTTAATTCTCACATCAGCTCTAGGAACTGTCAGCTCCACTGTACAGATAAAGAAACTGAAAAGGAAAGATCCCACAGCCTGAGAGTCCTGCAGCTGGACTGCTGGTGGACTTTTCTGCTTTGTCCCAAGCAGAAGGGGCTGCAGTTTTCCTGGAACCCTGACCCCTCCTGGAGGCCTGCTTGACCTTCCATCAGGGCTGCTTCATCCCAGGAAATGTCCCTGGGCCATCACGGCCACCTCCTCCCTGATTTTAAGGGCGGGACATAAGAGTGATGAGTGCTATTTCACGAGGACCACACACTACTGTTTGGTATTACAATCACCCATAATAAAAGCCAGGAATTCAATTTGATTTTGCAGATAAGGAAGAGGGGTTGGGGGGAGTGGAGTGGGGGAAGGGAGAGGCAGGGGATTTCTTCCAGTAACTCAGGGACTTGCATTCGGCAGGAGAATGTCAGCAGTTCATGTCTTGCAAAAGTCCATTTGTCGAAACACCACACACTCACTCTCTGTCCACAGAGTTCAGAGTTCAGGCTGGAAGAGACACCCCTGAGCACAGATTCAGAGGGGCCAGGGGGTAAATGTTCAGCTGTCCTGCCCCCTGACCTGCACAAGTCCTCCCCTGACCCCACAGGAGCTGCCGGGACTGAAGAACGCTTCCTCCCTGGAGCTTGGGATCTTCTGGGAGTCACCCCTATAGGAGGGGCTTTACAGGGAGGAACAGTGGGAACAGGGGTTTTCCTGCAGGGAAAATCTGAGCACAGTCACCCCTCCAGCCTGCTCACTTTAAACCTCAGGCAGAAATCAAGAAAACAGGGGGCAGGGAAAGCACATGGGCCTCCCCGTGTGACACCTGCCTGAGTGAGGGCGCCCAGGCCCCGCTTCCTCAGTGCCTCCACCACAGGACAGCTGGGGGCCCTGAGCTGTGGGCGGGCATCCTGGGATGCACCTCCTGGCCAGGTAGCCCCTGCAGCAGGCCTGGAAGCCGATGATGATGTCTGTGATCTTCAGGTCCCGCTCCTCCTCAAGGGGGGCCAGCACGCTGGCCCAGAAGAAGACCTTGCTCTCACTGATGCGGTACAGGCTGCTGTCGAGCTCAAGGGCTTCAATCTAGAGGAGGAGAGCCGGCTGCTAGCCCTCTCCAAGAGGCTACCCCAGCCACCAAGGAACCCTGGAGCAAGGCCAAAGTCGAGGGCAGGCCTAGAGCTAGGGTTGGGCCCACTGCTGTAGGCAGCCTCATCTGGTAGAGGGAAATGAGACTGAAAGGTTAGGGAAGTGGGCAGGTGGGGTTCAGCAGCGCAGGGCAGACAACGAGGCAGACTTGCAGGGAAGGAAAATTCTCGGCCCTGAAAGGACCTTACCTGCAAACATCTCTGCCCACGTGCCTTTTTAACCAAGGTGCCAATATACAAGGGGGCTCAGGCGACATTAGATAACTAGAGAAACGGAGTTTCTTTAAACAGGTATTTGAAGGTCACAAGTGGCTTCAACATACTAAGGAGCCAGAGGACTCAAGCATGCAAGGCCAAGCAGTGCGGGGCCACGTGGAGGATGGTGGGGGAGGACCAGAGGTGGCTTGGGGGCAGCACTGCATCAGTATAAGTCTCCTGTCACCAGTTGTCATTGACGGGGGGACTGAGTACAGCCTGGCTCATCACACATTCAAGAGTAACCAACTGCTAGATATTCTGTACAAATAGCACAACATGCTGAGAAGGACAACCTTTAGTCTAAGCTTGGACCTCTGCAGACTCAGGACACTCCTGCTTGGTCAGGGCCAAGCCCCAGGAACAAGCCACCTGGGGAAGGTGCGCCAGCTGGTATGACGGCAGCTCGGCCACTTACTGGCCACACCTTGCAGATGTTTGTGGTGTCTGGAGGCCTTACTGGCTGTTTCTTTCTTTTTTTTTTTTCCAGTGGGTTTTGTCATACATTGATATGAATCAGCCATAGAGTTACACGTATTCCCCATCCTGATCCCCCCCCCCCCCACCTCCCTCTCCACCTGATTCCTCTGGTCTTCCCAGTGCACCAGGCCCGAGCACTTGACTCATGCATCCCACCTGGGCTGGTGATCTGTTTCACCATAGATAGTATACATGCTGTTCTTTCGAAACATCCCACTCTCACCTCCCACAGAGTGCAAAAGTCTGTTCTGTACTTCTGTGTCTCTTTTTCTGTTTTGCATATAGGGTTATCATTACCATCTTTCTAAATTCCATATATATGTGTTAGTATACTGTAATGTTCTTTATCTTTCTGGATTACTTCACTCTGTATAATGGGCTCCAGTTTCATCCATCTCATTAGAACTGATTCAAATGAAATCTTTTTAACAGCTGAGTAATATTCCATGGTGTATGTATACCACAGCTTCTTTATCCATTCATTTGCTGATGGGCATCTAGGTTGCTTCCATGTCCTGGCTATTATAAACAGTGCTGCGATGAACATTGGGGTGCACGTGTCTCTTTCAGATCTGCTTTCCTCAGTGTGTATGCCCAGAAGTGGGATTGCTGGGTCATATGGCAGTTCTATTTCCAGTTTTTTAAGAAATCTCCACACTGTTTTCCATAGTGGCTGTACTAGTTTGCATTCCCACCAACAGTGTAAGAGGGTTCCCTTTTCTCCACACCCTCTCCAGCATTTATTGCTTGTAGACTTTTGGATAGCAGCCATCCTGACTGGCGTGTAATGGTACCTCATTGTGGTTTTGATTTGCATTTCTCTGATAATGAGTGATGTTGAGCATCTTTTCATGTGTTTGTTAGCCATCTGTATGTCTTCTTTGGAGATATGTCTGTTTAGTTCTTTGGCCCATTTTTTGATTGGGTCATTTATTTTTTTGAGGTTGAGCTTCAGGAGTTGCTTGTATATTTTTGAGGTTAATCCTTTGTCTGTTTCCTCATTTGCTATTATATTCTCCCAATCTGAGGGCTGTCTTTTCACCTTACTTATAGTTTCCTTTGTTGTGCAGAAGCTTTTAAGTTTCATTAGGTCCCATTTGTTTATTTTTGCTTTTATTTCCAATATTCTGGGAGGTGGGTCATAGAAGATCTTGCTGTGATTTATGTCGGAGAGTGTTTTGCCTATGTTCTCCTCTAGGAGTTTTATAGTTTCTGGTCTTACATTTAGATCTTTAATCCCTTACTGGCTGTTTCAAGTAGGGACTGCGCTACTCACCTTGGTGGGGAAGAGTCAGGGCTGCTGCTAAGCATCCTACAATGCACCGGACAGTCCTGGAGAGTAAAGACTGACCCGGCCTCCACCCCTCAAGAAGGGCAATGTGGAGGCTGAGAGGCACTGCCGCAGAGTACTGACAGTGCAGTGCTAGGCTTCCCAAGACTACTTAATTCATGTTCCCTGATACAGTGCTGGTCACCCCCAATTTCCATGTGAGGCAACAAAGACTCAGAGAGGTGAATTGTCTGGCCCAAAATAACACAGACACAGAGCCCCAATACAAACTCCAGAGCCAGCACCTTTAGCACAAATCTCACTTCCTTACCTGGAAAATGCACCCAATAATAATACACAGCTTGAGCATCTTACAGGACTGCTGCAAGTTTCTAGCAAAACGGAACACGTGATGATGAATAAGTACTGCCCACCTGTCCCCCACCTCAGGGCTCAAGGTCATAGAATCGTCTGTCTCCCAAGAAGGTCCAGCTGCACCTTCCTTTGTGTGAGCTCCTCACGTTGCCCGTGAAGTGGGTGATGCAGAAATCTGCTTTGTCCTTCAGCTGCTTGGGCTTCTGGAACTTGGGGTGCATGTCCTGCTCCTGCACCACATTCTCCTCGAAGCTCTTTCCCGTGGCTTTGGAGAACCAGCACTCCTCATCCAGCAGGGCAAGAATGCCAGGGGGCCTGCATGGAGGGGGCACAGTATCCCACAGATGAGCTTGACCTGCATCCCTACCCACTATCACCAGAAACTCCAGAATTTCACCAGAATGTGGGCAATTCTTCCCTCACCATGGGAAAAAAAAAAGAAGCCTTACTGAAAGCACTCAATTTAAGAGTTCTAGTTTAAAAAGGAACTTCTGGTATCCAGGCTACAGCCGACCCAACTGAAACCAATGATCCATGACAGGGGTCCTCCAATGAGTGCCCTGGAAATCACCTGGTGGGGTTGATTGCCTGTGAGGACCCCTGACCTATGTCCAGAGGCTACCCTCAGTTGGTGCTCCGGGCCCTGGAGTTCCTCTCAGGGCCCCTGCCACAAGCTCTATGGCTGCACAACTCTGCGGCAAGTGGTGACATTAGAACAAAACTCTGGAGGACTGCCGGGGTCCAGCCTCGACAGGATCCAGGGGTACCCTCAGGAAAAACGGCGTCGGCGAGAGAGAGAGAAGACACGTGAGACCAGCCTTGATAGGGCCAAGTCTGTGTTTTACTTTTTGACAACCGGTTTTATACCCTTTCACAGAAACATTTCAAGGTACAAGATGCTTGCTCATGATTACACAGGATTAGCATTACATCATTTTGATTTTTAGGAAAAGCAGGATTTTTTTGCTTTCTAATTCTATAGTAATTTTTAGCACATGATCTTCTGGCCTTGAGGCTATTAACATTTCATGCAGGTCAGGTGATTGTAAACCTATTTTCTGTTTTTATGGTGACCTTAACTTAAAGGTAACAGGGTCATAGGGAAATAGTACAGAGTAGAATTATATTCTTGTTAATACAAAAATTAATCTTTCTGCAAAAGTTGTAGTTGCGTTTATCTAAGTAGTTTACCCCATACAGACTCTGCGGCTTCAGTGAGGCAGCTTCTGTCTAGTACTCCTGGCTGACAATTAACAACCATCTCATTGTTACCACACTAGGGCTAAGTTTTTATTTCTCTAGATCTTTAACTATATTAACAATGGTTGTTATAACACAACCTTAACACATTAAAGGCAAAAATACAGCAAGAAAAACACAGCAAGCAAATCAAAACCCAATAACTACCTATAGAATAATTTTCTTATGTTTTCTAATAGGACTCCTTTACCCCTTAAAAGGGCTCTATATCTATTAGGGCTTTTATATAATCAGGTTCTTTATGCTATTTTATGACTAGGATATTATAAGCAATCATGCATATTAGTACCAAGCGCATAACTGCATTTCGCTAACAAAACTACCAGCAAAGGAGTTTGAATTAAAACACTCCTTTCATCCTGAATAATCTCATAAAATACCACCACCTGGAAACTTATTGATTAAAGTTCTAAGTTGATTCTTATTTGGGAAGAGATTGGGGAAGGCCTTCCTGCCTGTGTCAGAGAAATTAGGGAGTAGTCCATTGAGGCAGGCATCAGAAAGACAGATATCATCTTTAAGGTGAGAGCCGGGGGCAGCTTTTCAAAATCCCTGAAAACCTGATCTGCCTTGCCTGTCAGGCTTTCTCCTCGTGACCTTGTCATGGGTGGGATCTCGTGAGCTGGACTTTTTGAAAACCCCTGAAAACCTGATTCGCCTTGCCCGTCAGATTTTCTCCCTTACGGCCTTGTTAGGGGTAGGGTCTCGTGAGCTGACTTTATCGAAACCCCTGAAAACCTGATTCGCCTTGCCGGTCAGGTTTTCTCCCCTATGGCCTTTTTAGGGGTAGGGTCGCCTGTGTTGGCTCCCGGCAGAGGACGTGCCTCCAGAGCCCCAGAACTTTCTGTGCACGGAGTTCACAAGACAAGAGACCGACTCAGACAGTGTGGGGACTGGCTGACAGGCCAGGAGTCACATGGGTTCTTAAAAAAGACTCGTCATAGAAGTAAATCGTTCCACGTTAGGATTGCGGACAGTTCCAACCCCACCCTCACCCTTATCCCGCCTCAGGCAATGTTACCAAAAGGTATGCATGGGAGGGTCCCTCTGCTTGCCACTCAAAAGCCAGTAAACAGGCAAGTTGGTGAAAAGGAAAGTTTGCTTTATTTCAGATGCTGGCAACTGCAGGGGAGGGTGGCGGACGTCTGTCCTCAGCCTGACTCCCCACACCCCCCCAGACAAGCAGGAGGTGAGAGCATTTATAGACAGAGTTGGGGGGGGGGGGGGTGGCGTTACATGCAGAAACAGCAGAGTCATCTCTAACAGTCATCTTCAACTGGTCATCACTAGTCTGGCTAGCATCATCTTGGTTGTTTTAGGCACAGTTAATCTTCAGTTCCAGGGTGCACTTGTTCCCATTTCTTTGGGGTCACTTCTCGGAATTGTGGCAGCTCAAGTCCTGGGTATAAGTCTGGTCGTCATGTAGCTAACTTCTCCACCTGGTGTTTTAGTATCTGTTAGACAGCTCACAGGATAAGGCTTAGAATATGCCCTATAGCCCTTTAAAAAGAACTAAAGGTCCTTGAAAATCCTTAATGACTTCATTATTTATCTCCTTATTTTGTTTTGCTTTGTTTCAGCATTTCTCACTTCTCTGATGAAATTTAATCTTTGATTAAGTTTTCCACAGGCAAAATACAACAGAGGACATAGTGGCGGGTGGCGGGACGGGAAGTGGGGGGCAAGGACCATAGGGTCCTGTTCCATTTCAGTAATACTTCAAAATGCACCAACTTCTTCCTAGGCCATTTGATTAACTAACATTCAGTTCAGTTCAGTTCAGCCGCTCAGTCGTGTCCGACTTTGTGACCCCATGAACCACAGCAGGCGAAGCTTCCCTGTCCATCACCAACTCCCGGAGTTTCCCAAACTCATGTCCTTCAAGTTGGTGATGCCATCCTACCATCTCATCCTCTGTCATCCCCTTCTCCTCCTGCCCTCAATCTTTCTCAGCATCAGGGTCTTTTCAAATGAGTCAGCTCTTCGTATGAGGTGGCCAAAGTATTGGAGTTTCAGCTTCAACATTAGTACTTCCAATGAACACCCAGGACTGATCTCCTTTAGGATGGACTGGTTGCATCTCCTTGCAGTCCAAGGGACTCTCAAGAGTCTCCTTCATAGTTCAAAAGAATCATTTCTTTTGTACTCAGCTTTCTTTATAGTCCAACTCTCACATCCATACATGACCACTGGAAAAACCAGAGCCTTAACTAGACAGACCTTTGTTGGCAAAGTAATGTCTCTGCTTTTTAAAATGCTGTCTAGGTTGGTCATAACTTTCCTTCCAAGGAGTAAGTGTCTTTTAATTTCATGGCTGCAGTCACCTCTGCAATGATTTTGTAGCCCCAAATATGAAGCCAGCCACTGTTTCCACTGTTTCCCCATCAGTCTGCCATAAAGTGTTGGGACTGGATGCCATTATCTTAATTTTCTGAAAGCTGACCTTTAAACTCAACGTTTAGTAGAGTTATTTGAAACTCAACTCTTTCACTTTCATCAAGAGACCCTTTAATTCTTCTTCACTTTTTGCCATTAGGGTGGTGTCCTCTGCATATCTGAGGTTATTGATATTTCTCCCAGCAATCTTGATTCCAGCTTGTGTTTCAATCAGCCCAGAGTTTCTCATGATGTATTCTGCATATAAGTTAAATAAGCAGGGTGGCAATATGCAGCCTTGACATACCCATTTTCCTACTTGGAACCAGTTTGTTCTTCCATGTCCAGTTCTAATTGTTGCTTCCAGACCTACATACAGCTTTCTCAGTGGGCAGGTCAGGTGGTCTGGGATTCCCATCTCCTTCAGAATTTTCCACAGTTGATTGTGATCCACACAGTCAAAGGCTTTGGCATAGTCAATAGAGCAGAAATAGATGTTTTTTTGGAACTCTCTTGCTTTTCAATGATCCAGCGAATGTTTGCAATGTGATCTCTGTTCCTCTGCCTTTTCTAAAACCAGCTTCAACATCTGGAAGTTCACTGTTCATGTATTGCTGAGACCTGGCTTGGAGAATTTTGAGCACTACTTTACGAGTGTGTTTGATGCGTGCAATTGTAAAGTAGTTTGAGCATTCTTTGGCATTGCCTTTCTTTGGGATTGGAATGAAAACTGACCATTTCCAGTCCTGTGCCCACTGCTAAGTTTTCCAAATTTGCTGGCATAATGAGTGCAGCACTTTCACAGCTTCATCTCTTAGGATTTGAAATAGCTCAACTGGAATCCCACCACCTCCACTAGCTTTGTTGGTAGTGATGCCTCCTAAGGTCTACTTGACTTCACATTCCAGGATGTTTGGCTCTAGGTGAGGGATCACACCATTGTGATTATCTGGGTTGTGAAGATCTTTTTTGTCAGTTCCTCTGTGTATTCTTGCCACCTCTTCTTAATATCTTCTGCTTCAGTTAGGTCCATACCATTTTTGTCCTTTACTGAGCCCATCTTTGCATGAAATGTTCCCTTGATATCTCTAATTTTCTTGAAGAGATCTCTAGTCTTTCCCATTCTATCGTTTTCCTCTATTTCTTTACATGGATCACTGAGGAAGGCTTTCTTATCTCTCGTTGATATTATTTGGAACTCTGCTTTTAAATGGTTACATCTTACCTTTTCTCCTTTGCCATTCGCTTCTCTTCTTTTCACAGCTATTTGTAAGCCCTCCTCAGACAGCCATTTTGCTTTTTTTCATTTCCTTTTCTTGGGGATGGTCTTGATCCTGCCTCCTATACAATGTCACAAACCTCCGTCCATAGTTCATCAGGCACTCTATCAGATCTAGTCCCTTAAATCTATTTCACACTTCCACTGTATAATAACAAAGGATTTGATTTAGGTCTTACCAGATTGGTATAGTAGTTTTCCCTACTTTCTTCAATTTAAGTCTGAATTAGGCAATAAGGAGTTCATGATCTGAGCCACAGTCAGCTCCCAGTCTTATTTTTGCTAACTGAATAGAGCTTCTCAATCTTTCACTGCAAAGAGTATAATTGGTCTGATTTTTGTGTGGGCTACCTGGTGATGTCCATGTGTAGAGTCTTCTCTTGTGTTGTTAAAGAGGGTGTTTCCTGTGACGAGTGCGTTCTCTTGGCATAACTCTATTAGCCTTTGCCCTGCTTCATTCTGTACTCCAAGGCCAAATTTGTCTGTTACTCCAGGTGTTTCTTGACTTCCTACTTTTGCATTCCAGTCCCCTATCATGAAAAGGACATCTTTTTTGGGTGTTAGTTCTAAAAGGTCTTCCAACACAAATTGATGTTGGTGGCAGGATTTTCTGACCTGTCCCAAAGGAAGTCCGGCTTGGTTCTTATCTCTAGGGAAAAGAACTTTGATCTCATCTCTTCACAACAAGTTTTTAAATAGTTAGCATTAATTGAGCATCTACTCTATGTCAGCCATCATGTGAAGCACTTTGCACGCATGATCTCAGTTTTCTACACAATAAAATGGAACAGATGAAGTAACTGAGGCCAAAAGTAGTTCAGTAACTTGTTGAAGGTCACGTAACCTGCCCCTTCCTTACAGGTTTCATCTCTTCTCAACCTGAGGCCTTTCACTACCAGCAAATGACGTGGAGGAAACATTCCTGATGGAATCTTGAGAAAGAACAACCAGGATCCCAACCTTAGGATCCTGCCTGGAGGAGTTGTATCTGCCAGAAGGAAGCTAGCCTGGGGAGATCTTCCCAAGGGATCTGGGTAAAATTCCTGGCACACTTGTGTGGTTTACCTGGACAATTTGGCCTCAGCCACAAAACTCTCCCAGGCATTATCTTCAGTGAGCAGGAACTGCAGTTCTTCCCTGCTCACTCTCTCCGGGAAATACTCGATGAGATCGTCAATAACGTCTTGGCTCTGCACAGAGAAAAAAGAAAAAAGATTAGAAGAAATTATGGTGTAACATAAATTGTATTGAGTTTAAAGTGGCTCAGCAGTAAAGAATCTGCCTGCAGTTCAGGAGACACATGAGACACGGGTTCCATCCCTGGGTCTGGAGTATCCACTGGAGGAGGAACTGGCAACTCACTCTAGTATTCTTGTCTGGAGAATCCCATGAAAAGAGGAGCCTGGTGGCTACAGTCCATGAGGTTACAAAGAGTTAGACACGACTGAGTGACTGAGCAAACAAGAACAAACATAAAGTGGTTAAAGTTCACCTTCCTGAACAAAAGTCATTGGGGTGCTGTTAATGCATTCTCCTGGGGTTACAGGTAGACCATTCCCCTGCCCCTAAATCAAAAGTTGAAATCCTGACCCATCCTTCCCCCTGCACTGTCTGTATTAGGAGATAGGGCCTTTAAGGCAGTAATTAGGTAAGACAAGACCATAAGTGCAGAGCCCTAACCCAATAAGGTTGGTACCCTTATCAGAAGAGACATCAGATTTCTTTATCTCTCTCTCTACTCCCTCAGCAAGAAGGCTTCTAAATTTTCCCCTTTTTCCTGCATCACTTAGGGAGAAAAGAAACTAGAACTTGCCTGGAGGGAACCCGCAGAATTAACTCTGTATTGATTGATAGGGCGGGGGTGGGTGGGGGAAACAATGCAGCACCCGGGTGTCTGCAGGGGTGCTTGAGATCAATAGGACCAGTGTCTGCCTGAGGCAGTCACACCTGGTAAGCAAGGGTTTACAGAAGGGAGCACTGGGAAAATGCCCTAACACAGCATGGGGGAGGAGGGTTCTAGAGAAAGAGATTTCCACCTGAAACTAACACATTCCAGGGAGAGGGGACAGCAGCACACTAGGCAGGACCTACTGTGTGGCAGGCACTGGCCCCGGACATGGACACACATGATTTCACCCTCATGAACACAAAGGGAAACATGATTTCCATCTTAAGGAGAGGTCAGTTAAGGAGCTCCAGGTCACACAGATGGGATGTGGCAAAGGCCAGACTGGGGTTTAGTTCAGGGTCCGCTGACCCTCACAGAGCAGCTGGGTGGACAAGGGCAAGAGCTGGAGGAAAGGGCCTCTGTGGTGACGCCACAGGGCCTGGGAGCAGGAGGAGGCTGAGACCAAGAGAGAGAGCTGGAGAAGCTCCAGGGGTGCTGGGAGGCCACCTCCCCTTCCCCTCCTGGCCTTGGGGACTCAATCTGCTGTCCCCCTCCCTGTCCTGCTCTCACTTCTGAGTTAGGTGTTAGATGACAGTGGGAGAGGAAGTGAGCACCTTGATTGATGCTCTCCTGAGAGAACCAAGCCTATTTCCTTTTAGGTTCCCCAGAAAAGAGCCATCATGGGCAGAGGAAACAGGGTTGGCCTTCTCTGTAGATTTTCGTAAGTTGCTAAGACTCTGGACTTCCTACAAAAGTCCTCCAAAATAGACCTATTGTCAAGTGGAAACAAGCTGAGGTAGAAAAGTGCAGTGTGCTCTCAGCCCTTCCTGTGAACCCTGCATCCATCCAAATGGCTTTGATCACCCAACCTGGGCCACTGGGACCAAAGTTACTGGTGTATTTGTTACCCTCATGGACAAGACAACAGGGACCCAGACATCACTGACTCAATGGACATGAGTTTGAGCAAGCTCCAGGAGTTGGTGATGGACAGGGAAGCTTGGTTTGCTGCAATCCATGGGACTGCAAAGAGTTGAACACATGACTGAGTGAATGAACTGAACTGAACTGAGACTACAAGGGTTGTAGGTGACATGCACAGAATGGCTAAGCGGTGGACTTAGGGCCCTCTCCCAGATACCATGTGAGCAGAGCAGGGGACTTCCTGAGGATTTCTCAGGCGAAGTGATGCTAGGATTGGGCTTTGAAAGGTGAGCATAACTTTGCCAGGTGGTAGGAGCAGGTGTTTCTGGAAGAAGGATCTGAGGGAGGAAGTGCCTAGAACCCATATGAGTGTGGCCCTCAGCAGCAGGAGTACGACCAGTATGCAGTGAGCAGCTGGTATCTTCTGGAACTGTGCCAAGTGCTGGCAGTGCGAAGGTGAAGAAGGCAGGCAGGCTGGTGAGTGAGGGTGGATGGACAGGGTGGAGGGGCTGGGAAGACGGCCCTGGAGTAGATGCAACACTATTGAGAAAGACCTCACAGTCTGTTGCTGGCAGGTCTTCCTTCAGAGAGCCCAGGGCACAATGTGCTCGGCCATGAAGGACTCCACAGGACAGCACTGGGCTTGGTTATCTAAGGCAGTCAACAGGGAGGATGGGATTAGCTCAGGGTGGGGCCTGGTGGGCAGGGTGATTGTTTAATCTGAGCAACCCAGATGGAAGGGCGTTCACTTTCCCTTTTGCTTCTCCAGGTATAGCTGGGCCCAGAGGGTTTGTGTGGTTTACTGCACAGCTGGTGGCTGCATCTGCAGAGCTGAGAACAACTGGATCTTGTTCACACTCGGCCAGAGGAAGACTCCTGGGTAAGCAAGGGAGTAGGACCCTGCCCATCTCCGCATCCTCAGGACAACCATCTGAGAAAAGGATGATTTTCACTAGTTGACAGAAGAAGGAAACAGAAGCTCAGAGAGATGAGGTCATGGCCAGAGGGGCAGGCTAAGCAGGGGCAGAGCCTGGATGTGGGGGCAGGTGTGTCTGAGGGCTTCCTCCCACCCCCGAGGCCCCTAAACGGTGCAGAGGGAGGTCAGACACTTGCTCAGGTGGGCTCAGCTCAGGATGGGGACTCTGAGATGCGAGCGGTGATCCCAGAAGGAAGGAGGGTGTTGGGGGTGCTCAGCCCTTTGGGAAATCTGGAGAAAGCAGATGGGTAGAGGACAGGAGAATGAAAGCCTCTTCTCCTATGGCCTGGCCACCTTGTGGCTGCCCCCAGGGTGGGGAAAGGGTTCCTTTTGAGATACAAGGAACCCAGGTTCATCACCACCCTGTCTCTGAGTGCCTGCTCAGTGCCAGGTCCTAGAGGGAAACTGAGGCCTGAGAGGGGAGGGGCAGGAGACCAAGTGGGGAAATCAGGGCATTGCCTTCCTGTGCTCTCTGGGTCCTCAGCTCAGGGCTGCCCATGATGGTTGATCACGTGTGGGGAAGATGGCCCAGATGGAAGAAGTGAGAATGGCTCACTACACAATGTCGGCATTATGATCCTGATCTTGCAATATAAAGATAAAAAGTCAAACTGTAGACACACTAGTGTAACAGGAGGGGACAGGCTTAGATCTATGTGTTTAGACAGGCAGAGATAAACTTAGGAACTTTGGGGTTATTAAAATTATATTCCTGTGACTTGCTTGGAGGTCCAGTGGTTAAGACAAACTGCTTCCACTGAAGGGGTTGTGGGTTCAGTCCCTGGTTGGGGAATTAAGATCCCACATAGTGAACAGTGCAGCTAAAAAGTGAAAAAGAAAAAAATAAAAACAGAGGGTAGGATTTGATCAGTTTACATAAAAGAAAAGAAAACTCTCATTCCCTACTTACATACCAGTGTCAGAAGGCCTGGTTTTGGCCTCTACTCTGCCCAGGGAGAGCTGTGTGACCCTGGACAAGCCACCTCCCCAGGGAGTGTTTGTTCAGTTCTCTTACCCAGGTTTAAAAGCTGGTTTCCGTCTGCTCATATGGGTTTGTAGCTTCTCCCTGTGTTAGGGATATTCACTATTATCTTCTCTAAGTATTGCAGACAGTGTCTCCAGATCCCTTGCATTTTGATTTGGTTTACAGTGCCCTAAGCAATTTCTAATTTTTAAGAGGTCCAATGGTTTCTGGGATCTGTGTCTTGGTGAGACAGTTTTCCTCAAGTTAGCAGTATTTTCAAAGTATGTTTTGCATAATGTTTTCATTTCTTTCATTCTGGTTTACCTTTAGATCCCTTTAGGTTTCACTAAGTGATTAGAGCTTTTTGTTTTTTCTTCTTCCTCTTTTTCTTCCTACTTCTACCTTCTCCCCCCTTCTTTTCTCCTCCTCCTCTCCTGCTCTTTCTCCCAGACTCCCTACCTTCCTTCCTGCATGTCTGCTGCTTTATCTCCTTAAAGCAAGATTTACTTAACAGGCACCTACTGCAATCAAAAAGGAATACACTGTTTTGTTCTGTCTTTAAAGGAGCCTCCAGTGCAGTAAGGCATTATTCAGATTTTAGCAGGAGCCCATGTCTTTCCACAATTCTCTCTTCCTCTTTCTCCTCCTCTAAAAATATCATGGCTGCAGTAAGGAAACATGAGGAAATACAGGTGTTTCCTGACACCTGAAAGTACAGTATTCCTACAAAAGCTTTCCTAAACCAAGATGGCATAGTGTGAAGAGGATGTAGGCCTCACTTCACAGTTTAGGGGCAGAGAGTGATCTTTTGGAAAGCAAGGGACACCCATAAATGGAAACACTCAGTAATCTGGTGGCCCTCTCTGTCAAAAAGAGCTTTTATCAAGACAGATAAGGAAAACAAATGGAATTACCCAACTGCAGGTAAAAGAAGTGTGGTACTGTGTCTTCAAATGTTGGTGGTTTCATGCCCCAGTAACAGGACCCACACCTCGTATTGTACCCAGGCTGTGCCTGGGAGGGTGGAGGGAACCCAGAGGTCCCAGAGCAGGAGGAGCAGCAAAGAAGAGACAGGGCCCCTGCCCAGTGCTGGGAGCTGCAGGAACTCCACACAAACAGACCCGCAACCAGGAAAGTGCAAGATTCCAGGGGTGACTGGACAGGAACTGGGGGAGTCAGCAGGGGAAGGAGGCTTTGGAGTGGGAACTCTAATTACAGGTAACATTTCAGCTGGTGAGGCAGGTGGGGAAAGGCATTGCAGGGGGAGGTGCAGCCTGAGCAAAGGCCTGGAGGTTAGGCAGGAATCAGAGTCCAGGGAGCTGGGGGTCCTCCAGGCCCCTGGACCAGGCCCTGAGAAGGCAGGAGGGTGAGGAAGACAGGAGTAGGAGCATCAGGAAGGCCTGGTGATGAGCTAAGGACTCTGCACTTGATCCTGCCCTAACCCTTCCTTTCCCTGCCCAAGGTAGATAACTTGTAGCCACATGAAGGGAGATATTTGATAAGAATCTCTGCCCACATGGAGGGGAGGCCTCAGCATCTGGCCACATAGTTGGGTGGGACAGTCTTTTCAGGCTTCTCTTTCCCACTGATAGGCTTTACGGGAAGTGACCAGTCAGAGGCTAACAAAGGAAGACACCCCAGATAGTAATCCAGCAGCGGAAGTACTGTCCAGCATCCACACCCAGCTGAGGCCCCAGTCAGGGTCAGGACCAGGACAAGAATGGGAGAGGACAGAAGGATGAAGTCAAGGGTCCAAATGCATTTTCAAATGTTTGGCATCATCCAGGATCAGCCCTTTCTGCCCAAGCTCTCCTCCTCTCTCTGCCTTGGCTCTTGGTCCTTGTGTTTCCCAGTTTCAATTGGCTGCCCTGGCTCCTGGGGTCCTACAGCTTTGAGGCAGAGAAGGAGGCAAAGGACCAGCTAGCTCTCCTCTCCCACATGCCTGGAGACGGGCCTGTCTGTGTAAACTCTCTCCCATCCACACAGTCAGTGCCCACAGCCTCTGCCACCCGGCATAACCCTGGTAATCAAGTTGATGGTTACTCTTCTTGAGGGGAACTTTGGACACTGCAGAGGGAAGCTGATAGAAAGACTCTAGGATCAGATATCAGGTTGGGGGTTTGGGGAAAACTCTAAGGAAGTTGGGCCACTCTAGATTGGGTGCTGTAGAGAATGGCAGGGGCAGTTTTACCAATGATTGTGTCGGTAACTCTATCTATGGAGAGGGGAAACCAGAGCATGGATAAAGGTGCAATTGGTAAATAAGGAGCAGTCATAATTTTCAGCCAAGGGAGGGAATGTGAAGACTCTGGGTTCCTGCCACCGCCATCCCTGCTTTTAATTACTATTATTGTTAGCAGCAAAATGAGAAGAAGCTGGGTATGGGATCTTGAGCCCAGAGAGTGGGGTGGGATCCAGTACTCCCTGAACAAGTTTTCTGACCTTGGGCAAATCACAGAACATCTATGGGTCAGCTTCCTTAGCTGTAAATGGGGATATAGTGGTACACACCTCCTGGTTATCAGAACAATACGGATTATAATTTGAAAAATCTTAGAGTAACTACCAGTGCAGAGAAAAATCAGAAATACAAGCCACTCTCACAAGTAGCTGTTACTGTAACTATAAGGACCTTTATTATCATTTCAGTCAGATCTCAGGAAGAATACTTAAATAAGTACTCTTTTGCCTTCTTAAAATACTGCCTAAGTATAATTAACATGCTTTCTTTTCTCATTTCCCAACACAAGAGAGTCACAACTGGAACCAGAAGAAGTTCTCTCTATATAAAGATCTGCTATTTAAAAAATAACAGAGAACTGGCAAGACAAGGATGGACACCACCACATATGATATGTGTGAATGGAAATTTGTACAGTTTCTTTGCATAACAAAGTAGCTTAAGTATGAAAAAATGGTAGGTGTTGATACCCTTGGATCCAGTCATTCTACTTCTAGAAACAGCTTAATGAAAGAATCTTAAGTGTAGGCAAAGTTTTATACAAGAAGAGTGTTCTTTGCACTATTATTTACATAAAGGATTAAAAACAGCCTGAAGTCCAACAATCAGGAGTGGACAGCAGAGGACACCATTCAGGTCCTCAGCTGACCAGGGCAGGGCTGCAGGGATTGGAGTGGGGCTGGTGGGACCCCAGAAAAAAGGTTTGTGGGATAAAAGTTATTGCAGACGCCAGGAAGATGTGGGCTGTGGGAGCTACAGCACCGGGAACTTTATCAAGGCAGAGACATGAGCACAGGGTGCATGACATCATTTTGCAATAAAAAGTCATTTTCCGATTAACATGCATCCACAAATAGACATTTTTGTACATTAAAGCAAGTAGAGCTTAGTCATCACAAACCTGGGATTTGGATCAGAAAGACTTGGGTTCAAGGCCGGGCTCCAGCAGAAATGTGAAAACTTGGGCTGACCTAAGTTTAGGTGAGTTTCAGGAGCCTGCACATCATAGACAGTGGGTCAATATCACCTATAACCAATTAGTAATACAAGAGTTCCCAACCTCATATAATTTCAAGAGTGTTCCCTTCCTTCCTGTTCTTCTGTCTCTGGTTTTATTGCTCCTGTAACTTCGCAGGTGGCTGTCTCCTCTCTGATTATCCTCTCCTTGTGCCCCAACAGGAGAGCAGGACTCTGGCTGGGGAGGACGGCGGGAGGATGAGTAACTTTCCTTAACAAGTGATCTGTAGAGCCCAGGGGACAGAGAACCATGCTGGGTTAAGTCCCTGGTGGTGCTGGTGGCCGTCCCAGGGGAACCTGCCAGAGACCACGCCTCTCGCTGCTCCCTACAGCCACTGCATGCGTATCAAGCCCACAATCTGTTTTCTCTTCCCCAAGGGTGAAATGACACCTTCTTCCAGCCTGACACAGACGGGTGAGATCTCTGAGACCCTGCTGCTGCCACCATGAGCTCAGAAGATCCCTCAGGTAGTCAGCCACCTCGTCTCTGGCAGGTTCCAACTTGTGACCCAGAATTGAGGGCGGTGCCTCCAGGCCAAATTGACCTGCAGAGTAATCAAGAATGAAGAAAGGCGTGGATAAGCATCCCCCAGAGAGGCAATGGGGAGTCCCCTAACACTTGCCGGTCTGTCCTCACAGTCTCTTTCCTGGTCCTCTCCTCAGGGAGCCACAGACAAGATGCTAACTTCCTCCCCCTGCCTTCCGACCCCCTGCTAATGACTCAGAAATGAGGCCAGGATAGCCCATGGAGGGGGCGGGCACAGCAGAGGAAGTCTCCAAGGCCAGGTGGACAGGGAGGGGCGGTCCCCTGGAACTTCTCCTGCCCTCTCCCTTGGTCCAAGCCTCCTTCTGCTCCCAGACCCTGGGCTGTCAACACAGATGCTGTTTCCTCCACCACTCACCCTGCTGCCCACCCAGCAGCTCTGTGAGGGTCAGCGGACTCTAAACTGAACCCCAATCTGGCCTTTGCTGCCTCCCACACAGGCCTCCCCGATCTGGAGCACCTGACCTGCCCTAACCTGTAAGATGAGAAGGGTATTTCCCTATGTTGTGATGAGGACCAAATATAATGTGTGTCCATGGTCTGGGCGGGGGCCTACCACATAGCAACTCCTGCCTAGTGTCGTGCTGCCCCCCCCCCCCAATCTGGAATGTGTTAGTTCCAAGTAGAAACCTCTCCCCTTCTCTGAATCCCCTCTCCCCTGCGGAGTGCTAGGGCCCCTGCCTAGTGCTCCCATGATACACACCTGATTACCAGGTGACTGCCCCAGGCAGGCACTAGTTCTGTCATTCTCTAATGCCCACGCAGACACCCAGGTACTTCGTTATTTCCTCCACCCACACAACCCTCATCAATCAACACACAGATCTAGTGCTGTGGGTTCCCTCCCCATGAGCCCTGAGTTCATTTCTCCCTTAGTGATGCATGAGAAAAAGAAAACCTATGAAAAGTGAATACTTCAGGGAAGAGAGAGAGAGTGGAAGAGATCTGACGTCTCTTCGTTTAATGAGGACACTGATATTATTGAATTAAGGCCCCACACTTAAGGCCTCATTTCACCTAATTACTGCCTTAAAGCCCCCTATCTTCTAATACAGTCATTGCAGAGTGGGTGGGTCTGGGCATTAACTTATGAATTGGGGCTGGTGCATACAGTCCCCCTGAGACCCCAGATAAATCCATCAACAGCATGCCAGATGAATACTGCTCAGAAAGGTGAACTTTAACCACTTATACTCGATACCATTTACATCACACCATAGTTTATTCGAATCTTCAATTTTTATTTTTCTGTCTAGAGAGCCAAAGCTTTTTTGAGGATGTCATTGAGTATTTCCAGGAGAGTGCGACACTGGAACAACTGCAATTCCTGCTCACTGAAGACAAACCCTGGCAGAATTTTGTGACTGAGGCTGGTTTGTCCAGGTAACCATGCAGGTACACCAGGAATGTCGCCAACATGCCCCCAGGAAGATTCTCCCAGACTAGTTTCCTCCAGGCAGATCCTATGTTGGGATCAAGAATGTTCCTCCTCAAGATGCTATGTGGAATGTTTCCTCCGTGTTATTTATTGGCAGTGAATGACGTTGGGTTGAGAAGAGATGAAACCTGGAAGGAAGGGCAGGTTATATGACCTTGGACAAGTTACTGAACTACTCTCTGCTTCATCATCTGTTCAGTTTTATTGTGAGGACCCTGAGATCATGCATGCAAGTGCTTTTCATGATTGCTGACACAGAGTAGGTGTTGAATCAATGTTAATCTTAAAATAAGCTTGTTGGGAAGAATCATCTTCTTCCTGGAGATGAGAACCAAGAAGGACTTCCTTTGGGTCAAGTCAGAAAATCCTGACCCGAATATCATTTTGTGTTCCTGGGGATTCCGACTAGATCTCTTTCATTCCCCATCTTAGGAATTATACCAACACTGCATGTACCCGCTGGCCAATAAGGCAGAGAGGCTGGAGGGGAACTGGTTGGACCTGGTGGGATCCTGGATCTAGCCCTGCCCAACTCTGGGCCTGTGGGTTTAAGAGTTTGAGTCTCAGATTTTTTATGTGTTATGTGTCCAGTGGGAATAGCAATTCAATCTGATGGATTGTGGTGATGGCCTCTGAGTGAACTGCAAGGTCAGAGGTGGGGAAACAAGAATAATCATCTCATCCAAAGGCCCGGGGAGGCCTGGAGCAGGGTCAGACCAGGGGTCAGGGTGGAGCAGAGGGTCCAGGTTGGAGGACTAGTAGGCAGGCTTGGGCAGCAGGGCCAGGACTAGAGTGAGGAGAGTGGGCCTTAAGGACACAGAAATGAAGGGGCTGTGACTTTAACAGAGGTTCCGGGAGTGGGAGAGGGGGCATTTCTTCCCTTCCTGATGGGATCCCCTCAAGCTGGGCTAGAGGGCCCTGGGTGACCGTGTCCTCCACACCCTGCCTGGGACCTGGGTTCTCACTCCATCTGGGACCCTCTTCTAGTCTACGTGGAGCTGCCCTGACAGTGGGAAGGCTGTGTGGCTCAGTGAGCCCTCCAGGGTCATAGTAAGTGGCTTTGATGTGTGTCATTTGAGGGATTCTGAGGAGCCTCACGCATCCCCACCCAAGAGGAAACGCTTCCTGCACCAGCTGTGCAAGTGCCGGTCTCTTCTGGCTCAGCCATTCAGATGGGCATTTTCTCACGTCTCTTGAATCTTTATAGGTTCCATAAAGTTGCACACGACCTTGGGGTGCAGGCTCCTGAAGCTGTCAGAAATTATCATAAAACCTCTGAGAGACCAGGGGTTCTGGGTCCTGGGTCAGGAATCAGTGAGGTGGGCTGGAGGGGCCACGGGGGACAGGGCTCACAGCACATCTCCTGCTTCCCAGTCAATATGGGCTTTGGACAGACCCAGTGTCCTTCTGCTGAGACGGCCAAGGGTATCAGGCTTGGGTGAGAGCAGATGCCAGGCAATAGGATCATTAAGGGTCCTTCTAGCTGAGTTTTGATTTAAAAAAAACAGAATTCTAGGCACACAGTTAGCCAGTCTGAAAAGTATGAGGACACAGTACTGGGACTGTCCTTACATTTCCCATCAAGGGCAAATTTGGGGGATCCCACAACCACCCTCAGATTGTAGAACTCCATAAAAGGATTCACAGACTCATTTAAAGCTTCAGGATCCCAGTTATGGTCTATTACAGGGAAGGATGCAGTTTCCCATCAGCCATAGGGCAGAGTCTAGGCGGGTTTCTCACACGAAGCTTTCATTGTCCCCAGGATGGGTTACTGTCCTGGATTCAGTGGGGCAGGACACATGGAGCACTGCCCGCCAGGGATGCTCACCCTATTTAACAACAAATTACCCTGACCTGTCATCTCCAGCCCCTCCCAGAGGTCAGACTAATGCCCTAGAGCCCAGCTCCTCTGGAGGTCAGAACTGATATAATGTGACCCACAGGCCCATCACGTGTCAACTTGTCAGACTGTCCAGTGGCCAAAGTCCCAGACAGACGAGGACATTCTTATCAGCCAGAATATTCTTGGGGCCTAGGGACCACATCCTAGCAGCCAAGAGCAAAGAACTAGTGGACTCCTCACTATACACTAAAGTCCTTGAATGAAGGATTTCTGTTCTAATCCCACTTCTCTTTGTTTATCTGTGAAGTTCCCATTTTATACACATTTTGCAAGTGATGGTATTGGTCTGCCTTTGAGGTGTCTTTATCAAATACCTCTCTTAAGTTAAAGGTATCCTAAGATGACCTTTGCTTATTTATTCCATGTTTAAATAAGCACATGGAGCACTAACAATATCCAAATGAGGGTTTAAGGTTGGCAAAGTTTTTACGTTAGTAAAATTCTTGTGATTTACAATAAAATCTCTGTGGTTTATGCAGGATAGAGCTTGGTGAGCCTGTTTGGTAGACAAGCAAACTCTCTTTCTAAGGCTTTACTGTTCATTGTTACAGGGAAGAGGCAGATGTACTCCGTGAATTTCTGATCAAGCTGCAAACAGACTTGGCCAGGGAGGACCCAGACAGGCTCCAAAAATACCAGCAGGAAAAAGAGAGGTTTTTGAAGGAGTTTCCTCAGGTAAAACAGGAGCTGAAGAGGAGCATAAGAAAACTCCATGAGCTCGCAGACAAAGTTGACAAGGTGCACAGGGACTGCACCATCTCCAATGTGGTAGCCTCCTCCACCGGCGTTGCGTCTGGTGCCCTGGGCATCCTTGGGCTAATCCTGGCACCCTTTACAGCGGGCCTCAGTCTGGGACTCTCAGCTGCTGGAATAGGGCTGGGAGCAGCAGCTGCTGTGACAGGTGTATCAACCATGGTGGTGGAAAAGGTAAACACGTCATCAGCAGAAACCCAGGCCAGTAATATTAACACAGCTGAAATGATTGCCTATGGATGGAATCTCTACCAAGTTAAAGACTTTGGGAGATATATTCATGCCACCAGGGTGGCCAGAGGCAGCCCTCAATTTGTAGCCACTGCTCAGCGCTACCTAACCACCGGGAGACTCTCTGTCCGAAGTGCCAGAGTGAGAGGACATGTTGGAGGCACAGCTCAGGCAGTGAGTAGAGCAGTCCGCATTGGGCGTGGAGTTGCATCAGGTTTATTCTTGGCGCTGGACGTGTACTCCCTGGTGAGAGACGTACAGGACTTGCAGGAGGGGGCAAAGACAGCATCGGCTGAGAACATGAGGCAGAAAGCCCGGGAGCTGGAGACGAAGTTGGAGGAGCTCACCTGGATCTATGAGAGTCTGCAATAGGGCCCGACTGGCCACCCCTAGAGCAGTGCAGGGACCGGGGACGTGTACATGGTTGCGGAGAGAAACCACTTGTTTTGGACTAAAGAAGACACGGAGGGCAGAATAAGGGAGAGACAGGGAGACGAGCAGTGAGAGGCCAGGGATAGGGGAGCTTTGAAAACAGGAGAAAGCCAAAGAGTTAGGATTGCAGAGATCCAGCACAAGTAGCAGGGGCTCCTCTGTCGCCCTCCCCAGGGTTTGATATTCCAGCAAGAAGGGTTTCCCCTGGTGAGGGTCTCTAGCCCTACTTCGCCAGCATCAACTCACCTTTGAACTCAGTAGGTAGTGACTTGTTTGTTTCCATGTTTTATTAAAGTATAGTTGATTTACAATACTGTATTTGCTTCAGGTATATAGTAAAGTGATTCAATTATATGTGTATCTATGTACATATATATATATATTTTTTAATAAGTTCTTCAGTTCAGTCACTCAATCATTTCTGACTCTTTGCGACCCTGTGAACTGCAGCAAGCCAGGCCTCCCTGTCCATCACCAACTCCCGGAGTTTACTCAAACTCATGTCCATTGAGTCGACCATGCCATCCAACCATCTCATCCTCTGTCGTCCCCTTCTCTTTCTGTCTTCACTCTTTCCCAGTATCAGGGTCTTTTCAAATGAGTCAGCACTACACATCAGGTGACCAAAGTATTGGAGTTTCAGCTTCAGCATCAGTCCTTTCAATGAATATTCAGGACTGATTTCCTTTAGGATGAACTGGTTGGATCTCCTTGCTGTCCAAGGAACACTCAAGAGTCTTCTCCAATGCCACAGTTCAAAAGCATCAATTCTTCAGCACTCAGCCTTCTATAAAGAAGGCTCCAACTCTCACATCTGTACATGACTATTGGGAAAATCATAGCTTTGACTATAGGGGACTTTGTTAGCAAAGTGATGTCTCTGTTTTTTAATATGCTGTCTAGGTTGGTTATAGCTTTTTTTCCAAGAAGCAAATGTCTTTTAGTTTCATGGCTGTAGTCTCCATCTACAGTGATTTAGGAGTCCAAGAAAGTGAAGTGTGTCACTGCTTCCATTTTATCCCCATCAAGGAGGGCTGCATGATGCCAAATTCTCTCCCCACTCATGGAAGACGGACAGATGTGGACACAGCAGAGTGGGCCCCAGAGTCTCTGTGAAGGAAGAGTTCAGGCATCTTTCCCGCCGAGGTGGGGCTGTTGCAGAAATTAGTTGACACTTGATGCCAGTCGCAGAGGGTCCCCATTGGCCCTGCCAGACTCAGCTCCCTGTGGCCCCTAGGGGCTCGGGCCTTGAGCTCACTTCTTTGAACAAGAGGTAATTGATGTTTATGACTCATCTCGAGCTCTCAGGGAGCATTTATGGAAGGAAAGTACATTTTTAGACTACTGGAATGTTTAAGGATTTCTCTTCTTCTAAGGAAATGGCATTGTCCAGAAAACAGACCGACCAGCCTGTTGCCCCATTTGGGGGCAAGTCTGAACCTTAGTTTTCCCAGGTGACATTGAGATAGTAAATGTTTCCATCACAGGGCTGAGGTAGTTTGCACAACGGTGTGTGTGAAAGTGTTTTATGGACTGTAAAGGGTTCAGGTGCTATGTTACCCCACAAAGGCTCAGCTTTTTAACAATTTGTTTTAATTTTAAAATCATCAAATTTACCATTTTACCCACTTTTCAGTGTACAGGTCAGTGGTATTAAGGCCACTCACATCATTGTACAACCAATGTCACCATCCATCCACAGAATGTTTTACATCAAAAATGAAACTCTGTCCCAATTATATACTAATACCTCATTCTCCCTCCTCTCCACCCCTGGAAACCACCAGTGTGCCCCTGATTTTTATGAATTTGACTCCTCTCAGGGCCTCATGTGAGTGGAATCATACAATATTTGTCCTTTGTGATAGGATTTTGTTTCTTTTTTACTTCCTGTGGTAAAATATACACAACATAAAATTTACCACTTAACCATTTTTAAATGTACAGGTGAGTGGTTTCAAATGCATTCGTATACTGTGCAGCCATCACCACCATCCATCCCCATAGTCTTTCTTCCTGAAACCTGAGACTCCTCTTGACTCTGAGTCCCCTTCCCCCTCCCACAGCCCCTGACAACCACTACCCTACTTTCTGTCTTTATCCATTTGCCCCCTCTGCAAACCTAATAAAAACAGAAAATACAATAAATTTCTTGTGACTGTTTTATTTCACTGAACATAATATTCTCAAGGCACATCTAGGCTGTAGCGTGAGTCTGAATTTTCTTCCTTTTAAAATAATTTTTTAAAAAAGAACTTGCTTCCTTTTTTAAGTGAGTAATAGTCCGTGGTACATATAGACAGAATTTCTCTTATTTTTCTTTCTTCCTACTTTGGCTATTGTGACGAGAGCAGCCTGGCAGTGAGTGGCCGAGACCCGTTCCCTTGAGGTCACCTGTGCTGTCAGCCTGGAGGGCATCCCTTGTGCTCTGCCCCCTGGGGTCCACCTCCATCAGCAACTCTGATGACTCTAAAGCCCTCTGGTCACATGCTCAGTCTGAAGCTCCCTACTCACTCCCACTGATCCTATAAAAAGTGACGAGGACAGGCAGGTGGGTCGCTGTAGCCATCCTGGGGTACTTCTCTTGTGATGTTGGGGTTAAGTGGAGCCCAATTTTATCATCATTAAATCTTTAGGATCTTGAAATGGGTGGTCTCAGCTCATGCCCCTGGGTTGAAGCCTTGCTGAGTCCTCACCTGATTTGAGTCTGCAGCTCCCATGGCTGCTCTCCCATGGACTTGTGTTTATTGAGCCCATGATGGACTGGCGTCTATTAGGCGTTCTCAGCAGAGGACCTTCATGACAGCTGGACACAGCTCCTCTGGGTTAGCTGAGTTCTGCATCTCAGGGAGGTTTTGCTTAACTTCCAGACAAACTCATGCTAGTGGAAGAGAGAAGAATCAGTAGGAGGGAGTTTACTGGGGGAAAATGATTTAAAGGAAAGAAAAACAAGGAACCTTAAACAAGGAGTTACATTTACAATAGGGAGTGACAACCTTGGTTCTTGGTGCCTCCCCTGAGTTGCTGGAAGAAAGCCCCCTCCTCGCCCCTGCCATCAGCTACCTTACTGCACAAATCAGGTCAGATTCCTGGTTTGTGTCCCAGGGTAATTGTAGAGTGTGGTCCTCATGGAGTAACACCCATCACTCCTCTGTCCCTCCCTCTAAGATGGGGAAGGTGGCCATGATGACTAGGGCCGTTTTCTGGGATGAAACAGCCCTGAAGGATGGGCAGGTGTGCCTCCATGGGGGGTCCAGCCCCACTGCTCCCCCTTGTGGTTGGGGCAAAAAAGAAAAGTCCACCAGGACTCTCAGGCTGTAGGACCTTTTCTTCTGTTTCTTTATCTGAAAAATGCAGCCAACATGTCCTAGACATGATGTGAGAGTAAAACAGGAAAGGTACGGACAGAGCCTGCACAGAGCGGGGCTAATGCTCAGGCCTCCATACACTTTGGCTCTTTGCTCAGGAACCAAGCAGAAAATAAGACTGGTTTTCTGTTGTTGACTTTTGAGTTGCCAGATCACTAGCCTTCCTATAAAGGTCCTCCATTTCGAGAAAAGGAACTGTGCACCTAATAATCCAGGGTAGGAAAGAGCAGCGTGCTCTCAGCCCTTCCCACAAACTTTGCATCCATCAAATGACCTTAACCACCAAGGCTGGGCCTCCTCAGGCGAGTTGCTAGACCTGAAGGCACTAGTTCTGTGCCTGTCAGCAGGGCCAAGTCTAGAAGGACTTGATCGAAGGAGTGGGGGTGGGCATGAAGAGAGAGGCTGAGGGGTGGCCTTAGGCCCCTCTCCCAGGTACCAAGGGAGCAGAGCAAGGACAGGGGACTCTGCAGGGGAGGTCCTGGAGGGCTTCTCATTGGAGGTGATGCCAGACTTTGTCTTTGCAGGGTGAGTATGATTTCTGCAGTTTCAATGCAGCAGGTGTCCCTGGCAGAAGGACCTGCATGAACAAGCCCTAGAAGGCACGGTGATGTGACCCTCAGCAGCAGCAGTATGACCCGTATGCGGTGAGGAGCTGGTGTGTTCTGGAACTGTGCCACGTGCTGGTGGCATGAGGGTGAATAAAGCAGGCAGGCTGGTGAGCCGGTGGGTGGAGAGGGCTGAGGGGGTGGAAGGACGGCCATGAGTAGGGGAGTGGTTGGCCAAGGGACTCACGGTGTGTTGATCGCAGGTCAACGTCAAGAAGCCGAGGCAGGGTGGGCTGTGTCAGAAGGACGTGGGATGTCAGGGCTGGGCTTGTTTCTCTAAGGAGGCAGCAGCAGGGTGGGAATAGTTTTGGGCGGGGCCTGGTCGGCAGAATGATGGTAACTTGAGCCACTCAGAAGTGAGGGTTTCACTTTCCCTTCTGGTTCTCCAAATATATCTGGGACCACAAGGTGTACGAGGTTTGTTGCAGAGACAGAAGGCGGCTGCATCTGCAGAGCTGAGAACAACTGGATCTTGTTCACACTCAGCCAGAGGAAGACTCCTAGGTAAGCAGGGGGTGGGTAGGACCCCCGCCCATCTCCCCATCCTCAGGGTGACTGTCTGAGCAAAGGGTGATCTCACTACAGAAGGAAAACGGAAGCTCAGGGAGGTGAGGTCATGGCCCGAGGCACAGGTTAAGCAGGGGCAGAGCCTGGATGTGGACTCAGGTGTGTCTGTGTTCCTACAAAAGCTTTCCTAAACCAAGATGACATAGAGCATAGACAATGTAGGTCTCACATTGCAGTTTACTGGCAGAGGGTATTCTGGAAAGTGCAGGATGCCCATAAATGGAAACACTCAGAAATGTGATGACACTGTCTATCAGAAAGAACTTTTATCAAGACAGACAAGGAAAACAAATATAAGTACTCCACTGCAGGTAAAAGAAGTGTGGTGCTGTGTCTTCATGAAGCTGGTTGCTTCATGTCCCAGTAACGGGTCCCACACCTCGTATTCTAACCAGGCTGTGCCCGGGAGGGTGGAGGGAGCCCCCGAGGCCCTGGAGCAGGAGGAGCAGCAGAGAAGAGACAGGACACCTGCCCAGTGCTGGGAGCTGAGGAAACTCCACACAGACAGACCCGCAACCAGGAAAGTGCAAGATTCCAGGGGGGCCTGGAGAGGAACTGGGGGAGGCAACAGGGGGAGGAGGCTTTGGAGTGGGAACTCTAATTACAGGTAACATTTCACCTGGTGAGGCAGGTGGAAAAAGGCACTGCAGGGGGAGGAGCAACCTGAATGAAGGCCTGGAGGCTGGGGGGGAATCAGAGTCCAGGGAGCTGGGAGTCCTCCAGGTCCCCGAACCAGGCCCTATGGGGTCAGGAGGGTGAGGACGACAGGAGTAGGAGCACCAGGAGGGCCTGGTGATGGGCTAAGGACTCTGAATCTGACCCTGCCTTTACCCCTCCTGTCCTTGCCCATAGAGTATGCGCTGTACCACATGGAGGGAGATGTTTGGTAGAATCTCTGTCTGCCCACAGGGAGGGGAGGGCTCTGTGTCTGGCCATGCGGTTGGGCAGGGACAGGCTTCCCCACAGTCCTCCCTTTTCCCAGAAACAGCCTTTCCAGGAAGTGACCTGGAGGCTAAAAGAGGAAGATACTCGCAATAGAAATCCATCAGAACGGAGCATCGCCCAACATCTACACCCAACTGAGGCCCAAGACAAGGGTCAGGGCCAGGACAAGAATGGGAGGGAAGGACAGAAGGATAAGTCAAGGGTCATGATGCATTTACAATTCTTTGGCCTCATCCAGGAGCTGGCCCTTCTGCTGGAGCCCTTTTCTTTCTGGCTTGAAGTTTCCTTCTCATGTTTCATGATTTCAATTGGCTGCCCTGGCTCCTGGGGTCCTGCAGCTTTGAGGCAGAGAAGGAGGCAGGGGAGCAACCAGCTCTCCTCTCCCATCTGCTTGCAGGCAGGCCACCTCTGTGAATACTCTCCCATCCACAAGGTCAGTGCCTCTAGCCTCTGCCACCAGGCACACTCCCTAGTGGACAAGCTGATGGTTACTCTTCCTGAGGGACAACCCTGGGCATTACAGAGAGAAGGTGATAGAAAGATAGATCCTAGGATGGGGCGTAGGGGAGGGGATTTGGGGAAGG
The DNA here is from genome assembly GCF_963930625.1 of Muntiacus reevesi. Classification (NCBI taxonomy): domain Eukaryota; kingdom Metazoa; phylum Chordata; class Mammalia; order Artiodactyla; family Cervidae; genus Muntiacus; species Muntiacus reevesi. The sequence continues at coordinate 20,402,129 of NC_089249.1, forward strand.
CTCTAAAGATATGGGACAACTCTAGATTGGGTGCTGCTGAGAACAGGGGTCAGTTCTACCAGTGTGAGTCTCAGTAACTCCATCTGTGGAGTTGGGGACCAGAGTGAGGATAAAGGTGAAATTGGTAGAGAAGGAATAGTCATGCTTTTCAACCAAGGGAGGGGTGTTTCCTTGGTGGGGGCACATGATGCATGTTTGCTCTCTTCTTCACTCCTGCTCTCGGGGTGACCCTGTGTGAGGCTGGAGTTCTGTGAGAGCCTTTACATTCAAGAGGAAAAGAACATCACCCTGTTGTGATAGCAGGCCAGCTTTGGGATGTCAGGGGTTCTCTCTCTCTCAATCCTTTATAAACATTCCTGTGAATAAACAGAATGAAATATCCCCTCAGACTTCAAGACAGCTCTTCTTATTAAATTTATTTCATAACAAAATATTTCCTATTATACTTCCTCTTCTTTACATCATGAAAAGAAAAGAAAGAAAGATACCAGCTCAGTCCTGTCCAACTCTTTGTAGCCCCATGAACTGTAGCCCACCAGGCTCCTCTCCATGGGATTTCCTAGGCAACAATACTTGAGTGGGTTGCTGTTTTGCCCGATGTCCGAATCCCCGAGTGGGAAGAGAGAAGGCTTCTAAGACAATGCAATTTGCAAAAAAGGGAAGTTTATTACTGACTCGAGTCAGGGCTTTTTGCCGCAACCAATGCAGTGGTGCAGGTTCAGAAAAAAGCCCCGAGCCCCAGCTGTTACATAAATTTATAGGGTGAACATAAGCAGTTGGTAGCTGGCTTAAGCGGATTGGTTACATGTTTGCAAAGCAATTTTATTGGTACAAACTTTCGCTGGCTTTTATCAAACCTGGGCGTTCGCGGGCTTTTCAGCTCTCCCTTTGTTTCTTACTGGGCGCATATTGATTGGCTGGCTCCAGGTTCCCTGATGGGGGCGGGGAATCCCACCATTTCAGGGGAAACCGAAACCCAGGTCCGGGCCGCCTGCCAGCCCCAGCAGCCCCACAGTTGCCATTTCCTTTTCCAGGGGATCTTCCCGACTCAGGCACTGAACCCACATCTCTTGCATTTTTCATCTCCTGCATTACCACTAGTGCAGTTTTTAAACTTTATGTCTCCCTTTTTGGCCACACTTTATCTAAAGTCCTCTCATTTGATGATATTATGAACTCATGGCCTTTCACAGACTCAACAAGGCCCAATGAAATATATTTATAGTAACATTACCTTTTATTATTATTATTTTTTTTACTGTTATATGTGGGTGTCCCTTTTGACCACTTCTCTGATCATCTTCAAGAGCATCCTTGCCTCTACAGGAGTAGAGAAGCCAGCCTGTGGGTATCACCTCCCCTGCAAGGGACCTTCCTTCCTTTGATGGACAGAAGCCTGCCGGGCCAGCCGGAAGATTTCAGCGAGCAACACGACGCGTTCCTTTAGGCTAAGAAGTAAAGACACAGAACAGATGGGGTCGAGAGGATCGCTGCAGTCAGCGATGATTCTTTATTTCTCAGGGTTACATTTATACTAAACCAAGAAGAGAATCTTAAGAAGAGAAAATATTTTTCCATAAACATCACTTTGAGATAACCGTCACCAGAACCCTCTGATAACATCAAAGACATCCCGTTTATCTTAAGGGTGGTCGTGAAAGGCTTATCCATCTGTGTCATGTGTGCATTCAAGGCTTACAAATGTTCTTTAAGATTAACTTAGATAATAAATTCCAGAGAGGGGTGGCGGGACAGAGAGCTATGTCCGCGAACAGACCCTTGAGGATCAAGGCAGCTCCCAGAGCCAGCCTTTTGGTTCAGGCCGCTCCCCACAGAAGCCCATGGGTGCACATGTGGGTGGGAAAGATGCTGCTGGACAATATCTGTTTAAGGTCAAGTTCACTCTCATTATTCTAGTTTAACCCTGTTTTCATGCCTACTTTTCTAGAGAACTTGGTTTCATCAACACGAACATGCCTCCTACAGTGACAGTTGTCACAGCAAGAGTCATAGATTTCTTGTTGGCACATAATTCAACTGCTTCCATCATCTTTAAGGTGGTAATGCTAGAAACCATCCATTCTTGTGGGTTACTGATTACAATAAAGTGACTTCTGCTGTCTTAGGGCTTCCCTGGTAGCTCAGACAGGAAAGCGTATGCCTGCAATGTGGAAGACCTGGGTTCAATCCCTGGGTGGGGAAGATTCCCTGGAGAAGGAAATGGCAACCCACTCCAGTACTCTTGGCTGGAAAATTCCATGGATGGAGGAACCTGGTAGGTTATAGTCCATGGGATTGCAAAGAGTCGGACACAACTGAGCAACTTCACCAGTAGCTGTCTTAGAGTTAAAACAATAAAAAATCCTTAGTGCATATGGTTAAAAACATCAATTTCTACAAGGGGTTCTACTCATTCCTTCCCAAGGAAAAGCTATTTCTTTCAGTTCAGTTCAGTCACTCAGTCGTGTCCAACTCTTTGCAACCCCATGGACTGCAGCACGCCAGCCTCCCTGTCCATCACCAACTCCCAGAGTTTACTCAAACTCAGGTCCATTGAGTTGGTGATGCCATCCAACCATCCCATCCTCTGTCTTCCCCTTCTCCTCCTGTCCTCAATCTTTTCCAGCATCAGGGTCTTTTCCAATGAGTCAGTTCTTCTCATCAGGTGGCCAAAGTGTTAGAGTTTCAGCTTCAGCATAGTCCTTCCTATGAATATTCAGGACTGACTTCCTTTAGGATGGACTGGTTGGATCTCCTTGCAGTTCAGGGGACTCTCAAGAGTCTTCTCCATCACCACAATTCAAAAGCATCAATTCTTCGGAGCTCAGCTTTCCTTATAGTCCAACACCTCACATTGAAAGAACCATAGCCTTGACTAGATGGACCTTTGTTGGCAAAGTAATGTCTTTGCTTGTAAATATGCTGTCTAGGTTGGTTGTAACTTTTCTTCCAAGGAGTAAGCGTCTTTTATTTTATTTTATTTTTTCAATTTTGAGAAATTTTATTTGACTGAATTTAAATGAAAAATAGTTGCATGATATAACAAAATCCACAAGACTCTCCCCAAGTAAGCGTCTTTTAATTTCACGGCTGCAGTCACCATGTGCAGAGATTTTTGGAGCCCAACAAAATAAAGTCTGTCACTGTTTCCATTGCTTGCCCATCTATTTCCCATGAAGTGATGGGACCAGATGCCATGATCTTAGTTTTCTGAATGTTGTTTCAAGCCAACTTTCTCACTCTCCTCTTTCACTTTCGTCAAGAGTCTCTTGAGTTCTTCGCTTTCTGCCATAAGGGTGGTGTCAACTGCATATCTGAGGTTCTTGATATTTCTCCTGGCAATCTTGAGTCCAGCTTGTGCTTCATCTAGCCCAGCATTTCTCAGGTGTATTCTGCATATATGTTAATTAACCGGGGTGACAATATATAGCCTCGACGCACTCTTTTTCCAGGTTGGAACCAATCTGTTGTTCCATGTCCAGTTCTAACTGTTGCTTCCTGACCTGCATACAGATTTCTCAGGAGGCAGGTCAGGTGGTCTGGTATTCCCATCTCCTTCAGAATTTGCCACAGTTTGTTGTGATCCACACAGTCAAAGGCTTTGGCATAATCAATATAGCAGGAGTGGATGTTATTCTGGAACTCTTGCTTTTTCAATGATCCAACGGATGTTGGCAATTTGATCTCTGGTTCCTCTGCCTTTTCTAAATCCAGCTATTTCTTTAGATAGTTGATCAAGGTCTTTAAATTATATTTGGAGAAGGAAACAGCAACACACTCCAGTATTCTTGCCAGGAGAATTTCATAGATAGAAGAGCCAGGTGGGCCACAGTCCAAGGGCTCACAAAGAGTCAGACATAGTGAGTGACTAACACACACACAAATGTTGATATTACAACATTGGGAGGTGGAATCATGTGAGAATGTGCTCAGGATACAGGAATCTGGACTTGAATTCTGACTCTAGCACTAGCTGTGTGGTTTGAGTAAATTACTTAACCTCTCTGAGTTTCAGTTTCCTTTCTTATAGGATTATTGTGAGAATTAAAAGTAAGTGAATTCATACCAAGCAATTGGAAAGGTGCCTTGTGCATAGCGGGGTGTCATCAACCACAATCGCTAATTAGTATTAGGTATTGCATTTTTCATTTTTTTGACTTAAAAATTTGTATATTATTTATTTATTTCTTACTAGGAAAAATAAGGATTTCATTTACTTTTATACTTTTAATACCCTTCCCCATCTTCTGCTTGTATCTTTATTCCTCTAATTTTGTATCCTCTATTAGGAAGTGTTGCACTTGTAAACATTTTATTTACATATTTATTTGTTACACTCTCAACTGGAGCTACTATTTCTTTACTCCTAGCTTTGTAAACAATGCTTCCTTTCAGGGCTTCAGCTCCCAAGTTCTATAAGTGTATTTTAATTTTTATACTGAGTAACTGAATTGATAAATATTATATATATCAACAATACTTCAGTTTTAAAACAGCATCCAAAATAATCAAAATGGGAAAACCAGGACACGGACATACATTAATTTACCTTGGATTTTTTTAAAAAAACTTCAAGAAGAGAGTTTACATATTTGTGACATTTTAATACTTTTTTTTAGAACTCAGTTCAGTTCAGTTCAGTCGCTCAGTCCTGTTCAACTACTGTGACTCCATGAATCACAGCACACCAGGCCTCCCTGTCCATCACGAACTCCTGGAGTTTACTCAAACTCATGTCCATCGAGTTAGTGATGCCATCCAGCCATCTCATCCTCTGTTGTCCCCTTCTCCTCCTGCCCCCAATCCCTCCCAGCATCAGGGTCTTTTCCAACGAGTCAACTCTTCGCATGAGGTGGCCAAAGTATTGCAGTTTCAGCTTCAGCATCAGTCCTTCCAATGGACACCCAGGACTCATCTCCTTTAGGATGGACTGGTTGGATCTCCTTGCAGTCCAAGGGACTCTCAAGAGTCTTCTCCAACACCACAATTCAAAAGCATCATTTCTTCAGAGCTCAGCTTTCTTCACAGTCCAACTCTCACATCCATATATGACCACTGGAAAAACCATAGCCTTGACTAGACAGACCTTTGTTGGCAAACTAATGTCTCTGCTTTTTAATATGCTATCTAGATTGGTCATACCTTTCCTTCCAAGGAGTAAGTGTCTTTTAATTTCATGGCTGCAGTCACCATCTGCAGTGATTTTGAACTTATACCAAATAGCTGCACATGCTTCTGGGAAGATCTTTAGTATTTCCTGATGTTTCTAACTGGCTTCATTTTCGCCCTTGCACTGCTTTTCTTCAACATTTGCTCCATTTCTTTACAACTGTGCCTCATGTGATACCGAGTCCCCTGTCCCCACAGACTCTAGACTTCTTATCCCATTCTGGGCTGGTTTCTCTCTAGGTCTGCTGCGCGTCCAGCTGGGATCCTTGGATTTCCTTCCCACTGGGTTGATGTTCCTGATTCCTGGATCCCACATCTATCTCTCTCATGGGTATCCTTTATCTTCCTCCTTAATTAAACAAACACATAATCTAATTTTTTCTTGCGTCTCATTCTCAAGTAATTTCTAAAGGTCTGGTGGCTGCTGTGAATATGGGATGGGATGTGGGGTTGGTCAACTTGTCCCCTGCTCTCCCCTCAGCCTCCCTCTCATCTTGCTCCCTCTCTGGGGCTCTGCCCAGCAGACCAGTCTTCTCTCCTGTGAACATGCTCCCTGTTTCTCTCCCTCTCCTGCACTCCTCTTTATTCAGCTATCGCTTCTCCATCCAGTGAGTCTTCAAGCATTTGTTGAACACTCTGGTCTCCTGTTGCCCCTATGCTTGTTTTTATTAACAGCAGAGGAAGAAGAGGGAGGTTATGATTCTTGACCCAGTGAGTGGGGTGGCCAGTCTACCAGGGGCAAGACCTCTGACCTTGGCCAAATCATATAACTTCTGTACTTCAGCTTCCTTATGTGTAGATGGGAATACAATGTACACATATCAAATGTTAATGGAATAACATACAAGTTATCATATGTAAAGTTTCAGAGCCAACACCAATGCAGAGCAATGACCACAAACACAAGTCACTCTTATCCGAAGCTGTTATTATACCTGTAAATATCTTTATTATCATTTCAGTCAGGTCTCAGGAGGAGGAGTTGACAAAGGCTCTTTTGCTTTCTTAAAAGAGTAGCTAAATGTAATCAACATCTGCTTTCCTTCCTCGTCTCTCGTGGCAAGATAATCACATGCAGAACCAAAATAAAATTTTTATATACAAAGACCTGAGCTTTTTTTTTAAAAGACCACTGAGAATGGGAAAGTCTGAAAGGATGTACATCCTCATATATTATGAGTGCAAACATAAGTTATGACAATTTGTTTGCATAACAACAGGTATCAAATTTTATGAAATTTATGAAACCTATGAAATAGGTACGAAAATTTTTTAGGTATTGATGCCTTGTAATTTAGTAATTGTACTTCTAGAAATAGCTTAAGGAAACAGTCTCAGATGTGAGTGAAGTTTAATACAAGGAGAATGTTCTTTATTATTTACACAAGGTATTAAAGACAACCTAAACTCCAACAGGGGAGGACAGCAGGGGAGGACGGGGCACCATTCAGGGTCCTCAGCCACACAGGGCAAGGATACAGGAAGTGGGCTGGGGCTGGTGGGACTCCAGGCCCTTGTCAGATAAAGGCTCTTGCAGAAGCAAGGAAGACCTGGGCTGTCAGAGTTGCACCACCAGGAATTTTGTCAAGGCAGACTTGAGCCTTGGGGGCAAGACATCACTTTAGAATGAGAAGAGTCATTTACCAATAAACATATATTCGCAAGTAATTATTTTCATATATTAAATGGAGTAGAGCATAGTCATCACAAACTGGAATCTGGATCAGAAAGACTTGGGTTGAAGTCCAGGCTCTGGCACCAGTGTGAAAAACTGGGCTGACCTAAAGTTAGATTAGTTTCAGGAGCCTGCAAGTCATAGACACTGGATCAACATCACCTATTGCCAGTTAGTAACAGAGTTGCTCCAACCTCATGTAATTTCCAGACTATTCCTTCCTATCTGTTCTTCTGTTTCTGGTTTTATTACTCCTATAACTTCACAGATGGCTGTCTCCTCTGTGATTATTTTTCTCCTCGTACCCCAACAGGATAACAGGACTACGACTTGGAGGAAGTTGGACGGAGATGAGGAACTTTCCCTGACTAGTGACCTACAGAGCCCAGGAGACAGAGAGCCACACTGGGTTAAGTCCCCGCTGGCACTGGTGGCCGTCCCAGGGGAACCCACCAGGGACCTCACCATTCCCTGATCCCTGCAGGCACTGCTCACTCGTGATCGAGCCCACAGTCTGTTTTCTCTTCCTCAGTGGTAAGGTCACACCTCCTTCCAGCCTGACAGAAACAAGGAGGTGAAGGGAGATCTCTGAGAGCCCGCTGCTGCCATCATGAGCTCAGAAAACCTCGGAGACCGCTCAGCTAGGCCGCTGCCTCTTTTCTGGCCAGTTCCTACATGTGACCCAGAATTGAAGGTGGTTCCTCCAGGCATAGTTAACCTACAGAGGAATCAAGAACCAAGAAGAGGAGGGATAAGCTGCCAGTCTCTGCTAGAAGTGGTAACTCACAAACACACAGGCCCTGTATTCTCTCTCTTTGTGTGTGTGCAAGTGCTCATCTGTTCAGTCCTGTTCAATTCTGTGTGACCTCATGGACTGTAGCCTGCCAGGCTCCTCTGTTCGTGGGATTTTCCAGCAAGAATACTGGGAGTGGGTTGCCATCTCCTATTCCAGGGGATCTTCCCAACCCAGGGATTGAACCCACAACTCCTGTGTCTCCTGCATTGGCAGGCCAATTCTTTACCACTGTACCACTTAGAAAGCCCTCGTTCTCTTTCTAAACATTGAAATTGTAGATTCCTGAAGACATCTAAATCCTAGGATTAGATAATGATTTCTGGAGGTTTGGAAGTCCAAGATCATCAAAGTAGTGGTGGTTTCAGATGAGAACATTCCACATGGCTTGCAAATCCTAACTGCCCTCTAACTGTGTCCACACATGGCCTTTCCTCTGGAGGAGGGAAGAGGAAGAGAGAGAATCGGTGTGTGTAGTCACTCAGTCGTATCCAACTCTTTGCGACCCCATAGACTGCAGCCCACCAGGCTCCTCTGTCCATGGGATTCTCCAGGCATGAATACTGGAGTGGGTTGCCGTGCCCTCCTCCAGGGGATATGGAGGTTCAATGCAGGGATTGAACCCAGGTTTCTCTGGCCTTGCAGGCAGATTCCTTACCATCTGAGCCACCAGGGAAGCCTTCTGCAGGGGAACATCCTGACCCAGGGATCGAACCTGGGTCTCTTGCATTGACAGGAGGATTCTTTACCACTGAGCCACCTCTCCTGCGTGAGAATCTGAAGTCTTCTTTTCTTATAAGGACAACAATCGTATTGGATTCAGGCCTCACACTTATGACTTCATTTTACCTCAATTGCCTCCTTAAAGGCTCAACCTTCAAATAGTCACTGGGGGTTAAAGCTTCACCATATGAATTGGGGGCTGAGGGCAGGAAAAGCAGGTCCATCCATGACCCAAGTGGCTCTACCAACAGTGCCCAGGTGATCACTCCCCAGGAAGATGAATTTTAACAATTTATACTAAAGAGCATTTTTTTTAAAAAGAATTGTTCTAGAATTTATTGCAGTTAGCATTTTATGATAACAAGAGCAGATCATTCTTAAGGCATCAACTGTGTTTATTAATTTAAATAAAAATAAATGATCCCTGTCACACACAGATACAATTCTGTGAGGCTACTTCTGTGAGCTGTGAGCGAATCCAGTATCCTTGACCTCCAAGGAGAAGACTTCAATCTGAAGCCAGAGACAAGGCTGGATCACTCAGAGTTTCTTTGTAATAGAGTTTCATTAAACTGTAAATGGGGTAGAGAAAGTTTCTAACATAGACTTCAGAAGGGGACAGAAAGAATGTCCCCTTGCTAGTTTTTAGCAAGGCGTTATATACCTGATCAGTTCAGTCAGTCAGTTCAGTGGCTCAGTCGTGTCCGACTCTTCGCGACCCCATGAATCGCAGCACGCCAGGCCTCCCTGTCCATCACCAACTCCCGGAGTTTACTCAAACTCATGTCCTTCGAGTCGGTGATGCCATCCAGCCATCTCATCCTCTGTTGTCGCCTTCTCCTCCTGCCCCCAGTCCCTCCCAGCGTCAGAGTCATCTCCAATGAGTCAACTCTTCACATGAGGTGGCCAAAGTATTGGAGTTTCAGCATATAATTGATAGCAAGTTACTAATCAGATTTTAAAAATGCCTCAGACAGAGTGCTGCACCAGGCTCCTCTCCCACAACATGCATTGTGAGAGAGAATGGCACAAGGGGGCTCACCTCTGGCCATAAAACAATTGACATGAATCTTGAAGAAAGCCAGATTTCCAAGAAAATGAATAGCTACATTAACACAGCTGAAGAAAAACATTTCCATGAGAAAGACACGTTGGTTAGCTCAAGGTTTGAGAAAAAGTTAAGTTCAGGGTGCACCAAGTGTCGTCATAGGAACACAGGATTACAAGGAACCTTTTAATCTCATGGAGATAAGGGGGAAAAAATGTCTGCCACTAACAGTTTATTTCCTCCTGCCACTTGGGGACCCCTGTCCTTCCTCCCTGACTGTCATCCTTTATTTCTCCCCTTTTCATTTAGGAGAATATGGCTACTTGGGAAAAGGGTGGCAATTCTGTTCACACTGCTTTGAGATGGCCAGGGACACAGACCCTAAATGGTTGAGGCAGCATGTTCTGCTTAAACTCATATTGAGGATCTTTGATCCAGGAGGCCCCAAGTAATAGTTGGAGAAGGCTGTGGCACTTGGAGGAGCTTGAACAACCATTTGTAATTTAAAAGCCTTCATGCAGTCAGAAACACGTTGAATCAATCAATATATATATATTTGGAAACTATGCACCTGATGTGCTAAGTCACTTCATTATGTACGAATCTTTGAAACCCTATGTACTGTATGTAGCCTGCCAGGCTCCTCTGTCCATGGGATTCTCCAGGCATGAATACTGGAGTGGGTTGCCATGCCCTTCTCCAGGGGATCTTCCTGACCCAGGGATCAAACCCACATCTCCTACATCTCCTGCACTAGCAGGCAGATTCTGTACCACTAGCGCCACCTGGGAAGCCCAACTATGCACCTAGTGTCATATCATACCAGAGATAAGGCTGCTGTCCTCAGAGAGTACATGGATCCTTGGTAGTCAATGATTAACCTAGTGAATAGCATAAAATACTGGGGAATATTGGAAAACTAACAGATTTCTCTGGACATTGTTTATCTTGCCATTCTGAGAGACCTATAGATCTAGATGAGATTAGTTTGGAAAAGGGGTCTCACTTAGTTCAGAGAATTGTCAGAATCCAGTATAGTTCTGGGCTAATCAGAGACTAAAGAACCTTTGTAAAGAGAACTAGGCTTGGGAATCAAGCAGTCCTCTTTTGAATTAGCATGTTTTAGTCAAAGGTATGAAATTAATGATAAGAATTAGTTAGGAATTTCTGTAATGTCCTCCAATGCCAAGTGACCACTAACATCCTATTTCCCACTACTCCTTGATGAGAGGTAGAAGGCATAAAGAGTATTGCCAGCTATAAAATAAACTGCACTCCAATGCTTGTGAATCCTAAGATAAATATTTTTTTAAATAGAAGAAACTCACTGAATCAAATGATTGCTAAGCAGAACAAATGCAGTCTACATAAAACTAAAGTTAGAAACCTCTTAATTACACAGAAAACCAATGGAAGAATTAATGATTTTAAGAGAAGGATAATTTTCCCCATAGCCCCACTGGTATGAATGATGTCTTCATGAGCCTGGGCCACCTTTCCCAGTGAATACTGGGGACCTATTACTGGTCTCAACCAACCAATTTTCATTCTGGCTTGGAGGGCTGCTGCAAACTGCGGAAATTCCTCCTTGGAGGATGAGTGGACAGCTACTCTTTTATACTAGATTTCTTTGTCATGAATCCTGGGGTTTATTTCAATAGGACCTCTGCTGCCAACAACTATTACTTGTCCTCCATGTGACAAAAAATTTAAATCTTTGCTAAGATTTATATTAGCAAACATTTCAATAATCACATCAACTCTTTTTTCAGCAACAGATTTCTTAATTTTATCAATATAATTAGCTTCTTTGTGACTAAACAGTTCGTGAGCCCCATTTTGCAAAGCACTCTTTTGTCCTTCCTTCAGTAGTAGCTGGCCCAAAATCTTTAAGCCATAAGCTCTAATCATTTGGCTTGCTGCTCTCCCAGCTCCTCCACTAGCCCCAGAACACTTCCTCCAGCTTTCACACGGACACTGTGGAGCAGAGCTTGATAAGCTGTAAAACACGATATGCTGATGGCAGCTCCTTGTTTAAAGTCCAGTATTTGGGGGAAGCATGTGAACAGTGTGATGGGCTCCCAGAGCATACTTGGCGTAACCCCCAGAGGTTGTCCTGGTAGTAAATGTCACCTTTCTTGAAAGCAGATACATTCTCTCCAGCAGCTTATACTATCTCAGCCACATCTCAGCTAGGAGTATAAGGTAGAAATGGTTTTATAATGTGAGTGCCAGAGTGAATATACGTCCACTGGGTTTACATCACATGCTTGGACTTTGTTAGAATGTAGTGGTCTTTCAGAATTGGTATAGCAACATCCAACTGGAGTTTCAGCACTTTGGGTCCACCAAGTTAAAAAACTCAAATAGCTCTCTTCAGCTTCTATTGCCATGGTGATCTAGATACCTGTTCTAGAGTGGATGGTCAAAATCTGTGAGCCCTCCCCCAGGTTACACAGGGTTAAAAAAAAAAAAAAAAAGCTACCCAATACCATTTATGATCCACCACAAAATCTTCTGTGGTTTCCCAGTGACTCAGACAGTAAAGAATCTGCCAGCAATGTGGGAGATCTGGATTTTATCCTTAGGTTGGGGAGATCCCCTGGAAGAGGGAATGGCTACTCACTCCAGTATTCTTGCCTGGAGAACCCCATGGACAGAGGAGCCTGGCGAGCTACAGCCCACAGGGTCACAAAGGGTCAAAAAGGACTGAGCAACTAACACTTTCCCTTTTTCTCTTCACAAATTCTTCTAACCTTATTCACTTTCCTTTCATCTAGATATTGAGATCTTCTTTGAGCAAGTCACTGAGTGTCTCTGGGACATACTGAGCAGGGAGGAACTGCTTCTCCTGCTGACTGAATTCCTGAGGAAAATTGAGGCGAAGGCTGGTTTGTCCAGGTAAGCTCCACAGGTGTATCGGTGTGTCAGGAAGGTCACCCACACCCCGCGGCACCAGACTAGATTTCTCCTAGCAGGCACACCTCCTCCAAGCAGGACCCTATGGTGAGGGTTGAGGATGTTCCTTCTCAGTATCTCATGAGGAATGTTTCCTCCATGTCGTTTGCTGGCATTGAACAACCTCAGGTTGAGAAAAGATGAAACCAATAAGGAAGAGGCAGATTATGTAATCTTGGACTAGTTACTGAGCTATTGTCTGCCTTCGCTTCATCATCTGTTCAGTTTTATTTGTGAGGATACTGAGCTCTTGCATGCAACGATCTTCCCATAATGACTGATACAGAGTAAGTATTCAATCAATATTAACATTTAAAAAGCTTGTTGGGAAGAGTTTTCTTTCTGGAGATGAGAACCAAGCAGAATTTCCTTTGGGGCAAGTCAGAAAATCCTGATGCCATCATTGATTACTCGGGCTTCTACCTAGATAGAGCCTTTCTAGTCCCCATCTTAGGAACTGTACCAACCCTGCAGGATCCTGCTGGCCCACAAAGCAGAGAGGCTGGAGAGAAACTGGGTGAAGCTGATGGGATCCTGGATCTAGCCCTGCCCAGCTCCTGGGTTCTGGGCTTATGTATTAGAATTTCAGACTTGCATATGTCCAGTGGGAATAGTAATTCAATCTGATGGACTATGGTGATGTCCTCAGAGCGAACTGCAGGGTCAGAGGTGGGGAACCAAGTGCAATCATCTCATCCAAAGGCCCAGGGAGGCCTGGACCAGGGTCAGACCCCGGGGTCAGGGTGGAGCAGAGGGTCCAGACTGGAGGACTAGTAGGCAGGCTTGGGCAGCATACCAGGACTAGCGTGAAGAGAGTGGGCCTCGAGGACACAGAACTGAAGAAGCTGTGACCCTAGCAGAGGTCCCCTGAGTGGGAGAGGGGACATTTCTTCCCTCCCTGATGGGATCCCCTTATGCTGGGCTAGAGGGCCCTGGGTGACCCTGACGGCACACTCTGCCTGGGACCTGGCTTCTCACACCATCTAGGACCCTCTTCTTGTTTACGTGGAGTCCCCCTGACAGTGGGAAGGCCATGTGGCTCAGTGAACCCTCCAGGGTCACAATGAGTGGCTGCGGCTATGTGTCATTTGAGGGATTGTGAGGAGACTCACGCATCCCCTCCCAAGAGGAAAACACTTCCACCGCTAGCTGTGCAAGTGCCGGTCTCCTCAGGCTCAGCCATTCAGATGGGTGTTTCCTCAAGTCTCTTGAATCTTTAGGGTTCCACAAAGTTGCACATGATCTTGGGATGCAGGCTCATGAAGCTGTCACAGATTAACATGTGACCCCTGAGAGGTCAGGGGCGCTGGGTCAGGAGTCAGTGAGGTGGGCTGGAGAGTCCAAGAGGAACCAGCAGCACATCTCCTGATCTCCAGGCCGCTGGGGCAGTGGACGGATTCAGGGACCTGCTGCTGGGAAGGCCAAGGACACAAGCCATAGAAGACAGTTGATGGCAGACTAAAGGACTGTTAAGGTGCCTTCTAGTTCTGACCTTGGAGTTTTGGGGTTGTTTTTTTTTTACAAATTCTAAGTCATAGAGACAGCCAATCTGCAAAGGATGAGGGCACAGTGCCCAGGACTATACTTTCATCTGAACCAATGGAAAATTTAGGGGATTCCCAAAACCCCCCTCAGGTTTGAGAATTCCCTAATGAACAGACAGGACTCACTGAGAGCCATTATGATCCCAGTGTATCACGGGAAGCCTATGGGTTTACATCAGCCACAGGGCAGAGTCTGGGCAGATTTCACCCCCGAAGCTTCGATTGTCCCCAGGATGCGTTACTGTTCTGGAGCTCGGTGAGTGGCAGGGCACAGGGAACACTGCCTGCCAGGGACACTCACCCGTTTAAAGACAAATTACCCTGACTCGTGGTCTCCAGCCCCTCCCAGAGGTCAGACAAATGTCCTAGAGTCCAGCTCCTCCAGAGGCCCCATCACATGTCTCCTTGTCAGACTGAACAGTGGCCAAAAGGTCCAGGCAGATGAGGACACTAGTATCAGCCAAAATATTCTAGGGACTTAGAGACCACTTCCCAGTAACAAAGAGCAAAGATCAGGTTGACTCCTCAGTACACACTGCTGCAGCTGCTGCTGATAAGTCACATCGGTCGTGTCCGACTCTATGCGACCCCATAGGTGGCAGCCCACCAGGCTCCCCTGTCCCTGAGATTCTCCAGGCAAGAACACTGGAGTGGGTTGCCATTTTCTTCTCCAATGCATGAAAGTGAAAATTGAAAGTGAAGCCACTTGGTCGCCACTCGGTCGTGTCCGACTCTTAGTGACCCCATGGACTGTAGCCTACCAGGCTCCTCCGTCCATGGGATTTTCCAGCAAGAGTACTGGAGTGGGGTGCCATTGCCTTCTCTATCACTACACACTGAGGCCCTTGAATGCAGGTTTTCTGCTCTAATCCCACTTCTCTTCGTTTCTCTGCGGAGTTCCCACTCACCAACTCTTTCGAAGTTCTGGTGTTGACCTGCCTCTGAGATGTCTCTACCAAATACATTTTTTTTTGGCTGAGCCACAAGACTTGTGGGAACCTCGTTCCCTGACCAAGGACTGAGTCATGCCCGAGGCAGTGGGAGTGCAGAATCATAACCTCTGGACCACCAGGGAATTTCATCAAATATCTCTCTTAAGTTACTAGTATCCTAAGGTGACTTGCTTAGCTGTTAGAGAATTGAATAAGTATATGGAGCCTCTACAAGGTATAAAACCTGTGTTTAATGTTGAAAGAGGAAATTTTATGTTTGTAAATTTGTTTTCTAATTGATTTATAGTACTACCTCTGTATTTATGCAGAATAGACATTTGGGAACCTATTTTACAGACAAGCAAACTGCCTTTCTAAGTCCTTGACCTTCATGTTACAGGGAAGACATGAATGCACTACATGAATATCTGAATGAACTGAAAAGAGACTTGTCTGGGAGGGACCAGGAAACGTTCCCAAAAGAACAGCTGGACAGGAGGAGGTTTCTGAGGAAGTTTCCTCGGGTGACTCAGCAGCTGGTGGAGCTCATAAGCAAGCTCCGGGAGCTTGCAGACAATGTAGACAAAGTCCACAGGGACTGTACCATTTCCAATGTGGTGACCCACAGCACCGGCACTTTATCTGGTGCCCTGACCATCCTTGGCCTGGCTCTGGCACCCGTGACAGCTGGGGCCAGTATGGCACTCTCAGTCACTGGGATAGGGCTGGGAGCAGTGAGTGCTGTGACCGCTGTGTCCACCAGCATCGTGGAACGTGTAAGTAGGTCATCAGCGGAAAACAAGCCAGTCAATTGATGTCAATTGATGTCCAGAAATGGAAGGTGCTCCTAGAGGTACTCAAGAGCAACCCCCACATTGTTGTCACAAGAGAGAAATTGACAAAAGCCAAGAAACACCTTGAAGTAAATATCCATGCCGTGGAGACAGGTGAAGCCAACCCTGACTCTGCAGCCTATGCAAACATCCTTGTGAGCCCTGGAAGAATCTCAGCCCCAGCTCTCCAACAGGTAGAGGCAGGTTTCAAAGGCACCGCTTCGGCAGTTACCAAAGGAGCCCAAATCGTGGGTGTGGCCACTTCAGGTGTCTTCCTTCTGGTGTATGTGGGCTTCCTGGTGAAGGAATCAATGCACCTGCATGATGGTGCAAAGACAGTATCAGCTGAAAACCTGCGGCAGCGGGCCAGGGAGCTGGAGAGGAAGTTGGAAAGCATCTGCAAGAGGACCCAACTCCACCCATGTTTTCCGGAGGCTCCGACTGGTCCTCTCATTCCTTCCTGAAGACGTCAGCAGTCATGGCCATCACCTGCCTGACCTTCGGAAATGTGAGTTCATTCCTTCAACAGTTCTTCCTCAGTTCCTGGAGAATTCCCATCCTGCACAGACTTCTCTGGGCAGGTTTCAGGCACCGGGTACAGAGCCATTCAGTGTCCCCCCCCAATCTTCCGGGAGCCCCTAGAGCTGGACCCCATTGAGTTCACTGTGCGGCTGATGCAACTCCACGGTGACGCGTGTCAGGTGAGAGCCCTGTGGTCCTGAGCAACAGAGACTGAGTCTGGCTGAGTGAGCGCAGAAGAGCGTGCACTGGGAGGGAAGAAGCCCAGGTCAGAGAATAGAAAGACGTCCCCAATGTTCACAGTTCAGGGAGGACAGAAAGCAGGACAGGTCCCCCTCCAGGATCCCAGTCTGGCCCCTGAGGTCCCGTGAGCAGACGGCTTAGGTCCAAACACCTGGAATCTCATTGTCAAGTTCCCAGGAGACAGAATAACTTGGGCCTGGGGACAGTATCTTGGACTAATAGTTCAGGCTGAAGGATGAGGAAGATGAATGAGTAACAGGGACCCAAACCCTGGGGGAAATTCTCAGAAAGAGAGGCTCCAGATTTAGTGCTTCCTGGATGCACACATTCCCTCTTCCCAGACCAACAGAAATGACTCTCCTCACACTGTTCTGGGTCCAACCACCCCACACACAACAGTAAGTGCCTCGCCCACTTCCCCAGCTGGAGACAAACACGAATCAATGCAACCTGCTGCATCTTACAGTGATGTCAGGGGTGAAGGGCTCCTGGGGGATGCCAGTGCTTCTCCTGCTCCGTTGGGCTCCCTTCTCAGTATTCTGCTTGTATGTTATGTATGTGCAGGCAGCAAGGAGGTGCAGTAGAGACCCTGGCCTCCAGGAACATTGCTCCCCTGATACCAGTCTTCATTGGGATCTCACTCCCTGTTCCTCTTTGCTGCAGGGAAATTCACACCTGGGGAGCCTGGGCTGGGCCATCGCTGTTTCATCACCATCACCTGGGTCCTCATCAGGTCCTCACTGCCCCTCTGAGAGCAGCTGGTATCACCCCCATGGAGAACAGGAGGAAGCTGGGCCCAGGGACCAGGAGAGTGGCTGAGGCCCCTGCCTGGGAAGGGCCATCCTGGGTGGGCCCTCTGGGTGCCTTGAGCCTCCTCCCTGATCCATGTTGAGCTGATTGGTCGGGAGAAGGCAGGGTGTCCTGTTCCAGGAGGAAGTGAATCAAGCCTGTGGTGTTTCTGTAGCACAGCTCATCCTGGCCCGGGGCAGTGTACCCACCCCCCTGGAAGCCCAGCCCATGCAGCTGTCTGTCCCCACCTGCTGTCCTGTCCCACGTGGGGAGACGGGCAGGGAGGTGTGCTGCACACGTGCGCCCGCCCCCCAGGGCCTGCGCGCCTCTGGGCGGAGCCTCTGCTGACAGTGTCATGTGTCTCTCATGCCTCGGTCTGGGCATCTTTAACATCCTGCTCCCATCTCTCAACAATGCCTGGAAGTTCATATTAACTTGTTCTTTTCCAAAGGGTGCTGTCCTGGACCTCACACCAGTGATGAAGCTGAGTCTGGGCATAGCCCTCCCTCCAACGATAGGGACATTGTTTTTGAAAGACAGCAGACGTGTTATGGCCAACCATTCTTTAACCTGATACTTAAAGAAGCTGTATATTTCATTATGAAAACATTACAACCAACAGTTCAGATTCAGGAAATGGGGTAAAACCTAGAGAAGTAAAATAATCCCCCCAGTAAGATTATTGGACATCTCCCTACAGCGCAGCTATGTTTTTAGAAGCAAACCTCAAACATCTTGTCATTTCTTCTGTACATACTTAAGTTCATCCCTATATTTCAAAAAGGTCTTTGCCTGGTGGCCAGATCCTAAAGAATCTGCCCGCAATGCGGGAGACCCAAATTCATATCCCTGGGTCAGGATGACTTCCTGGAGAAGGGAAAGGCAACCCACTCCAGTATTCTTGCCTGGAGAACTTCATGGACCGAGGAGTGTGGAGAGCCACAGTCCACGGCTTCACAAAGACTTGAACACAACTGAATGACTAACACTTTGCAAATGTGTAAGTTCACTCTGCCCATATTGTTGGAATTTAGGCTCTTGCAGCTTTCTTCATTTTAAATAATACTGCAGTGAACATATTTGTGTATGAAGTTTTCCCTCATCTTTGATGCTGTTTTTCTGGGGGTGGGCCCTGCAGATGACATTGTTGGGGTAAAGGGAATGAGCGCTTCAAGGCTCCCTGTTTTTGACCCATCCCCGCCACCCACTGCCACCCGCCCCAGGTGTCCCTGCATGATGAGTGTGGGATTAAGCAGTGAGAAAATGGAAATTGGGATGGGGGGGGGGAAGGATTTGCCAAGGGACTCACGGTCTGTTGGTGGCAGGTCTTCTTTCATGGAGCCTAAGACAGAGTGGACAGTGTCAAGAAGGGCATGGAATGTCAGGATTGGGCTTCTGTCTCTAAGGGGGTCAGATGGAGGTGGAAATAATCGCAGGGTGGGGCTGGTGGGCAGGTTGTTTGACTTGAACCACTCAGAAGTGAAGGTTTTACTTTCAGTTTTGCTTCCCAGAGTATATCTGGGCACAGAGGGTGTGTGAGGTCATTGCAGAGACACACAGCCAGTGGCTGCATCTGCACAGCTGAGAACATCTGGATCTTGTTGAGACTCAGCCAGAGGAAGACGGCTGGATAGGCAGGGGAGAGGGACCCTGCCGATCTCCCCGTCCTCTGGATGAATGTCTGAAAAAGCATGATGTCACTAGTTGACAGAAGGGAACTGGAAGCTCAGAGAGGTGAGGCCATGGCCACGGCAGCAGGTGAAGCAGGGGCAGAGCCTGGATGTGGGGGCAGGTGTGTCTGAGGGCTTCCTCCCAATGGAGGGTCCCTGAACAGAGCAGAGGGAGAGTGGCACCCATCCCGATGGGCTCTGCTCAGGACGTGGACCCATGAGACATGAGCAGTGAGACCAGGAGGAAGGTGGGTATTGGGGGTGCTCAGTACTTTGGGAAACTGCAGGAAGCAGAGTGGGTGGAGGAGGACAGGGGAATCAGAGCCTCCCTCCTATGGCCTGGCCTCCTTGAAGCTTCCCCCAGGGAGTTAGGTTGGGGCTGATTGGGGAAACGGGATTTTTTTCAGTTACAAGGAATCAAGGTTTGTTGAAAAACCCTGCCTCTGAGTGCCAGGCTCAGTGCCAGGCCCTGGGGTACACTGCAGCCTGGAGAGAGACACGAAACCAAGCGGGGAGTCGAAGGACATTGGCTTCCTGTGTTCCCTGGGCCCTCTGCTCAGGATGTGGGTGGTGGGACGTCCTGTGTGGGGAAGATGGCCCTGCTGGAAGAAGCGGGAAGGGCTCACTACACAAGGTCCACATGCAATCTGGGTGTGACAATATTAAGATGAAAAGTCAAACTCTACAGACATTAGTATAACAGGAAGGACATGAGCTTAGATCTATGTTTTTTATCAGCAGAGACAATCCTAGAAACTTTGGTTTTGGTTTTTTTTTTTTTTAGCAAGGAAAGGTGGAAAGAATTTATTTTTTAAATATCTCAATTATGTTCTGACCAGTACGGGCTAGAACAGGGCTTTATATTACTTACTATTAACTTTTACCTAACTTTTTCCATGATGATGATCAGGATCTTTTTATTCTTTTTAAATTTTTAAAAAATTTTATTTATTTATTTTCATTTATTTTTATTAGTTGGAGGCTAATTACTTTACAATATTGTAGTGGGTTTTGTCATACATTGACATGAATCAGCCATGGAGTTACATGTATTCCCCATCCCCATCCCACCTCCCACCTCCCTCTCTACCCGATCCCTCTGGGTCTTCCCAGTGCACCAGGCCCAAGCACTTGTCTCATGAATCCAACCTGGGCTGGTGATCTGTTTCACCATAGATAATATACATGTTTCAATGCTGTTCTCTCAAAACATCCCACCCTCGCCTTCTCCCACAGAGTCCAAAAGTCTGATCTGTATACCTGTGTCTCTTTTTCTGTTTTGCATATAGGGTTATTGTTACCATCTTTCTAAATTCCATATATATGTGTTAGTATACTGTAATGATCTTTATCTTTCTGGCTTACTTCACTCTGTATAATCGGCTCCAGTTTCATCCATCTCATCAGAACTGATTCAAATGAATTCTTTTTAACGGCTGAGTAATATTCCATGGTGTATATGTACCACAGCTTCCTTATCCATTCGTCTGCTGATGGCATCTAGGTTGCTTCCATGTCCTGGCTATTATAAACAGTGCTGTGATGAACATTGGGGTGCACGTGTCTCTTTCAGATCTGGATTCCTCAGTGTGTATACCCAGAAGTGGAATTGCTGGGTCATATGGCAGTTCTATTTCCAGTTTTTTAAGAAATCTCCACACTGTTCTCCATAGTGGCTGTACTAGTTTGCATTCCCACCAACAGTGTAAGAGGGTTCCCTTTTCTCCACACCCTCTCCAGCATTTATTGCTTGTAGACTTTTGGATAGCAGCCATCCTCACTGGTGTGTAATGGTACCTCATTGTGGTTTTGATTTGCATTTCTCTGATGATGAGTGATGTTGAGCATCTTTTCATGTGTTTGTTAGCCATCTGTATGTCTTCTTTGGAGAAATGTCTGTTTAGTTCTTTGGCCCATTTTTTGATTGGGTCATTTACTTTGCTGGAATTGAGCTTTAGGAGTTGCTTGTATATTTTGAGATTAATCCTTTGTCTGTTGCTTCATTTGCTATTATTTTCTCCCAATCTGAGGGCTGTCTTTTCACCTTAATTATAGTTTTCTTTGTTGTGCAAAAGCTTTTAAGTTTCATTAGGTCCCATTTGTTTATTTTTGCTTTTATTTCCAATATTCTGGGAGGTGGGTCATAGAGGATCCTGCTGTGATTTATGTCGGAGAATGTTTTGCCTATATTCTCCTCTAGGAGTTTTATAGTTTCTGGTCTTACATTTAGATCTTTAATCCATTTTGAGTTTATTTTTGTGTATGGTGTTAGAAAGTGTTCTAGTTTCATTCTTTTACAAGTGGCTGACCAGTTTTCCCAGCACCACTTGTTAAAGAGGTTGTCTTTTTTCCATTGTATATCCTTGCCTCCTTTGTCAAAGATAAGGTGTCCATAGGTTCGTGGATTTATCTCTGGGCTTTCTATTCTGTTCCATTGATCTATATTTCTGTCTTTGTGCCAGTCCCATACTGTCTTGATGACTGTGACTTTGTAGTAGAGTCTGAAGTCAGGCAGGTTGATTCCTCCAGTTCCATTCTTCTTTCTCAAGATTACTTTGGCTATTCGAGGTTTTTTGTATTTCCATACAAATTGTGAAATTATTTGTTCTAGTTCTGTGAAAAATACCGTTGGTAGCTTGATAGGGATTGCATTGAATCTATAGATTGCTTTGGGTAGAAAAGCCATTTTGACAGTATTGATTCTTCTAATCCATGAACACGGTATGTTTCTCCATCTGTTTGTGTTTTCTTTGATTTCTTTCATAAGTGCTTTATAGTTTTCTATGTATAGGTCTTTTGTTTCTTTAGGTAGATATACTCCTAAATATTTTATTCTTTTTGTTGCAAAGGTGAATGGTATTGTTTCCTTAATTTCTCTTTCTGTTTTCTCATGGTTAGTGTATAGGAATGCAAGGGATTTCTGTGTGTTAATTTTATATCCTGCAACTTTACTATATTCGTTGATTAGCTCTAGTAATTTTCTGGTAGAGTCTTTAGGGTTTTCTATGTAGAGAGTCATGTCATCTGCAAAGAGCGAGAGTTTCACTTCTTCTTTTCCTATCTGGATTCCTTTTACTTCTTTTTCTGCTCTGATTGCTGTGGCCAAAACTTCCAACACTATGTTGAATAGTAGTGGTGAGAGTGGGCACCCTTGTCCTGTTCCTGATTTCAGGGGAAATGCTTTCAATTTTTCACCATTGAGGGTAATGCTTGCTGTGGGTTTGTCATATATAGCTTTTATTATGTTGAGGTATGTTCCTTCTATTCCTGCTTTCTGGAGAGTTTTAATCATCAATGGGTGTTGAATTTTGTCAAAGGCTTTCTCTGCATCTATTGAGATAATCATATGGTTTTTGTCTTTCAATTTGTTAATGTGGTTTATTACATTGATTGATTTGTGGATATTAAAGAATCCTTGCATTCCTGGGATAAAGCCCACTTGGTCATGGTGTATGCTTTTTTTAATATGTTGTTGGATTCTGTTTGCTAGAATTCTGTTAAGGATTTTTGCATCTATGTTCATCAGTGATATTGGCCTGTAGTTTTCTTTTTTTGTGGCATCTTTGTCTGGTTTTGGATTTAGGGTGATAGTGGCCTCATAGAATGAATTTGGAAGTTTACCTTCTTCTGCAACTTCTGGAAGAGTTTGAGTAAGATAGGTGTTAGCTCTTCTCTAAATTTTTGGTAGAATTCAGCTGTGAAGCCATCTGGTTCTGGGCTTTTGTTTGCTGAAAGATTTCTGATTACAGTTTCGATTTCCATGCTTGTGATGGGTCTGTTAAGATCTTCTATTTCTTCCTGGTTCAGTTTTGGAAAGTTATACTTTTCTAAGAATTTGTCCATTTCATCCAAGTTGTCCATTTTATTGGCATAGAGCTGCTGGTAGTAGTCTCTTATGATCCTTTGTATTTCAGTGTTGTCTGTTGTGATGGCTCCATTTTCATTTCTAATTTTGTTAATTTGGTTCTTCTCTCTTTGTTTCTTGATGAGTCTTGCTAATGGTTTGTCAATTTTGTTTATTTTTTCAAAAAACCAGCTTTTAGCTTTGTTGATTTTTGCTATGGTCTCTTTAGTTTCTTTTGCATTTATTTCTGCCCTAATTTTTAAGATTTCTTTCCTTCTACTAACCCTGGGGTTCTTCATTTCTTCCTTCTCTAGTTGCTTTAGGTGTAGAATTAGGTTATTTACTTTTTTCTTGTTTCTTGAGGTAAGACTGTAATGCTATGAGCCTTCCCCTTAGCACTAATTTTACAGTCTCCCATAGGTTTTGGGTTGTTGTGTTTTCATTTTCATTTGGTTCTATACATATTTTGATTTCTTTTTTGATTTCTTCTATGATTTGCTGGTTATTCAGAAGCATGTTATTTAGCCTCCATATGTTTGAATTTTTAACAATTTTTTTCCTGTAGTTGAGATCTAATCTTACTGCACTATGGTCAGAAAAGATGACTGGAATGATTTCAATTTTTTTGAATTTCCAAGACTAGATTTATGGTCCAGGATGTGATCTATTCTGGAAAAAGTTCCGTGTGCACTTGAGGAAAAGGTGAAGTTGATTGTTTTGGGGTGAAATGTCCTATAGATATCAATTAGGTCTAGCTGGTCCATTGTGTCATTTAAAGTTTGTGTTTCCTTGTTAATTTTCTGTTTAGTTGATCTATCCATAGTTGTGAGTGGGGTATTAAAGTCTCCCACTATTATTGTGTTAGTGTTAATTTCCTCTTTCATACTCGTTAGCGTTTGCCATACATATTGCGGTGCTCCTATGTTTGGTGCATATATATTTATAATTGTTATATCTTCTTCTTGGATTGATCCTTTGATCATTATGTAGTGTCCTTCTTTGTCTCTTTTCACAGCCTTTATTTGAAAGTCTATTTTATCTGGTATGAGTATTGTGACTCCTGCTTTCTTTTGGTGTCCTTTTGCGTGAAATATTTTTTTCCAGCCCTTCACTTTTAGTCTGTATGTGTCTCTGGTTTTGAGGTGGGTCTCTTGTAAACAGCATATATAGGGGGTCGTGCTTTTGTATCCATTCAGTCAGTCTTTGTCTTTTGGTTGGGGCATTCGACCCATTTACATTTAAGGTAATTATTGATAGGTATGGTCCCATTGTCATTTACTTTGTTGTTTTGGGTTCACGTTTATACAACCTTTCTGTGTTTCCTGTCTAGAGAAGATCCTTTAGCATTTGTTGAAGAGCTGGTTTGGTGGTGCTGAATTCTCTCAGCTTTTGCTTATCTGTAAAGCTTTTGAATTCTCCTTCATATTTGAATGAGATCCTTGCTGGGTACAGTAATCTAGGTTGTAGGTTATTCTCTTTCATTACTTTCAGTATGTCCTTCCATTCCCTTCTGGCCTGGAGGGTTTCTGTTGATAGATGAGCTGTTATCCTTATGAGAATCCCTTTGTGTGTTATTTGTTGTTTCTCCATTGCTGCTTTTAGTATTTGTTCTTTGTGTTTGATCTTTGTTAATTTGATTAATATGTGTCTTGGGGTGTTTCGTCTTGGGTTTATCCTGTTTGGGACTCTCTGGGTTTCTTGGACTTGGGGAAACTTTGGGTTATTAAAACCACATTCCAACCCCTCCCTCGTACCCATGTCCAAAGGCCTAGTCTTGGCCTCCTCTCTGCTCACAGAGAGCCATGTGACCCTGGGCAAGCTACCTCCTGGGGAATTGATTGTTCTATTCTCTTACTAAGTTTTTAAAAGCTGATTTTCACATTTCCCTGTGGGTGCAGATGTTTTTTCTGACCTGGTTTATGGGATCCTTGGCAATTTTAATTTCCAAGAGTCCAGTAGGTCAAAATTTCCTTCATATCTTGTGGAATGTGTGTATTTAGAAAGGTTTCTTCAAATCAATGTTATTTTTAATGCTTCCTTCAGTCCCTTCAGTTTTTTTCTCTCTGGTTTACATTGAATCCTTTTGAATGATTGACTGATAAGGACTTTAGTTTCTTCTCCACCTCTTCTCCGCCTCTTCTCTATTCTCTTCCTCTTTGTCCCCCTTCTATACTCCCTCCCTTTCTAACTTTCACAGGGGACCTGGGCTTGTGCTGTGTCATCGAGAAGCTGGTTGTTTCATGTCCCCAGAAGGGGTCCCACCCCTCATATTTTGGCCAAGCTGTGCCCAGGAGGGCAGAGGGTCCCCAGAGGTGCTGGACTGGAGGAGCAGCAGAGAACGGACAGGGCCCCTGATGATGCGGGTAGGATTCTCAGACCTGGAGCAACTGAGCAGTAAGAGAACCATGACCAGGAAAGTGTGACCTTCAAGAGGAGCTGGAGAGGAACTGGAGGAAGGTGGCAGAGGGAGGCTAGGAGCTGAGCCTCCAGGGACAAGTAACCTGTCACATAGTGAGGCCAGTAAGGAAACACATTTCATGGGGAGGAGCAGCTTGTGCCAAGTGAGGTGTCAGGCTCCTGCAGCAGGCCCTGTGGAGACAGAGAGTGTGAGGAAGACAGGAGCTGGGGCAGTCAGGAGGGTCTGGGTGCTGGGCTAGGGACTTTCTTAACGCCCCTTTCCCTTCCCAGGGAGCATGGCTTCAGGCACATGAGGGAGATGGTTGGGGAGAATCTGTCTGCCCATGAGGAAGGGAGGAATGCATGACTGGCCATGCAGCTGGGCAGGGACAGGCTTCTCCAAGGTCCTCCCCTCTCCCACCAACAGCCTTTCCAGAAAGGGACCAATCAGAGGCTAACAGAGGAGGAAGCCCTGGACAGGAATCCAGCAGAGGAAGCACTATCAGCATCCACACCCAGCTGAGGCCCCAGACAAGGGTCAGGACCAGGCCAAGAATGGGAGGGAGGGACGGAAGGATGAGTCCAGTGTTCAACGCATTTACAATTGTTTGTCGTCATCCAGGAGCTGGCCCTTCTGCCCGAGCCCGCCTCTTCTTTCTGACTTGACTCTGTTCTCATGTCTCATGATTTCAATAGGCTGACCTGACTCCTGGGGTCCTGCAGCTTCGGGGCAGAGAAGGAGGCAGGTGGCCAGCCACCTCTCCTCTCCCATTTACTTGGAGGAGGGCAGGCCTTTGTGAATTCTCTCCCATCGACATGACAATGCTGCCAGCCTTCCCCACCAGGCACCCTCCCTAAGACAAGCTGATGGTTACTCTTCCTGAGGGAGAGCTGTGGGCATCGCAGAGGAAGGGGTAGAAAGAAAGATTCTAGGAGTGGAGCTTCGGTAGGGGGATTTTGGGGAAGCTCTAAGGAAATGGGGTTGCTCTAGATTGGGTGCTGCAGAGGCAGCACTACCAGTGGGGTCTCTGTAACTCCATCAATGGAGAGGGGAGACCAGAGTGAGGACAAAGCTGTAATGGGTAAAGAAGGAGCAGTCATGCTTTTCAGCCAAGGGAGGGGGAGAGGTGTGGGTGAGGGCGCAGTGATGGGTGTTTGCTGTCTCCTTCACTCCTGCTCTCAGGGTGACCCTGTGTGAGGCTGGAGTTCTGTGAGAGCCTTTACATCCAACAGAAGAAGAGCATCGTCCTGTTGTGACACCAGGTCAGCCTCGGGATGTCAGGGGTTCTTTCTTTCTCAATCCTTTATAAACATTCGTGTAAATAAACAGAGAGGAATATACCCATAGACGTCAAGACTCCTCTTATTATTAAATTCAATTAACACAGAATATTTCCATCACATTCACTCTTCTTTGCACCATAGAAACAAAAGAAAGGTACCCGCTCAGGTGTGTCCAGCTCTTCGCAGCCTCATGTATGCAGCCCTCCCAGCTCCTCTGTCCATGGGTTTCCAAGCAAGAGTCCTGGAGTGGGCAACCATTTCTTTTTTTTTATTTTATTTTTTTATTTTTATTTTTATTTTAATTTTTCAGTGGGTTTTGTCATACATTGATGTGAATCAGCCATAGAGTTACACGAATTCCCCATCCCGGTCTCCCATCCCACCTCCCTCTCCACCCGATTCCTCTGGATCTTCCCAGCCCAACAGGCCCGAGCACTTGACTCATGCCTCCCACCTGGGCTGGTGGTCTGTTTCACCACAGATAATATACATGCTGTTCTTTCGAAATATCCCACCCTCCCCTTCTCCCACAGAGTTCAAAAGTCTGTTCTGTACTTCTGCGTCTCTTCTTCTGCCCTGCATATAGGGCCATTGTTACCATCTTTCTATATTCCGTATATATGTGTTAGTATACTGTAATGTTCTTTATCTTTCTGGCTCACCTCACTCTGTATAATGGGCTCCAGTTTCATCCATCTCATTAGAACTGATTCAAATGAATTCTTTTTAACGACTGAGTAATATTCCATGGTGTATATGTACCACAGCTTCCTTATCCATTCATCTGCTGATGGGCATCTAGGTTGTTTCCATGTCCTTGCTATTATAAACCGTGCTGTGATGAACATTGGGGTGCACGTGTCTCTTTCAGATCTGGATTCCTCAGTGTGTATGCCCAGAAATGGTATTGCTGGGTCATATGGTAGTTCTATTTCCAGTTTTTTAAGAAATCTCCACACTGTTTTCCATAGTGGCTGTACTAGTTTGCATTCCCACCAACAGTGTAAGAGGGTTCCCTTTTCTCCACACCCTCTCCAGCATTTATTGCTTGTAGACTTTTGGATAGCAGCCATCCTGACTGGCGTGTAATGGTACCTCATTGTGGTTTTGATTTGCATTTCTCTGATAATGAGTGATGTGGAGCATCTTTTCATGTGTTTGTTAGCCATCTGAATGTCTTCTTTGGAGAAAGGTCTGTTTAGTTCTTTGGCCCATTTTTTGATTGGCTCATTTACTTTTCTGGAATTGAGCTTCAGGTGTTGCTTGTATATTTTTGAGATTAATCCTTTGTCTGTTTCCTCATTTGCTATTATTTTCTCCCAATCTGAGGGCTGTCTTTTCACCTTACTTATACTTTCCTTTGTTGTGCAAAAACTTTTAAGTTTCATTAGGTCCCATTTATTTATTTTTGCTTTTATTTCCAATATTCTGGGAGGTGGGTCATAGAAGATCTTGCTGTGATTTATGTCGGAGAGTGTTTTGCCTATGTTCTCCTCTAGGAGTTTTATAGTTTCTGGTCTTACATTTAGATCTTTAATCCATTTTGAGTTTATTTTTGTGTATGGTGTTAGAAAGTGTTCTAGTTTCATTCTTTTATAAGTGGCTGACCAGTTTTCCCAGCACCACTTGTTAAAGAGATTGTCTTTTTTCCATTGTATATCCTTGCCTCCTTTGTCAAAGATAAGGTGTCCATAGGTTCGTGGATTTATCTCTGGGCTTTCTATTCTGTTCCATTGATCTATATTTCTGTCTTTGTGCCAGTACCATACTGTCTTGATGACTGTGGCTTTGTAGTAGAGTCTGAAGTCAGGCAGGTTGATTCCTCCAGTTCCATTCTTCTTTCTCAAGATTACTTTGGCTATTCGAGGTTTTTTGTATTTCCATACAAATTGTGAAATTATTTGTTCTAGTTCTGTGAAAAATACCGTTGGTAGCTTGATAGGGATTGCATTGAATCTATAGATTGCTTTGGGTAGAATAGCCATTTTGACAATATTGATTCTTCTAATCCATGAACACGGTATGTTTCTCCATCTGTTTGTGTCCTCTTTGATTTCTTTCATCAATGTTTTATAGTTTTCTGTGTATAGGTCTTTTGTTTCTTTAGGTAGATATACTCCTAAGTATTTTATTCTTTTTGTTGCAAAGATGAATGGTATTGTTTTCTTAATTTCCCTTTCTGTTTTTTCATTGTTAGTATATAGGAATGCAAGGGATTTCTCTGTGTTAATTTTATATCCTGCAACTTTACTATATTCATTGATTAGCTCTAGTAATTTTCTGGAAGAGTCTTTAGGGTTTTCTATGTAGAGGATCATGTCATCTGCAAACAGCGAGAGTTTCACTTCTTCTTTTCCTATCTGGATTCCTTTTACTTCTTTTTCTGCTCTGATTGCTGTGGCCAAAACTTCCAACACTATGTTGAATAGTAGTGGTGAGAGTGGGCATCCTTGTCTTGTTCCTGATTTCAGAGGAAATGCTTTCAATTTTTCACCATTGAGGGTAATGCTTGCTGTGGGTTTGTCATATATAGCTTTTATTATGTTGAGGTATGTTCCTTCTATTCCTGCTTTCTGGAGAGTTTTAATCATAAATGAGTGTTGAATTTTGTTAAAGGCTTTCTCTGCATCTATTGAAATAATCATATGGTTTTTATCTTCCAATTTGTTAATGTGGTGTATTACGTTAATCGATTTGCGGATATTAAAGAATCCTTGCATTCCTGGGATAAAGCCCACTTGGTCATGGTGTATGCTTTTTTTAATATGTTGTTGGATTCTGTTTGCTAGAATTCTGTTAAGGATTTTTGCATCTATGTTCATCAGTGATATTGGCCTGTAGTTTTCTTTTTTTGTGGCATCTTTGTCTGGTTTTGGAATTAGGATGATGGTGGCCTCATAGAATGAGTTTGGAAGTTTACCTTCATCTGCAATTTTCTGGAAGAGTTTGAGTAAGATAGGTGTTAGCTCTTCTCTAAATTTTTGGTAGAATTCAGCTGTGAAGCCATTTGGTCCTGGGCTTTTGTTTGCTGGAAGATTTTTGATTACAGTTTCGATTTCCTTGCTTGTGATGGTTCTGTTAAGATCTTCTATTTCTTCCTGGTTCAGTTTTGGAAAGTTTTATACTTTTCTAAGAATTTGTCCATTTCATCCAAGTTGTCCATTTTATTGGCATAGAGCTGCTGGTAGTAGTCTCTTATGATTCTTTGGATTTCAGTGTTGTCTGTTGTGATCTCACCCTTTTCATTTCTTATTTTGTTAATTTGGTTCTTCTCTCTTTGTTTCTTAATGAGTCTTGCTAATGGTTTGTCAATTTTGTTTATTTTCTCAAAAAACCAGCTTTTAGCTTTGTTGATTTTTGCTATGGTCTCTTTAGTTTCTTTTGCATTTATTTCTGCCCTAATTTTTAAGATTTCTTTCCTTCTGCTAACCCTGGGGTTCTTCATTTCTTCCTTCTCTAATTGCTTTAGGTGTAGAGTTAGGTTATTTATTTGGCTTTTTTCTTGTTTCTTGATGTAAACCTGTAATGCTATGAACCTTCCCCTTAGCACTGCTTTTACAGTGTCCCATAGGTTTTGGGTTGTTGTGCTTTCATTTTCATTCGTTTCTATACATATTTTGATTTCTTTTTTTATTTCTTCTATGATTTGCTGGTTATTCAGAAGTGTGTTATTTAGCCTCCATATGTTTGAATTTTTAACAATTTTTTTCCTGTAATTGAGATCTAATCTTACTGCACTGTGGTCAGAAAAGATGACTGGAATGATTTCAATTTTTTTGAATTTTCCAAGACCAGATTTATGGCCCAGGATGTGATCTATTCTGGAGAAGGTTCCGTGTGCGCTTGAGAAAAAGCTGAAGTTGATTGTTTTGGGGTGAAATGTCCTATAGATATCAACTAGGTCTAGCTGGTCCATTGTATCATTTAAGGTTTGTGTTTCCTTATTGATTTTCTGTTTAGTTGATCTATCCATAGTTGTGAGTGGGGTATTAAAGTCTCCCACTATTATTGTGTTACTATTAATTTCCTCTTTCATACTTGTTAGCGTTTGCCGTACATATTGCGGTGCTCCTATGTTGGGTGCATATATATTTATAATTGTTATATCTTCTTCTTGGATTGATCCTTTGATCATTATGTAGTGTCCTTCTTTGTCTCTTTTCACCTCCTTTATTTGAAAGTCTATTTTATCTGATATGAGTATTGTGACTCCTGCTTTCTTTTGGTCTCCGTTTGCATGAAATATTTTTTTCCAGCCCTTCACTTTTAGTCTGTATGTGTCTCTGGTTTTGAGGTGGGTCTCTTGTAGACAGCATATATAGGGGTCTTGTTTTTTTATCCATTCAGCCAATCTTTGTCTTTTGGTTGGGGCATTCAACCCATTTACATTTAAGGTAATAATTGATAGGTGTGGACCCGTTGCCATTTACTTTGTTGTTTTGGGTTCACGTTTATTCAACCTTTCTGCATTTCCTGTCTAGAGAAGTTCCTTTAGCATTTGTTGAAGAGCTGGTTTGGTGGTGCTGAATTCTCTCAGCTTTTGCTTGTCTGTAAAGCTTTTGAATTCTCCTTCGTATATGAATGAGATCCTTGCTGGGTACAGTAATCTAGGTTGTAGGTTATTCTCTTTCATTACTTTCAGTATGTCCTGCCATTCCCTTCTGGCCTGGAGGGTTTCTATTGATAGATCAGCTGTTATCCTTATGGGAATCCCTTTGTGTGTTATTTGTTGTTTCTCCATTGCTGCTTTTAGTATTTATTCTTTGTGTTTGATCTTTGTTAATTTGATTAATATGTGTCTTGGGGTGTTTCGCCTTGGGTTTATCCTGTTTGGGACTCTCTGGGTTTCTTGGACTTGGGTGGCTATTTCCTTCCCCATTTTAGGGAAGTTTTCAGCTATTATCTCCTCGAGTATTTTCTCATGGCCTTTCTTTTTGTCTTCTTCTTCTGGGACTCCTATGATTCGAATATTGGGGCGTTTCACATTGTCCCAGAGGTCCCTGAGGTTGTCCTCATTTCTTTTGATTCTTTTTTCTTTTTTCCTCTCTGCTTCATTTATTTCCACCATTCTATCTTCTATCTCACTTATCCTATCTTCTGTCTCCGTTATTCTACTCTTGGTTCCCTCCAGAGTGTTTTTGATCTCATTCATTGCATTATTCATTTTTAATTGACTCTTTTTTATTTCTTCTAGGTCTTTATTAAACATTTCTTGCATCTTTTCAATCTTTGTCTCCAGGTTATTTATCTGTAACTCCATTTTGCTTTCAAGATTTTGGATCATTTTTATTATCATTGTTCTAAATTCTTTTTCAGGTAGATTCCCTATCTCCTCCTCTTTTGTTTGACTTGGTGGACTTTTTTCATGTTCCTTTACCTGTTGGGTATTTCTTTGCCTTTTCATCTTGTTTAGATTGCTGTGTCTGGAGTGGGCTTTCTGTATTCTGGAGGTCTGTGGTTCCTTTTTATTGTGGAGGTTTTACCCAGTGGGTGGGGTTAGATGATTGGCTTGTCAAGGTTTCCTGATTAGCGAAGCTTGCGTCAGTGTTCTGGTGCGTGAATCTTGATTTCTTCTCTTTGGAGAGCAATGGAGTGCCCAGTAATGAGTTTTGAGATGGGTTTATGTGTTAGGTGTGACCTTGGGTAGTCTGTATGTTGACGTTCAGGGCTATGTTCCTGCGTTGCTGGAGAATTTGCGTGGTATGTCTTGCTCTAAAATTTATTGGCTCTTGGGTGGTGGTTGGTTTCAGTGTAGGTTTGGAGGCTTTTGGAAGGTCACTTGTTACTTAAAGATCCATGTAGTCAGGAGTTTTCTGGTGTTCTCAGGTTTTGGGCTTAAATCTCCTGCCTCTGGATTTCAGTTTTATTCTTCCTGTAGTCTCAGGACTTCTCCAACCATACAGCACTGATAATAAAACTTCTAGGTAAATGGTGAAAAGTTTCTCCTCCGTTAGGGACACCCAGAGAGGTTCACAGAGTTACATGAGGAAGGGGAGAGGGAGGAGGGAGATAGAGATGAGCAGGAGGAGAAAAAGGGGGACTCAAGAGGAGAGAGACAGATCTACGAAGTTGTCTGATCCCAGAGTGTTCTCCGTAGCCCAGACACCCACAAAGATTCACAGAATTGGATTGGGAAGAGAAGGAGAAAGGAGGAAATAGAGGTGTTCTGAGGTAGAAAACAGAGAGTCAAGATTGGGAGAGAATAATCAACACACTCCTGAATAAAAATGGGAGCTGAATATTGGATTCTTAAATGTTCACAATTTATATCATATACTGAAAAACAAAAACTAAAAATCTAGAGTAGAGGTTAGACTCTTAAAAATACTATATTAAAAACAAAAACCAAAACATTAAAAAAAAAAATTTTAGAAATATATATGAAGTTTGGTTTAAAAATAGGGCTTCTCTTCTTCTTCTTTTTTTTTTTCCCCCTGTAAGGTTATAGTGTATTGAAAATGAAAATTAAGGAGTAGTAAGAGGAGTACTAGATGACTTTAAAAGAAATGAGAAAAAGAAAAATAGAAAATAGAAGAGAAGAAGAAAAAAGAAAAGGAAAAAAAAAGAAGAAAAAAAAAAAGAAAAAAAATTGTTTTACCTAATTAAAAAAATCGTAAAAATCTTATGAAAATGAAAGTTAAGGAGTAATGGGGGAGTAATAGGGAATTTTAAAGGAAAATAAAAGAGAAAAAAGAAAAAAAAAATTTTTTTTTCTTACTTAAAAAAAAAAAAAAAGAAAAGAAAAAAGAAAAAAATATATCTAGGAATTTCTCTGGAGCTGTTTCGGTCAGTGTGGGTTCGGCTCAGTTTCAGATATCTCCTCGTTCCAGCTTATACTTCTCGATATCTATAGGTCCTTCCGGTGAAGTCCGTGTTTTCTTCAGGGATTTTAATCTGTTGCACCGGTCCCTTCTGAAGCGGTTCCCTTTGTTTATTTGGCTTCTGTTGCCGGTTTCTTCCGCACCTAACTTCCGCCCTGACACAGGTGGGCGGAGGTGGATTCTTACTTAGGTAGCTAGTTCCGTCGCGCTCAGGTAGCTAGTTCCGTCGCGCTCTGGGGTGGAGCTGGCGCTGCAGGGAGGGGCTGGCGCTATTTTCACCGTCTGGGCTGCTCAGGCTCCAGGCGGTTCCAGCCCTCGGGTGATTCACAAAAGCGCGGTACACGAAGCTGCGCCTGCGGTTTGTCCCCACGCCGCCGAGTGGCTCAGGCAGCCAGGCGCTTGTCGGGCGCTCTCTCCCCCCGGGTGCGGCGCGCCTTCTGTCCTGTGCTATCCCAGCCTCAGTTTCCGCTGCGCCAGTCGGGTGCGTGCGCCTTCTGCCCTCTGCGTCCCCAGCCCCAATCCCGCCCGCACTGGCCAGATGCGTGTACTGTGTCTAACCACGACCCTCCCGGCAGATGTCGACCATCCAGAATCCCCGGAGGTCTTTGATTAGAAGGCGGAGGCCCGTTTGCAGTGTGGTAGGGGATGCGGTCCTTGGGGCCGAGCCTGCCCCCTTTCCCCTCCCCCCTGCCTCCTGCCTCCAGCGGGGCTGGGCCGGTCCGCAGCCTACGAGCTCTTCTCAGGACTTTCTCGGTCCCTTTGTTCTGCGAGCGGCCGGCAGTGTGTTCGGGCCGGTTAATTTTCTCTCTCTTTTGCTCTCCCACAGTTCAAGCTGGGAACCCACAAAAGCTCCCTCCGATTGTCCTCAGGGCACTCAGGCCCCAGACCCTACCCCAAGCAATGCCGCCCACTCCTCTCCGTTCTGCCCCCACTTGCTGGTTGCCGATGCGGGCGTCTGGGGTACTTTTCTGCTGGGAGTTGCTTTTAGGCTCGTAATCTGTGGGTTTTATTTATTCTGTCCCTCCCAGCCAGATTCAAACTCCGAGATTCAAACACTTCCCCCAGGCCCGCCAGTGCGAGGGTTTCCTGGTGTCTGGAAACGTCCTCTATTAAGACCCTTCCCGGGACGGATCTCCGTCCTTAGCTCTTTTGTCTCACTTTTTGTCTTTTATATTTTGTCCTACCTCCTTTCGAAGACAATGGGCTGCTTTTCTGGGCGCCTGGTGACCTCAGCTAGCGATCGGAAGTTGTTTTGTGAAGTTTGCTCTGCGTTCAGTTATTCTTTTGATGAATTTCTAGGAGAGAAAGTGGTCTCCCCGTCCTACTCCTCCGCCATCTTGGCTCCTCCCCTATGGGCAACCATTTCTTTCTCCAGGGGATCCTCCCTGCCCAGGGATCGATCCCATATCTCTTTTGTCTTGTGTCCCCTGCATAACCACTAGCATTCTTTTTAACCTTTATGTCTCTCTTTTTGGCCACACTTTTCTAAAGTCCTCTCATTTGAATATTATCGTGAACTCACGGCCTTTCACAGACTCAGCCTGCTTCAAGGAAACATATTCATAGCAATCATTATCTTTTATTATTATTATTATTATTATTATTATTATTATTATATGTGGGTGCCCCCTTATGACCACTTCTCTGATCATCTTCAAGATCATCCTTGTCTTTGCAGGAGCAGAGATGCCAGTCTCTGTGATTCACCTCCCCTGCAAGGGGTCTTCCTTCCTTTGAGGGGACAGAAGCCCATGGGTGCACGTGTGGGTGGGCAAGATGCTGCTGGACAATATCTGTTGAAGGTCACAGTTCACTCTCATTATTCTGGTTTAACTCTGTTTTCATGCCTATTTTTCTAGAGAACTAGGTTTCATCAACATGAACATGTCCCCTACACTGACAGGTGTCACAGCAGGGGTCACACATTTCTTGTTGGCATTTAATTCAGCCGCTTCCATCTACTTTAAGGTGGTGGCACTAGCAACCACCCCATTCTTGTGGGTTACTGACTACTATAAAGTGACTCCTGTTGTCTTAGAGTAAAAACAATCCAGTCCTAAGTGCATATGGTTGAAACAGATCAATTTGTACAGAGGGTTCTGCTCATTCCTTCCCAAGGAAAAGCTTCTGCTTTAGATCGTTAATCAATGTCTTTAAATGATATTACTACATTGGGAGGTGGAATAGTGTGAGAATGTGTGCTCAGGAGACAGGAATCTGGACCTGGATTCTGACTCTAGCACTAGCTGTGTGCTTTCAGTAAATTAGTCAACCTCTCTGAGCTTCAGTTTCCTTTCTTATAGGATCATTGTGAGAACTAAAACGAAGTGAATTCATACCAAACAATTGGGAAGGTGCCTGGTGCAAAGTAGGAAGTCATCAACCACAATAGCTAATCAATATTTAGTATTGAATTTTGCTTTTTCTTAACTTAAATTTGATATTATTTATTTACTTCTAATTGGGAAAAATAAGGATTTTATTTATTTTTTATTTTTTATACCTTTCCCAATCTTCTGTTTATATCATTATTGCACTAATTTGATATCCTTTATCAGGAAGCTTTGTACTTGTAAGCACCTTATTTACATCTTCATTTCTTATGCTTTCAACTGGATCCACTATTTCTCGATTCTCAGCTTTGTAAACTGAGATATTAGTTCTCCTCCTCCCTTTAGTACTTCAGATCCCAAATTCTAGAATTGTATTTTAATTTTTATATTGATTAACAAGTACATTCATCGCTGAGGAAGGCTTTCTTATCTCTCCTGGCTATTCTTTGTAACTCTGCATTCAAATGGGTATCTTTCCTTTTCTCTTTTGCCTTTCACTTCTCTTCTTTTCACACCTATTTCTAAGGACTCCTCAGGAAACCATTTTGCCTTTTTGCATTTCTTTTCCTTGGGGATGGTCTTGATCCCTGCCTCCTCTACAATGTCATGAACGTCCTTCCATAGTTCTTCAGGCCCTATCAGATCTAATCCCTTGAATCTCTTTGCCACTTTCACTGTATAGTTGTTAGGAATTTGATTTAGGTCATATCTGAATGGTCTAGTTGTTTTCCCTACTTTCTTCAATTTAAGTCTGCATTTGGCAATAAGGAGTTCATGATCTGAGCCACAGTCCGCTCCTGGGCTTGTTTTTGCTGACTGTATAGAACTTCTCCTTTGGCTGCAAAGAATATAATCAATCTGATTTCGGTATTGACCATCTAGTGATGTCCATGTGTAGAGTCTTGTCTTGTGTTGTTGGAAGAGGGTGTTTGCTAAAACCAGTGCGTTCTCTTGACAGAACTCTGTTAGCCTTTGCCTTGCTTCATTCTGTACTCCAAGGCCAAATTTGCCTGTTACTCCAGGTATTTCTTGACTTCCTACTTTTGCATTCCAGCCCCCTATAATGAAAAGGACATCTTTTTTGGGTGTTAGTTCTGGAAGGTCTTGTAGGCCTTCATAGAACCGTTCACCTTCAGTTTCTTCAGCATTACTAGTAGGGGCATACACTTGGATTACTATGATAGTGAATGGTTTGCCTTGGAAACAAACAGAGATCATTCTGCTGTTTTTGAGATTGCATCCAATTACTGCATTTCAGACTCCTGTTGACTATGATGGCTACTCCAATTCTTCTAAAGGATTCTTGACCACAGTAGTAGATATAATGGTCATCTGAGTTAAATTCACCCATTCCAGTCCATTTTACTTCGCTGATTCCTAGAATGTCGATGTTCACTCTTGCCATCTCCTGTTTGACCACTTCCAATTTGCCTTGATTCACAAACCTAACATTCCAGGTTCCTATGCAATATTGCTCTTTACAGCATCAGACTTTATTTTCATAACCAGTCACACCCACAACTGGGTGGTGTTGTTGCTTTGACTCCATCTCTTTATCCTTCCTTGCACTATTTCTCCACTGATATCCAGTACCATATTGGACACCTATTGACCTGGGGAGTTCGTCTTTCAGTGTCCTATATTTTGCCTTTTCATATGGGACTGAAAAAGGTCATTTTTCATTCGCATCTGAAAGAAAGACAATATGAAAGAATATTCAAACTACAGCACAATTGCAATCATCTCTCACACTAGCAAAATAACACTCAAAATTCTCCAAGCCAGGCTTCAACAGTACGTGAACCATGAACGTCCAGATGTTCAAGCTGGATTTAGAAAAGTCAGAGGAACCAGAGATCAAATTGTCAACATCCGTTGGATCATCCATAAAGCAAGGCAGTTCCAGAAAAACATTTACTTCTGCTTTACTATTATGCCAAAGCCTTTGACTGTGTGGATCACAACAAACTGTGGAAAACTCTTCGAGAGATGGGAATACCAGACCACCTTACCTGTCTCCTGAGAAGTCTGTACGCGGTTCACGAAGCAACAGTTAGAACCGGACATGGAACAAGAGACTGGTTCCAAATTGGGGAAAGAGTACATCAAGGCTGTATGGTTTCACCCTGCTTATTTAATTTATATGCAGAGTACAGCATGCGAAATGCTGGACTGTATGAAGCACAAGCTGGAATCAAGATCGCTGGGAGAAATATCAATAACCTCAGATATGCAGATGACACCACCCTTATGGCAGAAAGCGAAGAAAGACTAAAGAGCCTCTTATTAAAGCGAAAGAGGAGAGTGAAGAATTTGGCTTAAAACTCAACGTTCAGAAAACCAAGACCATGGCATTCAGTCCCATCACTTCATGGCAAATAGATGGGGAAACAGTGGAAACAGTGACAGACTTTATATTCTTGGGCTCCAAAATCACTGGGAGGGGGGATTCAAGAGAGAGGGAGAGGTTTCCACCTGAAACTAACACATTCCAGGGAGAGGGGACAGCAGCACACTAGGCAGGACCTACTGTGTGGCAGGCACTGGCCCAGGACATGGACACACATGCGATTTCACCCTCATGAACACATAGGGAAACATGATTTCCATCTTAAGGTGAGGTCAGTTAAGGAGCTCCAGGTCACACAGGTGGGACGTGGCAAAGGCCAGACTGGGGTTTAGTTCAGGGTCCGCTGACCCTCACAGAGCAACTGGGTGGACAAGGGCTAGCGCTGGAGGAAAGGGCCTCTGTGGTGACGCCCCAGGGCCTGGGATCAGGAGGAGGCTGAGACCAAGAGAGAGAGCAGCAGAACCTCCAGGGGTGCTGGGAGGCCGCCTTCCCCGCCCCTCCTGACCTTGGGGACTCAATCTGCTGTCCCCCTCCCCATCCTGCCCTCACTGCTGAGTCAGGTGCTAGATGACAGTGGGAGAGGAAGTGAGCACCTTGACTGATGCTACTGCTGAGTTTTCCAAATTTGTTGACATACTGAGTACAGCACTTAGCAGCAGCATCTTTTAGGATTTGAACTAGTGAGAGGGTTAACACTCAGGTAGAAAGGCCAGAGGTCCCCAAGCGGCAGGAGGAAATAAACTGCAAGTGCCAGAAGCTTTCTTCTTCTTTAACACAAAATTAAAGGAGGCTCCTCTAACCCTGTTGTTGAAGGAGGACACTTGGTTGTGAACTCAGTGTCAGAAATTAACCTTGGGCTGTTATGGCTCAGCAAACCAATGCATTTTTCTCATGGAAATGTGTTTCTTAAGCTATGCTAATGAAACTATGTATTTGCTTTGGAATCTGCTTTTCTTCAAATTGATTCCCCCTAAGACTAACCTTTTTTCAAACTTTGAGCTGATAATGGCTCAGCAAATCAGTATGTCTTACTCACGGAAATGTTTTCCTTAAGCTATATTAATGACACTATGTATTTGCTTGGAAATCTGCGTTTCTTCAAGATGCATGTCAATTGTTTTATGGCTGGAGATGACTCCCCTTGGGCCATTCTATCTCAAATTGCATGTTGTGGGGGAGGAGCCTGGTGCAACACTCTCTGTCTGAAGAGGCATTTCTTTTATCTGATAGCAGCTTGCTATCAGGTATATAATGCCCTGCTAAAAACTAGCAAGAGGTCACTCTTTCTGCCCTTTCTGATGTCTGTGTTAGAAACTTTCTCTATCTCTTTTACATGTTAATAAAACTTTGCTACACAGAAGCTTCAAGTGATCAAGTCTCATCTCTGGCCCTGGATCGAAATCCTCTCCTCCAGAGGCCAAGAAGCTGGGTGTCATTAAAGGGTCACAGCCTCAACCTTTCAATAGCTCAGCTGGAACTCCATCACCTCCACTAACTTTGTTTGTAATAATGCTTCCTAAGGCCCACTTCACTTCGTACTACAGGATGTCTGTCAGGGAATGCTTGACGGGAGGATTCCTACGTACTGTCTCTCATGAGTCCTTTGTCCCTCTTCAACCGGAACAGCACGCTGCTCCCAGGGACTGAGGTCATTGTGTGAGGCAGGCTGGGGTCTCCTTTAGTAAACATTCTCTTTGGGACAAAACTGCTTAGTCTCGCTCCCCTTTCATGAGATATGGATTGTCTCCTGACCTTGTGACTAACATTACCCCTTGTTCCCTTGGTAACGGTTGCTGTATGTTTGGTTTTTTGATCTCTATCATTCCCAAAAGAAGTTTCTTGTACCACAGCCTATATATACTCATAGAAAAATCATTAAAGCACCTTTGCTCCATCAGAGCTTAGGTCCCAGGTCTTTTTTTTTTTCTCTCTCTCTCTTTCTCTCTTTTACTTTCTTATCGTTGACTCCGTACCACCAGGTTCGGGTCCATTAAAGGACCCCAACAAATG
Organism: Muntiacus reevesi; assembly: GCF_963930625.1. Classification (NCBI taxonomy): domain Eukaryota; kingdom Metazoa; phylum Chordata; class Mammalia; order Artiodactyla; family Cervidae; genus Muntiacus; species Muntiacus reevesi. The sequence goes on from NC_089249.1 coordinate 20,442,064, forward strand.
GTGCCTCAACAGGGACACTGGTATACATGGCATATCATGTGGACTGACTCAGGGACCTTTTGAGGTCGGTGAGTACTAAGGAATGGGTCAAACGGCTGGCCAGCCCCATTATTTTTCTACTTTACTTCACCATTTGTTTAAATTTCAGGGACTTCTGGTTTCATGCCAATGAATAGAGGCTTGCCTTCAAACAGTAGTTGAATATAATCCTTAGTTTCCTGATAAATGCAGTTTTGATTTAGAAATTTGGCTCCAAGTCAAAGAAAATGTTAAATGAGCAGCCAAACAAGGAAAAAATATTCCAATTGATCTCTAGCCCCTATGGGCTCTTATTAAAGCTGTAATTCTGCCATTTAGAGGTACATTCTAGCCCTTCCAATATTCAGCAACAGACAGAACACTTATTACATAAATATAAATTAAATGATTAAACTTTACAAAAGGTCCAGTTAAAACAATACAAAATATCTCAAAATTTTCTTACTAGCCCTGCCCCGGCTGCTCCAAATGCTTCTCCTCTGCCAACAGTCGCAACTCCAAAAGTCTCTCATTTGTTGGAACCTAATGAAAAGTTATGCTAATTTTTAAGCTAGATTAGAAGCTGCTATTTCCCGTACTGTAATTGGAGAAGAAATAAAAAAACAGCTAGAGAAATTACTTGCTTATGAGAATGCAAATCAGAAATGTCAAAGAGCTATAGCTACAATTTGTGAGACTAGGACTATTATTGATTATTTGAAGACTTGTCACAATCTAGGATCAAAAACTTAAAAGATGCAAATACTAGCTGAAACAATGGCTACTACCTTTTAAAAAGGGAAATGAAGGATGCTTTACATGTACAGATAAAAACTATTTTAAAAGGGACTGCCCTAAGAAGGTTAATAAAAAACCTCCAAAAATTTGCCCTTGCTGCCATAGAGGAATGCACTGGGCCAAAGACAATAAATTTAAATTTGATACTAAAGGAAAACCTATTCCAGGAAACTTCAAACAGGGGACCTCCCAGGTCCCCTACAACAAAAACCAGGGGCAAATTCTCTTTTCCCTCAAACCCTCAACGTCCAGCAGTGCTGCCATTAATATACCAGCCCTAAATGATTTTTTCCTTTACCCTTAAGCAGTCCCTTCTAGAATACCTACTAGACTTTTTGGACCCCTGTCCCCACAAACCTTCAGTCTTTTACTTGGCTGATCTAATTTGGCTTCTAAAGGAATTACTGTTTACCCTAAAATAATTGATTCAAATTATAAAAGAGAAATTCAAATTATGATATCAGCTCAGATTCTATGACAATTCAAAAGGGGGGACAAAATTGCTCAATTATTTCTTTTGCCTTACATTTCTACTAACTCCCCTAATAATGTACGGACGGGCAGATTTGGCAATACAGATCAAAAACGATCCTTATGGACATCATTGGTATTTAAATATGTCCAACCAAATATAAACATCAAAATTAATGGTAAAAGATTTTCTAGTCTCCTCAGCACTGGATCTAATATTATGATTATTTCCAAACACTTGTGGCCCAAATCCTGACCTATACAAAAGGTCTCTTGCCAAATTGCAGGAATTTCTCAAACCAAAGTACAAGAAATTTATCAAAATATTCAAATCTACCATATGATAGACCAAAGGGCCAACCTACAACATTAAGATCTTATGTGATAGATGCACCCCTTAATCTAATAGGAAGGGACTTACTTATGCAATGGCAAACTCAGATATACATTCCACATTTTTCCTAGGGGCCACTGCTCGTTTAACAAAATGATTATTAAAATACCTGAGAAAAATTATGAGCCTATTTGGACAAAGCAATGGCCCCTTACAAAAAAAAAAAATTACAAGCTACTAAAGAACTTATAAACACACAATTAAAATTGAAACATATTGAAGAATCTTGCTCTTTTTGAAACTCTCTTATTTTTGTTATAAAAAGGGAATATAACAAATGGTGTCTTTTAACAGAGTTTAGAAAAGTTAATTCTTTTATGAAACCTATGGGTGCATTGCAACCAGAGATCCCATCACCTATTACTATTCCTCAAAATTGGCACATTATTATTACTAATTCACAAGATTGCTTTTTCAATATACCTTTACACCCTTTAGACCGGGAGAGATTCACTTTCTCTCTCCCTTATCCTAATCATATAGGGCCTCATAAAAGATTTCAATAGACTATGTTACCTCAACGTATGCTTAAAAGTCCTGCTACTGCTGCTGCTAAGTCACTTCAGTCATGTCCTACTCTATGCGACCCCATAGATGTCAGCCCACCAGGCTCCCCCATCCCTGGGATTCTCCAGACAAGAGTACTGAAATAGGGTGCCATTGCCTTCTCCATAACAGTCCTAGTATTTGTCAAAATTTTGTAGCCAAGGCTTTACTTCCTATGTGACAAAAATTCCCTCATGAATATATCATTAATAATATATTATAGCTACAAAAAGGAGAAATGATATTTTTGACACTGAATGGCTATGATATTCTTTAGACTCAGGAGAAAACTGATTAAAATAAAATCTTTTTTGAAATTGCAAAACCGGTTCTTCTTGCACGTACAGTTAGGAAAAGGTTAACTTGTTAAAATATTTTTTTAGAGCTCCAGTTCTGCCTGGGAAACAAAAATAGGCCTGAAAAAAAAAAACCTTATGTCAACTCTTATCATGTCCTTGGGATACACAGCCCACTCTATCTAGGACTCCAGCCATTAACAAATTGGTGGAACTCAAAATAAATAAATAAAACAAAAGGATATTTTAAATTTCAAGCAGAGAACTATGCCAATGTATCTAAAATTATCTATGTCTCAATGTATGTCTTTGTTTTTAGATAGTGTGGAGTTAATGAGCTCTATTTAGATTCAGCTTTACATGAACTAAAGGGTGTTCAATATTGGGTAGAATGTTTATTTAAATGTGAATGTGATTTAAATATAATTATTTGTTAATCTAGTTGAGACATGTCTTGAGTTATCAACATTATATAATACTTTTGTTATGCCTTGGTTTGGGGTGGACTAAGTTTGTCAACAAAAAGGTAACTCTTTATATATATATATACAAATATATAGATGAGATGAAAACTTTTAGATAAGCTCTATTAGAAATCATTGTATTTTTGATAGAATGATCTATTATCTATAATCTGGAGCAGTCTCTTGGGATTGGAGTGACTTAGGTTTCTAGAGTTGTGCTGAACTAAGTAGTAAAAGTTTGTTAAATGGCTGGGTCATTTCCAAATGAAGTAAGATTTTGAAGCATTAATTGCTGAACATTGGCTTACTCTTACAAGGGGTTTATCTTACAGAAGAGCTGAAGAGATTTTGAGCTGTTAATGAATATAAATATATATTTGTATAAGAATAGATATATATATATAATATAATATGATTTGATAAATATGTTCAATGGTCTATAAAATGCTAACATACAAGACATTTCATGGTTGCTATAGAAAAGTAAAATATATGCTTTTAATAAAAAATATAAGAAATGGCAAATAAAATGATAAATACAAAAATATTTTTTTAATTGTTGAAACATTTATTATAAAATAAAGTAATATTTACATAGGCTTTGCTAGGCCAGTTTTTCATTGTTGTTCTAGCTACAGCAGATGTTCTTTCTCCAAATCAGGCCAAATTAGAAACAAAAGAAAAATTCTGGGAAAACAACATTTAACAGAATTAACTTTGGTCAGCAGATACATTCATACTGCAAATATATTGAAAAATGCAATTAAAGTGCTTGGGTGGATCACAATGAAAACCACAAAGTATGATGTGTTTATTTAAAATAAATATTACATTTGTTTATTGTGCTATCATATTTTGTTTTGGCCTTTTAACTTTTAGGGATGTTTAGTGCTAGAATTTTAGAAGGGCTAATGACAAATGAAAGCAAATTTTATGGCAAATAGATGTAACTCATTGTCCTCAACTTTCTTACTCTTCCTTCTTCCATGTCTCGATCAATACAAATTCTTCTTTTCTAGGGGCAACACCTCTCTAACGTAAGACTACACAACATGTTATAACCCACCTATCAACTTACTTCACGATAATGAGAACACCTAATTCTATAAAAACAGACAGTGACTCTGCCTATATTTCTAAGCAGTTCAAACAATTTTTACATTCATTCTCTATTAAACAGATTGCAGACATTCCTCATAGTCCACAAACACAAGACATGATTGGACAAACACATTACACATTGTAACTGCAAATAAAAAAATTAAATAAGAGGAAATACACAAGAACACTTTTGTCTTCCTTGTCCAGAGCAAACTTTACTAGATTCTGGTGTAATGTAGTCTTTAAGCCTGTAACTATTGTTGGTGTGACTTTATTTCCATTCCCAATCTGTAGGATTCTTAAAGCAGGGCGAAAACGGCATAAAAAAAGACACCATTTCCCGAATGGATTATTTGTTCCTAAGAATATCAGAAATGTGGAATGTTCACCTTCTTTTCAGGTCTGTCTTGGAAGTGTAGTCATCCTTTTTAACACACTGAACAGTGAGATTCAACAGTTGCTAAGCTGCATTTCTTTTTCAAGGACAAGGTCAAATATATTTGGATGTGAGCAACACTTTCATTAGTCAAGTTGTTCTACATCACCTTTTCAATAATTTCACTTAGGGAAAAATATTTGAATGGTTACTCCTAATCCTTTGCCCCAAATAACACAAACCACAGCCAAATAGCAGTCCCAAACAGATTTCTGAATGATTTTTTTCTTTTGGACTGAAATATTTCCTAAGGATGTTTTCATCATTATCACTTTCCTTTCTTTTTATAACTATTGTTAATATAGCCTTATTTGTTTTAAACTTTTTAAACTTACCACAAAGAGATGTTTTGACAAAAGCAAAAAACAAAAAACAAACAAACAAAAAAAGAAGTTTTGAAACATTAAAGGACACCTCCTTTCCTTTGCCCATTTGATATCAAGACGGGTTAACTAATCAATGGAAATCTAAGAAACTAATCTTACAGGGAAAGGATATGCTTCTATTTCTCCAGATGGATCCAACGAACTCACATGACTTCCTCTTCAGAAGATTCAACCTAAGGGGCCCCCCAGCATTCAGACTAGAGATGAAACAGCAAAAAAAAACCCAGGAAGAAAGAATTCCAATGCAAGCCATGGCGACATTAAAAATTTCCAAAAAACGCCGCACTCGACGTCATCAGCCTTATGATCTCCCTACTTGGGGACAGATAAAAACCCTTACTAATCCAACTAAAAATCTGATTTCTCAACAGGGAATGCCTCAGAATCCTGAAAATATTTTTCTTCGCTATGCTTGCTTTGCTTGTTTTTGCTTTCCCAGCTCAGGCTGACCTGATAGATCACACTTACTGGGCTTATATACCTAAACCCCCTTTTTTATTGTAGGTTGTAAAATGGACAGATATAGGACCAATCATATCCACTAATGAGTCAACACATATGTCCCCTCCTTGGAACTTGGAGGGGCCCTCTCATCCTGAAGAAAAAGAAAAACTAATTAATATCTTTCTAGGTTATGAAATCCTTCCTTTGTGTATGGGCACAACAGAATTACGCATATTAGCCGACAAACTTAGGCCTTCCCCTGCCTCCAAAAGAGGACTTTCTGATGCTTCTTGGATTACTTACTGCCCTTTCTTTGTCCATGAATCATGTTTATACTACTAAAACTTTAGGAAAAGAATTAAAGAAAAAACAAAGAGCACTATGCAAAGGGTTTACTAATAAGAACTTTAAATATATTCCTGTTCGTTGGGACAAATGTCAGGCCAAATCAGGAAAATTAATGTTTAAAGCTAATCATACAATTGTCAATTGGGGACCCCACAGTATGTTGTTATTGAACTGCTCAGATGGTATTAACAATACTATGTATGATTATATTACTCAAGTAACATGGAAGGTTACTAATACTACAATGGAACATTACCATGACAGAGGACTTCTTGGCTAGCTTGACGATGGAATGGCCCCCACCTCGTTCTCGAATCATCCTTGATAAACAGATTGGGCCTAAACAATGGGACATCTGAAAACTTGCTGCAAACACCGAAGAACTTGGGACTTGGACCAGACATTTCACAGGGACCAATCATAGCTATAGCAATTATTTCTTTCACTATAATCAATCATATTTTATACAAGCCTATGTTCCACTTCCTTTTGTTGTAGCTATAGGAAATTCACAATTTAATAAGACTATGTTCTGTAGCTTGCATAAATTGCAAATTATATACTTGTCTTAACTCCTCTATTTCCTTAAAAAATTACTCCCTTTTGATTCTTCGATCTCAACATAATCTATGGTTAGCAATAAATCTCCAGTGGCTCTGGGAAGAAAGTCCCAAGGCTAGACTTGCTTCCCAGTTATTTACTAAATTGCTCTAGTGATCTAAACGATTCATTGGATGGCTGATTTTTGGCATTATAGGATTAATAACTGTTTACACCATTGCTGCCATCACTAGCGTTACTTTACAAACCTCAATTCAAACACACAATTTTATCCAAAATTGGACTAAAGATGCTCATACTATGTGGGCCACTCAGGCTCAAATAGATGAGGATATTAAAAAAGAAATACAGGAACTGAGAACAACCATCAAATGGGTTGGAGATCAATGAACAGACGTACAAAAACAGATGATGCTAAAAGATGATTGAAATTCTACTCAATTTCATGTTACTCCTGTTCATTTCTATAATAGTGGTTACAACTGGAAACAAATCAAGTTTAACTTACAAAACATATATGATAATGCCTTTCTGAATGTACAGTTATTACAAAAAAGAAATATGTAAAACCTTTTCTAATAATCTGCCCTCTTCCAATAGTATGGAAACTTTAGCTGAACAATTGGCTCATCAATTATCTGGGCTAGACCCACATGGATGGTTTCAAAGCCTTACTCATAGCATCGGGTCTAGAACTATAATTTTGGTGATTATCTTAACAATTATATTTGCTGTCTGCTGTTGCCTTCATGCAAAGATTGTTAAAACTGAATAAACTCTGATGGTCAGAACTCTTCTTACAAATATTATAAATAAATAAGGGGGAGTTGTCAGGGAATGTTTGATGGGAGGATTCCTACGTGCTGTCTCTCATGAGTCCTTTGTCCCTCTTCAAGCGGAACAGCACGCTGCTCCCAGGGACTGAGGTCACTGTGTGAGGCAGACTTGGGTCTCCTTTAGTAAACATTCTCCTTAGGACAAAACTGCTTAGTCTCGTTCCCCTTTCATGAGATATGGATTGTCTCCTGACCTTGTGACTGACATTACCCCTTGTTCCCTTGGTAACAGTTTGGTTTTTTGATCTCTATCATTCCCAAAAGAAGTTTCTTGTACCACAGCCTATATATACTCATAGAAAAATCATTAAAACACCTTTGCTCCATCAGAGCTTAGGTCCCGGGTCTTTTCTCTCTCTCTCTCTCTCTCTCTCTCTCTCTCTCTCTCTCTCTCTTTCTCTTTCTCTTTCTCTCTTTTACTTTCTTATCATTGACTCCGTACCACCAGGTTCGGGTCCATTAAAGGACCCCAACAGATGTCCAGCTCTAGGCGAGTGATCAAATCATTGTCATTATCTGGGTTATTAAGACCTTTTTCTTATAGTTCTTCTGTGTATTCTTGCAACCTCTTCTTAACATCTTCTGCTGCTGTTAGGACCATACCACTTCTGTCCTTTATTGTGCCCATTTTTCCATGAAATATTCTCTTCAGTGTCTCTAATTTTCTTGAAGAAATCTCTAGGCTTTCACATTTTATGTTCTCCTCTATTTCTTTTCTTTTCTTTTTTGACATAGTTTGGTTAAGAAGGCTTTCTTCTCTCTCTTTGCTGTTTTTTGGAACTCTGAACTCAGATGGGTGTATCTTTGCTTTTCTCCTTTGTCTTCTGTTTCTCTTCTTTTCACAGCTATTTGTAAGGCCTCCTCAGACAACTAGTTCCCTTTTTTGCATTTCTTCTTCTTGGGGATGGTTTTCATCACTGCCTCCTGTACAATGTTATGAACCTCCATCTATAGCTCTTCAGGCAGTCTGTCTATCAGATCTAACCCCTTGAATCTACTTGTCACTTTCACTGTATAATTGTAAGTAAGGGATTTGATTTAGGTCACACCTGAATGGCCTAGTGGTTTTCCCTACTCTCTTCAACTTAAGTCCGAATTTTGCAATAAGGAGCTCATGATCTGAGCCACAGTCAGCTCCAGGTCTTGTTTTTGCTGATTGTATAGAGCTTCTACATCTTCAGCTGCAAACAATTCAATCAATCTGATTTCAGTGAAATGTTACCTGTCCTTGGAGGACCAGCTCCAAAGCCTTCTTCCTCTACTGCCTTCCCCCACTTCCTCTCCAGGCATCCTTGGAATCTTGCACTTCCCTGCTTGTGACTCTATTTGTGTGGAGTTTCTTCAGCTACCAGCACTGGGCAGGGGCCCTGTCTCTTCTCTTCTCTTCTTCCTGCTCCAGGGCCTCCAGAGCACCCTCCAAACTCCTGAACAAAGTCTGGCTAAAACATGAGGTGTGGGACCTGTTACTGTGACACGAAACAACCACCTTCTTGAAGACACAGCACAACCCTTGTTTTCCCTATGGTGCAGTAATTCCATTTGCTTTCCTTGTCTGTCTGGATGAAAAACTCTTTCTGACAATCTCTGTGATCAGATTTCTGAGCATTTCCATTTACAGGCATTCCTCAATTTCCAAAACATTGCTGTAGCTATGCGTTCCAGGAAACAAACTCACTCAGAAGGACAATGCACATAGTGGAGTGCAGTTTATTACACCGGTGGGCCCAAGACAGAGTCCCCTCTTAGCCAAGGACCACGATCAGTTTTTGTGAAAACCTTATACACCCTAAGTGTACTTGCTCAAACCCACATCTCCAAATTCCTTGAAACTAGTCTGGACAAGGTAAAAGAGATATACAATCAAAGTTAACCCATGATTCATGTGTCACAAGGCTAGATAAACAGTGGACATTTATCAATAGGCCTGTGGTCATATCCCGATAAACATAATGGAATTTACAACTTTGTTCTGTTACAGAGATAATTACCATATACTTTTAGGCAACAGAGAGTCCAAGTACAAGTCCTGAGGCTCTTTTATCCGGGGGTCTGGTTTCCCATTGGTATGCCACTTCTATAGACACCGGGCACAAAGTTCAGAGTTCATTAGGAGGGTGACCAAACGTGTAGCCTAATGCTTGCATCCTGGCCTAAGATGGAGTCCAGCTCTCTCTGTTTCCTCCTTCATTTCCCCCTCTTGATGCTCTTAACTCATATTATGAGCATCATTCATAGGGATATATTGCACCCTGGCTCTCCGACCGCCAGCTTGGGAGAATGACATCAACCTTCGGGTTACAAAGTTCATAATACGTTGTAAAATTCAGGGTCCACAAAGCAGAACTATCAAGACAACTATAACAGTGGTATATATAGTTTTCTACCAATCGCCTTCACCCAAGATAGGACCGAAGTTCAGAAAGGAATGTTTTCATTTGACATTGCTTTTACCTGGTTTTTCATGTCATCTAAAGCAGTCGATACATTGTCAGATAAGTCAGGAATGTATACACAACATTCAACCTTAATTCTAGCACAGGTCCCACCTTGAGCAGCTGTATGTCCAAAGCCATTCTATTATGAATTACTGCTTTTCTCATTTGGATTTGCTCTTCATTTAAGGTTTGGATGGCTTTTGTTCTATCTAGGAGGGCCTGTTTTGTGAAATTGGTCAAGACCTCTACTTTAATCATAATATCTGTTGTCCTTATAGAGGGTATGAATAAGGCAGCAATATACTCATACCACTGAAACACAGATCTTGTTCACCTAGCATGTAAATAAGGTAGATTTACTGGGGCTTGTTGTAGGTTAGGCTTTTGTTATACTGGCATTTATATCAAATGTAACCCCATGACCCGAGTCTATTGACTGTAGGTCTTACATCAAGATAACAAGGAGAAGTTATGATTGAAAAGAGAGAGGAAAGTCTCTTTTTGTCATCCCAGAAAAGAGCAGAGTGGTTTAAAATCTCCTTGGCAGAGCGGTGACACCCACCAAAGAAGTCCGTCTGTCACAGAAAGAGGAATAGCCCCACATACACAGCAGTTGAAGGTGCTGTTGAAGTCTGCATAGGAATCTGCCCATGAGATGAAAACACTGTCCTGAGTTGAAACGGAAATTCAAAATCACATTGATGGGGCCAAGCATCAGGAGTTGGTTGTGCAGCTTCATTCTGAAGGGGCTCGTCCGGGATCTCTTCCTTCTTAATCCCTCAAGGGTCAGCGGGGTCCCTCTGTGCAGTCCACTCAGTGTTTTCTGGGTCTGTGTAGTGTGTTCTCTTCACCCTCGTATGATGGAACCAGGGGACAATACCTGCAACTTTAACTGCAGTAGGGGTAGTTAAAATAATATAAGGGCCCTTTCACCAAGGGGCTAGCAAATCATGTTTCCAATCTTTGACCCATACTTGATCACCAAGTGTAAACTCATGAATCTGTTCCCAAGGGGGAATGGCACCCTTTCTTGTACAAACTTAGTTACCCAATTTATTACCTTACCCAGTTCCATCTGCTGTGAAATCCTATCCCCTCTTACCTGAGGCAAATTTGTTGACTCCGCTTTTATTATGGAAGGGGGCCTCCCATACACAGTTTCGTATGGAGAACAGCTTTGGGACTGTGGGGTCATCCTGAGTCTGAGCAGAGCCATCGGGAGCAAGTCCACCTAGGAGCAGTCAGTCTCTATGATCCACTTGGAGAGTCTTTGAAAGTGTCCAGTTGGTTCATTCCACCATCTCAGAACTCTGGGCCTATATGCAGTGTGCAGTTTCTATTTGATGTTTAAAGTTTTGCTTACTTGTTGTACTAAATCAGTTACAAAAGCTGGGTCATTGTCTGAACCAATGCTGGTAGGAAGTCCAAATCTGGAAACTATTTCCCTAAGCAGGCAGCAGGCTGCTTCTGATGCACTTTCAGTCCAGGTAGGAAAAGCTTCTATACATCCTGAGAATGTACATACCATGACCAGCAGGTAACAGTAGTGTCAGTGAGGTTTCATTTCAGTGAGGTCCACTCCCAGGTGTTCAAAGGGCAGCGTGCCTTTCAGCTGAATACCCAGAGGATTTTGTCTGAATACCCGAGAGGCAGCATTAACCTGTGAGCAGGCAGCATGGCCTAGGTGGGTCGCTTGGTGTGTCTGGCTTACCAGAGTGTCTGCCAGCTCCTCCAGTACCAATAATTTGCCACTTGGCAATTCCCACCATCCCTTTTGAGTCTTGATGGCCCCTTCCGCTTTGGCTAACCTGACAGCCATTGTCCTTGTTTTATCAGGCTAGTGCCAACAGTATATAGGACCCAGTTAGGGTCTGGAACCTTGTGCCCTTCTTTAAAACAGATTCCTTACCTCCTCCTTGCAGATCTGTGCCTTCTTCTTCGACACCCGGTAACCTGCTTCCATCAGCAGCTGGAGCAGTGCATTTGTCCCTTTCCAGCATTTTTCCTTGTTGTTGGCAGCCAGTAGCAGGTCATCCCCATATTGTAGGAGCCAACATCCAAACTCTTTCAGATGGAATGAGTCCAGGTCAAAAGCCAAGGCTTCCCCAAAGATGGCTGGAGAGTTCCTAAACCTGTGTGGGGGAGTCCAGGTGAACTATTGTTTGGTGCCCCCAACTGGATCTTCCCATTCAAAGGCAAAGATGGGCTGTGACACTGGGGCAAGGTGTACACAGAAGAAGGCATCCTTGAGATCTAGGCAAGTATAAACTTTAGTCTTTGGCAGGAGGCTAAGTAAGGTATAGGGGTTTGGAACAGTGGGGTGTAAAGTCACAGGAGCCTGGTTGACTAGCCTGAGATCTTGTACAGGCCTACAGTCCTGTCCTCCTTCCTTTTTGACTGGCAGGATTGGCATATTCCAAGCCAACTGGCAGTCTACTAGAATGCCCACTTCTTTCAATCTATTGATGTGGGGCAGTATGCCGGCCCAAGCCTCTATCCGTAGCATGTACTGGCACGTTCTAACTAGGATGGTGCCTGGTTTGAGTTCTATTATCACTGAGGCTTGATGTTTAGCCAGCCTGGGGGAAGGGGGGTTGTCATCCACCCAGACCTCAGGGAATAATTCAGTTAGCTCTCTCTCATGCTCTTCCGGCCCACCCGGTTCTTCCTTCAGAGGACCATGCAACCTCCACTCATCTTGGGGTGGTATTGAGAGAGAGAGCAAATAAGACATAGTACCCATCTTGAAGGACACTGGCCTTTCCTCAGGAGAGAAAGTCACTTGTGCTCATAGTTTGGAGAGCAAGTCTCATCCCAGCAGGGGTACTGGGCACTCAGGAATGTAGAGGAATTCATGAATCACTTGGTAACCCCCCATCTGACATTTTCTGGGCTGGCAAAACGATTTGATCATCTCTTCTCCCGAAATCCCAGTTACAGTGGTAGTCTCTTTGGACAGTGGTGCCACAGGTTTTGTTACTAGTGACAGTTCTGCTGCTGTATCCACCATGAAGTCAATGTTTTGGTTCCCTACTTCTAAGGTTACCATGGGCTCTCAGGGACCTGATATCTCTGAGCCCCAGCAGCCCTATTTAATTTCCAAGTTAGCAAGCCCCGCAACTGCAGGAACGTCCTCTTCCTTCCTTGCCTTAGGGCATTCATTCTTCCAGTGGCCACAAGCTCGGCAGCGGGCACACTTGTTGGGCTGTAACAGGGGCCGGGGCCTCCGTTGGGACCAGTTGAAGCACTGTCCTGTCCCTGGGGCAGAGGAGGTTTTCCAGAGGGCCTGAGATAGACTTTCCCAGAGCAGCAGCTAGCATTGCAAATCTCTTGTCTGTTCTCTTTCTTTTCTTCCAGTTCTCTGGCAGAGCGCAGTCTCCGCTTAATTCTAATGTCTCCCTCCCCTTCTTGTCAGTACTCACCTGGAGATGCAGGTATAAGTTGGGAGGTTCGGCTGGAGCTGGATCCTGGAAGTGTTAGCCAGAGGCTTCTGTCACCGGGGATTGGAGCCTGCAAAACGGCGGCTCTAGGAACTCCAGGAGAGCTGATGGGAGAGCAGTGGCTGCTGCAGGAACTTCACCAGACCCTGGATTGGGCATTAAGGCGGCCTCCGGTCCTGGTGGAGCACTGGGAGGCAGGCGCCTCATTATCCAAAAGGGGGAAGGGTCAGGTCATCCCCGTCCAAATCCTGTAGAATTTCCTTTTTTATCATCAGTCAACTTTTGTGCCATTAATATTTTTCCCTTTCCCTTCTGGATACAGAACCTTGTCCAAATAGGAGGGTCTTGAGCTAACCCTAGCCGTGAGTCATTATATGGATGTTGATCCAGGTGTCCTGGCTCTCCTTTGACTACTGTATAGACTGCTTCCACTATTTTTAAGCTCATGGTGTTCTCTGGTGGTGAAAATCTTGAATTTCATCCTACTCCCATAGGGGGCCATTCGACTTCACAGAGTATGTGGAGGGGGTTAAGCTTCATCTTCACCCCATCAGTCAGTTCAGTTCAGTCGCTCAGTCGTGTCTGACTCTTTGCGACCCCATGAATCACAGCACGCCAGGCCTCCCTGTCCATCACCAACTCCCAGAGTTTACTCAAACCCATGTCCATCGAGTCGCCCCATAGTCTCCTCCTAATCCCTTCTTTAAATTTTTAATCATGCACTCCAATACAGTTGCCTTAGATTCACTTCCCCCCATCTTGCTTACCTTTTCGGACCTTCTTCTACTTTTCCTTTTTGTTCTGTCTACGAAGTTCTCAGTACCCTATGTACTTCTGATATTTCCACTCAGTGACACTTAAATTGCTATTCTGCTTCCTTCCTAATTGGGGTAGGAAGAGCCTTACCTGCCAGATCCCAGAGGGAGAAGGGGGATCAGCGTGTCTTCACCTGCTGGTCAGCACAGCCGAACCAGAACACCATGTGGTCCAAGGCTGTTTCTCCCTTAAAGTCTGTTATCCCTTGGTGGGCTTGATCAGGTATGGATGAAAACACAGATGGGTTAAATATCCCATGTCCCAGGCCATCTCCGGGAAAGCCAATTCATACTCACTTATATATCCCCCTCCTTCTAGTCTAACAATTCCAAGGGGGTCAAGAATTTCACAGCAGATGGGACACCTCCTGGGGGAGGGGAGAACACAAGCATACAAGGACCAGTTTCCTATCCTAAAAATCCCCTGGTGATCACTTGGTAATAATTTTCCCTGAGACGGCATGGACACACCTCCTAAATGACCTTCACAAATTTCTTCCTAAACCCTAGCACGCTAGTCAACCTGTGTGCCAAGCAATCGCTGCTGTCTGCCTATTCCAGGCTCCTGTGAGGCCGTGTCCCTTCTAGTCCCTCCCGGGGGGGGGGGGCGGATCAGGCCCCCTCTTCCACCCTGCTGGGTGGGTTCCTCCTCACCTGAGCGCTCAGTTTCCCAGCTGCTGTCCACTACCTGCTAACATGAAAGGTCTGGGCGTTGAGAAGAAGAATCCTTCGAGAAGGGCGAGGTGCCTTCCCCCTTCTAGAAGATTCAAGCTGCAAGGCCTCAGAGGAGTGCCAAATGGGACTTGTCTCCTCAAAGTAAGGAGTTTCCTGGCCAATGCACCAAATGTTGTAGCCACGCGTTCTGGAAAACAAGCTCACTCAGAAGGAGAGTGCAGATAGTGGAGTGCAGTTTATTACACCGGCATGCCAAAGGCAGAGTCTCCTCTTAGCCAAGGACCACGATCAGTTTTTGTGAAAACTTTATATACCCCAAGTGTACTTGCTCAAACACACCTCTCCAAATTCCTTGAAACTAGTTTGAACAAGGTAAAAGAGAGATATGATCAAAGATAACCTATGATTTATGTGTCACAAGACTAGATAAACAGTGGACATTTATCAATAGGCCTGTGATCATATCCCGAAAACATAATGGAATTTACGACTCTGTTCTGTTACAGAGATAATTACCATATTCTTTATAGGCAGCAGAGAGTTCAAGTACAAGTCCTGAGGCTCTTTTATCCAGGGAGTCTGGTTTCCCATTGCTATGCCGCTTCTATAGACACCGGGCACAGTGTTGAGAGTCCATTAGGAGGGTGACCATGCGTGTAGCCTAATGTTCACAGCCTGGCCTAAGATGGAGTCCAGCTCTCTCTGTTTCCTCCTTCAACATCACCCTATGCCAATAAACTGTGATATGAGACCTATATCCTTTTTCGCCAATGCCATCCCGGTTTAAGAAAAGTTTCCTAGGAACACTACTTTCAGGTAACATGAAACACCTGCATTTCCTCATGTCTCCTTACCCCAGTCACAATAGTTTTCTATAAGAAGAAAGATATGGGTTCCAGCTAAAATCTGAAAGATGCTTTACTGCACTGGAGGCTCCTTTGAAGGCATAGAAGAACAGTGTGTTCCTTTTTGACTGTAGTAGGTACCTGTTAAACATGTTCGCTTTAAGGAGAAGAAGAAGGACATAGGCAGGGAGAGAGGGGTTCAGGACAGTAGGTGAGTAGGAGGGGAAAAAAAGGAAGGAAGGGGAAGATAAAAGTGGGAAGAAATAGAGGGCGAAGAAGGAACAAAAAGCTTCTAATCAATCAATCAATGAAACCCGAGGGGATCTGAATGTAAATCCAAAAGAAAAAAGAAAAAAGAAAAAAAAAAAAACATACTAGAAGAAAGGAAACAATCTGGAAAAATATTGTTAAGGAAAACTTTCTCACCAACACACAAATCCCAGAAACCATTTGACCTCAAAAATCAAAAATTTCAAAGGACACCATAAACTAGATGAGAATATAAGATAAGCGACCTGGAGACAAGGTTTGCAATATATTGTGTAGACAAAGGTGAATATTTCCAACACAGAGAGAAACTGCAAACCCACATGTGAAGAATGAAACCAGCTTTTAAGAAATGCATGAGATCTGAAAGGGCTTCCTAGGTGGCTCAGACAGTAAAGAATTGGCCTGCATTGCAGGAGATGTGGATTGGATCCTTGGGTTGGGAAGATTCCCCTGGAGGAGGAAAATGGCAACCCAATCTGGCATTCTTTCCTGAAAAATCCCATGGACAGAGGAGCGTGGCAGGCTACAATCCATGGGGTCACAAAGAATCTGACACGACTTAACTACTAAGAAGTCACGCATGCAAGAGATCTAAACAAACAATTCCCAGGGAGGTGACTTGTCCAGGGTCATACAGCTCTCAGAGAGCAAGAGGACAGAGTGGAGGCCAAGACCAGGCTGTCTGATGTGGGTATATAAGTGGGGAATGTGATTTTATTTTATTTAAACTGATCAAAATATACATTCTATTTTTCTCTTTTACTTAATTTTTTAACCTTAAAACCCAGCATGTGGGATCTTAGTTTCCCATCCAGGGACTGAACCCACAACCAATTCAATGGAAGCACAAAGTCTTAACCACTAGACCACCAGGGAAGTCCCAGGAATATACTTTTAATAACCCCAAACTTTCTAGGTTTGTCTCTGCCTGTCTAAACACATAGATCTAAGGTCATGTCCCTCCTGTTATACTGACATGTCTACAGTTTGGCTTTTTTATCTTAATGTTGCAAATCCAGCATCATAATGTGGACACAGCACTCTAAGCCCCCTCACTCTATTAGGGCCATCTTCCCCCAAAGTAGCACCATCACCTACAGTCCTGACCTGAGGGCCTGGTGAGCTCGGGAAAACAAAGCCCTGTGTTCCCCCACACAGTCTCCTGTCCCTCCCCTTTCAGGCCTCAGTTTCCCCCCAGGGCCTGACACTGAGCAGGCGCTCAGAGACAAAATGGTCATGAACCTGGATTCCTTATATTAATATCGCAAAAGAAACTCTTTTTCCCTGTCAGCTTCAGCACAGCACCCTGGCGGAAGCCTCAATCTTGAGGCCAGGCCACAGGAGGAGAGTCTGACCGCACCACCCTCCTCTACCCCCTCAGCGTTCTCTAAATTTCCCAAAGCACTGAGCACCCCCAAAACCGCCTTCCTTCTGGGGTCACCACTCACATCTCAGGAGTCCACATCTTGAGCTGAGCCCATCTGAGCAGGTGTGACCCTCCCTCTGCACTGTTCAGGGGCCCAGGTGGCGGGAGGAAGCCGTCAGACACACCTGCTTCCACAGCCAGGCTCTGCTCCTGCTTAGCCTGTTGCCTCGGCAATGACCTCACATCTCTGAGCTTCCAGTTCCTTCTTCTGTCAACTAGTGACAATCATCTTTCCTCAGACATTCATCCTGAGGATGGGGAGAGGGGTGGGGGTCCTACCCGCCTGCTTACCCAGGAATCCTCTCTGGCTGGGTGTGAACAAGATCCAGTTGTTCTGAGCTCTGCAGATGCAGCCGCCAGCAGTGCATCTCTGCGATAAACCACACACATCGTGTGGGTCCAGATACACTTGGAGAAGCAAAGGAGAAAGCGAATGCCCTCACATCTGGATTGCTCAGATTAAATAAACACTCTGCCTACCAGGTCCCACCCTGGGCTAAACCCAGACTGTCTGTTGACTCCCTTAGCTAAACAAGCCACGCCTGACATGTCAGGCTCTTACTGACTCAGCACGTCTTGCCCTGGGCTCCCCGAAGGAAGACCTGCCACCAATGCACTGTGAGCCCCTTTTCCAATCCCTCCCCCTTCCCATGGGCTTCTTCCAGCCCCCTTGACCCTGCCTATCCACTCACTCTCACCCGCCTGCCTGCCTTATTCATCTTGATGCCACCAGCATGTGGCACAGTCCTGGAAGATACCAGCTGCTCTCCACATACTGGCCATGTTGTTCTTGCTGAGAGCCACGTCCATGTGGGTTCAGAGTCCACTGTCCCCTGCTCTGCTCCCACAGCACCTGGGAGAGGGGCCTAAGGCCACCCTTCAGCCTCTCTATCCAGGCCTCTACCCTCAACACTTGTGATCAGATCCTTCTAGACTTGGCCTTGATGACAGGGATGATACAGGTGCCTTTTCTCCCAGTGACCCACAGGAGGAGGGCTGGCCTCAGTGGTCACCACCATTAGGTGGATGCCTAAGTTTGCGGGAAGGGCTGAAAGCACACTTCTTTTCTCCCCTGGCTTATTTCCACCTGACAACAGATTAATTTCACTCCAAATGAAGGACTTTGACAGGAAGGCTAGTGTCCTGGTAACTCAGAAAATTCTACAAGAGAGAGTCAGCCCTTTTCCTTTTTAGTGCCTGAGACTCATTGTGGGGAGAAGACTGAGCATGTGCCAGGGTCCCTGCTGGCACCACCCTCACATTTCCTATTTAATTCTCACATCAGCTCTAGGAACTGTCAGCTCCACTGTGCAAATAAAGAAACTGAGAAACAAAGATCCCACAGCCTGAGAGTCCTGCAGCTGGACTGCTGGTGGACTTTTCTGCTTTGTCCCAAGCAGAAGGGACTGCAGTTTTCCTGGAACCCTGACCCCTCCTGGAGGCCTGCTTGACCTTCCATCAGGGCTACTTCATCCCAGGAAAAGTCCCTGGGCCATCACGGCCACCTCCTCCCTGATTTTAGGGGAGGGACATAAGAGTGATGAGTGTTGTTTCATGAGGACCACACACTACTGTCCGGTCTTACAATCACCCATAATCAAAGCCAGGAATTCAATTTTATTTTCCAGATAAGGAAGAGGGGTTGGGAGGAGTGGAGTGGGGGAAGGGAGAGGCAGGGGACTTCTTCCAGTAACTCAGGGACTTCCATTCGGCAGGAGAATGTCAGCAGTTCATGTCTTGCAAAAGTCCATTTGTCCAAAGACCACACACTCACGCTCTGCCCACAGAGTTCAGAGTTCAGGCTGGGACAGACACCCCTGAGCACAGATTCAGAGTGGTCAGGGGGTAAACGTTCAGCTGTCCTGCCCATTGACCTGTACAAGTCTGCACCTGACAACAGAGGAGCTGCTGGGACTCAAGGACGCCTCCTCCCTGGAGCTTGGGATCTTCTGGGAGTCACCCCGGAGGAACAGTGGGAAGCAGGAGTTCTCCTGCAGGGGAAATCTGAGCACAGTCACCCCTCCCGCCTGCTCACTCTAAACCTCAGGGAGAAATCCCGGAAGCAGGGGGCAGGGAAAGCACATAGGCCTCCCCGTGGGACACCTGCCTGAGTGAGGGCGCCCAGGCCCCACTTCATCAGTGCCTCCACCACAGGACAGCTGGGGGCCCTGAGCTGTGGGCGGGCATCCTGGGATGCACCTCCTGGCCAGGTAGCCCCTGCAGCAGGCCTGGAAGCCGATGATGACGTCCGTGATCTTCAGGTCCCGCTCCTCCTCAAGGGGGGCCAGCACTCTGGCCCAGAAGAAGACCTTGCTCTCGCTCATGCGGTACAAGTTGCTGTCGAGCTCAAGGGCTTCGATCTAGAGGAGGAGAGCCGGCTGCTAGCCCTCTCCAAGAGGCTACCCCAGCCACCAAGTAACACTGGAGCAAGGCCGAAGTCGAGGGTGGGCCTAGAGCTAGGGTTGGGCCCACTGCTGTAGGCAGCCTCACCTGGTAGAGGGAAATGAGACTGAAAGGAGGCAGGAAAGTAGGCAGGTGGGGTTCAGCAGCGCAGGGCAGATAATGAGTCAGACTTGCAGGGAAAGAAAATCCTCGGCCCTGAAAGGACCTTACCTGCAAACATCTCTGCCCATGTGCATTTCTAACCAAGGTGCCAAAGGACAAGGGGGTTCAGGTGGCATTACCTTAGATAACTAGGGAAATGGAGTTTCTTTTAACAGGCATTTGAAAGTCACGAGTGTCTTCAACATACTAAGAAGCCATTGGAGTCAAGCACACAAGGCCAAGCAGTGCGGGGCCACGTGGAGGATGGTGGGCAAGGACCAGAGGTGGCTTGGGAGCAGCGCTGCATCAGTATAAGTCTCCTGTCACCAGTTGTCATTGACGAGGGGACTGAGTACAGCCTGGCTCATCACATATCCAAGAGTAACCAACTGCAAGATATTCTGTACCAACATCACAACATGCTGAGAAGGACCAGCTTTAGTCTAAGCTTGGACCTCTGCAGACTCAGGACAGTCCTGCTCGGTCAGGGCCAAGCCCCAGGAACAAGGCACCTGGGGAAGGTGCGCCAGCTGGTGTGACGGCAGCTCGGCCAGTTACTGGCCACACCTTGCAGATGTTTGGGGTGTCTGGAGGCCTTACTGGCTGTTTCAAGTAGGGACTGCCCCACTGACCTTGGTGGGGAGGAGTCAGGGCTGCTACTAAGCATCCTACAATGCACCGGACAGTCCTGGAGAGTAAAGACTGAGCCGGCCTCCACCCCTCAAGAAGGGCAATGTGGAGGCTGAGAGGCCCTGCCACAGAGTACTGACAGTGCAGTGCTGGGCTTCCCAAGACTACTTAATTCATGTTCCCTGATACAGTGCTGGTCACCCCCAATTTCCATGTTAGGCAACCAAGACTCACAGAGGTGAATTGTCTGGCCCAAAATAACACAGACACAGAGCCCCAATACAAACTCCAGAGCCAGCACCTTTAGCACAAATCTCACTTCCTTACCTGGAAAATGCACCTAATAATTATACACGGCCTGAGCACCTTACAGGTTTGCTGCAAGCTTCTAGCAAAACGGAACACGTGATGATGAATAAGTACTGCTCACCTGTCCCCCACCTCAGGGCTCAAGGTCATAGAATCGTCTGTCTCCCAATAAGGTCCATCTGCACCTTCCTTTGTGTGCGCTCCTCACTTTGCCCATGAAGTGGATGATGCAGAAATCTGCTTTGTCCTTCAGCTGCTTGGGCTTCTGGAACTTGGGGTGCGTGTCCTGCTCCTGCACCACGTTCTCCTCGAAGCTCTTTCCCGTGGCTTTGGAGAACCAGCACTCCTCATCCAGCGGGGCAAGAATGCCAGGGAGCCTGCATGGAGGGGGCACAGTATCCCACAGATGAGCTTGACCTGCATCCCTACCCACTGTCACCAGAAACTCCAGCATTTCACCAGAATGTGGGCAATTCTTCCCTCACCATGGGGAAAAAAAAAAGCCTTACTGAAATCACTCAATTTAAGAGTTCTAGTTTAAAAAGGAACTTCTGGTATCCAGGCTACAGCCGACCCAACTGAAACCAATGATCCATGACAGGGGTCCTCCAATGAGTGCCCTGGAAATCATCTGGTGGGGTTGATTGCCTGTGAGGACCCCTGACCTATGTCCAGAGGCTGCCCTCAGTTGGTGCTCCGGGCCCTGGAGTTCCTCTCAGGCCCCCTGCCACAAGCTCTACAGCTGCACAACTCTGCGGCAAGTGGTGACATTAGAACAAAACTCTGGAGTCGTGCCCCCAGAGCCCCAGAACCTTCTGTGCACGGAGTTTACAAGACAAGAGACTGACTCAGACATGTGGGGACTGGCTGATAGGCCAGGAGCCACATGGGTTCTTAAAAAAGACTCGTCATAGAAGTAAATCATTCCCTGTTAGGATTGCGGACAGTTCCAGCCCCACCCTCACCCTTATCCCGCCTCAGGTAATGTTACCAAAAGGTAGGCATGGGAGGGTCCCTCTGCTCGCCACTCAAAAGCCAGTAAACAGGCAAGTTGGTGGAAAGAAAAGTTTGCTTTATTTCAGATGCTGGCAACTGCAGGCGAGGGTGGCAGACATCTGTCCTCAGCCTGACTCCCCACACCCCCGAACAAGCAGGAGGTGAGAGCATTTATAGACAGAGTTGGGGGGGGGGGTGGCGTTACATGCAGAAACAGCAGAGTCATCTCTAACAGTCATCTTCAACTGGTCATCACTGGTCTGGCTAGCATCATCTTGGTTGTTTTAGGTACAGTTAATCTTCAGTTCCAGGGTGCACTTGTTCCCATTTCTTTGGGGTCACTTCTCGGAATTGTGGCAGCTCAAGTCCTGGGTATAAGTCTGGTCATCATGTAGCTAACTTCTCCACCTGGTGTTTTAGTATCTGTTAGACAGCTCACAGGATAAGGCTTAGAATAGGACCTATAGCCCTTGAGAAAGAACTAAAGGTCCTTGAAAATCCTTAATGACTACATTATTTATCTCCTTATTTTGTTTTGCTTTGTTTCAGCATTTCTCACTTCTCTGATGAAATTTATTCTTTGATTAAGTTTTCCACAGGCAAAAGACAACAGAGGGCATAGTGGGGGGTGGCGGGACGGGGAGTGGGGGGCAAGGACCATAGGGTCATATTCCATTTCAGTAATACTTCAAAATGCACCAACTTCTTCCAAGGCCACCTGATTTACTAACATTCACTTCAGTTTAGTTCAGTCGCTCAGTCGTGTCCGACTTTGTGATCCCATGGACCACAGTACGCCAGGCTTCCCTGTCCATCACCAACTCCCAGAGTTTACTCAAACTCATGTCCACTGAGTCAGTAATGCCATCCTACCATCTCATCCTCTGTCATCCCCTTCTCCTCCTGCCCTCAATCTTTCCCAGCATCAGGGTGTTTTCAAATGAGGCAGCTCTTCGCATGAGGTGGCCAAAGTATTGGATTTTCAGCTTCAACATCAGTCCTTCCAATGAATATTCAGGACTGATCTCCTTTAGGATGGACTGGTTTGATCTCCTGCAGTCCAAGGGATCCTCAAGAATCTTCTCTGACACCACAGTTCAAAAACATCAATTCTTCTGTGTTCAACTTTTTTATAGTCCAACTCTCACATCCATACATGACCATTGGAAAAACCATAGCCTTGACTAGATGGACTTTTGTTGGCACAGTAATGTCTCTGCTTTTTAATATTCTGTCTATTTTGATCATGACTTTCCTTCCAAGGAGCAAGCGTCTTATTTCATGGCTGCAGTCAACATCGGCAATGATTTTTAAGCCCCAAATATAAAGCCAGCCACCGTTTCCACTGTTTCCCCATCAATCTGCCATGAAGTGATGGCACTGGATGCCATTTTCTTAGTTTTCTAAAGGTTGAGCTTTAAGCCAGCTTTTTCACTATCCTCTTTCACTTTCATCAGGAGGCCCTTTAGTTCTTCTTCACTTTCTGCCATAAGGGTGGTGTCCTCTGCATATCTGAGGTTATTGATATTTCTCCTGGCAATCTGGATTCCAGCTTGTGCTTCATCCAGCCCAGAGTTTCTCATGATGAACTCTGCATATAAGTTAAATAAGCAGGGTGACAATATACAGCCCTGACATACTCCGTTTCCTATTTGGAACCAGTCTGTTGTTTCATGTCCAGTTCTAACTGTTGCGTCCTGATCTGCATACAAGTTTCTCAAGGGGCAGGTCAGGTGCTCTGGTATTCCCATCTCTTGAAGAATTTTCCACAGTTGATTGTGATCCACACAGTCGAAGTCTTTGGCATAGTCAATAAAGCAGAAATACATGTTTTTCTGGAACTCTCTTGCTTTTTCGATGATCCAGCAAATGTTGACCATTTGATCTCTGTTCCACTGCCTTTTCTAAAACCAGCTTGAACATCTAGAAGTCCACGGTTCACGTATTGCTGAAGCCTGGCTTGGAGAATTTTAGCACTACTTTACTAGCATGTGAGATGAGTGCAATTGTGCAGTAGTTTGAGCATTCTTTGGCATTGCCTTTCTTTGTGATTGGAATAAGAACGGACCTTTTCCAGTCCTGCACCCACTGCTGTGTTCTCCAAATTTGCTGGCATATTGAGTGCACCATCATCCTTTAGGATTTGAAATAGCTCAACTGGAATCCCATCACCTCCACTAGCTTTCTTGGTAGTGATGCTTCCTAAGGCCCACTTGACTTCACACTCCAGGATGTTTGGCTCTAGGTGAGGGATCACACCATTGTGATTATCTGGGTTGTGAAGATCTTTTCTGTACAGTTCCTCTGTGTATTCTTGCCACCTCTTCTTAATATCTTCTGCTTCTGTTAGGTCCATATCATTTCTGTCCTTTATTGAGCCTATCTTTGCATGAAAAGTTCCCTTGGTATCTCTAATTTTCTTGAAGAGATCTCTAGTCTTTCCCATTCTATTATTTTCCTCTACTTCTTTGCAGGGATCACTGAGGAAGGCTTTCTTATCTCTCCTTGATATTCTTTGGAACTCTGCTTTTAAATGGGTACATTTTTCCTTTTCTCCTTTACTTTCACTTCTCTTCTTTTCACAGCTATTTGTAAGGCCTCCTCAGACAGCCATTTTGCTTTTTTGCATTTCTTTTTCTTGTGGATGGTCTTGATCCCTGCCTCCTGTACAATGTCACAAACCTCTGTCCATAGTTCATCAGGCACTCTATCAGATCTAGTTCCTTAAATTTATTTCTCTCTTCCACTGTATAAACACAAGCATTTTGATTTAGGTCATACCTGAATGGTCTAGTGGTTTTCCCTACTTTCTTCAATTTAAGTCTGAATTAGGCAATAAGGAGTTCATGATCTGAGCCATAGTCAGCTCCCAGTTTTCTTTTTGCTGACTGTATAGAGCTTCTCGATCTTTCATTGCAAAGAATATAATCAGTCTGATTTCTGTGTTGGCCATCTGGTGATGTCCATGTGTAGAGTCTTCTCTTGTGTTATTAAACAGGGTGTTT
The DNA here is from genome assembly GCF_963930625.1 of Muntiacus reevesi. Classification (NCBI taxonomy): domain Eukaryota; kingdom Metazoa; phylum Chordata; class Mammalia; order Artiodactyla; family Cervidae; genus Muntiacus; species Muntiacus reevesi. The sequence goes on from NC_089249.1 coordinate 20,466,553, forward strand.
CCTATGATGAGTGCATTCTCTTGGCATAACTCTATTAGCCTTTGCCCTGCTTCATTCTGTACTCCAAGGCCAAACTTGCCTGTTACTACAGGTGTTTCTTGACTTCCTACTTTTGCATTCCAGTCCCCTATAATGAAAAGGACATCTTTTTTGGGTGTTAGTTCTAAAAGGTCTTCCAACACAAAGTGATGTTGGTGGCAGGATTTTCTGACCTGTCCCAAAGGAAGTCCGGCTTGGTTCTTATCTCTAGGGAAAAGAACTTTGATCCCGTCTCTTCACAGCAAGTTTTTAATAGTTAGCCTTAATTGAGCACCTACTCTGTGTCAGCCATCATGTGAAGCACTTTGCACGCATGATCTCAGTTTTCTCCACAATAAAATGGAACAGATGAAGTAACTGAGGCCAAAAGTAGTTCAGTAACTTGTTGAAGGTCACGTAACCTGCCCCTTCCTTACAGGTTTCATCTCTTCTCAACCTGAGGCCATTCACTGCCAGCAAATGATGTGGAAGAAATATACCTGATGGAATCTTGAGGAGGAACAACCTGGATCCCAAACTTAGGATCCTGCCTGGAGGAGGTGTGTCTGCCAGGAGGAAGACAGCCTGAGGTGATCTTCCCAAGGGATCTGGGTAAAATTCCCGGCACACTGGTGTGCTTTACCTGGACAATTTGGCCTCAGCCACAAAACTTTCCCAGGCATTGTCTTCAGTGAGCAGGAACTGCAGTTCTTCCCTGCTCACTCTCTCCAGGAAATACTCAATGAGATCGTCAATAATGTCTTGGCCATTGAGTTTAAAGTGGCTCAGCAGTAAAGAATCTGACTGCAATGCAGGAGACACATGAGACACGGGTTCCATCCCTGGGTCTGGAGTATCCCCTGGAGGAGGAACTGGCAGCTCACTCCAGTATTCTTGTCTGGAGAATCCCATGAAAAGAGGAGCCTGGTGGCTACAGTGCATGAGGGTGCAAAGTGTTAGATGCGACTGAGTGACTGAGCAAACAAGAACACACATAAAGTGGTTAAATTTCATCTTCCTGAGCAAGAGTCATTGGGGTGCTGTTAATGCATTCACCTGGGGTTGCAGGTAGACCATTCCCCTGCCCCTAATTCATAAGTTGAAATCCTGACCCATCCTTCCCCCTGAAATGACTGTATTAGGAGATAGGGCCTTTAAGGCAGTAATTAAGTAGGACCATAAGTGCAGAACCCTAATCCAAGAAGATTCATGCCCTTATTAGAAGAGACATCAGATTTCTTTCTCTCTCTCTACCCACTCAGCAGGAAGGCTTCTAAATTTTTCCCGTTTTCCTGCATCATTTAGGGAGAAAGGAAACTAGAACTTGCTGGTGGGAGTTCAGCAGGAACTGAGGGAACCCACAGAATTAATTCTGTACTGATTGATTGGGTTGGGGAAACAATGGAGCACCCGGGTGTCTTCAGGGGTGCTTGAGATCAATAAGACCAGTATCTGCCTGAGGCAGGCACACCTGGCAAGCAGGTGTTTATATAAGGGAGCACTGGGAAAATGCCCTAACACAGCATGGGGGAGGGGGGTTCTAGAGAAAGAGGTTTCCGCCTGAAACTAACACATTCCAGGGAGAGGGGACAGCAGCACACTAGGCAGGACCTACTGTGTGGAAGGCACTGGCCCCGGACATGGACACACACGTGACTTCACCCTCATGAACACATAGGGAAACATGATTTCCATCTTAAGGTGAGGTCAGTTAAGGAGCTCCAGGTCACACAGGTGCTATGTGGCAAAGGCCAGACTGGGGTTTAGTTCAGGGTCCGCTGACCCTCACAGAGCAGCTGGGTGGACAAGGGCTAGCGCTGGAGGAAAGGGCCTCTGTGGTGATGCCCCAGGGCCTGGGAGCAGGAGGAGGCTGAGACCAAGAGAGAGAGCAGGAGAAGCTCCAGGGATGCTGTGAGGCCACCTCCCCTTCCCCTCCTGGCCTTGGGGACTCAATCTGCTGTCCCCCTCCCCGTCCGGCCCTCACTGCTGAATCAGGTGCTAGATTACAGTGGGAGAAGAAGTGAGCACCTTGAGTGATGCTCTCCTGAGAGAACCAAGCCTATTTCCTTTTAGGTTCCCCAGAAAAGAGTCATCATGGGAGAGGAAACAGGGTTGGCCTTCTCTGTAGACTTTCCTAAGTTACTAAGACTCTGGACTTCCTACAAAAGTCCTGCAAAATAGACCTATTGTCAAGTGGAAACAAGCTGAGGTAGAAAAGTGCAGTGTGCTCTCAGCCCATCCTGTGAACTCTGCATCCATCCAAATGGCCTTGATCACCCAGCCTGGGCCACTGGGACCAAAGTCACTGGTGTCATTGTTACCTTCATGGACAAGACTACAGGGACCCAGACATCACCGACTCAATTGACATGAGTTTGAGCAAGCTCCAGGAGTTGGTGATGGACAGGGAAGCCTGGTGTGCTGCAATCCATGAGATTGCAAAGAGTTGGACACATGACTGAGTGACTGAACTGAACTGAACTGAGACTACAAGGGTTGTAGGTGACATGCACAGAATGGCTAAGCGGTTGACTTTAGGCCATCTCCCAGGTACCATGTGAGCAGAGCAGGGGACTTCCTGAGGATTTCTCAGGCGAAGTGATGCTAGGATTGGGCTTTGAAAGGTGAGCATAACTTTGCCAGGTGGTAGGAGCAGGTGTTTCTGGAAGAAGGATCTGAGGGAGGAAGTGCCTGGAACCCACATGAGTGTGGCCCTCAGCAGCAGGAGTACGACCAGTATGCAGTGAGCAGCTGGTATCTTCTGGGACTGTGCCAAGTGCTGGCAGTGCGAAGGTGAAGAAGGCAGGCAGGCTGGTGAGTGAGGGTAGATGGAGAGGGTGGAGGGGCTGGGAAGGCGGCCCTGGAGTAGATGGAGCACTATTGGCAAAGACCTCACAGTCTATTGCTGGCAGGTCTTCCTTCACAGAGCCCAGGGCACAATGTGCTCGGCCATGAAGGACTCCACAGGACAGCACTGGGCTTGGTTATCTAAGGCAGTCAACAGGGAGGATGGGATTAGCTCAGGGTGGGGCCTGGTGGGCAGGGTGTTTGTTTAATCTGAGCAACCCAGATGGAAGGGCGTTCACTTTCCCTTTTGCTTCTCCAGGTATAGCTGGGCCCAGAGGATGTGTGTGGTTTACTGCACAGCTGGTGGCTGCATCTGCAGAGCTGAGAACAACTGGATCTAGTTCACACTCGGCCAGAGGAAGACTCCTGGGTAAGCAAGGGAGTAGGACCCTGCCCATCTCCGCATCCTCAGGACAACCATCTGAGAAAAGGATGATTGTCACTAGTTGACAGAAGAAGGAAACAGAAGCTCAGAGAGATGAGGTCACGGCCAGAGGGGCAGGCTAAGCAGGGGCAGAGCCTGGATGTGGGGGCAGGTGTGTCTGAGGGCTTCCTCCCACCCCCGAGGCCCCTAAACGGTGCAGAGGGAGGTCAGACACTTGCTCAGGTGGGCTCAGCTCAGGATGGGGACTCTGAGATGCGAGCGGTGATCCCAGAAGGAAGGAGGGTGTTGGGGGTGCTCAGCCCTTTGGGAAATCTGGAGAAAGCAGATGGGTAGAGGACAGGAGAATGAAAGCCTCTTCTCCTATGGCCTGGCCACCTTGTGGCTGCCCCCAGGGTGGGGAAAGAGTTCCTTTTGAGATACAAGGAATCCAGGTTCATTACCACCCTGTCTCTGAGTGCCTGCTCAGTGCCAGGTCCTAGAGGGAAACTGAGGCCTGAGAGGGAAGGGGCAGGAGACCAAGTGGGGAAACCAGGGCATTGCCTTCCTGTGCTCTCTGAGTCTTCAGCTCAGGGCTGCCCATGATGGTTGATCACGTGTGGGGAAGATGGTCCAGATGCAGGAAGTGAGAAGGGCTCACTACACAATGTCAGCATTATGATCCTGGTTTTGCAATATAAAATGAAAAGTCAAACTGTAGACACACTAATGTAACAGGAGGGGATAGGCTTAGATCTATGTGTTTAGACAGGCAGAGATAAACTTAGGAACTTTGGGGTTATTAAAATCATATTCCTGGGACTTCCTTGGTGGTCCAGTGGTTAAGACGACCTGCTTCCAATGAAGGGATTGTGGGTTCAGTCCCTGGTTGGGGAATTAAGATCCCACATAGTGGGCAGTCCAGCTAAAAAGAAAAAGAAAAAAATAAAACAGAGGGTTCAATTTGATCAGTTTACATAAAATTAAAGAAAATTTCATTCCCTACTTACATACCAGTGTCAGAAGGCCTGGTCTTGGCCTCGACCCTGCCCAGGGAGAGCTGTGTGACCCTGGACAAGCCACCTCCCCAGGGAGTGTTTGTTCAGTTCTCTTACCCACTTTTAAAAGCTAGTTTCCGTCTGCTCATATGGGTTTGTAGCTTCTCTCTGTGTTGGGGATATTCACCATTATCTTCTCTAAGTATTGCAGACACTGTCTCCAGATCCCTTGCATTTTGATTTGGTTTACAGTGTCCTTAGCAATTTCTAATTTTTAAGAGGTCCAATGGTTTCTGGGATTTGTATCTTGGTGAGACAGTTTTCCTCAAGTTAGCAGTATTTTTCCAGTATGTTTTGCATAATGTTTTCATTTCTTTCATTCGGGTTTACCTTTAGATCCCTTTAGATTTGACTAAGTGATTAGAGCTTTTTGTTTCTTCTTCTTCCTCTTTTTCTTCCTTCTTTTTTCCTCCCCGCCTTCTTTTTTTCTCCTCCTCCTCTCCTGCTCTCCCAGACTCCCTACCTTCCTTCCTGCATGTCTGCTGCTTTATTTCCTTAAAGAAGGATTTACTTAACAGGTACCTACTGCAGTGAAAAAGGAATACACGCTTTTGTTCTGCCTTTAAAGGAGCCTCCAGTGCAGTAAGGCTTTATTCAGATTTTAGCAGGAGCCCATGTCTTTCCACAATTCTCTCTTCCTCTTTCTCCTCCTGTAAAAATGTCATGGCTGGAGTAAGGAAACATGAGGAAATACAGGTGTTTCCTGCCACCTGAAAGTACAGTATTCCTACAAAAGCTTTCCTAAACCAAGATGGCATAGTGTGAAGAGGATGTAGGCCTCACTTCACAGTTTAGGGGCAGAGGGTGATCTTTTGGAAAGCAAGGGACACCCATAAATGGAAACACTCAGAAATCTGGTGGCCCTCTCTGTCAAAAAGAGCTTTTATCAAGACAGATAAGGAAAACAAATGGAATTACCCAACTGCAGGTAAAAGAAGTGTGGTACTATGTCTTCAAAAGTTGGTGGTTTCATGTCCCAGTAATGGGTCCCACACTCCGTATTGTAGCCAGAATGTGTCCGGGAGGGTGGAGGGAGCTCCAGAGGTCCCAGAGCAGGAGGAACAGCAGAGAAGAGACAGGGCCCCTGCCCAGTGTTGGGAGCTGCAGGAACTCCACACAAACAGACCCGCAACCAGGAAAGTGCAAGATTCCAGGGGTGACTGGACAGGAACTGGGGGAGAGAGCAGGGGAAGGAGGCTTTGGAGTGGGAACTCTAATTTCAGGTAACATTTCACCTGGTGAGGCAGGTGGGGAGAGGCATTTCATGGGGAGGAGTAACCTGAGCAAAGGCCTGAGAGCTGGGGGGGAATCAGAGTCCAGGAAGCTGGGAATCCTTCAGGCCCCTCGACCAGGCCCTGAGAAGGCAGGAGGGTGAGGAAGACAGGAGTAGGAGCATCAGGAGGGCCTGGTGATAGGCTAAGGACTCTGCACTTGATCCTGCCCTAACCCCTCCTTTCGCTGCCCAAGGTGGATAACTTGTAGCCACATGGAGGGAGATGTTTGGTGAGAATCTCTGCCCACATGGAGGGGAGGCCTCTGCATCTGGCCACATAGTTGGGTGGGGACAGTCTTTTCAGGCTTCTCCTCTCTCCCACTGATAGGCTTTTTGGGAAGTGACCAGTCAGAGGCTAACAGAGGAGGACACCCCGGATAGTAATCCACCAGCGGAAGTACTGTCCAGCATCCTCACCCAGCTGAGGCCCCAGTCAAGGGTCAGGACCAGGACAAGAATGGGAGAGAAGTTCAGAAGGATGAAGTCAAGGGTCCAAAGGCATTTTCAAGTGTTTGGCATCATCCAGGATCAGCCCTTTCTGCCCAAGCTCTCCTCCTCTCTCTGCCTTGGCTCTTGGTCCTTGTGTTTCCCAATTTCAATTGGCTGCTCTGGCTCCTGGGGTCCTACAGCTTCGAGGCAGAGAAGGAGACAAGGGACCAGCCAGCTCTCCTCTCCCACATGCCTGGAGGTGGGCCTGTCTGCATAAATCCTCTCCCATCCACACAGTCAGTGCCCACAGCCTCTGCCACCAGGCATACCCCTGGTAATCAAGCGGATGATTACTCATCTTGAGGGGAACCCTGGACATTGCAGATGGAAGGTGATAGAAAGAAAGATTCTAGGATCAGATCTCAGGTTAGAGGGTTTGTGGGAAACTCTAAGGAATTTGGGCCACTCTAGATTGGGTGCTGTAGAGAATGGCAGGGGCAGTTTTACCAATGATTGTGTCGGTAACTCTATCTATGGAGAGGGGAGACCAGAGCAAGGATAAAGGTGCAATTGGTAAATAAAGAGCAGTCATAATTTTCAGCCAAGGGAGGGAGTGTGAAGACTCTGGTTGTCTGCCAACACCAACCCTGCTTTTAATTACTATATTGTTAGCAGCAAAGTGAGAAGAAGCTGGGTATGGGATCTTGAGCCCAGAGAGTGGGGTGGGACCCAATTCTTCATGAATGAGGTTTCTGACTTTGGGCAAATCACAGAATATCTATGCATCAGCCTCCTAAGCTATAAACGGGGATACAGTGGTACACACCTCCTGGTTATCAGAACAATATGGATTATAATTTATAAAGTCTTAGATTAACTACCAGTACAGAACAAAATCAGAAATACAAGCCACTCTCACAAATAGCTGTTACTGTAACTATAAGGACCTTTACTATCATTTCAGTCTGGTCTCAGGAAGAATACTTAAATAAGTACTCTTTTGCCTTCTTAAAATACTGCCTAAGTGTAATTAACACGCTTTCTATTCTCATCTCCCAACAAAGATAGTCATAACTGGAACCAAAAGACGTTTTCTCTATATAAAGATCTGCTATTTAAAAAAATAACAGCGAACTGGCAAGACAAGGATGGACACCATACATACGATATGTGTGAATGCAAATTTGTACAGTTTGTTTGCATAACAAAGTAGCTTAAGTATGAAAAAATGTTAGGTGTTGATACCCTTGGATCCAGTCATTGTACTTCTAGAAACAGTTTAATCAAAGAATTTTAAATGTAGGCAAAGTTTTATGCAAGAAGAGTGTTCTTTGCACTATTATTTACATAAAGAATTTAAAACAGCCTGAAGTCCAACAATCAGGAGTGAACAGCAGAGGACACCATTCAGGTCCTCAGCTGACCAGGGAAGGGCAGCAGGGATTGGAGTGGGGCTGGTGGGACTCCAGAAAAAAAGGTTTGTGGGATAAAGTCTATTGCAGAAGCGAGGAAGATGTGGGCTGTGAGAGCTACAGCACCGGGAACTTTATCAAGGCAGAGACATGAGCACAGGGTGCATGACATCATTTTGCAGTAAAAAGTCATTTTCCGATTAACATGCATCCACAAATAGACATTTTTGTACATTAAAGCAAGTAGAGCTTTAGTCATCACAAACCTGGGATTTGGATCAGAAAGACTTGGGTTCAAGGCTGGGCTCCAGCAGAAATGGGAAAACTTGGGCTGACCTAAGTTTAGGTGAGTTTCAGGAGCCTGCATGTCATAGACAGTGGGTCAATATCACCTATAACCAATTAGTAATACAAGCGTTCCCAACCTCATGTAATTTCCAGAGTGTTCCCTTCCTGCCTGTTCTTCTGTCTCTGGTTTTATTGCTCCTGTAACTTCGCAGATGGCTGTCTCCTCTCTGATTATCCTCTCCTTGTGCCCCAACAGGAGAGCAGGACTCTGGCTGCGGAGGACGGTGGGAGGATAAGTAACTTTCCTTAACAAGTGATCTGCAGAGCCCAGGGGACAGAGAACCACGCTGGGTTAAGTCCCTTGTGGCGCTGGTGGCCGCCCCAGGGGAACCTGCCAGAGACCACGCCCCTCGCTGCTCCCTACAGCCACTGCTCACGCGTATCAAGCCCACAATCTGTTTTCTCTTCCCCGAGGGTGAAACGATACCTTCCAGCCTGACACAGACGGGTGAGATCTCTGAGACCCTGCTGCTGCCACCATGAGCTCAGAAGATCCCAGGCACCGCTCAGGTAGTCAGCCACCTCGTCTCTGGCAGGTTCCTACTTGTGACCCAGAATTGAGTGTGGTGCCTCCAGGCCAAATTAACCTGCCAAGTAATCAAGAACCAAGAAAGGCGTGGAGAAGCATCCCCCAGAGAGGCAATGGGGAGTCCCCTAACACTTGCTGGTCTGTTCCCACAGCCTCTTTCCTGGTCCTCAGGGAGCCACATACAAGATGCTAACTTCCGCCCCCTACCTTCTGACCCCCTGCTAATGACTCAGAAGTGAGGCCAGGACAGCCCATGGAGGGGGCGGGCACAGCAGAGGAAGTCTCCAAGGCCAGGTGGACAGGGAGGGGAGGTCCCCTGGAGCTTCTCCTGCCCTCTCCCTTGGTCCAAGCCTCCTTCTGCTCCCAGACCCTGGGCTGTCAACACAGATGCTGTTTCCTCCACCACTCGCCCTGCTGCCCACCCAGCGGTTCTCTGAGGGTCAGCGGACTCTAAACTGACCCCCAATCTGGCCTTTGCTGCCTCCCACACAGGCCTCCCAGATCTGGAGCACCTTACCTGACCTAACCTGTAAAATGAGAAGGGTATTTCCCTATGTTGTGATGAGACCAAATATAATCTGTGTCCAGGGCCTGGGCCGGGGCGACCACATAGCAGGTCCTGCCTAGTGTCGTGCTGTCCCCCCTACCTGTGTTAGCTCCAAGTAGAAACCTCTCCCCTTCTCTGAATCCCCTCTCCCCTGCGGAGTGTTAGGGCCCCTGCAAGCGCTCCCATGATACACACCTGATTACTAGGTGACTGCCTCAGACAGGCACTAGTTCTGTCGTTCTCAAATGCCCACGCAGACACCCAGGTGCTCGGTTATTTCCTCAACCCACACCACCCTCATCAATCAACACACAGATCTAGTGCTGTGGCTTCCCTCCCCATGAGCCCTGAGTTCATTTTTCCCTTAGTGATGCATGAGAAAAAGAAAACCTATGAAAAGTGAATACTTCAGGGAAGAGAGAGAGAGTGGAAGAGATCTGACGTCTCTTCATTTAAAGAGGACACTGGTATCACTGAATTAAGGCCCCACACTTAAGGCCTCATTTCACCTAATTACTGCCTTAAAGCCCCCTATCTTCTAATACAGTCATTGCAGAGTTGGTGGGTCTGGGCGTTAACCTATGAACTGGGGCTGGTGCATACAGTACCCCTGAGACCCCAGATAAATCCATCAACAGCATGCCAGATGAATGCTGCTCAAAAAGGTGAACTTTAACCACTTATACTCGATACCGTTTACATCACACCACAGTTTATTTGAATCTTCAATTTTTATTTTTCTGTCTAGAGAGCCAAAATTTTTTTGAGGATGTCATTGAGTATTTCCAGGAGAGTGTGACATTGGAACAACTGCAATTCCTGCTCGAAGAAAAACCTTGGGAGAATTTTTTGACTGAGGCTGGTTTGTCCAGGTAACCTTGCAGGTACACCAGGAATGTCACCAACATGCCCCCAGGAAGATTCTCCCAGGCTAGTTTTCTCCAGGCAGATCCTATGGTTGGGGCCGAGAATGTTCCTCCTCAAGATGCTATGTGGAATGTTTCCTCCGTGTTGTTTATTGGCAGTGAATGACGTTAGGTCAGAAGAGACAAAACCTGGAAGGAAAGGCAGGTTATATGACCTTGGACAAGTTACTGAACTACTCTCTGCTTCATCATCTGTTCAGTTTTATTGTGAGGACCCTGAGATCACGCACGCAAGTGCTTTTCATGATTGCTGACACAGAGTAGGTGTTGAATCAATGTTAATTTTAAAATAAGCTTGTTGGGAAGAATCAGGGACCTTCTTCCTGGAGATGAGAACCAAGAAGGACTTCCTTTGGGTCAAGTCAGAAAATCCTGACCCGAACATCATTTTGTGTTCCTGGGAATTGACTAGAACTCTTTCATTCCCCATTTTAGGAATTATACCAACACTGGAGGTTCCTGCTGGCTAATAAGGCAGAGAGGCTGGAGGGGAACTGGTTAGACCTGGTGGGATCCTGGATCTAGCCCTGCCCAACTCTGAGCCTGTGGGTTTAAGACTTTGAGTCTCAGATTTTTTATGTGTTATGTGTCCAGTGGGAATAGCTATTCAATCTGATGGATTGTGGTGATGGCCTCTGAGTGAACTGTAGGGTCAGAGGTGGGGAACCAAGTGCAATCATCTCATCCAAAGGCCCAGGGAGGCCTGGAGCAGGGTCAGACCAGGGGTCAGGGTGGAGCAGAGGGTCCAGGTTGTAGGACTAGTAGGCAGGCTTGGGCAGCAGGGCCAGGACTAGAGTGAGGAGAGTGGGCCCCAAGGACACAGAACTGAAGGGGCTGTGACTCTAACAGAGGTCCCAGGAGTGGGAGCGGGGACATTTCTTCCCTCCCTAATGGGATCCCCTCAAGCTGGGCTAGAGGGCCCTGGGTGACTGTGTCCTTCACACCCTGCCTGGGACCTGGGTTCTCACTCCATCTGGGACCCTCTTCTAGTCTACGTGGAGCTGCTCCGACAGTGGGAAGGCCGTGTGGTTCAGTGAACCCTCCAGGGTCATAGTAAGTGGCTTTGATGTGTGTCATTTGAGGGATTCCGAGGAGCCTCACGCACCCCCACCCAAGAGGAAATGCTTCCTCCACCAGCTGTGCAAGTGCCAGTCTCTTCAGGCTCAACCACTCAGATGGGCGTTTCCTCACGTCTCTTGAATCTTTATAGGTTCCATAAAGTTGCACATGGCCTTGGGGTGCAGGCTCATGAAGCTGTCAGAAATTAACATAAAACCCCTGAGAGATCAGGGGTGCTGGGTCCTGGGTCAGGAGTCAGTGAGGTGGGCTGGAGGGGCCACGGGGGACAGGGCTCACAGCACATCTCCTGCTTCCCAGTCAATATGGGCTTTGGACAGACCCAGTGTCCTTCTGCTGAGAAGGCCAAGGGTTCAGGCTTGGGTGAGAGCAGATACCAGGCAATAGGATCGTTAAGGGTCCTTCTAGCTGAGTTTTGATTTAAAATAAAATTCTAGGCACACAGTTAGCCAATCTGAAAAGTATGAGGACACAGTGCTGGGACTGTCCTTACATTTCCCATCAAGGGCAACATGGGGGATCCCACAACCTCCCTCAGATTGTAGAACTCCATAAAAGGATTCACAGACTCACGTAAAGCTTCAGGATCCCAGTTATGGTCTATTACAGGGAAGGATGCAGTTTCCCATCAGCCATAGGGCAGAGTCTAGGCGGGTTTCTCACACGAAGCTTTCATTGTCCCCAGGATGCGTTACTGTCCTGGATTCAGTGGGGCAGGACACATGGAGCACTGCCCGCCAGGAACGCTCACCCTATTTAACAACAAATTACCCTGGCCTGTCATCTCCAGCCCCTCCCAGAGGTCAGACTAATGCCCTAGAGCCCAGCTCCTCCAGAGGTCAGAACTGATACCACGTGACCCAGAGGCCCATCACATGTCAACTTGTCAGACTGTCCAGAGGCCAAAGTCCCAGGCAGATGAGGACATTCTTATCAGCCAGAATATTTTGGGGGCTTAGGGACCACATCCTAGCAGCCAAGAGCAAAAAACAAGAGGACTCCTCACTACACACTAAAGTCCTTGAATGAAGGGATTTCTGCTCTAATCCCACTTCTCTTTGTTTATCTGTGAAGTTCCCATTTTACACACATTCTGGAAGTGATGGTATTAGTCAGCCTTTGAGATGTCTTTATCAAATATTTCTCTTAAGTTAAAGGTATCCTAAGATGACCTTGGCTTATTTATTCCATGTTTGAATAAGTGCATGGAGCACTAACAATATCCAAATGAGGGTTTAAGGTTGGCAAAACTTTTACATTAGTAAAATTCTTGTGATTTACAATAAAATCTCTGTGGTTTATCCTTCTGGCCAACTCTGTTATCTTAAAATGTAAATTATGGGAGTAGGTCTGGTGAAGTCTTTACAACCTCCAGACATTCTTTGGATTCATTGGATAGTATATAACTCCATTGCTAACAGTAGCAAGGGGGTGCTATTTCTACCCCCTTCTGATATCTATATCAGAAGCTTTCTCTATCTCCTTTATACTTTAATAAAAACTCTATTGCACACACACACAAAAAATTTCTGTGGCTTATGCAGGATAGAGCTTGTTGAGCCTGCTTCATAGAGAAGCAAACTGTCTTTCTAAGGCTTTAATTCACTGTTACAGGGAAGAGGCAGATGTACTACGTGAACATCTGATCAAGCTACAAACAGAATTGGCCAAGGAGGACCAAGACAGGCTCCAAAACTATCAGCAAGAAAAGGAGAGGTTTTTGAAGGAGTTTCCTCAGGTAATACAGGAGCTAAAGGAGAGCATAAATAAGCTCTGTGAGCTCGCAGACAATGCTGACAAGGTGGACAGGGACTGCACCATCTCCAATGTTGTAGCCTCCTCCACTGGCGTTGCTTCAGGTGCCCCAGGCTTCCTTGACCTGGTTCTGGCACCCTTTACAGAAGTCCTCAGCAGACTCCCAGTCATTGGACTAGAGCTGGGAGCAGCAGCTACTGTAACAGGTGTGTCCGCCAAGGAGGTAGAAAATGTAAACATGTCATCAGCAGAAACCCAGGCCAGTCTCCTTGATACAGCCAAAATAATTTCCTATGGAAGGAATCTCTACGAAGTTAAAGACTTTGGGAGTCATATTCGTGCCATCAGGGTGGCCAGAGGCAACCCTCAATTAGTAGCCACTGCTCAGCCCTACCTAACCCCCGGGCGAGTCTCTGTCCAAAGTTCCCAACAGGTGAGAAGACATTTCGGAGGCACAGCTCTGGCAGCGACAAGAGCAGCCTACATCGGGAGTGGAGTCATGTCAGGTATATTCTTTGCACTGGACGTGTACTCCCTGGTGAAAGACGCACAGGACTTCCAGGAGGGGACAAAGACAGCATCGGCTGAGAACATGAGGCAGAAAGCCCAGGAGCTGGAGACGAAGTTGGAGGAGCTCACCTGGATCTATGAGAGTCTGCAATAGGGCCCGCTGGTCACCCCAGAGCAATGCAGGGACCGGGGACATGTGCAGGGTCACGGGGAGAAACCACTTGTTTTGGACTAAAGAAGACACGGAGGGCAGAATAAGGGAGAGACAGGGAGATGAGCAGTGAGAGGCCAGGGATAGGGGAGCTTTGAAAATGGGAGAAAGCCAAAGAGTTAGGATTGTAGAGATCCAGCACAAGTAGCAGGGTCTCCTCTGTCGCCCTCCCCAGGGTTTGATATTCCAGCAAGAAGGGTTTCCCCTGGTGAGGGTCTCTAGCCCTACTTCGCCAGCATCAACTCACCTTTGAACTCATTGGGTAGTGAGTTGTTTGTTTCCATATTTTATTAAAATATAGTTGATTTACAATATTGTATTAGCTTCAGGTGTATAGCAAAATGATTCAATTATATGTGCATCTATGAACATATTTATCCTGTTTTAATTTTTTATAAGTTCTTAAGTTCAGTTGAGTTCAGTCACTCAGTGGTGTCTGACTCTTTGCGACCCCATGGCTGCAGCACGCCAGGCCTCCCTGTCCATCACCAATTCCTGGAGTTTACCCAAACATGTCCATTAAGTCAGTGATGCCATCCAGCCATTTCATCCTCTGTCGCCCCCTTCTCCTTCCACCTTCAATCTTTCCCAGCAACAGGGTCTTTTCCAGTGAGTCAACTCTTCACATCAGGTGACCAAAGTATTGGAGTTTCAGCTTCAGCATCAGTCCTTCCAGTGAATATTCACGACTGATCTCCTTTAGGATTGACTGGTTGGATCTCCTTGCTGTCCAAGGGACTCCCAAGAATCTTCTCCAACACCACAGTTCAAAAGCATCAATTCTTCAGCACTCAGCCTTCTTTATGGTCCAACTCTCACATCTGTACATGACTACTGGGAAAATCATAGTTTTGACTATAGGGGACTTTGTTGGCAAAGTGATGTCTCTGCTTTTTAATACACTGTCTAGGTGGGTAATAGCTTTTCTTCCAAGAAGCAAATGTCTTTTAATTTCATGGCTGCAGTCACCATCCACAGTGATTTGGACTTCAAGAAAATGAAGTCTGTCACTGTTTCCATTTTATCCCCATCAAGGAGGTCTGCATGAAGCCAAATTCTCTCCCCACTCATGGAAAATGGAGAGATGTGGACACAGCAGAGTGGGCCCCAGAGTCTCTGTGAAGGAAGAATTCAGGCAGCTTTCCGCCGAGGTGGGGCTGTTGCAGAAGTGAGTTGACACTTGATGCCAGTCGCAGAGGGTCCCCATTGGCCCCGCCAGACTCAGCTCCCTGTGGCCCCTAGGAACTCGGGCCTTGAGCTTCCTTCTTTGGACAAGAGATAATTGATGTTTATGACTCATCTCAAGCTAACAGGGAGCATTTATGGAAGGAAAGTGTCAGGGAATGTTTAACAAGAGGATTCCTGTGTGCTGTTTCCTATCTCCCTTGAGCCCTCTGCTCCTTATCAGTCCATGGCTGGTGAGAGGAGCAGGCAAGCCTCTCCCAGGATGGAGAGCATAGAGATGGGATGCTTGCATAGGATTTCCTTCATTAGCTTTTCCATTTGGTGAAAGGGATTGTTTACGACCCTCTTTTGATATGGATCGCCTTTGGCCTTATGGCCTCTATTGCTTCTTGCTTCCTTGATAACTTGTAAAGTCTGGTCTCTTGATTTTATCTGAAGAAGCTACCTTGTATTACAGTATATATACTCTTACAGAATTCAATAAAGCACACTTGTTCCATCAGAGCTTGTGTCCCCGTGTCTTTCGCTCTTTCTGACTGATTCCCTGGAGAGCGAAGGCTGGCTGCATAACCCAGGGAATATTAGCCTCCTTCCTTCTTTCACTTTCTCATCGTCACCTCTGGACCACCAGGTTCCTGTCCATTAAAGGACCCCAACAGGAAAGTACATGTTTAGACTACTGGAAGGTTAAGGATTTCTCTTCCTGTAAGGAAATGGCATAGTCCAGAACACAGACCGACCAGCCAGTTTCCCCATTTGGGGGCAAGTCTGAACCTCAGTTTTCCCTGGTGACATTGAGATAGTAAATGTTTCCATCACAGGGCTGAGATGGCTTGCTCAATGGTGTGTGTGAAAGTGTTTTACAGACTGTAAAGTGTTCAGGTGCTGCTATGTTTTCCCACAAAGGTTCAGCTTTTTAACAAATTGTTTTCATTTTTTAAAATCATCAAATTTACCATTTTACCCACTTTTCAGTGTACAGGTCAGTGGTATTAAGGACACTCCATCATTGTACACCCAGCATCACCATCCATCCACAGAATGTTTTACATCAAAAATGAAACTCTGTCCCAATTATAAACTAATACCTCATTCTCCCTCCTCTCCACCCCTGGCAAGCACAAGTGTGCCCCTGATTTTTATGAATTTGACTCCTCTCAGGACCTCATGTGAGTGGAATCATACAATATTTGTTCTTTGTGATAGGATTTTTTTTCTTTCTTTTTTACTTCCTGTGGTAAAATATACACAACATAAAATGTACCACTTAACCATTTTTAAGTGTACAGGTGAGTGGTATAAAATACATTCATCTATTTTGCAGCCATCACCACCATCCATCTCCATATTCTTTCTTCCTGAAACCTGAGACTCCTCTGGACCGTGACTCCCGCTCCCATAGCCCCTGACAACCACCACCCTACTTTTTGTCCTTATCCATTTGCCTACTCTGCAAACCTAATAAAAACAGAAAATACAATAAGTTTCTTGTAATTGTTTTATTTCACTGAACATAATGTCTTCAAGGCACATCCAGGCTGTAGCACGTGTCTGAATTTTCTTCCTTTTAAAATAATTTTTTTAAAAAGAACTTTCTTCCTTTTTTAAGTGAGTAATAGTCCGTGGTATGCATAGACAGAATTTTTCTTATATTATTTTTCTTTCTTCCTACTTTGGCTATTGTGACGAGAGCAGCCTGGCAGTGAGTGGCCGAGACGCGTTCCCTTGAGGTCACCTGTGCTGTCAGCCTGGAGGGGATCCCCTGTGCTCTGCCCCCTGGGGTCCACCTCCATCAGCAACTCTGATGACTCTAAAGCCCTCTGGTCACATGCTCAGTCTGAAGCTCCCTACTCACTCCCACTGGTCCTATAAAAAGTGACGAGGACAGGCAGGTGCGTCGCTGTAGCCATCCTGGGGTACTTCTCTTGTGATGTTGGGGTTAAGTGAAGCCCAATTTTATCATCATTAAATCTTTAGGATCTTGAAATGGGTGGTCTCAGCTCATGCCCCTGGGTTGAAGCCTTGCTGAATCCTCACCTGATTTGAGTCTGTAGCTCCCGTGGCTGCTCTCCCATGGGCTTGTGTTTATTGAGCCCATGATGGGCTGGCGTCTATTAGGCGTTCTCAGCAGAGGACCTTCATGACAGCTGGACACAGTCCTCTGGATTAGCTGAGTTCTGTACCTCAGGGAGGTTTTGCTTAACTTCCAGACAAACTCATGCTAGTGGAAGAGAGAAGAATCACTAGGAGGGAGTTTACTGGGGAAAAAATGATTTAAAGGAAAAAAAAAAAGCAACTTTAAACAAGGAGTGGCGTTTCCAATAGGCAGTGATAACCTTGGTTTGAATCTTGGCTCCTCCCTGAGTTGCTGGAAGAAAGCCCCCTCCTCGCCCCTGCCATCAGCTACCCTACTGCAAAGATAGGTCAGGTTCCTGGTCGGTAATTGTAAGACCAAACCGTAGAGTGTGGTCTTCATGGAGTAACACCCATCACTCCTCTGTCCCTCCCTCTAAGATGGGGAAGGTGGTCATGATGACTGGGGCCATTTTCTGGGATGAAACAGCCCTGAAGGATGGGCAGGTGGGCCTCCATGGGGGGTCCAGCCCCACTGCTGCGCCTTGTCATTGGGGCAAAGAAGAAAATCTACCAAGACTCTCAGGCTGTAGGACCTTTTCTTCTGTTTCTTTATCTGAAAAATGGAGCCGACACTTCCTAGACATGATGTGAGAGTAAAACAGGAAAGGTGTGGACAGAGCCTGCACAGAGCGGGGCTAATTTCAGCCCTCCCTACACTTTGGCTCTTTGCTCAAGAACCAAGCAGAAAATAAGACTGGTTTTCTGTTGTTGACTTTTGAGTTGCCAGATCACTAGCCTTCCTGTAAAGGTCCTCCATTTCAAGAAAAGAAACTGCAGCTAGAAATAATCCAGGGTAGAAAATAGCAGCATGCTCTCAGCCCTTCCCACAAACTTTCCATTCATTCAAATGACCTTGACCACCAAGGCTGGGTCTCCTCAGGTGAGTTGCTGGGACCGGAAGGCACTAGTTCTGTGCCTGTCAGCAGGGCCAAGTCTAGAAGGACTTGATCAAAAGGAGTGGAGGTGGGGAATGGACAGAGAGGCTGAGGGGTGGCCTTCGGCCCCTCTCCCAGCTACCAAGGGAGCAGAGCAGTGATAGGGGACTCTGCAAGTGAGGTCCTGGAGGGCTTCTCAGTGGAGGTGATACCAGACTTTGGCTTTGCAGGGTGAGTATGATTTCTCCAAGTTGGATGCAGCAGGTGTACCTGGCAGAAGGACCTGCATGAATAAACCCTGGAAGGCACAGTGATGTGACCCTCAGCAGCAGCAGTATGACCAGTATATGGTGAGGAGCTGGTGTGTTCTGTGCCACGTGCTGGTGGCATGAGGGTGAATAAAGCAGGCAGGCTGGTGAGCGGGTGGGTGGGGAGGACTGAGGGGGTGGAGAGACAGCCATGGGTGGGGCAGTGACTCGCAGTGTGTTGGTGGCAGGTCACCTTCTAGGAGCCGAGGCAGGGGGGGTGTGTCAGAAGGATGTGGGCTGTCAGGGCTGGGCTTGTTTCCCTAAACGGGCAGCAGGAGGGTGGGAATAGTTCTGGGCAGGGGCTGGTGGGGGCAGGGTGATGGTAACTTGAGCCACTCAGAAGTGAGGGTTTCACTTTCCCTTCTGGTTCTCCAAATATATATGGGACCGGAAGGTATGCGTTGTTTATTGCAGAGACACCCAGAAGGCAGCTGCATTTGCATAGCTGAGAAAAACTGGATCTTGTTCACACTCAGCCAGAGGAAGTCTCCTGGGTAAGCAGCAGGGGGTATGACCCCTGCCCATCTCCTCATCCTCAGGATAAATGTCTGAGTAAACCTTGATTGTCACTAGTTGACATAAGAAGGGAAATGGAAGCTCAGAGAGGTGAGACCATGGCCCTAAGGGCAGAGACTGGATGTGGAAGCAAGTGTGTCTGACAGCTTCCTCCCACCCCCGTGGCCCCTAAAGAGTGCAGAGGGAGGGAGACACCTGTTCAGGGGGTCTCAGCTTGGGATGTGGACCCCTGAGACACGAGCGGTGACCCCAGAAGGAAGGTGTGTGTTGTGGGTGCTCAGTCCTTTGGGAAATTTCAAGAAAGTTGACGGGATGGAGTAGGGCAAAGCAGCTAGAGTCCTTCCTCATTGTGGCCTGGCCAACTTGAGTCTGCCCCTGGGTGCTGTGCTGAGGTTGGTGGGGTTTTCTTTTGAGATACAAGGAATCAGGTTTCATCACCCACCCGGTCTCTGAGTGACTGCTCAGTGCCAGGTCCTGGGGGAGAAAAAAAGGCCTGAGAGAGGAAGGAGAGGAGACCAAGTAGGGAGATGCAGGCCTTGCCACACAATGCCCACATTATGATACAGGTTTTACAATCTCAAGACAAGAAGCCAAACTGTAGATATATCAGTATAACAAGAGGGGCATGAGATTAGATCTATGTGTTTATAAAGGTAGAGACAAACCTAGAAATTTCTGGGGTATTAAAATCACATTCCACTCCCCTCCCTCACATACGCATGTCAGAAGGTCTGAACTTGGCCTGCACTGTGTCCACGGAGAGCAGTGTGACCCTGGGCAAGTTGCCTCCCCGGGAGTTGTCTGTTCACATCTCTTACCCATTTGTGAAAAACTGCATTCAGTCTCTTCATGTGGATTTTAGGCTCTTTCTGTGTTGCGAATGTTCATCTTTGTCTACTATAAACATTGCAAACAGTGTCTTCTGGCCTCTCATTCTTTTCTAACTTGTTTTGTGGCATCCTTTTGAAATATTCAGTTTTTAAGAAGTCAAATAAATCAAACCTTCCTTATGGCTCCAGCAATTATGTCTTGATGAGAATGGTTTCCTCAACTCAAAGTTATTTTTAACATTTTTTCTAGCATGTTTGTAGTTCTTTTTCTTTTCCATTTTCATTTAGATCCTTTGGAATTGATTGATTGCTTAGAATCTTTTTGTCTCTTCCTCTTTCTCTTCGTACCCCACCTCCTTTTTTTCCATCTTCTCCTCCTGCTCTTTCAAGCAGGACATGGTTAAGTGGTACTTTTCTCAGTCAAAGAGTAGCACACCCATTTCTGTGCTTTCCAAATTGCCTCCAATGCAGTCGGGAAATGACTCCACGCTTCTCCCCTCAAAGTCCCAGGCAGCAGTTAGGGAGCAGAGAGCGAGAGACTGGAAGAAGCTGGGCCCCACACCCAGCCCAGACCTGGACTGGACATCTTATGGGAGCGGGGATTTAGGAATGTCCTGCTCGAGTCTTCAAGTCTCAGGATAGGATATCAGATTTGGGGTAAGCCTCATGTTTTCCCACAGGTCTCTCTTCCTCTTTATCCTCTTACAAAAATATCATGGCTGGAGTAAGGAAGCATGAAGAAATGCAGGTGTTTTCCTGCTACCTGAGAGTACAGTCTTCATACCAAAGCTTTCTTAAGCCAAGATGGTGGAGAGCATAGACCATGTAGGTCTCACATCCTCTTTTACCGGCAGAGGGTGATCTTCCGGGAAACGATGACATGCCCATAAATGGAAACATTCAGAAATCTGATGACACTCTCTATCAGAAAGAGCTTTTATGAAGACAGACAGGGGAAACAAATGGAATGACTCAACTGTGGGTAGAAGAGGTATAGTAACATGTCTTTGAGGATCTGGTTGCTTCATGCCCCAGTAACAGGTCCCACACCTCATGTGTTAGCCAGGCTGTGCCCAGGAGGGTTGAGGGTGCCCCAGAAGCCCTGGAGCAGGAAGAGCAGCAGAGAAGAGACAGAGCCCCCGCCCGGTGCTGGGAGCTGAAGAAACTCCACACAAATAGACCCACAGGCAGGAAAGTCAAGATTCCAAGGGAGACTGGAAGGGTTTAGAGGAAGACAGCAGGGGCAGGAAGCTTTTGAGATGGGCCTCCAAGGACAAGAAACATTTCACCTTGTGAGGCACATGGGGAAAGGCCTTGGAAGGGCAGCCTCAGCGAAGGCCTGGAGGCTGGGGGTGGGGGGGGGGGAATCAGAGTCCAGGCAGCTGGGAGTCCTCCAGGCCCCTCCACCAAGCCCTGTAGAGTCAGGAGGGTGAGTCAGACAGAGTTGGAGCATGAGGACAGCCCGGTGATGGGCTAAGGACTTTGAATTTGACACTGTCGTTACCCTTCCTGTCCCTGCCCATAGAGTATGAGCTGTCCCACGTGGAGGAAGAGGTTTGGTAGAATCTCTGTCTGCCCACATGGAGGGAAGGGCTCTGTGTCTCGCCATGCAGTTGGGCAGGGACAGGCTGCTCTAGGTTCCTCCCCTCTCCCACTGGCAGCCTTTCCAGGAAGTGACTAATCAGAGGCTAATAGAGGAGGACACCCAGATAAGAATCTGGCAGAAGGGAGAACCATCCAGCATCCACACCCAGCTGAGCCCCCAGACAAGGGTCAGGACCAGGACAAGAATGGCAGGGAAGGACAAAAGAATAAGTCAAGGGTTTGACGCATTTACAAGTGTTTGACATCATCCAGGATCCAGCCCTTTATGCCTGAGCCCACCTCTTCTCTCTGACTTGACTCTTCATCCCCATGTTTCATGATTGCAATTGGCTGCCCTGGCTCCTGGGCTCCCACAGCTTCTAGGCAGAGAAGGAGGCAGGGGACCAGTGAGCTCTGCTCTCTCACCTGCTTGGAGGTGGGCCTGTGTGAATTCTCTCCCACCTACGCGGCCAGTGCCTCAGCCTCTGCCACTGGGCACACTCCCTAGTGAGCAAGCTGATGGTTACTCTTCCTGACGGACAACCCTGGGGATCGGAGAGAGAAACTGTTAGAAAGAAGGATGCTAGGATGGGGCTCAGGTGAGGGGATTTGAGGGAGACTCTAAGGAAATGGGGCCACTCTAGATTGGGTGCTGCAGAGAATAGGGGTCAGTTCTACCAGTGTGAGTCTCAGTAACTCCCTGTATGGAGACCAGAGCGAGGATAAGGTGTAATTGGTAAAGAAGGAGCAGTCATGCTTTTCAGCCAAGGTCGGGGGCAAGGAGTTGGTGAGGGTGCAGTGATGAGTGTGTGCTCTCCCCTTCGCTCCTGCTCTCAGGGTGACCCTGTGTGAGGCTGGAGTTCTGTGAGAGCCTTTACATCCAACAGAAGAAGAGCATCGTCCTGTTGTGACACCAGGCCAGCCTCAGGATGTCAGGGCTTGTTCTTTCTTTCTCAATCTTTTATAAACATTCATGTTAATAAACAGAAAGGAATATACCTATAGACTTCAAGACTCCTCTTCTTTATAAACTTAATTAACAATGAAATATTTCCCATCGTACTTACTCTTCTTGGCAACTAAGAAGGAAAAGAAAGATTCGAAGTCTTTGTGACCCCATGGACTATAGCCCACTGGGCTCCTCTGTCCATTGGATTTCCCAGGCAAGAATACTTGAGTGGGTTGCCATTTCCTTCTCCAGGGCATCTTCCCAAACCCAGGACTGAACCCATGTCTCTTGAGTCTTGTGTCTCCTGCATTACCACTAGCACACTTTTTAACCTTTATGTCTCCCTTTTTGATCACACTTTATTTAAAGTCCTCTCCATGGAATATTATTTTGAACTCACAGCCTTTCACAGACTCAGCTTGGCCCAGTGAAACATCTTTATAGTAATCACTATCTTTTACTATTATTATTTATGTGGGTGCCCCTTCTGACCTTCTCTGATCATCTTCAAGAGCATCCTTGCCCTTGCAGGAGCAGAGATGCCAGCCTGTGGGATCCACCTCCCCTGCAAGGGGTCTTCCTTCCTTTGAGTGGACAGAAGCCCGTGTGTGTACATGTGGGTGGGCAAGAGGCTGCTGGACAGTGTGTCTGTTTAGGGTTACTGTTCATTCTGATTATTCTGGTTAAACCCCAGTTACCATCCCTACTTAGAGAATTTAAAGGGCTTCCTTAGTAGATCAGAAGGTAAAGAATCTGCTCGCAATACAGGAGACCTGGATTCCATCCCTGGGTTGGGAAGATCTCCTGGAGGAGGTAATGCCCACTCCAGTATTCTCGCCTGGAGAACTTCCTCCAAAAGAGCTTGGAGTGCTACAGTCCCTGGGGTCGCAGAGTCAGACACTGTGAGTAACTAACACTTCCACTTTCACTTTTGCTTTCTAAGACAACTGGTTTCATCAAAAGGAATGTGTCTCCCATACTGACAGCTGTCACAACAGGAGACACACTTATTTCTTGTTGGCATTTAATTCAACTGCTTCCATCATCTTGAGGGTGGTGGCACTAGAAACCACCCCATTTTGTGGGTTACTGACTGCTATAAAGTGACCGCTGCTGTCTTAGAGTTAAAACAATCCAGTCCTAAGTGTATATGGTTAAACAGATCAATTTGTACAGAGGGTTCTGCTCATTCCTTCCCAAGGAAAAGCTTAGATAGTTAATCAATGTCTTTAAATGATATTACTACATTGGGAGGCGGAATGGTGTGAGAATGTGTCCTCAGGAGACAGGAACCTGGACTTGGATTCTGGCTCTAGCACTAGCTGTGTGCTTTGAGTAAACTGCTTCACCTCTCTGAGTTTCAGTTGCTTTTCTTATAGGATCATTGTGAGAACTCAAAGGAAGTGAATTCATACCAAGCAATTGGGAAGGTTCCTTGTGCAAAGTGGGGAGTCATCAACCACAATAGCTAATCAATATTCAGGGTTGCATTTTTCTTTTTCTTGACTTCAAAATTTGGTATTATTTACTTACTTCTGACTGGGAAAAATAAGGATTCCATTTATTTTTTTACTTTTTCTTATACCTTTCCCCATCTTCTGTTTATATCATTATTTCACTAACTTGATATCTCCCATTAGGAAGCTGTGTACTTGTAAGCATCTTATTTACATCTTCATTTGTTATGCTTTCAACTGGACCCACTATTTCTTGATTCTCAGCTTTGTAAACTGAGATATTAATTCTCCTCCTCCCTTTAGTGCTTCAGATGCCAAATTCTAGAAGTGTATTTTAATTTTTATATTGATTAACAAGTACATTGATCAGGGAGGAAGACTTTCTTATCTCTCCTGGCTATTCTTTGGAACTCTGCATTCAAATGGGTATATATTTCTTTTCTCCTTTGCCTTTCGCTTCTCTTCTTTTCACAACTATTTGTAAGGCCTCCTCAGACAACCATTTTGCCTTTTTGCATTTCTTTTCCTTGGGGATGGTCTTGATCCCTGCCTCCTTACAATGTCACGAACCTCCATCCACAGTTATTCGGGCACTATCAGATCTAATCTCTTGAATCTATTTGTCACTTCCACTCTATAGTCATAAGGGAGTTGATTTAGGTCATACCTGAATGGTCTAGTGGTTTTCCCTACTTTCTTCAATTTAAGTCTGCATTTGGCAATAAGGAGTTCATGATCTGAGCCACAGTCCGCTCCTGCACTTGTTTTTGCTGACTGTATAGAACTTCTCCTTTGGCTGCAAAAAACATAATCAATCTGATTTCGGTGTTGACCGTCTGGTGATGTCCATGTGTAGAGTCTTCTCTTGTGTTATTGGAAGAGGGTGTTTGCTAAAACCAGTGTGTTCTCTTGGCAAAACTCTGTTAGCCTTTGCCCTGCTTCATTCTGTACTTCAAGGCCAAATTTGCCTGTTACTCCAAGTGTTTCCTGACTTCCTACTTTTGCATTCCAGTCCCCTATAATGAAAAGGACATCTTTTTCAGTGTTAGTTTTAGAAGGTCTTGTAGGTCTTCATACAGCCATTCCACTTCAACTTCTTCAGCATTACTGGTCGGGGCATACACTTGGATTACTATGATAGTGAATGGTTTGCTTGGAAACGAGGAGAGATCATTCTACCGTTTTTGAGACTGCATCCAAGTACTGCATTTCAGACTCTTGTTGACTATGATGGCTACTCCATTTCTTCTAAAGGATTCTTGCCCACAGTAGTAGATATAATGGTCATCTGAGTTAAATTCATCCATTCCAGTCCATTTTAGTTCACTGATTCATAAAATGTCCATATTCACTCTTGCCATCTCCTGTTTGACCACTCCCAATTTGCCGTGATTCATAAACCTAACATTCCAGGTTCCTATGCAATATTGCTCTTTACAGCATCAGACTTTATTTCCACCACCAGTCACATCCACAACTGGGTGTTGTTGATGCTTTGACTCCGTCTGTTCATTCTTTCTGGAGTTATTTCTCCACTGATATCCAGTAGCATATTGGGCACCTACCGACTGGGGAAGTACATCTCTCAGTATCCTATCATTTTGCCTTCTCATATGGGAGTGGAAAAGATCAATTTTCATTCCAATCTCAAAGAAAGGCAATGCCAAAGAATGTTCAAACTACCACACAATTGCAGTCATTTCTCATGCTAGCAAAGCAACACTCAAATTCTCCAAGCCAGGCTTCAATAGTACATGAACCATGAACTCCCAGATGTTCCAGTTGGATTCAGAAAAGGGAAAGGAAACAGAGATGAAATTGCCAACATCTGCTGGATCATTGAAAAAGGAAGAGAGTTCCAGAAAAACATCTGCTTTGCTGACTATGCCAAAGCTTTTGACTGTGTGGATCACAACAAACTGTGACAAATTCCTCAAGAGATGGGAACACCAGACAACCTGACCTGCCTCTTGAGAAACCTGTATGCAGGTCAGGAAGCAACAGTTAGAACTGGACGTGGAAAAACAGACTGGTTCCAAATCCGGAAAGCAGTACTTTTCAAATATACAAATATACAAAGGCTGTATACTGTCACTCTGCTTATTTAACTTATATGCAGAGTACATCATGAGAAACTCTGGGCTGGAGGAAGCACAAGCTGGAATCAAGATTGCCAGGAGAAATATCAATAACCTCATATATGCAGATGACACCACCCTTATGGCAGAAAGTGAATAGGAACTAAAGAGCCTCTTGATGACAGTGAAAGAGGAGAGTGAAAAAGTTGGCTTAAAGCTCAACATTCAGAAAACTATAATCATGGCATCTGATCCTATCACTTCATGGCAAATAGATGGGGAAACAGTGGAAACAGTGTCAGACTTTATTTTTCTGGGCTCCAAAGTCACTGTAGATGATGATTGCAACCATGAAATTAAAAGACGTTTACTCCTTGGAAATAAAGTTATGACCAAACAAGGCAGCATATTAAAAAGCAGAGACATTACTTTGCCAACAAATGTTCATATAGTCAAGGCTATGGTTTTTCCAGTAGTTGTGTATGGATATGAGATTCAGAATATAAAGAAAGGTGAGCTCAGAAGAAATGATTCTTTTGAACTGTGGTGTTGGAGAAGACTCTTGAGAGTCCCTTGGACTGCAGGGAGATCCAGCCAGTCCATCGTAAAGGAGATCAGTCCTGGCCATTCATTGGAAGGACTGATACTGAAGCTGAAACTCCAGTACTTCGGCCACCTGATGAGAAGAGCTGACTCATTTGAAAAGACCTTGATGCTGAGAAAGATTGAGGGCAGGAGGAGAAGGGGACGAAAGAGGACGAGATGGTAGGATGGCATCACCAACTCAGTGGAGATGAGTTTGGGTAAACTCCAAAATCAAGACTTGAACATAAATAAATTTACCTTAAAATAAAAAAAATCAAACAAAGGAGTTTAGACTTTTGTGTTATTTTAATACATTTTTAGAGCTAAGTTGTACCTTGTAGCTGCACATGATTTTCATCGAAGCTTTAGTTTTTCCTGATGTTTCTAATTGGCCTCGTTTTCACCCCTTGCACTGCTTATCTCCAACATTTCCTCCATTTCTTTGGAACTGTGCCTCATATGATACCAAGTCCCCTGTCCCCACAGACTCTGGACTTCTTATCCCATTCTGGACTGGTTTCTCTCTAGGTCTGCTGCATGCCCAGCTGGGATCCTTGGATTCCCTTCCCTCTGGGTTGATGTTCCTGATTTCTGGATCCCATGTCTATCTCTCTCATGGGTATCCTTTATCTTCCTCCGTAATTATACAAACACACCACCTGTTTTTTTTGTTTTTTGTTTTTTTTTTTTTTTTTTTTTTTCCTGCAATTCATTCTCAACTAGTTTTCTGAAAAGTCTGGTGAAGAGTGAAGGCTGCTGTGAATATGGGATGGGCCATGATGTTGGTAAACTTGTCCCTTGCTCTCCCCTCGGCCTCCCTCTCATGTTGATCCCTCTCTGGGACTCTGCCCAACAGACCGTTCCTCTCTCCTGTCAGTTATGTCTCTAAGTATGAATACTTTTTAGGTGCAAATGTCTTGTGGTCTAGCCTAGATAGCTATATTCTAGATCCCATAACCTATATCCTAGATAGCTATCTACCTAGACCCTATTTATAGGTATAGTTTAAGGAGACAGTCTCAAATGTAGTTTTATACAAGGAGAATGTTCTTTACACGATTATTTGCATAAGGAATTAGAAACCACCTAAAGTTCAGTAGTCAGGGGAGAACAGCAGAGAGGATCGGGCACCATTGGGGTCCTCAGCTGCCCAGGGCAGGGATACAAGAATTGAGGTGGGGACGATGGGACTCCAGGCCTTTGTGGGATACAGGCTATTGCAGAAGCAAGGAGAGTGTGGGCTCTGGGAGCTGTGTCACCAGGAACTTTATCAAGGCAAAGAATCGAGCACGGGGAGCAGGACATTATTTTGGGATGAAAGCACTCATTTAACTGATACACATATATCCACAAATAAATATTTTTGTATATTAAAGGGAGTAGAGCATGGTCATCACAAACCTGGGATTTGGATCAGAAAGACTGGGTTCAAGCCCAGGTTCTGGAATCAGCTTGAAAACTTAGGCTCAAGTAAGTTCAAGTGAGCTTCAGGAGCCTGCACATCATAGACAATGGATCAACATTAGTTATTACCAATTAGTAAGCACAAATGTTCCCAGCTTCACCTAATTTCCAGATTATTCCTTCCTGTCTGTTCTTGTCTCTGGTTTTGCTCCTATAACTTTGCAGATGGGAGTCTTCTGTCTGATGACCTTTTCCTTGTGCCCTAAAAGGAGAGCAGGACTCTGACGTGGCGGGAGATGAGTAACTTTCCTTAGCTAGTGACCTGCAGAGCCCAGGGGACAGAGAACCACACTGGGTTAAATTCCCGGTGGCACTTGCGGCCGTCCCAGGGGAACTCACCAGAGACCTCACCACTCCCTGTTCCCTGGAGGCACTGCTCACTCGTGATCGAGCCCACAAGCTCTTATCTCTTCCCCAAGGGTGAAGCCACACCTCTTTCCAGACTGACGGAAACAAGGAGCTGAACGGAGATCTCTGAGACCCCGCTGCTGCCACCATGAGCTCAGAAAACCTTGGAAAATGCTCAGGTAGTCAGCTGCCTTTTTTCTGTCCACTTCTGCATGTGACCCAGAATTGAGGGTGGTTCTTCCCAGCAGAGTTAACCCACAGAGGAAGCAAGAACCAAGAAGAGGATGGATAAGCATCCTGGAGCCCCCCAGAGGGGCCACACGGAGTTCCCCCAATGGGAGAGTGTCCACAGAGCCTCCTTCCCAGCCCTCTCCTTAGGGAGCCACTTGCTAGGTGCTCACTTCCTCCCCCACTGCCCTCTAGCAAGTGACTCAGAAGTGAGGCCAGGACAGCCCATGGGGAGGGGGACAGCAGAGAGAGTCCCCAGGGCCAGGCAGGGCAGTGAGGGGAGGTCATCCAGGGTCCCTGGAGCTCCTGCTGCCCTCTCCCTTGGCCTGGGTCTACTCCTGTTCCCAGGCCCTGGGTATCACCACAGACACCTTTTGTCCAGCACTTGCCCTGCCACCTGCCCAGCTGCTCTGCGAGGATCAGCGGACCCTGAACTGAACCCCAGTCTGATCTTTGCCGGCTCCCAACTGGAGGGGAAGGATGATGGGGTTTTACACAGGATCACGTCTGGCTCCACCCCTTAACTGCACATCCTGAGTGTCTCTGATCAGTAAGATGAAGCCTCTCACATGGTAGTCTTATTCAACGGCAGGCGGCCCAAAACCCTTTTTTAAAATCAGGTAGCATCGGTTTATACCTTTCTATAAGTTTCATGTGTACAACATTATATTTCTACTTCTGTACATGCTGCAGCGTGCTCACCACTAAAAATCACTTGCAAAAATCCCTCTAGGTGTACTGCATGGTAGAATGAAGAAATCACTGGAGTTTAAATAAGGAGGATTCAAGTCATGTCCAAGAAGTATCTGACACTTGACCTTGGATTCCACCTCTGAGCTTTCTGCTCACTGGCCTTGGGCTGTCCCTTATCTTGGCTGAGTCTCATTTTCCTCATCTGTGAAATAAGAATAATGCATCTGTGTGTGGATGTACCAGGAAACACATCTTACATCCTGACCCAGCCCCACCCTCCATATATTATATATACATTTTCCAGTTGCCTGTGTCTTACCTACAATTCCATAACTTCTGGGCTTCCCTGGTGGCTCAGACTGTAAAAGAATCTGCCTGCAATGCAGGACACCCAGGTTTGATTCCTGGGTCGGGAAGAACCCCTGAAGGAAGAAGTTGCAACCCACTCCAGTATTCTTGCCAGGGGAATTTCATGCATAGAGGAGACTTGTGGGCTACTGTCCATGGGGTCACAAAGAGTTGGACAGGACTGAGTAACTAACACTGAGCAATTCCATAACCTCTAGATCCCTGAAATCACACGGGGATTTTGGTAACTCATTTGAGCAGTGATCTTGCTCTGTACTGATCTGAGGCTATTTATTGTCATTACATTCTTTATCACATTTAACGTGAATATTCTTTTGTTTCACTACCAAAACATGAAAGCAGTCATTTATAGGGTGCTACGAGTCTCTGCCACAAGTAGTAACTAACAAAACACATCCCTTGTATTCCATCTCTTTGTGTGTGTGTGTGTGTGTGTGCTCAGTTGTTCAGTTGTGTCCGAATCTTTATGGCCTCGTGGACTGTTGTCTGCCTGGCTCCTCTGTTCTTGGGATTTTCCAGGCAAGAATGCTGGAGTGGGTTGCCATTTCCTACTCCAGGTGATATTTCCGACCCAAGGATTGAATGCATGACTCTTGCATCTCCTGCACTGGCAGGTGAATTTTTACCACTGCATCTCCTGGGAAGTCCTCCTTCTCTTTCTGAAGGTTTAAAATTGTAGATTCCTGAAGACACCTAAATCCCAGAATTAAATAATTATTTCTGGAGCTTTGGAAGTCCAAGATCAAGGTCGTGGTGGTTTCTGGTGAGACCTCTCCACCTGTTTTGTAAATTCTAACTGCCTTCTCTCTCTTTCCTCACATGGCGTTTCCCCTGGGGGAGAGAGAAGGAATAGAGAGAGAATCTGGTGTCTTCCTTTCTAATAAAGACATTCAACTGATTGGATTAGGGCCCCACACTTATGACCTCATTTTACCGTAATTACCTCCTTAAAGGCCCAGTCTTCTAATATAGTCACCAGGGGGTTAAATCTTCAACATATGAATTGAACGGTGGGAGGGAAACAGTTTCATCCATAACCCCAGGTTAGTCTGCCAAGAGTGCCCAGGTGATTTCTGCTCAAAAAAATGAATTTTAACTAATTTATACTAAAAAATACCATTTTTTTAATGCACTATAGAATTTATTGCTGATACATGTTATGATAACAAAAGCAGATCATCCTTAAGGCATCAGATTTGTTTATTAATTTAAACAAAAATATATGATCCCTGTCACACAAAGAGATCATTTTAAATTTACTTGGACGTTGAACCAATCATTACATATATATTTGGAAACTATGCACCTGATGTGCTAGGTCCTTTCAGTCATGTCTCACTCTCTGTGACCCCATGGACTATAACCCATCAGGCTCCTCTGTCCATGGAATTCTCCAGGCAAGAATACTGGAGTGGGTTGCCATTCCCTTCTCCAGGGAATCTTCCCCACCCAGGGATCAAACCTGCATCTCCTACACCTTCTGCATTGTCAGCCAGCTTCTTTACCACTAGCACCACCTGGGAAGCCCAACTGTGCTCCTAGTATCATATCATACCAGAGATAAGGCTGCTGTTCTCACAGAATACATGGATCACTGGTAATCAATCCTGAACCTAGTGAATAGCATAAAATATTGGGGAATATTGGAAAGCTAACAGATTTCTCTGGACATATGTTTATCTTGCCCCTCTGAGAGACTTGTAGATCTAGATGAGATTAGTTTGGAAAAGAGGTCTTGTTTAGTTCAGAGAATCGTCAAAGAGTCCAGTATAGTTGTGGACTAATCAGAGACTAAAGAAACTTTATAAGGAGAAGCAGACTTGGAAATCAAGCGATCCTCTTTTGAATTAGCATGTTTTAGACAAAGGTATGGAATTAATGATAAGCATCGGTTAGGAATCTGTAATGTCCTCCAATGCCAAGTGACCACTAGCATCCTGTTTCCCATCATGATGATTCCTTGATGAGAGGTAGAAGGCATAAAGAATATTGCCAGCTATAAAATAAACTACACTCCAATGCCTATGATAGGGAAAAAGAATTTTTTTTTAAAGAGAAGAAACTCACTGAATCAAATGAATGCTAAGCAGAGCAAACACAGTGTACTCAAAACTGAGGTAAGAAACCTCTAATTATACAGGAAATCAATGGAAGGATTAATCATTTGAAGAGAAATTCGTTTTTTCATAGCCCTACAGCTATGAATGATATCTTCATGAGCCTGGGCTGCCTTCTCCAGTGAATACCGGGGACCTATTACTGGTTTCAACCAACCAATTTCCATTCTGGTTTGGAGGGCTGCTGCAAACTGCTGAAATGCTTCTTGAAGGATGAATGGAGAGCTACTGCTTTTTTTTTTTTTTTTTTTTGAGAGCTACTGCTTTTATGCTAGATTCCTTTGTCATGGATCCTGTGGGTTTATTTCAGTAGGACCTCTGCGGCCAACAACAATTCCTCGTCCTCCATGTGACAAAAATTCAAATCATCACTAAGATTGACATTAGCAAATATTTCAATAATCACATCCACTTTTTTTCACCAACAGATTTTTTAATTTTATCAATATGATTAGCTTCTTTGTGATTAAACACTTCATGGGCTCCATTTTGGAAAGCAATCTTTTGTCCTTCCTCAGTAGTAGCTGTGCCCAAATCTTTAAGCCATAAGCTCTAACCATTTGACCTGCTGCTCTTCCAACTCCTCCACTAGCCCCAGAACACTTCCTCCAGCTTTCACGGACACTGTGGAGCAGACTCGATAAGCAGTAAAACATGAGATGCTGATGGCAGCTCCTTGTTTAAAGTCCAGTTTTTTGGGGACACACGTGAACAGTGTGATGGGCTGCCACAGCAAACTCGGCGTAGCCCCCAGAGATCATCCTGGTAGTGAATGTCACCTTTCTTGAAAGCAGATACGTTCTCTCCAGCAGCTTCTACCATCCCAGCCATATCTCAGCATGAAGTATAAGGTAGAAATGGTTTTATACTGCGAGTTCCAGAGTGGATATATGCGTCCACTAGGTTTACACCACATGCTTGGACTTTGTTAGAACCTGGTGGTCTTTCAGAATTGGTACAGCAACATCCAACTGGAGTTTCAGCACTTCGGGTCCACCAAATTCAAAAACTCAAATAGCTCTCACCAACTTCTATCCTATCACCATAGTGATCTAGATACCTGTTCTAGGCTGAAAAATCAAAATCTGCAAGCCCAGGTTCAACAGGGTTTAAAAAATATATATATACTCAGTATCATTTATTATCCACCACACATTTTTCTGGGCTTTCCTGGTGACTCAGACACTAAAGAATCTGCCTGCAACAGAGGAGACCTGGATTTGATCCCTGAGTCGGGAAGATCCCCTGGAGGAGGGAACAGCGACCCACTCCAGTATTTTTGCCTGAAGAATTTCATGGACAGAGGAACCTGGCGGGCAATAGCCCATGGGGTCACAAAGAGTCAAAGAGCACTGAGCAACAAACGGTTTCCGTTTTTCACTTCACAAGTTCTAACCTTATTCCCTTTCCTTTCATCTAGATATTGAGATCTTTTTTGAGGAAGTCACTGAGTATCTCTGGGACATACTGAGCAGAGAAGAACTGCTACTCCTGCTGACTGAATTTCTGAGGGAAATTGAGGCGAAGGCTGGTTTGTCCAGGTAACCTGCACAGGTGTATCAGGAAGGCCACCCACTCCCCCAGCACCAGGCTAGTCTCCTCCTGGCAGGCACACCTCCTCCAAGCAGGACCCTATGGAGGGGGCTGAGGATGTTCCTTCTCAACATCTCGTGAGGAATGTTGCCTCCATGTCATTTGCTGGTAGTGAGTGAATAACCTTGAATTGACAAAAGATGAAACCTGCAAGAAAGGAGCAGGTTATGTGACCTTGGACATGTTACTGAACTACTCTCTGCCTTAGTTTCTTCATCTCTTCAGTTAAACGGTGAGGACACTGAGATTATGCATGCAAAGAGCTTCCCATAGTGACTGACACAGAGTAGGTGTTCAGTCAATATGAACATATTAAAAACTTGTTGGAAAGAGACAGGGGCCAAGAGTCTTCTTTCTGGTGGTGAGAATCAAGCAGAATTTCTTTTGGGGCAAGTCTGAAAATCCTGACGCCATCATTTGTATTACTCAGGCTTCTGCCTGAAGCCTTTCTATTCCCCATCTTAGGAATTGTACCAAACGATTGTATCAAACCAAACAGCAGGATCCTGCTGGCCCATAAGGCAGAGAGGCTAGAGAAGAACTGGTTGGAGCTGGGTGGATCCTGGATCTAGCGCTGCCCAACTCTGGGGCTCTGTGCTTATATGTTAGAGTCTCAGACTTGCCTGTGTTCAATGGGAATAGCAATTCAGTCTGATGGACTCTGTTCATGGCCTTAGAGTGAACCGTAGGGTCAGAGGTGGGAAAGCAAGGACCAGGGAGGCCTGGACCAGGGTCAGACTCAGGGGTCAGAGTGGAGTAGTGGGTCCAGGCTGGAGGACTAGTAGGCAGGCTGGGGCAGCAGGGCCAGGACTAGAGTGAGGAGAGTGGCCCCGAGGACACAGAACTGAAGGGACTGTGACCCTAGCAGAGGTCCCCTGAGTGGGACGGGGGGCATTTCTTCCCTCCCTGCCAGGATCCCCTCATGCTGGGTTAGAGAGCCCTCGGTGACCATGTCTGCACACCCTGCCTGGGACCTGACTTCTCCCTCCATCTGGGACCCTCTTCTAATCTACGTGGAGCCGCCTGACAGTAGGAAGGCCATGTGGCTCAGGGGGCCCTCCAGGGTCACAGTGAGTGGCTGCAATTGTGTGTCATTTGAGGGATTCTGAGGAGCCTCACGCATCCCCACCCAAGAGGAAAACGCTTCCTCCACCAGCTGTGCAAGTGCCAGTCTCCTCAGGCTTAGCCGTTCAGATGGATGTTTCCTCATCTTTTTTAGAGGTTCTACAAAGCTGCACATGACCTTGGGGTGCAGGCTCCTGAGGCTGTCACAAATTAACATGTGACCCCTGAGAGGTCAGGCTCGTTGCGTGCTGGGTCAGGAGTCAGTGAGGTGGGCTGCAGAGGCCAGGGGATCCAGCAACACATTTCCTGATCTCCAGGCAGCTGGGGCAGTGGATGGACTCAGGGACCTGCTGCTGGGAAGGCCAAGGACACAAGGTTTAGAAGACAGCAGATGGCAGACTAAAGGACTGTTAAGGTGCCTCCTAGTTCTGAGTTTGGGCTTTTTTTTTTCTCCTACAAATTCTAAGTCATAGAGACAGCCAATCTGCAAAGGGTGAGGGCACAGTGCCCAGGAATATGCTTTCATCTGAACCAATGGCATATTTAGGGGATCCCCAAAACACCCCTCAGGTTTGAGAATTCCCTATAGAACAGACAGGACTCACTGAGAGCCATCATGACCCCAGTGTATTACAGGAAGCCTGTGGGTTTCCATCAGTCACAGGGCAGAGTCTGGGTTGATTTCACACCCGAAGCTTCCATTGTCCCCAGGATGCATTACTGTTCTGGAATTCAGTGAGTGGCAGGGCACAGGGAACACTGCCTGCTGGGGACACTCATCCATTTAAAAACAAATTATCCTGACTTTGGTCTCCAGCCCCTCCCAGAGGTCAGACGAATGTCCTAGAGTCCAGCTCCTTCAGAGGTCAGAACTGATACCACATGACCCAAAGGCCCCATCATACATCTCATCAGACTGTCCAGTGGCAAGAGGCCCAGGCAGATGAGGACATTCACATCAGCCACAATATTCTAGGCGCTTAGAGACCACTTCCCAGTAGCCAAGGGCAAAGAAATATTGACTCCTCACTACACACCGAGGCCCTTGAATACAAGTTTTCTGCTCCAATCCCACTTCTCTTATTTGTGGAGTTCCCAACCTACCGACTCTTTGGAAGTGATGATGTTCACCTGTCTCTGAGGCATCTTTACCAAATACCTATTTTTTCTTTTTGGCTGAGCCACATGGTTCGTGGGATCCTAGTTTCACAATCAGGGATTGAGTCATATCCTGGGCAGTGAGGGTACAGAGTCCTAACCTCTGGATCACCAGGGAATTCCATCAAATACCTCTCTTAACTTACCAGTATCCTAAGGTGACATTTGCTGATCTCTTTCAGGATTTAAATGGGGCTTCTCTGGTGGCTCAGATGGTAAACAGTCTGCCGCAATGCGGGAGACCTGGGTTTAACCCCTGGGTCGATAAGATCCCCTGGAGAAGGAAATGGCAACCCCCTCCAGTACTCTTGCTTGGGAAATCCCAACAGAGGAGCCAGGCAGACTGAAATCCATGGGGTCACAAAGAGTCAGACATGACTGAGCGACTTCACTTTCTCTTCTTTCTTTCCAGGATTGAATAAGTATATGAAGCATCTACAAGGTACAAAACATGTGTTTAACGTTGAAAGAGAAAATTTTACATTTGTAAAATTCTTCTCTAATAGATTTATAATGCTAAATCCATATTTATGCAGAATAGACATTATGGAACCTATTTTGCAGACAAGCAAACTGCCTTTCTAATCCCTTGACCTTCATTGTTACAGGAAAGATGAGGCTGCACTACACAAATATCTAAATGAATTGAAAGGAGACTTGATAGAGAAGGACCAGGAAACACTCACCAAAGCGCAGCTGGACAGGAGGAGGTTTCTGAGGAAGTTTCCTCGGGTGAAGCAGCAGCTGGAGGAGCTCATAGGAAAGCTCCACGAGCTCGCAGACAAGGTTGACAAGGCCCACAAGGAGTGTACCATCTCCAGCATGGTGGCCCACACCACTGGCGCTGCATCTGGTGCCCTGACCCTCCTTGGCCTGGCTCTGGCACCCGTGACAGTGGGGGGCAGTCTGGCACTCTCGGGCGCTGGGTTAGCGCTGGGAGCAGCATCTGCTATGTCAACTCTGTCCACCAGCCGCAAGGAAAATGCAATCAGGTCAGCAGCTGAAGCTGAAGCCAGTAGCCTGATGTCAACAGGCATCAACAAATGGAAGATGCTCCTAGAGGTACTCAGGAGAAACTCCCGAATTGTTGATACAACAGAGAATTTTACAAAAGCTGTGGAACACATTCAAAAAAATATATGTAACATGGAAACAGGCAAAGTCAACCCTGACTTTTCAGCCAATGTAGGTGACTACTTGGCCCCTGGGAAAATCATAGTCCCAGGCACCCGGGTGATAAAGAATGCCTGTTCCGTTAGCATGGCTCCGGCAGCTGTCGCAGGAGCCCGGATTGTGGGTGCAGCCACCGCAGGTGTCTTCCTCCTGGTGGATGTGGGCTTCCTAGTGAGGGAGTCAATGCACTTGCATGATGGTGCAAAGGCAGAGTCTGCTGAAAACCTGAGGCAGTGGGCCAGGGACCTGGAGAGGAATTTGCAGGAGCTCAACAATATATATGAACTTCTGCAGTAGGGCCTGACTCAGCCACCCCCAGAGCAGTGCATGGATCAGGATACACATGGGTCAAGGTGCAGAGGTACCTTGTTAGAGAAAAAAAAGAGAGGGAGAGAAAACTTTTGGAGCTGAGTATCAGGAATTTGGGGTTTCTGCAGCTGAGTACAGCAGGCGAGGGATGGATGTTGGTGACGGCTCAGGGAGAGTGAAGGAAGGAACCTGGAGCCTGGATTGAGGGAAGAGGGGGAACTAGAGTAGGGGTGGGGGTGGGGGGAGAGAAACCACTTTTTCCCTTCATACTATGAAATTTTACTTTAATTTGAGGAATAGCCAATTAACAATGTTGTGAAACAAAATAGTTTCAGGTGAACAGTGAAAGGACTCAGCCATACATCTACATGTATCCATTCTCCCCCCAAACCCCCTCCCATCAGAAACCACTTACTTTGAACTAAAGAAGTCACTGGGGGCAGCATAAGGGGAGAGGCAGAGGAACTAGCAACGAAAGACCAGGAACATGAATGGGTTGAAAATGAGAGAAAGTCAAAGAGTTAGGATTGTTGGAATCCAGGAGAAGCAGCAGGGGCTTCACTAGCACCCTCACCAAGGTCTGGTGCCCCAGCATGAAGAGTCTCCCCCTGTTGGTGGTCTCTAGCCCTACTTCTCCAGCATCAACTCACCTTGGATCCCAGCAGCTTATCTTAATTAGCCAGTGACTTCTTTTGCTTGCTTGTTTCTTTAATGGACGTACAGTTGATTTACAATATTGTATTAGTTTCAGATATACAGCAAAATGTTTCCATTAACGCATATCTATGTATATATCTGTTCTTTTTCATTTTTTCATTACAGATTATTACAAGGTACCGAATATTTTCCCCTGTACTATACATTAAGTTCTTGGGGTTTTTTTTTTAGTCTATTTTATGTATGGTAATGTGCATCTTTTAATCCCACACTCCTAATTTACCCCTCTGCCCCTTTGGTAACAATAAATTTGTTTTCTGTGACTCTGAGTCTCTTTTGATTTGTTAATAAGTTCATTTGTATTCTTTTTTTTTTTTTTTTTTTTTTTTGGCCATGTCAAGCAGCTTTTGGGATCTCAATTCCCTGATCAGGGAATGAACGGGGCTTCCCTGGTGACTCAGCTGGTAAAGAATCCACCTACCAATGCAGGAGACCTGGGTTTGATTCCTGGGTTGGGAAGATCCCCTGGACAAGGAAAAGGCTACCCATTCCAGTATTCTGGCCTGGAGAATTCCATGGACTATATAGTCCATGGGGTCAAAAAGAGTCAGACACGACTAAGTGACTTTCACTTTCAATTTCATAGCATTGAAAACACCAAATTCTAAACACTAGACCACCAAGGTACTCCCTGTGCTACTTTTTTAGGTTCTCCATATAAGTGACACTATATATTTGTCTTTTCTGTCTCAATTACTTCACTTAGCATGATCACCTCTAGATCCATACATGTTACTACAAATGGCATTATTTCCTTCTTTGAAATAATGAGCAATATTCCATTGCATGCATGTGCCACATGGTTTTTATTCCTTTGTCTGCTGACAGACATTAAGTTACTTCCATGTCTTTCTATCATAAATAGTGCTGCTAGGAACATTGAAGTGCATGTATCTTTTTGAATTGGAGCTTTTGTCTTTTCCAGATATATGCCCTGAATTGGGATTGCTGGATCACTTGATAGTTCTATTTTTAGTTTTTAAGAAACTTCCATACTGTTTTCCATAGCGGCTGCCCCAATTTACGTTCCCACCAGCAGTGCAGGAGGCTTCCCTTTTCTCCACATATTCTCCAACACTGTTTCTTTGTAGACTTAGACAATGGCCCTTCTGACTGGTAGGGGGTGACACCTTATTGTAGTTTTCATTAGCATTTCTCTAATTATTAGCAATGTTGACCATCTTCACTTATTCCTGTTGGCCGTCTGTATGTCTTTATGAAGAATGGTCTATGTAGATCTTAAGGCAGTGACTTCTTGATGACGATGGTGAAGATAACCGTGGTGGCCGCAGTGGTGATGACAACACAGTGGATGGAACATCTAACAAATTGCAAGGTGCTGTTTGGGTCTGGAGTGCACCAGTGACCTGGTCTGGAAATTCCCGTGAAATTCCAGACATTGTGCAGTAACAGACTTTGATTCGGAAAAAACAAAAAAGAAAGAGAGAAAAATGAAACCGGTTGGCTGCAACATGTCAAGGAACTTCAGGGTGTGACAAGGAGGTCAACAAGCCTGGGGCAAACAGACATAGTCCATGGGACCCCCAGGGGAGCCCGTGTTGTCTGACTTGGGCTGAGCATGGAGATGCTCCTCCTCTAGCCCTGGGGACCAAGATGGACATGGGGCACTCAAGGGTGATTAAGGGCAGAGGGCTTGTGTGCAGGTGTGAGAGAGGGTCAGCCGTAAACAGAGGGGCAGAGAAAGACAGCACATGCCTCACCTAGGCTGCCTTCACGTTTCACCAGGAGCTTCCAGAACCATCTTTTTGTGTTCACCTTGGGGCACTGCCCTGCCCCCACCCATCTATTCCCCATGGGGCTAGAATGATCCTTAAAAATATCGACCTTAGCAACACCCGCGTCCAGCTCTTCCCTGGCACCCATGACTCTGAGCATGGATGCCCAAACTTCCCGGTGTAATAGGGGTGGGGTCCTACAGCCGTTAGATCGAGACAGTTAGGAGACAGTCGGCAGGAGACCTGGGAGCAGGTCCCACCCCACCAACAGTCAGCCTGGCAGCCGTGTCCTCTCAACGCGGAGTGTGGTAAGAGGGGGATGGCCACCTTCTCCCCGGCCCTCCAGGCCTTCCAGCCTCAGGCCTCTAGGTGAGTTGAAGGGTGGGGGACAGGCTGGGGACGTTGACCTGCAGAGCTCCAGACCCTCACTTGGACACCCACTGGCCAGGCCCCTTCTTGAGAAGACAGTGAACCTCTCCCCAATCCCCACCTCTGAGCCCTGAGGTGGTGGAGGTCTCCATGGGTCCCAGTGCACTGAGGCCTCAGCAACTGGAGTAACTGGACACTGTCATTAAGGTGACAGCTTTAACCAGCTTCAGTCACTCCATTCAAGTTCCAAGAACTGGTCCAGCTGAGGTCAGTTGTCGACCCTGAGAAGGTGCCAGAGGTCAGGGTTAAGTGGCAAAGACATTGCACCGCATTGCTTCAGGTCTACTCTGTGGTGGGGGCTGTTCCCTAAGAAGGGCCACAGCTGGGGGCTAGGGATTAACCTGAAGGGCATTTGCTGCAACACATGTCCCTATGGATCCCATGCAACGATCGCTCCAGGTTAAATGTGAAGTCTGAGGGACAGCTGGGTCTGGGTGTCTGGCTCCCTCAGTGATGACGGCTGGACAGGGCCTGGGGACCTGAGGGTGTTGCCAGCTGAGATCTGCCATCTTATCGGGGCCTGGGCATTGGTGGGAGGACGTAGACTGGGTGCTGGAAGAAGGCTCCTGGGCAGGGTAACCGGCCCACATGGGACCCGCTCCTCTTAGATAGGGCCTGGACCTCAGAGAGTGAAAGTTGAGCCTTGGGAATTTGCCCTTTCTTGTCTGAAGAGAAAATAACATTTTTATTGTAGAGGTTTTGACAAACATCATGAGCTGGCAGTGACCTGACCTTAAGAACAAAGGATCTGACAACAAGAACTTTACAAAAACTCACCACTCCCCTCCCATATCTTTCCTGTCCAAGGGCTTTGCTGAGAGATTTTGGGGACTTCAGGATGTTTAAAGAATGCGCTACTTCTCATCTCCTTGCATGGCCCAGCAATAAACCTTTCTGGGCCCCAAACTCTGATGTTCTGCTATTGTTTGGCTCACAGTATGTCAGGCTCTGGGACTTGCATTCTGTAACACATGCAGCCCAAAGTATTCTCCTGGACCCTGGGGTCCCCCGAGGGCAAAGCTAGATGCCATGTGGAGCCCTATCCCACGGCCACAGATACAGAGCTCCACACCACGGTCATCTCCCAAACTGACTGCGCCCCACACCGACCGTCGCCATGAGTCCTGTGATCTAACCGGCCAGCTCCCTGACCCCATAGTAGGTAAAACAAACAAACAAACAAACAAACTCACCCTAACAAATCACCTAACGCCACCCTTCCAGCAGGAATTTTCTTTGTGTTGAGGCTATAAAAATTGGCCACTGGCCCACAGAGGGCATCAAGCATCCTGGCTGATCAGTCAGCTGTCCCTGGTCCTTCAGGAAGTCTGCCCACTGTCTGAGCAGCGCTCCTCGCTCCCTCTGCCCTTTGTTCCCAGCACTTTCTCTCTTCTAAATGCCCTGTATCTGGAAATTCTTTCCAACCCTCACACAACCACATTTTGTGGCCCACAGGGGGACTCTCAGAGGCTTTAGAGCAGCCCTGGCTTCTCCCCACCAGAGGTCAGCAGCGCCCTCCCTACTTGGGACAGCCAGCGCTGTCTCCAGACGTCCTGGAACATCTGCTGGGTGGGGGTGGGGGGGACACAGTTCCCTGGGTGAGGTCACACCGCTGGATCTTAGCTCCGGGAAAAACCCCAGGAGCGAGGTCTGGACTGCGGGCAGGGAGGTTGGCCGGCCCGCCCCGCCTGGAGGCGCTGACCGTGACCCTCGCCCACAGGGCCTTCGGCAAGCGGCCGCAGCAGCTGACGGCCATGAAGGCCCTGCAGAGGAACTGCGCCGCCCACCTCAAGCTGCGCATCTGGCAGTGGTGGCGGCTCTTCACCAAGGTGGGTCTGGGGGGCTCCGTGCGGCAGAGGGACCAGCGGGCCGCACGCCGGCCTCCTGCGGGGCTCGGGCCCCGGGCTGGCGCTTTGCCCTGTGTCCCCGGGCCCAGAACTTGAGCCGGGGATGGTCCTGCCCTGAGGGGTCTCGAGGGGTGTGAGCTGGGGCGTGTGTTCAGCGTGGACGGCCGAGGTGCTGTCGACCCAACGTCCCCACGTCGGCTCCACGTAGAGACAGCACTGCCTACTCAGGAAATCTGGCTCGGGATCTGCGTCTGACGACGCCCTCCCTAGGCTTAAAAACATCCCTTTATTATTAAAGTGTGTCAGGCTGCCTTGTTCATAAAAAATAATCTGTGGTAGTTGCAAATTTTTTTTAATTTTTATATTTTTAATTTTAAAAAAAGGTTTCTTTTCTCCTCTTCCTATAAAAATGGTAAAATTTCTAGTCTTTATCGCTGTCCTTCCACTTCTGCATCCTTTGGTAGCTCAGCTGGTAGAGCAGGGGACTGTAGAGGTGGTTAGCTGCTGTCATCCTTGGGTCGCTGGTTGGATTCTGGCTCAAAGGAAGTGCTTCAAGTTTGGGGCTTTGTTGGTGTCTCAGCTGCTTAAGAATCTGCCTGCAAAAGAAAAAAAAAAAGAATCTGCCTGCCATATGGGAGACCTGGGTTTTATCCCTGGGTTGGGAAGATCCCCTGGAGAAGGGAACCGCTACCTACTCCATTATTCTGGCCTGGAAAATTCCATGGACTGTGTAGTCCGCGAGTCGCAAAGAGCCGGACAGGACTAAATGACTTTCACTTTCACTTCCACATCTAGAAGAGAGTGGCTTGTCCTACCAGGTCTACACTGGTGGCTCAATTTCCCTGTATTCCTCACTGTTCTGTATATGCTGGGTTTAGACTTATTTGTAGCAAAGAAGGTATGTTTTGCACTAGGGCAGCAGGTCAGCACTCAGGCCCCTGGGTCCCTGTTTGGCTGGCCTGGTTGCTCAGGAGAGCTGCAGGCTCCTAGACCAAACGCTTCCCAGGCCTCCAGCTGCTGACCCGTCCAGCCTCCGAGCAGGTACACTTTCGGGCCCTGGGAAGAGAGCAGCAGGAGGTGATGAGAGAGGTGGGGGCCAGCACTGGAGCTGGAGTGCTGCTTCCTGTCAGCGGGGCCACTCCCATAGAAGTTCTGGGGCCACTCCCCGCCACTCCCAGCTGGTGGAGGCTGCAGCGCTCCTTGGCTGTGGCTGCACGCCTCCATCCTGCCCCTGTCACTTCCTGGCCTTCTCCCCCTACTCTCTGCTGTCTCTGTGTGTCTTACAAGGATGCTAGTTGATTTAGGGCCTACTCAGAGAACCCATAATGCTCTCATTACAAGATGTTTCACTTAAAGGGTTTTCAGAGACCCTTTTCCACATAAGGTCCCATACACAGTTGTAGAGATTAGGTAGTGGATGTACTTTTTGGGGGAGCTACCATTTAACTCACTACAGGACCCACAAATATCAGTTCTCCCCCTTAAGGTCCTCTGGACTAATGTTCACCTTGTGCAGAAGACATGCTGGAGGTGGCCCATGTCTGCCCACCAAGGAGGAGGGAGCAGTCCCCAGGGCTGCCTGACCGCCCACCACACGGGAGCAGGAGAGCCCAGGGGCCACTGAGCCCAGAGCCTTGTGAGCTCTTGACCACCAATGCGGGCCTCCTCAGGCGAGTTGCTAGACCTGAAGGCACTAGTTCTGTGCCTGTCAGCAGGGCCAAGTCTAGAAAGACTTGATTGAAAGAGTGGGGGCGGGCATGAGGAGAGTGGCTGAGGGGTGGCATTAGGCCCCTCTCCCAGGTACCAAGGGAGCAGAGCAAGGACTTGGGATTCTGCAAGGGATGTCCTGGAGGGCTTCTCAGTGGAGGTGAGGCCAGACTTTGGCTTTACAGGGTGAGTATGATTTCTCCAGGTTCGATGCAGCAGGTGTCCCTGGCACAAGGACCTGCATGAACAAACCCTAGAAGCCACGTGGATGTGACCCTCAGCAGCAGCAGTATGACCAGTATGCGGTGAGGAGCTGGTGTGCTCTGGAACTGTGCCACGTGTTGGTGGCATGAGGGTGAATAAAGCAGGCAGGCTGGTGAGCTGGTGGGTGGAGAGGGCTGAGGGGGTGGAGAGACTGCCATGGGTGGGGCAGTGGTTGGCCAAGGGACTCGCGGTGTGTTGGTGGCAGGTCTCCTTCAAGGAGCCAAGTCAGGGTGGGCTGTGTCAGAAGGACGTGGGATGTCAGGGCTGGGCTTGTTTCTCTAAGGAGGCAGCAGCAGGGTGGGAATAGTTTTGGGCAGGGCCTGGTGGGCAGAGTGGTGGTTACTTGAGCCACTCAGAAGTGAGGGTTTCACTTTCCTTCTGTTTCTCCGAATATATCTGGGACCACAAGGTGTGTGTGGTTTGTTGCAGAGACAGAAGGCGGCTGCATCTGCAGAGCTGAGAACAACTGGATCCTGTTCACACTCAGCCAGAGGAAGACTCCTAGGTAAGCAGGGGTGGGTAGGACCCCCGCCCATCTCCCCATCCTCAGGACGACTGTCTGAGCAAAGGGTGGTGATCAGTCACTACAGAAGGGAAATGGAAGCTCAGGGAGGTGAGGTCATGGCCCGAGGCACAGGTTAAGCAGGGGCAGAACCTGGATGTGGAGGCAGGTGTCTGTGTTCCTACAAAAGCTTTCCTAAAGCAAGATGACATGGAGCATGGACAATGTAGGTCTCACATTGCAGTTTACTGGCAGAGTGTGATCTTCTAGAAACTTCAGGATGCCCATAGATGAAAACACTCAGAAATGTGATGACACTGTCTATCAGAAAGAACTTTTATCAAGACAGACAAGGAAAACAAATATAAGTACTCCACCACAGGTAAAGGAAGTGTGGTGCTGTGTCTTCATGAAGCTGGTTGCTTCATGTCCCAGT
Organism: Muntiacus reevesi; assembly: GCF_963930625.1. Classification (NCBI taxonomy): domain Eukaryota; kingdom Metazoa; phylum Chordata; class Mammalia; order Artiodactyla; family Cervidae; genus Muntiacus; species Muntiacus reevesi. The sequence goes on from NC_089249.1 coordinate 20,510,512, forward strand.
AACGGGTCCCACACCTCGTATTCTAGCCAGGCTGTGCCCGGGAGGGTGGAGGGAGCAGCCGAGGCCCTGGAGCAGGAGGAGCAGCAGAGAAGAGACAGGGCACCTGCCCAGTGCTGGGAGCTGAAGAAACTCCACACAAATAGACCCACAACCAGAAAAGTGCAAGATTCCAGGGGGGGGCCTGGAGAGGAACTGGAGGAGGCAGCAGGGGGAGGAGGCTTTGGAGTGGGAACTCTAATTACAGGTAACATTTCACCTGGTGAGGCAGGTAGGGAAAGGCATTGCAGGGGGAGGAGCAACCTGAGCGAAGGCCTGGAGGCTGGGGGGGAGTCAGAGTCCAGGGAGCTGGGAGTCTTCCAGACCCCTGGACCAGGCCCTGTGGGGTCAGGAGGGTGAGGAGGACAGGAGGAGGGACATCAGGACGGCCTGGTGATGGGCTAAGGGCTCTGCACTTGATCCTGCCCTAACCCCCCCAACCCTTTCCCTGCCCAAGGTGGATAACTTGCAGCCACATGGAGGGAGATGTTTGGTGAGAATCTCTGACGCATGGAGGGGAGGCCTCTGCATCTGGCCATATAGTTGGGTGAGGAGTCTTTTCAGGATTCTCCTCTCTCCCACTGATAGGCTTTTCGAGCAGTGACCAATCAGATGCTAAAACGCCCTGGATAGAAATCCAGCAGTGGAAGCACTGTCCAGCATCCACACCCAGCTGAGGCCCCAGACAAGGGTCAGGACAAGGACAAGAATGGCAGGGAAGGATGGAAGGATGAGGTCAAGGGTCCAAATGCATTTTCAAGTGTTTGCCATCATCCAGGATCAGCCCTCTCTGCCCAAGCTCTTCTCCTGTCTCTGCCTTGGCTCTTGGTCCTTATGTTTCCGAATTTCAATTGGCTGCCCTGGCTCCTGCGGTCCTACAGCTTCGAGGCAGAGAAGGAGGCAGGGGACCAGCCAGCTCTCCTCTCCCACCTGCCTGGAGACAGGCCTGTCTGTGTAAATTCTCTCCCATCCACAGTCAGTGCCCACAGCCTGTGTCACCAGGCATACTCCCTAGTAATCGAGCTGATGGTTACTCTTCTTGAGGGGAACCCTGGGCATTGCAGAGGGAAGGTGATAGAAAGAAAGATTCTAGGATCAGGGCTCAGGTTAGGGGGCTTGGGGAAAACTCTAAGGAAGTTGGGCCACTCTAGACTGGGTGCTGTAGAGAATGGCAGGGGCAGTTTTACCAGTGATTGTCTCAGTAACTCTATCTATGGAGAGGGGAGACCAGAGCAAGGATAAATGTGCAATCGGTAAATAAGGAGCAGTCATAATTTTCAACCCAGGGAGGAGTGTGAAGACTCTGGTTTCCTGTCGCCACCATCCCTGCTTTTTTATTACTATTATTGCTAGAAGTAAAGTGAGAAGAAGACAGGTATGGGATCTTGAGCCGAGAGAGTGAGGTGGGGTCCAGTTCTCCATGAACAAGGTTTCTGACCTCAGGCAAATCATAGAACATCTATGCTTCAGCTTCCTTAGCTATACATGGGGATACAGTGGTACACACCTCCTGGTTATCAGAACAATATGGATTATAATTTATAGTCTTAGTTAGACTAACTACCAGTGCAGAGCAAAATCAGAAATACAAGCCACTCTCACGAGTAGCTGTTACTGTAACTATAAGGACCTTTACTATCATTTCAGCCAGGTCTCAGGAAGAATACTTAAATAAGTACTCTTTTGCGTTCTTAAAATACTGCCTAAGTATAATTAACATGGCTTCTTTTCTCATCTCCCAACACAAGATAGTCACAACTGGAACCAGAAGAAGTTCTCTCTATATAAAGATCTGCTATTTAAAAAATAACAGAGAACTGGCAAGACAAGGATGGACACCACCACATATGATATGTGTGAATGGAAATTTGTACAGTTACTTTGCATAACAAAGTAGCTTAAGTATGAAAAAATGTTAGGTGTTGATACCCTTGGATCCAGTCATTCTACTTCTAGAAACAGCTTAATGAAAGAATCTTAAGTGTAGGCAAAGTTTTATACAAGAAGAGTGTTCTTTGCACTATTATTTACATAAAGGATTAAAAACAGCCTGAAGTCCAACAATCAGGAGTGGACAGCAGAGGACACCATTCAGGTCCTCAGCCGACCAGGGAAGGGCTGCAGGGATTGGAGTGGGGCTGGTGGGACTCCAGAAAAAAGGTTTGTGGGATAAAGGCTGTTGCAGAAGCGAGGAAGATGTGGGCTGTGGGAGCTACAGCACAGGGAACTTTATCAAGGCAGAGACTCAACCACAGGGTGCATGACATCATTTTGCAGTAAAAAGTCATTTTCCAATTAACATGCATCCACAAATAGACATTTTTGTACATTAAAGCAAGTAGAGCTTAGTCATCACAAACCGGAATTTGGATCAGAAAGACTTGGGTTCAAGGCTGGGCTTCAACAGAAATGGGAAAACTTGGACTGACCTAAGTTTAGGTGAGTTTCAGGAGCCTGCACATCATAGACAATGGATCATTATCACCTATAACCAACTAGTAACACAACTGTTCCCAGTCTCATGTAATTTCCAGAGTGTTCCCTTCCTACCTGTTCTTCTGTCTCTGGTTTTATTGCTCCTGTAACTTCGCAGATGGCTGCCTCCTCTCTGATTATCCTCTCCTTGTGCCCCAATAGGAGAGCAGGACTCTGGCTGGGGAGGACGGCAGGAGGATGAGTAACTTTCCATAACAAGTGATCTGCAGAGCCCAGGGGACAGAGAACCACGCTGGGTTAAGTTCCTGGTGGCGCTGGTGGCCGTCCCAGGGGAAACCAGGACCACGCCCCTCGCTGCTCCCTACAGCCACTGCTCACACGTGATCAAGCCCACAATCTGTTTTCTCTTCCCCAAGGGTGAAACGACACCTTCTTCCAGCCTGACACAGACGGGTGAGATCTCTGAGACCCTGCTGCTGTCACCATGAGCTCAGAAGATCCCAGGGACCGCTCAGGTAGTCAGCCACCTCGTCTCTGGCAGGTTCCTACTTGTGACCCAGAATTGAGTGTGGTGCCTCCAGGCCAAATTAACCTGCCAAGTAATCAAGAACCAAGAAAGGCGTGGAGAAGCATCCCCCAGAGAGGCAATGGGGAGTCCCCTAACACTTGCTGGTCTGTTCCCACAGTCTCTTTCCTGGTCCTCAGGGAGCCACAGACAAGATGCTAACTTCCTCCCCCTACCTTCTGACCCCCTGCTAATGACTCAGAAGTGAGGCCAGGACAGCCCATGGAGGGGGCGGGCACAGCAGAGGAAGTCTCCAAGGCTAGGTGGACAGGGAGGGGAGGTCCCCTGGAGCTTCTCCTGCCCTCTCCCGTGGTCCAAGCCTCCTTCTGCTCCCAGACCCTGGGCTGTCAACACAGAGGCTGTTTCCTCCACTGCTCGCCCTGCTGCCCACCCAGCTGCTCTCTGAGGGTCAGTGGACTCTAAACTGAACCCCAATCTGGCCTTTGCTGCCTCCCAAACAGGACTCCCAGATCTGGAGCACCTTACCTGACCTAACCTGTAAAATGAGAAGGGTATTTCCCTATGTTGTGATGAGGACCAAATATAATGTGTGTCCGTGGCCTGGGCCGGGGCCTACCGCATAGCAACTCCTGCCTAGTGTCGCGCTGCCCCCCCTACCTGGAATGTGTTAGCTCCAAATAGAAACCTCTCCCCTTCTCTAGAATCCCCTCTCCCCTGTGGAGTGTTAGGGCCCCTGCCCAGTGCTCCCATGATACATACCTGATTACTAGGTGACTGCCTCAGGCAGGTACTAGTTCGGTTGTTCTCTAATGCCCATGCAGACATCCAGTTCAGAGCAGTCACTCAGTCGTGTCCGACTCTTTGCGACCCCATGAATCGCAGCACACCAGGCCTCCCTGTCCATCACCAACTCCTGGAGTTTACCCAAACTCATGTCCATCGAATCAGTGATGCCATCCAGCCATCTCATCCTCTGTCGTCCCCTTCTCCTCCTGCCCCCGATCCCTCCCACCATCAGGGTCTTTTCCAATGAGTCAACTCTTCGATGAGGTGGCCAAAGTATTGGAGTATCAGCTTCGGCATCAGTCCTTCCAATGAACACCCAGGACTGATCTTTAGGATGGACTGGTTGGATCTCCTTGCAGTCCAAGGGAGTCTTCTCTAACACCACAGTTCAAAAGCATCAATTTTTGGCTCTCAGCTTTCTTCATAGTCCAACTCTCACATCCATACATGACCACTGGAAAAACCATAACCTTGACTAGATGGACCTCTGTTGGCAAAGTAATGTCTCTGTTTTTAATATGCTATCTATGTTGGTCATAACTTTCCTTCCAAGGAGTAAGCATCTTTTAATTTCATGACTGCAATTACCATCTGGGGTGACTTTGGAGCCCCCAAAAATAAAGTCTGACACTGTTTCCACTGTTTCCCCATCTATTTGCCATGAAGTGATGGGACCAGATACCATGATCTTAGTTTTCTGAATGTTGAGCTTTAAGCCAACTTTTTCACTCTCCTCTTTCACTTTCATCAAGAGGCTCTTTAGTTCCTCTTCACTTTCTGCTATAAGGGTGGTATCATCTGCATATCTGAGGTTATTGATATTTCTCCCAGCAGTCTTGAATTCAGCTTGTGCTTCTTCCAGCCCAGCATTTCTCATGATGTACTCTGCATATAAGTTAAATAAGCAGGGTGACAATATACAGCCTTGACATACTCCTTTTCCTATTTGGAACCAGTCTGTTGTTCCATGTCCAGTTCTAACTGTTGCTTCCTGGCCTGCATATACGTTTCTCAAGAGGCAGGTCAGGTGGTCTGGTATTCCCATGTCTTTCAGAATTTTCCACAGTTTATTGTGATCCACACAGTCAAAGGCTTTGGCGTAGGCAATAAAGCAGAAATATATGTTTTTCTGGAACTCTCTTGCTTTTTCGATGATCCAGCAGATGTTGGCAACTTGATCTCTGGTTCCTCTGCCTTTTCTAAAACCAGCTTGAACATCTGGAAGTTCACAGTTCACGTATTGCTGAAGCCTGGCTTAGAGAATTTTGAGCATTACTTTACTAGTGTGTGAGATAGTGCAATGGTGTTGTAGTTTGGGCATTCTTTGGCATTGCCTTTCTTTGGGACTGGAATGAAAACTGACCTTTTCCAGTCCTGTGGCCACTGCTGAGTTTTCCAAATTTGCTGTCATATTGAGTGCAGCACTTTCACAGCATCATCTTTCAGGATTTGAAATAGCTCAACTGGAATTCCATCACCTCCACTAGCTTTGTTCATAGTGATGCTTTCTAAGGTCCACTTGACTTCACATTCCAGGATGTCTGGCTCTAGGTGAGTGATCACACCCTTGTGATTATCTGGATCATGAAGATCGTTTTTTGTATAATTCTTCTGTGTATTTCTGCCACCTCTTCTTAATATCTTCTGCTTCTGTTAGGTCCATACCATTTCTGTCCTTTATCGAACCCATCTTTACATGAAATGTTCCCTTGTTATCTCTAATTTTCTTGAAGAGGTCTCTAGTCTTTCCCATTCTGTTGTTTTCCTCTATTTCTTTGCATTGATTGCTGAGGAAGGCTTTCTTATCTCTCCTTGCTATTCTTTGGGAACTCTGCATTCAGACACTTATATCTTTCCTTTTCTCCTTTCCTTTTCACTTCTCTTCTTTTCACAGCTATTTGTAAGGCCTCCTCAGACAACCATTTTGCTTTTTTGCTTCCATCGGGATGGTCTTGACCCCTATCTCCTGTACAATGTCACGAACCTCCATCCATAGTTCTTCAGGCACTCTGTCTATCAGATTTAGTCCCTTAAATCTATTTCTCACTTCCACTATATAATCATAAGGGAGGTGATTTAGGTCATACCTGAATGGTCTAGTGGTTTTCCCTACTTTCTTCAATTTAAATCTGAATTTGGCAATAAGGAGTTCATGATCTGAGCCACAGTCCACTCCTGTGCTTCTTTTTGCTGACTGTATAGAGCTTCTCTATCTTTGGCTGCAAAGAATATAGTCAATCTGATTTTTCTGTGTTGACCATATGGTGATATCCATGTGTAGAGTCTTCTCTTGTGTTGTTGGAAGAAGGTGTTTGCTATGACCAGTGCGTTCTCTTGGCCAAACTGTATTAGCCTTTGCCCTGCTTCATTCTGTACTCCAAGGCCAAATTTGCCTATTACTCCAGGTGTTTCTTGACTTCCTACTTTTGCATTCCAGTCCCCTATAATGAAAAGGACGTCTTTTGGGGGTGTTAGTTCCAAAAGGTCTTGTAGGTATTCATAGACCCGTTCAACTTCAGCTTCTTCAGCATTAACGGTTGGGGCATAGGCTTGGATTACCGTGATATTGAATGGTTTGCCTTGGAAACGAACAGGATCATTCTGTCATTTTTGAGACTGCATCCAAGTACTGCATTTTGGACTCTTTTGTTGACCATGATGGCTACTCCATTTCTTCTAAGGGATTCCTGTCCACAGTAGTAGATATAATGGTCATCTGAGTTAAATTCACCCATTCCAGTCCATTTTAGTTTGCTGATTCCTAGAATGTCGATGTTCACTCTTGCCATCTCCTGTTTGACCACTTCCAATTTGCCTTGATTCATGGACCTAACATTCCAGGTTCCTATGCAATATTGCTCTTTACAGCATCGGACCTTGCTTCTATAACCAGTCTCGCCCACGACTGGGTACTGTTTTTGCTCTGGCTCCATCCCTTCATTCTTTCTGGAGTTATTTCTCCACTGGTATCCAGTAGCATATTCGTCACCTACCGACCTGGGGAGTTCCTCTTTCAGTATCCTTTCATTTTGCCCTTTCATACTGTTCATGGGGTCCTCAAGGCAAGAATACTGAAGTGGTTTGCCATTCCCTTCTCCAGTGGACCACATTCTGTCAGACCTCTCCACCATGACCCCTCCTTCTTGGGTGGTCCCACAGGGCGTGGCTTAGTTTCACTGAGTTAGTTAGACAAGGCTGTGGTCCCTGTGATCAGATTGGCTAGTTTTCTGTGATTATGGTTTTAATGTGTCTGCAGTCTGATTCCCTCTCACAACACCTACCGTCTTACTTGGGTTTCTCTTACCTTGGACGTGGGGCATCTCTTCACGGCTGCTCCAGCAAACCGCAGCTGCTGCTACTTACCTTGGAGGAGTCGCCCCTCCTGACCCTGAACGTGGAGTAGCTCCTCTCGGCCCTCCTGAGCCCGTGTAGCCACCGCACCTTGGACGTGGGGTTGCTCCTCTCGGCCGCCGCCCCTGACCGTGAGCGTGGGATAGCACCTCTCAGCCGTGCTTCCTGCGCGGTCCATGGCAGCCACTGCGCTTCCGGAGTGGGTAGCCTTTCCGTTCTCCGGGGGATCTTCCCAACCCAGGGATCAAACCCAGGTCTCCCGCATTGCAGGCAGATTCTTTACCAGCCGAGCCACAAGGGAAGCCCTAAGTAAGTGTTAGCTGCTCAGTCGTGTCCGACTCTTTGCGACCCCATGGACTGCAGCCCACCACGCTCCTCTGTCCATGAGATTTTCCAGGCAAGGATACTGGAGTGGGTTGCCAGTTCCTTTTCCAGGGGATCTTCCCAACCCAGAGATCTTCCCAACCCAGGGATCGAACCTGGGTCTCCTGCACTGCAGGCAGATTCTTTACTGACTGAGCTACAAGGGAAAGCAGCAGACACCCAGGTGCTCAGTTATTTCCTCCACCCACACCCACCCTAATCAATCAAACCACAGATCTAGTGCTGTGGTTTCCCTTCATGTGAGCCCTGAGTTCATTTCTCCCTTAGTGATGCATGAGAAAAAGAAAACCTAAGAACACTTAATACTACAGGGAAGAGAAAGAGAGGAAGAGATCTGGCGTCTCTTTATTTAACAAGGACACTGATATTACTGAATTAAGGCCCCACACTTAAGGCCTCATTTCACCTAATTACTGCTTTAAAGCCCCCTATCTTCTAATACAGTCATTGCAGAGTGGGTGGGTCTGGGCGTTAGTTAACTTATGAGTTGGGGCTACTGCACACAGTCCACATGACACCCCAGATAAATCCATCAACAGCATGCCAGATGAATGCTGCTGAGAAAGGTGAACTTTAACCACTTATACTCGATACTGTTTACATCACCCCATAGTTTATTTGAATCTTCAATTATTTTTATTTTTCTGTCTAGAGAGCCAAAGCTTTTTTGAGGATGTCGTTGAATTTCTCCAAAAGAGTGTGAGATGGGAACACCTGAAATTCCTGCTCGAAGACAAACCCTGGGAGAATTTTGTGACTGAGGCCGGTTTGTCCAGGTAACCATGCAGGTACACCAGAAATGTCACCAGTATGCCCCCAGGAAGATTCTCCCAGGCTAGTTTTCTCCAGACAGATCCTATGGTTGGGGTTGAGGATGTTCCTCCTCAAGATCCTATGTGGAATGCTTCCTCCCTGTTATTTGTTGGCAGTGAATGATGTTGGGTTGAGAAGAGGTGAAACCTGAAAGGAAGGGCAGGTTATATGACCTTGGACAAGTTACTGAACTACTCTCTGCTTCATCATCTATTCAGTTTTATTGTGAGGACTCTGAGATCATGCATGCAAGTGTTTTTCATGATTGCTGACACAGAGTAGGTGCTCAATCTATGTTAATTTTAAGATAAGCTTGTTGGGAAGAATCAGGGACCTTCTTCCTGGAGATGAGAACCAAGAAGGACTTCCTTTGGGTCAAGTCAGAAAATCCTGACCCGAACATCATTTTGTGTTCCTGGGAATTGACTAGAACTCTTTCATTCCCCATCTTAGGAATTATACCAACACTGCATGTTCCCGCTGGCCAATAAGGCAGAGAGGCTGGAGGGGAACTGGTTGGACCTGGTGGGATCCTGGATCTAGCCCTGCCCAAATCTGAGCCTGTGGGTTTAAGACTTTCAGTCTCAGATTTGTTATGTGTTATGTGTCCAGTGGGAATACCAATTCAATCTGATGGATTGTAGTGATGACCTCAGAGTGAACTGCAGGTCAGAGGTGGGGAACCAAGTGCAATCATCTCATCCAAAAGCCCAGGGAAACCTGGAACAGGGTCAGACCCAGGGGTCAGGGTAGAGCAGAGGGTCCAGGTTGTAGGACTAGTAGGCAGGATTGGGCAGCAGGGCCAGGACTAGAGTGAGGAGGGTAGGCGCCAGGACACAGAACTGAAGGGGCTGTGACCCTAGCAGAGGTCCCAGGAGTGGGACGGGGGACATTTCTTCCCTCTCTGATGGGATCCCCTCAAGCCGGGCTAGAGGGCCCTCGGTGACCGTGTCCTCCACACCCTGCCTGGGACCTGGGTTCTCACTCCATCTGGGACCCTCTTCTAGTCTACGTGGAGCTGCTCTGACAGTAGGAGGCTGTGTGGCTCAGTGAGCCCTCCAGGGTCACAATGGGTGGCTCTGATTGTGCATCATTTGAGGGATTCCGAGGAGCCTCACGCATCCCCACCAAAGAGGAAAACACTTCTTTCACCAGCTGTGCAAGTGCCGGTCTCCTCAGGCTCAGCCACTCAGATGGGTGTTTCGTCATGCCTTGAATCTTTAGAGGTTCCATAAAGTTGCACACAGCCTTGGGGTGCAGGCTCATGAAGCTGTCAGAAATTAACATATAACCCCTGAGAGATCTGGGGTGCTGGGTCCTGGGTCAGGAGTCAGTGAGGTGGGCTGGAGGGGCCATGGGTAACAAGACTCACAGCACATCTCCTGCTTCTCAGTCAATATGGGCAGTGGACAGACCCAGTGTCCTTCTGCTGAGAAGGCCAAGGGTATTGGGCTTGAATGAGAGCAGATGCCAGGCAAAATGATCATTAAGGGTCCTTCTAGCTGAGTTTTTATTAAAAAAATAAAATAAAATTCCAGGTTCACAGTTAGCCAGTCTGAAAAGTATGAGGACACAGTGCTGGGACTGTCCTTACATTTCCCATCAAGGGCAAATTTGGGGGAATCCCACAACCACCCTCAGATTCTAGAACTCCATAGAAGGATGCCCAGACTCACTTAAAGCTTCAGGATCCCAGTTATGGTTTTTCACAGGGAAGGATGCAGTTTCCCATCAGCCACAGGGCAGAGTCTGGGCATGTTTCACACATGAAGGTCCCATTGTCCCCAGGATGCGTTACTGTCCTGGATTCAGTGGGGCAGGACACATGGAGCACTGCCCGCCAGGAACGCTCACCCTATTTAACAACAAATTACCCTGACCTGTCATCTCTAGCCCCTCCCAGAGGTCAGACTAATGCCCTAGAGCCCAGCTCCTCTGGAGGTCAGAACTGATACCACGTGACCCAGAGGCCCATCACATGTCAATTTGTCAGACTGTCCAGTGGCCAAAGTCCCAGACAGACGAGGACATTCTATCAGCCAGAATATTTTGGGGGCCTAGGGACCACATCCTAGCAGCCAAGAACAAAGAACAAGTGGACTCCTCACTATACACTAAAGTCCTTGAATGAAGGGTTTTCTGCTCTAATCCCACTTCTCTTTGTTTATCTGTGAAGTTCCCATTTTACACACATTCTGGAAGTGATGGTATTGGTCCGCCTTTGAGGTGTCTTTATCAAATATCTCTCTTAAGTTAAAGGTATCCTAAGATGACCTTTGCTTATTTAGTCCATGACTGAATAAATACATGGAGCACTAACAATATCCAAATGAGGGTTTCAGGTTGGAAAAACTTTTACATTAGTAAAATTCTTGTGATTTACAATAAAATCTCTGTGGTTTGTGCAGGATAGAGCTTGTTGAGCCTGTTGCATAGACAAGCAAACTCTCTTTCTAAGGCTTTACTGTTCATTGTTACAGGGAAGGTGCAGATGTACTCCGTGAACATCTGATCAAGCTGCTAACAGACTTGGCCAGGGAGGACCCAGACAGGCTCCAAAAATACCAGCAGGAAAAGGAGAGGTTTCTGAAGGAGTTTCCTCAGGTAAAACAGGAGCTGAAGGAGAGCATAAAAAAGCTCCGTGAGCTCGCAGACCACGTTGACAAGGTGCACAGGGACTGCACCATCTCCAATGTGGTAGCCTCCTCCACCGGCATTGCGTCTGGTGCCCTGGGCATCCTTGGCCTGGTTCTGGCACCCTTTACAGCAGGCCTCAGCCTGGGACTCTCAGTCACTGGACTAGGGCTGGGAGCAGCAGCTGCTGTGACAGGGGTGTCCACCATGGTGGTGGAAAAGGTAAACACGTCATCAGCAGAAACCCAGGCCAGTCTCCTTGATGCAGCCGAAATAATTTCCTATGGCTTGTATCTCTACGAAGTTAAAAACTTTGGGAGGCATATTCGTGCCGTCAGGGTGGCCAGAGGCAACCCTCAATTAGGAGCCACTGCTCAGCGCTACATAACCACCGGACGAGTCTCTGTCCAAAGTGCCCAACAGGTGAGAAGTCATTTCAGAGGCACACCTCTGGCAATGTGTAGAACAGCCCGCATCGCGAGTGGAGTCACATCAGGTTTATTCTTGGCGCTGCACGTGTACTTCCTGGTGAAAGACGTACAGGACTTGCAGGAGGGGGCAAAGACAGAATCAGCTGAGAACATGAGGCAGAAAGCGCAGAAGCTGGAGAAGAAGCTGGAGGCGCTCTCCTGGATCTATGAGAGTCTGCAATAGGGCCCGACTGGCCACCCCTAGAGCAATGCAGGGACCGGGGACGTGTGCAGGGTCACGGGGAGAAACCACTTGTTTTGGACTAAAGAAGACACGGAGGGCAGAATAAGGGAGAGACAGGGAGACGAGCAGTGAGAGGCCAGGAATAGGGGAGCTTTGAAAATGTGAGAAAGCCAAAGAGTTAGGATTGCAGAGGTCCAGCACAAGTAGCAGGGGCTCCTCTGTCACGCTCCCCAGGGTTTGATGTTCCAGCAAGAAGGGTTTCCCCATGGTGAGGGTCTCTAGCCCTACTTCGCCAGCATCAACTCACCTTTGAACTCAATAGATAGTGACTTGTTTGTTTCCATATTTTATTAAAGTATAGTTGATTTACAATATAGTATTAGCTTCAGGTATATAGCAAAGTGATTCAATTATGCATATATCTGTGTCCATATTGATGCTTTTTAATTTTTTATGAGTTCTTCAGTTTAGTTCAGTTGCTCACTCATGTCCGACTCTTTGGGACCCCGTGGACTACAGCAAGCCCAGGCCTCCCTGTCCATACCAACACTCGGAGTTTACTCAAACTCATTTCCATTGAGTTGGTGATGCCATCCAACCATCTCCTCCTCTGTCATCCCCTTCTCCTTTAGCCTTCAATCTGTTCCAGCATCAGGGTCTTTTCAAATGAGTAAACTCTTCACATCAGGTGGGCAAAGTATTGGAGTTTCAGCTTCAGCATCAGTCCTTCCAATGACTATTCAGGACTGATCTCCTTTAGGATGGACTGGTTGGATCTCCTTGCAGTCCAAGGGACTTTCAAGAGTCTTCTCCAATGCCACAGTTCAAAAGCATCAATTCTTCAGCACTCAGCCTTCTTTATGGTCCAACTCTCACATCCATACCTGACTACTGGGAAAATCATAGCTTTGACTATAGGGGACTTTGTCGGCAAAGTGCTGTCTCTGCTTTTTAATATGCTGTCTAGGTTGGTCATAACTTTTCTTCCAAGAAGCAAATGTCTTTTAATTTCATGGCTGCAGTCACCGTCCACAGTGATTTTAGAGCCCAAGAAAATGAAGTCTGTCACTGTTTCCATTTTATCCCCACCAAGGAGGGCTGCATGATGCCAAATTTTCTCCCCACTCATGGAAGATGGAGGGATGTGGACACAGCAGAGTGGGCCCCAGAGTCTCTGTGAAGGAAGAATTCAGGCAGCTTTCCGCCGAGGTGGGACTGTTGCAGAAGTGAGTTGACACTTGATGCCAGTCGCAGAGGGTCCCCATTGGCTCTGCCAGACTCAGCTCCCTGTGGCCCCTAGGGACTCGGGCCTTGAGCTCACTACTTCGGACAAGAGATAATTGATGTTTATGACTCATCTCAAGCTAACAGGGAGCATTTATGGAAGGAAAGTGTCAGGGAATGTTTAACAGAAGGATTCCTGTGTGCTGTTTCCTATCTCCCTTGAGCCCTCTCTTCCTTATCAGTCCATGGCTGGTGAGAGGAGCAGGCAAGCTGCTCCCAAGATGGAGATCAAAGAGTTGGGATGCTTGCATAGGATTTCCTTCCTTAGCTTTTCCATTTGGTGAAGGGGATTGTTTACGACCCTCTTTTGATATGGATCACCTTTTGGCCTTATGGCCTCTATTGCTCCTTGCTTCCTTGGTAACTTGTAATAAAGTCTGATCTCTTGATCTTTATCTGAAGAAGCTACCTTGTATTACAGTATATATACTCTTATAGAATTCAATAAAGCACCCTTGTTCCATCACAGCTTGGGTCCCTGTGTCTTTCTTTCTCTCTCTCTCTCTCTATTTCTGGCTGATTCCCTGGAGCGTGAAGACTGACAGCATAATCCCAACAGGAAAGTACATTTTTAGACTACTGGAAGGTTTAGGGATTTCTCTTCCTGTAAGGAAATGGCATTGTCCAGAAAACAGACCGACCAGCCAGTTTCCCCATTTGGGGGCAAGTCTGAACCTCAGTTTTCCCTGGTGACATTGAGATAGTAAACGTTTCCATCACAGGGCTGAGGTAGCTTGCATGACGGTGTGTGTGAAGGTGTTTTACAGACTGTAAAGGGTCCAGGTGCTGCTATGTTTTCCCACAAAGGTTCAGCTTTTTAACAGTTTGTTTTAATTTTTGAAAATCATCAAATTTACCATTTTACCCACTTTTAGGTGGACAGGTCAGTGGTATTAAGGACATTCACATCATTGTACACCCAGCATCACCATCCATCCACAGAATGTTTTACATCAAAAATGAAACTCTGTCCCAATTATAAACTAATACCTCATTCTCCCTCCTCTCCACCCCTGGCAAGCACAAGTGTGCCCCTGATTTTTATGAATTTGACTCCTCTCAGGACCTCATGTGAGTGGAATCATACAATATTTGTCCTTTGTAATAGGATTTTTTTTCTTTCTTTTTTACTTCATGTGGTAAAATATACACAACATAAAATGTACCCCTTAACCATTTTTAAGTGTACAGGTGAGTGGTCTCAAATACATTCATATATTGTGCAGCCATCACCACCATCCATCCCCATAGTCTTTCTTCCTGAATCCTGAGACTCCACGAGACCATAAATCCGCCTCCCCCTCCCACAGCCCTTGACAACCACCACCCTAACTTTCTGTCTTGATCAATTTGCCTACTCTACACCTAATAAAAACAGAAAATACAATAAATTTCTTGTAACTGTTTTATTTCACTGAACATAATGTCTTCAAGGCACATCCAGGCTGTAGCACGTGTCTGAATTTTCTTCCTTTTAAAATAATTTTTTAAAAAAGAACTTGCTTCCTTTTTTAAGTGAGTAATAGTCCATGGTGTGTATAGACAGAACTTCTCTTATATTATTTTTCTTTCTTCCTACTTTGGCTATTGTGACGAGAGCAGCCTGGCAGTGAGTGGCCGAGACCTGTTCCCTTGAGGTCACCTGTGCTGTCAGCCTGGAGGGGATCCCCTCTGCTCTGCCCCCTGGGGTCCGCCTCCATCAGCAACTCTGATGACTCTAAAGCCCTCTGGTCACATGCTCAGTCTGAAGCTCCCTACTCACTCCCACTGGTCCTATAAAAAGTGACGAGGACAGGCAGGTGGGTCGCTGTAGCCATCCTGGGGTACTTCTCTTATAATGTTGGGGTTAAGTGGAGCCCAATTTTATCATCATTAAATCTTTAGGATCTTGAAGCGGGTGGTCTCAGCTCATGCCCCTGGGTTGAAGCCTTGCTGAGTCCTCACCTGATTTGAGCATGCAGCTCCTGTGGCTTCTCTCCCATGGGCTTGTGTTTATTGAGCCCATGACGGGCTGGCGTCTATTAGGCGTTCTCAGCAGAGGACCTCCATGACAGCTGGATACAGTCCTCTGGGTTAGCTGAGTTCTGCATCTCAGGGGGTTTTGCTTAACTTCCAGACAAACTCATGCTAGTGGAAGAGAGAAGAATCACTAGGAGGGAGTTTACTGGGGGAAAAATGATTTAAAGGGGAAAAAAAGCAACTTTAAACAAGGAGTGGCGTTTCCAATAGGCAGTGACAACCTTGGTTTGAATCTTGGCTCCTCCCCTGAGGTGCTGGAAGAAAGCCCCCTCCTCGCCCCTGCCATCAGCTACCCTACTGCAAAGATAGGTCAGATTCCTGGTCTGTGTTCCAGGGTAATTGAAAGACCAAACCGTAGAGTGTGGTCTTCATGGAGTAACACACATCACACCTCTGTCCCTCCCTCTAAGATGGGGAAGGTGGTCATGATGACTGGGGCCATTTTCTGGGATGAAACAGCCCTGATGGATGGGCAGGGGGGCCTCCATGGGGGGGTCCAGCCCCACTGCTGCGCCTTGTCATTGGGGCAAAAAAGAAAAGTCCACCAGGATTCTCAGGCCGTAGGACCTTTTCTTCTGTTTCTTTATCTGAAAAATGCAGCCAACACTTCCTAGAGCTGATGTGAGAGTAAAACAGGAAAGGTGTGGACAGAGCCTGCACAGAGCGGGGCTAACGCTCAGCCCTCCCTACACTTTGGCTCTTTGCTCAGGAATCAAGCAGAAAATAAGACTGGTTTCCTGTTGTTGACTTTTGATTTGCCAGATCACTAGCCTTCCTGTAAAGGTCCTCCATTTCAAGAAAAGAAACTGCAACTAGAAATAACCCAGGGTAGAAAATAGCAGCGTGCTCTCAGCCCTTCCCACAAACTTTCCATTCATCCAAGTGACCTTGACCACCAAGGCTGGGTCTCCTCAGATGAGTTGCTGGGACCGGAAGGCATTAGTTCTGTGCCTGTCAGCAGGGCCAAGTCTAGAAGGACTTGATCAAAAGGAGTGGGGGTGGGGAATGGACAGAGAGGCTGAGGGGTGGCCTTAGGCCCCTCTCCCAGGTACCAAGGGAGCAGAGCAGGGACAGGGGACTCTGCAAGTGAGGTCCTGGAGGGTTTTCTCAGAGGAGGTGATGCCAGACTTTGTCTTTGCAGGGTGAGTATGATTTCTCCAGGTTGGATGCAGCAGGTGTCCCTGGCAGAAGGACCTGCATGAACAAGCCCTAGAAGGCACGGTGATGTGACCCTCAGCAGCAGCAGTATGACCCGTATGCGGTGAGGAGCTGGTGTGTTCTGGAACTGTGCCACGTGCTGGTGGCATGAGGGTGAATAAAGCAGGCAGGCTGGTGAGCGGGTGGGGGAGGGCTGAGGGGGTGGAGAGAGGGCCATGGGGTGGGGCAGTAGTTGGCCAAGGTACTAGCGGTGTGTGGATGGCAGGTCACCTTCAAGGAGCCGAGGTAGGGTGGGCTGTGTCAGAAGGACGTGGGATGTCAGGGCTGGGCTTGTTTCTCTAAGGAGGCAGCAGAAGGGTGGGAATAGTTCTGGGCTGGGATTGGTTGGCAGAGTGATGGTAACTTGAGCCACTCAGAAGTGAGGGTTCCACTTTCCCTTCTGGTTCTCCAAATATATCTGGGACCACAAGGTTTGCCTGCTGTATTTCAGAGACACACAGTAGGCGGCTGCACGGCAGAGCTGAGAACAACTGGATTTTGTTCACACTCAGCCAGAGGGAAACTCCTAGGTAAGCAGTGGGGGTAGGACCCCCGCGCATCTCCCCATTCTCACGACAATTCTCTGAGAAAAGATTGATTGTAACTAGTTTACCAAAGAAGGGAAATGGATGCTCAGAGAGGTGAGAGCATGGCCCGAAGGACAAGACCTGGATGTGGAAGCAGGTGTATCTAATGGCTTCCTCCCACCGGGGACCCCTAAACAGTGCAGAGGGAGGTAGATGCCTGCTCAGGTGGACTCAGCTTGGGATGTGGACCCCTGAGACATGAGCGGTGACCCCAGAAGGAAGGTGTATGTTGTGGGTGCTCAGTCTTTTGGGAAATTTCAAGAAAGCTGAGGGGATGGAGGAGGGCAAGGGGGCGGGAATCCTTCCTCCCTGTGGCCTGGCCACCTTGAGTCTGCCCCTGGGTGCTGTGCTGGGGCTGGTGGGGGCAAATGGTTTCTTTTGAGATACAAGGAATCAGGTTTCATCACCCACCCTGTCTCCAAGTGACTGCTCAGTGCCAGGTCCTGGGGGCGGGGGAAAAAGGCCTGAGACAGGAAGGACAGGAGACCAGTGGGGAGATGCAGGCCAGTCGCACAATGCCCACATTATGATACAGGTTTTACAATCTTAAGACAAGAAGCCAAACTGTAGATACATCAGTATAACAAGAGGGGCATGAGATTAGATCTATGTGTTTATAAAGGTAGAGAGAAACCTAGAAATTTCTGGGTTATTAAAATCACATTCCACTCCCCTCCATCACATACGCATGTCAGAAGTTCTGAACTTGGTCTGCACTGTGTCCACGGAGAGCAGTGTGACCCTGGGCAAGTTACCTCCCCGGGAATTGTCTGTTCACATCTCTTACCCATTTGTGAAAAACTGCATTCAGTCTTTTCATGTGGATTTTAGGCTCTCTCTGTGTTGGGAATGTCCATGTTTGTCTACTATAAATATTGCAAACAGTGTCTTCTGGTCTCTCATTCTTTTCTAACTTGTTTTGTGGCATCCTTTTGAAATATTTAGTTTTTAAGAAGTCAAATAAATCAAACCTTCCTTATGGCTCTGGCAATTATGTCTTGATGAGAATGGTTTCCTCAACTCAAAGTTATTTTTAACATTTTTTTCCAGTTTGTTTGTAGTTCTTTTTCTTTTCCATTTTCATTTAGATCCTTTGGAATTGATTGATTGCTTAGAATCTTTTTGTCTCTTCCTCTTTCTCTTCACACCCCCGTTTCCTTATTCTCCATCGTCTCCTCCTCCTCTTTCAAGCAGGACATGTTTAAGTGGTACTTTGCTCAGTCAAAGAGTAGCACACCCATTTCTCTGCTTTCAAAATTGCCTCCATTGCAGTCAGGAAATGACTCCACGCTTCTCCCCTCACAGTCCCAGGCAGCAGTTAGGGAGCAGAGAGCGAGAGGCTGGAGGAAGCTGGGCCCCACACCCAGCCCAGACCTGGACTGGACATCCTGTGGGAGCGGAGGTTTAGGGATGTCCAGGCCGAGTCTTCAAGTCTCAGGATAGGATATCAGATTTGGTGGAGGGGCCTCATGTTTTTCCACAGGTCTCTCTTCCTCTTTCTCCTCTTTCAAAAATATCATGGCTGGAGTAAGGAAGCATGAACAAATGCAGGTGTTTTCCTGCTACCTGAGAGTACAGTGTTCATACAAAAGCTTTCTTAAGCCAAGATGGTGGAGAGCATAGACCACGTAGGTCTCACATCCTCTTTTACCGTCAGAGGGGATCTTCCGGGAAACGATGACATGCCCATAAATGGAAACGCTCAGAAATCTGATGGCACTCTCTATCAGAAAGAGCTTTTTTGAAGACAGACAAAGGAAACAAATGGAATGACTCAACTGTGGGTAAAAGAGGTATAATAACATGTCTTTGAGGATCTGGGTGTTTCATGCCCCAGTAACAGGTCCCACACCTCATGTGTTAGCCAGGCTGTGCCCAGGAGGGTGGAGGGTGCCCCAGAAGCCCTGGAGCAGGAAGAGCAGCAGAGAAGAGACAGAGCCCCCGCCTGGTGCTGGGAGCTGAAGAAACTCCACACAAATAGACCCACAGGCAGGAAAGTACAAGATTCCAAGGGAGACTGGAAGGGTTTAGAGGAAGACAGCAGGGGCAGGAAGCTTTTGAGATGGGCCTCCAAGGACAAGAAACATTTCACCTGGTGAGGCACGTGGGGAAAGGCCTTGGAGGGGCAGCCTCAGCCAAGGCCTGGAGGCTGGGGGGAATCAGAGTCCAGGCAGCTGGGAGTCCTCCAGGCCCCTCCACCAAGCCCTGTAGAGTCAGGAGGGTGAGTCAGACAGACTTGGAGCATGAGGAGGGCCCAGTGATGGGCTAAGGACTTTGAATTTGACACTGCCGTTACCCCTCCTGTCCCTGCCCATAGAGTATGAGCTGTCCCACGTGGAGGAAGAGGTTTGGTAGAATCTCTGTCTGCCCACATGGAGGGAAGGGCTCTGTGTCTGGCCATGCAGTTGGGCAGGGACAGGCTGCTCTAGGTTCCTCCCCTCTCCCACTGGCAGCCTTTCCAGGAAGTGACCAATCAGAGGCTAACAGAGGAGGACACCCAGATAGGAAACTGGCAGAAGGGAAAACCATCCAGCATCCACACCCAGCTGAGCCCCCAGACAAGGGTCAGGACCAGGACAAGAATGGCAGGGAAGGACAGAAGAATAAGTCAAGGGTCGTGACGCATTTGCAAGTGTTTGACATCATCCAGGATCCAGCCCTTTCTGCCTGAGCCCACCTCTTCTCTCTGACTTGACTCTTCATCCCCATGTTTCATGATTGCAATTGGCTGCCCTGGCTCCTGGGCTCCCGCAGCTTCTAGGTAGAGAAGGAGGCAGGGGACCAGTGAGCTCTGCTCTCTCACCTGCTTGGAGGTGGGCCTGTGTGAATTCTCTCCACCCACACGGCCAGTGCCTCAGCCTCTGCCACTGGGCACACTCCCTAGTGAGCAAGCTGATGGTTACTCTTCCTGAGGGACAACCCTGGGAATCGGAGAGAGAAGCTGTTAGAAAGAAGGATGCTAGAATGGGGCTCAGATGAGGGGATTTGAGGGAGACTCTAAGGAAATTGGGCCCCTCTATATTGGGTGCTGCAGAGAATCGGGGTCGGTTCTACCAGTGTGAGTCTCAGTAACTCCCTGTATGGAGACCAGACTGAGGATAAGGGTGTATTTGGTAAAGAAGGAGCAGTTATGCTTTTCAGCCAAGGGAGGGGGCAAGGTGTGGGTGAGGACGCAGTGATGGGTGTTTGCTCTCTCCTCACTCCTGCTCTCAGGGTGACCCTGTGTGAGGCTGAAGTTCTGTGAGAGCCTTTACATTCAACATGAGAAGAGCATCGTCCTGTTGTGATACCAGGCCAGCCTCGGGATGTCAGGGGTTCTTTCTTTCTCAGTCTTTTTTAAACATTCATGTTAATAAACAGAAAGGAATATACCTATAGACTTCAAGACTCCTTTTCTTTTTATACTTAATTAACAATGAACTAGTTCCCATCATACTTACTCTTCTTGGCAACTTAGAAGGAAAAGAAAGATTTGAACTGTTTGTGACCACATGGACTGTAGCCCACTGAGCTCCTCTGTCCATTGGATTTCCCAGGCAAGAATACTTGAGTGGGTTGCCATTTCCTTCTCCAGGGCATCTTCCCAACCACAGGACTGAATCCCTGTCTCTTGAGTCTTGTGTCACCTGCATTACCACTAGCACACTTTTTAACCTTTATGTCTCCCTTTTTGATCACACTTTAAGTCCTATCAATGGAATATTATTTTGAACTCACAGCTTTTCACAGATTCAGCTTGGCCCAGTGAAACATCTTTATAGTAACCACTATCTTTTAATATTATTATTTATGTGGGTACCCCTTCTGACCTTCTCTGATCATCTTCAGAGCATCCTTGCCCTTGCAGGAGCAGAGATGCCAGCCTGTGGGATCCACCTCACCTGCAAGGGGTCTTCCTTCCTTTGAGTGGACAGAAGCCCGTGTGTGCACATGTGGGTGGGCAAGAGGCTGCTGGACAATGTGTCTGTTTAGGGTTACTGTTCATTCTGATTATTCTGGTTAAACCCCAGTTACCATCCCTACTTAGAGAATTTAAAGGGCTTCCTTAGTAGATCAGAAGGTAAAGAATCTGCTCGCAATACAGGAGACCTGGATTCCATCCCTAGGTTGGGAAGATCTCCTGAAGGAGATAATCCCCACTCCAGTATTCTCGCCTGGAGAACTTCCTCCAGAAGAGCTTGGAGGGCTACAGTCCCTGGGGTCGCAGAGTCAGACACCATGAGTGACTAACACTTCCACTTTCACTTTTGCTTTCTAAGAGAACTTGGTTTCATCAAAAGGAACGTGTCTCTCTTACTGAGAGCTGTCACAGCAGGAGTCACACTTATTTCTTGCTGGCATTAAATTCAACTGCTTCCATCATCTTGAGGGTGGTGGCACTAGAAACCACCCCATTTTGTGGGTTACTGACTGCTATAAAGTGACTGCTGCTGTCTTAGAGTTAAAACAATCCAGTCCTAAGTGCATATGGTTAAACAGATCAATTTGTACAGAGGGTTCTGCTCATTCCTTCCCAAGGAAAAGCTTAGATAGTTAATCAATGTCTTTAAATGATATTACTACATTGGGAGGCGGAATGGTGTGAGACTTTGTCCTCAGGAGACAGGAACCTGGACTTGGATTCTGGCTCTAGCACTAGCTGTGTGCTTTGAGTAAATTGCTTCACCTCTCTGAGCTTCAGTTGCTTTTCTTATAGGATCATTGTGAGAACTCAAAGGAAGTGAATTCATACCAAGCAATTGGGAAGGTTCCTTGTGCAAAGTGGGGAGTCATCAGCCACAATAGCTAATCAATATTCATGATTGTATCTTTCTTTTTCTTGACTTAAAAATTTGGTATTATTTACTTACTTCTGACTGGGAAAAATAAGGATTCCATTTATTTTGTTACTTTTCTTATACCTTTCCCCATCTTCTGTTTATATCATTATTTCACTAATTTTATATCCCCTATTAGGCAGTTTTATACTTGTAAGCATCTTATTTACATCTTCATTTGTTATGTTTTCAACTGGACCCACTATTTCTTGATTCTCAGCTTTGTAAACTGAGATATTAATTCTCCTCCTCCCTTTAGTGCTTCAGATCGCAAATTCTAAAAGTGTATTTTAATTTTTATATTGATTAACAAGTACATTGATCACGGAGGAAGACTTTCTTATCTCTCCTTGTTATTCTGTGGAACTCTGCATTCAAATGGGTATATCTTTCCTTTTCTCCTTTGCCTTTCGCTTCTCTTCTTTTCACAGCTATTTGTAAGGCCTCCTCAGACAACCATTTTGCCTTTTTGCATTTCTTTTCCTTGGGGATGGTCTTGATCCCTGCCTCCTGCACATTGTCACGAATCTCCATCCACAGTTATTCGGGCAGTATCAGATCTAATCCCTTGAATCTATTTGTCACTTCCACTCTATAGTCATAAGGGAGTTGATTTAGGTCATACCTGAATGGTCTAGTGGTTTTCCCTACTTTCTTCAATTTAAGTCTGAATTTGGCAATAAGGAGTTCATGATCTGAGCCACAGTCCACTCCTGCGCTTGTTTTTGCTGATTGTATAGATCTTCTCCTTTGGCTTCAAGGAATATACAATCTGATTTCGGTGTTGACCGTCTGGTGATGTCCATGTGTAGAGTCTTCTCTTGTGTTATTGGAAGAGGGTGTGTGCTAAAACCAGTGTGTTCTGTTGGCAAAACTCTGTTAGCCTTTGCCCTGCTTCATTCTGTATTCCAAGGACAAATTTGTCTGTTACTCCAGGTGTTTCTTGGCTTCCTACTTTTGCATTCCAGTCCCCTATAATGAAAAGGACATCTTTTTTGGTGTTAGTTCTAGAAGGTCTTGTAAGTCTTCACAGAACCGTTCACCTTCAACTTCTTCAGCATTACTGGTCGGGGCATACACTTGGATTACTATGATAGTGAATGGTTTGCTTGGAAACAAGGAGAGATCGTTCTAGTGTTTTTGAGACTGCATCCAAGTACTGCATCAGACTCCTGTTGACTATGATGGCTACTCCATTTCTTCTAAAGGATTCTTGCCCACAGTAGTAGATATAACGGTCATCTGAGTTAAATTCATCCATTCCAATCCATTTTAGTTCACTGATTCATAAAATATTCATATTCACTCTTGCCATCTCCTGTTTGACCACTCCCAATTTGCCGTGATTCATAAACCTGACATTCCAGGTTCCTATGCAATATTGCTCTTTACAGCATCAGACTTTATTTCCACCACCAGTCACATCCACAACTGGGTGTTGTTGATGCTTTGACTCCGTCTCCTCATTCTTTCTGGAGTTATTTCTCCACTGATCTCCAGTAGCATATTGGGCACCTACCGACTGGGGAAGTTCATCTTTCAGTATCCTATCATTTTTCCTTCTCATACGGGAGTGGGAAAGATCAGATTTCATTCCAATCTCAAAGAAAGGTCATGCCAAAAATGTTCAAACTACCACACAATTGCAGTCATTTCTCATGCTAGCAAAGCAACACTCAAATTCTCCATGCCAGGCTTCGATAGTACATGAACCATGAACTTCCAGATGTTCAAGTTGGATTCAGAAAAGGGAGAGGAAGCAGAGATCAAATTGCCAACATCTGCTGGATCATTGAAAAAGGAAGAGAGTTCCAGAAAAACATCTTCTTTGCTGACTATGCCAAAGCTTTTGATTATGTGGATCACAACAAACTGTGGCAAATTCCTCAAGAGATGGGAACACCAGACAACCTGACCTGCCTCTTGAGAAACCTGTATGCAGGTCAGGAAGCAACAGTTGTTAGAACTGGACATGGAAAAACAGACTGGTTCCAAATCTGGAAAGCAGTACTTTTCAAATATACACGTATACAAAGGCTGTATATTGTCACCCTGCTTATTTAACTTATATGCAGAGTACATGATGAGAAAGACTGGGCTGGAGGAAGCACAAGCTGGAATCAAGATTGCCAGGAGAAATATCAATAACCTCATATATGCAGATGACACCACCCTTATGGCAGAAAGTGAAGAGGAACTAAAGAGCCTCTTGACGACAGTGAAAGAAAGACAAGAGTGAAAAAGTTGGCTTAGAGCTCAACATTCAGAAAACTAAAATCATGGCTTGTGGTCCCATCACTTCATGCCAAATAGATGGGGAAACAGCAGAAACAGTGTCAGACTTTATTTTTCTGGGCTCCAAAGTCACTGCAGATGATGATTGCAGCCATGAAATTAAAAGACTTTTGCTCCTTGGAAATAAAGTTATGACCAAACTAGACAGCATATAAAAAAGCAGAGACATTATTTTGCCAACAAATGTCCATATAGTCAAGGCTATGGTTTTTCCTGTAGTCATGTAAGGATGTGAGATTTGGACTATAAAGAAAGCTGAGCTCAGAAGAATTGATGCTTTTGAACTGTGGTGTTGGAGAAGACTCTTGAGAGTCCCTTGGACTGCAGGGAGATCCAGCCAGTTCATCATAAAGGAGATCAGTCCTGGGTATTCATTGGAAGGACTGATGTTGAAGCTGAAGCTTCAATAGGTCGGCCACCTGATGAGAAGAGCTGACTCATTTGAAAAGACCCTGATGCTGGGAAAGATTGAGGTCAGGAGGAGAAGGGGATGACAGAGGATGAGGTGGTAGGATGGCATCACCAACTCAGTGGAGATGAGTTTGGGTAAACTCCAAAACCAAGACTTGAACATAAATAAATTTACCTCAAATTTTAAAAAATCAAACAAAGGAGTTTAGACTTCTGTGTTATTTTAATACGTTTTTAGAGCTAAGTTGTACCTTGTAGCTGCACATGATTTTCAGCAGAGCTTTAGTTTTTCCTGATGTTTCTAATTGGCCTCTTTTTCACCCCTTGCACTGCTCATCTCCAACATTTCCTCCATTTCTTTCCAACTGTGCCTCATATGATACCGAGTCCCCTGTCCCCACAAACTCTGGACTTCTTATCCCATTCTGGACTGGTTTCTCTCTAGATCTGCTGCATGCCCAGCTGGGATCCTTGGATTCCCTTCCCCTTGGGTTGATGTTCCTGATTCCTGGATCCCACGTCTATCTCTCTCATGGGTATCCTTTATCTTCCTCCGTAATTATACAAGCACACTCCCTGTTTTGTTTTTTTTTTTTTTTCCTGCAACTCATTCTCAAGTAGCTTTCTGAAAAGTCTGGTGAAGAGTGAAGGCTGCTGTGAATATGGGATGGGCCATGGTGTTGGTAAACTTGTCCCTTGCTCTCCCCTCGGCCTCCCTCTCATCTTGATCCTTCTCTGGGACTCTGCCCAACAGACTGTTCTTCTCTCCTGTCAGCTGTGTCTCTAGGTATGAATATTTTTTAGGTGCTAATGCCTTGTGGTCTAGCCTAGATAGCTATATCCTAGATCCTATAATCTTTATCCTAGATAGCTATCTAGCTATATCCTATTCATAGGTATAGTTTAAGGAGACAGTCTCAAATGTAGTTTTATACAAGGAGAATGCTCTTTACACTATTATTTGCATAAGGAATTAGAAACCACCTAAAGTCCAGTAGTCAGGGGAGGACAGCAGAGAGGATCGGGCACCATCTGGGTCCTCAGCTGCCCAGGACAGGGATACAAGAATTGAGGTGGGGACGATGGGACTCCAGGCCTTTGTGGGATACAGGCTCTTGCAGAAGCAAGGAGAGTGTGGGCTCTGGGAGCTGTGTCACCAGGAACTTTATCAAGGCAAAGAATCGAGCACGGGGAGCAAGACATTATTTTGGGATGAAAGCACTCATTTAACTGATACACATATATCCACAAATAAATATTTCTGTATATTAAAGGGAGTAGAGCATGGTCATCACAAACCTGGGATTTGGATCAGAAAGACTGGGTTCAAGCCCAGGTTCTGGAATCAGCTTGAAAACTTAGGATGATGTCAGTTCAAGTGAGCTTCAGGAGCCTGCACATCATAGACAATGGATCAACATTAGTTATTACCAATTAGGAAACACAAATGTTCCCAGCTTCACGTAGTTTCCAGATTATTCCTTCCTGTTTGTTCTTGTCTCTGGTTTTATTGCTCCTATAACTTTGCAGATGGGAGTCTTCGGTCTGATGACCTTCTCCTTGTGCCCCAACAGGAGAGCAGGACTCTGACTTGGCGGGAGACGAGTAACTTTCCTTAACTAGTGACCTGCAGAGCCCAGGGGACAGAGAACCACACTGGGTTAAATTCCCGGTGGCACTGGCGGCCGTCCCAGGGGAACTCACCAGAGACCTCACCACTCCCTGTTCCCTGGAGGCACTGCTCACTCGTGATCGAGCCCACAAGCTCTTTTCTCTTCCCCAAGGGTGAAGCCACACCTCTTTCCAGACTGACGGAAACAAGGAGCTGAAGGGAGATCTCTGAGACCCCGCCGCTGCCACCATGAGCTCAGAAAACCTTGGAAAATGCTCAGGTAGTCAGCTGCCTTTTTTCTGTCCAGTTCTGCATGTGACCCAGAATTGAGGGTGGTTCTTCCAGGCAGAGTTAACCCACAGAGGAATCAAGAACCAAGAAGAGGATGGATCAGAATCCTGGAGCCCCCCAGAGGGGCCACGTGGAGTTCCCCCAATGGGGGAGTGTCCACAGAGCCTCTTTCCCAGCCCTCTCCTTAGGGAGCCACTTGCTAGGTGCTCACTTCCTCCCCCACTGCCTTCTAGCAAGTGACTCAGAAGTGAGGCCAGGACAGCCCATGGGGAGGGGGACAGCAGAGAGTGTCCCCAGGGCCAGGCAGGACAGTGAGGGGAGGTCATCCAGGGTCCCTGGAGCTCCTGCTGCCCTCTCCCTTGGCCTGGGTCTACTCCTGTTCCCAGTGTTCTGCCCGTAGTCCAAGTCCCCGGTCGGGAAAGAAGACTCCTCGAAACAATGCAACTCGCAATAGGGGTATTTATTACTGACTCGAGCCAGGGCCTCCCGCCCTCATCAGGTGTGTGAGGATGAAAGGTCCCGAGCCCCAGTTCTCTCGGGTGTTTATTAGGTCAAAACAAGCAGCAGGTAGTTGGTGCAATCGGATTGGTTACACAGTGGGTAGTTGGCATAAGCGGATTGGTTACACAGTTGCAAGGTAATTTTTGTTGGCCCTACGTGGGGCTTTCAGCTTTCCCCTGATAGGTTCCCTTTCTTCTGGCTAGGCATATGTTGATTGGCTGGCTCCAGGAGGCCTGATAATTATGTTACCCCGGGAAACCAGGCCTACTCCTACTCTAGGCTGCCTGCCATGGCGTTAGCCGTGACAGCCTCACATTTCCCCCCTGTCTTTATACTTTTGTAGAGGAATCTTTCTCGTCACCCTGTGAAATTGACTGATATTGTTGTCTCAATACCATAATTTGGATGGTATTTAGGCGCTCTCTAATTATGAGACCAGACGGTTTAAAATGCATGGACCAAAGGTCAGTAACAATATTAATATTATGAGTGGACCCAGGAGGGTGGAAATCAAAGTGGTCAACCAAGGGGAGCGCTGAAACCAAGATTTAAACTAGCCTTGTTGGGCTTTTCGTTCTCTCTTTCACTGGGCTAGTCCCTCTCTTACTTTCTGGAGAGATTTTTGTACCACCCCTGAATGGTCGATATAGAAACAGCATTTTTCTCCCAGTGTTGTACATAATCTTTCTTGTTGCAGAAACAACAAATCAAAACCTCTCTTATTTTGTAACATTACTTCAGCCAAGGAGCTCAAGGATTCTTGGAGGTGCGAAATGGACTGTTCCCGTGGTTTTGCAACCCCAAGCGGCGCAATAAAAAGAAACTCTCCCACACTTCTCAATTTGGTTCCGATCCCTTTTTCCCCCCGGGCAGACATAGATATGCACCTGTTCGTAGTACTGTGGGCCTTTTTGCTCACAGTTACGGGTGAACAGACCGAAAGAGCCATGGGCAAAGAACTCGGTCAGTTGGTGGGGACCAAACCCATTACTGTCAGCCGCCAGCACGCACAAATCAAAGGTCAGTACTTGCCACCATGTCCCTTTGGGGGCCACGTTGGAGCTCGAATTAAGCACTTCTCCAGTCTCAGGATTGTAGATCACTCAAGTCAGGTTAGCTGGCTGATGGGGGTTGTGGCTGGTTGCTCCTGGGCCGATGAAAACTGTCATCAGCAGGAGAGTTAAGAGGGCTCTCGTCGTACGAGTTTCAGTTTTAAGGGATTTGATGGGTGAGGTCTTGCCTCTCATTCTGCTTGCACCTTCTCTTATTCTTCCGGGGTGGCTTGTCGCACGTGATTGCAGTGAACCTAGGGCCCGATCCCGTCGACCTTAACAGCAGTAGGAGTGGTAAGGAGAACAACATAAGGGCCTTTCCATCTAGGTTCTAATGCTTTAGATTGGTGTCGTTTTACCCAAACCCAATCACCTGGGCCAATATTATGTGAGGGGATGGTTTCCCTGCTTGTTCCCTCGTGTATCTCTCGAATTAATTTTTAAACATGGCTGTAGGGCTTCCCTGGTGGCTCAGATGGTAAACATGGCTATGCACCTTACTTAATGCCATCAGTGATTGCTGGAATTGTCCCAAGGTAGGGGGTGGTAGGCATTTTCCCTCGAATATAGGACACACAGGAGGGGGTCTTTCATACAGAATCTCAAAGGGGTAAGATTCAGCTTATAAGGGGTGTTACGCACTCAAAAGAGCGCGAAGGGAAGGAGGGTCACCCAGTCCCCACCAGTCTCTATTGCCAACTTTGTCAAAGTTTCTTTTAGGGTCCGATTCATTCTCTCAACCTGTCCTGAGCTCTGGGGATTATATTCACAATGTAACTTCCATTTTGTCCCCAGAACTTGGGCCAGCCCTTGTACAATCTGGCTCAAAAAGGCAGGTCCGTTATCTGAGCCCATAGTCACTGGCAGCCCGTACCTAGGCACTATCTCTTCTAAGATCTTTTTAGCAACCACTGTGGCTGTCTCTCCCTTAGTGGGGAAAGCTTCCACCCATCCCGAGAAGGTATCTACCAGAACCAACAGATAGCAATACCCGTACTTGCCTGGCCTTACCTCAGTGAAATCTATCTCCCAGTGTTGCCCTGGCTCTTCCCCTCGGTACCTCATTCCAGTGTGCTGCCTTTTTTCTGTCGAGGGAACCTCAGGCAGGCTGTCTGGAGAAGAGCCAAGTCTTTTTTTTTTTCCCCCAAGTGTGTAATTGTATGCAGGTGTTCACATAGGTGACGACCCAGGATGGCAGGCAATATCAGGTGGTTGTTTCGATCTCGGTACCATCTATCTTTGTCATCCTTCTGGAGGGTGGTATCCTCGTTGATCTGGCGGCTGCTTTAAAACCCCTTCGATGGCGTGGGGGGTGTAAACCCAGAGTTGCTGTCCATATGTCAACTTGTCGGCATCAGGGATGAGGAGGGCAGTGGCTGCAATGATGCGGCTGCAATGAGGCAACGGGGCCACCCAGAGGCCACCAGGTCCAATCGCTTTGAAAGGTATGCTACCGGCCGCTTCCATGGTCCCCATTGTTGCGTCAAGACCCCCTTTCCTATTCCTTGCTTTTCATCTACAAACAGCTGGAATGGCTTATTTGAGTTAGGCAGGGCAAGGGCTGGGGCTTTTAGTAGGGCCTGTCTGAGTGTCTGGAAAGCCTGTTTCATTGGCTCAGTCCAAGTCTAGTTTGGGGTCTCTTTACTTCCCTCATACAAGGGCCGGGCCTTCTCAGCAAACCCCATGATCCACAGTCTACAATATCCAACAGTCCCCCAAAACTCTCTCATCTGGCAGGGGGTCTTGGGCTCTGGTATCTGCAATATTGTTTCCTTCATGGCCCGAGTTAGCCACCTTTGCCCCTGCCTGATCTTATACCCCAAATAGGTGACCTCTTGCCGGGACATTTGCGCCTTCTTTGCGCTAGCACGATGTCCTAAGGTGCCTAGAGTCTGTAAGAGGTCACTGGTGGCACGGCTGCATGCCTCCTCTGTGGTTCCAGCCAACATAAGGTCATCCACATATTGCAGCAAGATGACCTCTGGGTGGCGAGTCTGATATTCATAGAGGTCTTTACTCAAAGCCTCATTAAACAAGGCAGGGGAGTTTTTGAACCCTTGTGGGAGGCGGGTCCAAGTTAGTTGTACTACCGGTTGGCCTTCCCCCTCAGTCCACTCAAGGGCAAATATTTCCTGGCTCTGGGCCACCAGGGGTAGGCTGAAAAAAGCATCTTTCAAGTCCAACACAGTGTACCAAGTGTACTCAGGCAGCAGACTGCTCAGGAGGGTATACGGGTTGGGGACAGTAGGGTGTAGGTCACTCACCCGCTTGTTGACTTCTCGTAGGTCCTGGACAGGTCTGCAATCCGTACTCCCTGGCTTCTTCACCGGTAGTAAGGGGGTGTTTCAAGGGGATTGGCACCGCTTGAGAATTCTGGCATCCATGACCCATCGAATGTGGGGAGTGATTCTCCACCGAGCCTCCTGGCTCATAGGGTATTGCCTCACCCTCACAGGCATCGCCTCGGCTTTTAGTTCGATGACGACCGGATGTCTCTGTTTAGCCAGTCCCATTCCTGCTGTTTCTGCCCATGCCAACGGGTATTTGTGGACCCACGGTTGTATATCTGGTGCTATAACCTCCGAGGGCTTAGGCACAAAAATCTGTATTCATCTCTTAAAGCTAGAGACAAGACATGTATCGGCTGTCCAAGTCCATCCGTGACTGACATTCCCCCAGGGTCAAAATGGATCTGAGCATTAACTTTAGTCAACAAGTCCCATCCAAGCAGATGGGCTGGGCATTCTGGTATCACCAAAAACGAATGGGACACCTGATGTGTCCCCAGATTTACTTTCCGTTCTGTGGTCCAACAATATTTTTTTGTCCCCGTGGCTCCCTGCACCAAGCTGGTTTTCTTAGACATTGGTCCCAGTTTTTGATTTAAAACAGAGTGTTGGGCGCCAGTGTCCACCATGAAGCCAACGGGTTTCCCCTCTACATGTATGGTTACCCAGGATTCGGGGAGGAGTGTCGAGTCTTGACTCCCCTAGTCCGCATATAGAACTCGAGTTCCAGGGGAAATTCTCTCTCTTCAGGTCCCTCTTAGGGCACTCCTTTTTCCAGTGCCCTCGTTCTTTGCAGTAAGTGCACTGATCTTTCTTTAGGGCCTGCCTTTTTGGTCTCACTGTTTCTCCCGTCTGGGGGCCTCGAGGCTCCCTCAATTCTATTCCGACCTTTATCCCCGCAAAAAGAATCTTGGCTAGCTCTCTCTGGTTCTTCTGGTTTTCCTTCACCCTATGTTCCCTATCTTCTTTCCTGATCTTCTCAGCTAGTTCCCTTTCCTCCCGAAGAAGTCATTCCTCCCTTTCTTCTGGGGTCTCCCTATTATTAAACACCTTTTCAGCTGCTTTCAGTAAGTCTTGTAATGTCTGTTCTCTTAACCCCTCTATCTGTTATAATTTCCTCTTAATATCTGGGGCTGCCTGATTCACAAATGCTAGTAGAACTGCAGCGCGTGATTTCTCAGCCTGGGGGTCCATAGGTGTATATTGCCTAAAGGCTTCCATTAGCCTCTCTAGGAAGGCTGATGGGCTCTCAGTGGGCTCTTGCCTCACTAAATTTACCTTTGCCAAATTTGTTGGCTTTTTTTAGCTGCAGCCCGCAGGCCAGCCATTAGAGTCTGGCGGTACACTCGGAGACGCTCCCTACCTTCCACTCGCTCAAAATCCCAGTTAGGCCGCAACAGAGGAAACCCCTCGTCCACGAGATGAGGCTGGGCGGTTGGCCTCCCGTTGACCCCCGGGACCCGTTTCCACGCCTCTGCCAGGATTCGCTCCCATTCTTCCGTGTTGAAGAGCACCTGCAAAAGCTGCTGGCAATCATCCCAGGTGGGATTGTGAGTGAACAAAATGGGAAAAGGGCCAGTATTGATAGGTTCGCTCTCTGTCCAGGTTAGCTGGTCCCACCCGGATGGGGAGTGCCTGTACAGTAGATGAAGGTAATTCTGGGTCCCCATGATCTCGCTCACCCCCACCCCCTCTATTCTCTCTTCAGGGTCGGGACTTCCCCACCCCTTCTGATTCATCGGGGGAGGCTCTTCCCCCCAGGGCGAACCTGCAACAGAGGAGGGGCATATGGCGGGGGCCTAATTTCCGTCTCCAAGTCAATCAGGTTCCGGTCCGAGGATTCCTGCAAGACCGGTTTTGGGCCCTTATTCTTCTTGGCTTCTTCTAGGGGAGTGGGAGTTTCTGTAACCAGGGCCTGTACATTAGGAGAATCAGGGAGTTTGTGAACAAAAGGTTTTAACCATTCAGGCGGATCTTTTACTAGATTTTGTCAGACCATAACATGTGGGACTTGGCTGGGGTGGCCCCAGGGATCAGGAGCCATAACTTTTTCTTTCACCGCCCGAATAATAGAAGGTTGAAAATTTCCTTCTGGAGGCCATCCAGCTTGGAAGGTGGGCCACTCAGCAGAGCAAAACGTTATTAATTTACTCTTTGTAACCAGTAGCAACAGATCATACACTCTAGCCCTGACATCCGAGAAATGATCAGTCATGAGAGAGAGTGAGGTAGATTTTCTTTGCCTCATAGCGAGAGTCAGAAGAAAGTCACCGAGAATTACCACCAATAAATCATATCGGGAGTGGTGGCGGCCAGGAGGTTGGGCTTGTGGTATGCTTTTGGAACTGCTTATGTGCCTGCGTCGTTGCACGGAAGTTTTCTTGCTGGGGGCGGGCACCCTAAGGGTTTCTAGCCCATTCCGTGACCCCCTTATCCTTTCACTGGAGTCTTCCAGTGGCAGGGGCCCTATCGGCTCTTAAGTGCCTGTCCCGTGCCCACACAGACGGGTTTTTATTTGACCAGATTCTCGGTTTAGAATACGAGAAAAAAGAAAGGAGTTTCACCCTCTCGGGCTCCCGTTACTGGGGCGGACCTGTTGGGAGGCCTTCAGAATCCGCCAGGGAGTAGCCCTGGCCGGGCCTCATCAGTTGCCCCGACAACTGTCAGCCTGTTCACTGAAACTCCCAGAAACAGAAATGAGGCTCCAAGGCTTTATAGGAAGTAGACAACGACATACCAGAGAACAACGAGACAGGAGACAATGCTGGCAGTTTTACAGAAAAACACACAGACAGACAGACATCGATCGACAACACAGATCCTCTGGAACAAGGGTCACCTTACCATATGGCGTCCACTGTTCCCCAGATTTGGGCTTAGGAGAGGAGGTCTCCTTCTCGCAGAGCTGACTGACTCCCAGCGCGCTTGCTGGCCTCGGCCTCACGCCAGCCGGAACGGCTAGTCCGTTCCCTTATGGAAAGCTTTCCCTAACGGCAGACACCTTCCCACTTCACAGCGGGGCCTCGGCTTTACTCTGGACTTTTTCTGCGCCAGAAACCTTCGCTGCTTCACAGCGGGGCCTCAGCTTTATTCTGGACTTTTTCTGCACCAGAAACCTTCCCTGCTTCACAGCGGGGCCTCGGCTTTACTCTGGACTTTTTCTAAACCTGCCTGAGCACCGGTGCTATTACCTGTCTTTTTCGCCTTTGTTCCAAAAAGCGTTCTTCCCCGGTCAAGGGATCCCAGACGAGCCCCCAAATGTTCTGCTCGTAGTCCGAGTCCCCGGTCGGGAAAGAAGACTCCTCGAAACAATGCAACTCGCAATAGGGGAATTTATTACTGACTCGAGCCAGGGCCTCCCGCCCTCACCAGGTGTGTGAGGATGAAAGGCCCCGAGCCCCAGTTCTCTTGGGTGTTTATTAGGTCAAAACAAGCAGCAGGTAGTTGGCGCAATTGGATTGGTTACACAGTGGGTAGTTGGCATAAGCGGATTGGTTACACAGTTGCAAGGTAATTTTTGTTGGCCCTACGTGGGGCTTTCAGCTTTCCCCTGATAGGTTCCCTTTCTTCTGGCTAGGCATATGTTGATTGGCTGGCTCCAGGAGGCCTGATAATTATGTTACCCCAGGAAACCAGGCCTACTCCTACTCTAGGCTGCCTGCCATGGCGTTAGCCGTGACAGCCTCACAACAGGCCCTGGGTATCACCACAGACACCTTTTGTCCAGCACTTGCCCTGCCACCTGCTCAGCCACTTTGTGAGGATCAGAGGACCCTGAACTGAACCCCAGTCTGATCTTTGCCAGCTCCAACCTGGAGGGGAGAGATGATGGGGTTTTACACAGGATCACGTCTGACTCCACCCCTTCACTGCCAATCCTGAGTGTCTCTGATCAGTAAGATGAAACCTCTCACATGGTAGTCTTATTCAATGGCAGGTGGCCCAAAATCCTTTTTTAAAATCAGGTAGCATCGGTTTATAACTTTCTATAAGTTTCATGTGTACAACATTATATTTCTACTTCTGTACATGCTGCAGCATGCTCACCACCAAAAATCACTTGCAAAATTCCCTCTAGGTGTACTGCATGGTAGAATGAAGAAATCACTGGAGTTTAAAATAAGGAGGATTCAAGTCATGTCCAAGAAGTATCTGACATTTGACCTTGGATTCCACCTCTGAGCTTTCTGCTCACTGGCCTTGGGCTGTCCCTTATCTTGGCTGAGTCTCATTTTCCTCATCTGTGAAATAAGAATAATGCATCTGTGTGTGGATGTACCAGGAAACACATCTTACATCCTGACCCAGCCCCCCCCTCCATATATTATATATATATTTTCCAGTTGCCTGTGTCTTACCTACAATTCCATAACTTCTGGGCTTCCCTGGTGGCTCAGACGGTAAAAGAATCTGCCTGCAAAGCAGCAGACCCAGGTTTGATTCCTGGGTCGGGAAGAACCCCTGAAGGAAGAAGTTGCAACCCACTCCAGTATTCTTGCCAGGGGAATTTCATGCACAGAGGAGACTTGCAGGCTACTGTCCAAGGGGTCACAAAAAGTTGGACAGGACTGAGTAACTAACACTGAGCAATTCCATAACCTCTAGATCCCTGAAATCACACGGGGATTTTGGTAACTCACTTGAGCAGTGATCTTGCTCTGTACTGATCTGAGGTTATTTATTGTCATTACATTCTTTATCATATTTAATGTGAATATTCTTTTCTTTCACTACCAAAACGTGAAAGCAGTCATTTATAGGGTGCTGTCAGTCTCTGCCACAAGTGGTAACTAACAAAACACATCCTTTGTATTCCATCTCTTTGTGTGTGTGTGTGTGTGTGTGCTCAGGTGTTCAGTTGTGTCCGAATCTTTATGGCCTCGTGAACTGTAGTCTGCCTGGCTCCTCTGTTCTTGGGATTTTCCAGGCAAGAATGCTGGAGTGGGTTGCCATCTCCTACTCCAGGGGATATTTCCAACCCAAGGATCAAAAGCATGACTCTTGCATCTCCTGCACTGGCAGGCAAATTTTTACCACTGCATCTCCTGGGAAGCTCTCCTTCTCTTTCTGAAGGTTTAAAATTGTAGATTCCTGAAGACACCTAAATCCCAGGATTAAATAATTATTTCTGGAAGTTTGGAAGTCCAAGATCAAGGTTGTGGTGGTTTCTAGTGAGACCTCTCCACCTGTTTTGTAAATTCTAACTGGCTTTTCTCTCTGTCCTCACATGGCCTTTCCTCTGAGGGAGAGGGAAGGAATAGAGAGAGAATCTGGTGTCTTCTTTTCTAATAAAGACATTCAACTGATTGGATTAGGGCCCCACACTTATGACCTCTTTTACCGAAATTACCTCCTTAAAGCCCCAGTCTTCTAATATAGTCACCAGGGGGCTAAATCTTCAACATATGAATTGGAGGGTGGGAAGGAAACAGTTTCATCCATAACCCCAGGTTAGTCTGCCAAGAGTGCCCAGGTGATTGCTGCTCAAGAAAAGGAATTTTAACTAATTTATACTAAATATCACTTTTTTAATGCGCTATAGAATTTATTGCTGATAACATGTTATGATAACAAAAGCAGGTCATCCTTAAGGCATCAGATTTGTTTCTTAATTTAAACAAAAATATATGATCCCTGTCACACAAAGAGATAATTTTAAATTTACTTGGAAGTTGAACGAATCAATACATACATATTTGGAAACTATGCACCTGATGTGCTAGGTCCTTTCAGTCATGTCTCACTCTCTGTGAACCCATGGATTATAACCCATCAGGCTCCTCTGTCCATGGAATTCTCCAGGCAAGAATACTGAAGTAGATTGCCATTCCCTTCTCCAGGGAATCTTCCCAACCCAGGGATCAAACCTGCATCTCCTACACCTTCTGCATTGTCAGCCAGCTTCTTTACCACTAACACCACCTGGGAAGCCCAACTGTGCTCCTAGTATCATATCATACCAGAGATAAGGCTGCTGTCCTCACAGAGTACATGGATCACTGGTAATCAATCCTGAACCTAGTGAATAGCATAAAATATTGGGGAATATTGGAAAGCTAACAGAGTTCTCTGGACTTTTTTTATCTTGCCCCTCTGAGAGACTTGTAGATCTAGATGAGATTAGTTTGGAAAAGAGGTCTTGTTTAGTTCAGAGAATTGTCAAAGAGTCCAGTATAGTTGTGAACTAATCAGAGACTAAAGAAACTTTATAAGGAGAAGTAGACTTGGAAATCAAGCGATCCTCTTTTGAATTAGCATGTTTTAGGCAAAGGTATGGAATTAATGATAAGCATCGGTTAGGAATCTGTAATGTCCTCCAATGCCAAGTGACCACTAGCATCCTGTTTCCCATCATGATGATTCCTTGATGAGGGGCAGAAGGCATAACGAATATTGCCAGCTATAAAATAAACTACACTCCAACGCCTATGATAGGGAAAAAGAATTTTTTTAAATAGAAGAAACTCACTGAATCAAATGAATGCTAAGCAGAGCAAACACAGTGTACTCAAAACTGAGGTAAGAAACCTCTAATTACACAGGAAATCAATGGAAGGATTAATCATTTGAAGAGAAGACTCATTTTTCCATAGCCCTACAGCTATGAATGATATCTTCATGAGCCTGGGCTGCCTTCTCCAGTGAATACCGGGGACCTATTACTGGTTTCAACCAACCAATTTCCATTCTGGTTTGGAGGGCTGCTGCAAACTGCTGAAATGCTTCTTGAAGGATGAATGGAGAGCTACTGTTTTGTTTTTTTTTTTTTTTTCTTTTTTTTTGAGAGCTACTGCTTTTATGCTAGATTCCTTTGTCATGGATCCTGTGGGTTTATTTCTGTGGCCAACAACTATTCCTCATCCTCCATGTGACAAAAATTCAAATCATCACTAAGATTGACATTAGCAAATATTTCAATAATCACATCCACTTTTTTTCACCAACAGATTTTTTAATTTTATCAATATGATTAGCTTCTTTGTGATTAAACACTTCATGGGCTCCATTTTGGAAAGCAAGCTTTTGTCCTTCCTCAGTAGTAGCTGTGCCCAAATCTTTAAGCCATAAGCTTTAACCATTTGGCCTGCTGCTCTTCCAGCTCCTCTACTAGACCCAGAACACTTCCTCCAGCTTTCACGGACACTGTGGAGCAGACTCAATAAGCAGTAAAACATGAGATGCTGATGGCAGCTCCTTGTTTAAAGTCCAGTTTTTTGGGGACACGCGTGAACAGTGTGATGGGCTGCCACAGCAAACTCGGTGTAGCCCCCAGAGATCGTCCTGGTAGTGAATGTCACCTTTCTTGAAAGCAGATACGTTCTCTCCAGCAGCTTCTACCATCCCAGCCATATCTCAGCATGAAGTATAAGGTAGAAATGGTTTTATACTGCGAGTTCCAGAGCGGATATATGCGTCCACTGAGTTTACACCACATGCTTGGACTTTGTTAGAACCTGGTGGTCTTCCAGAATTGGTACAGCAACATCCAACTGGAGTTTCAGCACTTCGGGTCCACCAAATTCAAAAACTCAAATAGCTCTCACCAACTTCTATCCTGTCACCATAGTGATCTAGATACCTGTTCTAGGCTGGAAAATCAAAATCTGCAAGCCCAGATTCCACAGGGTTTATATAAAAAAGCTACTCAATACCATTTATTATCCACCACACATTTTTCTGGACTATCCCGGTGACTCAGACACTAAAGAATCTGCCTGCAACAGAGGAGACCTGGATTTGATCCCTGAGTCGGGAAGATCCCCTGGAGGAGGGAACGGCACCCACTCCAGTACTTTTGCCTGAGGAATTCCATGGACAGAGGAGCCTGGCGGGCAATAGTCCATGGGGTCGCAAAAAGTCAATGAGCACTGAGCGACAAACACTTTCCCTTTTTCACTTCACCAGTTCTAACCTTATTCCCTTTCCTCTCATCTAGATATTGAGATCTTTTTTGAGGATGTCGTTGAGTGTCTCTGGGACATACTGAGCAGGGAGGAACTGCTTCTCCTGCTTACTGAATTCCTGAGGAAAATTGAGGCGAAGGCTGGTTTGTCCAGGTAAGCTCCACAGGTGTATCAGGAAGGCCACCCACACCCCCAGCACCAGGCTAGTTTCCTCCTGGCAGGCACACCTCCCCCAAGCAGGACCCTATGGTGGGGGCTGAGGATGTTCCTTCTCAACATCTTGTAAGAAATGTTTCCTCCATGTCATTTGCTGGTAGTGAATAACCTTGAATTGAGAAAAGATGAAACCTGCAAGAAAGGTGCAGGTTATGTGACCTTGGACATGTTACTGAATTATGCTCTGTTTTAGTTTCTCCATCTGTCCAGTTAAACTGTGAGGACACTGAGATTATGCATGCAAAGAGCTTCCCTAAGTGACTGACAAAGAGTAGGTGTTCAGTCAATATGAACATTTTAAAAACTTGCTGAGAAGAGACAGGGGCCAAGGGTCCTCTTTCTGGTGATGAGAATCAAGCAGAATTTCCTTTGGGGCAAGTCTGAAAATCCTGACGCCATCGTTTCTATTACTCAGGCTTCTGCCTGAAGCCTTTCTATTCCCCATCTTAGGAATTGTACCAAACGATTGTATCAAACCAAACAGCAGGATCCTGCTGGCCCATAAGGCAGAGAGGCTAGAGAAGAACTGGTTGGAGCTGGGTGGATCCTGGATCTAGCGCTGCCCAACTCTGGGGCTCTGTGCTTATACGTTAGAGTCTCAGACTTGCCTGTGTTCAATGGGAATAGCAATTCAGTCTGATGGACTCTGTTCATGGCCTTAGAGTGAACCGTAGGGTCAGAGGTGGGGAAGCAAGGACCAGGGAGGCCTGGACCAGGGTCAGACCCAGGGGTCAGAGTGGAGCAGAGGGTCCAGGCTGGAGGACTAGTAGGCAGGCTTGGGCAGCAGGGCCAGGACTAGAGTGAGTAGAGTGGGCCCCAAGGACACAAACTGAAGGGGTTGTGACCCTAGCAGAGATCCCCTGAGTGGGACGCGGGTGCATTTCTTCCCTCACTGACAGGATCCCCTCATACTGGGCTAGAGAGCCCTCGGTGACCGTGTCTGCACACCCTGCCTGGGACTTGGCTTCTCCCTCCATCTGGGACCCTCTTCTAAGTTACGTGGAGCCGCCTGACAGTAGGAAGGCCATGTGGCTCAGGGGGGCCTCCAGGGTCACAGTGAGTGGCTGCAATTGTGTGTCATTTGAGGGATTCTGAGGAGCCTCACGCATCCCCACCCAAGAGGAAATGCTTCCTCCACCAGCTATGCAAGTGCCAGTCTCCTCAGGCTTAGCAGTTCAGATGGATGTTTCCTCATCTTTTTTAGAGGTTCTACAAAGCTGCACATGACCTTGGGGTGCAGGCTCCTGAGGCTGTCACAAATTAACATGTGACCCCTGAGAGGTCAGGCTCGTTGCGTGCTGGGTCAGGAGTCAGGGAGGTGGGCTGCAGAGGCCAGGGGACCCAGCAACACATCTCCTGATCTCCAGGCCGCTGG
The DNA here is from genome assembly GCF_963930625.1 of Muntiacus reevesi. Lineage (NCBI taxonomy): Eukaryota > Metazoa > Chordata > Mammalia > Artiodactyla > Cervidae > Muntiacus > Muntiacus reevesi. The sequence continues at coordinate 20,549,981 of NC_089249.1, forward strand.
GGCAGTGGATGGACTCAGGGACCTTCTGCTGGGAAGGCCAAGGGCACAAGGTTTAGAAGCCCGCAGATGGCAGACTAAAGGACTGTTAAGGTGCCTCCTAGTTCTGAGTTTGGGCTTTTTTTTTTTTTCTTCTACAAATTCTAAGTCATAGAGACAGCCAATCTGCAAAGGGTGAGGGCACAGTGCCCAGGAATATGCTTTCATCTGAACCAATGGCATATTTAGGGGATCCTCAAAATCCCCCTCAGGTTTGAGAATTCCCTATAGAACAGACAGGACTCACTGAGAGCCATCATGACCCCAGTGTATTACAGGAAGCCTGTGGGTTTCCATCAGCCACAGGGCAGAGTCTGGGCGGATTTCACACCCAAAGCTTCTATTGTCCCCAGGATGCATTACTGTTCTGGAGCTCAGTGAGTGTCAGGGCACAGGGAACACTGCCTGCCGGGGACACTCACCCGTTTAAAGACAAATTACCCTGACTTGTGGTCTCCAGCCCCTCCCAGAGGTCAGACGAATGTCCTAGAGTCCAGCTCCTTCAGAGGTCAGAACTGATACCACATGACCAAGAGGCCCATCATACATCTCAACAGACTGTCCAGTGGCAAGAGGCCCAGGCAGATGAGGACATTCACATCAGCCAGAATATTCTAGGCGCTTAGAGACCACTTCCCAGTAGCCAAGGGCAAAGAAATATTGACTCCTCACTACACACCGAGGCCCTTGAATACAAGTTTTCTGCTCCAATCCCACTTCTCTTTATTTGTGGAGTTCCCAACCTACCGACTCTTTAGAAGTGATGATGTTCACCTGTCTCTGAGGCATCTTTACCAAATATCTATCTTTTCTTTTTGGCTGAGCCACATGGTTCGTGGGATCCTAGTTTCACAATCAGGGATTGAGTCATATCCTGGGCAGTGAGGGTACAGAGTCCTAACCTCTGGATCACCAGGGAATTCCATCAAATACCTCTCTTAACTTACCAGTATCCTAAGGTGACATTTACTGATCTGTTTCAGGATTAAATGGGGCTTCTCTGGTGGCTCAGATGGTAAATAGTCTGCCCACAATGAGGGAGACCTGGGTTCAATCCCTGGGTCGATAAGATCCCCTGGAGAAGGAAATGGCAACCCTCTCCAGTACTCTTGCTTGGGAAATCCCAACAGAGGAGCCAGGCAGACTGAAATCCATGGGGTCACAGAGAGTCAGACATGACTGAGCGACTTCACTTTCTCTTCTTTCTTTCCAGGATTGAATAAGTATATGAAGCATCTACAAGGTACCAAACCTGTGTTTGATGTTGAAAGAGAAAATTTTACATTTGTAAAATTCTTCTCTAATAGATTTATAATGCTAAATCCATATTTATGCAGAATAGGCATTATGGAACCTATTTTGCAGACAAGCAAACTGCCTTTCTAATCACTTGACCTTCATTGTTACAGGAAAGACGAGGCTGCACTACACAAATATCTAAATGAATTGAAAGGAGACTTGATAGAGAAGGACCAGGAAATGCTCACAAAAGAGGAGCTGGACAGGAGGAGGTTTCTGAGGAAGTTTCCTCGGGTGAAGCAACAGCTTGAGGAGCGCATAGGAAAGCTCCACGAGCTCGCAGACAAGCTTGACAAGGACCACAAGGAGTGTACCATCTTCAAAGTGATGGTCCACACCACTGGCGTTGCATCTGGCGCCCTGACCCTCCTTGGCCTGGCGCTGGCACCCGTGACAGTGGGGGGCAGTCTGGCACTCTCGGGCGCTGGGTTAGGGCTGGGAGCAGCAGCTGCTGGGGCAACTGTGTCCACCAGCTACAAGGAAAACGCAAGCAGGTCAGCAGCCGAAACTGAAGCCAATAGCCTGATGGCAACTGGCGTCAAGAAATGGAAGGTGCTCCTAAAGGTACTCAGGAGCAACTCCCGAATTAGATCAACAGAGAAATTGGTAAAAGCTGTGCGACACATTCAAAAAAATATACGTGCCATGGAAACAGGCAAAGACAAACCTGAATTTGCAACCAATGTATGCGACTACTTGGGCCCTGGGAAAATCATAGTCCCAGGCACCCGACTGGTAAAGAAGGCCTGTTCCATGGTAAATAAAGCCAGTACCATGGCTCCAGCAGCTGTCACAGGAGCCCGGATTGTGGGTGCAGCCACCGCAGGTGTCTTTCTCCTAGTGGATGTGGGCTTCCTAGTGAGGGAGTCAACGCACTTGCATGATGGTGCAAAGACAGAGTCTGCTGAAAACCTGAGGCAGCGGGCCAGGGAGCTGGAGAGGAATTTGCAAGAGCTCAACAATATGTGTGACCTTCTGCAGTAGGGCCTGACTCAGCCACCCCCAGAGCAGTGCATGGATCAGGATACACATGGGTCAAGGTGCAGAGGTACCTTGTTAGAGAAAAAAAGGAGAGGGAGAGAAAATTTTGGGAGCTGAGTATCAGGAATTGGGGGTTTCTGCAGCTGAGCACAGTAGGCGAGGGATGGATGTTGGTGACGGCTCAGGGAGAGTGAAGGAAGGAACCTGGAGCCTGGATTGAGGGAAGACGGGGAACTAGAGAAGGGTTGGGGGTAGGGGGAGAGAAACCACTTTTTCCCTTCATACTATGAAATTTTACTTTGCTTTGAGGAATAGCTGATTAGCAATGTTGTGAAACAAAATAGTTTCAGGTGAACAGTGAAAGGACTCAGCCATACATCTACATGTATCCATTCTCCCCCCAAACCCCCTCCCATCAGAAACCACTTACTTTGAACTAAAGAAGTCACTGGGGGCAGCATAAGGGGAGAGGCAGGGGAACTAGCAACGAAAGACCAGGAACATGAATGGGTTGAAAATGAGAGAAAGTCAAAGAGTTAGGATTGTTGGAATCCAGGAGAAGCAGCAGGGGCTCCACTAGCACCCTCACCAGGGCCTGGTGCCCCAGCATGAAGAGTCTCCCCCTGTTGGTGGTCTCTAGCCCTACTTCTCCAGCATCAACTCACCTTGGATCCCAGCAGCTTATCTTAATTAGCCAGTGACTTCTTTTACTTGCTTGTTTCTTTAATGGAAGTACAGTTGATTTACAATATTGTATTAGTTTCATATATACAGCAAAATGTTTCCGTTAACGCGTATCTATGCATATATCTGTTCTTTTTCGTTTTTTCATTACAGATTATTACAAGGTACCGAATATTTTCCCCTGTACTATACATTAAGTTCTTGGGGGTTTTTTAAATCTATTTTATGTATGGTGATGTGCATCTTTTAATCCCACACTCCTAATTTACCCCTCTGCCCCTTTGGTAACAATAAATTTGTTTTCTGTGACTCTGAGTCTCTTTTGATTTGTTAATAAGTTCATTTGTATTCTTTTTTGTTTTTTTTTTTTTTGGCCATGTCAAGCAGCTTTTGGGATCTCAGTTCCCTGATCAGGGAATGAACGGGGCTTCCCTGGTGACTCAGCTGGTAAAGAATCCAACTACAATGCAGGAGACCTGGGTTTGATTCCTGGGTTGGGAAGATCCCCTGGACAAGGAAAAGGCTACCTATTCCAATATTCTGGCCTGGGGAATTCCATGGACTATATAGTCCATGGGGTCAAAAAGAGTCAGACACGACTAAGTGACTTTCACTTTCAATTTCATAGCATTGAAAACACCAAATTCTAAACACTAGACCACCAAGGTACTCCCTGTGCTACTTTTTTAGGTTCTCCATATAAGTGACACTATATATTTGTCTTTTCTGTCTCAATTCCTTCACTTAGCATGATCACCTCTAGATCCATACATGTTACTACAAATGGCATTATTTCATTCTTTGAAATAATGAGCAATATTCCATTGCATGTATGTGCCACATGGTTTTTATTCCTCTGTCTGCTGACACACATTAAGTTACTTCCATGTCTTTCTATCGTAAATAGTGCTGCTAGGAACATTGAGGTGCATGTATCTTTTTGAATTGGAGCTTTTGTCTTTTCCAGATATATGCCCTGAATTGGGATTGCTGGACCACACGATAGTTCTATTTTTAGTTTTTAAGAAACTTCCATACTGTTTTCCATAGCGGCTGCCCCAATTTACGTTCCCACCAGCAGTGCAGGAGGCTTCCCTTTTCTCCACATATTCTCCAACACTGTTTATTTGTAGACTTAGACAATGGCCCTTCTGACTGGTAGGGGGTGACACCTTATTGTAGTTTTCATTAGCATTTCTCTAATTATTAGCAATGTTGACCATCTTCACTTATTCCTGTTGGCCGTCTGTATGTCTTTATGAAGAATGGTCTATGTAGATCTTAAGGCAGTGACTTCTTGATGACGATGGTGAAGATAACCGTGGTGGCCGCAGTGGTGATGACAACACAGTGGATGGAACATCGAACAAATTGCAAGGTGCTGTTTGGGTCTGGAGTGCACTGAGAGACCAGTGACCTGGTCTGGAAATTCCCGTGAAATTCCAGACATTGTGCAGTAACAGAGTTTGATTCGGAAAAAACAAAAAAGAAAGAGAGAAAAATGAAACCGGTTGGCTGCAACATGTCAAGGAACTTCAGGGTGTGACAAGGAGGTCAACAAGCCTGGGGCAAACAGACATAGCCCATGGGACCCCCAGGGGAGCCCGTGTTGTCTGACTTGGGCTGAGCATGGGGATGCTCCTCCTCTAGCCCTGCGGACCAGGATGGACAGGGGGCACTCAAGGGTGATTAAGGGCAGAGGGCTTGTGTGCAGATGTGAGAGAGGGTAGGGGGCACTCAAGGGTGATTAAGGGCAGAGGGCTTGTGTGCAGATGTGAGAGAGGGTCAGCCGTAAACAGAGGGGCAGAGAAAGACAGCACATGCCTCACCTAGGCTGCCTTCACATTTCACCAGGAGCTTCCAGAACCATCTTCCTGTGTTTACCTTGGGGCACTGCCCTGCCCCCACCCGTCTATTCCCCATGGGGCTAGAATGATCCTTAAAAATATCGACCTTAGCAGCACCCGCCTCCAGCTCTTCCCTGGTACCCATGACTCTGAGCACGGATGCCCAAACCTCCCGGTGTAATAGGGGTGGGGTCCTACAGCCGTTAGATCGAGACAGTTAGGAGACTGTCAGCAGGAGACCTGGGAGCAGGTGCCACCCCACCAACAGTCAGCCTGGCAGCAGTGTCCTCTCAACGCGGAGTGTGGTAAGAGGGGGATGGCCACCGTCTCCCCGGCCCTCCAGGCCTTCTAGCCTCAGGCCTCTAGGTGAGCTGAAGGGTGGGGGACAGGCTAGGGATGGTGACCTGCAGAGCTCCAGACCCTCACTTGGACACCCACTGGCCGGGCCCCTTCTTGAGAAGACAGTGAACCTCTCCCCAATCCTCACCTCTGAGCCCTGAGGTGGTGGAGGTCTCCATGGGTCCAAGTGCACTGAGGCCTCAGCAACTGGAGTAACTGGACACTGTCATTAAGGTGACAGCTTTAACCAGCTTCAGTCACTCCATTCAAGTTCCAAGAACTGCTCCAGCTGAGGTCAGTTGTCGACCCCGAGAAGGTGCCAGAGGTCAGGGTTAAGTGGCAAAGACATTGCACCGCATTGCTTCAGGTCTACTCTGTGGTGGGGGCTGTTCCCTAAGAAGGGCAACAGCTGGGGGCTAGGGATTAACCTGAAGGGCATTTGCTACAACACATGTCCCTATGGATCCCATGCAACGATCTCTCCAGGTTAAATGTGAAGTCTGAGGGACAGCTGGGTCTGGGTGTCTGGCTCCCTCAGTTATGACGGTTGGACAGGGCCTGGGGACCTGAGGGTGTTGCCAGCTGAGATCTGCCATCTTATCGGGGCCTGGGCATTGGTGGGAGGACCTAGACTGGGTGCTGGAAGAAGGCTCCTGGGCAGGGTAACCGGCCCACATGGGACCCTCTCCTCTTAGATAGGGCCTGAACCTCAGAGAGTGAAAGTTGAGCCTTGGGAATTTGCCCTTTCTTGTCTGAAGAGAAAATAACATTTCTATTGTAGAGGTTTTGACAAACATCATGAGCTGGCAGTGACCTGACCTTAAGAACAAAGGATCTGACAACAAGAACTTTACAAAAACTCACCACTCCCCTCCCACATCTTTCCTGTCCAGGGGCTTTGCTGAGAGATTTTGGGGACTTCAGGATGTTTAAGGAATGAGCTACTTCTCATCTCCTTGCATGGCCCAGCAATAAATCTTTCTGGGCCCCAAATCGGATGTTCTGCTATTGTTTGGCTCACAGTATGTCAGGCTCTGGGACTTGCATTCTGCAACACATGCAGCCCAAAGTATTCTCCTGGACCCTGGGGTCCCCCAAGGGCAACGCTAGATGCCATGTGGAGCCCTATCCCACGGCCACAGATACAGAGCTCCACACCACGGTCATCTCCCAAACTGACTGCGCCCCACACCGACCGTCGCCATGAGTCCCGTGATCTAACCGGCCAGCTCCCTGACCCCATAGTAGGTAAAAACAAACAAATTAACAATCAAACTCACCCTAACGAATCACCTAATGCCACCTTCCAGCAGGAATTTTCTTTGTGTTGAGGCTATAAAAATTGGCCACTGGCCCACAGAGAGCATCAAGCATGCTGGCTGATCAGTCAGCTGTCCCTGGTCCTTCAGGAAGTCTGCCCACTGTCTGAGCAGCGCTCCTCGCTCCCTCTGCCCTTTGTTCCCAGCACTTTCTCTCTTCTAAATGCCCTGTATCTGGAAATTCTTTCCAACCCTCACACAACCACATTTTGTGGCCCACAGGGGGACTCTCAGAGGCTTTAGAGCAGCCCTGGCTTCTCCCCACCAGAGGTCAGCAGCGCCCTCCCTACTTGGGACAGCCAGCGCTGTCTCCAGACGTCCTGGAACATCTGCTGGGTGGGGGTGGGGGGACACAGCTCCCTGGGTGAGGTCACACCGCTGGACCTTAGCTCCGGGAAAAACCCCGGGAGCGAGGTCTGGACTGCGGGCAGGGAGGCTGGCCGGCCCGCCCCGCCTGGAGGCGCTGACCGTGACCCTCGGCCACAGGGCCTTCGGCAAGCGGCCGCAGCAGCTGACGGCCATGAAGGCCCTGCAGAGGAACTGCGCCGCCCACCTCAAGCTGCGCAACTGGCAGTGGTGGCGGCTCTTCACCAAGGTGGGTCTGGGGGGCTCCGTGCGGCAGAGGGACCAGCGGGCCGCACGCCGGCCTCCTGCGGGGCTCGGGCCCCGGGCTGGCGCTTTGCCCTGTGTCCCCGGGCCCAGAACTTGAGCCGGGGATGGTCCTGCCCTGAGGGGTCTCGAGGGGTGTGAGCTGGGGCGTGTGTTCAGCGTGGACGGCCGAGGTGCTGTCGACCCAACGTCCCCACGTCGGCTCCACGTAGAGACAGCACTGCCTACTCAGGAAATCTGGCTCGGGATCTGCGTCTGACGACACCCTCCCTAGGCTTAAAAACATCCCTTTATTATTAAAGTGTGTCAGGCTGCTTTGTTCATAGAAAATAATCTGTGGTATTTGCTAACTTTTTTAATTTTTATATGTTTAATTTTAAAAAAAGATTTCTTTTCTCCTCTTCCTATAAAAATGGTAAAATTCCTAATCTTTATCACTGTCCTTCCACGTCTGCATCCTTTGGTAGCTCAGCTGGTAGAGCAGGGGACTGTAGAGGTGGTTAGCTGCTGTCATCCTTGGGTCGCTGGTTGGATTCTGGCTCAAAGGAAGTGCTTCAAGTTTGGGCTTTGTTGGTGGCTCAGCTGCTAAAGAATCTGCCTGCAAAAAAAAAAAAAAGAATCTGCTTGTGATGAGGGAGACCTGGGTTCTATCCCTGGGTTGGAAAGATCCCCTGGAGAAGGGAACGGCTACCCACTCCAGTATTCTGGCCTGGAAAATTCCATGGACTGTATAGTCCATGGGTCACAAAGAGCCGGACAGGACTAAATGACTTTCACTTTCACTTCCACATCTAGAAGAGAGTGGCTTGTCCTACCAGGTCTACACTGGTGGCTCAATTTCCTTGCTCCCTCTCCAACTGTCCATGTGTGACTGTGGAGCCTAAATGCTAATGCCCCTTCTTGTCCAGCCTCTCTTGTCACCCCTGCTCATCCCTCCTCACTGCTGGCCCCTGAGGTGGACTTGTCCACCCTGGTCCCAGCAAGTGCTCACCTCTTCACTTGCCTCCACTGAGCTGTCGACTTTCCTACTGGTCTCTGATTGCTGGCATTAGAGATCCCATTATCCCTAACTTTATACAGTTGCTTATTTTTCCAAATAATCCCGAAGTTTCCTCCCAGACTTTGTGAATACAAAGCCAGAAATGTCTATGTTAATTATCTGGCTGTGGTCCCCTGGGGTGATGGTGAGATGCTCAGAGGGGAACTGTAGGGGGATAAATAAATACAAGAGCAAGGGAGATCAGATCCGATGCTGTGTCCCAGCATCTCCCTTCTATATGCCAGCAACGGGCATTTAGAGACAGAGGACGACGTGGTGGCCAGGTTGATGAACTTTGTTCTCTAATTATTGAGCAAATAAAAAGGCTTTAGCTTCCTGTTAAGGTTTTATAAAACACTTCAGTGAGATCAGTCTAGAGAGATCAACAGAAAAGATGACACTGATTCTGTTCTTTGAATAATTTTTCAACAGTGACCAGGTAATATCTTTTAGTTTTTTTCCTGTGAAAATGTCATACTTTTTTCTGAATTAGTGGCTGTAGAAGAGACCAATAGAAAGAAAAGTGAAGTTACTCAGTCATGTCCGACTCTTTGCGACCCCATGGACTGTAGCCTTCCAGGCTCCTCCATCCATGGGATTATTCTCCCAGCAAGAATACTAGAGTGGGTTGCCATTTCTTTCTCCAGGGGATCTTCCTGACCCAGTGATCAAACCCAGGTCTCCTGCCTTACGTCAGATTCTTTACTGTCCGAGCCACCAGGGAAGCCCTGAAGAGACCAAATAATCATTCCCAAATTTTCATCCTTCGTGCCTTAAAAAAAAAAAAAAACTAAAAATTTTTTTAAAAATGCTTCTAATTATAGGAAAAAATACACAACATAAAATTAACCACTTTAGCCATTTTTAGTGTCCTTAGTTTTTATAGAGAAGACACTGAGTTTAGGTGAGTTTATGGCAGCCCAGCCTCCCTTGTAGCTCCATGTAACCTCATTGCTAAATTCTGACTAATCAAAGGTGAGAGGAATGATGTGTGGATCTTCTAGGTCATGTCTTTGAAGGGAAATTATGAGTTCTGTGTCCTTCTCTGCTCTATTTTGGACTGGAATGTCTGATGAAAACCAGCTTCCACATTGAATAAGACCCACCCCTCACTAGAAATGATGGCCAAGCAATAACAGGCTGGACTTCTGGTTGACTTACCTATCACCTACCTCCCAAATGCCTAGCAACTTGGACTTTCACGTCTAAAATGAATACATCTACATTGTTTGAGTCAGTATGTTAATATCTTGTGAGCCCTTTGTTACGCAGCTCAGCATCCACATCCTAACCAATACAAAACCATCCCGAGGCTTCATTCCTCCTCTAGGCTTTGCGTCTTCTCTTCCGTTCAGAACTCTGCCTCTCTGTTCAGCCCCTGTGAGTTGACCATTGCTTAGATCGCCTGTGGCTTTGACATTGACTTCTCCCAGGATCCCATGTCTGAGCCCTCACCTCTCCAGGGGATCCCAACACTGTGGCCTGTGAATCAGTGACCTCTTTAGGCTTCTAAGACTCAGTTCCCAGACAGGCCAAGCCCAGCTCTTACATTAGACAAGATTAAGGACCACCCCCACACACACCCACACCCATCCCTCAGCCTTCCTGTTAACTTCCACACTTAACTAGTGAAATAGACAGACAGGAATGAGAGGATGGCAACCATAGGACCAAGGCAAGGTGGTAAGAAGATTTGGGACTAACTTCTATAATAGGTATGGGCATTGTTTTGGGGATGATGGAAAAGCTCTGGAATTATGTAGTGGTGATGTTTGTACACATAGTGAATATACTAAAAGCTACTTTTCAACGGTGAATTGTATGTTATGTGACTGATATCTCAATTCTTTTAAATGCTACTTTTTAGAAAGCTGTGGAAATGGTAGGGAAAGAGTTTCAGAGAGTACATCCTGAAAAGGGACAAGAAAGGGGTAATGGAGAGTCAGGAGAGAAGACAGGGCAGAGGGGAGGAAGCCGTGACCAGCTGCCTCCCTGCAGAAATCAAAGTGACAAGTGACAGGGGTCATGCGTGGAGCTGCTGGTTCCTGGAGGTAAAGCACATCTGGGGGCTCTGGAGGGGATCCTGACAGCGGAGGAGATGGGTGAGGCCTCCAAGATCCTTTCTTATGGCTCTAGGATTACTTATCCACAAAAAGCAATGAATTACTGATACTTGCAGCCCATTGGGTGAATCTCAAGAGCAGTTTGCTGAGTGAATTTGAAAAGACCATTCTTGGGACTTGCCTAGGGGTCCAGTGGTTAAGACTCTGCACTTCCTCTGCCAGAACCACAGGTTTGATCCTGCGTGCCACATGGCACAACTGAAAAATAAAAGTAAAACATGCAAAGGCCGGTCTTAAAGGGTTACATGCTGCATGATTCCACTTATAAAATAGTCGCAGAATGCCACAGTTCTAGGAATGGAGAACAGATCAGCGGTTGCCCAGAGTTAGGGAAGGCCCAGAAAGCGGTGACCCCAAAGGTCAGCACAGGGAGTTCCTTCGTGGAGACAGAACACTCTGGACATCAGTTGTCGTGATGGTTAAATGAATCCGCACACGTGTTACAGTGTGGTAGGACCATCCCAAAGACACAAAAACGGGAGCATGCCAAAACTGGTAAAATTTGAGTGCAATCTATATTCTAGTTAGTTCCATTCTGATAGTGACTGTAGTTACATAAAACATCACCACTGCAGGAAAACTAGGTGAAGGGACACAGGACCTCTCTGTAGCAATTTTACAACTGTGTGATTTTGTCTGTGAGTCTATACTTATTATTATTTTTTAGTCTCTGATTCAAGAGTTGAATTGTGGAGGTAAGGATCGTTGAATAAATGTAGGCGAGGCGAGGCCAGCTTTGTGACCTTGGGAAATGAATGAATGAATCCTCTAAGGCTGCTTTCAGATCCACGCACAGGAATGATGAGAACAGCAGACAACTCAGGGAGGTTTTGAAAGAGGAAAGGAGGTAATGCCGACACGGTGAGCCCAGAAAACAGCACTTCCTGTTGACTGAGCGCCTACTGTTCGCCAAGCCCAGTCCTGCCCTGTCTCACTCATCCTCTCACTGACTCTACAGGCTACTCACTCTTCCTATAAGCAAGGAAACCAAGTCACAGCAAAACCTGGGGTAGCCTAAAAGGGCTGCGTGATGGCAAATTCTCTCCCCACTCACGGGAGATGCGGAGTCATGGACGCAGCCGAATGGGGCCCAGAGTCTCTATGACAGAAGAATTCAGACAGATTTCCCCCTGAGGTGGTGCTGTTCCAGGAGCGAGTTAACACTTGGTGCCAGTAGCAGTGGGTCCCCAGGGGCCTGGTCAGACCCGGCTCCCAGTGCTCACTAGGGACTCTGGCAGCGGGGCTCACTTCTTAGGCCAAGTGGTATTTGACACTGTGACTCGCTCAAGCTAACAGGGAGCAATTGTGGAAGAAAATTACGTTTTTAGACTATTCGAGGATTTACAGATTTCTCTTCCTCTAAGGAAATGGCATAGTCCAGAAAACAGACCAAAACAAGAGGCAAGGAGACTAGCCCAGTTTCCCCACTTGAGGGGCAAGTCCAAACCTTAGCTTTCCCTTGTGACTCAGGGATAATAAATGTCGTCAGAGGGCTGTGGTAGCTTACCCAACAATGTGTGTGAAAGTGCTTTGCAGGTTGTAAGGGGTTCAGGTGCTGCTGTTTTTCCATAAAGGTTCGGCTTTTTAACAGTTTATTTAAATTTTTTTAAATCATCAAATTTGCCGTTTTAGCCATTTTTACAATTTTTATTTATTCGCTTGTTTGACTTTTCACTTGGCTGGGTTCTCCTTGCTTTGATATGCATGCTCAGTCCTGTCCGACTCTTTGTGACCCCATGGACTGTAGCCTACCAGGCTCCTCTGTCCATGGGATTTTCCAGGCAAGAATACTGGAGCGGGTTGCCATTCCTTGCTTGGGGCGGGCTTTCTCTAGTTGTGGCATGCGGGGCCTATTCTTTGTGATGGTGCTCGGGCTTCTTGTGATGGCTTCTCTTGTTGCAAAGTACAGGCTCCAGACATGTGTGACTCACGAACTCTAGAGCACAGGCTCAGTAGTTGTGGCACCTGGGCTGGGTGGCTCCCCAGTATGTGGAATCTTCTTGGAGCAGGGATTGAACCTGAATCCCCTGCATTAGCAGGAGGAGTCTTATCTGCACCACCAGGGAAGTCCTAGTTTAGCCATTGCTAAGTGTAGAGTTCAGCGGTGTTAAGGACATCCACACTGTCATGCAATTAGCATCACCCTCCATTCACAGAATGTTTTACATCAAAAGTGAAATTCTGTCCCCATTAAACACTAACACCCCACTCTCCCTCCCTTCCACCCCTGACAGGCACCTCTGAATCCTTGGTCTTTGTGAATTTGACTCCTCTTGGGACCTTATTTGAGTAGTCATCCAGTATTTGTCCTTTTGTGACAAAATTTTTTTCCTTTTGACTGTGGTAAAAAGGGCGTGCTAAATCCTCACCTTGATTTGAGTCTGCAGCCCCCTTAGTGGCACTACTCTGAGCTGGTGTTTTTTGAGTCCAGGAATGTCCAGTGTCCATTCTGCATGCTCATCAGAGGACCTTTATGATAACCTGCCCATCACTTAAAGGGGTGTTTAACTGAGTTCTTCTTCTCACTGTGGTTTTGCTTGGCTGTCAAACTAAAGTCATGCTAGTGAAAGAGAGAAGAGTTTATTGGGGGGGAAAAATGACAGAAAAAGAACTTTAAACTACGAGTGCAGCACTTTCACAGCATCATCTTTCAGGATCTGAAATAGCTCAATTGGAATGCCATCATCTCCACTAGCTTTGTTTGTAGTGATGCTTTCTAAGGCCTACTTGACTTCACATTCCAGGATGTCTGGCTCTAGGTGAGGGATCACACCATCGTGATTATCTGAGTCATGAAGATCTTTTTTGTACAGGTCTTCTATGTATTCTTGATACACAGATTCCTCTTCTTAATATCTTCTGCTTCTGTTAGGTCCATACCATTTCTGTCCTTTACTGAGCCCATCTTTGCATGAAATGTTCCCTTGGTATCTCTAATTTTCTTGAAGAGATCTCTAGTCTTTCCCATTCTGTTGTTTTCCTCTATTTCTTTGCATTGATCGCTGAGGAAGGCTTTCATATCTCTCCTTGCTATTCTTTGGAACTCTGCATTCAAATGGGAATATCTTTCCTTTTCTCCTTTGATTTTCACTTCTCTTCTTTTCACAGCTATTTGTAAGGCCTCCTCAGACAACCATTTTGCCTTTTTGCATTTCTTTTCCATGGGGATGGTCTTGATCCCTGTCTCCTGTACAATGTCACAAACCTCCATCCATAGTTCATCAGGCACTCTGTCTCAGATCTCGTCCCTTAAATCTATTTCTCACTTCCACTGTATAGTCATAAGGAATTTCATTTAGGTCATACCTGAAAGGTCTAGTGGTTTTTCCTACTTTCTTCAATTTAAGTCTGAATTTGGCAATAAGGAGTTCATGATCTGAGCCACAGTCAGCTCCCGGTGTTGTTTTTCCTTACTGTATAGAGCTTCTCCATCTTTGGCTACAAAGAATATAATCAGTCTGATTTCAGTGTTGACCGTCTGGTGATGTCCATGTGTAGAGTCTTCTCTTGTGTTGTTGGAAGAAGGTGTTTGCTATGACCAGTGTGTTCTCTTGGTAAAACTCTATTAGCCTTTGCCCTGCTTCATTGCATACTCCAAGGCCAAATTTGCCTGTTACTCCAAGTGTTTCTTGACTTCCTGCTTTTGCATTCCAGTCCCCTATAATGAAAAGGACATCTTTTTTGGGTGTTAGTTCTAAAAGGTCTTGTAGGTCTTCATAGAACCGTTCAACTTCAGCTTCTTCAGCGTTACTAGTTGGAGCATAGGCTTGGATTACCGTGATGTTGAATGGTTTGCCTTGGAAACGAACAGAGATCATTCTGTCATTTTTGAGACTGCATCCAAGTACTGCATTTGGAAAACTCAGCAGTGGCCACAGGACTGGAAAAGGTCAGTTTTCATTCCAATCCCTAAGAAAGACAATGCCAGAGAATGCTCAAACTATCGCACAATTGCAATCATCTCACACACTAGTAAAGTAATGCTCAGTATTCTCCAAATCAGGCTTCAGCAATACATGAACCATGAACTGCCAGATGTTCAAGCTGATTTTAGAAAAGGTAGAGGAACCAGATATCAAATTGCCAGCATCTGCTGGATCATTGAAAAAGCAAGAGAGTGCCAGAAAAACATCTATTTCTGCTTTATTAACTATGCCAAAGACTTTGACTGTGTGGATCACAATAAACTGTGGAAAATTCTGAAAGAGATGGGAATACCAGACCACCTGACCTGCCTCTTGAGAAACCTATATGTAGGTCAGGAAGCAACAGTTAGAACTGGACATGGAAAAACAGACTGATTCCAAATAGGAAAAGGAGTATGTCAAGGCTGTATATTGTCACCTTGCTTATTTAACTTATATGCATAGTACATCATGAGAAATACTGGGCTGGAAGAAGCACAAGCTGGAATCAAGATTACCTGGAGAAATATCAATAACCTCAGATATGCAGATGACACCACTCTTGTGGTAGAAAGTGAAGAGGAACTAAAGAGCCTCTTGATGAAAGTGAAAGAGGAGAGTGAAAAAGTTGGCTTAAAGCTCAACATTCAGAAAACTAAGATTAAAAAAAAAAAAAGAAAACTAAGATCATGGCATCTGGTCCCATCACCTCATGGGAAATAGATGGGAAACAATGGAAACAGTGTCAGACTTTATTTTTCTGGGCTCCAAAGTCACCGCAGATGATGATTGCAGCCATGAAATTAAAAGACGCTTACTCCTTGGAATGAAAGTTATGACCAACCTAGACAGCATATTAAAAAGCAGAGACACTACTTTGCCAACAAAGGTCCGTCTAGTCAGGGCTATGGTTTTTCCAGTGGTCATGTATGGATGTGAGAGTTGGACTGTGAAGAAAGCGGAGTGCCAAAAAATTGATGCTTTTGAACTGTGGTATTGGAGAAGACTCTTGAGAATCCCTTGGACTGCAAGCAGATCCAACCAGTCCATCCTAAAGGAGATCAGTACTGGGTGTTCATTGGAAGGACTGATGTTGAAGCTGAAACTCCAATACTTTGACCACCTCATGCAAAGAGTTGACTCATTGCAAAAGACCCTGATGGTGGGAGGCATTGGGGGCAGGAGGAGAAGGGGATGACAGAGGATGAGATGGCTGGATAGCATCACTGACTCGATGGACGTGAGTTTGAGTAAACTCTGGGAGTTGGTGATGGACAGGGAGGCCTATCGTGCTCCTATTCATGGGGTCAGAAAGAGTCAGACACAACTGAGCAACTGAACTGAACTGAAACTAGGAGTGGTATTTACAAGTGGCAAATTTCAAACTTGGTTGCAATCTTCACTCCTTCCCTGAGTTTCTGGAAGAAATCCCCTGCCTCGCCCCTCCCATCTTATTTACAAAATCAGATCAGACTCCCGGCCAATGTTCCAGCATGAGTGTAAGAACAAACTGTAGTGTGTGGTCCTCATGGATAACACCCATCACTCCTCTGTGCCTCCCTCTAAGGCTGGGGGAGGTGACCATGATGACACAGGGACATTTCCTGGGATGAAGCAGCCCAGATGGAAGGTCAGGCAGACCTCCATGGTGAGGGGGAATCCAGCCCTACCGCTGTTCCTTCTGCTTGGGGCAAAGCAGGAAAGTGCACCAGCAGTCCAGCTGCACAACTCCTGGGCTCTGGGACCTTTTCTTCTCAGTTTCTTTATCTGATAAATGGAGCCAACACTTCCTCGAGCTGATGTGAGAGTACAACAGGCAAGGTGTGGACGGTGCCTGCAGAGTGTGGCACACTTCAGCCCTCCATACACCTCGGCTCTTTGCTGAACATCCAAACAGGAATTAAGACTGGCTTTCTGTTGTAGACTTTTCTGAGTTGCCAGGTCACTAACCTTCCTCCATTTGGAGAAAAGAGGTCTGTTGTCAAGTGCAAATAAGTCAGGGAACAAAGAGCAATGGGCTCTCAGCCCTTTGCATGAACTCGGCCTCCATCCAGATGGCCTTGACCACCAAGGCTGGGCCTCCTCAGGTGAGTTGCCTGAGGGCACTAGCGCCTGAAGATACTAGTATTGTCGCCATCACCAGGGTTCAATCTAGAGGGACCTGGTCAAAAAGGTGGGGTTGGGACTTTCTGCCCATGGACGCCACCAAGAAAGCATCGTTGAAGACTTCCCCGCCTCCACTGCCGTCATGTCTAAATCAGAGTCTCCCAAAGAGCCCGAACAGCTGCGGAAGCTCTTCATCGGAGGATTGAGCTTTGAAACAACTGATGAGAGTCTGAGGAGCCATTTTGAGCAATGGGGAACGCTCACAGACTGTGTGGTAATGAGGGATCCAAACACCAAGCGCTCCAGAGGCTTCGGGTTTGTCACATATGCCACGGTGGAGGATGTAGATGCGGCCATGAATGCAAGGCCACACAAGGTGGACGGAAGAGTTGTGGAACCAAAGAGGGCCGTGTCAAGAGAAGATTCTCAAAGACCTGGTGCCCACTTAACTGGGAAAAAGATTTTTGTTGGTGGCATTAAAGAAGACACTGAAGAACATCACCTGAGAGATTATTTTGAACAGTATGGAAAAATTGAAGTAATTGAAATCATGACTGACTGAGGCAGTGGCAAAAAGAGAGGCTTTGCTTTTGTAACCTTTGATGACCATGACTCTGTAGACAAGACTGCCCTTCAGAAATACCACACTGTGAATGGCCACAACTGTGAAGTGAGAAAAGCCCTGTCTAAGCAAGAGATGGCTAGTGCTTCATCCAGCCAGAGAGGTCGAAGTGGTTCTGGAAACTTTGGTGGCGGTCGTGGAGGTGGTTTTGGTGGGAATGACAACTTTGGTCGTGGAGGAAACTTCAGTGGTCGAGGTGGCTTTGGTGGCAGCCGTGGTGGTGGCGGATATGGTGGCAGTGGGGATGGATATAATGGATTTGGTAATGACGGAAGCAATTTTGGAGGTGGCGGAAGCTACAATGATTTTGGCAATTACAACAATCAATCTTCAAATTTTGGACCCATGAAAGGAGGAAACTTTGGAGGCAGAAGTTCTGGCCCCTATGGTGGTGGAGGCCAATACTTTGCCAAACCACGAAACCAAGGTGGCTATGGTGGTTCCAGCAGCAGCAGTAGCTATAGCAGTGGCAGAAGGTTTTAATTACTGCCAGGAAACAAAGCTTAGCAGGAGAGGAGAGCCAGAGAAGTGACAGGGAAGCTACAGGTTACAACAGATTTGTGAACTCAGCCAAGCACAGTGGTGGCAGGGCCTAGCTGCTACAAAGAACACATGTTTTAGACAATACTCAGGTGTATGGGCAAAAAACTCAAGGACTGTACTTGTGACTAATTGTATAACAGGTTATTTTAGTTTCTGTTCTGTGGAAAGTGTAAAGCATTCCAACAAAGGGTTTTAACGTAGGTTTTTTTTTTTTTTTTGCACCCATGCTGTTGATTGCTAAATGTAATAGTCTGATCATGACGCTGAATAAATGTCTTTTTTTTTTTTTTTAATGTGCTGTGTAAAGTTAGTCTACTCTGAAGCCATTTTGGTAAACTACCCCAACAGTGTGAAGTTAGAATTCCTTCAGGGTGATGCCAGGTTCCATTTGAAATTTATTTACAACTTGCTTGGTGAAGCTGTTGTCTTCAGAACCTTGGTGTAGTTGAACTGACAGTTACTGTGTTGTGACCTGGAGTTCACCATTAAAAGGGTCACCCATGCAAAGTCATGGAGGTTTTTTTTTTTTTTTGGTTATTAATGATTGTTGGCACATCCTATGCAATATATCTAAATTGAATTATGGTACCAGATAAAAGTTATAGATGGGAATGAAGCTTGTGTATCATCCATTATCATGTGTAATCAATAAAAGATTTAATACCCCCCCCAAAAAAAAGGTGGGGTTGGGGTGTGAACAGAGTGGCTGAGGGGTGGACTTGGGTCCCTCTCGCAGGTACCCTTTAAGCAGAGCTAGGGACAGTGGACTCTGCAGGGAAGGATCCTGGAGGGCTTCTCAAAGGAGGTGATAACAGATTTGGGCTTTATAGGAAGTTTGATTTTTCTAGGTGGTAGGAGTAAATGTCCCTGGCAGAAGGAACTGCATGAGCAAATGCCTAGAACCCACATTGGTGTGGCCCTCAGGAGCAGCAGTATGACCAGTCTGCAGTGAGCAGTTGGTATGTTCCGGGAGACTGTGCCAAGTGCTTCTGGTGCAAAGGTGAATAAGGCAGGCAGACTGGTGAGTGGGTGGAAAGGGTGGAAGGGGCCAGGAAGAAGTTCATAGAGTAGGGGAGTGATTGACCAAGGGTTTCATAGTCAATTGGCGGCAGGTCTTCCATCACGAAGCCTGAGACAGGGTGGACCGTGCCCAGAAGGACCTGGATGTCAGGACTGGGCTTGTTTCTCTAAGACCATCAGCAGAGAGGGTGAGAATAGCCCAGGGTGGGGCCTGATGTGCAGGACGTTTGCTTGACCTGAGCCACTCAGAGATGAGGGTTTCACTTTCCCTTTCAGTTCTCCAGGTATATCTGGGCCCAGAGGTTGTGTGTGGTTATTGCTGAGTCAAAAAGCTGGTAGCTGCATTGCATAGCTGAGAACAACTGGATCTTGTTTACATTCAGCCAGAGAAGATTTCTGGGTAAGCAGGCAGGGTAGAACCCCCCCGCCCCCCATCACCCCGTCCTCAGGACGACGGTCTGATGATGGTCGCTAGTTGACAGAAGAAGGGAAAATGGAAGCTCAGAGAGGTGAGTTCATGGCCGACATGGCTGGTTAAGCAGGAGCTGAGCCTGGCTGTGGAGGCAGGTGTGTCTGACGGCTTCCTCCCGCCCCTTGAGTCCCTGAACAGAGCAGAGGGAGGGTCCCACCTGCTCAGATGGGCTCAGCTCAGGATGTGGACTCCTGAGACATGAGCAGTGACCCCAGAAGGAAGGTGAGTGTTGGGGGTGCTCAGTCTGTTGGGAAATTTGGAGGAAGTAGAGGGGGCTAAGGAGGGCAGGAGGGTCAGAACCCTTCCTCCTTGTGGCCTGGCCACATTGAGGCTTCCCCCAGGGTGCTGTGCTGAGGCCAAGGGGGCAAAGGATTTCTTTTGAGACGTAAGGAATCCAGGTTTCATCACCTACCCTCTGACCGCTGCTTCCTAAGTGCCTGCTCAGAGCAAGGCCCTGGGGAAAAACTGAGGCCTGGGGAAGGACAGGAGAGTGAATGGTGAGATGCAGGGCTCTGTCTTCCTGTGCTCAACGGGCCTCAGCTCAGGATGTAGGTGGTGGGTGGCCCTGTGTAGGGAAGACGGCCCAGCAGACAAAGAGAAGGGCTCACTGCACGACACCCACATTAAGATCCTGGCTTTGCCATATGAAGATAAAATAGTAGACAGGTCAGGATAACAGGAGGGGCATGAGCGTAGATCTATGTGTTTTACAGGCAGAAACAGTCCTAGAAATTTCTGGTTTATTAAATCCACAGTATTCCTCTCGTATACCCATGTCAGAAGCACTGGTCTTCGCCTCCTCCCTGCCCACCGAGAGCTGTGTAACCCTGGGCAAGTCAGCTTCTTGGGAACTGTTTGCTCTCAGATCCCTTACTCAATTTTTAAAAACTGATTTCAATCTTTTCTTGTGGATTTTAGGCTGTGTGTTAGGGATGTTCACTTTTATGTACTGTAAATACTGCAAAAAGTGTCTGCTGCTTCTCATTGTATTCTGGCCTGTTTTATGGTGTCCATGGCAATATTTAATTTTTAAGAGGTCAAATAAATCAGACTTTTCTTTATGACTCTGGGATTTGTGTCTTGATGAGAAAGGTTTCCTCAAATCAACATTATTTTTAACATTTTTTTCCTGTACCTTTGTAGTTTTTTTCTTTCTGGTTTACATTTAGATCCCTTTTGGAGTCACTGATTGATTGATTAGAATCTTCTTGTTTCTTCCTCTTCCTCCTTCCCTCCTTGGTATTTTCCTTCTTCTTTGTCTTCTTCTCATTCAAACAGAACATACTTAATGGGTACATTTCACAGTCACAAATGAACACACCCTTTTATGTGCCTTCAAAAGAGCATTCATTGCAATCAGAATATGACTCCTCCTTCTCCCCCCCTACCCCCCGCAAAGTTCTAGGCAGAAGTTAGGGAACAGAGAGCAAGAGGCTGGAGAGAGCTGGGCTGCACACCCAGACCTGGCCCAGACACCCTGTGGGAGGAGAGGTTTTGGAATGTCCGGCTCAAGGCTCAGGCTAGTATCAGATTTTAGGTAAGACCCGTATTTTCCCTCAATTCTCTCTTCCTCTTTCTCCTATAAAAATATCATGGCTGGAGTAAGGAGACGTGAGGAAATACAGGTGTCTGCTGCTACCTGAAAGTACAGTGTTCCTACAAAAGCTTTCCTAAACCAAGATGGCGTAGGGAATAGGCCACGTAGGTCTCACTACACAGGGTGATCTTTTGGAAAGCAAGGGATGCCCATAAATGGAAACACTCAGAAATCTGATAGTGCTATCTGTCAGAAAGTGCCTTTCATCAAGACAGACAAGGAAAACAAATAGAATTACTGCACCGCAGGTGAAACAA
The DNA here is from genome assembly GCF_963930625.1 of Muntiacus reevesi. Classification (NCBI taxonomy): domain Eukaryota; kingdom Metazoa; phylum Chordata; class Mammalia; order Artiodactyla; family Cervidae; genus Muntiacus; species Muntiacus reevesi. The sequence goes on from NC_089249.1 coordinate 20,570,779, forward strand.
GAGCTGTGCTGCGTCTTTGAGAAGCTGGTTGCTTCACGTGCCTGTAATAGGTCCCACGCCTTGTATTTTAGCCAGGCTGTGCCCAGGAGGGTGGAGGGAGCCCCAGAGGCCCTGGAGCAGGAGGAGCAGCAGAGAAGAGACAAGACCCCTGCCTGATGCTGGGAGCTAAAGAAACTCAATACAAATAGACCCACAGGTAGGAAAGTGCAAGATTCCAGGGGGGGGCTAGAGAGGAACTGGGGTAGACAGCAGGGGGAGGAGGATTTGGAGCTGGGCCTCCAAGATCAGGTAACATTTCACCTGGTGAGGCAGTTGGAGAAATGTCTCACCACCTGCAGGGGGAGGGGCAGCCTGAGTTAAGGCCTGGAAGCTGGGGGGGAATCAGAGTCCAGGAGTACTCAAGGCCCCTGGATCACACTCTGAGAAGGCAGGAAGGTGAGGAAGACAGTAGGAGCATCAGGAGGGCCTGGGTGCTGGGCTAAAGGCTTTGAACTTGATCTTGCCATAACCACCCCTTTCCCGGCCTAAGGATGATGCCCTGAAGTCACATGGAGGGAGATGTTTGGTAGAATCTCTGTCTGCCCACAGGGAGAGAAGGGCTCTGTGTCTGGCCATGCAGTTGGGCAGGAACAGCTTCTCTGCAGTCCTCCCTTTTCTCAGAAACAGCCCTTTGGGAAAGGGACCAGTCAGAGGCTAACAGAGGAGGATGCAGCGATAGTAACCCAGCAGAGGGAGCACCATCAGCATCCGCAGGCAGCTGAGGCCCCAGACAAGGGTCAGGACCAGGCCAGGAATAGGAGGGAAGGACGGAAGGATGAGGTGGAGTGTCCACACTCATTTACAAGAGTTTGGCATCATCCAGGATCAGTCCTTTCTGCCCGCACCCTCCTCTCTCTTGCTTGGCTCTTGGTCCTTGTGTTTCAGAGTTTCAGTTGGCTGCCCTGGCTCCCAGGGTCCCGCAGCTTCAAGGCAGAGAAGGAGACAGAGGCCAGCCAGCTCTCCTCTCCCTCCTTCCCCTATAGCAGGAGCCCCCAGACCCCTCAGCTGTCTTCCCCTGTGTGTCCTTCGGCAGGACAGGGTCATACAGACACCCTTCACCATAGAGCAGCCCAGAAAACACATCCCTGGTGTCCAGGCCCTGAGACGAGAGGCAGAAAGGTCCAGGGTAAAGGCAGGTGGCATTGGAGAAAGTAGACTTTCAGGAAAGCAGGTGGGCGTGAGGAGCATTCAAGGCCAAAGGAACTCTTTGTGTTAAGATCTAGACAGAGAACAAACAGCAGCAGCTGGAAATGGAGCAGCCAGGGAATAAGCAGAGCAGGGGTGGCTTGGACAGAGAAAGGAAGCTGCTTAGAGGTGGGCCCGCCTGTGTGAATTCTCTCCCATCCACACAGTCAGTGCCTCCAGCCTCCGCCACCAGGCACACTCCCTAGTGAACAAGCTGGTGGTTACTCTTCCTGAAGGCTGGAAGAGTATCTTTTCCAGCTGCAGGACCCTCTCCTGGCTATCTCAGAGAGAAAGTGTTAGAAACAAAGATGCTAGGATGGGGGCTCACGTAAGGGGATTTGGGGGAGGCTCTAAGGAAATAGGGCTGCTCTAGATTGGATGCTACAGAGAGTAGTGGACAGGCAAGAATACTGGTTCGGGTTGGCATTTTCTTCTCCAGGGGTTCTTCCCAACCCAGGGACTGAACCTATGTCTCTTGAGTCTTGCATCTCCTGCATTACCACTGAAACAGAAAGTCTCTCAGTCATGTCCAACTCTTTGCGACCCCATGGACTGTAGTGTGCCAGGCTCCTCAGTCCACGGGATTTTCCAGGCAAGGATACTGGAGTGGGTTGCCATTCCCTTCTCCAGAGGATCTTCGTGCTTTTTAACCTTTATGTCTCCCTTTCTGACCATACTTTCTCTAAAGTCCTCTCCTTTAAATATTATTATGAACTTATGGCCTTTCATGGACTCAACCTGGCCCAATGAAACATATTTATAGTAATCATTATCTTTTTATTTATTATTATATTTATATGTGGGTGCCCCTTTTGAGTAGCAGAGATGCCGATCTGTGGAGCTCACCTCCCCTGCACGGTGTCTTCCTTCCTTTGAGTGGACAGAAGGAAGCTCATGGGTGCAGATGTGGGTGGGCAAGATGCTGCTGGACAATGTGTCTGTTTAAGGTCACCGTTCACACTGATTATTCTGGTTTAACCCTGCTATCATTCCTACTTTTCTAGAGAAGTTGGTTTCATCCACACGAACATGTCTGCTACACTGACAGTTGTCACAGCAGGAGTCAGGCTTATTTCTTGTTGGCACTTGATTCAACCACCTTCAATCATCTTTAAGGTGGTAGTACTAGAAACCACCCCATTTTGTGGGTTACTGACTGCTATAAAGTGACTGCTGCTATCTTAGAGTTAAAACAATCCAAAGTCCTAAGTGCATATGGTTAAAATAGATCAATTTGTAGAGGATTCTGCTCATTCCTTTCCAAGGAAAAGCTATTTCTTTAGATAGTTAATCAATGTCTTTAAATGATATTACTACATTGGGAGGCAGAATAGTGTGAGAATGTGTGCTCAGGAGACAGGAACCTGGACTTGGATTCTGGCTCTAGCACTAGCTGTGTGCTTTGAGTAAATTGCTTCACCTCTCTGAGCTTCTGCTTCCTTTTTTACAGGGTCATTATGAGAACTAAAAGTGAGTGAATGCCTACCAAGCACTTGGAATGTTGCCTGGTACAAAGAGAGAAGTCATCAATCATGATAGCTAATACATATTAGATATTGCATTTTTCTTTTTCATGATTTAAAAATTGTGTTACTATTTATTTTCTTACAAGGAAAAAATAATGATTTCATTTGTTTGTATACTTTTTCTTATACCTTTCCCCACTTTCTCCTCATATCATTATATCACTGTTTATACCCTCTATTAGAAAACCTTGTAACAGTAAGCACTTTGCTTACTGCTTTGTTTCTTAAGCCCTCATCTGAAGCCAGTATTTCTTGACTTCCTGCTTTGTAAAATGAAATATTAATCCTCATCCTCCCTCCAGTGCTTCAGCTCCCAACTTGTAGCAGCGTGCCTTAATTTTTATATTGATTAACAAGTAGATTCATTTCTAATGTTTAAATAGTTTTTTATCTTAAAAGATAAAAATCATAAAATAATGAATATAAATGAAATACCAACTTTAAAATTTTGAATCACTGATTGTACTCCTGTAGCTCTGTGAAAAATTGGGCGAAGAGTGAAGGCTGCTGTGACTATGGGATGGGATGTGGGGCTGGTGAGCTTGTCCCCTGCTCTCCCCTCGGCCTCCCTCTCATCTTGCTCCCTCTCTGGGGCTCTGCCCAGCAGACCAGTCTTCTCTCCTGTGAACACGCTCGCTGTTTCTCTCCCTCTACCACACTCCTCTTTATTCAGCTATCACTTCTCCATCCAGTGATTCTTCAACTATTTGTTGAAAACTCTGATCTCCTATTGCCCCCATGCTTGACATTATTAGTAGCAGAGGGAGAAGAGGCAGGCTATGAGTTCTTGAGCCCAGTGAGGAGGTTGGAATCCAGTCAAGACTTCTGACCTTGGGCAAGTCGTGTAACATCTGTGAGTCAGCTTCCTTATCTATAAATACTGATACAATGTACATATCTCAAAGATTAATGGAATGAAATACGAGTTATCATTGGTAAAGTTTTATAGCAAATACTGATGCAGAGCAAAGACCACAAACACAAGTCTCTCTTATCAATAGCCGTTATTACACCTATAAGTATCTTTACTGTCATCTAAGTCAGGTCTCAGCAGAGGTAGTTAATAAGTGCTCTTTAAAAATGTGGCTAAATATAATCAACATTTGCTCTATTTCTTCACCTCTCAAGACAACATAATCACAAGAAGAACCAAAATAAATTGTCTCTATATAAATATCTGGATTTTTTATTTTATTATCCAAAATTTAATCTTTTATTTAATATTATATATTCTGATTCAATGATAATCTTATGTGTTTACCATAGCTAAAATTTTAAACTAATTTAAAATATAGCTGAATTTATAATAACATTAGGATTTAGCGTTAACCAAAGAATGGATATCATTGATTGAGCTAAACATAAATAGAATTGAACTGTATCCCAAAATATCTGGATTTTTTGTTTTAAAAAGTCCACTGAGAATGAGTACCTTTGAAAGGAGGGATACTCTCATATATTATGAGTGTGAATGTAAATTGCTATAATGTGTTTGCATGACAGTTTGACTCTAGGTATGAACATTTTTTAAGTGTTCATGCCTTCTAATCTAGTAATTATGCTTCTAGAAATAGCTTAAGGAAACAGTCTCAAATACACGTGAAGTTTTTTACAAGGAGAATGTTCTTTGCATTATTATTTACATAAAAGAATTAGAAGCAGCCTGAAAGTCCACCAGTCAGGGGGGGACAGCAGAGGGGACGGGGCACCATCGGGGTCCTCAGACGCCCAGGGGGGCATACAAGGCATACAAGGGCCAGAGGGACCCCAGGCTCTTGTGGGATAAAGGGCGTTGTAGAATCAAGGAGGGCGCAGGCTGTGGGAGCTGTATCACCAGGAACTTTATCAAGGCAGAGACTCAAGCACAGGAGCAAGACATCATTTTAATTAAGAAGGGTTATTTTCCAGTAAGCATACATCCACAATTATAAATTTTTTTATATTAAAGGGAGTAGAGCATAGTCATCACAAACCTGGGATTTGGATCAGAAACACTTGGGTTCAAGTCCAGGCTCTGGTAGCAGTGTGAAAACTTGGGCTGACCTAAGTTTAGGTGAGTTTCAGGAGCCTGCACATCATAGACAATGGATCGATATTGGTTATTACCAATTAGTAAGCACAAGTGTTCCCAACCTCATATAATTTCCAGAGTATTCCCTTCCTATCTGTTTTTCTGTCTCTGGTTTTATTGCTTTTATAACTTCACAGGTGGCTGTCTCCTGTCTGATTATCCTCTCCTTGTGCCCCAACAGGAGATCAGGACTTTGAGTTGGCTTGGAGGGAGCTGGTGGGAGGATGAGTAACTTTCCTTAACTAGCAGCCAGCAGAGCACAGGAGACAGAGAAACAAGCCAGGTTAAGTCCTCAGTGGCACTTGCAGCTGCCCCAGGGGAACCCGCCAGAGACCTCGCCCCCTCACTGCTCCCTGCAGCCACTGTTCACTGCTGATGGAGTCCACAGTCTGTGTTCTCTTCCCCAGGGGTGACGCATCACCTCCTTCCAGCCTGACCCAGACAAGGAGCTGAGGGAGAGCTCTGAGACCCAGCTGCTGCCATCATGAACTCAGAAGACCCTAAGGAAAGCTCAGGTAATCAGCTGCCTCGTCTCTGACTGGTTTCTACTTGTGATCCAGAATTGAGGGTGGTCTTGAGAGATTGTTGCTGAGCAGTGAAAGACCCTGGGATTCTTGGCCTCTGGAGGAGAGGAAATCAATCCGGGACCAGTGACAAGGCTTGATCGCTCAGAGCTTTTAATAGAGTTTTATTAAAGTATAAAAGAGATAGAGAAAGCTTCTGACATAGACATCAGAAGGGGACAGAAAGAGTGCCCCCTGCTAGTCTTTGGCATGAAGTTATATACATACTAGCAGGCTGCTAATTAGTAAAAGGAAATGTCTCAGAACTCATAGACTGGCACCAGGGCACTCAGCCACAGCATGTATTTTGAGATAACATTGGCACAAGGTGAGTCATCTCAGGCCATAAAACTATTGACATGAATCTTGAAGAAAGGCAGATTTCCAAGCAAATATATAGTCTCATTAACATAGCCTAAGAGAACATTTGCATGAGTAAAACTCACTGGTTTGTTGAGTAAAACATACTGGTTTGTTGAGTAAAACATACTGGTTTGTCAAGTTTGTTCTGACTCATAGACAGAACGGACTTGAAGAAAGACAAGTTAGTCAGTTTAGTCGCTCAGCCATGTCTGACTCTTTGCTACCCCATGAATTGCAGCACGCCAGGCCTCCCTGTCCATCACCAACTCCCAGAGTTTACTCAAATTCATGCCCATCGAGTCAGTGATGCCATCCAGCCATCTCATCCTCTGTCGTCCCCTTCTCCTCCTGCCCCCAATCCCTCCCAACATCAGTGTCTTTTCCAATGAGTCAACTCTTTGCATGAGGTGGTCAAAGTATTGGAGTTTCAGCTTCAACATCAGTCCTTCCAATGAACACCCAGGACTGATCTCCTTTAGGATGGACTGGTTGGATCTGCTTGCAGTCCAAGGGATTCTCAAGAGTCTTCTCCAATACCACAGTTCAAAAGCATCAATTTTTTGGTGCTCAGCTTTCTTCACAGTCCAACTCTCACATCCATACATGACCACTGGAAAAACCATAGCCCTGACTAGACGGACCTTTGTTGGCAAAGTAGTGTCTCTGCTTTTTAATATGCTGTCTAGGTTGATCATAACTTTCCTTCCAAGGAGTAAGCGTATTTTAATTTCAAGGCTGCACTCATCATCTGCGATGATTTTGGAGCCCAGAAAAATAAAGTCTAACACTGTTTCCCCATCTATTTGCCATGAAGCGATGGGACCAGATGCCATGATCTTAGTTTTCTGAATGTTAAGCTTTAAGCCAACTTTTTCACTCTCTTCTTTCACTTTCATCAAGAGGCTTTTTAGTTTCTCTTCACTTTCTGCCATACGGGTGGTGTCATCTGCATATCTGAGGTTATGGATATTTCTCCCAGCAATCTTGATTCTAGCTTGTGCTTCTTCCAGCCCAGCGTTTCTCATGATGTACTCTGCATATAAATTAAATAAGCAGGGTGACAATATACAACCTTGACATACTCCTTTTCTTATTTGGAACCAGTCTGTTGTTCCATGTCCAGTTCTAACTGTTGCTTCCTGACATGAATATAGATTTCTCAAGAGGCAGGTCAAGTGGTCTGGTATTCCCGTCTCTTTCAGAATTTTCCACAGTTTATTGTGATCCACACAGTCAAAGTCTTTGGCATAGTCAATAAAGCAGAAATAGATGTTTTTCTGGAACTCTCTTGCTTTTTTGATGATCCAGCGGATGTTGGCAATTTGATCTCTGGTTCCTCTACCTTTTCTAAACCAGCTTGAACATCTGGAAGTTCATGGTTCACGTATTGCTGAAGCCTAGCTTGGAGAATTTTGAGCATTACTTTACTAGTGTGTGAGATGAGTGCAATTGTGCTATAGTTTGAGCATTCTTTGACCTTGCCCTTCTTTGGGATTGGAATGAAAACTGACCTTTTCCAGTCCTGTGGCCACTGCTGAGTTTTCCAAATTTCCTGGCATATTGAGTGCAGAACTTTCACAGCATCATCTTTCAGGATTTGAAAGAGTTCAACTGGAATTCCCTCACCTCCACTAACTTTGTTCATAGTGATGCTTTCTAAGGCCCACTTGACTTCACATTCCAGGATGTCTGGCTCTAGGTGAGTGATCACACCATCATGATTATCTCGGTCATGAAGATCTTTTTTGTACAGTTCTTGTGTGTATTCTTGCCACCTCTTCTTACTATCTTCTGCTTCTGTTAGGTCCATACCATTTCTTTCCTTTACTGAGCCCATCTGAAATGTTCCCTTGGTGTCTCTAATTTTCTTGAAGAGATCTCTAGTCTTTCCCATTCTGTTGTTTTCCTCCATTTCTTTGCATTGATCTCTGAGGAAGGCTTTCTTATCTCTTCTTGCTATTCTTTGGAACTCTCCATTCAAATGGGTATATCTTTCCTTTTCTCCTTTGCTTTTCACTTCTCTTCTTTTCACAGCTATTTGTAAGGTCTCGCAGACAACCACTTTGCCATTTTGCATTTCTTTTCCATGGGGATGGTCTTAATCCCTGTCTCCTGTACAATGTCATGAACCTCTGTCCATAGTTCATCAGGCAATCTGTCTATCAGATCTCGTCCCTTTAATCTATTTCTCACTTCCACTGTAAAGTCATAAGGGATTTGATTTAGGTCATACCTGAATGGTCTAGTGGTTTTCCCTACTTTCTTCAATTTATGTCTTAATTTGGCAATAAGGAGTTCATGATCTAAGTCTAGGGTAAATATATAATTAATTAACATAGCTTAAGAAAAACATTTCAATGAGAAAAACGCATTGGGTCGCTCAAGTTTTGAGAACAGTTAAGTTCAGGTGGAATCAGGTGTCATGATGGCAGCAGAATTTGAAAAGAAATCTCATTTTAATTTTGTATAGAGAAGGGGGAAAAAATCTACACTTGTAGTTTGTTTCCTCCTGCCACTTATGAGAGAGAGAAAGAATGTCTAACACTTGCAGCCTATTTCCCGCATTTGGGGGCCTCTAGTCTTCCTGCCTGTTACCCTCTCATTCCTCCCTTTTCTTTTAGGAGAATTATATTGCCTAGGGAAAGGGGCATCCTTCTCATTCTGTAACTGCTTCTGAGCTGATAAGGGGCATCGTCCCTAAGTTGATGAGGCAACATATTCTCCTAACCCTCATATTGAGGGTCTCTGATCCAGGGGCCTGAAGTAGTAGCTGGAAGAAGACTCCACAGTCGCAGAAGTTTGAGCACAACCATTTGTAACTTAAAAGCCTTCATGTGGCTAGAAACAAATCAAGCTACACCGTGATAGATGCAGGGAGAAAACAGCAAAAATGGAACAATCAGAATTACTGTAATTAGGAGAGTTTAAAGTTAGAAATTGAGAACAATCGTGATCAGGTGTTTCATTTTCCTTCTCCGGAAGGGAAGTGGCAGCATTTAAGTTTCCACAGACTTTAAGCTTAGTTATTGGTCCTTCTAACAACAATGACTGATATTTAAGATGCTGACTATCTACCATCCAATATTAACCTTACAGTTTAAGATTCCACTCACATCATGAGAAGTCAGTGAAAGGTTGCTGTTGAATCACGCAAAGACGCCAGGATTCTTGGCCTCCGGAGGAGAATTCAATCCGGGGCCAGAGGCAAGGCTTGATCACTCAGAGCTTTTGTGTAATAAAGTTTTATTAAAGTATAAAGGAGATAGAGAAAGCTTCTGACATAGGCATCAGAAGGGGGCAGAAAGAGTACCCCCCCTGCTAGTGTTAGCTATGGAGTTATATACTCTCTAATTAGTTATTACAGTGAATCAAAAGAATGTCTGGAGGTTGTAAAGACCTCACTAGACCTACTCCTATAATTTACACCTTAAGATAACAGGATTAGCCAGAAGGTTTTTTCCAGAGACTGTCCTCAAGCGGGATATATTATTTTTATATAATCCTAAGGAATATAGAGGGACAAAAAAGTTTGTCCCTTCTTCCTCCTTGAGAATTCCAGACCCCCTCTCTCCTTGGGGACCCCTGGACTTCTTATCAACCTGCCTAGGAATTGACTCTCTCATTCCCCCCTTTTCTTTTAGGAGAATTATGTTGCCAAGGGAAAGGGGTGTCGTTTTTGTTCCATAACTACTTCCTGCTGTTTAGGGGTGTGGTCCCTAAATTATTAACATATTCTCCTAACCCTCATATTGAGGGTCTCTGATCCAGGGGCCCCAAGTAATAGTTGGAGGAGGCTGTGGCACTCGTAGGAGCTTGGACAACCATTTGTAAATTAAAAGCTTTTAGACGGTTAGAAAACCCCATTATACAGTTACAGACGTAAGGTAAAATATTATTAAACCAAGTTAAAATCAAAATGAAAAGTCACATTATGTCCATAGTTACATCAGTCCATCTTAAGGTTATTAGATGTCATCAGATGAAAAGGAGACATCGCATGTGATTGTTGTTCAAGGTATTCGCAGACTTGGAGAAAATCTTTTCCTTGAAGTAGAGATGTCCACCACGGGAAGCTTTCCACTGATGAAGAGGGGAGTGCTCCACAGACCCAGCCATTAGACCGATTGTGAAATACTGTGTAGGAGTGAGCCCAGAATAGGAAGACATTGTCTTGAGGATCAAACGACAGACTCAGGATTTTTTGGAGTCAGCATAAGTAGGCTCACATAGATTATCAGGCCCATCTGAAAAGTACAAACTCAGAGCATAAAGTAAAGACATAAAATGAAATCACTTAGTTCTGGTCAGGGTGCCACCTCTTGACTCGAGTGTGATGTACCCACGAATCAATTCCTGGCACTTTGACAGCTGTGGGAGAAGAAAGAATAACCTGGTAAGGGCCTTCCCAGAGGGCTCAAGGGATGGGTCCCCAGATCCCAATATTTTTATGAGGACCTCGGTTCCTGGCTCAAATAGAGGCTTGCTTGACTCAGAGGCTGGGCCAGGAGTCGTCTCCCAGAGTTCTGTTAATGCCTGTTGAAACACTGAGAGCTGGGTTACATAATTAGTTAATTCCAAGATTTCAGGGCCTATAACAATGTCTGTGCATAAGAAAGGCCTTCAATAAATACATTCAAAGGGGGACAGTCCCTCCTTTTGGGGGGCAGTTCGAGCCCCCATTAAAGCTATGGGTAGGACTTTAATCTAGTTGTCCTACGTCTCTTGAGTTAATTTGCACAGATGTCTTTTTTTTTCCATTTATTTTTATTAGCTGGAGGCTAATTACTTTACAATATTGTAGTAGTTTTTGCCATACGTTGACATGAATCAGCCATGGATTTACATGTGTTCCCCATCCCGATCCCCCCTCCCACCTCCCTTCCCATCCCATCCCTCTGGGGCGCAGATGTCTTTCGATAATGTCATTAGCTTTTTCAACCTTTCCTAAGGATTGAGGTCTCCAGGAACAGTGTAAGTGATACTCTATCCCTAGAGCTTTAGACACCCCCTGAGTTACAGCAGCTTTAAAGACGGAGCCATTGTCACTCTGAAGGCTCCGTGGCAGTCCAAACCTGGGGATAATTTCATGATTTAAAATCTTCATAACCTCCTTAGCTTGTTCACTACAACATGGAAAAGCCTCAATCCATCCAGTAAAAGTATCCACCCAAACTTTTAAGCAAGAATATCCATTAGCTTTTGGCATATGAGTAAAATAAATTTCCCAGTCCTCTCCAGGATACTTTCCCCGTCGTTGTAATCCAGATTTTGCTAGCTTTTCAGTCTTTGGGTTATTTTTCTGACAAACCTCACACCTTTTGATGATGTTCTTTAAAGTTTTCATTACATTTTAACCTTCAAACAAATGAGAAGCCATCTGGTAAGTACTCCCTGCACCCAAATGAAAACTCTGGTGTAAACCCTTAAGAATTTTCCTTTGAGCACTTTCAGGAATTATTAATTGTCCATCCTCAGACTGTAACCATCCTGTATCCGCCATCTTTGCTCCTCTTTTCTCATATCTTTCTAATTCTTCCTCAGTATATTGTGGTTTTTCCTGTTCCACAGGACCTGTCCAGATCAAAGGCATCTGTAGTGGAGGGGTTTCGTAAAGTGCCGCTTTTCTGACTTGAGAGTCAGCCAGCTGATTACCTTCAGCTACTTTACTCCCATCCCTGTTGTGTCCTTTGCAATTCATAACAGCTACTTCTTCAGGACAATATATAGCAGTTAGAAGTGTCTCAATCTCTCTGAAATATTTAATAGGTTCTCCTGTTGCTGTTTTGCTGTCCTTCTTTCCATATTGCAGCATGAGCATGTAAAGTCAAATAAGCATACTTAGAATCAGTGTAGATATTTACTCACTGCCCTTTGCTTAACTCTAGGGCTCGGGTCGGAGCCACAAGCTCCGCTAACTGAGCACTGATTCCCTGGGGGAGAGATTCTGCTTCTAAAAGCTGTTCAGCAGTCACCACGGCGTAACCTGCTTATACTTTTCCCAAACAAAAGAACTGCCATAAGTAAACATTTCCATGTCAGGATTGTCTAATGGGGTATCCATTAGATCTTCCCGAGCTGCATAGTTTAAAGTTAGGAATTGGGAACAATCGTGATCAGGTATTTCATTTTCCTTCTCAGGAAGGAAAGAGGCAGGATTTAAGTTTCCAAAACTTTAAGCTTAGTTACTGGCCCTTCTAACAACAATGACTGATATTTAAGAAGCCTACTGTCTGCATCCAAATATTAACCTTAGAATTCAAGATTCCACTCACATCATGAGAAGTCAGTACGGTAAGGTTTCGTCCAATAATTATTTTTAAAGCTTCAGGTGCTAATAAATCCGCTGCCCCAATTACTCTTAAGCAGTGGGGCCACCCACGTGAAATTACATCTAATTCTCTGCTTAGATAAGTAATAGGTTGCTGGTGAGGCCTTTGGGGTTGTGTCAAAACTCCCAAGGCCACACCTTTTCTTTCAGTGACAAACAAATTAAATTCTGACCCTGTGGACAAGCTCAGAGCAGGAGCTTGAAGGGGAGCAGTCTGAAGAACCTTAAAAGCCTTTTGAGTATCTGGAGACCAAACCAGTTTGTTGGTTTGGGCCTGCTGAGTTTCCGCTATAAATTTATATAAAGGCTGGGCAAGTTCCCCATAACCCGGAATCCAAACACGACAGTAGCCTGTGATTCCCAAAAATCCTCTCAATTGTCTTAAAGTCATAGGTAGGGGATGATTTAGTATAGGTTTAATTCTCTCAGGGCCTATGGCCCTAGTCCCTTCTGATATGATTAGACCCGAATATCTAACAGATTGTTGACAAAGCTGAGCCTTTTCTCTTGATGCCTTGTAACCGCAGCCTGCCAGGAAATTTAAGAAGTTTTCTGAGGATCGTGAACAAGCTTCCTCTGTCTCAGCACAGAGGAAAATACCATCTACATATTGTAACACCACTGCTTCAGAGGTATTAAAGTTTTGTAGATCCTGTGACAAACTTTGTCCTAGTAAGTGAGGACTGTCATGAAATCCCTGGGGCAAAACTGTCCAGGTTAACAGAGAAACTGGCTGCATAGGGTCCTCAAAGGCAAATAGAAATTGACTTTCTCCGCTAAAGGCACTGAATAGAAGGCATCTTTCAAATCAATTACTGAGAAATATTTGGCTCGTTCAGGAATTTCAGATAATAGAGTATAAGGATTAGGCACCACAGGTTGTAAAGGAACTACAACCTCATTTATTATTTGTAAATCTTGAACTAGTCTCCATTTACCATTTGATTTCTTTATACCCAAGATAGGAGTGTTGCATGGACTGTTACAGGGAATTAATAGTCCCTGCTCCTTTAAATTCTCAATGATGGGTTTTAACCCTTCCTTAACCTCAGGTTTCAGTGGATACTGCTTCTTATGTGGAAATAAGTGTGGGTCTTTGAGTTTGACAGCTACAGGAATAGCATTTTGTGCTCGACCCACAGATTTTCCATCAGCCCATACTCTAGGATTCACATTTTGATCAACTAAAGGGAGAGAATGGGAGGGCTCCATATTCATGAAAACAGAGGCATGGACCTCGCTCAGTATATCCCTCCCCAAAAGAGGTGAGGGTGATTCTGGCACGATAAGAAACTCGTGTGAAAATAGCACAGAATCCCAGTCACAACTGACAGATACACTGAAGTAATATGGTTTGACTCATCCAGACAGTCCCGTTATGGAAGCGGATCAGGAAGAAACTGGGCCAGGGGCTTCAATAAACACGGTGTAAGTTGCCCCAGTATCTAAAAGGAAATCGACGGACTGGCCCCCCACAGTTAATACCCAGGGTTCCTCAGGTGTAATTAGGACAGGAGCTTTCGTGGGGACCCCCAGGCACCTTCAGTCCTGATTATCTTGAGAGTCCGACCCCTGAGACCTACATCTCTGGGGACAGTCCCTCTTCCAGTGTGGTCCCTTGCAGACCGGACATGGAGCCGGGGCGGCTTAGATGCCCGAGGGCAATCCCGTTTGAGGTGCCGCTCCTTTCCACAATAATAGCAAGCCATCCCTTTTCACCTGGGTCCCTCTGGGCATTTTTCTCAGGCTGTGTAAGGACGGTTTTCTTTCTTTCTTTCTTTTTTTTTTTTTTTAATGGCTTGTTTTGTTTCTTTTTTTTTTTTTTTTTTAAATATTATTTTATTAGTTGGAGGCCAATCACTTCACAACATTGCAGTGGGTTTTGTCATACATTGACATGAATCAGCCATATAGTTACACGTATTCCCCATCCCGATCCCCCCTCCCACCTCCCTCTCCACCCGACTCCTCAGGGTCCTCCCAGTGCACCAGGCCCGAGCACTTGACTCATGCATCCCACCTGGGCTGGTGGTCTGTTTCACCATAGATAATATACATGCTGTTCTTTCAAAACATCCCACCCTCACGTTCTCCCCCAGAGTTCAAAAGTCTGTTCTGTACTTCTGTGTCTCTTTTTCTGGTTTGCATATAGGGTTATCGCTACCATCTATCTAAATTCCGTATATATGTGTTAGTATACTGTAATGACGGTTTTCATAGCCATTGCGAGGGCTTCCACCTGTTCCTTTGTCCTTTTTTGCCTTTCTTTCGTTTCCTCATATTCCCTACCATAATAGACTGTCTAAGCCAGCTGTAACAGAGTATCTAAAGACTGATTTGGTCCATACACCCGTTTTAATAGCTTATGGCGGATATCTGGAGCCAACTGAGTGAGAAATCTATCCTTTAAGATCACCTTTTCCTCTTCACTTTCGGAATCAATCTCAGTGAATCTGTGAAAGCGTTCTCTCAGTCTATCCAGGAATTTACCAGGAGCTTCCTTCTCCTGTTCTATGTCTGCCAATTTGCCATAGTTTAAAGGCTTAGCACGCGCCTGCCTGAGTCAGAATACATCTGACAAAATGACTCTGATCCCATCTTCCTTTAACTGTGTTGTAGTCCCAGTCTGGTTCTGTAGTTGGGACCGCCTGATTTCCAGCGGGGTGGGTGGTTATCTCGTCCTCCCTCTTCCCTACTGATTCATTACCAAACCATTCATCCCCATAAGCAACTCCTTTCCCCAAAACTCGAGTCTTTGAGTCGGGAGTCAACATTTGTCCTAAGATATACATCACATCCTTCCAAGTAAGGTAAAAAAGCAGAGTAACACCTTTAAAAGCTCTAATATATTTTTCTGGGTCCTCTAAGTAGTCTCCCAGATCCTCCTGATTTGTTGTATTTCTTGATAAGAAAAAGGCTTATTAACTCTCATAGACTGATTATTTCTCCTGGTGGGTGCTTCACGAAGAGGCAACAGCTTGTGTAGCTGTTCCTCAGTCTCTCTGGCTGCTCTGCACATATGATCCCAGGGATAGATTGGAGAAACCTGCTTTTCTTTATCTCTTTGTCTCCTGTCCTCCATCTCATCTAGCAAAGTAGGAGGACAGGAGGGAGCTGAAGGTGTCACACCCAAATCTATACCCTTAGGACATAAGTCTGGCATATTTTGCAGAGAGAAAAAGGGCAACACATATGCTACTTCTACCCATTTTCCTTGTTTTCTACAGAACCGGTCTAATTGTAAAACAGTATTATACTTAAGAGACCCTTCAACCAGCCACCATTCGCCATCCTCCAGTGGATACCATGGCCATGCACTATCACATAGGAAGGCTAGGTGTGTCTTCTTTAAGCCCTGGGAGTCAAATCTATCCCAGTTTTTCAGGATACAGTTCAAAGAAATGAGGCTGGAATTGTTAGTTCCCATCTGTAAGAGAGAAAAAAAAGCGACTAGCACCCTCATTCTACCAGAGGCATCCCTCCCTGCTCTAGATGGGGGTGTAGACAGACTTTACACCAAAACTTTTCTTTCCTGGTTGAACTTAAGTCTGCCCCTTACCGACGCAGGCGACCTACTCGTCCTTCCCGGTTCTACCACCGAGATGGGGCGGAGATGCACCAGGGGTAGACCTGATGGCATCCCTGACTGATGTCCAACTCCTCACCATTAAAACCTTGCTTGCCTGCTTGCCACCCAGGGTGCAATCAGAGTAACCTTCCGGAATGCCTCCCAGGCTGAGACTGCTGGGGGAAACATTCGTCACCTGAGTGCCTGTGCACGACCCTGAGTATATTCCTGACGACAGTAAGACCAATATGAACATAAAACTGAGATGTTCCTTCCAAGTGTCACCACACCACTATAAGAGCCTCCTAAGCGTTACCACACCAGTGTAAGAGTCTCCTCTGGTCCACTAAGAGCCAGCGTTACCAAAGGAAAAAAACCCCTTGTAGTTCCAATCTGAGTAACCTTTAACCTTCAGAGATGCTCTTGGAGCTAGAGCTCCATCTAGCTTCCAAGCTTTCCATGCCTCTCGAAGCTAGGTGCTTCCTGACTACCGATCCAAGTTTGGGACCTAAGTCATAGTACGCAGTAACAGCATAGATCACAAGTCCCTTGAAAGTCTACGATCTGACAGATTAGGTTAGTATTTCTAATTCCAAGGAGTTATGAAACGATCAAAGAGTCTGAAAAGTTTGACCGAGAAAGGAGAGTTCGGTCCACACGCTTTGCCCATTTCTGGTTTGTCCCTAAAGGAGACATTGGGTGCCTCTTGGCATTGGCAGGTCGGTATAAACCCCCAACAGGTTTCTGCCATAAGCTGTATGAGGTCGCCGTGGAACCGCAGAGCAAGGCTCCTCACTTGCTTCGTGCAGGGCGTTTCATTCATTCACGCAAGCACACCGTAGAGTTAGTAAAGTACAGCAGAAAACGTGTTCGCTAGGAGAACAAAGAGCTAGAGCTCCAAGCATCCTTACCTTGTCCTGAAGAATCCCGGACGAGCCCTCAAGATGAAAGGTTGTTTTTGAACCATGCAAGACGCCAGGATTCTTGGCCTCTGGAGGAGAAGAATTCAATCCGGGGCCAGAGACAAGGCTTGATCACTCAGAGCTTTTGTACAGTAAAGTTTTTTTTTCCATTTATTTTTATTAGTTGGAGGCTAATTACTTTACAATATTGTAGTGGTTTTTGCCATACATTGACAGGAATTAGACATGGTGTAATAAAGTTTTATTAAAGTATAAAGGAGATAGAGAAAGCTTCTGACATAGGCATCAGAAGGGAGCAGAAAGAGTACCCACTTGCTAGTGTTAGCCATGGAGTTATATACTCTCTAATTAGTTATTACAGTGAATCAAAAGAATGTCTGGAGGTTATAAAGACCTCACTAGACCTACTCCCATAATTTACACCTTAAGATAACAGGATTCGCCAGAAGGTTTTTTTCCAGAGACTGTCCTCAAGCGGGATACTTTATTGTTATATAATCCTAAGGAATATAGAAAGACAAAAAAGTTTGTCTTTTCTTCCTCCTTGAGAATTCCAGACCCCTCTCTCCTTGGGGACCCCTGGACTCCTAATCAACCTGCCCAGGAATTGACTCTCTCATTAGTACAGTAAGATTTCACCCATTAATAATTTTAAGAGCTTCACATCCTAATAAAGCAGTTTCAGAAATTACTCTTAGATAGTGTGGCCACCCACATGCCCTAACTCTAACCCACTACATCTAACTGTCTGCTCAGGTATCCTATAGTCTCCTGGTGAGGCCCTCGGGGTTGTGTCAAAACTCCCAAGGCTGTACCTTTTCTTTTAGTGATAAACAAATTAAATTCTGACTCTGTGGGCAAGATCATAGTGGGAGCAGGAGAGAAATCTGAAGAGCCTTAAAAGGCTTAGAGCATCTGGAGACCAAGCCAGTTTGTTGGTTTGGGCTAGCTGAGTTTCAGTTATAAGTTTATATAAAGGCCGGGTAAGTTCCCCATAACCTGGAATCCAAATGTGGCAGTAGCCTGTGATTCCTAAAAACCTTCTCAATTGTCTTAAAGTCTATTAGGTAGGGGTAGGGGATGATTTTAAAATATTTGGCTCATTCAGGAATTTCAGACAACAGAGTATAAGGATTAGGCACCCCAGGGTGTAAAGGAACTACAACCTCATTTATTATTTGTCAATCTTGAACTAGTCTCCATTCATCATTTGACTTCTTTACACCCAAAATAAGAGTGTTGCATGGACTGCTACAGGGAATTAATAGCCCCTGGTCCTTTAAATTTTCAGTGATGGGTTTTAACCCTTCCTTAACCTTTGGTTTTAGTGGATACTGTTTTTGATGTGGAAGCAAGTGTCAGTCTTTGAGCTTGACAACTACAAGAACAGCATTTTGTACTTGACCACAGTTTCTCCATCAGCCCACACTCTAGGATTTACATTTTGTTCAATTAATGTGAGAGGGCTCCCTATTAATGGGAAGGCTCCATATTCATGAAAACAGAGGCATGGGCCTTGTTCGGTATATCCCTTCCGAAAAGGAGTGAGGGAGAATCTGGCATGATCAGAAATTCATGTGAAAATAGCACAGAGTCCCAGTGACAGCTTAGAGGATGACAGAAATAATAACGTTTGGCTAATCCAGACAGCCCCATTATGGAAGCAGATTGGGGAGAAAGTGGGCCAGGGGCTTCAGGAAGTGCAGAATAAGCTGCCCTGGTATCCAAAAGGAAATCAACAGATTGGGCCCCCACAATTATTAATGCCTAGGGTTCCTCAGGTATAATTAGGATGGGAGCTTGTGTGGAAACCCCCGGGCACCTTAGTCCTGATTGTCTTGAGAGTCTGACCCCTTGGACCTACATCTCTGGAGGCAATCTCTCCTCCAGTGTGGTCCCTTGCAGACTGGACATGGAGCCTGGGGTGGCTTAGATGTCTGAGGGCAATCCCGCTTGAGGTGCCCCTCCTTTGCACAGTAATAGCAAGCTATCCCTTTTCACTTAGGTCCCTCCTGGTATTTTTCTCAAGCTGTTAAAGAACAGTTCTGACAGCCATTACAAGGGCTTCCACCTGTTCCTTGGTCTTTCTCTGCCTTTCCTTTTCCTCATATTCCCTGCCATAATAGACTGTCTGAGCCAGTTGCAACAGATTATCTAAAGACTAATTTGGTCCATACATTTGTTTTAGTAGCTTACGGTGGATATCTGGAGCCGACTGAGTGAGAAATCTGTGCTTCAAGGTCACTCTTCCTCTTTACTTTCAGGATCAATCTCAGTGAATCTGAAAAGGGCTTCCTCAGTCTATCTAGGAATTTACCAGGAACTTCCTTCTCTTTCTGTTCTGTTTGTCAATTTGGCATAGTTTAACGTCTTAGCACGCACTTGCTTGAGTCCTTCAGGAACACATCTGACAAAATGACTCCAATCCCATCTTCCTTTAGCCATGTTATAATCCCAATCTTGTTCTATAGTTGGGACCACCTGATTCCCAGTGGGGAGGGCAGCTATCTCATCCTCCCTCTTCCCTACTGATTCATTACCAAGCCATTCATCTCCATAGGCAACAGCTTTCCCCAAAACTCAAGTTTTTGAGTCAGGAGTTAGCATCTGTCCCAGGATATACATCACATCTTTCCAAGTAAGGTCTTAAAGCAGAGTAGGGAGCTAAAAGTTTCTTACCCAAATCGATACCCTTAGGACATAAATCTGGCATGTCTCACAGAGAGAAAAAGGGCAACACATATGCTACTTTTATCCATTTCCCTTGTTTTCTACAGAACCTGTCTAATTGTAAAACAGTTTTATAATTAAGAGACCCTCCAACCAGCCACCATTCGCCATCCTCCAGTGGATACCATAGCCATGCAGTATCTCATAGGAAGATCAGGTGTGTCTTCTTTAAGCTCTGGGGATCAAATCTATCCCAGTTTTGCAAAGGAGTGAGGCTGGAATTGTTGGCTTCCATCTGTAAGAGAGAAATAAGAGACTAGCACTGTCTTTCTACCGGAGGCATCCCTTCCTGCTCTAGATGGGAATGGAGACAGGTCTTCCAACTAAGCTTCCTTTCCTGGCCAGAGTCAACCTGTCTCTTACTGATTCAGGTATGCCATTACCATCCTTCCCCGTTCTACCACTGAGGCGGGGTGGAGATGCATCAGGGGTAGACCTGATGGCATCCCAGACTAATACCCAGTTCTTCACCATTAAAGCCTTTGCTTGCCTCTGATGCCAACCGAGGTGCCACCAGAGTAACCTTCTGGAACGCCTACCAAGCTCAGGCCGCTGGGGGAAGCAGTCATCTCCTGAGCGCCTGTGCACAACTCTGGGTGTATTCCTGAACACAAAGCCGGTGAATCATAAAGGGCTGAACATAAAATCAAGATGTTCCTCCCAAGCATCACCACACCAACATTGGTGATAGCAGAAGAGATGGTGAAGGAAAAAGTGATTTTGTCCTTGAGTTATGAGGGCCAGTTCATTCCCACAGTTTCCACAGAAAGAATATCTAAGGAGTTGGGACAAAAACCACTGGAGAGCCTCCTCTGGTCTGCTAAAAGCTAGCGTTACCAAAGGAAGAAGCCCACTATACTTCCTGTCTGAGTAACCTTTAACCCAAGAGATACTGTTGGAGTTAGAGCTCCATCTAGCTTCCAAACTTTTGACTCCTAGCGAGGCTAGGCATTCCCTAACTACAAATCCAACTTTGCGAACTAAGTTATAGTACACAGTAATAGCATAGATCACGAGTCGCTTGAAAGTCTGTGATCCTATAGATCAGGTTAGTAGCTCTAATTCCCAGGAAGTTATGAAATGGTCAAAGACACTGGAAAATTTGATGGAAAAAGGAGAAATCGGTCCACACATTTTGTCTATCTCTGGCCGTTCCCCTGGAGGAGACATTGGGTGCCTCTTGATATTAGAAGGTTGATATAATCCCCCAATGGGGTTTCTGCCATAAGCCATGTGAGGTCACCTCAGAACCACAGATTAGGACCCAGCTCTTGCTTCACACATGTTTATCTCTTTCAATCAATCACACACACAAGCACACCATAGAGCTAGTAAAGTAAAGCAGAAAATGTGTTCTCTAGGAGAACAAAGTCCTAGAGCTCCAAGCGTCCTTAACTTGTCCTAAAGAATCCCAGATGAGTCCCCAAGATGAAAAGTCGCTGAGCCATGAAAGATGCCAGGATTCTTGGCCTCTGGAGGAGAGGAATTCAATCTGGGGCCAGTGACAAGCCTTGATCGCTCAGAGCTTTAGTGTAATAAAGTTTTATTAAAGTATAAAAGAGATGGAGAAAGCTTCTGACATAGACATCAGAAGTGGGCAGAAAGAGTACACCCCTGATGGTCTTTAGCAGGAAGTTATATACATACTAGCAGACTGCTAATTAGTAAAAGGAACTGTCTCAAAACTCATAGACTGGCACCAGGCTGCTCAGCCACAACACGTATTTTGAGGTAATTTATTGGCACACGGTGAGTCAACCCAGGCCATAAAACTATTGACATGAATCTTGAAGAAAGGCAGATTTCCAAGCAAATTCATAATCTCATTAACATATCTTAAGAGAACATTTGCATGAGTAAAACATGCAAATGCAAAAACTAGTTTGTTGAGTAAAACATACTGGTTTGTCAACTTGGTTCTGAGCCTTAGGCGGAACCGACTTGAAGAAAAAGTCTAGGGTAAATACTGAAAGGTTGTTCCTGACCCATGAAAAGACGCCAGAATTCTTGGCCTCCGGAGGAGAAGAATTCAATCCGGGGCCAGAGGGAAGGCTTGATCACTCAAAGCTTTTGTGTAGTAAAGTTTTATTAAAGTATAAAGAAGATAGAGAAAGCTTCTGACCTAGGCATCAGAAGGGGGCAGAAAGAGTGCCCCCAGCTAGTCTTTAGCTGGATGTTATATAGTCACTAGCAGTCTGTTAATGAAAAAAAGGAATGTCTTAAAACTCAGAATGGCACCAGGCCCCTCATCCATAAGATGTATTTTGGGAAAATCTTGGCACCGGACGATTCATCCCGGGCCATAAAATGATTGACTTGAATCTTAGAGAAGGGCGGATTACCATACAAATAGTTTCATTTACATAGATTAGGGGGACAATATCTGAGTATAACATAATGGTTTGTCAAGTAGGTTCTGAGCCATTAGGCAGAACACACTTGAAGACAGAGTTTGTGGTAAATGCATAGTGCATTAACATAGCTTAAGATAAACATTTCCATAAGAAAAATACATTGGTTAACTCAAGGTTTGAGAATAGTTAACTTCAAGTGACACCAGATGTCATTATGGCAACACAGTATTTTAAGAGAAACCGCTTTTTAAATTTGTATAGAGAAGGAAAAAAATATCGCTAGTTTGTTTCCTCCTGCCACTTAAGAGAGATAAAAATGTCTGACATTTGCAGCCTATTTCCTCCATTTGGAGACCCCTGGCCTTCCTGACTGTTACCCTCTCAATACATAGTTCATTAACATAGCTTAAGAAAAGAGAAAAAAATGCATTGGTTCTCTTAAGGTTTGAGAAAAGTTAAGTCCAAGTGGAACCAGGTGTCATCACGGCAACACAGAATTTTAAAAGAAACCTCCTTTTAATTTTGTATAGAGAAGGGGAAAACAGTCTGACACTTGTAGTTTGTTTCCTCCTGCCACTTAAGAGAGAGATAAAAATGTCTGACACTTGCAGCCTATTTCCTCCATTTGGGGGCCTCTGGCCTTCCTACCTCTTACCCTCTCAGCGTCTCCAGTCTGAGTTAACCTACAGAGGAATCAAGAACCAAGAAGGGGATGGATAAGCAGAGTGCAAGGGGCCTGTTCCCTCAGCCTCCTTCCCAGCTGTCTCCTCAGAGAGCCACAGCCAAGGTATTCACTTCCTCCCCTCCAGCCCCCTAAGCCCAGCTAATGACTCAGAAGTGAGGCCAAGACAGCCCGCAGGGAGGGGGGACAGCAGATGGAGTCCCCGAGGCCAGGCAGGATGTGGAGAGGAGGCCCCCCAGCATCTCTGGGCCTTCTCCTGCCCTCTCCCTTTTCCGATCCTCCTCCTGCTCCCAGACCCTGGGGCATCACTACAGAGGTTGCTCCTCTGGCTCTCCCCCTGCCACCAGCCTAGTTGCTTTTCAAGGGTCAGTAGACTCTGAACTGAACCCCAATCTGAGCTTTGCCACCTCCCACCTGTGTGACCTGGATTGCCTTACCTGAACTCACCTGTAAAATGAAAAGAATATTACATTTTGTTGTTATGAGAATCAAATACAATGTGTGTCCATGGCCTGGGCCATTCTGACAAAGGTGTTTATAATCAAAGCTATGGTTTTTCCAGTAGCCATGTACAGATGTGAGGGTTGGACCATAAAGCGGGCTTGGCCCCGAAGATTTGATGCTTTCAAACTGTGGTGTTGGAGAAGACTCTTGAGATTCCCTTGGACTGCAAGGAAATCAAACCAGTCAATCCTAAAGGAGATCAGTCCTGAATATTCATTGGAAGGACTGATGCTGAAGCTGAAGCTCCAATATTTTGGCCACCTGATGCTAAGACCTGACTCATTTGAAAAGTTTGAAGGTAGAAGGAGAAGGGGATGACAGAAGATGAGATGGTTTGATGGCATCACTGATTCCATGGATATGAATTTGAGCAAACTTCAGGAGATCATGGAGGATGGAGGAGCCTGGCATGCTGCAATCTATAGGGTTGCAAAGAGTCGGACAGGACCTATCGACTGAACAACAACAAGCGTGGCCTGGGCCACGTATTAGGCCCTTCCTAGTGCAGTGCTGTCCCCTCTACCTGAAATATGTTAGTTCCAGATGCAAACCTCTCCCCCTCCTCCAGGATCCTCCTTCCTCCATGCTGTGTTCAGGCATCTGTTTAGTGCTCCCACATATAAACACCTGTTTGCCAGGTGTGACTGCCTCAGGCAGTACCCAGTACTGGTTCTATTGATCTCAAACACCCCTGCAGAGACTCAGTTATTTCTCCCACTCACCCCAATCAATCAACACACAGTTAGTGCTCTGGATTCCTTCCATGTATGCCCTGGATTCCTTTCACTCTTAGTGAAGCAGAATAAATAAGAAAAAATAACAGCTCTTTATGCTGCAGGAAAGAGAGGGAGGAAGATATCTGGTATCTTCTTCAAATAAGGACACCAATCATATTGGATTAGGGCCCCCCACTTGTTATCTCATTTCACTATAATTATCTCCTTAAAGGCCCTATCTTCTACTAGATATGGGGGTGGGGAGTTCGAGCTTCAACTTATGAATTGGGTAGGAGGTGGATACAGTCCACCCATAACCCCAGGTGAATCCATCAACAGGAACCCCAGATGACTGCTACTCAGGAAGATTAACCAGTTTATACTCAATACCATTTAGATTCTGTCATTATTTCCTCTAATCTTATTTTTTTTCCATCTAGAGAGTGAAAACTTTTTTGAGAATATCATTCAGTATTTGCAGGACACAGTGAGCAGAGAACAGCTGGAACTCCTGCTCACTGAAGAGGAAGCCTGGGAGAGTTTTGTGGCTGAGGCTGATTTGTCCAGGTAACATGCACGGGTGCATCAGAAATGTCACCTGTATCCTCCTGCACCAGGGTAGCTTCCTCCTGGCAGGCACACCTCCTCCAGGCAGGACTATGGTTGGGGGTCGAGGATGTTCCTTCTCAAGATTCTATGAGGAAAGTTTCCTCCGTGTCATTTTCTGGTAGTGAACGGTCTCAGGTTGAGAAGAGATGAAACGTGCAAAGAAGGGGGCAGGTTACATGGCCTTGGACAAGTTATCGATCTACTCTTGGCCTTAGTTTCTTCATTTGTTCAGTTTTATTGTGAGGACACTGAGGTCATGCATGCAAAGTGCTTCTGTAATGACTGACACAGAGTCGGTGTGCTGTGCGGTGATTAGTTGCTTCAGTCGTGTCCGACTCTTTGCAACCCCATGGGCTGTAGCCCATCAGGCTAATTGTCCATGGAATTCTCCAGGCAAGAATACTAGAGTGGGTTGCCATGCCCTCCTCCAGGGGATCTTCCTGACCCAGGGATGTGACCCAGGGTCTCCTGCATTGCAGGCAGATCCTTTACCAGCTGAGCTACCAGGGAAGCCCACAGAGTAGGTGTTCAATGTTAACTTTTAAAATAAGCTTTTTGGAAAGAGACAGGAACCAAGGTCCTTTTTCCTGGTGATGAAAACCAGGTGGGGCCCTATTTAGGATAAGTCAGAAAATCCTGACACCAGCATCACTTTGTGTTCCTGGGATTCTGACTAGAGTGCTCTCGTTCCCCATCTTAGGAACTGTACCAGCCCTGCAAGATCCTGCTGCCCCATATGGCAGAGAGGCTGGAGAGGAACTGAATGGAGCTGGTGGGGTCCTGGCTCTAGTCTTGCCCAGCTCTGGGGCTCTGGGCTTATGTCTTGGAGCCTCAGATCTGTCCTATGTCCAATGGGAATAGCAGTTCAATCTGATGGATTGTGGTGATGGCCTCAGAGTGAACTGCAGGGTCAGAGGTGGGGAACCAAATGGAATCATCTCGTCCAAAGGCCCAGGGAGGCTTGCATCAGGGTCAGATCCAGGGTCAGGGTGGAGCAGAGGGTCCAAGTTGGAGGACTAGTAGGCAGGCTTGAGCAGCAGGACCAGGACTAGAGTGAGGAGAGTGGGCCTCAAGGACACAAACCGAAGGGGCTGTGACCCTAGCAGAGGTCCCCTGAGTGGGAGGGGGGACATTTCTTCCCTCCCTGACAGGATCCCCTCATGCTGGGCTAGAGGGCCCTGGGTGACTGTGTCTGCACACCCTGCCTGGGACCTGGGTTCTCACTCCATCTGGGACCATCTTCTAATCTGCATGGAGCCACCCTGACAGTGGAAGGCCGTGCTCAGGGAGCCCTCCAGGGTCACAATGAGTGGCTGCGATTGTGTGTCGTTTGAGGGATTCTGAGGAGCCTCATGCATCCCCACCCAAGAGGACACGCTTCCCCCACCAGCTGTGCAAGTGCCGGTCTCCTCAGGCTCAGCCGTTCAGATGGGTGTTTCCTCAAGTCTCTTGAATCTTTAGAGGTTCCATAAAGTTGTACACAGTCTTGGAGGGCAGGCAGGTGAAGTTGTCACAGGTAAAGTGTGAGTTAGGCTGGTGACCCCTGAGAGTCAGGGTGCTGGGTGATGAGTCAGGAGTCAGGGAGGTGGGCTGGAGAGTCCCAGGGAAACAGGCTCACAGCACATCTCCTGGTTCTCTATCAGCTGGGACAGTGGATAGACCCAGTGACCTGCAGCTGGGAAGACCAATGTTATCAGGCTTGAGGGAGAGCAGATGCCAGGCAAAATGACCTTTAAGGGTCCTTATAGCTCTGAGTAATGTGTTTAAAAAAATTCTATGTACACAGAGTTAGCCAATCTGTAAATTTCAAGGGCACAATCCCCAGGACTGTCCTTACATTTGACATCAATGGCAAGTTTGGGGGTTCCCAAAGCTACTTGAAGGTCTGAGGATTCCCTAGAAGGATGCACAGAACTCACTGAAAGCTTCATGATCCCAGTTACAGTTTATTACAGGGAAGGATGAATGTTCCCATCAGCCACAGGGCAGAGTCTGGGCAGGTTTCACACACGAAGCTTCCATTTTCATCAGGATGCATTACTGTCCTGTATTCAGTGTGTGGCAGGACACACGGAACACTGCCCACCAGGGACCCTCACCCTTTTTAACAACAAGTTATCCTGACCTGTTTACTCCAGCCCCCACCCAGAGGTCAGACTAATGCCCTAGAGTCCAGCTCCTCCAGAGGTGAGAACTGACACCACGTGACCCAAGGCCCCATTATGTCACTTTGTCAGACTGTCCAGTGTCTAAAGTCCCAGGCAGAGGAGGACACTCCTATCAGTCAGAATATTCTAGGGCTTAAGGACCACTTTCCAGTAGCCAAGGGCAAAGAGCAGGTTGACTCCTCACTAGACACTGAGGCCCCTGAATGAAGGTTTTCTCCTCCAATCCCACTTCTCTTTGTTTCTCTGTGGCGTTCCCACTCTAAATTTGGAAGTGTTGGTGTTGACCTGCCTCTGAGGCATCTTTATCAAATAACTTTCTGAAGTTAAGTATATTCTAAGATGACCTTTGCTGATTTTTCCCATGACAGAATAAGTATATGGAGTGTCTACAATGTCCAAACATGCTTAATGTTGAAAAATATTTTACATTTGTAAAATTCTTTCCTTGTGATTTGTAATAAAATATCTGTGGTTTACACAGGATAGCTCTTGTCAAGCCTATTTTATGGAGTCCCTTGATGTTCCCTGTTACAGGGAAGAGACAGATGCACTACATGAAAAGCTGCTGGAGCTGAAAACAGACTTGGTAGAGAAGGACCAACACAGGCCACAACAGGACCAGCTGGACAGGAAGCGGTTTTTGGAGGAATTTCCTCGGGTGAAACAGGAGCTGGAAGACAGCATAACAAAGCTCCATGCGCTGGCAGACAAGGTCGACAAGGTGCACAGGGACTGCACCATCTCCAGCGTGGTGGCCAACTCTGCCGGCGCTGTGTCTGGCGTCCTGACCATCCTTGGCCTGACTCTGGCACCCGTGACAGCAGGCATCAGTCTGGGACTCTCGGCCACTGGGTTAGGGCTGGGAGCGGCGGCTGCTGTGACCAGCGTGTCCACCAGCATTGTGGAACACGTAAGCAGGTCATCAGCAGAAACCGAAGCCAGTCGCCTTGTGCCAACAGATATCAATGAAGAGGGGGCGTTTGCAGAGGTTTTACATGAAAGCACAACCCAGATTGTTTCCTCTACAAAGAACCTCATCCAAGCCGTGAAAGGCATTGGGAAAAATGTTCGTGCCATCAAGCTGGCCAAAGTCAACCCTCGTTTGGCGTCCCACGCTAAGCGCTTCATGACTACGGGGCGAGTCTCCGTCCAAAGCAGCAAGCAGGTGCAGAGAGCATTTGGAGGTACAGCTCTGGCAATGACCAAAAGTGCCCGGATCATGGGTGCAGCCACGGCAGGGGTTGCCCTCCTGATGGATGTGGCCTTACTGGTGAAAGAGGCAAAGCACTTGCATGAAGGGGCAAAGACAGAGACAGCAGAAAGGATGAGGCAGCTGGCCGCGGAGCTGCAGAAGAAGTTGGAAGAGCTCACCCGGAACTATGAGAGTCTGTAGGAGGGCTGGACTTGGCCCCTACCAGGGCAGTATAGGGAGCAGGGACATGTGCGGGGCCAAGAGAAGAAGGTACCTTGTTAGAGGGGAAGCGAGACAGAGGGGGAAACTGGGCTGGTCTCCTGACTTGTTTTAGGCTATTGTCTGGACTATGCCATTTTCCCAAAGGAAGAGAAATCCTTAAATCCTCTTGTATTCAAAACATGTCATTTTCTTCCCTAACTTCTCCCTCTTGGCTCAAGATGAGTCACAAAGCTTCAAGTACCACTATTCAAAAAGTATTTTTTAAAAAAATACAGAAGAAGTGTCACCAATTCGTTCATGTCTCTAGATCTGCTTCCTCTGCAATTATTTTTAAAAAGCTTAATAGGAAACCAACACCTTTCTATTTGCCCAACAATCACATGATCAGGGAGCCCAGTTCATGACACCAGCCCCAACCTCTTGCTCTGTCTGTCCTTTGTTGGCATGTAGAGGGGAGAGGCTGTGACATAGCATCACGTATGACCTCTCTTGCTCTGATTTCTGCATCTCTCCATGGTGCCCCTCTGAACGTTTCACCAAAGATCTACATCACCTCAAGGGGACCCCAGGCAGAAAACAAATAGAACTTTCTAGCTTCTGTGTTCGTCAAGTTTTCTAAATTGAACTATGGTTGATTTCCAAGATCATGTTAGTTTCAGGTATATAGTACAGTGATTCTGTTATGTATATATACAAAGAGTATGTATTTTTCAGATTCTTTTCTCTTATAGGTTATTAAAAAATATTGAGTATAGTTCCCTGTGCAATATGGTAGGTCCTTCTCAGTTATTTATTTTATATATAGTAGTGTTTATCCGTTAATTCTAAACCTCTAATTTATCTCACCACACCCCTTCCCCTTCAGTAACCATTACTTGTTGATTAGCAGTAATTATTTGATGTTCTACTACATGTTTGTTTGGGTTTTTTTTTCCAGAGGGGATTGGGGGATATTTCTTTTTTCAGCGAAAACTCCTATACGTCCTGTCTCCTCCTTTACCTCTTTGGAAGAGCGCTGCAGAGCTCCCAAGAGACTGGCTGTTGGACTAGTCTCAGTAAGGTCATTGAATGAATATAAAGCAATGCTCAACTTTTAGGTTGCGCCTTCCTTCAGTGGACAATACTGAGTGATGGATGGATTGATGGTGAGGAACTGGCTTCTGCAGCAGTAGGAGGGCCAGACAGGCCTGAAGTCTGCCAGGCAGGCTGTCAGGAAGGGACGGCAGAACTTTCAGGTCCAGGATGAATCTGCAGTCCAGGGCAGAATTTCCTCCTATCTCCAGATCTTTAATGTAAACACCCCTGCAAGGAACCCTTTGCTTTTTGAGGCAGCATGTTCACAGATTTCCTGGATTAGGGTGTGGACATCTCTGGAAAGCTGACACCAGTCCCTGAGTGGCCATCGCCCTTCCTATTCATTCCTTCATTCTCTCATTTTTCCCCGCGTGGTCCAGCTCAGGGCTAGGCCTGCGCTGAGGACTGGGGGCATAGAGGGTGGCCACCGTGGAGGCTGAGGCAGCCAGAGAAACAAATGGCTGTGGTACAGAGTGGAGGTCGAGTTCATAGGACGTTGGTGACACGGTGGGGGGTACGATCCAGGAGGAGAGGATGGGAAGGCTGCCTTCTAAGGAGGGGGAAGCGTGTCTGTGGGGACAGGGACTGTGGCAGGGCCTGAGGGAAGCCATGCTAGAAAGAAAGGGGACCCTCTCTGCCATCAGATGTACTCCGGCCCTTGGTGGCAGGAGGGGAGGGAATTGGGTTCCAGGAAAACAGACTGATGTACCAGAGGGTGGAAAGCAAAATTCCCAAGGTTTCTGAAGAAAACAGTGGACACCTGAAGTGATTGCTGAGGGGCCTCTGGTTAACCCTTGACCTCCTCCCTGCTCCCACCTACTCCTTTTATGATCAAGTGTGTGTGGGTGTGAGAAGCAGAGACAGGTGGAGAGTTCAGGCAGGACCAGAGAGACTGGGGCTCATTTGCTCAGCCCTTCGTCCCACAGAGAGTGGCCGGAGAGAGGCCCAGCCAGGTCCTCCTGCCAAGGGGCCCACTTGAGGCTGGGGTGTTGCCAAGGGCCACTGGGCTGGGCCTCACTGCACGGGTGACGCCTATAAAGGCCTCTCCTTTCACCGGCCTTCTCTGCAAGGCTCCCAGCCTTGCTTCCTCCAATTGCTAAGTGCTGGGGGCGCCACTTACAGGGAGGCCTGTAAAGCAGATGCAGGCTCCCACCATGGAAGCTGAGTGAATGGGGTGGGGAGGGGCTGGTAGGGCTGTGCAGTTCAAAGCCTCCTCTCTGCTGCTGTGACATTAGGGCGCTTCCCACCCCCAGCCCTGGCCCAAGGCCATCAGCTCGGGAGAAATCCTGCCCAGAGTTACAAAGCCCCAGTTACTTCACTTCCTGCTGCCATTAACCACATCTGCAGCCCATTCGAGAAAAATCTCCAGAAAGGCAACAACTATGTCTGCCAGTTCACCACACTATCCCCAGTGTCTCCACAGGTCTGGCACTCGTTGGGGGCACAGTAAATGCCCCTCTTCCTTCCTTCAATTATTGCACGTTAATTAGTCTACAGTGTGGCAGTTCTTCTACATGACCTTTTTCCACTTGACCCAAAGTATTGCAGCATGAAAGTGTGGAGGCAAGAAGAGGGGGTGAGCTATTGGGGTGATGGCCAGAACAGCAGGAGATGAGGTGCGACAAATGGGCTAGGGCAGGGTTATGATGAGCATAGAGAGTCAAGGGAGGGACCCATAGGATTTGACCTTCATCTAGCAGGCCACAGGGACCAGGAGTTTGTTTCTGCTGCAGGTTCTTATTCAACTAAAGTAGTCTCAGGGAGGGGTATCTCAGGGAGGAGAAAGCAGTATTCAGTTTTCTCATCTGAAAAATGGTACAAATATATTGATGTTTTAGTAATCCCAGTGGAAAGTCTGAGTGAAAAATACCAGGGCTAAAATCCACATGTTTGTGTTTTTTGCAGTTTATTTATTGTAGCTGATTTCTAGTATCATAGTGTCATGGTTGGAAAGATGCTTGATATGATTTCAGCTTTCTTAAATTTACCAAGGCTTGTTTTGTAAGCCAGCATGTGATCTACCCTGGAGACAGCTGCATATACGTTTGAAAAGAGTGCATTTTCTGCTGCTTTCAGACAGGAGGCTTTATAAAGTCCATCTGGTCTAATGTGCCATTTAAGGCCTGTGTTTCCTTATTAATCTTCCGTCTCAATGATCTGTCCATTGGTGTAAGTGGAGTGTTAAAGTACCCCACTAGCTCAGATGGCAAAGAATCTGCCTGCAATGCAGGAGACCCACGTTTGATCCCTGGGTTGGCAAGATCCCCTGAAGAAGGGAGTGGCTAGCCACTCCAGTATTCTTGCCTGAAGAATTCCATGGACAGAGGAGCCTGGTGGGCTACAGTCCATGGAGTCACAAAGAGTCAGACACGACTGAGCTACTAACACACACACACATTATTTTGTTACTGTCAGTGTCTCCTTTTATGTCTGATAACTTTTGCCTTATATAGGGAGGTGCTCCTGCATTGGGTGCATATAAATTTACAATTCTTATATCTTCCTCTTGGATTGAATCCTCAATCATATGTAGTGTCCTTCTCACTGCTATATTTAAAATGGATAACCAACAAGGATCTACTGCATAGCACACAGAACTCTGCTGGATGTTATGTGGCAGTCTGGATGGGAGGGGAGTTTGGGAGAGAATGGATACCTGTATATGTGTGGCTGAATCTCTTTGCTATTTACCTGAAACTATCACAACATTGCTGATTGGCTATACCTCAGTACAAAATAAAAATTTTAAAAAATCATATGTAGTGTCCTTCTTTGTCTCTTGTAACAGTCTTTATTTCAAGGGCTATTTTGTCTGATATGAGTATTACTACTCCAGCTTTCTTTTTTATAGGTATGTAATTCTATTTATTCGTTTCTTTTACTTTTGGTTGTGCTGGGTCTTTGTTGCCGTGTGGGCTTTTCTCTAGTTGCAGCGAGTGGGGACAACTCACTAGTGGTGTGTAGGCTTCTCACTGTGGCAGCTTCTCTTGTTGGGGGCCTCAGGCTCTAGGGCACACGGGCTTCAGTGGGCTCTCGGACTCTCTAGGGCTCAATAGTTGTGATGCACCAGCTTAGTGGCTTCACAGTGTGTGGGATCTTCCCAGATCAGGTACTGAACCTGTGTCTCCTGCATTGGCAGGCAGATTCTTTACCACTGAGCCACTCTCTATGATGAGCATAGAGAGTCAAGGGAGGGACCCATAGGATTTGACCCCACACTCCAGCTTTCTTTTGCTTTCCATTTGCATGGAATACCTTTTTCCATCCCCTCACTTTCAGTCTATATGTATGTGTCTGTAGATCTGACATCGGTCTCTTATAGACAGCATAAATATGGGTCTTATTTTTTAATCCATTCAGCCAATCTGTGTCTATTGGTGGAGCATTTAATCGGTTTACATTCAAGGTAATTATTGAGATGAGCATTCCTATTTTGTTGTTTTGAATTTAATAGGTCTTTCTTTCCCCTTTTCCTCTTTTGTTCTCTTATGATTTGATGACTATCTTCAGTGTTATGTTTTGATTCTTTTTTCTTTTTTGTGTGTAAACTCATTATAGATTTTTGATTTGTTACCCTTAGGTTTTGGTATAACAGTCTATATATATATAGAATCATTTTAAGGTGGTCTCTTAATTTCAAATTCATTTAAATACCTTGCATTTGTACCCTTCTCCTATCATGATTATTTGTTTTGATATCATATTTGTATGTGAATAGTTTCCTGCCTTTACGGTATTTTGGCAGTTACCAGTGAGCTTTTCCATTTCATATTTTTTCTTGATTCTTAATTGTGGTCTTTTTTTTTTTCCCTTGAGAAATTCTTTAGTATTTGTTGTAAAGCTGGATTGTTGGTATAAATCCTTTTAGCTTTTGCTTGTTTGTGAAGATTTTTACTTCTCCAACAAATCTGAATCCGAGCCTTGCTGGGAGGAGTATCCTTGGTTGTAGGTTTTCCCTATCATAACTTTAAATATACAGTGCCACTCCCATCTGGCCTGTAGGGTGTCTGCTAAAATATTAGCTGATAGTCTTATGAATATTCCCTAGTATACACATATTCTTTCTCATAGTGATGCATCCTGAAACAGGTCTGTCTCTCCCCTGTGGCTCCTTGACAGCGGGGCTGTGCTTTCTTTTTTAAACTTTATTATTGTTGTTGTTTTGGCTGCACTGGGTCTTTGTTGTTGCGTGCAGGCTTTCTCCAGTCGCAGCGAGAAGGGCTACTCTCCATTGTGGTGTGTGGGCTTCCCATCGCCGTGGCTTCTATTGTTGCAGAGCGCGGGCTGAGTGCTTGTGGGGCACGGGCTCAGTGCCTCACAGCAAGTGGAATCTTCCCAGATCGGGGATTGAATCCACGTCCCCTGCATGGGAAAGCAGATACCAAACTATGGAACCATCGGGGATGTCCTCCTTGTGTATTATTTGTAGCTTTTAATATTTTCTCTTTGTTTTTCATTTTTTTCAGTGTAACTATTATGTGTCTCAGCATGTTCCTCCTTGGTTAATCCTGTATGGGACTGTCTATTTCTAAATTTCTGAAATTTGTATTTTTATGTATATAGTGGGTGACTTATGTTTCACTCTGAACTTGAGTAACTGTTACCTTTCCCATGTTAGGGAAGTTTTCAGCTGTTATCTCTTCAAATATTTTCTGAGGCCCTTTCTCTTCTCCTTCTGGGACCCTACAATGCAAATGTCGGTCCATCTGATATGGTCCTAAAAGTCCATTAAACTCTCATTTCTTTTCATTCTTTATTCTGCTTCACAACAGGGTTTCTACCACTCTTCCAGCTCACTGATTCATTTTTTTTTGCCTTATTCTGCTATTGATTCTTTCTAGTGTATTTTTCATTTCAGCTATCTTATTCTTCAACTCTGGTTGTTTTTTATCTTTTCTAATTCTTTGCTAAAAATTTCTTGTAACTTCTCATTCTCTTCATCCATTTTTTTCCCCAAGTTCTTGGATCATCTTTACAATCATCACCCTGAACTCTTTCTTGGATGGATTGCCTATCTTCACATCACTTCGTTCTTCTGGGATTTTATCTTGTTCCTTCATCTGGAACGTATTTCTTTGCCATCTCATTTTGTTTCAATTTCTACTTGTATGTAGTGGGTGAGTTATGCTTCTCAGCTTTGGAGAATTGGCCCTTTGAGGATGTCCGGAGTCCCAGCAGTACACTCCCCTCTCGTCACCCAAGGGCCAGGAACCAGTTGGTGCAGGTAGTTCTGACCTGCGTTTGCACACTCACTTACAAGATCTGTTTTCTTGCTTCTGGTGTCTGCCCCCTGGTGGGTGAGGCTTGTGCAGGGTTCTTGCAGGGAGGGGCCAGTGTCTGCCCCCTGATGAGTGGAGCCGGGTCTAGGCCCTCCGGTGGGCAGGGCTGTGTCAAGAGGTGGCTGTGGGCTCAGGAAGTCTGGGAAACCTATGTGCTGATGGGTGGGCCTGTGTTCCCACCCTATTGGTTGTCTGGCCTGATGATTTCTAGTAGCAGGGTAAGATCAGGTGCCAAGGACCCAAGATACCTGCCTGCAGCGAGTTCACATAGGTGAACACTCCCTGCTATGTGCACCACCAGATTTTATGACCCCAGAGAGAGCCACAACTTCCCCCACCTCCCCAGGAGATCCTCCAAGATCAGCAGGTAGGTCTGGCCCAGGCTCCTATGGAGTCACTGCTTTTGCCCTGGGTCCTGGTGTGTGACATCTTGTGTGCATCCTCCAAGAGTGGAGTCTTTCCCTCAGTCCTGTGGAGCTCCTACAATCAAGCCCCACTGACCTTGAAAGCCAAAAGATCTGGAGGTTCTTCCTCCTGATGCCAGACCCCCATGCTGGGGAGACTGGTGTAGGGCTCAGAGCTCTCGCTCCTGTAGGAGGACTTCTCCAATATAATTACTCTCCAGTTTGTGACGTGCTCACCTGGGTGAGATGGGATTTGACTATATTGTAAGTGCACACCTTCTACTGTCTCGTGATTTCTCCTAATTTAGGTCTTTGGGTGTATAATTTTTTTTTTTTTCTGGTAGATTCCAGTCTTTTTTTTATCAATAGTTGTTCAGCAGTTAGACGTGATTTTTGGTGTGCTCCTGAGAGGAGGTGAGTTCAAGGTCATTCTACTTTACCAACTTGTCTCCCTTCCAGCGGTTCATCGATTTTAATTATCCACATGCCCATCCTTTCATTTCCATTAGTAGTCAAGATTTAACTGATAAACTAATTTCCAAAAACAGATTCTTCCAATACCAGAAATCACCAGTATCACTGGAAAAGCCCACTAGGGTCCCCAGGAAAAATAAGATGGAATCTAGGTGATAAGGTCTACCGTCTTCTTTTGTGATTCGTGGTTTCACTTGTGTGCAGAGGGCCCGGTGCAGTGTATTGCACTTAACACATTGGATTCACATTCTCAGCACAGAACCACTGAGCCAGACACTTGCCAGCCATGTGCAGAAGCCGGCTTTTGTGCTCATAACCATAGTCAGGATGCAAGATCTGGAATTTTCTGGAAAAAATAAGCAACTGAGCAGAGTTAGGGATGAAGTCTCTAACACCAGCAGAGACCAGTGGGAAAGTTGATGGATCAGTGGAGGCAAATGAAGAGGTGAGCACTTGTGGGAACCAGGGTGGACGGTCCACTTCAAGGGCCAGCAGTGAGGAGGGATGCGCAGGGGGAACAAGAGAGGCTGGATGAGGGGCGGCATTAGCATGCTTTAGGCTCCACAGACACACGTGCATGCCTGGAGAGGGAGCAAGGACCCCTCCCTTCCACAGGGGACTTTGGAATCTGTAGACCCTGGGCTCTCATGCTCGGGCATGGGTGGTCAGGCAGCCCTGGGGCCTGCTCCCTCCCCTTGATGTGCAGAGGAGGGCACCATCCAGTACTTCCCATGCACAAGGAGAACAGCCAATCCACAGGACCTTAAGGGGAGAACTAACATTTGTGGGTCCTGTAGTGAGTTACATGGCGGCTCCCCAAAAAGTATGTCCACGACCTAATCTCTGCAACTGTGTATTGACCTTAGGTGGAAAAAGGTCTCTGAAAATCCTTTAGGTGAAATATCTTGAGATCAACATTGATTACCTAAATCCAGTAACTAGCATCCTTATAAGAGACACAAAGAGTCAGTGGAGAAGGCCATGAACAGACAGGGGTAGGATGGAGGCGTGCAGCCACAGCCAAGGAACGCTGCAGCCTCCACAAGCTGGGAGAGGCAGGGAGGAACCCCAGAACTTCTATGGAAGTGGGCCCCGCTGACAGGAAGGGCCCCAGACACCAGTGCTGGCCCCCACCCACCTCTCCCGTCACCTCCTGCCACTCCCTTCCCAGGGCCTGAAAGTACACCTGCTCAGAGGCTGGACAGGTCAGCTGCTGGAGGCCTAGCAAGCATCCGGTCTAGGAGCCTGCAGCTCTCCTGAGCAACCAGGCCGGCCAAACAGTGACCTGGGTTGGGGGAGAGAGGGGGCCTGCATGCAGATAGGCTGCTAGAGTCCACACCTTAAATCAAGTGCAAGCCCAATCCCTTCTCTAAGGAGAGCCTTTTTCTCCCTCCCCTCTTGCCTGCAACTGCAGGGACATCTGTCTTTACTGCCCTCACACTCCCAGTGCCTGGTGACGGGCCTGGTTTATACCCAGCCTTTGTTGAAAGAATGAAGGAACAAAAGCTTCAGTCCTATGGATAGCCTCTGCCCCAGCACCCACAGGCTTAGGCACCAACTCCCTCATTTCTGCTTCTACAGCCCCCAGGACGAACCTCCAAAGGGCAGGCTTTGCCTTGTCTGATGACTAAGGAACCTCCTAGAAGCTGGCATCTCTATCCCCTGAGGCAGCTCAGTGTCCAGCACATAGTAGGTGCTTAGTAACTGAAAGGAGCCAAGATTTATAAGACATTCGTAGCATCCTTGAATCTGGCCAGCCTGCCTTTCTGCATGACCACTACCCCCTACCGTGCTGCACTCCTGGAAGCTTCCAGAAATTGCACAAAGGAGGTTACCTGCTGCAGAACCAAAGCATAGTCCCCCCAGGGGCCCAGACACAGTGCCTTCTAGGCCACCTGCTCCGGCGCACAGACAGCCCCCAGACACGTGGCTCGTAGCACAAGGATCTCTTTATTGTGACGCTCAGTGGAAAACATCTGTAAACCAGCTCACTGTAGTGGTGACAGCTGCAACCATGCTAAGGCACTTTCATTATATAAAAAAGGGCGGGGGTGGGAGTTCTGTCCACTCCTTTGTGACAGCGACTGGGACCTGAATTCAGAGCTTTTTAGGCATATGTAGCTTTAATATATCTTCATGATTTCTTGAGAGTTTGTTTCCTTAAAAGAAAAAAAAAAAAAAAAAATGCCTTCTTTGCCATAAGTCTAAATGCAGCATATACAAAATAGTTAGGAATACAAGGAAATTCAGCCACCAGTGTAGACCAGTGTAGGACAAGCTATTCTCTTCTAGACGTGCTTCTGAAGGAAAGGCAGTGATAAAGATTGGGAATTTTATCACTTATTACAGTGAGAGGGAGAAGAGACAACAATGTTTTCTTTCTCTTTTAAAAATGTCTGTGCAGACGGCAGCGTCTTGAGTTATACTGAGTCAACGGTGCTGATCAACTACCCTCGGGCCCAGTCCTGGCCCTTTCCACTGCTCTGGCTGTCAGACTCGGGACAAGTCCCTTAACCATTAAATATATTTGGTCCCCAAGAGTGTTGGGAGAGGCCACTGCTGGCCTTTCCAGCCTGGCCCCTAGGCCCTGCCTGCTCGGCCCAACAGCCCCGCTGCGGCAGGGATGGCTTGCCCCGGGCCAAGGAGGGGAAGGGGTCATCATTGCACTTGAGACGTTAGAGAAGCAGGAAGGGGACAGTGGTGCTGCCCGGCGGGGTGGGGAGGAAGGCCCTTCGCTCCCCGCCCCCGGCATCCTTGCCCTGCACAGAGGTGGGCCCCCTGGGTCCGCTCATGTTGGACCACCCAGAGTCCACGGGAGCAGGGGGCCGGTGGGGCAGAGGGTGTGAGGTCACCGAGTGTGATTGCCAACAGCAAAGGAGAGAGGGGAGAGCTGGTGGCGGAGGCGGCGGGAGGTGACAACTCTTCTGGGGCGCTGGGCTAGCAAAACTCCTTAGTCTGAAGAAAAATAGATTCATAGAAAACTCTCTTGCCCATCCCCGGAGGCCTGCTCCTGCCCTCCTCGCCTCACCATCCCGTGCTCTGTGGCGAGAGGGCGGGAGATCCGGCTGGTCGCTCTGTCCCTGGGCCCGGGCCCAGGACCCTGACTCTTTGGTATCAGATTCGGGGCGGGGGTGGGAGGGGAGCAGGGGGGGCTGCAGCAGAGGAGGCCGAACGCCCTCAGGGAGGCCTGGGGGACGGGCGGGGTGGCGAGGTGGGCCTGAGGTCCCCGGCCTGGGGGGACGAGGTGGGGTCACAGTCACAGCAGTCCCGAGAGGGAGGAGGGGGTGCTGTGGGGGCTGAGGAGGGGAGGAGGAGTCGCTGATGTCCGTCTCCGGGCAGCAGGAGGAGAAGAGCCGGTTACTCGGCAGCTCTGGCCTCGGCAGCTTTGGCCTCAGCCCCGTCGGCTTTGCCATCCACCTCATCGTCCGAGCAGTCGCTGGCACCTTTCCGGGCCATTCGGCGGGGCACAACGAATGGCAGGTCCCCACGCCTGGGGGCAGAAGCAGAGGTTAGCAGGGCCGGCCTGGCGGCCACAGCACAACTCATGTGTTGCAAAGCAACCTCAGATGAAGACTAGCTCCTGACATCCCACGGGGAGAAGCAATGGGGGGCCTCGGGGGCGGGGCAAGAGGGCTCATGATAAGGGGGTGACTGAAGCTTCCTGCTTTCAGCCCAAACACCAGCAAAAAACTGTCAGGTAGTAAAGGCTGATTAAAAGGAGGCACAGTGGTAAAGAATCCATCTGCCAATGCAGGAAATATGGGAGACACGGGTTGGATCCCTGGATGGGGAAGATTCCCCGGAGAAGGAAATGGCAACCCTCTCCAGCATTCTTGCCTGGAGAATCCCACGGACAGAGGAGCCTGGTGGGCTACAGTCCATGGGGTCACAAAGAGTCGGGCACGACTGAGTGACTGAACAACAGAAGGAGGCGCAAGAGCAGACGGAGCCAGCTCTGCAAAACACCACCCCTGGTCACACTTGGTACCAAACAGGGGAGACCAGGAGCCACTGGCTGACAGTGCAATGTATACAAGCAGGCATCTCCTCCAGTCCCAGACAGGAGAACCAGCAACATACACACAGACTAGACTGTTGCTTTTATGTTTTAAAAAAAAAGAAAGGATCACTGGGAAAAGGAGGTCAGCAATGAGAATCTCGACCAAAAAGGCCCTCTGCCTCAGCCATTTCATGCTGCCTGATCAGGACACTCCTTGGAGAAGCGCCAAGCAGCCCTCTCCACCTGATCAGGGTTGGAAGATTGACCTGAGCTGTACCAGGGACGAGCTGGGTGGCCTTGAGCAACTTCTAGTTCACAAAACCTGAGAATGTTCTCATCGGGTTTAAGGACTGTGACAGGAGCAGACTTTTCAGACAGGATGGGAATCAATCACCCAGAGAGATTATTAAAAAGGCTGGGCTGCAGCCTAGGAGGCCAGAGAACCAGGAAGGGCTCTCTGCAAAGCACCTTTCTGGCGTCACAAAGTGCCCTGCCCACTGACAGGGCTGAGAAAGGGGACTGAGTTTACAAGAGCCTCATGGTCAGAATTCTGCTTCTCAGGACAAAGGAACTTTTTGGAGGAGAAAAGGTCACGTGGCAGGATGGGTGTGGGTGAGGGGGGTGGGACGGGGAGCGGTTGGCGGGGCTCACCTGAGCTTGTTCTTGAGGGAGCTGACCTCGCGGTTCATGGCATCCGCTGTCTCAGTGGCATCTTCCAGCTCACGCTGCAGTTTCCGGCGGGAGGCGTTGGCCCGCTGGGCCTCCTCCTCCGCCTCCTCCAGCTGCCGCTTGAGCTGTTTCAGGCGGGTGGACGCCTTGTCCGCCTGGGGAGATGCAAGGCCAGGGGCCCAGGTCAGGACTCCACATACCGGTGGCATATCCCGCTCTTAGCTGCCTCGGGGCAGGGCCCTGCTCCACCCCAGCTCACCTGGTCCTTATACTGCTCGGCATTCCTCCGCTCGTCATCCACCTGCAGCAGCACATCCTTCAGCTTCTTCTCGGCCCGACGCACCTGCTTGCAGGCTGCCTGGCGCTCCCTGCAAGGCACGAATACAGTGACTCAGGGGGACACGCTCTTTTGGAGGGTCTGGTGTACAAATCCACAAACTGGGCCACCCATGTCTGGGTCTCACTGGCCTGTCCCCTGTAGGGAGGCCCCGATCACTGCTCTTATAAAGGCATTAGAATTAGCCCCATTTCACAGATGAGGAGGAAACTGAGGTTCAAGAAAGTGACACATCTCAGAAAGCATATATAAAGCTAGAAAAAAAGAATGACGCCCATTATGACCCGGGTTCGATCCCTGGGTTGGGAAGGTCCCTTGGAGAAGGGAATGGCAACCCACTCCAATATTCTTGCCTGGAGAATCCCATGGACAGAAGAGCCTGGTGGGCTACAATCCATGGGGTCGCAAAGGGTCGGACACGACTGAGCGACTTTCACTTCCCCTCTAAAGAAGTCTGTCTTGCTGAGCCCATAGGTGGGCTGCCCAGGGAGTGAGAACCACCACCTCTCTCTGATTCAGCCCTGAGAGAGTCACCAGGCCCAACTTTAGAAATGGGTCATGGGCTCCTCTTCAAACTCCAAAGCCCTAGCAAAAGGCCCCAGGGAAAAAGATGAGAGCCCTGTTAGGATGGGGGGAAACAGCGTCAGGGATGGACACACAGAGGGCCCGCAGATGGTGCTGGGTGGGGGGCGAGGGGCACCCACTTGGTCTCGTTGTCCAACTGTTCCTCCAGCTGTGCGATCTTGGCCTCCAGGGCAGCGATGGAGGCCTTGTACTTGGACTTGACGGTGCCCTCCATCTCCTGCAGCTTGACCTTGAGTTCCTTGTTCTGGCGCTCCAACTGCTGCCTCGCGTTCTCGTTCTTCTGGGTGTGGCTGCGCTCCAGGTTCAGGTCGGTGTTGAGCTGGTCGATCTGTGGGAAGAAGGGCTGGTGACCTCAAGGAAGGCGGGGACCCTCATCACCAGACCCTCCTGGAAGAGGGAGCTGCCCAGCGGGAAGGGTTCAGAAGCATCGGATGGCTTCTGCTGGGGGGCCCGTGTGGAGTGAGGCCTGGCTGCCCACCTGCAGGTTCGCCTTCTTCAGCCTGTCGTTCACCAGCTCCGTGTTGCCCTGCTCCTCCTCCAGCTCCTCCTCCAGCTGTGCGATGCGGGCCTCCAGCCGCCGCTTCTCCTCCAACGCCAGGGCACTGGGGAGGGTGGAGAAAGGTAAGAGTGGCTAAGCTAGAGCAGGGAGCCCCCACACCCGCCACCTGCCCCAGTGGAACACGCCACGCTTGCCCCGGCTCACCCCTTGCCGCTGCTGTTGGCTATCTCGTCGGCCAGCTCGTCCCGTTCCTGCTGGGCTTGGCGCTTGGCGCGCTCGGCGGCTGCCAGCTCCTGCCGTGGGAACCCGGAACGTGACCCACGGGGGCCCCCACAGCCGACAGCGCCCCCTCTCCGTTCCCAGTACTGAGCCCCTGGCCTCCTCTTCTCAAACCTCTTTCCCAGGCCTGCCTCCTCCATGACGCCC
Organism: Muntiacus reevesi; assembly: GCF_963930625.1. Taxonomy (NCBI): domain Eukaryota; kingdom Metazoa; phylum Chordata; class Mammalia; order Artiodactyla; family Cervidae; genus Muntiacus; species Muntiacus reevesi. The sequence continues at coordinate 20,612,269 of NC_089249.1, forward strand.
ATTCTCATGAGCCCCTCGCCCCTCTGAAGTCACAGCTTAGGCACCATATGTTTACACAGCCCCCATATCTAAGGCTAAAAACTAAGCCAGAGGTGTTGTAGTAAATAAGAAATCACCCTGGCCTGATGGAATGCTAGTCCCTCTGCTTTCCGAGACAGGAAGCAGGGGCAACAGGACAGAGACGTGAGTTAAGGCCAGGGAGCCAGGGCTCTGAAAGCCAGAAGGGGAGAGGGCTTCACCCTGAGGCTGAGGCGGCCTCGCCAGAAACCCACATGTGCAGGAGGGCACAGCCAGTCGTGACAGGAAGCCTGGCTACCTGGCCCAGCCAGGAGCAGAACTCAGTTGCCAGCACCCTCTCTGCAGAAGACGGCATAGAGCCTGGGGAATGCTTTCACAACCAGCCTCGCATGAGGCAAGAGGCCGCCAGGGGACGTTCAGTGCAGCAAGCCTCTGGGAGGGCCCCCTGCTCGCCAGGCGCCAGGTCAGAGTGGGCAGAGGCGGTTACCACAGAGCCCCGTCTTGTGCAAGGGAGTCGGCCCCAAATGGTGACAGTTTAATTCACACACAATTTAATCCCACCAGGGAGCCTTCCAACTTAATGAAACCTTGCAGGGCTACCTTTCAGAAAACAAGAACCAGCCCTGCCCACGCCTGGAGCTTGGCACAGGCCTTCCCGGGTGACTCGGGCTGGTGCGTGGAGGCTCTGGGCTGCCCCCTGCTGGTCAGAGGGCGCACTGCACCCGGCCCACCTCCTGCAGCTGGATCATCTCGGCCTCCATGCCCTTCAGCTTCTTCTCGTTCTCCTTGGCCTGCGCCAGAATCTCCTCGCGGGAGGCACGTGTGTCGTCCAGCTCCCGCATGTAGTCCTTCATCTGGGCCTGGGGGCGGGAAGGAGAGGCTTGGCACCACCCCCCACACACCAGAGGATGCCACACCAGCAGGGACTGGGGGCTGGTTCTCGGCCTGCGCCCACATTCAGCTCAGTTATCACAGGGCAGGATGAAGACAAAGCGTCTCTGTCCTACACCACTGACAGTATTCCGATCGTTAGGATTTACAAAGGACACCTGTGGCAGCGTCAGGCCCTGGGTGTGTGTTAGTCCAGCTGCATTCCTGTTTACTTTCTCCACTTCTGGTTGACTTGGATCCCAAGCTCCAGGTCAAGGGCCGCCTGCCAGATTAGCCCCAACCACAAGACATAAGCCTATGTCCTTTGTTCTCCTGTGATTCATTTTAACTCTAAAGATCTTGGGAAATACTTTTCCCCTCCTCCTTTTCTTTTGTAGGTAAATCCCAAACTGGGATTCCCCAGGCCCAAGGGTACAAGCCTTGTTGTGTGTGGCCAGGTGGTATGAGCTAAACTACCACCACTAATGCATCTATGGCCCACCGCCTTGCCAGCACCAGATGCTGACATGTGTTATTGTTGCTGGTTTGCGGGGTATAATGAGGCATCTCAGAGTTGGTTGCTTTTTTTTTTTTAACTTGTTATTTTTAATTACTGACAAGGCCAAGCAGGTGTTCTGTTTCTGGACTGCTGCACTGATTCATCAGCTTGGAACCTTCTGTCACTGTCCATTAAGGCTGGACTGAGTCATGTTTGGCTTATTCTAGAAAACTGCCACTAAGTTACTAAGTGACTATAACGCCATTGCACTTTTAGCTTCACATTTGTTTCTTCGTTTAAGGTGAAGTCAACAATCTTTGACTACTGCAAGTATGCTTCTGATTATAATATTTTGTCTCCACTCAGCCTCTGGTTCTCCATCTGCGTAGTAGCAGTAGTGTTAGCCTCTCAGTCGTGTCCGACTCTTTGTGACCCCATGGACTGTAGCCCGCCAGGCTCCTCTGTCCATGGAATTCTCCAGGCAAGAATACTGCAGTGGGTAGCCATTCCCTTCTCCAGAGGATCTTTCCCACCCAGGGATCGAACACAGGTCTCCCGCCTTGCAGGCAGATTCATTGCTCCACACTTCAAGGTGGCACTTCCCAGCACTCACAGGCCAGCCCAGCAGCGTCCAGCCCCGTGCTGGGCCCAATGCTGCCGCATGTGGCTGGATCAGACCAGCCTGAGCTCACCTGCAGCTTCCGCAGCTGCTTGATGGCTTCGTCCCGGTTCTTGTTGGCCGAGTCAATGTGGGCCTCCAGGTCCTTCAAGTCCAACTCCAGCTTCTTCCGAGCGGCCACAGCTATCGAGCGCTGCTTCCTCTCATCCTCCAGCTCGGCCTCCATCTCCCGCACCTGGGGAGGTGCTGACAGCTCAGGGGGCCGGATGGACCCAAAGATACCGCCTTAGCTCGGGGCCCAGGTGGGGCTTGGTCCAGTCCCAGGGAGTCCACAGGGCCTCCAAGGAAAGTGAGGATTACTGACCAAAAAACCCTGGTAGAGGGGGGTCACCAACCTCCAGGCAGAGAATTAGGACTCGAGGACGTGGAGGACACTCCCACAGACCAGTGGAAGGAGAAAGGAGCCCCCAAACTCTGGGGCACTCCTGCCCGCTTCTGCCCAGGGAGTGGGCAGGCCCTCCGCACCTGTTTGACCAGCTGCTTTTTCTTCTCCTCGCTCTGCTCGTCACGGCCCTGCAGGTCCCGCTCGAACTGGGCCTTCATGGCCTGCAGGTTGACCTCCAGCCGAAGCTTGGCATCCTCGGTGGCCTGCAGCTCGTCCTCCAGTTCCTCAAGCTGCGTCTTCATCTCCTCCACCTGCTGCTCCAGGGCCCGCTTGGACTTCTCCAGCTCATGGACCTGTCACCAGGGGCCCCGGTCAGGACCAGAGGAGTGCGAGGCCCCTAGGTCCCCAGCTCCAGTGTCTGTGAAGCCCTAACTCTTGGTATTCAGAGGCCGCCCCCCACCCCAAGAGCCGGCCGCAGGCTTTGGGACTCACGCTCTTGCCCACGTCATCCTTGGAGCTCATGAGGTCTTCCATCTCGGCGCGGAACTGCTTGTTGAGCCGCTCCAGTTCTGCCTTCTGCTCCATGGCCTCCTCCAGCGCCCGGGCCAGAGACAGTGCCTTGGTCTCCTTCTCCCGGGCCTCCGCCTCCGCCCGGTCACGCTCCTCCGCATACTTGGCAGAGATGGTCTTCTCCTCGGCCAGGAGCTGGGGGGACAGGCGGGCACCATGAGTGCAAGCAATGGGCTCCCGGAAAGGGTCAGAGCCTGACAGACAACAGCCTCTGCCCGAGGCAGGGCGTCTGCAGATTGACGGGAGGATGGACGGATGTGCTGATGACTGGCACCCACCTGGTCGAACTTCTTCTGCTTCTTCTCCAGGTTGGAGACGCTCTGCCGCTGGTGGTCGAGATCCACGAGCAGGTCGTCCAGCTCCTGCTGCAGCCGCGTCTTGGTCTTCTCCAGCTTGTCGTAGGCAGCCACCTTCTCCTCGTAGCGCTGGCTCAGCCCCTCCAGGTCCTTCTGCAGCTTCCTCTTGGCCTCCTCCGCCGTCTCCAGGCACCCCACGCTGTCATCCATCTTCTTCCTCATGTCGGTGACCTGGGTGGGAGCAAGGAGTAAGGAGGACCCAGTTGGCACCTGCTCCGGGAGCTGGGCTGCCACTGCGAGCAGAGTTATGGGGTGCCAACTCAGTTATGGAAACAGCTTCCCAGCCGCTTCTCTATTCCTCTGGGGCCAGGGAAATGGGACATTCCACAGAGCGCAGGTGTCTAGCACACGGAGTCCAAGGCAGGTAGACGTCGCAGGTCAGCTTGCAAAGGCCACCCAACCCTGACCTGACCAGTCACTTGTACCAAGACTGAGGCCCAGAGTAGGGAGCCTCCACCCGTCCCCTCTCCCAGGCAGCAGCCTGGCATCCCCCACCCACAGGGGTCCACCCTGCAGCCCCCTCCTCCCACCTGCCGCCGCAGAAACCTGCTCCCCGTCCCCACCCAGGTGTGGACCCGACTCCGCGCCCTCCCCTGAGCTGGTGCAGATCTTCGGCACATTTAAGTCCTAAGACAGAATCCCCAAGAGGGCTCTCTATCTATCTTTGGCCCCAGATCCTTTCAGGGTCTAGAAAAGACCATGGCCTCCTTTCCATGAGGATGTTTTAACAAGCATAAAGCAAAATATGTAGGACTACCAAGAAACCACTGTAACAGAGAACAGTTGTCAGGTGTTTTTTTAAGACCAGTGTGCTTCTTTAGCGCAGCAGAGAGCAGGCTCTTGAGTAGCGAGGAGCACAGTGACCTTCCCAAAGCCTGGCCTCAGCTCAGACACAATGACCAGCGGTTTCCACTGAATAGGCCACAGGCACTGCTACCATCACGGCTTGTTGCCTACATTCATAAGGGAACAGAATGCTGAGGGTCAGCTGGAGACTGGAGAAATGAAGAGGAACTCCAGCCAAGTTCATGGATCCCTGAATTCTCCTCGGGGACCCCAGGAGTAAGCCCTGTTCTGGAGAGGGCAGGAGCTCTCTGAGGGAGGGCAGCCAGTTCGGGAAGGCCTGGCTGTGCTTCCAGGTCCAGGTGGCTACCCAGCCAGAAGCTCCCCAGCCCACAGGCTCTGACCACCGTTTCTGGGGTGATCTGAGGATGCTCCAAACCTGGGCATGGAGGGTGGAGATCTGCTTCTCCAGGTTCCGCTTGGCCTCCTCCTCCTCCTCCAGCTGCTCCTTGAGAGAGTTCTTCTCATCCTCCACCTGCTTTAGCTTGGTGCTCAGACTCAGCTTCTGCCGGTTCTCCTCCTGCAGCAGCTCCTGCTCAGCAGACAAGGGGGGCCAGGGCTCAGGACCCACACTGTCGAGGCTTTGTGGTCCCCATGCTCTCAGTGGGAGAGAGGAACAGGCCCCAGATTCAGGGGGCAGCTGGCAAAGATCTGGCGGGGAGTCAGGAGGTCCCAGAGAGCCTGGGGAGGACACTGTGAGGAAGACCCAGAGGCCTGGCAGCTAACGCCGTGTGGGCACAAGGTCCTCCCGGGATAGGAACAGCTGCAGGGGGCCCATCGCTCCCTTACCTGTGTGTCCTGCAGCTGTGACTCCAGAGCAGAGAAGTCCTTGGTGAGCTTGCTAGACTTGCTGTCCGACTGGGTGAGAAGACCCGTCACATTGTCCAGCTCGACCTGCGCGTGGACGGGAGACAAAGCCCCGTGAGTTTGACCAGGATTGCTCGGGGCCCACCTCAGCTCTCTCAGCCATGCTGGACCTGAGCCACAGGCTGAACCTGGGGGGACTCACAGATGAGCTGGGTCATGGAGAGAGAGAGAGAGAGAGAAGAGCAGGGGCCCTGGCAGCAGGGGCCAGGACCCAGGCAGTCCAGTGGGGGCCTCACCTGCAGCTTGGAGACCTTGTCAGCGAGCTCCGTGCGCACGCGCTCCCCCTCAGTGAACTTGACCTGCAGCTCCTGCAGCTGGGCCTCCACCTTCTTACGCTTGTGCTCCGTGTCCGCTTTGCCCTGTTGCAGCACCTTCACCTCGTTGGCCAGCTCCCCTCGCTCATTCTCCAGGGTCTGCTTGGCCTTCTCAAGGTTGGCTTTCACCTGAGGAGCAGAAAGCAAAGACATGAAAGGGGGAGCCTGGGACGTGAGGCTGGTTTTCTCAACATCATCAAAGAGCCGGTGGAGCCAGTCCCAGAATCTGCTGCCCTGCAGCAAAAGTGACACCGGGCAAGTCCGGGGGCAGCGAGCTGGCGAGGGTCATGGACTTGGAGGGCTCAGGCCTGATGTGGACTCATCACCCAGCTGGAACAGGATGCCTGGTGCATGGCCTCACCTCTGAGGACCACGGCTCCCCTGGCTCTCAAACCATCCCTGCCTGGCCTCCTGCACAGGGTGCACGGAATGTCCAAGGGCAAGACATCGTCATTGCTGATGTTAAGATTTTAGCATTATTAATATAGGCTGAGGGAAATTATAAGTGTCCATAGTTAGACTATATAAGTCCATATAAGTCCAAGTTAGACTTCCAGGAAAGCCTCTTAGAAATTTGATGTTCACCATAACACTGAAATGTTCTTCCAAAAAATATAAAAGCCAAGTTTACAGAACAAACACAATCCCAATCTATTCTATATCAAGTCAGTCACAATATCGAAGATAAGTTCAAGGGTAAACCGGACCCTGAGTGCATGCAAAAGCTCTTTGGGTGAAAAACGCTAGAGGAACAGGCAAGGCTTCAATCTGCCTAGAACCAGAAGGAAGTCAAAGGGAAACAGAAGGACAGGCATGTTTCTGAAAATATTGTACAGGCTGCCACGCAGAAGAGCCTCTCTCCTCTCGGGCTGCCAACAAGGGTGGCCGTGAGCTGGAAACCACAGGAGGCAGGACTGGTCTTGCTCAGTAACTGCCTGATCACAGTCCCCTGGCTGAGAAACCAGTCAGGTCAACATCCCCAGGGTTCTCCCCAAAGATTCCAGCTGACCATGTGTTGGAGGTGTTCTAGAGAAGGGCTGGGCTTCAGGAAAGGGACCCAGTGGCCCTCTGAAACTTCAGTTTCAGAGTCACTCCAATTCCATGAAACATTCTGGTCTGGCAGGTTGTTGAACAGGATAATAATGGAGATAATAAGACTAGAACAACTCACTGAGCCCTTACTGACTATGCACTGTCACAAGTTACCAACTCAACTCTCACGTAATTGTGTGCAACAGACTCTCACTAGCCTCCCTCACAGAAGAGGACACTGGAGCACAGATGGACCTGTACGCTCCCCCAAAGTCACAGTCAGGAAGGGCTGGAGCCTGGACTACGCGAGGGTCCCCCAGCCCTCCCGCCGGCCCACAGTGGCTGAGCCTCGCGGAGCCAGTCCCGGGGTGGGGGGCCACACACCCGTTTCGTCTGCTCCAGTTGCTCAGCCAGCTCCTCCACGGCCTGCGAGTGCTTCTGCCTCATGTCCTGGATCTGGGCCTCATGGGTCCTGGCCTCCTCCTCTAGGGTCTTCTTCAGGATGTTCACTTCTTGTTCACGTTTGGACCTGAACAGAGAAACGCCTTCAGAAGGGAGGCCAGGGCCCAGGAGCAACGCTGCCCTGGTGGCACAGAGTCTGGTGGGGAGCCCTGGCCACCCCAGGCAGCCTTCTGCCTGCTGGCTTCCCTCCTCAGCTGTCCATCCTAGAGCACAGGCTCACAGACACACCTTTTTTCCTCTCCTTTAAAAAAAGTAACATAGGCCTTTTAGCCAAGGAATTGAGTTTTATTCTAAATATGGGGAGCCAGGAGTAATTTGTAAGATTTTTATTTTTTTGGCTGCACCACAAAGCATTCTGGATCTTAGTTCCCCTACCAGGGATTGAACCCATGCCCCTCTGCAGTGGAAGCACTGAGCCCTAACCACTAGAGAGCCAGGAAGTCCCCACAGACATGCCTTGTAGGGACTTCTGTAGCCTTTCAGCCTTAAAGCACACCCTTGCCTCAGCCCAACTCCAAGCCAGGTTCTTCAACCCTAGGGAGAAGCTGCTGAGGCACCATCAGCTTCCATCTGTTCTTGTTCAGTCACTAAGTCGTGTCTGACTCTTTGCAACTACATGGACTGTGTCACACCAGGCCTCCCTGTCCCTCACTATCTCCCGGAGCTTCCAAGCTCCATGACAACAGGCCACACTGTGTGGCCTGTGGTGGTCCGCCCCCCCCCCCCCCCCACCCAGGCCAGAGCCTCTGTCTCCCTGCAGCACCCCGCCCTCCTCAGTGACCAGGCGGTCAGCCACCAGGCACACCTGAGCTCCTGCTGTGCAGCCGTGGAATCCAGGGTGTCCTCTAGCTCCGTTTTCAGAGCCTCCAGCTCCTCCCCGAGGTCTCGTTTCTGCTTCTCGGCTTTATTCCTAGCAGCACGCTCAGACTCCAGGTCTTCTTGGAGTTCCGAAATCTGAGATTCCAGCTCCCGGATCTTCTTCAGGGCCATGTTCTTCTGGGTGGTTTCTTCTTCCACTCTGCCAAAGAGAGCACCAACGTCAGGATGAGGTCTCTGTCACCTTCAGAGAGCAGGGTCTGCAGAAAAGGCTTAGAGAGGTGCGGCCAAAGCCACTCCTGGTGGTGACAATCACAGCCCCTTAGGAGCTCTTCTTGGCACAGACACTGAGGCATCTGGAAGACTTAAGGGCTATTCCACTTGGAGAATTCAAAAACCTCATAGAGGAAAAATTTTGTTTTCCAAATTAGGCTTCAGTGCTTTAAACATTTTTTAAAAATTGAAATGTTAAATTAAAAAAAAAAAGGAAATAAAATGCTATAGTCCATGATTACAACAACAAAGTAGAAACACAAAGGTGCTCTGGACTTACTGTGATAAATGAACTTCACAGCAGATTCATGAGTTGTAACAAATGTATCACTCTTGTGGGGGCAGTTGCTAATGGCGGGTTCTTGGGAAATCACTACAACTTTTGCTCAATTTTCTTATGAATTTAAAAATGCAACCCCAAATAAAATCTATTTTTAAAAAGCATACTTGTAGCCATGAAATTTTATAAAAGAAAGAACTACTGTGATTGGATGACTAGGCTTGTAGATGACTTCTGGGAGGGATTACAGATGACCAAGAAGCCCAGACCGCACTTTCAGGGAACAGGAAACACTTTGCTATAAACTAGCTTCCCAGACAACAGTGGAGCGCATGCCCGAAGTTAACTGACGCACCAAGAACCACAGCAGGAAGCCTGCCGAGAATGCAGGCGTTGGCCATCCGGCCTGACGCTCTGACCCTCACCTGGCCAGGGCGGCCTGGAGCTCCTCCTCCTTCTTGGCCAGCTGCATCTTGAGCTCGGCGATCTGAGCCTGCAGCTCGGCGATCTGGTCATTGAGGTCGGTGGAGTCTCCTTCCAGCTTCCGGCGGGTCTTCTCCAGCTCCTGGCGCTGCTTCTCCTCTCTTCGCAGGCGTTCTGAGAAGGAAGAGTGGAGAGATGCCAACAGAGTCCTCAGTGGCTTCTCTTTGTCTTCAATCTTACATAAAATACCAGGCTTCAGAGGGAGCGGCTGCCGTGTCTCAGGTCTGGAGGGCAGTGGCTGGATGCCACAGGCCCCGGGAGACCTGCTCGCCACCCCAGCTCCTGGCAGCGAGGCCCATGCTGGTCCTCGAGCGGTGGGTGCCCCAGCAACCCCAAGTCCAACAGTCCCTGTGCCCCGCCTTTACCCTCCAGGTCGGTGATCATCGCCTCATGCTTGTTCTTGAGTTTGGCGAGGCTCTTCGATTTCTCCTCCTCTTCCATGAGGTTGGTGGTGAACTCGGCTATTCTGTCTTCCAGCAGCTTCTTCTCCTGGGGGGCGAGGTTGGGTCAGAGCTAGAAGTTAGTTGAATGCAGAAGGCACTGGGTCTCCTCAAGCACGACTCTCCCAGACACTGAGGTCTGGATGGAGGGGTAGGACCTTAAACACCTGGTCAAGTGCATTAGGATTTCCCAGATCAAAGGGGTCATTGTGAAAGTCACTAGCTCCTCTGAAACAGCTGGGTAAGCTTCCTTGGGACCCATAAACAGGGTGTCCAAGCCCTTTCCTAGGTCTGCATTATCCCTTTCTGCTCAGGTAAAAAGACCTTCCAGGTGATGGTGAGCATCAGTGAGAGAATTGGGGGAGGAAGGTGCTACCTTCTCTATGCCTGTGACCTCACCCTTCCTCATCCCCTAAAGTGACCCTGCTCTTCTCACTTTCTGCTTTGTGTGGCCACCACTGGAGTCCTGATTCCACAACAGCGACCACAGAGCCCGCTTACTCCCCACGTCGCAGGCTTCCAGACAGCCGTCCTGCCCTGCAAAGCTGGCCACCCCATCCTCCAGAGATGAAGGTCAGCATCCCGACGGTGTCTCTCCCACTCCTCTAACGTGATTCCCAGCTCTCATCTGTGGCCTGGCAGACGCTGACAGGGGCCCGGCCACCGGCCTCACCTTGGCCAGCTTGCAGTTCTGGTCCTCCATGATGATCTGGTCCTCCTCCAGCTTCTTCAGCTTGGCCTCGGTGGTCACCTTCTCCAGTTGAAGCTTCTGCCGGGCGCTCTCCTCCTCCTCCAGCTGCTCCTCCAGCTCCTGCCGTGAAGCCAGGGCGACCGTGAGCAGACGGGACAGGGCCCAGTGCCCACGTGTAGGGTCATATATTTAAAACTGGGGTGCAGGGATGAGAATCCCAGGTCCTGGTTCCAACACAGGGTCATGTGTTCTGAGGGGCCTCCTCTAGTGAGAGTTCACCCTCCGCTCCTCAGACCAGCCGGAGTGATCACAGAGGAGGGGAATTAAATCGGATTCAATGCTCAGCGGAGCAGGGCTCACGGACACCTGACATGTGTGTCAGAAATAATGAGCCAGGGAATTCCCTGGCGGTCCAGTGGTTAGAACTCTAAGCTCACTGCCAAGCGCCAGGGTTCAATCCCTGGTCAGGGAACTAAGATCTCACAAGCCACAGAGCATAGCAAACAAACAAACAAAATGCCTCAAAAATAACACCTCCCCAAGGCTGCCCCCAGGACAGAAACTGTCCTCCCACAGCACTTGGGATGTCCCTGCTCCCCGTCCGCCCCATCCCCCCTCCCCTCCTGGGTCCGGCCCGGCCCCTCCTCTGGGCACCTGGATGTTCTGCTGCATCTTTTTCTTCTCGGCCTGCAGGTGCTGGCAGCGCTCCTCCTCCTCCTCCACCCGAGCCTCCAGGTCATGGCAGATCTCTTCCAGCTCCTGCTTCTTGGCCGTCAGACGGGCGCGGAGCTCCTCAGCCTCAGCACACAGTTCCGTTTCTGCCTGGAGCTGCTCTTGGAGCTGCAGCTTCTCAGCCATGAGCTGCGGGAACACGGGGGAAATGTGAACCCTGACAGCTGCTTGCGGGCTGCCTGTCCCCATGGGAGAGCTGGTCCCCAGCGAAGGCTCCATCTCAGCATACTTAAGCTGCCAGGCATGTCTAAACATCACATCCTGCATCGAGGAAATTACCCCCCAATTTTCCTTCCCCCCAATGCCAAGTTTATGCTTTGTCTACTGGGGCTTCCCTGGTGGCTCAGTGATAAAGAATCTGCCTGCAATGCAGGAAACCCGGGTTCGAGTCCTCGGTTGGGAAGATCCCCTGGAGGAGGGCATGGCAACCCACTCTGGTATTCTTGCTCAGAGAATCCCATGGACAGAGGAGTCTGGCAGGCTGTAGTCCGTAGGGTTGCACAGAGTCAGACACAAATGAAGCGACTAAGCAGCAGCCCCGGTGGCCAGCAGGAGGCAGCACCGCACAGGCAGAGTCTGCAGGCACTCACCTGGGACTGGAGGGTCTCCATCTCTGAGAGCCTGTTCTCAGCAGCCAGCTGCTTCTCCCGCACCTTCACCAGCTCCTCCTCCTTGGCCATCATCTCCTCCTCCTGTCGGCTCACCTGCAGCAGCGGTTTGACCTAGGAGAGGAGGTGGAGGAGACAGCTCAGGGAAAGAGGCCAGTCCAGGCTGAGAGTTGGGGGTTTTCCCCTCACTTGGGGAAGCACCAGGGCACAAGAGCGAGGGGCAGGCAGGACACCGGGCAGAGCAGGTGCCCCCAGGTACAGCTTTTCAGGAAATCAATCTGGTGCTGTGCGCCATAGGCCACTGACCCACTAATTACATTTCGGGAAAACTAGCCCTGTATGTGCATGAAGACATTCAAGACAGCATTGTTTACAACAGTGAAAATTTAGCAAAGAGATAAAGATCCACCGCCCAAAAAGTAGCTAGATAAGTTATGAAACATCTCTAGGGAACAGTATGCTGACTTTTAAAAAATTATGCTTATGAAAAAATTTTAAATGGAAAATGCAAAAAAAAAAAAGACTGTTTACACAAGTCAAAAAGCTCAGCTATGTAAGAAGGTGTATGGTTTACATAGCAGAGATTTAATGGGAGTGTTTAAAAAAAAACGGAATAAATATTGAAACATCTATTCAATATTGATGCTGGCTCAAGGTTGAAGGGATTATAGGTGAATTTTTACTTTCTTATTTATCCTTTTTGTTAGTATAGTGTTTTGCAGTTACCACAAATTACATACCATAAACAAAAGTAGCTTGACCAACTTTAAAATACAAGAGAATTTTTTTGTAAAGGCTAGGGAGGATGGAGCCACCGGGTACAGACCGCAGTCTCCTGGGTGGGCGGCACTGCTATCACATGGGACCGTGGTGGGCAGGCGGGGCCCTGACATCCCAGAGCTGCCCTCGGAGCCGCCCCAGCCCAGCCCCACAGCACCTCGGCCGTCCACACTGGACACACGCCCCAGCTCACACCCCTCGAGACCCCTCAGGGCAGGACCATCCCCGGCTCAAGTTCTGGGCCCGGGGACACAGGGGCAAAGTGCCAACCCGGGGCCCGAGCCCCGCAGGAGGCCGGCGTGCGGCCCGCTGGTCCCTCTGCTGCACGGAGCCCCCCCAGACCCACCTTGGTGAAGAGCCGCCACCACTGCCAGTTGCGCAGCTTGAGGTAGGCGGCGCAGTTCCTCTGCAGGACCTTCATGGCCGTCAGCTGCTGTTGCCTCTTGGCGAAGGCCCTGTGGGGCGAGGGTCACGGTCAGCGCCTCCAGGCGGGGCGGGCCGGCCAGCCTCCCTGCCCGCAGTCCAGACCTCGCTCCTGAGGGCTTTACTGGAGGGACCGACCCCTGCTGGGAGCACTTCAAAACAGATGTGGGGGGAAGGAGGCCGGCTTGGGGTTGAGTCCTACAGGTGAGCTCGCAGAGGTGACCAGGACAAGGTCACAACCACCTTTCTTCACTAAAGGGTGAGTGAGGTCGCTACAGAGTCAAGTGTAACCCCTGGTCATTAAGGCCACCTGTCAACTGCTGCTCCCCACCCTCATGCCACCCACAATCTTGGGGCTTTTGTTGGGGGGAGAACGTCAGCAGCTCATGTCCTACAAACGTCCATCTATCCAAACACTCATGCTCTTCCCACAACGCTCAGAACTCAGGCTGGAACAGAAGCCCCAGAGCCCAGACACAGAGGAGTCAAGGGGCAAATGTGTAGCTGCCCCGCCCACTGTCCTGCACAAGCCTGCCCCTGACCCCACAGGAGCTGCTGGGACTCAAGGGCGCCTCCTCCCCGGAGTTCAGGGTCCTCTGGGTGTTACCCCTACAGGAGGGACACAGGGAGGAACAGTGGGAGGCAGGGGTTTCCTTGGAGGGAAAATCTGAACACAGTCACCCCTCCCGCCTACTCACTTTAAACCTCAGGCAGAAATCCAGGAAGCAGGGGGCAGGGAAAGCCACGTGGCCTCCCCAGGGGACACCTGCCGGCATGAGGGCACTCAGGCCCTGCTTTCTCAGTGCCCTCTGCTACAGGAGAGCTGGGGGATCCCGAGCAAGGTGTGGGCATTCCAGGACTCACTTCCTAGCCAGGTAGCCCCTGCAGCAGGCCTGGAAGCCGATGATGACGTCCGTGATCTTCAGGTCCCGCTCCTCCTCCAGGTGGGCCAGCACGCCGGCCCGGAAGAAGACCTTGCTCTGGCCGATCCGGTACAGGTTGCTGTCAAGCTCCAGGGCTTTGATCTGGAGGACGAGAGCCGGCAGCTGACCATGGGGCACCCTGGCCACCACAGAGCCCTGGAGCAAGGCCAAGGCCGGGGGAGGGGCCTGGAGCCAGGATCTGCCCTGCTGCTCCGCGGGCAGCCTTCTGCTGGTGCAGGGAGAGTGGGGCTGGGGAAATGCCGGGCGAGGGCAGGTGGGGGCCAGCAAGGGGCACGTAAGGAATCAGACTTGCAGAGAAACACAGGATCTCAGCCCTGAGGGGACCCTGTAGGTCTCCTCTTTCTTCTCTGCCCGACCCCCTCACTACAGGTGCCTGTTCTACAGGCACCCAGTCAGGTCACCCTCTTAGCAGAGGTGGTCATGCATCACTGCTTTGTCCAAGCCCAGCACCAACTCCAGCTCAGACCAGGATCAAATACTGACTAGGTTACCCCAGGCCTTAACCTCTGTGGGCCCACGTTTCCTGGGCTGTAAAACGGAAATAATGGTTTCTTTAACTAAAAGGTAAGTTAACAAAGCAAATAAATAGCACTTCCTTCCTAGCAGAGCTGTGGGAATGAACCAGAGAAGGCACAGAAGGCGCTGAGCATGGGTCACACGTGGGACCACTGCTGAATGAGCTTTAGGCAACATGTCATTACCGTCCCAGGGCTGTTTCGGTACAGTACCAAGGCTCTCTTATTAAGCCCACTGGCAAGGGTCTGTCTGTCCATCTGTCTGCCTGGGAGAGGGGGGATTTAGAACAAGCTCCAAGAGGCAGAGCCTTGAATAGGGTAGAGGAATCTAGGGCCCTTGATGCCCAATGAAAGGCCCTGCAGGTCTGGGAAGAGGCCCTGGGAGAAGGGCAGGCCAGGGAGGGCAGAGCCATCGCCGGTGCCCCACCTCCCGTCATGACGAGCCTGGCCAACGGTCTTCCCTACAGGGCTGGACGGAGGGGACCTGCTTATGTCTAAAGGAGGGACAGCCCTCACTGGCCAGCAGCTGAGTCTCCGGACAAACAGTGGCCCAGACATGAGCTAGGGGCGCACCTCTGTCCTTCACACCTCCCTTCCACCGGGTGACAAGCATCGCAGAGCAGGGACCCGTGTCTCCTCCCTCCTTCTCTAGGCTCCACCTCCCTGTCCCTTACAGGGCAGCTCTGACCAAGGGTGGTATTGAATTATTCTTCCCTTTTCTCTTTCCTCCCTGATGCCCACCCCAGCCCATCCTCTGCTGACTCTGGCAAAGATGCAAAGTATAGAAAGCAAGGGGCGCTGGCTGCTGACATGAGACCCAGCTGGATGTCTGTCTGCAAAGCAGAAAAATGACCAAATGGGCATAGCCCCAGCGTGGCCACCTCGGGGCCTTCATTCACTAAGCACAATCCAGGGCCCATTGCCCGTCAAACACTGGCCAGTGGTGGGAAAGAGAGAAAAGGGCCAGAAACTCGGCCTCTGCTAGCTTTGGGCCGGTCGTGGGGCCCTGGCGGTGAGCTGCCCCATGTGAAGGTGAGAGGAGATGGGAGCAACAAAGAACCAGATGTGGCCAGAAGGAAGGGTCTCTGCCTCACACCACAGCCTTGCTATCTGAGCCCTGGCCTCCTCCTCCCCACACACCATCCTGACCACCTGATGCTCAGTGCCCCTGGCAGAACCAGAACAGGCTCACTGGAGGAACAGGAGAGCACAGGCATTGACAGATCCAAAGGGGCCTGACCAGGCACGTGGGCGCTGGCCCCTCGGGTATGCAGACCAGCCACACGTCACCCACCAAAACAGCCCACTCACCATGAGCACACACGCCTGCTTCCCGTCCATGAAGCCCTTAGGAATGGAATTTGGAGTCAGGATCTCGTATCTGAGGAGGAAAAGGGCGGCAGGTCAGTACAGCCCTCGTTCGGATTCTACGTGGCCTGGAATATCCCGTGAGACGAGGGCCATCCCTACAGTGGAGCAGGTGTAGGATTCTTTCCACAGAGTGTCCGAGGGAAAGGGGACACTCGGTGAATCACATCCTGCTCTTTCCTGAGGCTGAATGGCATGAGGAAGGCCTGACGTTTTCCAGAAAGTGAATGGAAGCTTGTGTCAGACTGTTTCATTCACTTATGGGTGAGCTCTGAAGTAGGCTTACTAACTGCTAACCAGCACCTGCGTCCTTAGCCCCAGAAGTTTTTTAAATTAAATGTCTAGTTTTACAAATGTCATCTGATACAAATCAGAAAATGTCTCATGACCTCATGATTAGAAAGATGTGTGGAGTTCAGGCATTATTAGAAAAAAAATCAAGTCATGATATGTCTAAAGCCACTGTTTCCCACTTCCAAACATGTCCTCCATATTTGTTACCAAAAAAAAAAAAAAAAAAAACCGAAATAAATGGCATATATTGAGTACAAAGAGAAAACCATTTGCTACAGAACGTTTTCCTAACAATCTCTATGTAACAGACCACAACTGGTGAACACAGCCAGGCCCGTCTCTGCTGAGATGCTGCAGAGAACCACTAATCAATGGGGTGGTACAAGAAATTAACCAGAGTGCTGCGATAGACAGCAACCAGGGCTAAACACGTCATTAGGTAAATAGGCCGGTGTCACGACTGTCCCCCCTCTGCACACACAGCAGACATCCAATTCCGCTGACTTTTTTAATACTCGAGGCTCCAGCTGATCCTCCTTTAATGTCTTTTCAGAGCTCCTCTAATTATAGCAAACAGCACCAGGCCCCCACAGTGACTGGGAATAGAAGCCAACAAGATAACTTTCATTTTAGCAACAAAACAGGAAGTCCTTCCTCATGTGGAGGGTGGCACAGAGGACCCCAGCTCAGTGTGGATGAGGAAATGGCTCCCCCACTAAAGGCTCTGCACTCACCTCTGACGGAACTCCTGGAAGACCACGCGGTTGGGGAAGCCCTGGCGGCAGATCCGGATGCCTTCGAGAACCCCGTTGCAACGCAGCTGATCCAGCACCAGATGGGGGTCCAGCTTGCCAGCCTAGGGAAGAAATCCATGCATGTGCTCTTCCTGTATGCCCAGGGACTGATGGAGAGAGGGCGGGCCCCTCTGGATGCAACAGGGCAAACACCCGCCCAAGAAGGAGCAGTCACTGCCCGCCCACCCCTAGTACTGACAGCTCAGTTACATGATAGAGGTCTGAGAGGCAGAAACGGAGGCTACATGGGCAGGCTGAACAATAAGAGTGCCTGAACCACCCTGCAGGGTGACTGAACCACGGGCTCTGTGTGCCACGGGCGAGGGGTTTCCGCTCAGGGAGACAGACAAGGCCTGGGCGGCCTGCGTCCCACTACCGAGCAGCCGCACCTTCTTCTCGTGGTTGGGGATGATGCAGCGGACGAAGTTGGGGTTGGTGTTCCTCAGCGTGGCCATGAGTTTGGCCAGCTGCTCCTTGTACAGCTGGCCCACCGTGCGGAACATGCCCTTGCGCGTCTTGAAGGCCCCGGGCATTGCCGTCTCTGACATGCCAGCCACTTGGTCCAGGCCGATGATGCGGTCCACTGGAGAGAGCAGGCAAGAGCACGTGAGTACCCGGCAGTCCGGGCCAGGGCAGAGGGGCGGGACAGACAGACAGGCCAATCTGGTCAGAAAAAGAGGAGACTACAGAATGCAGACCGTTTCTACTTGGAGCATACATACAAAGCAGGCTAAGGTCATTTCCAAGGGTTGGCAGCAAAGGTGACCTTGTGAGCAGGGAGGAGGGAGGAGGAAAAGGTTTGGAAAGATTGCAGAGCCACGAAGTGGGGAAGCACATTCGTGAAGGCTGGCTCCCCGTTGTCACTTATCTCAGCCACCCTGGGACGCTCCTAACCCAGAGACACAAGAGCTGACAATGCCTCCTGGAGGAGCGAGCTGAGCTGGTCCACTAGCCTGGCTCTGAGGAGGTGTTCAGACTTGACTGACAGGAACCCGATAGTCCATTCAGTCATTGAAAAAAGCAGACCAGTATCCTGAACTCACACTGACCATTACCTGAAAGCACTGGGCTAGGTCAGAAGGCAGGAGCTCTAAAGCTACTCGGCCACCACCTGCAGGAGTCTGGCCCACGCTCTCTCTGTCAGCAATCCCCCCATGCAGAGCTCTCTACATCAGGGGCCTAGAGCAACATGCACGGTGCCAGGGCAGAGTTCCAGAGAACCACCACTACCCATAGCTACCCCGAAGGCTGAGGATCCTTCTCCCTCTCCGGTCTCGCTTGGTCTCCAAGATCACAGGTCTTTCTCATCTAAACCAACCCTCCACGGAAGCAGCCCTCATCACCGTGACTCCCGCCCAGAACAATGAAATGAACCTCCTCCTCCCAGGCAAAAAGCAAATGATGAACAAGCCCAACCTAAGTGGCCAGTGATCTGAGGTCAGGCTTACACCAGAGCCAGTATTAAACTTGAAGACTTCCATCGCTGGATGCAAAAGTTAAGAATTCTACGACAAAGTCAGGTTCTTGTTCCTTTGTGGCCAGACCTCTCTTATTTATTTGAAAGCCACAGAAAAGATAGCTGCTCAAGAGGGAAGCCAAGAGTGAGGATAGACCCAATGAACCCCTCAGTTAAAACGGGAGGCAACTATAGCTCTTGCAGCCCCCACAGGGCCCCTCTGGCCACCAAAGGTGTCCTGGGACTGGGTGGCTTGTGAAAGTCACTCACGTTGCCCAAGGGAAGGTTGAACATGCCCCAAAACAACTGGTCATTTCATGTGAGGGGATCCTGGCCCCAGAAAACCCTGCCCAGGAGGAGAGGTAACTGCTGCATAGACACACAGGTGCCCTTGTCAGCACTGAAGTGTCTGGGCCCACACACGCACACGCACACACACGGCAGTGCACACAGCCCCCTGTGCTGGGACACAGCAGCCATCACACACATGCACGCATGCACACGCACACACACACATGCACACACGCACGCACATACACACAGCAGTGCACACAGCACCCTGTGCTGGGACACAGCAGCCATCACACGCACGCACACACATGCACACACGCACACACACACACACACAGCAGTGCACACAGCACCCTGTGCTGAGACACAGCAGGCATCACACACACACACACACACACACACACACACACACACACACACACGCACGCACACACACACACAGCAGTGCACACAGCACCTTGTGCTGAAACATAGCAGTCATCACACACACACACACGCATGCACACATGCACACACACAGCAGTGCACACAGCACCTTGTGCTGAGACACAGCAGCCATCACACACACGCATGCACACACATGCACACACACAGCACCCTCTGCTGAGACACAGCAGCCATCACATACACATGCACGCACACACACGCACACACACGCACGCTCGCACACACACAGCAGTGCACACAGCACCCTGTGCTGAGACACAGCAGCCATCACACACACGCATGCACACACACACACGCATGCTCGCACACACACAGCAGTGCACACAGCACCCTGTGCTGAGACACAGCAGGCATCCAAGCGGTGAGATGCCGCCTTCACAAGGGGAGTTCTGAAGGGGACATGGACTGTGAAACAATTTTTTTTTCTCCTTTTAAGATCTATAACATGAAGCTGTCAATATCAAACCACAGCCCAGTTGTGCCTGGCTTTCTACTGGAGGCCTGTGATGGGGAGGGGACCGGAGCCTGCACATAAGCCCAGGGCAGAGACCAGGGAAGGAGCACAGGCAGGCAGGAGCAGCCAGGCAGAGCAGGCAAGCTCAGCAGAAGCACCAGTCACGCAGCCCGGGGTGCAGCACACATTGGCGCCGCGCCAGGCGGCCAGTCACCTGGTTCTAGGTGGAGGATAGGAAAGCGCTGATAGAAATAGGCTCTCTGGGTGCTCTGCATCTCTGCAACAGAGAGGTTAAAGCAAAACCCAGGCAGAGAGAAGGAGAAACTGACAGAAACAAGGAAAAGAACAGCTTCCAGAGGTACTGGCTATCAAGGAGATGCAAGAAGGCAGTGAGGAGTTGGACAGAACCCGGGTGGCCTGGTGCTGGGCCACCACACCACCCCCTACAAGGGAAAGGTCTGTGGCCTCAGAGCCTGGAGAAGCCTCTGCCCCAGAGGAAGTGACTGTGTGCCATGTTCAAAGGATGCTTGGGGCTCATGCACACCAGGATTCAGGGACAGGGTGACCCTCGGGGCTGGAGGAGCCCACGCTCCTGGGAGCCAAGTGGACACAAACCCTCTGGCCTGAGCCCTGCCCTCAGCCAGTGGCCAGGAAGGGAAGGGGCCTAGCTGTGGGCACGGGGAGGCAGGCTGAGGGCCAAGGGCGTACCATCCTTCCACAGCTCCGAGACAAACTTGTCAGAGGACTGGTGCAGCAGCGTGGCGATGTTGTCGTTCAGCGGGTCCATGTTCTTCATCAGCCACTCATCGGCTTTGTAATCCACCTGTAAGATCGGGCCTTGAGTCACAGGCTGCTCAGGGCACACTGGTGCACGCAGCCTCTATGGCAGCAGGCTGACCCCATGGGCGGAAACATCAAAAACAGCGAAGACCCTCAATCTGCTATTTTCATCCCCAAGAAGGAAATAACGAGTGACCAGGGTGGAAACCTCCACGAGATGTTCTCTGCAGAGTTACGTGACGGCAAAATATTTAAACGGCACCAACGTCTGGCTGCAGGGAACAGGCTAAGAATTAAGTTGCAGCTACATAGTAGAATATTCTGTTTTTAAAGATGTTTAAGGTAATATGAACATTGGGGGGAAAATCCTAATAATTCTTTTTAGCAACAGGACAAGTAGTTTTTGTTAGTTTTTTTTTTCCAGGATATTCAGGTTTTCTCACAGCATATATTCTTCTCACCTTTTTTGAAATATGTTCTCAATAACAAGAGTAATAAAACATCATATATTGTAACAATACAAACAGAGCGACTGGCCACCACAGCCTGCTTCTTAACCAACACAGCGTAACTCAGCCCATGATTCCCTCCTGGCCCCCTTCTGCAGGTTTCCCCACATGCAAGGCTGTCAATGATGAGGTGCAAGATGGTGGCGTCTTTCTCCCTAGAGGCAGAATGACCTCCTGGGAGAGGACAAACCCTAGAGTTGGGTGTCTTGGCATCTGTCTCCCTCGGCACGACCAGCATCCTTGTCCTCTGAGCTGCTGCAGTGCAGGCTGGATGAGGACGCACAAAGGCAGTTTCACCATTCAGCCCTTCATGGGCTTGCAAGGGTGCCCAGGTTTTGCATCACCTACAACAGTGCAACAAAAGCCTGCCTGCGTTTCTAACAAAGGTGGCGGGAGACATCAGCATTCGGGGGGGCATGACCTTAGGTAACTAGAGAAAAAGAGATCTCCCTAACAATTAGTTTAAAATCAAGAGTGGCTTCAACAGCCTTAGGAGACAAAGGAGATAAGCAGGGGAGGCCGAACAGTACAGGGCCACGTGCAGAAGGGTGGGAGAGGACCACGGGTGGCTTGGGAGCACCACTGTGACAGCACAAGTTTCTCATCACCAATCCTCACTGATGGCGAGGCTGAGGACCAGCTCACCACACATCCAAGTCAGACATTCTGTGCAAGCAATACAACTTCCTGAGAAGAACCAGCTTTAGTCTAAGCTTGGACCTCTGCAGACTCAGGACACCCCTGTTCGTCCGAGCCCTGGGATCAAGCCAACTGGAGGATGTCTGACAGCTGGAATGAAGACAGCTCTGCTACTTCCTGGCTGTTGATCTTGGCAATAACAAAGCCAACAACACCTACAGGCATGGCTCTCACCCAGGGGACAATGTTACCCTCCAATCCCACCCAGCAGATGTTCCAGGATGTTTGGAGACACTTCTGGTCGTCACATGTAGGAAGGGCGCTACTGACCTCTGGTGGGGAGAAGATAGGTCTGCTGCTAAATATCCTACAAGAAGCAGGAGTGTCCCTGACAATAAAGACTGACCTGGCCACTGAGGTAGGCAGTGTGGAAGCTGAGAGGCCCTGCCCCAGAGCACTGACTGCCCAGCACTGGGCTTTGTGAGCTCCTTTAACACACATTCCCCAGGACAGTGGTGGTCACGCCCATTTTCCAGATGAGGCAACCAAGGCTCAGAGAGGTGAAGTAACTGGCCCAAAGCCACACAGGAGCAGAGCTCTAATTCAGACTGCAGAGTCCATGACTTTAGCACAAACAGCATGTCTACGCCTGGAAAACGCACTCAATAATAACACACCGCATGACACCAGGGTGTGCGCTCCTCACCTTGCCAGCGTAGTGGATGATGCAGAAATCTGCCTTGTCCTTCAGCTGCTTGGGCTTCTGGAACTTGGGGTGGGTGCCCTGCTCCTGCATCACCTTCTCCACAAAACTCTTGTCCGTGGCTTTGGGGAACCAGCACTCCTCGTCCAGCAGGGCCAGGATGCCAGGAGGGCCTGCCTGGAGGGAGCACAGCATCGCGCGGGTCAGCTTGACCTGGAAACCCACCAACTCTCACCCTCGTAAAGTCACAGCCTGGTTTTCAGAAACTCAAGAATCTCACCAGAAGATGGACAGTGCTTTCCTCACACAAGAAAAAAATAAGGAGCATGACTGAAAGCACTCCAATTACAAGTTCTAGCTGAAAAAGAATTTCTGAGGTCTAGGCTATGTGGAACACACCTTAACCCAACGATCCATTGCAAGATTCTCCCATGAGAACAATGGAAATCAGCTGGTGGCTTGATGGGCCATGCAGACCCCTGACCCACGTCCAGAGGATGCCCCTCAACAGGGGTCCTAGCCCCTGGAGCCCCTCTCGGACCCCACTCGACACACAGTGTGTCCACACAACGATGTGGTGAGTGGGGACATTTAGGATAAGGTTCCTGAGGAAGAGGAAGCACCCAAGAGCCCCAAAGCCTTCCGAACACTGAGTTTATAAGACAGCAGACTCGGCCACTGTAGGACTGGTTGACAGGCCTGGGAACCAAACACCATCTTATTTGTTGGAAAACAAAACTGATTTAAACAAAAAACTCATCATCAAAGTAAAACATTCGGTATGAGGATCACAGATGGTTCCATCCCCAGAGGGGTGGAGCGAGGGGTGGGGCGAGGGGCGGGGCGAAGGGCGGGGCGAGGGGCAGAGCGAGGCGAAGCCACGGGGCTCTTACCGGCTTCTCGATGAGGTCGATGCAGGGTTGCAGGTCGAGGCCGAAGTCGATGAAGTTCCACTCGATGCCCTCGCGCTGGTACTCCTCCTGCTCCAGGATGAACATCGTGTGGTTGAAGAGCTGCTGCAGCTTCTCGTTGGTGTAGTTGATGCAGAGTTGCTCGAAGGAGTTCAGCTGCAAGAGGGAGATGGGGTCAGACAGATCCCTGTTGCTGCCGGCAAGCCCCCAGGAAGGACCGGAGGGGTGTTTGGGCGGAATCTCCTGGGGCCCCACCGTGACGCCCTCTGTGGGCCTTCCCTCATCACACCCACAGCAGGGGCTGCACTGCTGGGGCCTGCGGACCCCGCCAGCAGTCTGGTGGAGCCTCTGTATCAAGATGATGTTTTCAAATGCACAAAATTGATCAAAAGAGAAAGAAGTTATCTTGAAATGTAATTATCAAACATGGTAACATAGAAATCCATAGTGCTTCTTAATTAACAAGCACAAGTTCAAGCTGTCGGCTTTGTAACACCTAGAATCTGAAGTAGAGGTGAATGCAACCAGTATGCATTTATGCCAAGTTGCTCAGTCATGTCCGACTCTTTGCGACCCCATGGGCTGTAGCCCACCAGGTTCCTCTGTCCATAGGATTCTCCAGGCAAGCATACTGGAGTGGGTTGCCATTCCCTTCTCCAGGGTAACTTTCCTAACCAGGGATCAAAACATCTCTTAAGCCTCCTGCGTTGGCAGGCAGGCTCTTTACCACTAGTGCCACCTGGGAACCAAAGAATACAACAACACGCAATGACTGCTATGACGTGAAAATATCTGATTTCTACTAGAGACAGAACAGCCGTAGTTGGTGTACTCTGCTGAATACACGACTGAAAAAACTGCATCATATAATGAGAGGTTAGTGAAAATAAAGAGGTAATTCTTCCCCCACCCAAGTTCACGGCTCCTCTGAAAACAGCCATGGACCCTACGTTGAAGAATATCTGAGCTCCTGTAATTACCAGTTTTTGCTACCTGATCTCAAAGTCTTTATGGGCAGGGACAAAGTCATGTCACAATGAGAAAACATAAACAATAAATGAACAGGAAGCCCCTGCCTGTGAGGCCTCCTAGAACACCATCTAGATGGTACCAGTCTCACCAGCATTTCTCGTTGGGAAAGGGCACTTTGTTTAAGCTTTAAATGCACTCAACTCTTGTCTCCACACAAGCAAGGAGGTTGCCAGCTCAAATGGCTGTGGGACCAGGTGAGACAGGACCCCGGCCCAAGGAGACCCCGGAGGCTCGGGAGGTGGGAGGGGGCTCGAGGGAGAAGCTCACATCAAAGATCTCGAAGCCAGCGATGTCCAGGATCCCGATGAACGAGGCGCCCTGCCTCTTGGTCTTGTCCAGAGCTTTGTTGATGCGCAGGACCAGCCAGCGGAACATGCGCTCGTAGGTGGCCTTGGCCAAGGCCTCGATGGCAAAGTCAGCCTGCGGGGACACGGGGTGGGGCGGGGGGAAGGTCAGACACAGGAAGCCTTTAAGCTCTCATTCCCTTTACCCCAACAATGTCACCTGCAGGGCCCACCCCCAGAAAAACAGCCCCAAAGATGAGGAAAAACCTTCAAGCACAGATATGTTCACTGCAGTGTTATTATAATGAAGGAAGTTGCAAGAACCTAAACTTTCAACATTACATGCCAAATGAACTTGTGTGCGTGCATGCTAAGTCGCTTCAGTTGTGTCTGACTCTTTGCAACCCAACGGACTATGCCCTGCCAGGTTCCTTTGTGCATGGCAGGAATACCTGAGCGGGTTGCCATGTCCTCCTCTAGGGGATCTTCCCCACTCAGGGATCAAACCTGGGTCTCCTGCATTGGCATGCATGTTCTTTGTCACTAGTGCTACCTGGGAAGCCCCAGAATGAACTTAGAGCTTTGCAAAGACTTAAATAAATGGATATGAACTGAGGTATCTACAGAAGAAATGACATCTGAGATGTACTTCAAATAACACAGCTAGGGGTGTGGAGACCAGACTAACCAGGAGCCAAGACCAGCCATGAGTCAGTGACTCCTGAAGCCTGGACCCTGGGCCCAGCTTCCTCCTGCTCTCAGTGGGGGTGACACCACCTGCTCTCCAGGGTACCGTGAGGACTCAGAGAGGTGACAGTGCTGATACAGGGGACGTCCCAGGGCAGGCCTCAGCGTGGCCTCTGCAATAGTCCTCTCCAAGGAGGTGGCCCAACCCCCCAGCCGGAGGGCTCACCTGCTCCTTCGTCTGCGCCTTCTGGACGTAATCCCGTCCCACCTTGATGCGCGGGGTGAGGATTCCTCGGGTGAAATCGGTCACATTGATACCCAACAGGTGGGATACTTTCTGGGCAGCTAATATTTTTCAAAGAGTAAGGAAGGAAGGGGTAAAAAGGTTTTAATTAAACCCAAGAGAACAAGTCCCTCTGCTCAACCTACGAAAGGTGTGGTAACTGAGTGATCGTTACCAGGACAATCAACCCAGGCCCAGCCCTTCCTCCACAGGGCACAGAACAGTCGGCTCTCCCCTTAGACAGGCCAGCAGGCATGGCTCCCAACTCAGGGCCCCACATCGGGACCTCTGCACACCCTTGGCCACATCCTGAGTGTGAAAGAGGGTCCTGAACACAAACAGCACCGCCCTAGACATAGGGACAGAACAGGACAACTCACAGACCCATGCATTAAATTCTTTTGAAAGCCCCTCAGAAGCACATGTTGAGGCTAACTTAAGGAGGGCTGCTTGCAATAACCTGAGAATTAGCAATGGCTGAAGAGCTAGGGTGAGGACAGTGTTTCATGTCCTCCCAAGTTCACAGGCAAGTTGAAAGACAGCAGAAATGACTGTTTTACAAACGGAGACAATCAGTCTGGTCTCAGCATAAATGAGAGAAACTCGGGGCCACAGATCATGGGTTTTCTAGCTCATTCTGACACTCACTCCGTCAAGGAGCAGCAGGGTCATGTTCACGAGAGTTTTACAAAAATACGGAGTGACAGGCAGCCACAAACACATGTGCAGTAAAAAAGAAGAGTGTCTAAGATCTCTCCAAGACTCCTTCTCCTGAGCCATCCCACCCAGGCCCCTACCCGCATAGTCAGGTGAGAGGCCCACGGGGTTACCTGTGTTGTCGGGCATGGAGGCCTGGTCGCTGTTACGCTCCTTCTTGAAGACAATGTTGCCGAGCTGGAGGACCCCCGAGATGACTCGCAGCAAGCCTTGGGGTGCAATGAAAGGCAGCTCAGAACCAGTTGGGGTGTCACCCGTCAGAGGCCCTCACGTAAGACAGCCATGTGAGGCACCAGGCCTTGGCCTAAACCACATCTCCAGGGCCTCTGGTCAACCTCCACTGGGGCAGTCTTGTGCTTAGATACAAGCTCTGTTAATGCTTCTAAGTTCAGATGTGCCTCTACCTAGAGCCCTCTGTCTGTTTTTATAAATAAAGTTTTATTGGAACACAGCCAGGCCTGTCCATGAACATGCTGTCAGTGGGAGAGCAAAAGTGACCCTGACTCTAATGCTGGAGAAGAGGGTACACATGCCCCAGCCCCTAATCTTCCTGAAATACAGCAGCAAGGCCCCCCTCACCTCCCTCTAGAGAAACGAGAAGACACAGGCAAGCTCCACACCACTGTCACCCTGGGCGTCACCAGTGCAGAAACCCCAGCCCCTTCCACACTCCGCTCAGACAAAGCAGGAATATTCCACTTCCAGCAAATGGCAAGGACAGGAGCAGTAGACCCAGGCCCTGGGCATTTAGGAACCTGTCCTCTGTCCTCGTATGTCCCCAGGCGATATGACCAGGAAGAAATAACCCTGAACCTCAAACCTGCGGGCCCACCTCCCACCACGCAGCCTTCCTTCGGTCTCTATGAACTACCTAACGGCCAGTGCCAACAGGAAGTCCTCCCCAGCCTCCCCGGGAAGGGCCGGCCCATACCCATCTGCTCTTCCTCTGGGATGCCCATAATCCGAAAAGCCTCCATGGTCTCCTGGAACATGTCCTTGTCCTGTTGCCCGGGAATGGTGACATGCCCGTTGGACAGGAAGCGGTATTTGTTGTATGACTCCAGCAGGAGATCAGCTGTAGAGGGCAGAGGGCAAAGTTCAGTGAGGGTCAGGAGGCTCCAGTCAACCCTGTGACCTCAAAGGTATGGGAGATGGGGAAGCATCCCAAAACACCCCAGGAATGCTGACTCTCCCCAGCATGTGAGACGGGCACACACAGAGGCCCCCACCCAAGAGCATCAAGGCCCAGAAGTCTGCAGCTGCAGTGACCTGCCCAGGCTCCCTCTGGCCTAGTTGGAAATAGGGGCCAAGCCCGCAGCCGGCCCAGGAACAGAAGTCAGGCTTGCCTTGCCTGCCCCCAGGCCGAGATTTCATTTCCCGACTGCAGTGTGTGGCCTGACTGCAGGGGGATCCCCTAGGTGGGCCCACGACTCACACTTGAGGTGCTCCCCAGCCCCAGACAGCAGGTAGTAGAAGATGTGGAAGGTCCGCTCTTCCTTGGCTTGGCGGATGGCACGAGATTTCTCCAGGAGATCTTCAAGAACATTAAGGAACTGTGCATACTGTTGGGAAGGCAGCCCCCCACATTCCCCCATTCAAAAGCCATGGAACTTCACCAGCAGAAAACGGCAAAACAAAACAAAGGCAAACTACCCCGGCTGTGTCCCTCATGGCGTGCAGCCTGTCCAAACAGCAGCCCCCACACATAGGAGCCAACACCTCCCCAGGCTATTAACATAAAGGAGCATCCACTCAACTCTACCCTCAGGGAACCACACTGGATGACCTTCTATAGCTCCATCCTATTCGAAGATCAACTTTGCACGCATGCTCAGTCGTGTCCAACCCCCTGGACTGTAGCCTGCCAGGCTCCTCTGTCCATGGAATTCTCCAGGCAAGAATACTGGAGTGGGTTGCCATTTCCTTCTCCAGGGGATCTTTCCAACTCAGGGATCAAACTCATGTCTCCTATGTCTCCTGCATTGGCAGGCGGATACTTTACCACTGAGCCACCTGGGAAAACCCTAAGCTCAACTTTATCCCTCCTATGAAGAAAAATCAACTTATCCTGGTCCTCTCCCTGGTGCCATAGACGAGGTGTCGTAAGAGGCCAGTAAAAGGGAAACCGCAGGAATCAGGGAGCAGCCTCTTCTCCATCAAGGTCACTTCCCCCACCCCCAGACCCAGAACACTTTTTACAGTTAACCACAAGGATACAAGTCTCAATGTTGGCTCCCACGATGTAGCCATTGACATCAAAGTTGATGCGGATGAACTTGCCCTGAGGAAAGACGGATGAAGAGATGAGATCCCCATCGTCCAGCCCCTCCCCCAGTGGCACAGCCTGGAGGCAGGAAACCAAGAGACTGAGCCTGCATCTGGCAGCCAGGGACCCGGCACCCCAACTGCACAGGAACTCAGGACTCAGAAGGGCCACACAGCTAAGCCTGAGCCAGGACCAGCCCCAAGGATGCCCAAATTCCTCCAGAGGGGAGGAGAGAAGCATTTATCTGGAGGCGCTCCTCCTGTTTGGTCTGACTGGGTTCTAACTGGCTGGGGTTACAGCCCGACAAGCAGGGGACCGGTAGGGACTCCCCGCTGCCTGTCTTCGTCACCTGAGCTAAGGAAGCTCCTTACGCAGGTACGTGACCCCGTCTGCTGCCTGCAACAGGCCCAGAGACACCAAGTCTGACCCTTCTCTGCGTCTGGGGAACCCAGTGGGAAGGTGCCCGTGAGCACCACCACTCACAAATCGAGAGGAGTTGTCGTTCTTGACAGTCTTGGCATTCCCGAAGGCCTCCAGGATGGGGTTGGCCTGCAGCAGCTGCCGCTCCAGCTCACCCTGGAAAGAAACCCAGAGGCATGGTGAGGGCCAGGCAGTGGCACGGCTGCCAGACCTGCTCTGCCAGGCGGAGGGGAGGCGGCAGAACCGTGTCCACACGCCCCACGTGCCAGGGATGGGGGCTTCTGGACTCTGACCACGCTGGCCTTGGCCTGGTCCCCATCGTCACTCCAGAGCAACTTTCCTGCCAGACGTCTGGAAACGCTGCCTGACTTGAACTTGCTTCCTGAGCTAACCAACCAGCGGCCCTAGAGAGAGAAAGGAGGCTGCCCATCCAGCTCGGGGACCTGACGGGACGGCCTGGATCAGCCCTGGAGGATGCACTGGAAGCAGCACTTGAAACAAGAGATACAGAGGCATCAATCCTTCCCCTGGATCATGTCCATCCAGGACGCCGCCCTTCCTCTGCCCCCCGGGCCTCTGCTCCCCACCCAACAGCCCACAAAAAAATTTTCCCTCTTCATAGGACAAGGAGAGAGGGAACTAGATCCGCAAGACACCACCTTGTCACATCTGTGTCCTCATAAACTCTGCATTTTCCCTGCGGGTCCCCTGTCCTGCGGGTCCCCTGTCCTGCGGGTCCCCCGTCCTGCCGCTCCCCAAGCCACCCCCACCCCCCTAAACCTGCTCCCAGCAAGTCAGGTGTCTGAGCATGGGATCAGCAAGGCCCACTTTGAGTTCTAATTATTCACTGATAACATCAATAAGCCCTACTACAGTCTCATGATACTGGGTGGTTGGCAAAAATGTCCTCTTATTTACGCCCTCTTATCCCTGGGTCCTCGTGATATTTAGAGTAGGAAAGACAAGAGTAGCCCCATTTCCGAGAAGAGAAAACTGAAGTTGAGGGGAGGGGAATGAATTGCCCGGGGTCATGGAATCCAAGGCTTCTACCTCACACCTGTCAGTCACACTGTCTCTCGCCACGCCCCAGCCCTACCTGGGGCTCCCTGCCAGCAGGTGGGCAGGCCTTCGGAAGCAGTTATCATCCTCCTGGCAGGCCAGGTAATAACTGACGCTGCCTGAGGAAAAGACGGCGCTTGTTCACCTTACTACCTGGGCACTCTAGGGAGACAGACAGCACACAAGGGCCAGGTGGGGTTTTCTATTTATCGGCAGGGCTGGAGTCAAGCCAGGACTTTCTGAGAATAAAGGCTGCCTGTAATCTGTGATGAAAGGGAGAACAGGCGGCAGGCGCTCCACAAAGGCCAAGAACTGCAGCCTCCCAAGGACGCCTGCGGCACACAAGGCCGCTCAGGCACACCATTCTGTACGTAAGTCTACAGAACACCAAGGATGCTCCCGGGTCTGGAAAGGCCCCCAGAGACTGGAGGCGCCCCACGACAGCCATCCCTGGTCAGGGATCCTCGCAGGGCTGGAGAGTCTTGACTTTGGACTGTAGAGATTAAGTGGAGGAGGGTCAGTGCAGCCAGGTCAAGGGGCAGAGGTCAAGCCCACAGTGCAGGCCCTACAGGGGTGCAGGGCACCAGCAGTCACAGGACATTGGCATCCATCCCCCAGGCTCAGACGGGCTGGGAAGACAGCGAGCAGCCCACCGACCCAGAGTTGGTTGAGCGCTGCTCCCCCACCCACTAAAACACCTTCTCCAGGCACAGGCCAGGCTGCCAGGCTGGCCGAGCCACTCCTGTCCCCACAGTCAGATGGGAGCTGGGTCCCCACCAGAGCAGGCAGCCTGCTTAGAGGCAAAGCTAAGGCCTCTGTTGGGAACACAGGCTGCTGCCGTGGAAACGTAGGGCCACCAGGCCAACCCAGGAGCAACCAGCTCAGATTCCCGAGCTGAACTCAGCTGAACCGAGTGATGGCAGCTAACCTACAGGTTTCTCTTCACTGACGCCTAACTAGGCACAGGAGAGACCTTTATTTGTCAATGAAACCTGCATACCGTGAAATTACGAGGCACTGCTATAGGCAGCGTGTGCTCGTGAGATTTGGGATTATCTGTGTGGTCTCTGAAGGGCTTCCCTGGGTGGAATTTTTGCCAGGGGCTTCCAACCAGTACACAAAAACCAGAGTGAGGAAGAGCATCAGAGCTCACTGTTCAGACTCTGGAAGTCCATCTGAAAAGACCCTTCACTCAGCGCCGCTTTGCCAACTTGCCGTCTGGCCAAAGCCTGGCCCCCCTTAAGGTGAGGTTTGGAGTATCCCAATGGGGGGTCTTGGGATGAGCACTTGGGTCCTTGCGGGGAGTGAGCTCCCCAGCGAATGCAGTGACAGGCCTAGAACACAAGGCACAAACCAAATTCAAGAGTGTCTCGTGGCCTAGCTGTGTGTGGAAAATCACTGCAGAGCTTCAGGCAAGGAAATCAAACAAACCGGTCAGTAGCCTGTACAACTGAGGGCCTGGACGGTCGTGGGAAGCCAAGGGCAGCCTATTCAATCATTCGAGTTGAACTTGGAGCTGGGTACCGGGTGCCCATCACACAGTAGCCTGAGAAATAGGACGTGACAAGTTGGCCTCCACTTGTCACAGCTCTCACATGCCGTCCTGAGTGCTGGGGGCCTGCCTCTCCCCACACCTGCAGATGGATCAGCCCCAGACATAACGCACGTGGGTCAACGTCACTGCTCTCTAACTGTGGTTCCCTCTCCTGTCCTACAGGGCAAGGACACCAAGGCCACCCTCTGGAGATCCAGACACATACTAGGCATTCAACCAGTAGTTGGGAAATGGATTTTCCTGCAAACCCAGAGATGGAAAACCGCAGTGAGAGAACTCCTAACCTCCCCAGCCCTGTTTTTAAAATAGGTCCCTTAAAAAGAATGGAAAATGGGGGAAGGGGTGCGTAGAGAGAGAGAGCAAAAGAAAACTTTACTCGTTTCTAAATATAACTCCTGACACCCCTTGGAAAAAGATTCAGAGTGTCTGGTGAAGTCTGGTGCATGAAAAGTTACTTCTGGTTTGATTCCAGAAGACTATACTCTTTAGAACATTCTGCAGGACACACCCCCGGGTCTGCATGCAAGAAGACACACACCGCTACTTACTTACATACGCTGCACACGGCGCCCTGGGGGGGCGCCCAGATGGCTGCAGGGGACACCAGTGGCACTTAGATTTCATAGGGAAATTCAAGAGTGTGTACTTGAGAGACAGAGAGAGAGCACCACACGGGCATGCTTCAGACTAACCACACCCCGCTCTGGGGAAGCCCAGTGAGCAGATTCCTGGCACGGCTTCCGGCCAGTGCGGTAAAGGCCGCCCACCCCACCTGGTCCAGGACGCTGAGCGTGTGGGGGTCTGGTCAGGCAGACACTCACTCCGCTGTGCCTCGGTCAGGGCTCCGCACGGGGACTTCTGGCCCTCATGCGCATGGGAACTCTGAGCTTCTGACAACAGCTAGGTGGTGAGAATGGTCCCCTTCCTGCCGGGGCGTCATTGCAGAGTGCCCGTGAGATCACCATGTGTCACAACCCAGCCCCTCCTCCCAAGACAGTCAGTGAACCGAGCCTATAAGAAGAGGTCTAGCTGCAGAGAGTGACCAATGGTGTGGAGTGAAAAGCTGCTTAGAGAAAAATCGTAATTCAAGGGCACACGATGGGCAGAACACGCATTCCTGGTGTGCAACGTGCAGTAAACGTGCAGCTCACCTAGCGAGGACACTGCTGGGTTCGACCACAGGCCACCAAGGGGGAGAGGGGGAGAAAAAGGGAAGTGAGATGACTTTGCAGCTGCCTGTTTTCTCTTCGCTGGGGGCTGTCCACCCAGAGGCATGAAAACACCAGGGAACAGAAGCAGGGGTTCCAGTGCCGGCCTGCCCGAGATCGTTCAAGTCTCCGTTGACTTGAGAGCCAAGCTTTGGAATCTGCCTTCCAACCTCAGAGGTTGAAGCCATACAGCACAGGCTGCAAACTTCCGGCAGTCTCCAGTTTCCACAGCAACGCAGAGTTAGGGCCGGTCAAGCAGGAAATGGGCTGGCTAGCGCCAGACCCACTCCCAGGATGGCCAGGACGCAGTCTCAAGGAAAGTGGGCCTGGCCTCTACTTCAGTCCCCCAAACGCCAAGCCATGGATCACTAAGTGCTCTTCCTTGGGGAGACCAGGCACGTCGTGGGGAGGAAGGTCACACTCACCTGGTCCTTCTTGCTCTTGTGTGATGAGGCCACGTGAGCCAGGTACTGAATGACTTTCTTGGTGTTCTCCGTCTTGCCAGCTCCAGACTCACCCCTGCCAGGAGAGCCAGAGATATTCTCAGGGGAAAAGTGGCCAAATCTTTGGTGTCTCCCCTTTCCCACTGCAGGCTCTACTGTCTCCCATTCTGTGGGTGCCCATGCGGGACACCCCACCCCGACAACAGCCCGTGGCAGGAAAGGGACAGGTTAAACTCTGGACTCCTCACTGGGGCCCTTTCCCACAGCCCTGCAGAGGCGTGACGAGAGTAAACTTCAGTCCATTGCCTGCCCTGGTCACTGGGCAGCCTTTGCTTCCAAAAGTCTCAGGAGTCAGTTTGCAGCAGCTGTTGACTCAGGGGTCAAAGGCACTTATACATCTTCCCTTGAAACTTCACTCGAAGGAATGTTCTGTACCGTTAACTTCCTCGGCAGTGGGTTGATTTATCAGCTCCTGGTTAGGTCCAGAGGACGGAGGTGAGAAGCCCAAGTAAAGAAAGCTAAGGTTCAAAGCAGGAGAATGCATTCTGGGGGCCATCAGCTCCCAACCCTGCCTTGTTGAGAAAATGCTTGCTTTTCTTCTTGGCTATAAATCCCAGCTCCTCCCCCTCCTTTGAGGAAGGAGATTAAAGAAGGAGATTGAAGAAGGAGATTGGCCATGAAATAAAGCTCATTCATACTGTGGGACCACTGAGTAGCAAACATTAAGCCTGTTCCTTGGGGAAGTGGGGGCTTCCCTCGTGGCTCAGACAGTAAAGAATCTGCCTGCAATGCAGGAGACCGGGGTTCAATCCCTGGGTCAGGAAGATCCCCTGGAGAAGGCAAGGGCAACCCACTCCAATATGCTTGCTTGAAGAATTCCATGGACAGAGGAGCCTAGCAGGCTACAGTCCATGGGGTCACAAAGAGTCAGACATGACTGAGCAACTAACTTTCACTTTTCACTTTTTGAGGAAGGGGTAGGGGATTGACTTGGGAATGGATCTCATGGACCGAGGTTTTGGTAGGAGTTCCCCAAGAGTAAGAACAGAACAGAGTGACCAAGGCCCCACCACCCAGACAGAAACACTTACGTGCACAAAATGGACTGGTCCTCTCGGTCTGAAACAAGAGAGATATGAGGTTAACCTCCAGGACACATAAAGCATCCCCCTCCAGTTTCTGAAGAGCTGCCCACTGCCCCCACTCCCACCTTCCAGAAGCAGAAAGCCTCAGACACTGGCCTTGCAGGGGGATTGGGGGTTCCACACCATCAACACACGCTGACCCCCTGCCTCAATGCGAGGAGGGACATTCCCCGGTGGCAGCTGCTCCCTCCTCCAGGGGCTCAGACTGCCCACCCTGACTGTCCACCCAGCCCCAGTTCCGTCTGTCCACCTCTGAGGAAGCCAACCTCTGGAAGGCTCCCTGGAAATCTACTTTCCTGAGTGCTAAGGTGGGGCCTGCCCTGTGCATTTCTAACTTGGGGTCGTTGGAAACAAGGTCTGCGGCAGATGTTTAAAACACTGTCCCCATCCAGGAAAGAGGCACAAGAAAGATGCTGGGTAAAAGGTGGGGTCAAGACTGGCTTTGCAGTGAGACAGCCCTGGGCTAAGATGCTGCCTTGCCATGGCCTTCCCAGAGCCCAGCCTCCAACCATGATGGGGGATAAGAGTGTATGTGGAAATTACATGCGTGAAAGCATCAGTGTGGTGTCTGGCATGGGGAAAGTGCTCAGTAATGTGAGTTCAGAGGCAGGTCGGAAAGAACAGAAGCTCTTCAGAATCAGCTCCTAACCAGTTTCTGTGACAACTGGGGTCTCCCCGCCTGGGGGTCAGGAACTCTCAGCCACTCTCCTAGCTCTGTGAGCAACTCAGCCAGCCAGGATGTAAACAATGCTCTCCCCTTGGGGGCAGGCAGAACAGTAATGTTCAGCTCTGAAAGCAAAGTTTGACAGAAATGCTTTATTTAAGTTATCAGGGTTGGCCTGGCTCAGTCCTGAGTGTGCAATTTTAAGCAACAGCTAAAAATAAAAACTTTTTTTTTCCCATTTTATCCCATCGCAAGGAACACCCCACCCACCTCCTTGAGGTCAAGTCAGCCTGAATCCAGGACCAGGCTACTAACAGACACTTGGCCGCAGTGAGGTCTGTGGTTCCCAAGTCCTGGTTTCCTCATCCATCCGTAAACATGCTACTAACTCCCTGACAGGATTAGTTTGAAAAACAGAAAGAATGTGCAAAGGACCCAGCCTGGAAGCCTGCGCAAGGAATGGACTCCACAGGCAGTTGCTGTCCATCTACGTCCCCATCAAGAAGCCACCATGATGGGTGGTGCTGACTCGGTCAGGGAGGTGGAAGAGCTTGTTGAGAAGTAACCAGGGTTCCAGCAGTTGTCAGTAGTGCTGGAGAGAAACTGACATCAGCCATCTGGAAGAACACCCCCACAGGCTCGACTGCCCAGCCAGGACCCTGCAGGACAGGGCATCTCGAGGCAGACTCAGGGCGGCCTGTGTGTTTGGCCTGGAGAGATGGATTTAGCTGTTGGGGACCAGCAGATACTGCGCAGCGAGGTCACCTGCCTCTCCGCGAGGGGACCCTCCTGCATGCTGATCCCAACAGCCCACTCGGCTGCTCATTTCTGACGACCACCTCTTCTCCTGTCTCGGGAGGGAGAAAAGGAGTCCAGCCAGGGAGGAGCAACAAGAAAGCTCGCATCCAACACAAGCTGCAGCTGCCCCTCCAGCCCTGAGAAATATCAGCAGTACGGGGGTGTGGAAGGAACCCGGCCACTCACATGGACACAGCCCGCACCCCGCCCCCCACTGGGCAAGGGTTCAGAGCAGACCCGGAGGGTGACCTTGCTTCCAGCTCTCGACTTTCCCAAAGAACAGGGTCCTTCAAGGCTGCGCAGCAGGGTCTGAGACAGACCCGGCAGGGTCCCCGATAAGGCATCAGGGAAGGGAAGGCAGGGGGAGGGGCGGGAGGGAGGTGCTAAAGGTGGGAGAAGCCAGGGCAGAATAAGAGAATAAGGGGGCTGGGAGGGTGGCACAGAACAGAAAAAACACAGCTGTGATGGGGTCAGGCCTCCCTCCCCCAACCCCCGCTGCATCTCAGAGGTTGCCCAGCAGCTAGCTTGTTCGGTCCCGCTCCCTGGGAGCAGGCAAGAATGTACCTGCACGGCGCGGCAAGTCGGCAGGCAGTGGCGGCTGAGGCTACCATAAAAGGAAACATTCCCATCCCTTCCAGCGGAACCGTTTTCCCAGGGCTGTCCAGGCCTGGTTCCTGGGACGGCTGGAATTCCTCTGATTGTGTAAGGGGGAGTCAGACGCTGAACGGCTGAACAACAGGAAGCAGAGGCCCCAAACACACACGTGTGGGCACGCACACACAGTCACACTGTGCACACTGACCCACACGCACACACACAGGGCTCTGGACGAGCTGCATGTGGACACGCATACACATGAATGCAGAGACCAGACGCGCCTGGGCGCACGTGCAGGGCCATGAGTGTGCACACAGGCACACGTACACGTAGACGTGCACAGCCGTGGGTGCACACACACAGACAGAGGTAATCACACAGAGGCCTGCACACACTTCACATCCCACTCCCAGAAACAAATGCTTCATGGCTTCATCCGCTCCCCCGTCTCCAGCTCTCCCTGCTCGCTGACCTTTCACCTCCAACTCCTGAAGCCAAGGTACCACTGTCAACACAGCCTAAAAGGAAACCCTCCAATCCTCGAATTTTACACTTTAAAGAAATCTTAATTTCCTTCACCAGAACATTCGCTGAGGCAAATACTTTTGCAGAGGAAACCTGACAGGAGGCGTTTCTGACTTCCTCAACTCTTGCCACTAAATCCACCTGCCCATCATCCCCCAGAACCTGTCGATTTCTCTCTTTTTACAAAAGAGAAAGGTCTGCAGAAGAGGCAGGTGAGGTAGGCAAGCCTGTCTTACCACATTTGGCTCTGTTGCGGCACTCAGAAGCATCTCTTCTGGGTAGGGCTATTGTTTCTGTTTAGTCACTTCTGTTTAGTCGTGCCCAACTCTTTGCGACTCTCTGGACCATAGCCCACCAGGCTCCTCTGTCCGTGGGATTTTCCAGGCAAGAATACTGGAGTATTCTGGAATACTGGAATGCCATTTCCTTCTCCAGGGGATCTTCCTGAGCCAGAGATCAAACCCAGGGCTACTGCATTGGCAGACAGATTCTTTACTGCTGAGCCACCAGGGGTCGGGCAGGAGATGGGGGAAGTGGAAGGAATTCTCAGCGGCTCTCCCCCTGGCTCAGTTTACTGTGCCAGAGATCCAGTGCATTCCGGACAGAACCCTCCTGAACACACACTCCATAAGCTCTCCCCATACGGTCCTCTCTAGGGACACGGACCCTTGAGAGTCCAGCCCACTCCATTGTTTGCTCAAGTCTCTATTTGAGCCTATGTGGAATGAAGGCTTATTTGAAAACACCCTTCCTTCCTCCACTACAGAGACAGACAGACAGACAGACAGATAGGAATCCGACAGCCCAGAACCAGGGAAGTGAATCCACCAGAGAAAATCCTGTTCTGGGAAACAGGCTCCCACAGGATGAAGACAGTAGCCTGACTTAGGGCCCCTGAACCCCTCCTGCCCTGGTCCTGCCTCGGCAGGAACGGGGTAGAGGCAGGAACACGAATCTCTGCAGTGATTTTCAACTCTCTTAAAAGCCACAGCAGGGACTTTCCTGGCGATCAAGTGGTGAGACTCTGCCTTCCAATGCAGGGGTTTCTGGTTCAATCCCTGGTGAAGAGTTAGGATCTCACATACCAAAAAGCCAAAATGTTGAAACAATATTGTAACAAATTCAATACAGACTTTAAAAGCAGCAGCAGCCTTTCCTCAGAAAAAAAAAATCTCCCTGAGTCCCCCATATGAAAAGTAGGAGATAACAACCAGAGCTGCTTGGGAGGTGGAGACAGGGTTCCTGGGAACACACTTTACAACTACTGGTCCATGTGTCTGGAGCCACAGGAGAGAGAAGAAAGCCGCTGGCTGGGTGCCCTAGAGGCCGGGGCAGCACCTTCGTTCTGCACGTCCCCATGGGATGCCTGGCCCCCAGCCTCCGGGCAATCGGAGGGCAGGGTTCCCTGGCAGCACCGCTCCAAGGATCAAATGAGGCGGGTGCCTAAAGCCGGAAACACAGGGCAGGGTTTGGAGACTGACCGCAATGACCCCCGTCCTCTGCACCTCCCGGCTCTCCCAAATGCATGGTGTCCTCACAACAACAACAATGAGAAAGGTTTTAAGTTACATATCCATTATGAGGCCAGTCCCTCCCCAGATTTTATTTTAAACCCCAAATGCCCTGAGGCCTTTTGGAGCCGATTCTGATGTGCACATGCACAGGTGTTTCCAGCCAGCTCAGGAGGTCCCGGCGCAGGTGGGCGGTGGGGGGGAAGCCCCAACCACAGGTATTTCAGACCAGGTAGATGCTTTGCAGGCTTCTGTGAGGGGCCTTCTCGCTCACTTCCTCTGAAAGAGGAGCTGCCGATTCTTGTCCATAAAAGGCCACGCGGCTCGCTCAGCCGTGATGTGACATCAGCCCCAACAGGAAGTACGGGAGGAAGGGAACAGGTCTGGTTCACCCACTGCGGGCTGCCCGGGGCTGACTCATCCGACGCTCACTCAGATAACGCCTGCTGGCCTTCCGCGGGGCTGCCCCCTGGGGACACCTGGAACAGGTTTCTGCCTGCAGGGCCCATCTTCAGATCAACAGGGTTTTTCTCCAGAACCGACTGAGATGCAGATACAGCCCAAGCAAAAGTGAATGCACAGGGCAACTGCAGCTTGAGACAGCCCAGCTGAATGGGTGAGAGATGGCACAGCCAGTGGGCCTGCAACTGTCCACACCAAGGGGGCTGGTTTTGCTAAAACTGCATAGCAGACCCCCGTGTTGCCCGCTGTTGGACCCCTGCTCGGAGTTGCCTGGGACAGAAGCCTCGAGATGCAGGGACAAATTCCAGGGCTGCAGGTTACTTCTCCCGAGACCCTCTCAGGGACAGCATTTTGGTCCCAGTGGGTGAAAACACCAGGCAC
This sequence comes from Muntiacus reevesi, assembly GCF_963930625.1. Lineage (NCBI taxonomy): Eukaryota > Metazoa > Chordata > Mammalia > Artiodactyla > Cervidae > Muntiacus > Muntiacus reevesi. The sequence goes on from NC_089249.1 coordinate 20,650,772, forward strand.
TCTGCCAGGTGTAAAATGTGGAGAGACTTGTGGGTTTGAGCTCAGACGTGGGGGCTGGGAAGGTTCTAGACAACAGGTGGTTCCATCACCTGCATCTAGAAGTCAGGACACCGAGTCCTGAGAAACCCAACGACTTGGTCAAAGCACGTAAGCTGGGCCAAGAAGCCAGGCCTCCAGATTCTTCCCCATGCTGCTCCCATAGGCCAGAACCTCAGAGCTGCACGTGACGGGATATTCCCACTCACGAAGGGTCATGCCAGCCTTGCAAGCTGTCTGCTACTTTTTCGAAAGCCAGCCCAAGTCATGAGCTTGGGTTATTTAAGTGCATGGGAAGCAGACAGAGGTGAGGAAGAGAGGGGGCAAAATAATGCCTCCTGTTAACTGGTTACTGCCAAGCCTCGGCGGCCTTGCATCATGGCACCCAGGGGAACCTACCTGCACCCCACTGCAGTCAGTGAGCAGGAAAAAAACCCACTGGTGGCTCCCAAGCACATGGCAGTGCCACCAGCCGTGTTCTCTCCAGGAACAAAGGTGGGCCCAGACCAAGCAGACACTCAAACCAGAAGCCAGGGGACCCCCCCCCCCAGTGCCTCTGCCCAGGCTCTCCCCCTGTAGGGTCGGGGTGTGAACCCTGCAGAGGCCCTAGTCCCCAGGCACAGGGGCAGAGGTCTGGTAGGCCTCCCCCACCAGCACCCCTGTCAATTAGGAAGAAACTCAAGGGACTGCTCTTTCATTCTGTTAGGAGGCCCCAGACAAGCCCCCTCTTGGTCAAAATGCATCCGGTGGTTCACGCAGGTAAGCTCCTAGTGCACAGATAAACCTGCCAAAACCACTGCTTCTGGCGGGCAGGGCTGGGAGCAAGAACTTCTCAGAGTGGGGCTGCTGCTGAGGCAGCTCTCAAGGGTCTGCCAGGATGGAGGGAGACTCAAAAGCCACATGTGGGTACAGACGGCCCACAGCAAAGGTCATGAAGACATCTGGAGAGACCTAACAACCCCTGAGGCCAGTTTTACCCTCTGAAATAACCCCTCATGGAAAAGGAAAGAAGGCAGGAGTCCTGGACAGAGAGCACTAAGCCACGGGTCACAGCTCGGCCGCCGAGAGGACAGGCGGGAAAGACAAAGGGACAGAGACAGGGGATGAGATGGACACCACTAGGCAAGCTCAGGACAAACCCGGCTTCAAGTTGGAGCACAAACACCCCTCCCAGGAGACAGTGGGCTTTGCGAATGTCCCATTGATGGGTTCGGTCCAACTTAGAGAACCAGGAACACCAGTGCCAGGGAGACAAACCGCAGTGGCACATGAAGATGCGCCCCGCAGAAGCCAGGGGATAAAATGTCTCGAGAAGGACAATCAAATGAAATAAAAGATGGGCTGGGACTGTGGGGCCAGCACTTGCCCCCAGAACATGGCTTCTGCACTTGGCTTTCAGTTTAGAGGTCTGCCCTATTGTGTTTGCAGTCCATCTTGGGTTGGAGAGACCAGCTCTTCAATAAGAGTTAGGAAGTCCAGTTGGAATGACACCTGAGCCCCAATCAGCACCAACTGTTTGCCAGAAGCACGGGGTTATTACAAAGGTCGACACTGGGCCATTAGCCTTGGTCAAGACTAGAGGAATTTTACAGAAGCCACTGAAGTTATCCTGAGTTTTATGCCTGCAGACTCTCGGCTCCCTTATCTCTTTAGTTTGGAGGAATTTATCTTGTTCTCCTCTGATAGCTTAATTCCAGAAATCAGGCAGGCAAAGGAAAGCAATCCTCTCTCCAAGCGCACCAGGGTCCACCCCTGACATATCAGGACACATTCTCTCAAGTTAAGAATTTGAGAAAACAGTAACAACGAGCTTGTAGGCAGCGGAGAGGTTAAAAGCACAATGCAGGTTAGCCATTAGAGACGCTGCAGGTGAGTTTTTGTTGTTTGCATGTTGCGGGGAGGGAGATGTGAAGGAACAGAGATATGGGGCCAAGTTCTCGGCCACCCGCAAAGTTTCAGGTTCCAAGAGGTCACTTTTTTCTTCTCTCCCACTTCAGTCGGCCCAGAGCAAAGCAAAGTCAGGCTGCTGGGTTGAATCAAAAACAAAACAAAAAAGCAAGCCAAGAGCTGAATCCTTGAAAAGGACCCATTAACCACAGATTCCTCTTCTAGAAAGAACATTTTATAGAAATGAGACTGACAGGCGTGACCACATTGTAAGTAGGCAGCCTCATTCCAGGAGCTGACTTTCCTTCTGGGGGGCCTGACCAAGCAGCCTCTATGTGGGGACTCTGGTGTTGGGGTGGCAGGCCCAGGGCTGCCTGTTACGATGCCCCTCTGGTAGCTCCCCAGCACATAAACAGAGAATTGCTCCAGAGCCAGGGAGGAACTGCCTCTCGTGTGCACAACACCCTCCTGAAGACCCATCCTCAAGGCCTTGCCAACCCCAAGGCCCAAGGACCAGGTCAGACAAGCCGGAGGCTGCGTCTGCCAGCACACGCCTGTGAGTCACGTGGTGGCTGCGGGGATGGCAGCTAGATGAGCCACTTCCTTTGTGTGCCGGTCCCCAGAGCCTAGCCCCTCGGAGGAGGCTCACCGAGGAGACTTTAAGAAGCCATCTGAGGAAGCCTTTGCTTATCACCTTCTTCAAGCAAGTGGGAGAGTGTGTGATGAGCAGTTCTCACAGAAGGCAGGGACTGCTCATTCAAGACATGGCATCTCCAGGCCCCACTGCTACCTTCTATCAGACATTCGTCACAGGACACGGTGTCTTGTTTGATCCTTGGGGTAACTCTGCCAAGTTCGTTCATCCAGTCAAGAGGCAGACTAGAAAATGAAGGCCCAGAATCGACCCCGGTCGGTCAGGACACAACAGGGCCAGACTCCAACTAGTCCAAACCCCGTGCTCTCTTCTCCACACACCTTCTGCTCAGAAGGTAAGTATCTCCTTCAAGCTGAGGCCAAGAGAGACCCAGCAGACTAGACCCCCCCCCCCCATGACCTGCTCCAGAAGCGCTGTGTCATCTGTCAAAGCTGGACCCCCCCCACCCTCCTGCTGTGGTGTATCTGCCAGCCTCTCAGGCCACCAACCCCAGCAGGGCTGCATCCAACACAGCCGGCTGGCAGGGGTGACCGTATGGCGGCAGGGGCGACAGAGTGCGGCCCTAGGGTAAGCCGCTGCCTCCGGGCCTCCCTGCAGACAGCAGGGCCTTTGTGTGCAGCCGGCTGGCGGGGCTCCCTGGCGGGCCCGAGCCTCCTGGCCGGCACATTCCTGCCTAAGTGGAATCGTCATATCTGCGGCTTCCTAGGCTGCCTGTCCTGTAGAAGTCTGCTTTATGCAGGGGCCACTGAAGCACTTCTGAGCGCCTCCCCGACACAGCGCTTTCCCTCTGGAAGACCTTAGAGGGTAGACAGCTTCACGGGAACAACAGTCACCAAGGCCAGGTAAAGGTGGAGAGAGGGTCCTAACCAGCCAAGCCAACAGGGAGCATCCCTCCAACTCCAGCCAGGGAGGAGGACCAGCGGTGAGCCCTGGAGGACGGGCACCAGGGTGGGAGTGGGAGAACTGGTTTCTGGGGCTGGTCTCTGGGGGCCTTTGGACAACAGTCAGTTAACATTTCTGGGCCTGTCCTTCTACTTGTGAGGCAGGAGGATCATCCTCAAATGTGAAGAGAATGATCAAATTCGACCCTTCTTTGCTTACCCAGAAAGGCTACTCAAGCCCCGAGAGGCAGGTGGACACTCACCCAGCCCTTGGTGACCAGCCACCCTGGGGCAGCCAGCACTGAGCAGCAGAGGTGGGACTAACGTGGAGCAAAGGGTTAAATCGTTCTCGGATTAGTTCAGGTCTGGAAAGAGAGCAGACCCTGCTGCCCCTCCCCCAGCAACACTGGGAGCTCATTAAAATACCAGAGTCACCAAAAGTGAACCAAACCTGGTATTCTAACTAATTAACATAGAAGAGAGTCCTTTTCTTCTCCTAGGGGAGATAACTGGCTCTCTAACTGGCTGGGTCTCCTGTGAAAATATAGGCAGTCTTTCCCACAGAGGGAGACCCCCAAATTCCCTGGGGCAGCCCCTGGTACCCTGTCCCCGAGAGCGGACACATGCCTTCAGTCTTCTGTCATCTTCCCAGCCTCAGATCATTCAGAGCCTTCTGCTTTTCACAGAATCCTTAGGAATGCGTCAACCACAAGGTAGGAAGACCCAGTAATGCCCAGGACAACAAATTAACCCAACGGGAAAGCCACGGTTGGGAGGGTGAACCTACCAAGTCACCACAACTTTAATTAAACCCAAGGCTGAGGATTAACACAAACAAAACTGGGCCCGGCAGTCTGGGCTGTGCCATAACCGTTTATTGACACACACCTGCCGTTTCCACAGGATTCGACCTCCGCAGGCTGTTCCGCGGCGACTTTCTACCACCCCAGGCCCCGGGGGCAACACCTTCTTCTAAACTCTCAAGACACCTGACACTTGCTGCAGTCATGTTGACACCAGGTATAGGTGGCATCTCATCCTGTTACACAGCTTTGGCCACAGATCTCTGTCTACAAACATGTCTGTCTCTCCACCCAGATTGTCAGCGCTTCCAGTGCCGGAGTAAGGTACTCAAGTATTCTGGCACTTTCCTTCTCCTACCTCCACAGCCTCATCTTGTGCCCATGGCCGACAGCGCTAATCTATCCCAGCATTCTCTGGCACAGACTTTCACATCCTTGCCAACACAGAGCTAGGCAAGGCAGTACTGATTGATCGGAGCTGACACTTAGAATAAAACCCATCTGCAATACTTAGTCCAATCGTTCTGAAGTAAGTGGGGGCACTTTTGCCCCCCAGGGAACATTCAGTAGCAATGTCTGGGGGCATTTTTGATTGTCACAACTGGAGAGGGAGGGTGCTATTGGAGTCGAGTGGGCAGAAGCCAGGATGCTGCTAAGCATCCCATAATAGTCAGGATATTATACTCAGGTCCCATCCCCACCCAGCCTGCAACAACAGAGTATCCAGCCCAAATGTCAGTGGTGCCAGTTTGAGAAACGCTGGCTTAGTCTAACAAATAGACAGAGAAACCATATAATTTATCATCCAAACTGGGGAGTTTCTGAAAGTAAGAGAGCAGTGTCAATACTAACTGCAAGACAGCAGGCATAAATCAGGACTTACAGGCAGACCAGAGCATTTAAGAGATGAAAGCAAGGGAGGCCCCCAGGAGAAGTCAAAGAGCTCCTCTCATAAAAGTCCCCAGACAAAGCCACCAACTCCCCTATTTGGCAGAATAAATGCCAGTATGTCAAAAGCCACAGCCAGCTCAGGGACGAAATCTTTTTCTAGTTCTCATTTAAAGAAAAAGCAAAAAGGAACCGTCTGGCTGTGTCTTTTAGGATGTGTGTGTCAGAGAACAGATTTGTGTTTCTCAAAGCCAGTGGGGCTGCGTGTACTAAGTAGAACACTCTCTCCAAAAGAGAGAAGCTGATTCTAACAACCTGAGGACCCCAGTGCTCCACTGTTATTACCTGACTTAGGGCAAGAACCAAAGACTCCTCCTGGGAACTTTCTTTACTGGTGAACCATCTTGTCATAACAGGGCTACTTCTGTTAATTAACTTCCTCCCTGTTGTCTCAAGAATGAGAAATCTGTTGCCAATTGCTTTGCTGGTCAACTATGTGCAACAAGACGGAACTTGGAAATGTCCCTGGTTAACATGGGGACTGAAGAGCTGCACCGAGTCCAGCATGAGGCAGAGAGTGGGTGAACACTTCTCAGTTTGAGGTTCAGAAAATACACGGACCCAGCACCTACACAGATCATTAAAGAGAAGCACTAAGACCCTAGGTTCCTCGTGCCTGCAGATGTATTTCCTATCCCTGTTCTCCAAAAGATGAAAACACCCACCCGTTTGCCCTCATAATTTGAGGCAGCTCCTTGGTTCCTGTCAAGGCCATTTCATTACAGCCAAGACTTCCTGCTCAACACAAAGGAAAGCTCCAGTCCTCTGCAAGTTCCCTTTTCCTTTTTCCCCCAACTGTCTCCAACCTATAGAGCTGACTTTTGTCCCTCAAAATTATCATGGTTGAACACATATAACTTGGGCAAATCTCTTTGGGAAGAAGTCCCACAGGTTGTTAGAAAAAAGGCTAGCAGTCTAATTTCAGAAATTCCAATTCCTGGAGCCATGCTATGGTATATCACTACGTTGTTCTTATCATAATGGCTTGATGAGAAGTGAAAAAGCCCACTTGCTAGAAAAAAACCTTTTGGGTTCAGGATCCAAGTGTGGGAACAGCTCTAAGCAGTGCAGAGCTCAAGAAGACTCCAGCCTGCAAGAGGCCAATTATGAGAGCCAGGAGAAAACTGACTCATAACCTCTGGAGACAGACTCAGGCTCTTCTGGAATCCCACAGAATGTTCTCCCACCAGACTCTTCTAGTTAGCACTCTGAAACCGACATCCTACTTTAAAACTAAAAGGCTGGCTTCCTCAAGGAATTTTGATAGACGTGAACAAGAGCCAAAGGGGAGGTCAAACTTGTACATCCTACATAATTCACCAAGTTTGGGGATGAAACACGTTCCACAGCACTGTGTGGAGGGTACAAGACAGGCCCACATGTTGCCATTTTAAACCACTAAACCAGGGATAAAGTTAATGCAAGACTTATCACCACCACTGCCTGGATTGACTATTAAGTTTAAAGAAAAAAAAAAAAAAAAACAGGATGCCCATGTAATAAGACATGAAAAACCACTATCAATATAAGATATGAGAACATAACCCTATGCTAAATAGTTGACTAAGCTTTGAGAATATAAAAGCAACATGAGCCTGGTTCACACCTGGTAATAACAAAGTATTACCAGGGTTAGCCCAGACATCCTCCCTAGCTGGCAGTAACACTTCAGTCACATCTTTAACAAAAGAGTAGAAACTGGTCAGCTATTGCAAGGCAGATGAAACAGGCATGGTGATTTGAATCAAAAAGGTCTATTGGAGAAATATAAGGAGTTCCATGCAGCCAAGAAGTTGGAGAGGTAGGCAGCAGGCCAATTAAAAAAGGGACAGTGTAAGATGACTCAGGTTCCAGGCTTGGGTGATTGGGTGGATGGAGAAATACCATCTGGGAGCAGTGGGCTGGCGGCAATCAACTAAGAGAGCTGGTCCTCAGCTGGAAAGTGATGGCAAAGCCACTCAAGTGGGTGGGGCCACAGTACAGAGGATGAGACCTTGAGGAGCAACAGGTGTTAACAGGGGAGAAGACGTGAATGGGGCTGAAGAGATTAGGGAACCATAAAATCACAGGAAGGAAGGGCTTTCAAAAGGAAGTGGTCAAGACTGTCCAATCCTAGGAGAAGTTAAGTAAGATAAGAACCCAGAGCTCCACAGAAGGGAGGGTGGCCTTTACCAGACAGTCTGGGCGGGCAGCAAATGATGCGCAGGGGCAGGAGTATCGCTAAGAAGTGCTTAATGGAGGCAGGGAGCGTGGATACTTCCTCTAAAGAGTTTCACTGTGACGGAGGAGAGCAGAGACAACCCACAGAGGGCACAGAATCCAGAAGAGACTTTGTTTTTTTTCAAAGATGTAAAAACTCACACATGTTTCCAAATTGTGGAGATGAGAGTAAGAGGTTAAAATCATGGAGGAAAGGGAATAACAGGTAGAAGAGGCAGCCTGGAAGCCAGAGGATGGGCACAGGAGCTCTTGATCAGAATGAGAAGTTGGGAAAATAATTAGGAAAGGCACTTTTTTTTTTTTAAAGCTTCTACAATATTCTATCAACATATAAACATCTCCTTTGACAGTCACCAGCCTTGGCTCTCATGAAATGGCTTACAGACTTTGATGCACAGCCCCCTCACCAGTACCACTGATACCAATCCACAGGATCACCAGGGCAATGAACATGAAGGAGCACCTGCAAAGTTACCAATGAGGCTGCAGCTAAGGACAGACCCTTGGAAGGCTGAGGGACTCACCTTGCATCATACTCCTATAGGCGGTGTCTGTGATAGCGTAAATGTGGGGGGGCATCTCATGCCTCTTCTTGCCCTTGTACATTTCCACGATCTCTTCAGAATAGATGGGCAGGTTCTTATAGGGGTTGATGACCACACAGAACAGGCCTGAATAGGTCTGAAAAGAGTGACAAATGGGAATGGGTTAGGAAGTTTAACTCACAAAGTCATGGAAACTGTGGCAAAATGCCTGCTGCCTCCAAGGATCCCAAGTCAGCCTGATGTGAAAGCACCTCCTGGAGCCCCTGGTTTTCCAGGTCCTGCTCCAGCAGACCTGCTGAGGCATGGGGGCACCACCAGCATTTCTGCTCTTTCAGTGGGGGGCCTCCCCTGACTGCAAGACTGCTGCCAGCCGTGTGTGTCAACAAGCATGGGCTTTGGGCAAGATACGGGGCGAGCTCCATGGACAGTAAGAGTCCAGTCATGAAACTGAGATGTAAGGACAATAAGAGCCGTGTCTGCCTTCATGAGAAAGGGAAAAGGATGAAGGGGAAAAGGATGAAAGGGAAAAGGATGCGGCTGCAGCAAGCCCACTGTGTGAAGATACAAATTATTCCATCCTGAAGGACTTTCCAAGATAGTCAAGCCGAAACTTTTCCAGCATTGGGAAAGACTCATTATGCTCCTCAACCATCTACATCCTTTGTGGGAGAGTAGATCACTGATAGATACCCCCTCCCTGGAATCTTCCAGAGACACTCACATGAAGATCTCTTTAAAAAAAAACACCAAAACTTAAAGACCACCGTCCTACTGTTCGCCATGAGCTTTCTCCAAGACTCGGGTCTCCTCTGAAGAGGAACTCAATTCGTCAGCGCTCACAGTGAGACTCCTGGGAACACACCTGACACCCCAAGTCTGAGTTCACCATGTTAAATCAGACCCCAGAGTCAAATCCCAACAAAGGCAAGTTTCTTAACTGCCCCCTCCACTTCTCAATCTGTAAGATGGGCACATGCAGGCTCGCTGATCCTCATTGTGTGAGGGGCTCAGAATAGTTCAGGGAAGCAGTTTCCAGTGGCAACAGTCTAGGCAGACCTGTCTTTCTTTGTTGTCTTCTTTTTCTAGTAATTTCCCTGCTATTTTTTTTTCTTCCAGGACCCCCCCCCCCTCACTCCCTGCAAAACACACACAAAAAAGTATTCTAATACCTGGATAAGACTCCCAAGACCACCTAGGGGACATGGGTACTCACTGAGGGACACAGCTCTCTTTAGGCAGCTGGACCAACACAAGCACCTTCTCCCAAGAAAAACAGGCCAGAGGTCCCAAAGAAGCCAGACGAAGCGAGGTCCACAAGCCATGACTCACACACACCTGCAGCCCCCGACTCTGTTGAGTGACAGCTGAAGACCGCGGGGCAGGTTCCCGGCAGAGTTGGGAGCAGACCCAGGTCCCACAACCCCCCTCCCCACCCCCAGCCAGTGCAGACCTCCTTGGCTGTGGAGGCCAACTCTCCAAGCTCCTCATATCTTTTTGTTTCCCTCGCTACAAGTGCCCTTGACCCTCACTGTCCACAGTGTTGCCTCTGGATCCACAGCAGCCCACATCCGAGGGGCTGTGGATGTATCAGTCCATTCCCTTCCACTCCTGCCTTCTCCAGTCTCGCCAAAAATGAGAGTGGATCTTGTAGCTAAATCCAAACACAGGATCCACATGGGAACGGGTCGTGAGGACAAAGCCCGTTCCCAGCACTGGCCAAGGGCTACAGGTCTTGAACTTTCCAAGCAGCAGTTAGGCTGAAAGCAGAACTCCAGAGGGACCCAACAACCTCGCGCTGGCCCGCATGCAAAAGAGCAGCTGAGCTTGGGACATGAACAAGTGTGTTTGGCTGCCTCTTCTGCTTGGAGGAGGGGATGCAACGCCCTTAATTTCCTTTCTTCCTGGGATAATCAGTCAATTGTTTTCCTTCCAACTACTCTTTTCAGGAGGGACCAGGAAAGCTCTAAAGAAAAGCCGTCTGCACATGGTATCAGCAAGCTCTGGCTCGGGTACTACGAGAAGACAGGAGTGCCTTGGGGAACCTCTGGTTTTCCCTCCACTACTGTTGGGTGGGGAGGAGATGGCAGACCAGGCAGCAGCCAAGTCATCCCAGGAGCTCAGAAACAAGTGCGCTTTGTTCCTGGGGTTTGAGAAAACCCACACTCTAGGAAATCCAGCCTGATGAAAGTGAAGGACACGTGGCCACACATTTAGGGCACGCCATGGGGCCAGATGTTTGAAAACAGCTGGTGGTGACAGCAGAAGGAGCCTGGGGTTTACTAGGACAAGTCGTTCTGACAGCTGGGTGGGCAGATGGTCCTGAGGGGGGTTCAAGAGGACCTCAAAATTCTCAGGGCTAATCCCATCAAATCAGTGAACTATCAAACTAAGCCCCATGGAATGAGCACTGCTGCTCAGGTGGGAGGCAGGGGGCTGTACCTCGAGCCCATGGCTCTGGTAGCCCGTGGAGGCAGACATTGAGCAAGTGGCTCTGTTCCCACCCGGCCACGCCAGGGAGCTGCTCCATTCACGAGCCACAGAGGCTCTTTGTGCCCAACCGCCCCCTGTCCCCAGGCCTCCCCCCACTGAAGAAACAGACAGAGCAGCTGTGGCGCAGAATTACCCCACGCCGCCCACAACGCCAGGCAAACACACCACACAAAGGCTCCCAGGGTCGCAATTTGGAACCTTGTGTGCAGGGGGCGGGGGGGGGGGGGGGGGGGGGGGGGGGGCGGGCCTGTGAATGAGGTGGCGCCCCCTTGCCCAGGCAGCCCACCAAGCAGCTTTGATCTTCCCGAAAGCCTGCACCTGCTGGAGTCTCCATTAGGGCAAATGCACAGACAATCAGCTTCCTTCTGGTGAGGATGCTGAGGAGGAGGCCAGCCAGATGGAGGCAGGAGGGTCTGTGCCCGGGAGAGGCCAGCAAAGATGCAAAAATAGGAGTTAACGCCTGATGCCTACAACTGAAGAGTTTCAGAAAAAAGGCTCAGATTCTACTCCTGAGCTTATAGACGTGGGTCCATGCCTGCCTAGAGAGCAAAACACATGCTCTGGGAGATGAAGCAACTAACATACTTTCATAACTAATGTTCCCATTTGCAGTATGCTGATAGGCAAGTGAGGCCACCAATTTGTTTCATACTCAGCGGTTCTCTAACAGGACCCAAGCTTAACTGCAACACACAAAAGGCCAAGCAGAGGGTCGGAGTTACCTTCGCCTACAACAAATGGCAGCAGCTACAGAGCCCAAGCCAGAATGAGCCCAGGATTGGCTGGTGCTTTACAACATTCTCACAACTCCTTGCAGGTGGGGAAGTGAGGGCCCACATAGCCATGTCAAATGTTTGGGGAGGGCCAAGATGCAAACCATGTCCTCGAGGCTCCAATTCGCATGACTTGAATCACTCTGCTTTACTGAGTAGGACCACTTCTTAGAGGCCAGCAGAGTGGTTCTAACATAAGTCACCAAGGATACCAAACGGAGAGTCCCCTGCCCAGACAATAGCACTTATTCCCATCCTCCCTCCATAGACAAGGAATGCTTCCTTAAGGCCATTTGTTTCTCTGCAAGTCACTAATTCTGAATTTCAACATTAATACCCCAAGAGAAGGGGGCTTTAATTTGGTCCATACAATATTTTCATCAAGAACTCCTGACTTCCAATCTCAGGTCTGCCAACACCTGGCCGTGTGTGTAAATCCCTTGCCCTCTCTAGGCCTCAATCCTTCCCACCTGCCATATTACATATTAGAAAGCTGGGAGAAGCTGGTCCATTAAGGACTTTTCCACTTAGACAGGTCAATGTATCTCCTTATCCTACCAACTGCGAACACTGCCCGCTAATGTAGATAAGTCCTGGAACCACCCACTCGTGCAGAGCCCCCGCCTACTTATGTAGATAATCCTGGGACCGCCCACCCACGCAGAGCCCCGCCCACTTACGTAGATGAGCCCTGAGTAGTAGCGCTCCTTGAGGTTGTGAAGCACGGAGGCTTCGTTGAGGCACGTGAGCTCCGCCATGTCTTCCACTTTGGAGAACTTGGGTGGATTCATCTTCTGGATATCATCCTTGTTTACCTTCACCTTCTTCCCGTTCTCCACCAGCTCCACAATGGCCTCCTCACCCATCTCTTCCTTGAGGCTGGCGGGCTCAAAGCCACTCTTGTCAGAAGGCACCCATACCAACTTCTTGGCAGCCCAGTCGGCTTGGGCCAGGGGGTTATTGATGAAGTTTTTATCCACATAGAGATACTTATCGGCAGCTTGCTGCGCCATGGTGACTTACAGCCAGGACCTAAGGGAGAAAAAAAGGATAAAAGGTTAGCTGTGCACCACACCAGCCACATAAAGATTACTCATCTCATATCTTTGCAAACTGTACAGCATTATAATAAGTAAATTATAGATAACCAGGTTGTACAATTTGTCAAAATTTTCTCACTCTCTACTTGGCTGGAGAAAGATGTATGTTGCTAAAGAAAAAAGTGATCAAGGATTCTGTAAGGAATTAATGGTAAGATGTATCCTAGGGTAAATGCATAATCAAATCTATAAACAATTGTGCCAAACGATGAGCATAATAAGAATCTTGGACATATGTAATTATAGTCACACTAGGCTACACCTACTAAGGCCAGGAAAGTGACCACACAGTTTAAGAAGACTTCCAACAACAACAGATTTCTAGTTAGCCCAAAACATACAACTGACTCCAAGTGCACAGAGTGTAAGTCTCCAGTTTAAAAAACTTTCTTATTTCATGGAGTCAACCAAGAGAAGAAAACACAACACCAGTATATTGCCAACAGATTTTAATTCCATTGCCCCAAGAAATAAGGTGAAAAGGAAAGAAGTCAGGTTCCAGGAAACGTGGAGAGTAAGTAACGACTGCTTCCCTTTTGGGGCCTAATGTGAAAACTTAACCCTCACAAATTCATAGCCCAGGAGAACTTAAGCCCATGTATGTTTGCTTTTTCTGAAGCTCATTTGCAAAACAAAGAAGATAAAATAAGAACCCCTCACATCTGAGTGGTTTTATAGTTTATGAAATACTATCACACACACTTCTCTATCTCAGAAGATCCTCATCCTAACAACTCTGTAAGCTGGATAAGGTAAGTGTTATTATCCCATTTTACAGATGGGGAAACACAAGCTCTGGAGGTAAGGGGCTTTGTGCAAAGTTACCTAGGAAGGACTCATGCTCCCTGGTCTAACTCCTGCTTCCCACGGCCTAACCACAGTACTTATTCCTGCTCAGAGGCTCAGCTGGGATCAGCTGGGAGGACAGCTGTTTTGAGTGAATCAAAAACAGGACTTAGAAGCCCTGATCTAGAACAGAACCACCTGAGGAATAGCCCAGAAGCTCACTGCCTAGCTTACTACACAGATAGGTTTTTCCCTTGTGAGATCAAGACCCCCACCCCAGGTCTAGGAAGCCAGGAGGACCCCAGATCCACATCTAGAGTCACACAGTCTTTCATGCTTCCAGGTCTCAGCAGGAACTGGAATGCCAGGGAGGCTTGAAATGGAGAAAACAAAAGGAAAAGTCTGGGCCATCCAGGCCTTCTTATCTGGGCTCATTAAATGGTTTCCAGATCAAGGCTGAGGGGCTCCCTTGGACTTGCTCCAGGAGAGGCTGTTTTCCAGGAAATCTGCTAGCTCCCCACCACCCCCACCCCCAACAAAGAGAAGACAAGTCCAAGGAGCAGAGCCTGGCAACCTCCCCAGCAAGCTCAGTCAGTGGCTTTGTTTACATTCCCAGCAAACCCCGGCAGCCCCTCTCAGGGGACCAAGGGGCACCATCCACCTGCAAGGACCACCCCCAGAAGAAGCAAGCAGAGCCCAGAGTTAGGCAGCAGCGAACAATGCAGGAATGGGAGGACTGCAAACCACCTGGCTAGCCTCATCTTGTCTGTGGGGCTGGAGGATGGGGGGCTGACAGGCCCACTTCCAGCTGTCCTTGCTTCTACACTGGCCAGTCCATTCAAGCAAATCAGAGGTTTCTCTCTGCCAGAGCAAATACCAATTGTCCTCTGCCTCTCTGCTGTCCATCTGACCACAGGCCAGTCGTCCTCCACAAAACCCTAGCAATCAGCCTCCCCAAACCAACCTCCCCATCACATCACCATGAGGCTCAAGAACCTGCAACAATCACTGGGCACAGGCCTCACTGGCTGCTGGTTCTTAGCCTTTTCTCAGCCCTCAAATAGGTAAGGGATGAGACTGTCTCCCACCAATATGCAAACAGGGATTCACTTCAACCCTTTCCCCCCAACCCCAAGCCCACTGCTTGTTAAAGAGTTCCACCAATCCAGCCCAGTGAAGGGGGAACCATTAAGTACCTACCCACCAACATCGAGCTCAGTTTATTCACAACCTCACTTAACCATCAATCACCCTGGGGAAAAAAAACCTCTTAGTACCCCCATTTTACAAATGAGGAAACAGCCCAGAGAGGGCAAGTCACTCACCCACAGTTGCCCAACCTCATCATGAGCTAACCCAGATCCGCCTGATCCCTAGGTTTGGGCTCTTCCCAATACACTTGTGCTTGGGGTCTTGCAAAAGAAATCCGTCCAACATTTTAGTGGGGCTAAAACTGGCAGTAAATTAAGTAGAATACCAGGAGTACAGGGGGACACATTCCACAACATTCATCAGATATCTACTGGGCGTTAGCAGGCAGGTGGGGAGGCTGAGAATGAGCCTTCCTATGTGGACCGTGTAGCCTGTCAAAAACAGAGCAGGTTGAAACAGCATTCTCGTTCCCTAGGCCTGTGACTTTCAACAGCCAGCAGCCCATCAGTGATGGCAGAATGACTCCTGGCTCTCATCAAACTCCAGTTCACCCCAGCAATTCCAACCCTGGGGCAGCAACAAGCCAGCTACCTAGGCTGCAGGCTGTGGGCACATGACCTTCCCTGGGAATGTGGGTAAACTGGCCTTTCTTCAGTGAGCCTGGAGGCCACGAACTTACAGCAGGCAGCAGAGAACGACTCCACCCAACCCCTCCACCTTAAGCTCCTGGTTCTGCCCTACCTTCAGGCCTCAGTGGGAGGGCAGGGGGCAGGTATAGGTTTGCACTGTCTACCTCTGACAGCCATCAGAGACCTGCAGGCCAAGCATACACTTCCTGTAAGAGAGAGGGGTACACCCCGCGCCCTCAGACCTCAGCCTCCAAGGGGGGCCAAGCCCCCATGAATGGTGAGCTTGAGGAGGCCCCACTGGCCTCAGCACCTCAGAAGTTTTTATCACTCCTGCTTGGCCAGGCCAAGGACAGAGCTGTTTGGTTTCAGCAACTCTGCTGGAATGATATGCATTACCAGCAGAGCCAAGATCAATACATGGGCCTGACCGGTGGGGAGGGCCGCAGAGGTCATGATAAACAATGGAGTTTCTATTCAAGCCCTCCCACTTAGACCTGGAAGGGAACCTGCACATCTGAGGATTTAGGGGGGGATGGGACTGCAGCTGAGCTCCTGTTTTCACCTGTGTTAGGTGGAGGCTCCTGGGCCCCAGTGCCCAGAGGGGGAGCCAGCTGCAGACAGGTTAACACTCACCTCTAAGGATGCAGCTGGAGCAAGCCACCCCTGTCCAGAGCCATGAGCAGTGAAATAAGGACTGTTACAGAAAGGACGCTAGGGAGGGACTGCCTCATGGCAGCAGCCAGCACACTGCCATTTATTTCTCCCTGCCCTGTCCTGGGACCATGCTAAATGACCTCTGAAATTTTTTTAAAACTCCATGGAACAGAACAGTTTACAGAATGAAAGAAAAATATATCCCTTCCCCCACTTAAATTCCTGACATTGTCCCCACAAAAATTAGTTTTCTGTTTTAATGGTCCCTTCTAGTCCTGGTTCACAGAAACACTTGGTTTTTAATTGTCACAGGCAGAGCAGGGAATTCCACATTTTGTATTTTCCCTTCTGACTCTGACCACTTCCCCACAGCGCCCCACAGAGCCTGCTTGTTGATGACTTTTATCCAAATGCTTCATTGTTACAGGTGATGACACAGAAGCTCTGAGAGGGAAGTAACCACCCCTTCACACAGCTGGGGGAGTAAGGACTTGGACTTAGGACCTCTGACTCCAAAGCCTTACTGGCAACACTTTTAATGGCTGCATAATATTTCAAAGTGGTGGGGGGGGGGGGGTTGTTGTTGTTGTTTTTAAGGAAAAAAAGAAAACCACCACTTACTAGGTTTTTCCTCTTATCTATTGGACCACCTTGAGATAAATTCTCAAATGGACTTATGTGAGCCGAGGAACATCCAAGTGTTTTTATGGTCGCCAGATGTATTATCAACATGTTTTCCACAAGAGTAGACTGATGTGCTCGGCCACTTAGGGTACTCACACGCAGCATGCACACCAGCGCTAAGAGAACTGTCTGCAGGAAAGAGTCAGATTAGGGAACCTAAGAAGTCCTGGGAAGCAGCAGGACCAGGCCAGCAAGGGGTTAAGGAGAAAGGAGGCGGCTCTGGCGCACTGCGGATCGGATCAGGCCGAGGCCAGCCCTTCCCAGGCCGGCTTCCTGCGGGTGCCAGTCCAGCTCCAAGAAACCCAAGGAGTTGCCTTTTTAGGCCATAATCGAGAGGACACAACCAGAGGCTAAATTAGGATTCTCAGGAAATGATGAAACTGAAAGTAAATAGGTTGACCAAAAACCTCTGCTTTCAACCCAAAATGTCATTCCTCGATTATTTGCCTTCTCCCCTTCCCCCTAAAGACCCATTTGGATCTATTACTCCTTCCTGTTTTCCCAAGGAACCCTTTCTCTCCCTCCTTCCCTCCCTCCCTCCAGCTGGTTCTCTTTTTGTTTTACTTGTTTGTGTGTTTGCTAGGAAAAGAAACTGCCTGCCCCTTGAAGACAGAATTTATTGTACTAGGACAGATCAGTGGTCCAAACACAGTGAACTTTTCCATTCCTAGACAGTAGGATTTATGTAAGCCTTCCATGGACCAAGTTCTAGGCTTGAGCTTTCAAAGTCATCGCAATTCATCTGAAAGCTACCATCTTAACTCACTGTAAAGTACTGCAGGCCTGCTACTAAGGTCTTCATTTTCTCAAGCCTCATAATCATTTCATAAGGGGTATGTTACCATAGGGCTTCCCAGGTGGTGCTAGTGGTGAAGAATCCATCTCCAATGCAGGAGAGAGTCGGGTTTGGTCCCTGGGTCGGAAAGACACCCTAGAGGAGGGCATGGCAACCCACTCCAGTATTCTTGCCTGGAGAACTCCATGGACAGAGGAGCCTGGTGGGCTACAGTCCATGGGGTCACAAAGAGCCGGACACGACTGAAGCGACTGAACACACACGCATGTGCATCATAATGGTCATTTGATGGTGGGGGAAGTGAGGTTGAGACAAGGCACAAAACCCAAGTTCAAACTCAGAGCCACTCAGCAGCAATGCCCTGCTCAGCTGCTACTCAGACTGCCCCTCCCGGGAGCTCTCTGGGGAGAACATGACCTGAGAACCCACCCTGGGGAAGCAAACCAGTAAAACAGACATTATTACCAACTCAAGGCTGCAAGCCCCATCTCTCCCACCTTAAATTGGTGGAGCTAAAAGTAAGATGAAGGCCTTGGAGGAGCCATTCAAATTCTCTAAGCCAAGGTTCCAGTTCAGAGACCCAGGCAGCCTCAACCCAGACCAGAGTCCTGTTCCAGCTTAGTCACCGATGTCTGCAAGCAGGCCCCTTGGATTTCTTTCAATCCCCACCCACATCCCAGAGAACACCGGTAAACAGGCCCCTTCTCTTTCTCCTTATAGCCACTGCTGAGTGAAGGAAGGGTCTGTGAAAGTAGCTGCTGAAATAATACAGAAATTTTCCAACCCACGAGATTTATTCAATCAACTAATACATACTGAGGCTCTACGTGCAAAAATATTGTGACAAAGGTGCAAAGGACCCAAGGAGCTTTAATGTAGTGAGATGACAGGACAGACATGTACCACTCGGAACAGTGCCAATCTGAGACTTTACAGAGTACAGAGTGGATAGACAGTGAGCTCCCTGGTTTTCTCTCCCTTTCACTGCTGTGATGACGTCACTCAGCCGTGTCCGACTCTTTGCGACCCCGTAGATTGTAGCCTACCATGCTCCTCCGTCCATGGGATTTTCCAGGCAAGAGTACTGCAGTGGGTTGCCATCTCCTTCTCCAGAGGATCTTCCCAACCCAGGGATTGAACCCATGTCTCCCGCATCGTAGGCAGACACTTTACCGTCTGAGCTACGAGGGAAGTCCAGCATCAAATATGGTGATCGTCTAAAAGACAGGTTGGTCATATGGATGAAGAGGACGTAGAGCCAGTCCTCTGAATCTGCGGATTCCACCACCATGGATCAAGACTCCGTGAAGGAAGACAGAGGAACAGCAACTTGTTTACAGGAAAAGAGAAAGAGGTAAGTCATTGGAAAACTTGGAAGCTCAAGGGAGTTTCATGGAGGAGATAACATTCAAGCTGGATTGTGGCAGATGGGTAAAATATTGATGGGGGAGGGGAGAGGTCAGAAAGTATTCCAGGCCAAGGGAGAAGAAGGTATAGTTTCACATGAACTGTGAAATTATGTGACCACATAAGGCAGGGCTTCTCAGCCTCAGGACTGTGAACATTTTGGGCCCGATAATTCTTTGCTGCGAGGGCTGTCCTGTGCATTGGAAGATGTTTAGTAGCATCTATGACCTATACACACTAGATGCCAGGGGAACTTGGTCCCCAGTTTTGACACCAAAGATATCTCCAGACATTGCCAAAGGTAGGGAGCGGTGGAGGGGGACTACCCCCAGTTGAGAACTGCTGAGTTAAGGGATAAACATGAATAAATGTTGCATCAAGGACCCAGACCTCTCCTTGGTAAACTTTCTCCCAACTCTTAAGTGCACAAGCCAACTTTTCCTTGAAACTGAAGTCCTCAGCAAAATGATTCCCAGGATCCAAACAATTACCATCATAGATGGCATCATCACCAAGGAAGGACGGTCCCTTTTAATACACTGTAAATTAAGGGATATGACCACTACTGGACTGTACTTTAAAGGCTCCTAAATGCCCAATTAAAAAAAGAAAAAACTCAGGCAACAGAGGCTGAGGTGTCAGTACCCACCCTGGCAGGACACAAATCTCCCTTGGAGTCTCCAGCATGGCAGTTCAGCCCGTGACTCATAAGCAAAGTTCACCAGCATCAGGAGGCCCAGGTAATTAACAGAAGACAGGAAGCCAGCCATGCTGGGGAGCGCTCCCAGGGCTGGGCCAGCTCACTCCATCACATCCTGGGAAATCCACCAAATGCTATTTATTGGATGGTTTTGGCAAATCAGGATCAGTCCCAGGGATGATACCCAGGGTGAATGTTTCCCACCCACCACAGGGATATCTCCACCTGGAGGAACCACAACCATCATCACACCTGAACTCTCCCCAAATCTGCACTCCCTTCTGGGTCTCCATCTCTGGGTAAGACGCTGGCCCTCTGGCCACCCAAGACAGTCACTGTAAACTCTTCCCTGGTGGATGAGCAGGCCCTCTGCCAACCTCATGACCGGCACCCCTTCCTTCCAGACCGTGCCTGCCTCCCCTCCTTTCTGGGCTGTCATAGCCGCCTCCTTACTGGCTCTTCTTCCCCTGAGTCTTCTACCTCCTTCAAATCCAGCCTCCTCACTGCCTTCATGATGACTCAGCAGCTCCATCTCTATGCATGCTCCCTTCTTATTTTATTGATATTACTCGCCCATTCAAAATAGTTCAAGACTTTCCTAGAATCTAATCATCTTTGCACAGTGAGTAGACCCCTTGTGATCCCCATTAATCTCCCCCATGCTCCCAGCCCTTCTCCCCCATATGCCCTTTCTCACTCAGCCTAAGCCATTCCCAGCTCCTCAGAAACAATTCCTACACATCCCACTCAGCTTACGCCTCCAGGCCTTTGAAGAAGAGGTGCCCTCTGCACCAGGAACCCTCTCTCAAATAGCTCCATGCTCCGTTCTCTGCTGAGATATACTTCCCTCGTGTCCCTCCTTTCTGGGCTCTGTCCCTGTCTCCACTGCAGTAAACAAGCAGCTAGACCATCATGAGGATGGGGACCAGCTTTCGTTCATCTCAATTTCAAACAGCGCAAGGCCCAATTCTGGGCAGGTGCTCAATTAAAGTTTCCAGAATGAATGAACATGAAACAAGGTGAAGAGGAGGCAGGAGTAATGGGGAAGGTTTCAAGGTGGCTGGAGAATCCCCTTGAGCTGTGTAAAGAAGCCAGAGAGTAAGAGAGCTGAAGTGACAGGGAAAGCCAAGCTGCAAGCACACATCAGGGTCACAGCTACCTAATCTGTTACAAAACCCAAGCCATTTGTGGACTAATTTTTATATTCTTCCCAAACAAAAAGGGAAAGAAAGCATTTCAGGGCTTTCAGTCCACAAAGAGAGAGTACTAAAGCTAAGTTACTGTTCCCCAAGAAGCTCTGCATACAGTTGAATAAACCATCACAGTTTTCTGGAACCACGTAGCACCCCCTGATTAACCAAAGTGGAGGTGCCTACCATCTACCACCAGAGGTAGCAGAAAGGACTTCAGTTGGGGTGGCGTGGCCTCTACCCTCATGGGGACCCAGGAAAAGGCCTGAGTCACCCTTCCTGCCTCTCTCGGCCCTCGGTCTGCATCTGCTGAGCAAACGCTGTAGGCATGTTCTCTGGTACCAATTCAGACAGAGACAGGACTTGGAGAAACCACTGCCACGCAGGGCACCAACTCTGCAGATCCTGAGATGTGTTTATAATGCACTGTGATGGAATGCACTGGAATGGGCGCGAACTTGGAGCCAGATAGCCCTGGGTCTGAATCCTCCAGTTGTCACTCCTGTGATCTTGAAGCTGTGAACACCTCAATTTCCTCACTTTAGAAAGAGGAAAAATATACTGACCATGGACAATTGGAGGAACTGTAACTCAACTCCCGAGCAAAGAAAACACTCTGACACTTACTAGGAACTCCCCTCCTAACTCCTCTATCTTGTCCTCTTGATCTGATTAATCCTAATCCTTCCTGGAAAGATATCGGGGCTTACGAAAACCTTGCAGAAGCTTGGTGACTCTCTCTGGGTTACGCTAGTCCACAGAGAACATAGTACAATCTGGTGACCCCCAGACAGTGACTGCATGAGGGGACCGGGCAGGTTGGAAATGCTCCGCCCCATGGCCCTCCTGCTGAGAGGCATTGGACACCCAGATTCTGAGATGCCTGCAGTAAGGAAGCCCACTGCATTTTGTCCCCTCGGGCTTTGTTGTTATTGCTGTTGTTGTTTAGTCCTGTATCCTTCAAGAAAAATATGTCTCAGTGCTGGCCTGGGATATGCTGGTCTGGGGGGATGTGTGCACGAGGCAGGTGGCAGAAGAGCTGGCCTTTGAGTCTGGCGTGGCCCTGACCAGCTGGGTGTGACCCTGTGGACATCACTTTGCTGGGCAGCTGTGATCAGGCTCAAACAAGATAGTGGACACAGAAGCCTCCCAGTATAAACAGGGCAATTCAGCCTCTCCGCCACCCAGGGCCACCCTCACAGCAGCCCCCCACCCTGAGGTGCCTGCTCACTCTCCCCAGGCTATGAAGTGGGGAGGGGCCCCTCCCCTCCCCGCCTCAGGAATGTTGTTTGCTTACAGAAGAAGCTGGGACTTGTTTCCATTAGCAGTATTCCAAGCCAGGCCTGTGTTGATGCTCAGCAGATAAGAAAACCAGACCAGAGACAGGCCAGAGAGGAATTTAGCACCAGAGCCCCAGAACCCTCCCCCTTTGACCTTCTCTCCTCAGAGGCCATCTGGAGGGGACTCCCAGGACTCCTGAGTTCCCCAGGGAACACCAAGACGCAGGGCCTGCACCCAAGGGACCCAGACCCTCAACAGTGGCACCAGAAAGGAGTATGTAGATGCCCTCCTCCTGAGTGAGGAAAGGGGGTGGGGGCGGGGGCGGGGGAGGGAGTAGAGATAGGCAGTGGGGGCAGGGGATGCACAGTTGCTCACCAGTATCTTATCAGCCATTGAGGAATGTGGACTTTATTCTAGAGCAAGGGGAAGCGGGAGAGGGTGACATCATCAGATTTGTATTTTAAAGAGATCACCTTCCCTGACCTCCATTTAAGAGGGCAGCAAGAGAAGTCAGCAGTTGAAAAAATGCCATGGACCAGCCAGGAGAGGGGCTTCCAACCTGAGAGAAGGCTGGGGAGAAAGGGACCCCAGGCCACATGAGGGGGACAAAGGGAGGTGACCTCACCCTGTGAGCTACCACTTGGAACAGCCCGGCTGGGGGGGGCGGGGGGACCTTGGCAGCCCTGCCCAGCTCCATCAGTTCGTCCTAAGTGAGAGGTGGCCCAGAATCCCAGGATCTCTGCAGTGAGTGTTACTAAAGTATCCTGGGCATAGATCTGTATCAGGTGTCACAGAGACCAATGCAACCAGGTGAGTCTCCACCGAGATCCCATCCTGTCCTCAGGGCCATGAGGTCCATTTTTAATGAATGAATCAAACGGCTAATCAGGGCAGAAGCAGTTGGTGCTTAAAGACAACTCCACTGTTAAGAATCTCAGGGACTGCCCTGGTGGTCCAGTGGCTAAGACGCCAAGCTCGCAATGCAAGGGGCCTGGGTTTGATCCCTGGTCAGGGAACCAGATCCCACATCAGTTCAGTTCAGTTCAGTCGCTCATGCTGCAACTTAAATAAAATAAAAAGAATTTCCACCATTCAGAATGACAGCCCTTCTCACCTAAAGAGAAAGATCCCCATGACCTTGACAGCTTAACCAACTCCCTCAACCAATGCCTCCATTTTTCCAGCCCCATCTGTCTTGTCCCCTGCCAGACACTCATTCTAACCATGGCTCCCCAGAGGACAGTCTTCGCACCATCACAACCCTCCACTCACCCAAGTAGCCTTTCCTAACACCCATACATTGCTGCTCTTTCTCCTCTCCCCAGGCCTGCTCCAGCACAGCCTGCCTTATTCTGGAACCGCCAGAACCTCTCTCTGCCTGCCGCCGCTGTCCCCAGAACTCCTTCAGGCGCTGACTGAACCCAAGGTTCAGACAGCGAGTCCTCCCCAGTCAGTCAGCGCTTGTGGACATGACCTTGGCTCTTCAGAAGGCTTGGGTTTACAGTCCACATTATGTCTTCCGGAACCTGGCTGTCCAGGAGAATAACCATTCCCTCCTAACCCCTTCTGTCTGGTGTCAAGGGAGGGAAGCAGACACATCAGCAATGTAGCTCTTACTCAAAGGTAAGAGGCCGGGCGTGCACACCACCGGCTAAGTCGTCAGCACTGGACCTTGACTCTGCTTTTAATTGGTTCAATATTTGTGTAGTGAGATCACACATGAGCCTCTCCTGCTCAGTAATGAGCTTCTGTTTGGCTGCCCAGGAGAAACTGCAGAGAAGCAAGTTGTTCCAGACATGGGGGTGGGGTCCCCTCCCAAACAGCAAGGCGCAAGTGACACCCCTAGACATGCCCCTAGGTTTGACAAGGTTGACAGAATTGCCTGGCCTACTTCTGTCGGGAACTGTGCACGGAACACACCACCCTGCCCTCCTGCGGACAGCACCTCTGAGCCTCGAGAGCTCCCCACTCACACGAGGGGGCAACTCTGACCTTTGGATTCCTGCAGTGAAGTTATTCCTTCCCTTTGGTTCTGCTGATCATAGCATGGTTTTTCTTTCCCCAAGACTGCGAGCACAGTTTGCTGAAACCCAACACAGAAAAAAAAAACATACTGAGAAGATGTAATTATATAGCTGCAGTCTCAATGGGAAAGTGCAGCAGGCTGGATTCTGGAGCCCACATCAGGAACAGCTGAGAAGCCCAACCCACGATCAGAAACGAAAGACAATTTTGAAGACCACTCAATCCAGGACCCACCAGGCCTTCTTCGGCAGGTTGTTATTCTGATTGATGTTTAAATGACACCAAAAACAGACAAAATCCCTGAATATCACAGCCTCTACTACCAACAGCCATCCTGATCCCATTGCTGCCAGGCTCAGAGCTCTAAGGCCACAATGGGGCCCAGGCACCCCTGGGTCCCTGATGACCAATCTGCATAGATGTTGAGTAATCCCTGATGAATGGGAAGGTTCCAGTCTCCTAAAAGGTCCAAACTCCAAGGACCAAGCCCAACTGACTCTGCCACCCATCCTTACAGGACCCTAAGGACAACCCCCATAATCTCACATCTTCTTTTCCAAACCTCAGTGACTCTCTTTAGTAGATGAGGCAGGAAAGGCCCACAATGAGCTGATCTGTGGCCATTCAGGATCATATCAACGTCCTCATTCTTCTCCATCCCCCTTCCAGCTAAATCTGATGTACACTAATCTCCATGTTGTTTCTAAGAGACACATGACTAGTTAACAGTTATCTTCCTGAATTGATCAGGCGGTCACTTAAGACTCCAAGAGAGACCTTCCAAATGATTAATAACATATTCATGACCTTTATGAGGAAGGCATCTTAGAAAGAATCAGACTCAGGAGGCAGCCAGACAGGCCAGGGAAATACAGACCCATCGCTTTACTAACAGGACAAACTGGGCCAGGCCGACAGGGCCCCTGGGCCTCAGTTTCTCCGTCTATAAACTGGAGATGCCACGAACTGTCTCAAAGGACAGGAAGGCTCCCCCAGTGGAGCGAGCTGACAGCCCACAGCCCCGACTCTGCGATGCAGTCAGAGCCCGGCTCGACTCACAGGGCTATTGTGAGGACCCAAATGAACTCAGGCAGGAGTGGTGCTTGGTGGCGACCCAGGCCTGCTGGCTCCCTGCCCACAGTTTTGCCTCTTCTCTCAAGGAGTCGGTGTCGCTGAGCTCGCTCATAATGAGTCAGTCACAGCACTGCCCTCACAGAGCCCACTCTGGAGGGGTTTGAAGTCACATCCTGCCTCGCCTCACTCGACATGATTTATTCCACCCCAGGAATGCAGCTCATTTCCCAGAATTTTGTAAAGAACTTTAAAGAGTTTGATCTCGCAGGGAGCTCCATTTACGGCTCAGCTCTCGGGGGATGGGGACCTCAGCTCTGCCCAGACCTATGGGTGGGAACCATACAAGTCAGCGCTGAAAGACTGCCCCTCCATCAAAGAAGCACCTCATCCCAAGGGCACCATTTTTTTTTTTAATCTCAAGCCACAACAGAAAAAAATTAATTTAAAAGCTTTATCATAAATATGCAAACATGTCAAACAAAAGCCTCACAAAATGATGTATACACCCTAGACACTCTGATATTTTCCATTCGAATCTACTTAATTTCTAAGACTACTGGTTGCCACCAATAAGCTCAGACCCACCAGTGGGTCTCAGTTGATAGCCTGAAAAACACCCATCCGACTCAGCCTTCTCTGGGTGGATGAGTCTCAGACTCAGCCAGCAGCTTGCCCAAGATCACACAGTGAAGTTCACAAGAAGTTCAAGTCCAAAGCCAAAGCAAGGTTCTGGAACTGTCAAACCTCAGGCAGGTAAGACAGCAGCTGTAGCAGCCCAGTCACCTGACATGGGTTGGACAGTTGGTCTCCGGCTGCTCCCATCCTTTGATCCAGACAACCTCAGTAAAGCCACAGCAGGTATGCTAAGGCCTCTGCCGCATTCCCTGCTCCCCACCACCTCCCTTAAAAAAGAAAGAGGCTGACACTCAGGGAGATGAAGTGACCTAACTGGATCTGGGGGTTTAGGAAGTGTTCTTTGAGGATCTGGAGTCTGGCTGAAAGATCACAAGGACAGAAAGAAAGAGACCAGTTTCCTCTGTATGCAGAGTACACAACTGATCAAATCCACTACATTCAAAACCTCACCACGCAAAGCTCAAGGCCTGGCCCCACAAGCAAGAGACACCCAGAAGTGCTATGATATTAAAGGCTTGATACAGATCAGATGGGAGAGGAAGGCCACTGCCCCAGGAAAGTGCTCTGCACACATTACATCTTAGGACAGTGTCACCTAACCCCATAGTGAGCAGACCCTCCTGCCTGAGCGCGCGCGTGTGTGTGTGTGTGTGTGTGTGTGTGTGTGTGTTTGTGTAAAGAGATATGCAGAGACATATGTTTATACACATACACACATTCTATAAACAGGAAACCCTAAGTCCCCATCTCTCTAGATAAGTGGTTTTGAACACTTTCAGCCATCAAAGACCCCTTTGAGAATTGGTTGAAGGCCATGAACCCTTTGTGTACCATCTTAGAGGTACATCTACAGAGACCCTCAAGCACAGTCCTGGGACTTTTAGGAGCCCTCTGGTTACCAGCTCAAAGGCAAAGGGGCATTGGAGTGGCCTCCTTCTCCACCAAGGCAATGTGAACTGATTTGAAAGGATTTTCTTCCTTCATTTTCCTCCAGGAGGTTAAGCAGGATCTTACAGAAGAGGTCCAAGGAAGCAGAGCTGTGGTCAGGACAACCCAAGAGTGAGAGTCCCCGTGAGAAGCAGAGGACCTGGGATGGTGGGGGCAGGAGGCCGTCTCCCCTGGGGTGCGCTCATCAATCTGGACAGCAGAAACAAAAAATCCAAGACTGAACAGCAAACTGTCTCTCTCCTCTGTTTGCATCCCTTGGGCCTGCTCTCCACTGGGCCAACCATGTGCCAGCCCTGGGCACACCGGCTGCAGGGCCAGCAGAGTCACACTCTCCAGAGAACCCAGGATGGACAAGCGGGATCCCAGGGCCTGTGGCCTCCTTGGGGGAAATGACTCAAATAGGAGCCACGCACAGGATGAAGATAAAACCTGCATATTTCACACTTTACACAAAAATGAACTAACAGTTCCTAGAACAAGTCGTGGGAGCATCTGTGTCTCAGAGTCTGGCCGGTATGAGCAGGCAGCCTGGCCGCAGGGATGAGCCCACCACATCCGTCACCAGAAACCTAGGCGCTGCTTATTTTACCGCTTGCCGAGAATCACTGCTTTGCCTGGGCCACAAGCTGGCCCTAGGGGAGCCAACGCTGATGAGAGAACTAGCCGCGGCCCCTACCTTAGGGAAAAGCCAGATTCAGTCACCCCAGCCTGCCCAGGGCGGAGCCTCCCCTCCCCCCAAGCAGACATGAGCATGCACACACACACACACACACACACACACACACAGTGCGGGATCAGCGCAGGGTGGGACACCTCAGGCCAACCTGGATGTGGCCACTGGAGTCTCCATATCCAGGGACCCCGGGAACATAATTTAACCATTCTGCAGCTCCCTTTCTTCGTCTGTACCCCAGGAATCACAAAGCCCATGGCATAGAACCATGCTTCTCACAGTAGACCTCACGACCACACACGACAACCCAGACCTGGTGGCAGGTTCCATGAGTGTCCTGCTTTGCAAAGCCAAAGCCCAGGAGATGTTAGTGACTTGCTTCACGGCAGAGAGAGTAGTAGCTGTCGGTGCCCCGGAGCAGCCAGCCAAGTTGGTAAGAAGACCTGGTGAGCAGCAGTGAGTGATGGGTCAGGAACAGGAGGGAGCCTGGGACGACCCACAGGCTTCCTTGCCCTCCAGAACCTCCAGAAGCAGAGCGGCAGATGCAGTCCTCCTGGCTGCCACCGACCCCCTGGGCCCAACCCCTTGCAAACTCCTTTAACCGGAGTGTGTAAGAGGAGTGTGTTGGGAGGGGGGTTTCTCCCCCAGCCCCTCCCAGCTGCCCCAGAGGATCCCACTGAGGAGGCAAGAATGTAATGCGCCTGCTGACCACAACCACTATGGAATGCCCCAGGTCCAAGAGCACAAAGGCCGCCTGCTAAAGCCCGGAAGGGCCTAGAATCCTGCCCCAGCCCCTTATCCCTGATCCTTGCTCAGGTCCAAAACAGAGTATCACATTCTTCAGATTCTTGTCTGAAAGCCAGAAAGGCGGGTGGGTGGGGGCGGGGGTGGGGGGGGTGGGGGGCTCTCTGCCATCTCAACCCAAGGATAATTAAAACCTGCAACTTGCTTTATAGGGGAAGAGTCACCATTTTTCAGCCTCTAACACACGGATCTGTCTCAGGTGTGTAGGGAAGAAGGCTGGAGGTGTGAAGCCACAACAAGGATGGGGCCTGATGAATTCCACCATGCTCGGCGGCCAGTAATTAATCCCATGATGAGGCATTCTTCATGAGCACTTGGCAAGGCGCAGCTACCTCCTCCTCACCCTGGCAAGCACAGGAGACGGTTGGTGGGTGGCAGGCCCAGCTCTGGGCAGAAGGCAGGCTGAGAATAGCAGGCTGATGGGCTCGGAGGCGGCCAGGAGATGGCTAGGAGGTGGTAGCAGTGCTGGAAGGCTGAGGGGGAAGCAGCTATGGATCCATACAGAAGCCAGGCTGTGCCCAGGTCACACACTGGCCTTCCACCCCCACCTGTTGCCCACTGCCCTGTCTTAGATGGGTTCTTTACACCTGACACCAGAAGCCAGGGAGTCACCAGGCCAACAGCCACTGTATACAAAAGCCTGAATGTCTACAAGCCCCTAGCTTCACAAACACTTGTAGGGTCAAGTAGGCCAACAGGGCAGGAAAGGCAATGGAAGCAGATATAGAAAATGATTGGCCTGAAAATTAGAGGAGCAGGGAGAAGACTTGGGATCTCTCACCTGCTGCCTGGGTCAAGGCACTTAGCTTCTCTGAGCCTCAATTCCCCCAGTTCTAAAATGGCAACAATAACCTCAGATAAGCAGATGACAACACCCTTATGGCAGAAAGCGAAAAGGAACTAAGAGGAGAGTGAAAAAGTTGGCTTGAACTCAACATTCAAAAACTAAGATCATGGCATCTGGTCCCATCACTTCATGGCAAATAGATGGGGAAATAATGGAAACAATGACAGACTTTATTTTCTTGGGCTCCAAAAATTACTGTAGATGATTGACTGCAGCCATGAAATTAAAAGACACTTGCTCCTTGGAAGCTATGACAAAACCTAGACACCAGATTAAAAAGCAAAGACATTGCCAACAAAGGTCCATCTAGTCAAAGCTACGTTTTTTCCGGTAGTCATGTATGGATGTGAGAGTTGGACCATAAAGAAGGCTGAATGTCAAAGAATTGATGCTTTTGAACTGTGGTGCTGGAGAAGACTCTTCAGAGTCCCTTGGATTGCAAGGAGATCTACCTAAAGGAAATCAATCCTGAATATTAATTGGGAGGACTGATGCTAAAGCTGAAGCTGAAGCTCCAATACTTTCCAAGATGTGACTCATTAGACAAGACCCTGATGCTGGGAAAGACTGAAGGCAAGAGGAGAAGGGGCTGACAGGACGAGATGGTTGGATGGCATCACCCACTCAATGGACAGGAGTTTGAGCAAGCTCCGGGAGATGGTGAAGGACAGGGAAGCCTGGTGTGCTACAGTCCATGGGGTCGCAAAAGTTGGACACTACTGAGCAACTGAACAACAACAAAATGGGAACATTAATACCATCACTTTGGTGGGATTGGGAGACTTCATATGCAATAACCTGAGTGTGACTTCAACCTTCATAGTGATTTAAAAAAAAAAAAAAAAGATTTGGGACTTCCCTCATGGTCCAGTAGAAGTTGGTTCACATTCCCAACTCAGGGAGCCTGGGTTTGATCCCTAGTTGGGAAACTAGATCCAA
Organism: Muntiacus reevesi; assembly: GCF_963930625.1. Classification (NCBI taxonomy): domain Eukaryota; kingdom Metazoa; phylum Chordata; class Mammalia; order Artiodactyla; family Cervidae; genus Muntiacus; species Muntiacus reevesi. The sequence goes on from NC_089249.1 coordinate 20,680,335, forward strand.
CATGCTGCCACTAAGACCCAGCACAGCCAAACAAATAAATAATAAATAAAATAAATACCTTTTTAAAAAATAGATGAAAATTGACTTGTTAAAAATGGACAAAATGAAAGACATCCAGCTGTTTCTTGGGCATGTACTAAGTGCTTATCATGGGCCACGTGCACTGCTAAGGGTCCCAGAGGCAACTCCTGTAACAGAGGCAGGGACACCAGCAAGTGTGGTCAAGAAAGGCTAAGACGGAGACCAGCGCGGGGAGGCAGGGGCACTGCCAGAGCAAGGGAAGCTCTCCCGGCAGCCATCCAACACCTCGGCCAGCAACTGGGACTCTAGATTTATAGTTCTGCACCAGTTTACCACAAGCCTTTCCCCTTCCTCACATAAAAGCAGTGTGTATGGCTCATCAGAGGGGAGGTCATCTCCAAGAATGCTTGGTCCACAAGAAGGGGCAGGGTGTTGGGGCAGCGGGGGGGGGGGGGGGGCGGGGGCGGCGGGAGGCGGGGTGCCATCACTATAAGGAAGGCAGAGAGACCTAGAAACTGGTCCATCCCCGGTCCATTCCGTGGGCCCAGTTACTGAAGCACTTTGATGACAACAAGTAGAACTCCAGAGAGGATGAAAGCGGACAGAAGGAAAAGGGAAGGCAGGAGAGGGTGTGGGGACACATTTGCTGGGGTCCCCCACAAATCAGACAGTGCACAGAGTGCCTTCCACACTTTAGCTGCCCAAGGACACCAAGAGATGGGTTTATCAGTATTAACCAGATTTTACAGATGAGCAAACTGGGGTTCAAAGCAGTTAAAGAAACAACTGGTAAAGCAGAGAAAAGTTTTGAGTCTCCATCAGTGGTCCCTAGGTTAGAGAGGCCTCCTCTGACACACACACTCCCACTACCTTCTCCCCTCTTATGGACTGTTCTGTGCTCCCCCTCAAACTCACCTGTTGCAGCCTTAACCCCCAGGACCTCAGAATGTGGTTGCATTTGGACAGAGGGTCTTTAAAGACGTATTAGGTGAAAAGGAGACAGTAAGAGTGGGCCCTAATCCAATCTGACTGGTGTCCTAAGAAAAGGAGGAGGTTCAGACACAGGGACACAGCAGGGACGAGGGCTGACTGCAAGCCAAGGAGAGAGACCTCAGTGGAAACCAACCCTACAGGCACTTTAATCTTGAACTTGCAGCCTCTGGAACTGTGAGAGGTAAATTTCTGTTGTTTAAGTTACCAGGTCTGTGATTCTTCCTACATGCCTTCACCTGATCATCATTCTCCACAGCATAATGACCTGCCACAGTGAGCCTGTCTGTCTGGCTGCCATCTGCTCTTCCCCACTGGAATGTCAAAGGCACGCTTTGGTTACTTCTATCCTATCATGCATCCACAGAACGGAAACAGTCTCCAGCACACAGCCAGCATTTGATACATATTTAATGAATAAATAAACTGAGTGAAATGGGATTTAAACCCAGCTGCTACTTCTAGAGTCACCCACTCCCTTCCCCATGCCCCACTGCTGCCTTCTGCTTTATCTAATTCTCTATTCCTGTACCCACCTCTCCTCCTCCAATATAAAAGCCAGTAAATAATTTAAAATAGTATAAATTCAAAGGTAATCTCTAGCCTATAATCACTACCAAACAGTAGTGTAAACAAGGTGACAGGAGATGTAAAAAAGATACACAATGGACCTCATCTCAACCACTAAGGAACATTACAATCTACTAAGTGCTGAAATCCCCAGCCAATGTGTTGTTCTTATTAGAAATTTTAAGTCAATATGTAAAAAATAGGTTAGGTTTAGAGTTTGTTTTTGGTTTTCTGAGTGTGTATTTAATGGCGGGGGCGGGGAGGGGAGGGAATTGAGATCCACGACAGAGCTCTTCTACTCAAACTTCAACTCTACAGACCTAGTACTGATCCAAAACCCCACTGCAGCCTACAGTGGGGACCCGATGAGGTTGGGAAAACCTGCAACAGGACCACAGAAGTGTCCAAGTGACCATGTCCCACCCTGGCCTTCTCACTCCCCGGGTAGGGGGTTCTTTCCTGCTCTCTAAGAAGATAGCAGAATTCTTGCCAAGCGGCTCCCTTGAGCTGGGAGTTGGGGCTGGGGGGACCAGTACAGCAATGAGATGGAAAGAGTGAAGAAATGGCAGCAAGGAAGTCATTTATCTGGAATGGAAGAGAATGCCAGAGCAAAGACACAGCATTCCAGTTTCCAGGCCCTTAACCACCCATCTTTTCCACTTGCATGGAGCGGCAAATAGCTCCTTCACGGTTGTAAACATCTTCCTGCTCACAAGCAGCCACTGGGATTCTGAAACTTCCTCTTTACAACAAAACTACACTGTTGCAACTTGTTGCTGCAACTGGTTCCTTCCCCTGAGGCAGGAGCCACAGCAGAGCCCAGGTGGCCTGCCTGGCTTTGGACAGTTCACAGACATCCCACCCCACCCTCACTGCCCCTACTCTCAGCTGCCTGCCACTCATGGTCACCAAGGCCTCCCTCCGGAAGGCCAGGGGCTAGTTCCCCAGCCTCTCCGTTGACAAGGTCCCTTGGAGGCTGTCCCTCACTCCTCCCAATCCCACCCCAACTCCCCATGTGTCTTCTGGCCCAGACCTGTATGAACCACTCAGGTAGTGGGGGGGATGTGAGGATATCCCTCCAGTGAGCCCAGAAAGCTCTACCAAGTCCAAGTTCCTGTGCTTTCTCATCGCTGATGGCAAAGCGGTTTTACCTGTTTTTCATCAACTCAACCTGGGCGTCTAAGCAGCCACTTTCTCCCATGCTCATCCCCATCACAACCCACAACAGCCAAGTGAGGTGATTCTTCCCTGGGTGTAGACTGTGAGCCCCTTGAGGGCAGAGCCTGGAATGTCTCATCCTAAGCACCTAGCAGTTTCTTTCCTAAAACAGATGCTCAGGATACATTTACTGAATGAATGAATTTCCAAGAGACTCAATAAAACCATGGAACTTTCTGGCAAAGTCAGTAATGGTTCTTTCCCACAGTAGACCATAACATAGCCATTAAAATATTAATTGTGGAGCCTGTTGCAACATAGGAAACTTTATATTACAGCACTAAGTTAGAACACACAACAATATCTAATGTAATATTTAATTTTAGTATTTAATTTTGCAAAGTATGCATGTCTATGGACAGGAAACCCAGAAAGATGCAAAGGGTGGACAGGGTGAGGTGCAAATCTGTTTCTTGCTAGTTTTGCTGCTACATTATTTGTGCTATAAACAAACCTCCACCCCCTTTTCTTTTTCTTTAAAAAAGGAACTGATTCCAGTAACAATTATGTCTCTCTCAACACTCCATGAAAAAATCTCCCAAGTCCTTCAGCTGGCTGACCACATAACCAGAGGGCACAGGCAGAATTCCCAGCAGGCATCCAGAGGTTAAGGCCCTGGGAATGGAATCCTGCACCCCCACATTTCCCAGGAAAGGGCATAGGGGAGCAAGCCTTAATGGGCCATTGGGGCTGCTTAAGGGGCTTCGAGATGGGGCTGGGGCCCAGAGCCACTTAAGAGGAGAGGAAATCTCTTACTAGCCCAGAGTGACTCAGAGGGCCTTGGCGACCTGAATCACCCTTGCACAAAGCTCCGCTGAAGTCTGAGCAACTGCACAAGGTCCCAGCCCTGTTCCCTGGACATGCTGTGCCACATCCCCACCTTCCAAACCAGCTCAGATGCCACCTTCTCCAGGAAGCTTTCTCAGATCCCCCTGGGCCCGCAGCCTTCTAGTGGGACACTAAGAGCTCCTGGAAACGAGAGTCCCTGATTCCTTCCCCTCCTTATTTCCAGAGCCCAGGAGCACCCCGCACACAGTGTAATGCTCTCAGGAGCGGTCACTAAATGAGCAGACAGACAGAGAGACAGACACATGAAGCAGGAAGGAATGCACTCTGCCAGTGGACTGAGGTCAAGAAGCACCCACTATGGAGATGGTGGCGGGCTCTCTGGCTGGCCGGCTCCCGGTGACCAGCCAGGGCCCCTCCAATGGCAGGCAGGCCCAGCAGCCAGGGCTCACCACACACACTTGAAAAATGGCCGGTTGAGGTTAAAGGTGAGGTCAGCAGCCAAGGCAGCACTATCAGCCTCGCCCGGGTCTGCCGCAGCTCCAAAAGTTCTGCTCCTCTCATTAGTTCCTGGCCATGGGGGAGGGAGGAGGCTTGGGAACCAGTCCAACCCCTCACTGTCAAGTGACAACAGGTAAGCCCAGGAATGACGGGCATCTGCAAGGTCACACAGGGGTCAGAGCACATGAGTGTGAATCAGGCTCAGTCTCCTCATCTGTAAAATGGGGGCAAACTTCCTACCTCCCAGAAATGAGGGAAGAATTAAATGAGAGAATCATGTAAAAACACTAACACAGTACCTGGTACATAACAAGTGGTCAATAAAACTTAACTCTTATTATTATTACCGTTATTGGTAGAGCTGGACTTGGACTTCAGCCCAGACATCCTGATTCCCAGCCAGCACCCTCCCACCAGAGCTCCTTCCTTCCTTCCCCATCTTCCCTCCTCCCCACCAGGCAATTCTAGCCTCCAGGAAGCTCAAGATGCCCAGAAATCCCCACTCACTCAAGAAGACAGAAGCCGCCTTATGTCCCAAGTTTCTGTCCCCATGTCCCACCTGCCTAGTAGAGAGTCAGGCTCCTGAGCCAGAGGCAGGCTCTCTGCCCTTGTTCCCACTAAAGCCCAGCAAGTCCAGCACAGGGCAGGTCATGCAGCAGGAAGGAGTCCAAGGTGTCTTTGATGATTGACTTGGCCCAGAAATTTGGGATCACCATACCCAATAGCTGACTCTTCAATACTGAAAAATAGACAAAACTTTAAAAGAGCTCTCTGCAACAAGAAAAAAAGAAAAAGAGCTCCCTGCTACCAACTTTCCTATCCCAGGAATTTTCAGATAAGTACTGAGCACCGCCTTTTGTGAGAGAGATCACTAAGTGGCATTCTAGAGCTTCGGCTGCCCAGGCCTTCACATCCCAAGCTTACAGATAAGTACCAGTGAGACTTGAACTCCACTCGTGCAACAAGGACGAGGGGTCAAGTCCATGCAGGGCGCTGGTGAGGACTTGGGGATAAAGAGATGAAACAAGACCCTACTTCTGACCTCCCAGTTTAGCCTTTGCCCCCATTTCAGCTCAGTTAGATTAAGTCACCCGAATGGTTCCAAATGCCTCTTTATGTTTATCAGACAGGAAGCTGCCTTCTCCAGCCCAGGGCGTTATGTAAAACACAGGAAACTCAGTGGCTTTTGAACACCAGACAACTCGAAATAAAGGTGCCTCGGCAGCCTTGTAACAGCTTTTTTTAAAATGCTTAAACCAGTTCAGATCTGCGTCACCAGCTGAACTGTGTGATCTGGGAAGAAGAATGCAGAGGTCATAGGCTTGGAAAACCTCAGTCTCTATAAGCTCAAGGAATCTTCCCACAGGTTCTTCAGTCATCTCACCATGCCTTATCATTAAGGGACAGGCTTAATCTAAAATCTTTAAAACCTGAACATGCATCTCCTACCACCCAGGTGACAGCCTGAAAAGGGGAGGAAGAAGAGGAAAGAAGTGAGCTACCTGGTGCGTCTCTATGCAAGTTACAACAAGCCCATAAAAGTGGCATCTCCATGTGGCCAATGAGGAAACTGAGGCTCCAGCCTAACAGTTAGCAGGAGCAAAGGCAGGGGTCCCAGCTCTGCCAGAGCCCAAAGCCCTGGTGTGGTTCCCTCTACATGGGTTTTTTTATCGAAAATACAACTAATCCACCACCCAAGACCTTAAGTGACTTAAAATTACTAGAAACCAGGACTGGCTGCAGGGCAGTGGAAAGCTGATGTGGCTCTGAGTGGCCCACCCGCCGCCTGGCGCTGCCCCATGTGAAATATTGATTTTTGAGCCACAGGAACTTCCAGCCCAAGTGGAACTGTCCAACTGGAAGAAGTTCAAAGAAACTCAAACCACTTCCCACCCCATTTCTTAACTCTTGGGCCCCTCCCCCCCCCCCCAGCCCCCAAAAGAAAACGATTAAGGGTGTGGAAGAACAGACTTAAGGGAAGATGAAAGGAGCTAAGTACGTGTTGCTGGGCTGAACAGTGTGTAAAGGCGAGGAAAGGCATGATAACAGCTCAGAAACACTTTTAAATGAGGCCATGTGATTCTGAAAGGCACTGGGGTTGAGGGAAACCAGGGGCCAGAGCTTTCTATTAACTCAGAATGAGCTTGACTCGACCCTCTCATGGGTGGGGCCACAGCAGTGGGAGGACTGAAAATTACAGTATCCCTAAGATCTCTTCTGAGCTTCCCAGGGGGCTCAGTGGTAAAGAATTCACCTGTCAATGCAGGAAACAGAGGTTCGATCCCTGACTGGGGAAGATCCCCTAGAGAAGGAAATGGCAAACCCCTCCAGTATTCTTGCCTGGAAAATCCCATGGACAGAGAGGCCTGGCAGGCTATGGTCCATGGGGCCGCAGAGTCAGACACGACTATGCAACTGAGCACATACACACAGGATCCCTTCCATCTCAGACACTCTACAATCCTAAGTAAATTCAGTAGGGAGGATTGTACTGTCACTGCTGATTTCTCTCTCTTTTTTTTTTCGGCGTATGGGATCTTAGTTCCTGGACCAGGGATGGAATCTATGCCCCCTGCAGTGGCAGTCTGGACCACCTGATGGCCAGGGAAGTCCCTGTTGATTTTTCTTTTAAGCCGGGCATCATTCAGAATTAGAGTTAAATGAAAGAAAAAGGAAACATGAGATGGAAGTTTCCAAAATAATGTCCATGGAGGTAACAGAGGGACCTGCCTCCCAGAGGCCCCCTTTTCCTCTGGGCAGCAGGGTAAGAACCATAAGGACCAAGAGGCACCAAGGAAGTGAGAGGCACCCTAAGAGGCACCAAGGAAGTGAGAGGCACCCTAAGAGGCACCAAGGAAGTGACCTTCGAGAGGGAAGGGAGGGGAAGCTCAAGAGCCCTTCAACTTCCCTGCAGGCTGCAGCCCCACCTGCCCAGGCAGGAAGCCACACCCTTCAGTGGCAACTTCCAGAAGACCCTGCAAGGGTCTGTCCAGCTGCAGAGGAAGGCTTCCCCACCCAGGGCTGCAGATGAAGACAGTTGCTGAGGGCACTGTCGTGAGAACTCCCTAGATGGCCAGGCCCTCAGCCAAAGGCTGGCCGGAGCCTTTTCTGGGCCTACCTGCCTAGGCCTGGGTGTGTTGTGTTCACCCCGGGTGCTCGGGCCAGAGACACCAGTCAGCAGAACAGGGGCCTGAGGCTTTCTGACAGCAGCCGGCCTGCCTCAGCTACTTTTTAAAGAGACCTGCATCAGACAAAGGGGGCAGCTCCCCAAGTATCTGGTGCCATCAAAGCCTGAGGGGCAGGTGGGGGCAGATAGAAGGGGGCAGATACAGGCTGGCATCCTGCCTTCAAACCACCTGCCCATGGAGTGGCAGGCCCATTTTAGATCCAGGCTCACTGTGCATACTCATGCGTGACTCACATCACCTTGCAGGAGGCCGAGAGCTGCCTGGCAGGGGCACAGGCCTGCCTGTGACCCTAAAGGGGTCTGTCACCAGCTGTGCTACAGAAAAGAGCCAGCTTGGGAGTGAGCAGAGCCTGAGTCTTCTCCGGGGCCCACACTGTGCAAGGTTATGGCAGTCCTCCTTGAGAAGGGGATCAGGGCTCTCCAATTCAAAACCCCCCTCTGATCACATTTTCCTGACAGTTTGGGCTTTTCCAATGTTATTAATACATAAAGACCACAGGCTGGATCTCTGAGGGACAACTGGAGATGGGGTGGGTTGCAATGACCCCAAGTTTACAAATGAGGAAGACTTAAGAGAATAAAGGTCTGTTCTGGCCTCCTGGTCAGGATGGGCTCCTCAGAAAAGGACAAGTGGACAGCGTGGAGCCAGGGGGATTGTGGGAAAGCTGGCAAAAGGACTTCCCAGAATACATTCCAGACGCGTCCCGCGGGTTTCCTTTTCTCATACAGCAAAGAAAAAGCAATCAAGGCATCCACCATTCTCCAGAAACCAAGGGAAAGGATCAGAGAAGACATTTGTTTAAAGGGGTTACTCTGGTGATAATATGACGTCATGGAGAAGAAAACAGGCCCCAAAATGTTCCAACCACAGAGCAATTCAGTCCATTTTTAAGACCCTTCCTCCTCCCCTGCACGCGGCAGGCACTCAGTATGCAATCTGGGATCTCAAGCAATGCATTTTAAAAGCAGAGACCCCCAAGACTGGCCAGCCAACCACTTATTTTTGTTGCTAATAAAACTAACAAAATTTTCAATTTCTGACTATTTAAATAGTCAATACATGTAAAAAGGTATTTAGTGGAAAAAGCAATGCTCACCCCAGGCTCTGGCTTCCTGGGCCTTTTCTAGAGGCAACCACTGTTACTTGGGTTTCTGTAGCTTTCCATGCACAGAGCGGAGGCATCATACCATGATTCGCACAGGAGGGAGCAACATGTATCCCACTTTGTATCAAGTTGTATCCACTTAAAATATATCTTGGAGAGCATGCCCAATCAGTGCCTATAGGTTGGTCTCAGTTTTTTTTAAGGGCTTTAAGGATTCCCACTGTGCAGCTGTACCATGATTTATCTGACCTTCTTAATAGGCAGTTAGCTTATTTCCTGTCTTTCTCTAGACAATGCTACAAAGAATATCCTTGGACATTTTCTTTTGCATGTTTGAGTTTATCTGCCAGTGAGTTCCTAGAAATCAATCAGAAGGACTATGCTTTGACAGATATTGCCCAGCTACCTTCTATAAAGAGAGCTGTTACAACTTAGACCCCATCAGTAGGGCGTGAGGGCCCCTAAGAAACTGGGGCATCGTGGAGAAATTTAAATTCCTGTCTGTCTCAACTTCCCAAGCATTCTTGGGTGTGGCAGACACATAAACTGGCATGGTGTCTCTGTGAAGCAGTACGCACCTTCTAGCAAAATCAAATGTACCCCCAACCAGGGCCAGAGCCGGAAGCCAGGCCTCCAGACACTAAGTCCAATGTTCCTCCATGTCACCCCTGATCTCTCCCCTAGACCACGGAAGCTGTGTCTGAGAACTAAAACGCAGTGAGTTTGTGTATCTTCTGCCTGAGCCGGGGCCCTGCAACAAGGCTAGCGAGCACAAGCTCATCACCAAGGGCATCCAAGAGCATCAGCAGATGGGCCTGGGAACCACCTGTGTTTTTACCACTCAAGCTTTGTGGTCCATGAGCAACACACACACACACGCAACACACATCATTTTTAGAAGCAGGAAGAGCATTGAGCTAGGAGCCAGGAGAACCATCTACCCCTCCTAGCCTGTCTCCTTACCTGACAACCCAGGGAATGAAGACTGATCACATATATTTTCTTAAAAATGTACACAGTCACTATGTCTCAGGCCCTGTACATACTTAATTTCTTTTAGTTCTCACATCTAACCCCATAGGATGGGTATCATGACTCCTGTATTACAGATAAGGACACTGAGGTTTGGGGGGTTAAGTGACTTGCCTACAGTCATAAGTGGCAAGATCAGGATCTGAACGCTATCTAGTGCCAAAACTCAGGACTCCACCCTTCCCAGCTCTAATGAAGAACCGGAGCCCGTTAAGTCACAAGCCTACTGCTTCCCAGGGGGCAGCCGGGGTTCCACTCCATTGTCACCAGAGGGCTTAAGCCCAGGGACTCAGCACACCAAGGGTTAAAGCCGAGAGGCAGTGACTCTCTGGGGCTGCACAAAGGGAAAATGCACTTCCTGCCCCTGTGGGCAGAGATGCTGTTTTATGCTCAGCAAATTAGGACGTTTGTTTAATTAAGACGACACACAGATTTTGTTATTCTAAATATTTTTGGAACATGATGCTTTGGAGGAAGCTGTCAAGGCCTGGATTTTTGTTTTTTCTTTTTTTCCTTTGCCTGGGGTTTCTCTCCGCTGCCCCCCACCCCCCTCCAAGAGAAGGGTAGGGCCAGGCTCAGAGGAAAACAACAGCCAACCCCTCCTCTCCTTTTGAAATAAAGATGTCAAGCTGGTAAGGGCTGTCTTAAGTACTTGATGGGAGGATTAGCTAGAAGAGGAAGTGAAGAAAGCACAGTTAGCCTGGCTTCTAGCAATACCCTCCACCAGGCGACACAACAATGCAGCATTTTTTGAGTGTGCTTTTCTCCTTTTAAAAAGCTAACAGATCCGTGTTTTGTTTTTTTCTGGAGCAAGAACGAGCAAGAGAGAGGCAGGCTGTGATTAACATGCGTCCTTCATCCAGTGAGAGGGAAGTTGTCCCATCTCCAACCCCTTAGGTTAAAAGTTTAAAAATAAAAAATAAAAGTCAGAAAGCCCTGCCCCTCTCTTTTTCTCTACCCTCACCTGCCCTTCAGACAAGGAGCCCCACAGAACACACCTCTGGGGGTTGCCCTTCCCCAAACACTGCCTGCCAATCCGAGCACCTGGATCTGCCATGGCACTGCCGGGACTTGCTGAATCTGAAGAACAGAGCTTTTTTGATGTCACCCTGCAGCCATCTGGGGGGCACAGCGGCTCTCAAATTACACTGAGCAATCTCTTGACGTTTTTAATTACACCTCAATTATCGTAAATGAGTCCTCACTTTCCAACACTGAATGCTTGCCTTGGTTTGGCAAACCTGCCATGTCCTCCTTCCTCGAGGCAGCATCCCTTCTCATCCCAGACAGAAGCGGCCCCTCTCAGAATTACTCGAGTCCTTTGTCTGAGGCCTGTTGGAGACACTCATCACAGGCAGCTTCTGCGTCTCAGTCACTGGGCCTCTATTTCCCCTTGAGGACTGTAAACTCCCCCAAGGCAGAGGCCTCTGGGCCCCCTGTAGGACAGGCTGGCTCCCTTCTCCCAATCCCATGACTCACAGCACCCTTCTAGGGTCTCTATCATCTTCGGCTCACCTTAGAGTCATCTACGGATTTGTCTTGGCTCTTCCCTAAATGCCCTAGGGCACAGGCCAGGTCTTACTCAACTTCACACCCCCACCACCTGGCAGAGTCTCTGGCACAGAGGAGCCAGTTAAAATATTTGCTCAGTTACACATCTGTGTACCCTCCCCCCACTCCCAGCAGCCTTGTATATAAATTGACTAATATTAATCAAGTGACTGTCTAAATAGGCCTTAAAGCAGCCTCCCTCCTTACCATAAAGGGAATAAACCACCCGGTGAGGTTACAGGCTCAGACAGCACTCAGAAATGGTCACAGTGTTGCAGGAAGGCGCTACGGTTCCTCCCGTTCAACAGTTACTCAACAGTTACTTTGCAATCCTGTTAAGCCCAGGAAAGGGTGCAGTGAACCCAGAAGCGGCTGGGTCTCTCAACTGCCCAACGGAGAGAGATCCGCCGGTGTCCTAGGACCTGGGACTTCCCGGGAACCTTTTCCCCACACCGGTTGGGTGGGGCCGCAGATAGCAGCCCGGGCGCTCAACCTGCCCCCACCTCAAGACAACCTGCAACCTGGTCCAGGAAGATACTCCGTCTCTGAGACACTTGGGCTCTTGGGGGGGCCGGGGGTGGGGGTGGGGGAGGGGGGCCGGGGGGAAAGCGCAGGGGGGTGGGGGGTGCAGTCCTGGCCTGGGCGTGGCCCATGGACAGCATGAGATCGGGACCCTGCACGGAGACACTTGGGGGGAGGTGGGAGCGGTAAGTAGAAAACCCTGGATCTGGCCCAAACGGGCACGATGCAATAGCCCAGGCCGGATCCTCGAGGAGCAGGGCCCAGCTTTCCCCGCCCCCGCCCTGCTGGGGCGGGCCCGCAGGTGCGCTGGAATCAGGTGCGCGCCAGGGTCGCGGAGATTGGTGCTGGCCTTCCCCGGCCTCCCTCTCCCCGGAAGCAGAGGCCAAAAGTCAAAGGATGCGGATCTGTGAGGAAGGGGGAAGTCTTCCCTGCCTCGAGCCGGGATCCCCGCCGGGTCCCTTTCCCAAGCACCCGGCCGCACCTCTCCCGGTCCCCCTCCTCCGCCCAGCCGATCGCACCCGGGCGAATGAGGAAGTCGGGAGCCGAGGGCGGAAATCGAGCCGAGCGCAATGTCTGCTGCAGGACCGTCCGATTCTGACTCAGGAGGACGCCCTGACAGCTGCCAAACGGTCCCCGCCTGCCCGCTACCTCCGTTTCGAAAACGCCCGGAAACTTCCCAAGGAGCCGCCGCCCCGAGCCCCCCACCTGAACCTCGCCCGAGCGGCTGGGTCCAAGGGACAGAAGCTGCCCGGAAGGGGTTAAAAAGTTTGCCCAACTTGGGCACTGGGCGAGGCGAGGGCGGGGCGCGTGCCCCGGCGGCAGGGGGAGGTCGAGGCTCCCGGGTGCCCGGCCGGCGGGGTGCGCCGGCGGGAGGGCGGGTAGGGGGTACGGAGGGTTTCCGGGAAGCGCCCGGCCCCATGCCTTCCTCGGCTCCCCAGTCTCGCTTCCGTCAGCGTCTTCACCGAGCATCCGCGCGAGGGTCCCGGGGCCCCTCCGTGAAGGGTGCCCAGCCCGCTCTCCCCCGCCCACGCCTGGTCGCCGGCCGCGAGGAGGCCGAGAACCACTCATCGGCCCTCTCGCCCAGACTCCGCGCGTCCGGTCCCCGCCACCCCCGCTCCTCCGCTCGGGGCGGGACCCGCCGGTGGGGTTCGCTCACCTGAACCTGGATCTGCCCCGGGGAACAGGCGCTGCTTCTCCCGAGAGGGCTTCCTCGAGCGCTCGGGCGACTGCGGGGTGGGGCGAGCGCGCGAGGCGGGAGCTGCAGCAGGTCAGCCTCGCTCAGCCTTCAGTGCCCTGCCCAGGAACAGCTAGGATCTGCGCGCCTCACCGCACCCTGCGCGGCTCCTCGCCGCCCTCCCGCCCCGCCCCTCTCAGAGCGCGCCCACTCCGAGCCCGGCGCCGGTTGCGGGGCGGAGCCTGAAGGGACGAGCCCGCCCCCGAGCTGTCTCACCCACTCCAACCAGCTGCTGGTCCTGATGAACAGACAGCTTGACCTGTGGAAAGGCAGCGGGTGGAGCCTATGGGCCCAGAGGGGTGGGAATACTTTTCCCCCTCCGCCCCCATCTCCACCCTCTCCACCTTCCCCCGCTCTTCCTAGGCGGGAGCCCCGCCCCTTAGGGCGGTCGCAGCGAACCGCCAGGTTCCAGGAGAAGGATTGACACAAAGAGAATCCAACCGGGAGGGGTAGAGTCTCGGCGGACTCCCGGCAGGGATTTTGGTGCATTGCCTGATTCCGGGCGAGGCCCGGCGGGAGCCGACTGGGAAAGTCCGCGCTGCTGACACTCCGCCCCGCGAGCTGTTTTCCCTGACCCATGTCATTCTGTTGATGCCAGAACAGATATTAAGTACCATATATGGGAAAAGTGCTATTTTACAATGCAGATGGCCTGTGGGGGCGGACCTGGACTCAAGCCCCGGCTCCGTTGTGGGCGCCCTGAGTTCCATTTTTGACCCTGTCTTTGGAGTGCGCACGCTGCAGTCTCAGCCTCCAGACCCCTGCGCCGGTGGGTTCCTTCAACCTGAAGTGCCCTTCCGAGCCTCTCTTTACCTCCACGTGGTTAACTCGCACACTTCCTTTCAGATATTTGTTGCAAAATGTTTTCTTGGGGTTCTTCAGGCTGGCAAAGCGCACTGTGTGTGTGTGTCTGTGTGTGTGTGTGTGTTACTGCCCACAACAAGAGGATTACAGATTTTTTTTTAATTTTTAAAAGATTTTGTTACATTTTTAATCCATCTGGAATTCATTTTAATTTTGGAGTGGGAAAGAAATTGAATATAATTTTTGTAATAGCCAGCTGTCCACACACCATCATCACCTACCAACTCATATATTCTTGGATCTGTTTCTGAGATGTATCCATTCGTCTTTCTGTGTGTTCCTGTGCCAGTTCCACAATACTTTAAGGATGGTAGCTTTATAACACATTTTATATCTAGAAGGGAAAATTTCTCATTACTCTTTACTTTTGGAATGTTCTTCCTACTGTGACTAAACCAGTCTTCCAAATGAGCTTCAAAAGAAGTATGATCTATAGGCAAGACAAAACTGGAAAAAAGATTTTGCAACTCTGTGACAAAGAATTATCAACAATATGTGAATATCAACAATATGCGTCCATAAGGTAAACCCCAAATGTTTTAAAAATGGTCCAAAAAGGAACAGTCTATTTAAAAAGAAGAAATAAAAATGGCCAGTAATTATGAAAAAATGAGTCATCTGAATGCAAACAAAACTACATGGAATGCCATTTTTCACCTATGAAGTTTTTTAAAAAAGAATAAAAATGTCCACCATCAGCCAGGTTTAGAGATTACAGGTGAGAAAGTAAGTTGATCAATTTTTCTGATAATTAATCATAAGGTAATAATTGGAAAAGCACACTAAGATGAGTTTAATAGTTCTTCTTTGCAGCATATATAACTTGCATAATTTTTCTAAAACTTGGACTCACTCCAACATCATCTTACATTCATCTCTTATAGGACTAACACACTAGATTTTTTAAAATATTTTTTACTTTATTTAATTGGATAATTACAATATTGTGATGGTTTTTGCCATATATCAATATGAATTTGTCGCAGGCATACACGTGTCCCCCTCCATCCTGAACCCCCCCTCCCACCTCTCTCTCTACTCTGTCCCTCTAGGTTGTTCCAGAGCACCAGCTTTGGGTGCCCTGCTTCAAGCGTCAAACTCACACTGGTTATCTATTTTACATGAGGTAATGTATATGTTTCAATGCTGTTCTCTCAAATCATCCCACCCTCTCCTTCTCCCACCAGTCCAAAAGTCTGTTCTTTATACCTGTGTCTCCTTTGCTCCCTGTAAATAGGATCATCAGTACCATCTTTTTAGATTCCATATATATGTGTTAATATACAGTATTTGTCTTTCTCTTTCTGACTTACTTCACTCTGTATAATAGACTAGGGGTTCATCCACCTCATTAGAACTGACTCAAATGCATTCCTTTTTGTAGCTGAGTAATATTCTGTTGAGCACTGTTACATTAGCTTTTAACTGTCCATATACTTACTGTTTCCTCTGCCTGAACTAGGAGCTGCCGGAGAGCAGATAGGAAATATGCTGTAAATGTCTCTGTGGACCCAGAACTGACACAAGGCTTGACATAAAATGTTCTTTAGTGGATGCTTGAACAAGACTCAGAGAGCATCCATTTCCTTATCCATAAAATGGGTGTAATCACAGGGCCTTGCCTGCAGGACTGTTGGGGAGAACATAGGAGAAGTGGGCCTGTAAGTGTATTATAAACTGCTAAGCAGTGTGTACTTAACAACAGAGCATTATCGATGATGATCATATCCATTTTCCTCACCTTCAACCTCCTACACCACCTTCTCCAGAAACTGAGGTCCCTAAGAAGATGGAAGGCCTGTCAGCTGAGCTCTGAATTCTCTCCTCATCTACTAGCCTGGATGCCTTCCTACTTCAGGAAGCCCTCCTGCTTACTGTCCAACCTAACCCTTCCTCTGTCTCCTAGAACCTCCACCCTGGTGGTATTTTAGAAAAATATTTTACCTATTTTGTCTGAGTATTAAAATAGTATTATGGTTGGTGTACATGCGTGCTAAGTTGCTTCAGTTGTGTCCAACTCTTTGCGACCCTATATACAGACTGTGACCTGCCAGCTCCTCTGTCCATGGGATCTCCCAGACAAGAATACTGGAGTGGATTGCCATTTCCTCCTCCAGGGGATCTTCCCAACCCAGGGATTGAACTCTTACATCTCCTGCAATGACAGGCACGTTCATTACCACTGGCACCACCCGGGAAGCCAGCCCATGGTTGGTAGAGAAAATACTAAAAAATAAATCAGAAGTATCTACAACCTTACAAACTCACTATAGCAACTACTAACAAATCTTATTTCCTTCAAATCTTTCTACACATACATATTTAAAATAAAATTGACAGATCAACATATATATGGTCATCTGATTTATTATAAAGGTGCCACTGTAAATAAGGGGAAAAGATGGTCTTTTTTTCATTTTATTTATTCTGTTTTTTTGTTTTGTTTTGTTTTGTTTTGTTTTCTCCAACCAGAAATAGAACCCACACCCTCAGGATTGGGAGCACAGAGTTTCAACCACTGGACCACCAGGGCAATCCCAAAGATGATCTTTTTAATAAATGGTGCTAGATCAACTACCTATCTACACGTTGAAATAGATTTTTTTTCTCCTTCTCTTATACCATTGAGACGAAAAGCTTAGGTCTAAGACCTAAATCTGAGACCTAAATGTAAAAATTAAACAGTGAAACTTCTAGAAGAAAGTTCTTCATGACTTTGAAGTAGGCTAAAATAATTTTAAGACACAAAAAGTATAAATGATAGGAAAAGATTGTTAAATTGAACTTTGTTAAAATAAAGAACTTTCATCCATTAAAAGATACATTTAAGAGAGTGAAAAATCAGACCACAGACTGGGAGAAAATATTTACAATACGTATACACAAAGCAAGGGTGTTATCCAGAATTTATCAAGAACATCTATGTTATGAAAAAGACAGACAACCCAACTTTTTTTTTTTTTTTTTTTTTCTGTTTTAATGGGCAGACTTGAATGAGTACTACATGAGACAGGATAACTAGCCAGGAAGCAAATTGAAAAGGTGCTAACCCTCATTAGTTATCACAAAATGCAAGCTGAAACCACAATGAGTTAGCACCACTCCAGCTAGAATGGATGAAATTAACATATCATGTGTTGGCGAAGATGGGACTTCCTGAATCTCTCATAAATTGCTGATGGGAATGTAAGTTTCTATAACCACTTTGGGAAAGTGTTTGGCTGTATTTTCTAAAATTGAATATACTTGTATAGGCGTTTACCTGGTGGCTCAGATGGTAAAGAATCTGCCTGCAATGCAGGAGACCTGGGTTCGATCCCTGGGTTGGGCAGATCCCCCTGGAGAAGGGAATGGCAACCCATTCCAATATTCTTTCCTGGAGAATTCCATTGACAGAGGAACCTTGCGGGCTACACTCTACGGGATCACGAAAAGTCAGACCCGACTGAGCGACTAACACACTATACCTATATAACCTGTGATCCACAATTCCACTCTTAACTACATACCCAACAGAAGTGAGTGCTCACACCTGACAAAGACATATACAAAAATGTTCATAGCAGCTTAACATGGCCACGAACCAGGAAGAGAAAAGCCTACCAACAGTACAAAGGATAAACTGAGAATGTTCATACAATGGACTACTATACAGAAATAAAAAGGAACAAATTAGTATTATGTGTGAAAAAACACAGTGACTTGGATATCCATGAACTGAGTGGATGAACAGAACTGTGGTATGTTCCTACAATGGCATGTTACTCAGCAACAAAAAGGAATGACACATTAACCCATGCTACAACATAGATAAACCTTAACAACATCATGCTAAGCAAAAGAAGCCGGTCACAAGAGACCACATAGTATACAATTTCATGTGTATGAAATGTCTAGAATAGGCAAATCTTTAGAGATAGGAGATAGATTAGTGGTTGCCACAGGTTGGGGAAAGGAAACAATAGAAATTTACTGCTAATGGGTACGATGAGGTTTGTGTGGTTGTTTTTTTTTTTTTTTTTTTTTTTTGAGACAATGAAAATAGTCTGAAATAAGATAGTGGGGGTGGTTGCACAACTCTCTGATACACTAAATTGAGAAATTAGACAAATTGCGAAAGTAGCATGGAAACATGTATGTCACCATATGTAAAATGGATAGCAAGTGGAAATTTGCTGTATGATGCAGGGAGCTCAGTCAGGCTCTCTGTGACAAACTAGAGATGTGGGGTGGGGTGGGAGGTGGGAGGTGAGAGGGAGGTTCAAGAGGGAGGGGACATATGTATACCTATGATTGATTCATGTTGATGTATGGCAGAGACCAACACAGTATTGTAAAGCAATTATCCTCCAATTAAAAATAAATTTTAAAAAAAGGAAAAAAACAACTGAATTGTTTACTTTAAGAGGATGAACTTTATGGTATGTAACTTATATCTTAAGCTGTTATTATTTTTTTTAATGAATGACTTTCACAGGCATACTGCTAAGGGAGAGTTTAGACACACACTCACACAAGTAGATATTGTATGATTCCATTTTTGTGAAGTTCTATAACAGGCAAAATCAAACTCTAGTAAAATAATCCAGAATAGAGGTTTTTCTTTGAAGAGAGTTAGTGAATGGGAGAGGACCCAAAGGAAACTTCTGAAATACTGGAATGTTCTGTGTCTCAATCTGGTTGGTGGTTCCAGCTGGGTCTCCACATGTAAAATTCATTGCTTTGTACACTTAAGACTTGTGTGCCGTACTGATCCTAAATTTGTACTTCAATAAAAAAGGAAGATAATAAAGTAAAATTGAAGCAAACTATAAACAATGGGCAAAGATGGATAAAAGGTATATGGGAGTCCTTTGTCCTAGTCCTACAATTTTCTTTAAGTTTGTGACTATATAAAATTAAAAGTTACAAGAAAAGAAAAAAAGTAAAAAAAAAAAAAAATTAAAAGTTACAAATAACGTGAAAGTGAAAGGCACTCATCTCCGACTCTTTGTGACTCCATAGACCTTACAGTCCATGGAATTCTCCAGGCCAGAACACTGGAGTGGGTAGCCTTTCCCTTCTCCAGGGGATCTTCCCAACCCAGGGATTGAACCCAGGTCTCCCACATTGCAGGTGGATTCTTTACCAGCTGAGCCACAAGGGAAGTCCAAGAATACTGGAGTGGGTAGCCTATCCTTTCTCCAGTGGATCTTCCTGACCCAGAAATCAAATCAGGGTCTCCTGCATTGCAGGTGGATTCTTTACCAACTGAGCTATCAGGGAAGCCCTGATAACATATAACATAAATAACATATATATGTTATTTATATTAACAATAACAACTGATAACAAATAACATAAAAAAGTACAATTCAAGTCATACTGTATACATAGTTTATGTTCCTGCTAGTTCTTTTTCTCTTCAACATCTTGGCAGCTCATCTGCCTGTAACCATACTTGGGGATTTCTCTGTCTTAAAAACAAGTCAGAAAAAGGATTACTATCCAAAATATTCAAAGAATTTCTTAAAACTCAACAAGAAGAAAACAAACCACATGATTTTAAAAAAAAAAAAAAAAGACAAAAAAAAAAAAAAAACCCTTAACAGGAAAATTATATACAGAGGGCAAATAAGCATATGAAAAGATGTTCAACATCATATATAATGAGAAAAAAGCAAATGCAAACAGCGAGCCTCCACTACACACCTGTTAGAATGGCCAGAATCTGGAACACTGAGAACACCAAATGCAGGTGAGGATCTGGAGCAACTGGAACTCTTATTGATTGCTGGTGGGCATGCAAAGTCACTTTGGAAGCCAGTGTTGTGGTTTCCAACAAAACTAAACATACTCTTACCATATCATCCAGCAATTCTTCTCAGTGTTTATACAGAGGAGTTGAAAACATGTGCACCTCCAAACCTGCACATAGGTGTTTCCAGTTGCTTTATTCATAATTGCCCAAACCTGGAAGCAACCAAGATGTCCTTCTGTGGGCAAATGGATAAACAAACTGTTCCACATCCTGAAAATGAAATATTAATGCTAAAAAATATGAACTCTGGAGATATGAAAAGACATGGAGGAAGCTTAAACATATTATTAAATGAAAGACTCAATACGAAAAAAACTGCCTGTTATATGATTCCAACTATATGACATTATGAAAAAAGGCAAAACTATGGAGAAAAAAGATGAGTAGTTTTTGAGGGGTTGTAGAAGGGGGAGGGGAGAAGGAAATGGCAACCCACTCCAGTATTCTTGCCTGGAGAATTCTGTGAACAGAGGAGCCTGGTGGGCTGCCGTCCATGGGGTCACACAGAGTCGGACACAACTGAAGCGACTCAGCAGCAGCAGCAGCAGCAGAAGGGGGAGAACCAAACAGGCAGAGCACAGAGAGCTTTTAGAGCAGTGAAAATATTCTAGTGACCTCCCTGGTGGTTCAGTGGTTGAGAATCCACCTTCCGATGCAGGGAACAGGGGTTCAAACCTGGTGAGGGAACTAAGATTTCATATGCCCTGAGGCAACTAAGTCCATGCACCATCATTAGAGAGCCCCTCCTGCTGCAGCTACTGAGCCCACATGCTCTAGAGTCCTTGCTCCACAATAAGAGAAGCCCACAGGCCACAACTAGAGAAAGTCCCTGAGCCACAAGGAAGACCCAACACAGCCAAAAAAAATTTAAATTTAAAATTTTTTTAATTTTTTAATTAATTAATTTAAATTTTAATTAATTAATTTAAATTAATTAATTTAAAAAATACTCTCAAAAAAAAAAAACTCTCATGAGTGATGTATTCCATGTTCTCCCCTACATCTCATCATCAGGTTTATCCAGAAAGTAAGCCTTAACTCACAGCATCAGGCCCTCAGATACCTCACATTGCTCTCACCCTCTCTCTGAATCCGCTCTTCCGATGTCCACAAGCCCAAAGCCTCACTGAGGTCTTGCCTTCCTAGGTGGCATTTGAAACTGCTCAACATCCCCTCCTCCCAACACAGACTTTCTAGAAACTCCTGAGAAGGGCTGGTTGCTTTCCCTGTTCTCCCTTCCATGATTGCTTCCTAGTCCAGGGTGGACACGCAGCTGGAATGCACCGGTTTGAGCTATAACTGTTTGTGGAAGGTGGTGTTTCTTTCCACTGGCTGGCACCTGGTTTATATTGACGCTTCAGTATTTTTAATAGCATTTCTGCCAGAGGCTCCCATTTACTGAGTGATTACCATGTGGCAGGCATGGTGCCAAGTGCTTTGGTTAAACATCATCTCATTTAATCCTCACAAGGACACTAGAAGGTTAGAGATGAACATTGTCCCCATTTTACAGATGAGGAAACAGAGGCTCAGAGAACTTAGATTGACTTGGTAAATTCACACAGTGCTGGGGCCAGAGTTCGGCCCATGTCGGTGGAGCTTCAGAGCCCAGGTGCTACATAGTACTACACAGAGATGCCCACTATTTTCAGCTCTCTTCTCTCTTCTCCTCCCTCTTAGATCTGGCTTCTAACCTGCTCCCCTGCTTTCAAATATTATATTCATATGTGGTGGCTTAGTTGCTAAATCATCCCTGACTGTTGCAACCTCATAGACTGTAGCTTGCCAGGCTCCTCTGTCCAGGGGATTCTCCAGGCAAAAATATTGGAGTATATTCATGTGAGTGACTTTCAAATCCATATCTCCAACCCCAGCCTTTTCCTGATGTTCAGTCTCTCTTTTTTTTTCAATTTGTTTATTGTGGTTAAAATACATACATAACATAATACGTGCCGTCTTAATCATGCTTGAGTGTATGCTTCAGTGGCATTAAGGACACGTACTGTTGTGCAACCGTCACCACTGTCCTGCTCCAAAATCCTTTTCATCTTGCAAAGCTGAAACTCTATACCCACTCAACAAACAATACCTCCCCATCCTCCTTTCCTGCTCCACCCCACCTCCTGGAAAACCACAGGTCCACTTTCTGTCTCTATGAGTTTGACTATTTTAGGTCCTTCTCTCATGTGAGTGGACTTAAACAGCATTTGCCTTTTTGTGACTGGCTTATTCACTTAGCATATTGTCCTGAACTTTCATCCATGTTGTAGCACGCATCAGAATCTCCTTCTTAATGCTGAATAACATTCTGCTGTATGTACATACCACATTTTGCTTATTCTTTAACCCATTGTTGAATATTTGGGTTGCTTCCACAGTTATTGTGTCTAATACTGCTATGAACATAGATGCACAAACATCTCTTCTGTTTTCAATTTTGGGGAGTATATGCTCAGAGTATAATCACTGGATCATAAAAGGTAATTCTGTTTTTGATTTTTTAGGAATATCATACTGTTTCACAGAAGCTGTATTTCACCTTCTTACCAACAGTGTGAAAGGTTTCCAGTTTTGTCCACATCCCTTCTTCTGTTTATTTATCATAATAAAAAATATTGTTAACAAAGAAGATACATACAACAGGAAAATAGGTGAAAAGCTTTCGGTTTTGGATAGTAGCCATTTTAATGGATATAAAGTGATATCTCATTGTGGTTTTGATTTGCATTTCCGTGATGATTAGTGATGTCGAGGATCTTTTCATGTATGTATCAGCCATTTGTATGTCTTCTTTGGATAAATGTCTATTCAAGTCCTTTGCCCATTTTGGAATCATATTGTTTGGGAATTTTTGTTGATGAACTAAGGGAGTTCCCTGTATATTCTGGATATTAATCCCTTATCAGATGTATGATTTGCAAGTACTTCCCTCTAGTCTCTGGGTTATTATTTTACCCTGTTGATATTGTTTTCTGATGCATAAAATCTTTTTTTCATGAAGTGCAATTTGCCTATTTTTTTTCTTTTGTTGCATGTGCCCTTCAGTCTTTTTTTTAATCCATATAATATTTTATGCTAAAATAATACATCTTAGACTAAACAGAATATCTTTGGAAGGATATATAAGAAGTAAGTTAACACTAGCTATTCTTAGAAGAACTGGGTGATGGGGAAATAAGAGTGGGAGAATTTTCACTGAAAAAAAAACTTTCTCTTAAATTTATATTCATATAAATACATTACCTATTTAAATAAAAATCAAATTTAAATATAAAAATATATGCTACAAATTAAAATATAGATATAATACATTCTCATTTTTTTAACCTAGAAAAAAAATTAAGCATTAAAAAAAACATGTAAATCACCTGCAGTTATATTACCCAAGATTCTCAGTGCGTTTACCTATTGTTCAGTTGTCTAATGATTTGGTTCTTGCCAAACCTGTCTGCAAGCCTGACTCCCAACTCTGCTCACATTCCCAGCTTCTCAATTCCAGCTAGACTCAACCCAGAGGCCCACCCCCCCTTACTCCTCTGTCCTTTTTCTCCCCTGACTCCAAGGAGACTTCACTCCTCACTTCCCTCACCCTCACAAGCTCCTCACCCAGCATTCCTTTCCTTCTCCTCAGCATCTCCTTACTCTCTGGCACTTTCCCTCCCCTCCTCCTCTCCAGACCATGACCTGAGCTTCCCAGCAGGGCCCTCCCCCACCACCTCTTCCCACTTCCACTGGTACTTTTCCCATCCCAAGATCAGTGTCCTGAAGCCCAGCTTGTTGTTGTTGTTTATTTGGTAAGTCGTGTCCGACTCTTTGAGACCCCATGGACTGTAGCTTACCAGGCTTCTCTGTCCATGTCATTTCCCAGGCAAGAATACTGGAGTGGGTTGCCATTTCCTTCTCCAGGGGATCTTCCCAACTCAGAGACTGAACCCACGTCTCCTGATTAGCAGGCGAATTCTTTACCAATGAGCCACCAGTGAATCCCAGCTTAGCACAAACTTACTTTCACGTGCCAGGTGTGGAGTTATGCACTTGGCACATTGCCTTATTAAATCCTCATCTGAGTCTTTTGATGTGGGTACTATTATTCTACTCCATCTCACAGATGAGGAAACTGAGGCTCAGGGGAGTTAAATAATTTGCCCAAGATAAGACTAGATTTCTCTGATCATGATAACAACATTATGATTATCATTTGTTTATTACTCTCAACATCCCAATTGTCATTACTTTTTCTGAAGCACAGAACATTAAGTAACTTGATAAAGATTATTCAGCTAGTAGGTAGAAAGGCTAAGATTTGAACCTAGATATTGGGAAGATCCCCTGGAGAAGGAAATGGAAACCCACTCCAGTATTCTTGCCTGGGAAATTCCATGGACAGGAGGAGCCTGGTGGGCTAAAGTCCATGGGGGTCACAAAGAGTCGGACAGGACAAAGCATGCATGCAGTTCTATCACTTATGCTCATTGCACAAAATCCAAAACCTCTCACCTTGATGCTCTGCCATTCATAGACACTACCCTGGACCTTAAAGAGCCTGGAGTACATCTTGCTCTTCTCCTGCCAAAAGTCATTTCAGCATTTGCCTTGTGAAACCCAAACTCCTAGCCTGGTATCCTGAAAAGTAAAAGTGTTAGTCCGTCAGTCATGTCCAACTCTTTGCAGCCCATGGAATGTAGCCTACCAGGCTCCTCTGTCCATGGAATTTCCCAGGCAAGAATACTGGAGTGGGTAGCCACCCCCTTCTCCAGAGGATCTTCTCAACTGAAGGATCAAACTTGGGTATCCTGCATTATAGGCAGTTTCTTTACTGTCTGAGCCAACGGGGAAGCCTGGCATCCTGGGCTGCAGGCAATTATCTCTAATTACTTGATAAGACCTATCACCCCCTGGCCTTCTGCAGGGACTTATAACAGAAGCAGCAGCTGACTGAACCTGCCCATTCTCCGAGTCCACCACGGTCACACACCACTGCTTTCGTACTTTCTCCAACAGTTCTGCCCACTGGCCCCTGCCCATCCATCCAGACACCAGCCCCCCTCTAGAAAACAACCTCTCTGTCTGCCTCACCTGTAGGCTCCTCTGAGGGCACTTCTCCCTCTCTGTCGTGTGCCTGTCTTTCACTGCCTAGATCACAATTCAGACTCTGCCACCTACTGTGCCTCAGTATCCTTGTTTGGAAAATGAGGAGGGTGATAGTCCTTTCATCATCATCAGGTTGTTGTGAGGGTGAAATGACATCATCCATGTCAGATACCACCAAGAGCCAGCACAGAGTAAGGGCCAAAGAGCGTTTGCTGGGATTTGGCGTTGGACAGTCTGAAGTCTCTGCTCTGATGATGCCTTCACAGGTGCTAACAGAATAACCTAGTGAAGGCTGCAAAGAATAAATGCTGTAGGGATGCTGTGGGTACAGAAGGGGGGTAGGCATTTAGGGGAAAGGGGAGGAGAAGCTTATTCCAGACCAGACAGTGGGGTATGAGGTCCAGTGAGGAGAAGACAGACTGCAGGACTCAGCAGCTTGCTGTTCAGGTGGGAAGTATCAAGGAGGCAGGAGGGGTAGGAAGGGGCAAGGACCTGCCACAGAAACTGGGGCCCTCGGACCAACAGCATGGCTGCACCAGCCTCACCTGGGAGCCGGTTAGAAATGCTGGGTCTTAGGATCCAGCCCAGACCCACAGAATCGAAATCTGCTTGTTAACAAGCCCCCATTGTCAAGTGGGGCAAACCCTGGCCTTAATCTGGTGTCCTGTGGTCCTGCTAAGGAGCTTTCACACCATTGCACGCTGGAATTCCGGGGGAGGTTTTCCTGAACTCAGAATCTCAGGCATCGGGTCCTGAGTACCCTTACTTTATAAATGTATTGTTTATTCAACAAATGACTACTGGGCACAGGACCATGCCTTCTCTCTCCCTGGAATGGCACACAGGGCCTCTCTTTTAGCATGCACTCAACAAACATCATCCCCTGAAGAAGGAAATGGCAACCCACTTCCATATTCTTGCCTGGGAAGTCTCTGGGACAGAGGAGCCTGGCAGGCTACAGTTCCTGGGGTCGCAAAGAATCGACATGACTGAGCAACCAGCCACAACACACATCATGCCAGTCATCCAGGCCTGGGCTCCCTTGCCCAATGTACATTTTCTGTCTAGGGCCACCCAGGTCTCCCTGGCATCCACCTTCCTCTTGAGCCTTTGAGTGGGCTGACGCCTTAGATCCTCCCGCTCTGGTATGGAGATCCTCCCCCTCTGGTATGGAGATCCTCCCTCGTGCTTCCATAACACCCTGAGCTTGTTTCTGTCATAGCATCCCTGTGCTGTCAGCCTGCCTGCCTCCACTCCTGGAGCCAGGAGCTTCCCATGCACAGATCAGTGCTCTGTTTGTGCCTGCATCCCCAGGACCTGGCATGGTTAAGTGTTTGTAGAGTGAATGAACAAACAAATAATCTAATAAAAATTAAAATAGACACACTACTATATAGATGTAAATAGCCAACAAGGCCCTACTGTATAGAACAGAGTACCTTATTCAATATCTTGTAATAACCTATAATGGAAAAGAATCTGAACAAGAATATACATATATGTATATGTATAACTGAATCACTTTTCTGTATACCTGAAACTAACACAACATTGTAATCAACTATATTTCAATAAAAAAAGAAAAAGAACAGATGTGAAAGCATGACATCAATCCAATGCTAGATAATACAGTTATTCATTTGTGTTTGTCCCAGGGTGTTTTTCCACAGATGGGTGCTACAGAATAAATAACTATGCTTTCTGTTTTTCTTAAGAGCTTTCCTGAGATATAATTCACATACCTTTCACCCATGTAAAGTGTACAGTTCAGTGGTTTTGAATCTAGTCACAGTTATGCAACCATCAACACTATTTAATTGGAGAACATTTTTCATCACTCCAAAGAAGCCCCATATCTGTTAGCAGTCACTCCCCATTTCCCCCCAACTTCCTCCTCCTGCCTGAGGCAACCACCAGTCTACTGCCTGTCTCTAGAGATGTGCCTTTTATGGACATTTCATGTAAACAGAATATACAACATGCAGTCCTCTGCATCTAGTTTCTTTCACCAAGCGTGAGTGTTCCAGATCCATTTATGCGGTACTTGTACTAGTACTTCATTCCTTCTATCACTGAGTGATCATCCCTTGTATAGGCTTCCCTCATGGCTCAGATGGTAAAGAATCCACCTGCAAGGCAGGAGACCTGGGTTCGATCCCTGGGTTGGGAAGACCCCCTGGAGGAGGGCATGGCAACCCACTCCAGTACTCTTGCCTGGAGAATCCCCATGGACAGAGGAGTCTGGTGGGCTGCATACAGCCCATGGGGTTGCAAAGAGTTGGACACAATAGCTGACTAAGCACAGCACAGCATCCCCTTGTATGGATGTACCATATTCTGTGTATCCACTCATCAGATGACAATAGTCAGCTTTCCTGCAAGTTTATAACATTTAGTTTTTGCGATTGCATTCTCATCCCACCCCACTACATCTTGACATTTACTGTTTGAGGAAGATTTTGTTTACCCCAGGTGGTTCAGTGGTAAAGAATCCATCTGCCAATGCAGGAAACACAAGAGACTCAAGTTCAATCACCGGATTGGGATGATCCCCTGGCGTAGGAAATGGCAACCCACTCCTGGTGGGCTATAGTCCATGGGGTCACAAAGAGTCGGATACGACTGAGCATGCAAGCGCTGAGGCAAACTGAGGCTAGAATGAGCAGGTATGACCTGCCAGAGATCACAGGCTATGAAAAGGCACAGTCATAATCTGAAGCCCTTTTCTCTGTGCTGTTCTGCCCCCCGCCCAGCCCATTTTCTGTCACAAGTCCCTTTTCCCTTTATATTAATGACTGTGCTCCTCACGGTGTCCACTGTGCCCCAGGCTACTGTGCCTTGGATACACAGAGGTTGGATGTGTGCTCAGAGAGGGCATTAAGTCTGTATCTGATCTGGATTTATAAGCCAAAGATTTGCCATCCTTCCAGCCTCTGTGTAGACGGGCTGCTTCTGGGTCCTGGGTGTGGGGGCGGGGGTAGCCCAGAGGAGGCCGAGTTTCAGGAGGACATGACCCCACCATCCATGACCCCTCTGCAGAAAGAGGCGTCCCCAACCTGTTCCAGTGCCACCCAGATCTTCCTGTGGCCACTTCCTTCTGCCTGCCGTACCCCTTCCTCTCTAACCACAGAGAACATTAACACACCTCTTGGTTACACTGGTCACAATTCTTAATTTGTCTGCTCCTCCAAACCTGGGAGCGCAGATCTGAAAATCAACTTAGTGTCACAGCAGCTGATACTTACTGGGATCTGGGTCAATGTTGGTGGAATGAATGGGTCTTCCTTTTTTTTTTTTTGGCTGCTCTGGGTCTTCTTTGCTGCACAAGGGATTTCTCTAGTTGCAGCAGTGAGTGAGGGCTACTTTCCATTGCTGTGTTCGGGCTTCTCATTGCAGTGGCTTCTCTTGTTGTGGAACAGGGCATTTGAGTTTCAGTAGTTGCAGCACGCAGGTTCCATAGTTTCAACTTGAGGGTTCTAGAGTGTGGGCCCAGTAATTGTCACACATGGGCTTAGTTGCTCTGTGGCAGGGGGTTCTTCTTGGACCAGGGATTGAACCTGTGTCCCCTGCCTCAGCAGGTGGATTCTTATCCACTACACCACCAGGGAAGTCCTGGTCTTCCCTGTTTTAATAATGGTGCCTATTGGGGATTCTGGGCAGTTCAGTGATTAGGACTCGGCACTTTCACTGCTGAGGGCCGTTTCGATCCCTGGTCAGGGAACTAAGATTCTGCAAGTCATGTGGCATAGCTAATAAAAAGTGAATTACTTAATTTAAAAAATAGTATCTATCATCTATTGCATGCTGACCATAAGACGTTTATCCTGACAACAACCCTCGGATATGGCGTCTTCTCTCCTTTTCACAGAGGAAGTGGGGACTCAGAAAGGTAAAGTTTACAAGCCCAAGGCCTCATAGACAATAAGAGACAAAGCAGGGATTTAAATCTACACCTATTTGTCTTGGGACTTCCCTGCTGGCCCAGTGGTTAAGACTCTGAGCTCCCAATGCAGGGGGCCCAGGTTCGATCCTTGGTCAGGGAACTAGATCCCACATGCTGCAACTACGACCTGGTGCAGTCAAATAAATGAATAAAAAAAAAAAAAAAAAAACAATGTTTAAATCTACACCTATTTGTCTTGCAATATGCTGGTTTTACCACCAGTGGACCCCTCTTACAGCAAGTGTGAATTTAGAATCAGGACTTTGGAAGTGAATAATATATATAAAAAAGAGACAGAGAGAGACAAATTTCAACATGAATCAACTATACCTCAATTAAAAAATAAAATATCCATCACATTAAAAAATAAGTAAATAAAGCACAAGGTTGCCCATAGCTTCTCAAACTCTTGCCTGTGATCTCTACTATTAGATCTCACTTCTGGTCTCAAGAGAGAAAAACAGCTCAGAGAGGTTAAGTGACTTCCAAAAACACACAGCTCAGTAGGAAGACCAGCCTTCAAGGCCAAGCCTGCTTGTTTCCAAGGGCAAACTTGCATCAGCACAGCACAACTGCTGGGTGTTTATTCCACACCGCATTGCCCAATGAGTCTCAGTTTCCATTGAGAAGCTTTACAAGGAAATAAGTAAATGCAAATATTGGAGAAATTGGTACCCTGATGTCTCCCTGGTGGGACTATAAAATGGTGCAGCCACTTTGGAAAACAACGTGGCAAGTGCCTCAAAGTACTAATCATGGAGTTACCAGCTGACCTAGAAATTCCACCTCTAAGTATCCACCTAAGAGAAATGAAACAACTGTACACAAAAATGTGTACAGGAAATGTGTATGCATGTTCATAGCAGCATGGTACATAATAGCCAAGAAAAGGAAGCAGTTCAAATGCCCATGAACTGATAAACAGATAAACAAAATGTGGCATTCTGTATAATGGCCTGTTGTTTGACAATAAAGAGAAATGAAGTTCTGATACGTGGTACAACATGGATGAACCCTGGAAACATCATGCTCAGTGAAAAAAACCAAACACAAAAGGTTACATATTGTATGATTCCATTTCTATGAAATGTCCAGAATAGGCAAATCTATGGAGTGGGAAAATAGATTAGTGGTTGCCGGGGGCTGAGGTGAGGGGAGGAGGGAAAGGGGCGTGACTACTCATGGGTACGGAATTTCTTTGGGGATGACGAAAATGTTCTGGAATTGGTGGTGGTTACCCAACGCTGTGACTACACTAAAAACCACTGAATTGTACACTTTAAAAGGGCGAATTTTATGGTACGTGAATTATATACCTATAAAATTATAAAAGGAGAAAAAAAAATGGTTTCTGCCTTTTCCAAGTTTCACGGAAATAGGTATTTGAAGGTGCCCTCGTCCCACATCCACGCTGTACAGAGCATGGCCTCTGCTCCCTGGCCCAGTATAGCACCCACCGCCAAGTGTGGCCTGTTTGACTTGGTGTGAGGGTGTCTCTGAGCCTCTCTTCCCTTTGAAGGTGCGCTCTTAACATTGGGCCTTCTCTCTGTGGCAAAGGACTTTACAGTCATAACAGATCCCTTGCTGGGAGGTCAGGCCACGTGGTGTGAACTCCAAGATGGAAAAGCTGTGGCAGCTGTCCAGCCCAGCCAGGTAGTGATGGAGTCAAGTGATGTCATAGGATGTCAGTGATTTGGAGCCAATGATTTGACCTCCAGGGTGAAGCAGCTGGGATATAAAGGCTGGCATCCTGGATCTGGCACCTGAATGCCTGGGTTTGAATCTCAGCTCTATCACCTGCTAGCTGGGTGGTCTACAGCTGACTCTTAACCACCTGGAGCCAACACTCACTCACCTAAAAGGATGAGGGGGATGATCTCTAGCTCCAAGGATGCTGAGAGGACCCTGGCTACTCAAAGTATAAGTCTACTGAACCCAACAGCTTCACTATCCCCTGGGAATTTTTTTAGAAATGCAGAAGTTCAGGTCCCACTCCGACCTGCTGGATCAGAATCTGCATCCCACCTACGGGATTCAGATACATGGTAAAATCTGAGAAGCACTGGGGAGAATTAAATGAGATTATGCAGGTAAAAACTTGCCACAGTGCCTGGCACCCCATAGGTGCCACACACATGAATTTTGGTGTTTTATTGTTACTTAGAAAGAGGGCTGAACTGGTCCCAGCTCTGCCACCACCTCACTGTGTGATCTTAAACTAGTCCCTTGACTATGCTGGGGGCTTGGGGTTTCCATCTTCCATTTATCTAACAAAACTTAATGTGGCTCATTTGATAAAAATGTATGAGAACCCGCTTTACAAATGCAAAAGGCCTAAGTGTGGGCATGGTTCTCCTGGCCAAAGTGGAGAGAGGGTGACTGGCGAGATTCTGGAGATAAGATAGGGTTTGAAGTAGTGGAGGGGCATCGGGGTTTAAAGACCCTGGCAAGCAGAGAAGAGTGATTGAGGAAGCACTGCTCTTGCCCAAGAGAAGCCCCTGCACCTCAAAGACATTTAACCAAAGGAAATGGAGAAAAAAACCACAAAGTGCTTGGGTAAGATAGGGAGGTGCCAGCGAAGGACCGTGCAGTGGAGGCTCACAGCTGGTGCCTCCTTGTAAACAGAGGGCAAAGGCTCGAGCTACTAGAAGCACCCGTGCAGGGGGCAGATGGCAGTGTCTGGATTTAAGGCGGCCTCCAGGGGGTTGGAAATTCCTCCTCTGCTTGCAGTCCCTCCATTGGTGGCATCCCATGGCCTTTAGGAGAGTAACCGCTAGTGTTTATATGTCATGGACATTTTCTGAGAACATTTTGTATATTCCCTCCCATGATGCTCCCAAGAGCCCTCTGAGGTGGGTCTCTTTAGATTCCCCCCATTACAAATGAGGCCACTGAAGAACAGAGAGATTGAATGCCTTGCTCAGTATCACAGCTAATAAGTGATGGAGTCAGGCTTCCAGCCCAGGACATCTGACTCTAGGGTCCTAGTTCTTAGTAACCCTTCTCCTGACCCTGTTTTAAAAACTGATCTTAATTTTTAGAGCATCACTAAGTTCATAGAAAAGCCAAGGGGAAGGTACAGAGATTTCCCATATACCCTTTGCCCCCACATATGCAGAGCCTCCCCATTATCGACATCCCCCATGAGACTTATTGAGATACTGTGGTTTATAAGAAACGTGAATTTGGTCATTCAGATAATCAAAATATACTTTTCATGTATATATTTGGCCTTCATCCACAGCTCCTGGCTCACAACTCTTAAAACTCTTGGAATTTCCTAAGAGAGCAGAAAAGTTTTGTCATAACTTCTGGACTCCACTTAAGGATGGGACTGGTTGGAACTTCCCTGGTGTTCCAGTGGCTGAGACTCCACCCTCCCAATGCAAGGGGCCTGTGTTTGACTGCTGGTCAGGGAGGTAGAGTCCATGTGCCACAACTAAAAATCGAAGATCATAAAAGGATGGGACCAGCTGTCAGTGGAGTGAACCTTGTAATTAGAGGGGAGGGAGAGGGACTAGAGGCGGAACCAGGCCAGTGAGTTAATCAAGCAAGCTTCTGCAAGGAAGCCTCCATAAAAACCCTAAAGAACTGGGTTCAGACAGCTTCCAGGTTGGGAAACACATGGAGGGTGGTGTGCTCAGAGAAAGCATGGGAGTGACACTCCCTTCCCCATATCCAGCCCTATGCATCTCTTCCATCTGGCCGTTCCTGACTTACATCCTTTTATAACAAATCAGTGATCTAGTGAGTAAACGGGTTTCCTGAGTTTGAAATTAATTGAACCTAAGGAGGGGGTCATTGGAACCTCCAGTTGAGGATGACCAACTAGCTAGTCAGAAGCACAGGCAGCAATCTGGAGTTGTGACTGGCATCCAGAGTTAGGGAAGGGGATAGTTGTGTAAGACTGAACCCTTAACCTGTGGGATCTGACACTATCTCCAAGTAGATAGTGCCAGAATTGGGTTGAAATGTAGGGTATCCAGCTGGTATCCAAGGCAGTGCTTATTGATGTAGGGAAACACACATATACATACATATACACACAGAGGAATTGGTGACTTGAACCCTATTTATTAGTGGTACATTTGTTACAACTGATGAACCCACACTGATACCTTCTAATCACCCAAAATCCACACTTCACTCTTGAACACTCGGGGTTCAGTCTTGCTCTTGTACATTCTGTGGGTTCAGACAAACGTGTAATGACATGTATCCTTCATTATAGTATTCTGCAGTTTTGTCACTGCCCAAAAATTCCCTTGTGCTCCACCAATTTATCCCTCTCTCCCCCTATTTTACCCAGGTCCCAGCAACCACTGATCTTTTTACTGTCTTCATAGTTTTGCCTTTTTCAGAATGTTATATAGCTGGAGTTATACAGAATGTAGCCTTTTCAGATTAGGTTCTTTTACTTAGTAATAATGCATTTAACGTTCCTCCATGTCTTCCTATGTCTTGAGAGCTCATTTCATCCTGGCACTGAATAATATTCCATGGTCTGGAGGTTTATTTATCTGTTCACCTGTTGAAGGACGTAATGATTGCTTCCAAGTTTTGGAAACTATGAATAAAGCTGCAGTAAACATCTATGAGCAGGTTTTTCTGTAAAAATAATTTTCACTTATATTGTTTTTTAGTCTGGAGATGGGGACAGTGGTTAGAGGCTGGCCTGAGAGTCCCCAACAGAGGGATCAGACTGGGTATGGTCTTCTAGGACCTTCATCATCATCACCATCATGAAGCTGTAATAAGAACTAGGAATCCAGGACTTCTCTGGTGGATAAGAATCTGCCTGTCAAGGCAGGGGACATGGGTTTTGATCCCTGGTCCAGGAAGATTCCACATGCCACGGAGCAACTAAAGCCTGGGGGCCACAACTACTGAGCCCACGTGCCTAGAGCCTCTGCTCTGCAGTGAGAGAAGCCACCAAAATAAGAGAAGCCTGCACTTCACAACAAAGACTAGTCCCCAGTTACTGCAACTAGAAAAAGCCCATGCACAGCAATGAAGACCCAGTGCAACCAATACATGAAAAGAAAAAAAAAAAAAATATATATATATATATATATGTATATATATATATACACACACGTGTGTGTGTGTGTATAAAGAACTGTGAATCCTCTGAATCCAGCAGTGTTGTTAGCATCTGTCCACCATGGAGTTCCCAGGATCCAGGATCACTGAGCAGTTTCAGGTGTGCTGCTTAACTCAATCCCATAGCAACCCTGCATGGAGCAAATCCTACATTTCAGATGCCCATGTTTTGCACAAGGTTGAGTTTTTATTTTTTACCCCCAGCCCACTATAAGAAATATATTTTATAATACAAAGAGCCCCAAATAAATGAAACAAGTGTCCCCCCAATACTCTAGTATCTTCTAATCTTTTTCATTTTTGAAAATACTAGTCATGACACTGACTTCATGACACATTTGTGGAATTCTATCTATGCTGCAGATTCTGGCAAATTACTGAACCTCTGCAAGCCACCTGGCACATCTCAAAATGTTTTTGTGAGTAGTAAATGAGATAAGATATGTGAACAGTAACACAGGACCTAGTTTATGGGTTAGGAAGGAAGAAATGGAAGACTATAATACAAGATGGATGGATGTTATCGCTTTACTGATAGGATAGAAAGTGAGGCTTAAGGAGATTAAGTGGTTCCTAAGGTCTCACAGACAAGGGCCAAAACCAGGATTGAACTCAGAATCAGGCTCTTTTTTCTGCAATTCTAAGCTGCCTTCCTAGAGAAGCTTAACTTGCTGGGTGTGGCTTCCAAAGGTTGTACTACTGGTTACAGCTCAGTCACCTGGGTAGAGGCCCAGTTCACCTCTCCTGGAGGATATAAGAAGTTGCTCCTACTCTCTCCTGAGCTCATGACTGTCTTCTCTCCCCCTGCTCCATCGTCCAGTTTAATATCCATTTGCTGGGCACTGATTGGTCACATGGCCATTCCCTCTCTCAGCCTGGAACACTACTGATACTGCCCTCCCTACCTCATTCAAGTCACCCCTAATATGTCACCTCCATACTATTATCCCTAAACCCCTAATCTGAATGAGAACAAACACCCCCTCTTCAGGACCGCCCCTTTCTCCTGCTTTAGCTCCTTTCATGAGTGTGTTTTGGCCTGACAAGTTATATGTTATCTTGGTTTATCCATTAACTCTTGTCTTCACTAAGGCTTCCCTGGTAGCTCAGATGGTAAAGCGTCCACCTACAATGTGGGAGACTCAGGTTCGATCCCTGGGTCGGGAAGATCCCCTGGAGAAGGAAATAGCAACCCACTCTAGTATTCATCCCTGGAAAATCCTATGGAACGAGGAGCCTGTGGAGCTACAATCCATGGGGTCACAAAGAGTCCAACACAACTGAGCGATTTCACTTTCACTTTTGTCTTCGCAAAAACATAAACTCCAGGAGAGTAGGAACTATTAGAGTTGAATCTCTGATCTGTCCCTAGTGCCTAGAACAGTAAGTGGCACAGAGGAGGTACTCAGTAAATGTTTGTCGAATCAGTCAATGACTTTGGACTCAGACTGGAGAGCTGGGTTTATAAACCAATGCAGACCATAGTGAGCCGTTTTGGTGGACATTCTAACAAATGGACTCAGACAAGCACAAAGGGAGCTCCCTGGAAGCACAAAGGAGGCAAGGATCCATTCTGATTGTGGATCAGGGAGGAGGAGGTCTCTGAGTGATCCCTGAAGCTGGGTGCAACTGCAAACATGGAGACAGCATCCCACGTGGAGGAAAAAGCAAGAGCGAATACGCAGGGGCGGAAAGGTGGGTCGGCACATAGAACAATCCACGGGGCCTGTAGGTTTGGGCTCAGGATTGATGGGCAGGTGGGAAGATGGCTAGGGTGGGTTGCTGAGGGAGTTGAATGCCAGGTGAAGAAGTTTGGAGTTTTCAAGACTCTGACAGTGTCTTAAAGTGATCCATCCATCTATTATCTTTATCTATATCCATCTAGATATATCTGATTCCTATCTATCTGCACACACATATTTGGAACACATATGTGGAACACATGCTGCTGCTGCTGCTAAATCACTGCAGTCATGTCTGACTCTGTGCGACCCCATAGATGGCAGCCCACCAGGCTCCCCGTCCCTGGGATTCTCCAGGCAAGAACACTGGAGTGGGCTGCCATTTCCTTCTCCAATGCATGAAAGTGAAAAGTGAAAGTGAAGCTGCTCAGTCGTGTACGACTCTTAGCGACCCCATGGACTGCAGCCCACCAGGCTCCTCCGTCCATGGGATTTCCTAGGCAAGAGTACTGGAGTGGGGTGCCATTGCCTTCTCCCTTACACATGCTATAGGAGCCTATTAAAATATACACGTAAAATAAAAATTAAATATAAAATTAAAATTATATACATACTGCACATACAAAAAAATCACACATATACGTACTTGCACACATGTATGTGTATGAAGAATTTTTAGTTTTATATTTAATTTTTATTAAATATATGTATATGTGTTTTAATAGGCTCCCAAGATTCACAGTTTGGGCATAGAAGGTTTTGCGATGAAACTCTCCCTCCCGCTTCTGTCCTCCCCTAATGTTACTGTATTGTGTGTCTTGCCCCAGCAGATTCACATTTACTGCAAGGCCACACTAGCAGAGCGGCTGTAAACCGGGTGCAGGCGTTCTCACCTCTGACCCACAAACAGGGCGTGCCCTCTCTCACCGCGGCCCGGGTGGATCTTCCACTGGCTCCGGACCGGAAATCCTGCGCGCTCCACCCTCTGCCAGGTGGATGGATTGAGCCCGCCCACTTTTGTCACATGAACCAATCGAGCACGTTTATGCAAATCGAGATCCATTCCCTGCCCCCGCAAGGCAACCAACGGTTGCGGAGGTGTAACAGGCTCACCAGGTTCCTGTTCTGACCGAGCTCAGAGAAGTCTGTAAAATTTCTGCCAAAGGCAAAAACCACTTGGAAACTTCGGGAGCTGGAGACATGGGGCATAAATGGAATGCCGCGGTAAGACCAATGGCACTGAATCACAGAAACTGAGGCTTGAAGGCTTGCTGGAGGTCATTTTGTCTGACTTCTGGACTTTCTGCCTCACTCCGCGTGATTCCTGTCAGGTACTCACAGGCTCTGGTGAAATCACTACCTGCAGATATGACCCAGCTGACGAGAAAGAGCACGTCCCAGATCTGGCTATTCAGTTCAATTCAATTCAGGGGCTCAGTCGTGTCCTACTCTGTGACCCCGTGGACTGCTGCACGCCAGGCTTCCCTGTCCTTCACCAACTCCCAGAGCTTGCTCAAACTCATGTCCATCGTGTCAGTGATGCCATTCAACCATCTCATCCTCTGTCGTCCCCTTCTCCTCCTGACTTCAATCTTCCCCAGCATCAGGGTCTTTTCCAATGAGTCACTTCTTCGCATCAGGTGACCAAAGTACTGGAGTTTCACCTTCAGCATCAGTCCTTCCAATGAACACCCAGGACCAATCTCCTTTAGGATGGACTGGTTGGATCTCCTTGCAGTCCAAGGGACTCTCAAGAGTCTTCTCCAACACCACGGTTCAAAAGCATCAATTCTTTGGTGCTCAGCTTTCTTCACAGTCCAACTCTCACATCCATACATGACCACTGGAAAAACCATAGCTTTGACTAGACGGACCTTTGTTGGCAAAGTAATGTCTTTGTTTTTTATGCTGCCTAGGTTGGTCATAGCTTTTCTTCCAAGGAGCAAGCGTCTTTTAATTTCATGACTGCAGTCACCATCTGCAGATTTTGGAGCCCCACAAACAAAGCTACAGGGAAAAGCCCTGTGGAGAATCAGAAGTGATCTCAAATACTGCTGTTGTATCTTTGCTGTGTGACTGTGGCACTCCACCTCAACTCTCTGAGCCTCAGTTTCCACACCTGGAAATAATAACACTATCCTCCTGGCTACTAATAACACTATCCTCCTTGATGTGAGGATTGATGGGCTAGTCCAATGGACAATGCAAGGCGTTTCCATCTCTGCAAGTCATAGTGCTTTATAATTTAAAAAGTATCGCTTTGGGGTTAGACAGACCAGGGCTTAAATTCTGGTTGTCCCAGTTGCTTGTGATACCTGCCTTAGGAAAGTCACTTTTACCTCTCTGACTCTCACTTTATTCAGTTTTAAGGTTAAAAATTTCATGGGCTGTTTACAGGATTAAACGAGTTCAGGTTTATAAGGCACTTGGCACAGGGCTGAACCACTTGTGGTGGCTAGAACCAAAGCACCTCCTGGATCCTCCGTTTCAGCATCTGTCTTCTGGGTGCAATCATCATGTTCCCCGTATGCCTCAAAGGATTGTTCTGAAGCTTAAATATCTTGTGACACAGTTTATAAATAGAAAAACGTCACACCAATGTTAATTAGTGTCATACTGCAAGGCAGTCAGCACATTGGAAAAAAGCCTGACCTTGACCCTGGCTCTACCTTTCATTCTCTGTGTGTCCTTGGACAAGTGACTTCCCCTGTAAAGGGTCAGTTTCCTTGCCTGCTATAGACCATCTATATGGGCCATCTTGGACATTGGTAAGATGGACTATGGAAAGTACCTACTATAAAACTTGCACACAACAAATTTTAATAAGTGGTTCCTATTATTACTAGCAAGTTTTTCTTTAAATTTCCCTAATTCTGCTGATTCATATCAATGTATGACAAAACCCACTGAAAAATAAAATAAATAAATAAATAAATTTCCCTAATTCTGTTTCTGGAACAGAGAGAAATAGGGTGAAAACACAACTTGTTTCTCACAGTACATTACTGTGTATCTTTTGACTTGTATTATGGGAATGTATTGGTTTTTTAATAAATAAAATTTAAATTTATAATATTACATATTATATATAATATATTGTATAATTATATAATATATTATAATGTATACAATAATATATTATATATAATATATAATATAAATTTAAATTTTATTTAAATATAAAATTTTGTACTTTATATAAAATATAAAATTTATTTGTATATTATTGTATATATTATTATATATTATATGTTATATATATTATATTTATAATATAATTCTATAATATACAATAACAAAACATAATAAACTAAAATTTAAAACTGAATTTTAATCTCATGGGTAGAGGCCTTGTCTGGGGTAAGAAGATACCCAAATGCAAAGTATAACCTGGTACCCACACATGCCAGAATGTACCATGGAAAGGCAGAGTCATGTTTTTTTTTTCTAAGATCACAGGGAAAATTGCCAAATCCAACAAGGGGTCACCTCTGAAGGGACTGACCGTCCATTGGTGTAAACATTCTCCAAGCCACTTGAAGTCATGTTCTATGGAAGGAAATGACCTCGATTTGGAAACCCTCAGGATGGATTTCCCTCTGCATCAGAGGTGTTCAGGACTCGGTGACTCACTCCTCCCTGCTGGGCTTGCCCTCCAACCCCAATAAGGTTGAACACCTCATCTGGAACAACGACCCTAAGGCCTTACATGGATATCAGCTAGCTCTGGGCCATCTACCCAATCCACAGCCAGACTTCTCTAGTGTCCTAGGATGCCGCTGGCCTTGGACAGCCTCCCTGTCCCTTTCTCCCCTGGGGCCCTAGTCTGAACTGATCACCACTGCTGTTCACTGGCGTCTCCCATGCAGCTGAGAATGAAGGGCAGATAGAACATCACAAGCCAAGCCCACATTTTCCGCTATGTCTACCATCACGTCTTTGCTCTGTGTGGCAGTGACCTGGCAGTTTAGGTTCTGCTTCACAGATGATCAAGGCAGGCAGAAGAAAGACTGAGGTTTAGGGCCGGGGCTTTAACTGCCTCGTCCTGAATTTACATGTCACTTTCACACATCTCATTGGCCAGGACTAGTCACAGGTCCTGCCCTTTCACTTAGGGAGTGACTGGAGTATTCAGGAAGCATTGCTGTGTCTGCTACATTCTTCATACTCAGTCTTCTGGCCAATAGTAATTGGCTCTAGACTCAGAGGACACTAGAATGGGAGAGACCTTGGGACTCATCTCATCCAGAAGCAAATCAGAATCCTCTGAGGTTTTTGTCCGAAATGCAGAGTCCTTGGTCCTCCTCCAGGCCTGCTGAATCAGAACAGTCTGGAGCCTGGGAACCCACACTGTTTTTCTTTTAAATTAATTTATTTTTGGCTGCGCTGGGCATTCGTTGCTATGCATGGGCTTTTCTCTAGTTGTGAAGAGCAGGGACTACTTTGTAGTTGCAGAGCACTGGCTTCTCATTGCAGTGGCTTCTCTTGTTGCAGAACATGGGCTCAGGAGTTGTGGTACACGAGCTTAGTTGCCTGGAGACTTGTGGAATCTTCCCAGACCAGAGATCCAACCCACATCCCCTGCACTGGCAAGCAGATTCTTAACCACTAGGCCACCAGGCAAGTCCAGAATCTACATTTTTAAAAGCTCACTGGGAGATTCCAGCAGTAATCAGGCTGGAAGTTCACTGATGGACTTAAACCCCCTTTTATAGATGAGGAAACCGAGGCTGGGAAGGACAGTGACTCTCCAGGCCACACAAGAAGTAAACGATTAATCTTAGACCAGAATCTAGGCTTCCTGGCCGTTGCTTGTAGCACCTGTATTTGTAACCTGTGGTCTCTGCCTGCCCTGGCTTCTGATAACAGCATTTTAATTCTCTTTTGTGGAGACAGGGTTCACAGTTGAAGTTCCCAGGGTTCAAGTGGGGCTGACCCACCCAAGCTTGGAATGGGTACGTGACATAGAACTAACCAATCAGAATCCCGGCCTCAGGATGTTTGCTAGAACTATTCAGGGAAAGAAACTCTCTTTTCACTTAGGTTGTTCCCTGGTCTGCTGTGAGCCTGGAGCAGCTGGCTGTCTTTGCTGTTATGAAGGGACAGCGCCCGGAAATAAGCCCTGAACAGAGAAAAGCAGAGATAAGGGAAGGAGGAGGGACCTGATAGCATCCTCAGATGCCTGCATCCAGCTTTGGCTGGACTTTTCCCTGAGCCAGTAAATTCCATTTCAATTCCTGGAGTTTGAGGTTCTGCCCTTATAGATCCAAATAAATGACTGAAGACAGAGCCCTGCGGGCCAGAAGCACCACATCCAGTTGACAAGCATCTATTGAGGGACTTTGGGGAGCGTCGAGTGTGAGGTACTGTCCCTGCCCCTCACAAACCAGGACACAGGACCAACACACGAAGCAGTTGGTGTGTCCAAGACAGTGAGGTGCCTAGAATGGCATCACAGACATCCAGGGTCTCATGTGATCTCCTCCCCAGGAGTTAAGCAAGGGAAGCATAATCATCTTGGAATGATGAGGAAACGGAGGCTCAGAGAGATGAAGTCACTTGCCCAAGGTCACATCGGAAGTGGCAGAGCTGAGGCTTAGCCCAGGTGTTTCCACCTTTAGCCCAAGTGCTTGGTGCTCCACTGGGCTTCACTCGGCCTGGAATTACTTGCCAGCATCATCTGAATGCCTGCCATGAGCAAGACACTGTTGTGAGTACTTCCCATGTTTTGCTTATTCGGTCTATACGACAAGGTACTGGTGAGTATGATGATGGTGATGATGACATTGCGAAGCTAGACAAATAAGGGGGCTTGGGAATTTAGCCAAGGTCTGAGGGTTGGGCAGCATCAAGGTCTGATTGTAGCCCAGGGAGTCTGGCTCCTGAGCCCTCTGTGGCTGGAAGTTCACTCACTTTCCTTGCTACACCACATCTAAGCAGACGGCTCCCTAGCTTCTTGTCACCTTTATGAGAGTGGCTGATTAGAAACCAACCTGGGGAGGTGGTGGGGAAGCGAGGGAGAATGGATGGGAGCCATCTTCTCTGATCACATTGACATTCCTGAAATGGCCCCAGCCAGAGTCACTTCTGGGAGGCCTCGAGCAAGGTCCATGGGGATTCTGTTAAGAGACAGGGAGTAAAGAGTTGTCTCCAGACTCCTATATACACAAAATAGTTGAAAGCAAGGTCTCAAAGAGACATTTGTAAACATAGACATCTATAGCAGCAGTATTCACTGTAGCCAAAATGTAGAAGCAACCCAGTGTCCATTAACAGATGAGTGGATAAACAAAATCTGATATATGTCTGTTTGTGTGTGTGCTAAGTCACTTCAGTCGTGTCTGGCAGTTTGCCACCTCATGCACTGTAGACCACCAGGATCCTCTGTCCATGGGATTCTCCAGGCAAGAACACTGGAGTGGATTGCCATGCCCTACTCCAGGGGATCTTCCCTACCCAGGGATCGAACCCACATCTCTTATGTCTCCTGCATTGGTAAAGAACCTTTACCACTAACACCACTTAGGACGCCATATATAGGAAATTCTGAGACAACATGGATGAAAACATTGCTGCAAAATGGATGAAAACATTCTACTTTGTGAAATAAGCCAGACACTAAAAGATAAAAACTGTATGATTACACCTATATGAGCTACCTGGACCCATCAGATTCATAGAGGCAAAAACTAAAATGCTGCTTGCCAAAGATTGAGGGGAAGGGCAAATGGGGAGTTATTGCTGAATGAGGGCAGGGTTTTAGTTTTGTGGAAGAAAGTTCTGGAGATGGATGGTGACACAATGTAAATGTACTTAATGCCACAGAATTATACACTTTTTTTTTTCTTTTTCTTTATTTTTTTAATATATTTTTTCTTTTTTTTTGAGAACTATAAAGTTTTTAAACACATATTTATTTATTTTTGACTGGGCTGGGTCTTCATTGCTGCGTGTGGGCTTTCTCTAGTTGTGGTGAGTGGGGGCTACTCTTTACTGCAGAAAGTGGGCTTCTCATTGTTGTGGCTTCTATTATTGCAGAGCACGGGCTCTAGGGTGCACAGGATTCAGTAGTTGCAGTGGGTGGGCTCGGTAGTTGTGGCTCCCGGACTCCAGAGTACAGGTTCGTTAGTTGTGGTCCATGGGCTAGTTGCCGGGTGGCATGTGGGATCTTCCCAGAAACCAGGGATGGAACCAGTATCCTCTGCATTGCAAAGAGGACTCTTAACCACTGGACCACCAGGGAAGCCCAGACCTATACACTTGAAGATGGTTTAAATGGCAAATTTTATATTATTGCTTTTTACCACAATTAATAATTAATTAATTAAGGGGAAAAGAAGAGTAGTCTCCAAAGACAGCCCACTCTCAAATCCCAGTTCTGCCACTCATGTGCTGTGTGACCTTGGGTAAGTTGCTTTCCCTCTCTGTGCCTCAGTTTCCTTGCCTATCAAATAAGGATCAAAGTAGCTAGCTCAACAGAATTTGTAGTGAGATTTAAAGCACTTCATACCACTAAAGTCCTCAGAGCTGTGCCTGGAACACTGTAAGCACTCAGTAAGGTTAGCTATTATTATTTTCATACAGTTACTTAGGACTGAGACTAAATGAGAGAAGAAAAATGATGATTCTTTCTTCTGTACAATCCCTGTCTCTTTCCCCAGTTTTCACCAGGCTAAAGACACTAGATTGGGAAATCACTGGTGGTCCAGTGCTTAAGACTTTGTGCTTTCACTGCTAAAAGCCTGAGTTCCATCCCTAGTCAGGGAACTAGGATCCCACAAGCCTCAAGCCATGACCAATTAAAAAAAAAGACACTGGACTGTGCTCTCAGCCACAGGGTGAACTTGTGGGAAAAATGAATGTCATAGTCAGTCAGCAGAAGATTTCAACCCAGCCCTTCCATGTGCTGCTGTGCAACCTTTGGCCAGCTCACTGACCTCTCTGTGTCAGATTTTTCTCTTCTATGAAATGGGTAAATGACTGCCTGTCTCACACATGAAGTGAGGATTAAGAGAAAGAATGGACCACCCCACATATGTCCATCCCTCCCTTCTTCCTGGATTCATGGCGGCGGGTGCAGCTCTGTGTTCCCTCACTTCCCAGGCTGCTCCTGGTTTGTAAAGAACCAGAGAAATGTTGTCTCCAAGGACTGGAACTTCAGTCCACATGACCAGGACAGGCATCAACAACAAAAGGCCACCCACCCTCCAAGGTCTGCAAAAGAGCCCTCTTCCTCCTTTTAGGCCTTCAAATGTGGGCCAGGGAGATGCCCAGGATGATAAATAAAGAAAAAGCAAAAATAAAACCCCCAATGTGTTTATTTTGGGATAAGAGTACATTGCTAAACACAAGCCGCAAAGACTTGTGTACAAAAACCACAAGCCAGGGTGCTGAGCAATGTCCCAGGCTGCAGGGCTGTGAGGAGGGGCTGGGCCGGAGCAGCTGGGCTGGGCCCAGGAGGCAGGACCAGGCCCCGGCCGTGGCAGCCCTCCAGGGCACCCTGGTACCTTGACATCCGGGAGCTCGAGATTTCTCACACTCCAGACCACACAGCCTGGCAAACTGCATGGACACTTGTGGTGCCCCCTCGCCACTGTTCCTGCCTTGGCCCCTCTCCTCTGAGGGCCCCCTCTGCCCACCCCACCCGCCTTAGTCCCACTAACTCCAGCTCATCTGCTGTGTTTAGACACCATCTCCGTGTTTAGACACCATCTCTGCTGGCAAACCGTGAGTGACCCCACCACCACCACCACCCAGACTCCATAACCCCAGCGTTCATCTCTATCACAGCTCTTCTATGATGTGTTGCAATTTTTGTGTACGTGCTTTTCTACTAAGCTGCAAGCACTTAAGCGTAGGAATAGTGTAATGGTTAGGGACATGGATTTGAACCCAAATTGCCATGGCTTGAATTCTAGCTTTCCAGCCCTGTAACCTTGGATTTTTGAATCAATCTCCTATGCCTCAGTATTTCCTTCTCTAAGTTGGAGATGATAATGACAGTGCCTGCCTTATGGAGATTCTGCTGATTGCTGAGTATGTCTGTTCCAGTTTTGCATTCCAGAACTGGGAAAACAACAACAGGATGGGTTTCTGGGACCCATTTAGCCAAGCATGGAACAAACCTGAACAAACCTCCATTGATCACTATAAGCCCTTACCCTGGTGGTGGACCGTTGTGACATTTTGGGGCTCCTGGAATTAGGGTCAATTCAGAGCCAAAAAGTCTGATTATTTCCCTCTCCTTAACCCACTGTCACCCTGGTCAATGTCTGGAAGTCCCTTTGGGGGAAGGCTGGGAGAAAGATAAAGAGGGTAACTCTTTGATAGTGTAGTGGGGTCCCTCCTTAAGGTGAACTGGTACCCTCTTCATTCCAGCTGTCTGGGTCTGTAAACTGGTTCAAGGCCGGGAGTTGGTCGAGGGTGACAATTGTTTTGGTGACTTGCGTTAGACTGTGTTCACTTGAGCAGGAATTCTGCCACTTATATAGATCAAGCAACATTTAGTAGACTGCCCATCCATTATTTCTAGGGATGCGGTGATCAACTAGCCAAGGCCACAAGTCTCTGCGAGTTTAATTGGATTTGAATGGATTGATGTAAGTGAAGCACTAGGATGGTGCCTGCCTGCCATGCTGCATGCAGAATAGAAGCCCTCCTTA
Organism: Muntiacus reevesi; assembly: GCF_963930625.1. NCBI lineage: Eukaryota > Metazoa > Chordata > Mammalia > Artiodactyla > Cervidae > Muntiacus > Muntiacus reevesi. The sequence goes on from NC_089249.1 coordinate 20,725,198, forward strand.
TCATTGCCAGTCATCTTTATGCTCCCTGTGCCTGGCAGCAAGCAGACACCTGGCCAATGACTACAGAATAGGGTGAGGAGTGAATGGGTCCATGGTCCAAGGGCAGCTGGAGTCTCCACTCAAGACATAAGCTGACTTGGCCTATGATTCAGGTAAGACTGGAGGTTCTGGGGCATCCAACATGGTCCCACCTGCATGGGTCCCAGAGGAGTTCTGGGAAAGAACTCACTAGCAGATAAAAGAGAGTCCAAGGACTTCCCTGGACATCCAGTGGTTAAGACTTTGCCTTCCAGTGCAGGGGATGCAGGTTCAATCCCTGGTCAGGGAACTCAGATCCCACAGACCTCGGGCCAAAAAACCAAAAACATAAAACAGAAGCAGTATTGTAACAAATTCAAAAAAGACTTTTTAAATGCTTTATATGTTTTTTAAAAATCTAGGGGAAAAAAAAAAGAGTCCAAACATGGAAGGCTGGTTTGAGGGCATCAGGCCAAGGTCAGAAGGGAGAATTAGGAACACAGAGCAGCCTGGGGTGTGACTCCCAGATGATCTCTACTAGACTTAGTTATTTGTTTTTATTTAGCTTCTATGGACCACCAGCTACATGGTGTTGACATACTTTCAGGGTGTAGCAATTCATCTCTGGTAGTTTATTTAAGACTCCTTTCTTATTCATTTTATATTTTCTTTCTTCCCTGATTTACCCTCCCATTCACTTTCCCCAAATATGTATCAGTCTTGTAAATTTCCTTGTAAGGGTTTCTTGCATGCATTTTAATTTTCAGAAATGACATTTTGGTGTCTTTACTACTTTATGGTCTACCTCTCAGCAAGGTTGTATGTACACTAGACGGTGTTTCTTGCTGCTGCTCCAACATCCCCAGCCTGGATCTGCTATATTTTGCTACTAGTTAAGGCTGCCATGAACATCCCAACCCAACTTCTCTTAGGGATTTTTAGGAGAGTTTCTCTGAGATAATTACCCAGAAATAAGATGTCTGAGTGACAAGGTGTGCTTGGATTTAATTTTGCCAAATATTGCCTGGTATTTCCAGAGTGGCTGCCTGAATTCACATGTCCACAGTGGTACTTGGGGTCTCCCAATTCCTCACATTGTCACCAATATTGAGCATATTGACCTTTCTGATCTGTGGTGTGTGCAAAAGTGATATCTCACTATTTTAAAGTTTTTTTTTTTTTTTTTTCTGGCCAAGCTGTGCAGCATGTGGGATTCTAGCTCCTCAACCAAGAATAGACCCCATGCTCCCTGCTTTAGAAGCTCAGAGTCCAAACCACTGGACTGCCAGGGAAGTCACTATATCTCACTGTTTTAATCATTGTTAACTTAGAATCTGTCTTCTCTGCTGAACTGTAAGTCCGTGAGGGTGGCAGGCCCACACAGAAGGTATATCTGTGGCCTTAGCATCCTGACCAGCCTGCCATGTATGAGACACTTCGATTTCTACCTTTGAACAGATGAATGGATTACTACCACATACAGCCCTCCTGAGCTCAAGCTTGATTCCTGGGGACGGGAGAGGGGTGACTGAGCCAAACAGGAAGAGCTGTTTATTGAAGTCTCAGAAGTCACTGGCCAAAAGGAAATTCCCTTGAGACTCCCATACACAGCTGGAGGAATGCAAAAGAGCGAACGTTCCCACAGAGCCAAAGAAAAGCCAGAGGTTGTGGAGAGTAGTGTCTCTGTTCATCGAGAAAACACAGGCTCTGCTGAGATCCCAGAAGACTCTGGCAGGAGCTGCCAGGGCAGAGTCCCCACAGACAGAACTGAATGTCAGAGAAAAACAGGACGTTTGCTGCTGGGTGGTTGGAGTAAAGGGGACTTCTCTTATGTGTTGTTATTATTATTTTTAAAATTTGAGATGAAAAGGAAGTCACATGCTTTTGAGCTGTTTGGACCAAAAGTCTCCCTGTAGGGCCTGCATAGACCACCATCCTATCCTGAGTCTAGGAGATGCTTTTCTGCTGGAAGCCTCAGTTTCCTCATTTGTAAAGTGGGTACAATAATGGAGCTCACCTTGTAATAAGTCTGGCTTTGGGAGATTTCTCTAAGGCTCACATTTGGCACTAATGAGGGCCAGGAGCATGGCAAAAGGCATGCAGCCTGGCCTCCCTATGGCCTCACTTTTCTGGCTCCCTCTTGTGACTTCTGTATCTACATAATGCTCACTCATTCAGTTGGCAAACTCCCACAGGAGCACTGAGGACGCAGTGACAAACCAGACCCACTCCCGCCCTGGAGAGGCCTGCAAACACAGCGCAGAGCGATGACATTGTGATGAAGGACCACACAAACATCCACTCTGTCCCTTTTAGTTCTGTTGGACCATCACTTTTCTCACCGACAAAATGGGACTCACAGAGTTGTTTACAGGTTCAAATAAGATAATGGACCAGTGGGAAAGAAACTTCCAGACTGCTAATGCTTCTAAACAGATGGCCCAGACTGTATTAGGAAAGCAGAGATCTACTTACAGAGTGTTGCTCAAGATTTGTGTGTTCTCTCTCCTGGGCACTTTAAAATCTAACAGCTGAAAGAAGCTTTCAAGGAAAGGAATGATGCTCTTAGCTGATCCCGGGGTGGGGGCAGTGGGGAGTGGAGGACGGGGCTCCAGTTTGGTTGCTCATCCTTGCTACTATTGGTTATCTAGTCACTAAGTCATGTCTGACTCTTTGCAACCCCATGGACTATAGCCCGCCAAGCTCCTCTGTCCATGGGATTTCCCAGGCAAGAATCCTGGAGTAGATTGCCATTTCCTTCTCTGGGGAATCTTGCTGACCCAGGGATCGATCCAGTGTCTCCTGCATTGGCAGACGGATTCTTTACCGCTTTCCACCAGGAGAGCCCTTGGTTGCTCCTTTTGTTTTTGAAACTGACAGGACCCGTCTGAGTGATGGGAGGGTCAGGAGCAGAAGCTGGTGGAACCCAATTATTATCTTCCTCTCTCAGCCCAGAGGTCAGGGAGCTGAGGGGGGCGGGGACATAAAGCTCACTGTGTCAGCAAAGGAACCTTGTTAGTGAGAGGACAGCAAAGAGCGTGGAAAACATTGTTGCTTTGAGATGACAGAGATGTATTTCCTTCTCACATAACGGTCCTGGGAGGTGGTCCAAGGCTGGCACTGCTGGGCACCCAGGCTCCTTCTACTTTGTTGCTCAGCCATGCCCCGGGGCTTTGCATTATTCATGCAGGTTTGACTTCAAAATGGTAATCCGCTTGTCATTCCAGATTAAGGGAAGAGAGGCAGAGGGGAGGGGCTGTCACATTCCTTTCCTATTAAGGGCATGTGGAGCCAGACTCCAAGATTCTCACCATGATCTCTGCTTCTGCTGTGAGTGCTTCTGAGTACACGTCGAACAGGAATGACCTCTGTAACTAACAGGATATCATGGAAACATGGAATATGACTTTTCAGACAAGGTTATAAAAGACACTGCAGCTTCCACCTTGTTCTCTCTCAGATCACTCTCTCTGGGGGAAGCCAGCAGCTGTGTCCTTTGGAGAGGCTCACAAGGTGAGGAACCGAGGCCTTCCACCAACAGCAGCATGAGGGAAGCATCTTGTAATTAGATCCTCCAACTCCTGAGAAGCCCACTGCAGACTCAGCCAACACCTTGACAGCAACTTCATAAGAGGCTCTGAGCCAGGATCTTGCAGCTAAGCCATTAATAAACTGACTCACAAGAACTGTATGGGATAATAAATGTCTACTGTTTTAAACTGCCAAGAGTAGGAGAAATTTGTTACTCAGTACAAGCTAACTAGGGCTTCCCTGAACTTATATGCAGGGTACAGCATGTGAAATGCTGGGCTGGATGAAGCATAAGCTGAATCAAGATTGCCAGCAGAAATATCAATACCCTCAAATATGCAGATGACACCACTCTTATGGCAGAAAGCAAAGAGGAACTAAAGAGCCTCTTGATGAAGGTGAAAGAGGAAAGTGAAAAGGCTAGCCTAAAACTCAACTTTCAAAAAACTAAGATCATGGAATCTGGTCTCATTACTTCAAGGCAAATAGATGGAGAAACAATGGAAACAGTGACAGACTTTGTTTTCTTGAGCTCCATAATCACTGTAGATGGTGACTTCAGTCATGAAATTAAAAAACACTTGCTCCTTGGAAGAAAAGCTATGACCAACCTAGATAGCATATTAAAAAGCAGAGACAAGCTTTTCCGTTAAGTGGCCTGAGGTGACCTCTAAAATTCGTGTGCTATTCCCTCGTACCAGAAAACCCCACAAAATCATGCAAATCAAGAAGTTCAAATCTTCATGTTCACTTTAAGACAAATCTTCATGTTCACTTTAAGAACACTCGTGAAACTGCCCAGGCCATAAAGGGTATGCATATCTGAAAAGCCAGCAAACATCTGAAGGATGTCACTTTAAAGAAGCAATGTGTGCCATGCCATCGTTACAACAGTGGAGTTGGTAGGTGTGCACAGGCCAGTGGGGCTGGATGCAGGGTCACTGGCCCAAAAAGACTGCTGAATTTTTACTGCACATGCTCAAAACTGCAGAGAGTAATGTTGGACTTAAGGTTTAGATGTAGATTCTCTGGCCATTGAGCACATCCAGGTGAACAAACCCCCAAGATGCCGTCCAGGACTTACAGAGCTCATGGTCAGATCAACCCCTACATGAGCTCTCCCTGCCACATTGAGATGATCCTTACTTTAGATTTTCATAAACCAGAAGAGGAGGTGGCACAGAAGAAAAAGATATCCCAGAAGAAACTGAATCAACAAAAACTTAAGGCCTGGGAATAAATGCCACAAAGAAACAAATGCAAATAAAAGTTTAAAAAAAAGCAGAGACATTACTTTGCCAACAAAGGTCCATTTAGTCAAAGCTATGGGTTTTCCAGTTGCTATGTATGGATGTGAGAGTTGGACCATAAAGAAGGCTGAACGTCAAACAACTGATGCTTTAAACTGCGGTGTTAGAGAAGACTCTTGAGAGTCCCTTGGACTACAAGGAGATCAAACCAGTCAATCCTAAAGGAAATCAGTCCTGAATATTAATTGGGAAGACTAATGCTGAAACTGAAGCTCCAATACCTTGGCCACCTGATACGAAGAGTTGACTTACTAGAAAAGACCCTGATGCTGGGAAAGATTGAAGGCAGGAGGAGAAGGTGCAAGAGAGAATGAGCTGGTTAGATGACATCACCAACTCAATGGGCATGAGTTTGAGCCAACTCTAGGAGATGGTAAAGGACAGGGAATCCTGGTGTGCTGCAGTCCATGGGGTCTCAGAGTCGGACACAACTTAGTGACTGAACAACGACAACTAGCTAACTAGTGTAAGTTCCCACCAGAAGTTACACTCATCATTTTCACTCACACCTATTGGCCTTAACCTAGCTATGTGGTCAGGTGTAACTGCAAGGGAGTCTGAGAAATCAGCATAGCTGTGTGTCCAGTTAAGACTTTGATGACTTAGGTCCTTAACTTAATCACATCTGTCAAGGTCCTCTTGCCATGTAAGGTCACATATTCACAAGTTCCAGAGATAAGGACATAGGCATCTCTGGGAAACATTATTCCACCTCCCACAAGGCAGAAGCTTGTATGTGAGTATTCACAGCAGCAGTTTTATTCATGATAGTCCAAAAATGACCAAATGTCCTTCCATGGATATGTGTGCTGCTTGATTCCAATTATATGATACCAGGGAATGAAAATCACTCTAGTGATGGAGCATGAAGGTTGCCAGGGGGTAGAAATGAGCGGTAGTGGTGGCTGTAAAGGTGAGTCATGTGGTGATGGTACAGTTAAGTATATATTTAAAAAATATTTATCTGTTTATTTTTGACTGTGCTGGGTCTCTATAGTTGCATCGTGCAGAAACTACTCTCCAGTTGAGGCACACGGACTTCTCTTGTTGCAGAGCATGGGATCTAGGGCTTGTGGACTTCAGTGGTTGCAGCATTCAGACTTAGTTGCCCTGAGTCATGTGAGATCTTTCTGGACCAGGGATCGAACCCACGTCCCTTGCATTTTCAGGCAGATTCCTTACCACTGGACCACCAGAGAAGTCAACAATTAAGCATCTTGATTGTGGTGGTGGCTGCATGAAACTCCACCTGCGAAAAATTGCAGACAGTTATACACAGTGGGCCGCCCTGTTGGCTCAGACAGTAAAGAGTCTGTAATGCATGAGACTCGGGTTCGATCCCTGGATCGGGAAGGTCCCTTGAAGAAGGAAATGGCAATCCCCTCCAGTACTCTTGCCTGGAAAATCCCATGAATGGAGGTGCCTGGAAGGCTACAGTCCATGGGGTCTCTAAGAATCGGACACGACTGAGCAACTAACACTTTCACATACATGAATGCATGTCAAATCTGAATAAACTCTGTGGATTGTAGTAACGTCAGCTTCCTGGTTTTGATAATATACTCTAGTTATGCAAGATCTTAGCGAGGGGGGAGGCTGGGTGAATCTCTAATTATTTCAAAATTCAACGTTAAAGAAAAAAGAGTATGGGACTTCCAGACCAGAGACCTGGTTTCTGGGTTCTCATCCTGGTTCTTTCCTTCTTGTGCTTTAGGCCAATCCCTTACCATCTCGAGGACTCTATCAGCCCATCTGTGAAACGGGGGTTTGGCTTACATTTTACAAAGTTTTCTGTTTCATAGAAAACCCTTTGTTCCAGAAGATCTGACACTGTGGCAGGCACCCTGAACACCCCAATATTGTGAACTCCAGTGGGATTTACTTACTACCTGTAAATTCCACTGCAAGGCTCCCCTGAGCTCAGGGTAAGGCTGGAAGTGCCAATAAATGAATGCCCTCTGATGGGAATTAGTAGTTAAACAGTCCAGCCCCCTGAGTTCTTGGAAGGCTGGCTGGGAGGTCCTCATTCTACACTGGCACCTGGTGATCCCCAGTTGCCTGGCTTGATAGCAGGTACTTTATAGTTTGTCTTGTCTTCTCTGGGCTTCCTTTGTGGCTCAGCTGGTAAAGAATTCACCTGCAATGTGGGAGACCTGGGTTCAGTCCCTGGGTGGGGAAGATCCCTTGGAGAAGGAAATGGCAACCCACTCCAGTATTCTTGCCTGGAAAATCCCCTGGATGGAGGAGCCTGGTAGGCTACAGTCCATGGGGTCGCAAATAGTCAGACATGACTGAGCGACTTCACTCTGTCTTCTCTGTCTCACTCTCACCCAAGTTGCCTGGGAACACAATCCAAGCAACTGATGGGTATTCAGATCCTCATCTCAGCATCTCCACCTGCTTCCAACCAAGTCAGGATCCCACAGAGGCAAAGCAATAAGACCTGAGTGTGAGGGAGAGCAGTGTCCTGGGGAGACCTCCATGGAGGGGTGGGCCTGCACCTGGATCTTGTGGGAGAGTTGAAAAGGGAACCCCTGGAACCATGGTGGCAGAAGGTGGGGCCTGTGATAATAACTTGCTGTGCCATCCTCCGAGCTGACCGAGTCACTTGGGGCAGTTCTCGCCGTATCTTTCCTTTTCACAGGACCATGTTCCTCTTTTGACCAAGAAATTGACCCAAAAAGGACTGTGGTCACTTTCTTATCAGGCCTGTGGTAGAGGCCCAGGACGCCCACATCAACCCCTTCCCCAGCTCCCATGGCTTCAAGCACCTTCTCCAAGGAGGATACCCAACCCCACTCGGGGCCACCAAAGAGCACCCAAAAAACTTTAAGCCAGATGCAGGAGCCTTAGGTGGTGCCCTGAGGTTGGGTCCCAAGGCCTGCAGTGTTGGGAGAGAATACTCCCAGGTCTGCAGCTGGGAGGCAGTCCAGCTGGGAGGGAGTCCAGCTGCTGACTTGCAAAGCAGCCTCTCACTAGTGTCTTCATCCTTCTGAGTCTCTGTCTCGCCAACAGCATCCACACAGCAGGGTCACAGGACAGATATGTGAAAGGGTTTCAGAAACCAGAGACCAGGAACTTCCCTGGAGGTCCAGTGGTTGGGACTCTGTGCAAAGGGCATGGGCTCAATCCCCGGTCGGGGAACTAAGGTCCCACATGCTGAGGGCCACCATGAAGACCTAGCACAGCCAAAAGTTTTTTAAAGAATTCTTTTAAAAAAGAGGATTAACTGGCATTTTTGTTCAATTTCCTGCCTCTGTGCACTGTGACTCTTCTTAACGGCCGCACAAAAACTTCAGTAAAGTCATCACTCACTAAAATCTCGCGGAGCTGTTTGTTCCTGTGGGAGGAGACAGGAGACCCCTGAAAGCTCCTTCCAGGTCAGCACACAGATGAGAGCAATATCTCCCTGGGGCTCAGTCACATTCAGGAGAGCAAAGTTCAGAGAGGGGCAGTCATCTGCCTGAGGTCACCCAGCAAGTACATTCCTTAGGGTCTGGATTTGAACCTGGCTACAGTCCATGGGGTTGCAAAGAGTGAGCACAACTGAGCGATTAAGCGCAGTGACTTGCCCTCAAAGCCCAGACTCTTTCCACAGCAAAGCCTGAATGGTTGGTTTATATACACATTCTTTTAAAAATTATTTTCTGTTCTGCTTTATCACAGGATACTGGCTACAGTTCCCTGTGCTATACTGTAGGGCTTTGTTATTTATCCGTTCTCTGTATACTGGTCTTTATACCTGCTAATCGCACACTCCCAGTTCATCCCTCCCCTACAGCCCCTCCCTCCTGACCACTATGAGTGTTCTCTGTGTCTGTGGGTTGGTTTCCATCTTGCAAATAAATTTATTTGTGTCATATTTTAGAGTCCACATATAAATAATATCATATATTTGTCTTTCTCTGAGTTCACTTAATATGATAATCTCTAAGTCCATCCATGTTACAAATGTCATGATTTCACTTTTAATGGCTGAGTAGTATTCCATTGTGCGTGTGTGTGTGTGTGTGTGTGTGTGTGTGTGTGTGTGTGTGTGTGTGTGTGTGTGTATAATTTATGGTTATATAACTTATGGTTAACTTATGGTTAGGACTTCCCTGGTGGCTCAGATGGTAAAGCATCTGTCTACAATGTGGGAGACCCCGGGTTCAATCCCTGGGTCGGGAAGATCCCCTGGAGAAGGAAATGGCAACCCACTCCAGTACTATTGGCTGGAAAATCCAATGGATGAAGGAGCCTGGTAGGCTACAGTCCATGGGGTCACAAAGAGTCATACACGACTGAGTGATTAAACTGAACTTATTACCAAAGGTGAAGGGGCATGGAGGGATAAATTAGGAGTTTGGGATTAGCAGACACACACTACTATACATAAAAGAGAGAAACAACAGTCTTGCTGTATAGCACAGGGAACTATATTTAATTCTTGTAATAAACTATAATGGAGGAAAAAAATTTCTGGATGTGCTTGGGGAAGGGTGGGTAGGGGCTTTCCCAATGGTCTGTTACAAGTCAGAGCCCCAGGGGCACACTTCCCCATGGCTTGTGAGAGCTGACCACTTCCCCCGGGGCCCAGCTAGCTTCTTCCAGGCTCTATGACTGGACTGGTACTGACCAGGCCATCAGTGGCCGTGATGATGATGTTTATTGGTCAGCTTGATGTGGTGCTAACCCTAGGCCTGAAGTCTCACAGCAAAGACACAAAGAAAACCCAAAAGAAAATCTGCAAGGCTGGAGGGATTCAGCTGTTTTCTCCAGGCTTCGCCTGCTGGGTCTGTTTCTCTGGAGGTTTCTGTCTGTCTCTTTGTCTCTCTTTTTCTCACACCTCTTAACACTTTGTGTCTCACTTGCTTTCCCTCTTCTGTCTCTCTCTCCTCTCGCATCTTCCTCCCTGCATCTCACACTCTCCCACCTCCTGTCACTTCTGTCTCTGGTTCTCTCCTCCTCCTTCTTTTCTCTTTCCCTCTCCTGAGTCCCTCCACCTCCCTTCCCTCTGTCCCATCCTCCCCTCCTCACTGCCCCTTGTCCTCTCTCTCCCCCTGTGCTCCTCCTGCTCCTTCCTCCCCCTCTGCGTCCCCTCCCCCCCTAGACCCGGGCAGCCTCTCGAGGCTCCCCAGGGGCCCAGCAGGAAGCAGAGTTTCCCCTCTGACCCTGTCAGCTGGCCTTGGGGGCTGTAATGTCCCTCCTATCCGCTCCACTCAGGCAGCCTGAGCAGGCTCCCGGGGCTCAGGATGGACGATCTCACTTTTGAGTGGCTCAGAAGACAACCTTTACCAGGAAACGTAGAGAGCAGGGGGCTAGGCTGGGGCTGGGGGATCTGGGGAAGAACTCCAAGTTCCCTGAGCACCTCCTGGGTGTTGGCACTGCACTGGGTCCTGAGGGCGGGAGAGCATCAAAGGTCACAGTCTCCTTCCAGGAAGACAGAGGACACTTAAGGACAAGGGGCTAGAGGGCAGGGTGGCAAGAATCGATCAAAGCCTGAGGGGAAAGAGCAATCTCTGCAGAGGTGGGGGCTTCCAGGCCAGCTGGAGGGGAATAGAACCACTCCCACAGATTTACACAGTATATTTTTAGATCCATTGGATGACCGTTAGGAGAGGTGGTGTGCTGTGTTAGAAAGTATCCAGGGGTCAGAGGTCTGGTTTCCAATTTAATTTCCAGCTTGCTGCATGCATGACCTTGGACATGCCCCATAACCTCTCCCAGCGTGCTTTCTTCATGTATGAAGTTGGTGCAAAAGACCTGCTCACCGCAGTGTTAACGCAGTAGGTAGGGGATTAAAGGAGAGGTTATTGGAGAGAGCTCAGGGCCTTGACCCTTAAACCTTGACCCTGAAACCACTTCTTCTTTGCCTCCTGGGTACCCTCTGTCCAACCGTGGTGACAAGGCTGTGAAGTCCCTGCAAAATATCGCTTGTATTTGCTGTCTTTCCTAGGCTCTGCTCTGCATCTGCCCCCTTCCCTGATCTCCTTGTTTCATAGAGACCTTTTAAAAAAAACTATTTTATTGAAGTATAGTTGATTTACAATTTGTGTTAATTTCTGCTGGACAGCAAAGTGATTGTTTTATTCATACACACACACACACATATTCTTTCTCATATTCTTATCCATGATGGTTCATCACAGGATACTGAGTACAGTTCCCTGCATCATACAGTAGGGCCTTGATGTTTATCCATTCTCTACATACACACTTGTGTCTGCTAATTCCAAACTCCCAATCCATCCCTCCCCCATCCCACTTCCCCCACACTCTGGGCAACACAAATCTGTTCTCAGAGGGATCTTTTATGCGGGAGCAGCACAAGCAGCATCAGGACCACCTGGGAACTTGTCAGGGCACTTAGTTACTTAGCCAGTTAGGTCCCTCCCCAGACTAACTAAGGCAGAAACTCTAGGTGAGCACCTTCAGGTTTTAAGGAGCCTTCAAGGGGCTTCTAATGTTCGGGCAAGTTTGAGAACTCTGGGATGGAGCTTCTTCTCAAGGACCTCCACCTCAAGGTAGATCTGGTAATAGTTCCCCCGTGGCCCGGGTGAACTTGTGAGGCTCAGGGAGGCAACTGGCTCACCTAAGGTCACACAGGTAGATGATAGAGCTCAGGTTGGAATCCGAGAAAAGTCAATACTCTTTCCACATCACCCTGCACCTCCACCCTGGACACCTCCCTTCCCAGTGCCACTTGGACACAGTGCCCAGGGCTCAGGTACTTTTGGGGGGAGCTCCACCCAGCCACTCTCTAGGCATAGCCCTGCCCAGGGACCTCTCCTTCACCTGTTACTTGGTGCAGGGCCCTGCATTCTCAGGGTCTGATAACTAATTTATACTCAAGTAGAAATGACTGATAATGCCTGCAGAGGTACCTCCTGCTTTTTAGGGGATGCTCCTGGTAACCAGCAGGAAAGAAAGCTCATGGGGGGCTTCCAGGTTCCTTGTTAGAAACATGTGTATGTTTCGGTGGGAGGGCCGTGGACCCCTAAGCACAGGCCGAGTGGTGTCCTGGAAACAGCACAGGCCCTGCCATTGCTGGGTCATCACTGCCTACGGGCCTTGGGCATTTCCTTAAACCTTCATTTGCTTACTTGTAAACAGGCAGGAGTCCTACCTCCTGCTCCCTTGGGAGGGCCCATGAGATAGCCTTTATCAGGTGGCCCTCCCTTCCCCAGGTTGCCCTGGCAGGCTGCTGTGAGTGGAGCCCAACCAGGGTGGGGCACCTCAGGTTATAAAGTAGGGACCCTTCCTGGGACAGCAGTTAGTACCACCCGTCTGCACTCCCTGCCAAAGGACTGCCTGGGGTCTGAGTGCCTGCAATCCCTGTTTCTGGAAGCCTTCCCCAGTGCCAGCCTGAGCTGCAGCCCTGTGGGAGGCAGTGCGGACTGCCGAGAGGGCCCTGGGCTGGGAGTCAGGGGCCCGCAGCCTGGCTGTGGCTTTGCTGGCAACTCTCTGTGTGACCTGGACAATTCCCTGTCTCTCTCTGGGCCTGAAACCTCATCTGAAAAATGAGAGTGAGAAAAAAAAAAAAAAATGAGAGTGAGCTGTAAGGATGCATAAAGACCCTTCCCACGTAGGCTGTGTAACCATTCCCTAGGCGCCCTGCCTGTGCCCTAGGCAGGGTCATGAGCAGAGCCTCCCACGCAGCCTCTGTGAGATGTGCTATTTTCTCCCCTGTGTAAGTGCTTTGAGGGAAGGCCCCTGTGTTTGTGATCTGCCTTCTTTGATCTGCCTTCACCCTTGCACTTAGCTCTGAGCTCTGTACATCACTTTGCTCACTAAGGACCTACTGATTAATTCCCAAAGACCCTGGCTTTGCTTCAGAAGAGTACTTTTTTCTGAGGTACCACCTCCTCCAAGAAGCCTTCCCTGATGGCACCCCCCTGCAGACACATATATAGAATGACCCTCTACCCCACCCCTATAATAATCTGCCTGCAATACAGGAGATATGGGTTCCATCCCTGGGTTGGGAAGATCCTCTGTAGAAGGAAATGGCTACGTACTCCAGTATTCTTGCCTAGGAATTCCCAAGGACAGAGGAGCCTGGCGGGCTACCGTCCATGGGATCACAAAGAGTTGGACACAACTGAGCGACGAACACTACTACACATGAAGGACTTCCCTGTGGTTCAGTGGCTGAGACTCTGAGCTCCCAGTGCAGGGGGCCCAGGTTTGATCCCTGGTCTGGGAACTACACCCCACTTGCTACAACTAAGAGTTTATTTTTTGTGTGTGTCAAAACTAAAGATACCCCATGCCATAACTAAGACCCAGTGCAGCCAAGTAAATAAATAAATCAATCTTTTTTTTTTTTTTAAGGTATAACCTTGAGGAAGATTTAAAAAGAAAAGAAAGACAAAGAAAGTCTTTGCAGCGATGGGGGCTGCAGCCGGGAAAGGGCTCATCCCAGGAAGGCCTGCACATGGCAAACAGCTGGCTGGGGGTGTCTGTGACTCACCCCACTCCCACAGACTTGCGGATGCTGCAGTCAGGCTGAGACAGGAGTCAAAGGCCTAAAGGAATTTTGATAAAGACAACACAAGCCCTGGAGTATTTCTAGAATGCAGGAGGTTAAGCGTGCAGGGAGCTGGGTCATGACAAAACTGCCTGATTAAGTTACTTATTTAATTTGTTTGCCTAGATAACATATTCCCGTGGTACAAGACTCAAAGGGCTTCCCAGGTGGCTCAGTGGAAAAGAATCTGCCTGTCAGTCCAGGAGACACAGGTTTGATCCCTGGGTTGGGAAGATTCCCCTAGAGGAAAAAATTGCAGGCTACTCCAGTATTCTTGCCTGAAAAATCCCATGGACAAAGGAGCCTGGCAGGCTATAGTCCATAGGGGAACAAAAGAGTGTGACATGACTGAGCAACTAAACAGCAACAAGATTCGAAGGGAACCAAGGGGGCACCGTGAAAAGCCTCCCACGCTCCTGTTCCTGCCGCCTGACCTCTGCCCCAGAAGCAGCCATGTTTCCTTCCAGTTGCTTCTACAAACATCCTTGCTCTCCATCTCCCTTTTTCATATAAGGATACCCAACACTGTCCTTCACTTTGCTTTTTCCCTTAACATGTCTTTGCAAACATTTCATATGAACCCATAAAGGGCTATTTTCATTGCTGAATCTAGCCCCTCTTGCTGGATTATGGGAACTCTTTATTATTTATTAAGTCTTTGTGGGCTTCGTGGATTGAGCGCCTGAACCCGGTAGGCATCCATTCCCAGGCCTGATTCTGAGCTGGACCGTGCATGCACAAGGGTTTGGGTGCAATGACAGATTTCTGTCTCCAGGCCTCAGTTCTCAGGATGAGAGATGAAAGGTTCTTAGAGTTGTCCAGACTCCCTCTCTATTTGCAGCCCAGAGAGGGAAATGACTCACCCAAGATCACACAGGAAGTCAGGGCAGAACAGGGGTTAGGCCATGGGTCTCCTGTCTCCCAGTCAGTTTTCTTCTCATGATTCTCAGTAGGATAATCATGGGAATCGAGAACAACTACTCCAAGCTTGAGCTTTTGTGCACAGGAGCACTCAGGAATCCCAAAGCACAGGGCTCCAAGTTCTGTAGGGGGAGAAAGGTGAAAGTGAAAGTCGCTCAGCCGTGTCTGACTCTTTGCGACCCCATGGACTATACAGTCCATGGAATTCTCCAGGCTAGAATACTGGAGTGGGTACCATTCCCTTCTCCAGGGGTTCTTCCCAACCCAGGAATCAAACCAGGGTCTCCTGCATTGCAGGCAGATCTTTACCAGTTGAGCTATCAGGGAAGACCCTGCAGGGGGAGGAAGGCCCACAGAATCCCCGGGAGCTCCCAGACTAGTGTGTTTGGTGCTAGGTATGACCCCTCAGAAGACCCAACTAGTGGTTATAATAACAACAACAACAACAACAACAATAATAGCTACACTGTCAGATACTTCTTCTGTTGGTGCTTTGTGTAATTTGTCCCTTTTGAGCCTCACAAGGGTCCTGCAAGAAGAATGTCTTCAGTCCCATTTTCCCCAGCTGGACACTGAGCACAGAAAAGGTAAATAATCTCATCATTTGCCAACATCCCCCAGTCATGAAGGGGCAGCACTGGGATTTTAACCAGGTATGTTTGACTCTAACTTTCCACTGGGATTATTAACGCTCATCAATATATTTGAGCTTCCCAGGTGTTTCAGTGGTAAAGCATATGCCTGCCAATGCAGGAGACCTTTGCAGGTTCAATCCTTGGGCTGGGAAGACCCCTTGGAGGAGGAAACAGCGACCCATTCCAGTATTCTTGCCTGGGAAATCCCATGGACAGAGGAGTCTGGTGAGCTGCAGTCCATGGGGTGGCAGAGTCAAACATGACTGAGGACTGAGCATGGCAAATTAGTATATTTGTGCCATTTTTCAGATGAGAAAACTGAATGCTTGCGACAAGGCTGCTCCCTGAGACTACTTTAGTTGTGTAAGGACCCAAAGCAGGAACAAAGTTTCAGTCCCTGTGACCCACAGGATGAAAGCCAAACCCGCATTGGTCGCTCCCTTGATCTTTTTTTTTTTTTTTTAGTTCTACCACTTTATTACTACCAATCCATCTCCCTCCACCCTCATGCACACATGCTCAGTCATGTAATCCCATGGACTGCAGCCCGCCAGGCTTCTCTGTCCATTGACTTATCCAGGCAAGAATACTGGAGTGGGTTGCCATTTCCTTCTCCAGTTCCCTTGATCTTTAATGCTCAACATGACCCTGCCCCAGCCCATATGCCCCAGCTTGCTCTGGCCACCACCCCAACAGCCCACCCCCTCTCCTTGTCTCTGCATTTCTACACTGTGACACTCTGGGTAAAGCGGAAAAAGCCAGGTAGAAGAACTAGGTCCAAATAGCAACTCTGTTACCTGCTATGTGACCTTGAGCAAGTCACATAACCTCTCTGAGTCTCCCTTTCCTCAGCTGTAAAGTGAAGAAAGGTCTAAGGCCTGAGGTCAGCCTAGTGCCTACCCGTCACACTGTAGGCTAATGAATGTGCAATATTTGAAGGAAAGAAGAGAGGTATTTATTGTGTCTCCAATTCATGCCAGACCTTAAGAAAGACACTGGGGACAATGTGTGAACACTCTGTTTTCCTGGAGATTTTTCTCAAATGGGCTGCGGATATGATTAATCGCAGCAGGAGGTGAAGTAACCAGGACTTTTGTAACTGTGGGCAGGATTTCTCCCGAGCTAATGGCCTTGGGCCAGGAATTCAGGTGACGAAGCGCCCTAATGTGACAGAAGAGGAGAGGAGACTTCTCATGCCCACAGCCCTCCCAAGCCCCTGACCCACACCCTGACCCTGACCCCGACCCCATTCATTCAGCTTGCTTTTCAGGCTTCCCTGGTTCTCCCTGGCAGCACGAGCACTTAGCAGTTGGAGGAAGCAAGGCTGGGAGCCTTGCAGAGAAGGCCGGTGAAAGGAGAGGCCTTTATAGGCGTCACCCGTGCAGTGAGGCCCAGCCCAGTGGCCCTTGGCAACACCCCAGCCTCAAGTGGGCCCCTTGGCAGGAGGACCTGGCTGGGCCTCTCTCCGGCCACTCTCTGTGGGACGAAGGGCTGAGCAACCGAGCCCCAGTCTCTCTGGTCCTGCCTGAACTCTCCACCTGTCTCTGCTTCTCACACCCACACACACTTGATCATAAAAGGAGTAGGTGGGAGCGGAGAGGGGTCAAGGGTTAACCAGAGGCCCCTCAGCAATCACTTCAGGTGTCCACTGTTTTCTTCAGAAACCTTGGGAATTTTGCTTTCCACCCTCTGGTACATCAGTCTGTTTTCCTAGAACCCAATTCCCTCTCCTCCTGCCACCAAGGGCCAGAGTACATCTGACGGCAGAGAGGGTCCCCTTCCTTTCCAGCCATGGCTTCCCTCAGGCCCTGCCACAGTTCCTGTCCCCACAGACACGCTTCCCCCTCCTTAGAAGGCAGCCTTCCCGTCCTCTCCTCCTGGATCGTACCCCCCACCGTGTCACCAACGTCTTCTGAACCCGACCTCCACTTTGGACCACAGCCATTTGTTTCTCTGGCTGCCTCAGCCTCCACGGTGGCCTCTTCCGAGGGCGGAGCCACAGGCTGGCCTCCCTCTGTGCCCCTGGCCCTCAGCACAGGTCTAGACCACTGCCTCCCTCTGTGCCCCCGGCCCTCAGCACAGGCCTAGGCCTTAGGTGGACCTTGAGGAAGGATAAGACAATGAATAAATGAATGGGAAAGTTAGTGGCTGCTCCAGGGCTGTGGTCCGCCTCCAGAGAGGTCCACACCCTAATCCAAGAAACCTGTGAACATGTTGCCTTATAAGGCAAAAGGAACCGTAGGTGCATGTTTAAGTTAAAGATCTGGTGATAGGCAGAAATTCTGCCCAGGACCACAGATTCAGCCTGGACCTGAAAGTTCTGCTGGCCCTTTCTGACAGCCTGCCTGGATGATTTCAGACCTGTCTGGCCCTCCCACTACTGCAGGAGCCAATTCCTCACCATCAATCTATCACTCAGTATTGTCCACTGAAGAAAAATCACAACCTAAAAGTTGAGAATTGTTGTATTCATTCAGTAACCTTACTGAGAGAAGAAGTAGGCAACAGAGGATGGGATGGTTGGATGGCATCACCGACTCAATGGACATGAGTTTGAGCAAACTCCAGGAGACAGTGAAGGACAGGGAAGACTCACGTGTGCAGTCCATGGGGTTGCAGAGTCAGACATGATTTAGCAACTGAACAACTGAGACTATAGGCTGTGAGACAACCTCTCGGGAGCTCTGAGGGGCTGTTTCTAAGAGGTAAAGGAGGAGATAGGATGTATAGGAGTTTTTGCTGGAAAAAACAAACAAACTAAATGTAGTCAAAAATCAAAAGATTACTGCTAATTACAAAAAACCCGAGACATCTCAAGTTAATGATTTTAGGGCCTTTCTGTGTATGGGAAGATGCAAGAGTCTGGGCTAATTGGAATTATTCCTTTGATGTACATCTTCACTATCTAGGACCAGTGGTCTATTTCTCTCCATCCTGAATCCCCTCAGTGTATACCTCCAAGGTCAGCTGCAGTGACTGATGGTTTGATAGCATTCTTCATTGTTTACTGTAATGGCATGTGACTTTTTAAGATTAGCTAATTAATTTTTTAAAATGTATTTATTTTAATTGGAGGCTAATTACTTTACAATATTGTAGTGGTTTTTGCCATACATTCCCATGAATCAGCCATGCGTGTACATGTGTTCCCCCTCTCATCTCCCTCCCCATCCTATCCCTCTGGGTCATCCCAGTGCACCAGCCCTGAGCACCCTGTCTCATGCATCGAACCTGGACTGGCGATCTGTTTCACATATGATAATATACATGTTTCAATGCTATTCTCTCAAATCATCCCACTCTCGCCTGCTCCCACAGAGTCCAAAAGACTGTTCTTTACATCTGTGTCTCTTTTGCTGTCTTGCATATAGGGTTATCGTTACCATCTTTCTAAATTCCATATATATACGTTAGTATACTGTATTGGTCTTTATCTTTCTGGCTTACTTCATTCTGCATAATAGGCTCCAGTTTCATCCACCTCATTAGAACTGATTCAAATGTATTCTCTTTAATGACTGAGTACTATTCCATTGTGTATATGTACCACAGGTTTCTTATCCATTCATTTGCTGATGGACATCTAGGTTGCTTCCATGTCCTGGCTATTGTAAACAGTGCTGCGATGAACATTGGGGTGCACGTGTCTCTTTCAGATCTGGTTTCCTCAGTGTGTATGCCCAGCAGTGGGATTGCTGGGTCATATGGCAATTCTGTTTCCAGTTTTTTAAGGAATCACCACACTGTTCTCCATAGTGGCTATACTAGTTTGCATTCCCACCAACAGTGTAAGAGGGTTCCCTTTTCTCCACACCCTGTCCAGCATTTATTGTCTGTAGACTTTTTCATAGCAGTCATTCTGACCGGCGTGAGATGGTACCTCATTGTGGTTTTGATTTGCATTTCTCTGATAATGAGTGATGTTGAGCATCTTTTCATGTGTCTGCTAGCAATCTGTATGTCTTCTTTGGAGAAATGTTTAGTTCTTTGGCCCATATTTTGATTGGGTCATTTATTTTTCTGGAATTGAGCTGCAGGAGTTCCTTGTATATTTTTGAGATTAATTCTTTGTCAGTTGCTTCATTTGCTATTATTTTCTCCCATTCTGAAGGCTATCTTTTCACCTTGCTTATAGTTTCCTTCGTTGTGCAAAAGTGTTTAAGTTTAATTAAGTCCCATTTGTTTATTTTTGCTTTTATTTCCATTACTCTGGGAGGTGGGTCATAGAGATTAGCTAATTAATTAAAAAAAAAAATTTGGCCAAATCTCATGGCTCGTGGGATCTTAGTTCCCTGACCAGAGATTGAACTCCGGCCCTGAGTAGTGAGAATGCAGAGTTCTAACCACTGGACCACCAGGGATTTCCTCCAGGTGACTTTTTTTTTTTTTTTTTTTTGCCCACAGCATATATGTAGCCTACTGGTTCTGTTTCTTTGGTTGAAACATGAATGATACAGGGACCAAGAGAAGTTGACCTCTAGGAGGTCTGTAACTGGTAAACCACTCAGAATGGGGTCCTGGAGGGCAGAGGAGAGCCAGCCTAGGGAGAGTCTGGAAGATAAGGTGCCCTTCACCTGGGGTCCATGTGGGGTGCAGGTCCACATGGAGGCTGGTCCATTGACCTTGGCTGTGGGCGAGGTGGAGGTGGAATACTGACTCCACAGGCAGCTGAGCAAACCCAGGAATGGGGGATGGAGACAGCAGAGCTTGGGAATGCGTGGTGGGAAGGGGTAAGTCCTGAAGCCTGGGGATGCTGGGAGATGTCTCTGAGCCAAGAGCAGCTGGAAAACTGGACCAAATCCTGGCTCATCTGATCAGCTGTATGGCCAGGCTGGGCTCTGGGGACACAGCAGAAGATAAGGTACTGCTGCTGCTCTCCTGGGTCATACTTTCTCCCTCCCTGGGTTGCCCTGTAAGTGCAGTTCCTGGCACACAAAAAATAGTTACTGGACAAATTACTGAGACGAGGCCCTGCTGTGTGACCTTGGGTAAGTTGCTTTCCCTCTCTGTGCCTCAGTTTCCTCACTTATCAAATGAGGATCATAACAGCACCCAGCTCTACAGATGAGGCACTTGACAAAGAAGGTCTGAGAATAGAGAAAAGGATGGGACAGGGAGCTGGGTTGAGAAGAGGCCTAGACTGGAAGGTGAGGTGCCCAAGGTGGGAAGAACCAGCCCTCCCACACCCCCAGGAGCCAGGGTCAGAGCTGGAGCCAGGAACCAGCACTGAGGCTGAGGGAGGGACAGATCTCTGTAGATCTGCCCTCTGTCCATCCATCCGCGGATCACTTTCATGTTTAGGGACAGGTTTCTCCTCCCCCACAGGGTAATCAGAGCCCGGAGCTCTGGCCTCCACACCCCAGACCTCCCTTTTCCCTCAGACCTCTCCTAAGCTGTGGTTTTAGCAAACAATTGAATCCTTCTAGTCCTTGGAGGCCTGGCCCCTTCCTTCTTAGTGGTGGTAAGAAATGCTCCGCATTCCTGAGTCAAGAGGCCAGGGGCCATTCTTGCTCAACCAGGGGCAGACCCAGAGATGCAAAATTAAGTCTGAACCCTGACACCCTCCCCAGGTCCCCCAGTTCCTTGGCTGCCAGTGCCCATCCTGGTGGGGCGGGGGACTGGTGGCATCTGCTGGATCGCAGGCATTGTCTTCCCTCTTGGGAGCCCTACATTCACATTTGGAGGCCTGAAATCGCTGATGGCTGTGATGTTCTTGTTTACTGATATGGCAGGAACTATTTCATTTCACAAAGGTCACAGCAGAAAAGCACAGGGGTCAGTCCTGGGACTTCAGAGTGCCCGCTTTTAAGCTCTAGGCACTCTGCCTCGGGGGAGATAGGAGAAGGAAAGGTCTGGACAAGGAATGAGGTAAACAAGCTCTACCTCCCAAGGCGGTGAGGCCTCTGGTGGTGGGTCTGGAGTGGGAAACCAGGAGACAGGGGGCTGGAGAGGTCGGTAGGGGCCTCGCAGTTTCCAATCACAGTGCTGTCTTTCGGGTTTCCTGGTAGGGTGTCCTTTGGGAAAAACAGTTTGCTACTGATGTGAGTGAAAGTGTCAGTTGTATCCAACTCTCTGCAACCCCATGGACTGTAGCCCGCCAGTCTCCTCCACATAATTCTCCAGGCAAGAATACTGGAGTTGATAGCCACCCTCTTCTCCAAGGGATCTTCCCGACCAGGGATCAAACCCAGGTCTCCTGCACGGCTGGCAGATTCTTTACCGTGTGAACCATACATTGAGAAAATATAGAAAAAAGAAAAGGAAAAACCACAAGATCAGCTGATCTCTAAAGCCCTCCTGGCAATAAGCGTTGAAGACAAGTAGAATCAGGCCTGGGGGCAGATGGAGGGCGGCTTGCTCAGGTTACCCCTGAAGTGGCCTGGGGCAGGTGCGCGGGCCAGGGGTCAGAAGTCCTGGTCCTGCTGCAGACGCTGAGCCCCACCTGCAGCCTCAGATAACATGAGCCCTGTGCGCCTGGAGCATTGTTGGGTCTATAGAACCGTGACTATCCATGGAGCACTCGCTAGTACATCGCCTCAGTGACTTGTCCCTGAGATTCACAGGTTGCCCCTCTGCAGATGGCTCCTGGAAGAATCATGAGGACAAGCTCTAACATCTGGACCACTCTTTATAACTTGCAAGATCCCACCTAAACCTCACATGAGCCCCGAGCCACAGCGTTTATTATCATTAAAAGACCAAGAGACCAAAAAAAAAAAAAAAAGACCAAGAGACCACTGATGAAGAAGAGCATGGCAGTCAAGAGAGTCAGAAAGAAAGCAGAGGTTGGAGTGCTGTGATTTGAAGATGGAGGGTGAGGCTATCAGCCAAGGAGTGTGTACAGCTTCTGGAAGGCAGAAAAGGCAAGGAAACAAACAGATTCTCACCTAGAATTTCCAGAAAGAACACAACTCTGCTGACACTTTGATATTAGCCCCATAAGAGTCATTTTGGACTTCTGGCCTCCAGAATTAATGGTAAGATAATACATTTGCCTTATTTTAAGCCACTAAGTGTGTGGTCATTTGTTGCAAGAGTCATAGAACACTCATCCCAAACCCAGAGATGCTCAGAAGGATGCAGTGGTAGGGATGGGACTCAAATGCAGTCCTTTTGTTGGTAGGAACTGTGCTCAGGCTCCGAACCATGAAGTTAACTCAACAGCCGACCAGGGTCAGGAGTTGGAGACCCCAATGCCATTGTCCTTAAGGAGGAGAAATGACCCTGGTGGAGAGTCTAGGGGAATTCTGTTGGTTTTAAGGTCAGAAATGTTATGGGAAAGAGGAATCTTTTGGGCTTGGCACAGCAAAGAATTTCCATATTTTGGACCAACTCCAGTTGATGAGCACTGGCAGCCTGGAGCTCCGTGCTGAGCGGGATCTTGAGGTCACGCCCAGGCTCCCAGGTAAATTGCTCTGTGGTTGACTGGCAATACCTGCCTTGGCCTTGCCATGGATGAACAGCAGTGTATGCTGATCTGGATTAGAAGCGCTCCCCAGGGATGGCCCTGAGTTTGATTCATCTTTTTATTCCCAGGGCCTAGGTGTGCCTGAAACGGAGCAAGCACTCAATAGATATTTGAGGGAAGGAGGGAAAGAGGTCAGAAAGGAGAGAGGAAGTAGGGAAGGAAATTTATTTTCAGGGAGGCCAGGTCTAGGCCCAATAGGTAAATTCCTGGCTAGAAAGCTTCTGATTTGCCTCCCCTGCTTCTCTTACCTCCTTGCTCTGATCACACCAACCCCTTCCTTTGGAGGTCCACCTTCTCCCATTTGGTTCTGGCGGGACACCAGTTACAAGGTTCTGCCCCTCCTATCCTGGGGCAGGCCTGTGACTCACCCCGACTTTTGTTCCCAGAAGCCAAACTTTGAGAGGGCACTCTGGGAGAAGGCCTGGAGAGATGGTCCCCAAACTCAGCAATAGCAGAGGACATGGTGGAGTTCACTGGTGGGACTCCTGAGATGGATCTCAGATGCTCCTAACCCCAAAAGTCATCTCGTTCAGGACCAACAGCCAAAGGCACAGAAATCACCGGGAAAAGAAACATCCTGGGGAGGTCAAGGGATCTGACCCTTTCTGAATCCCAGGAGCCTGAAATCTCCCCCAGCCTTGGCCATTTCATTCCCGAGAATGTCAACATGGGGACTTCCCTGGTGGTCCAGTGGCTAGGACTCCAGGCTGTCAATGCAGGACACCTAGGTTTGATCCTTGGTCAGGGAACTAGATCCCCCATACCGCAACTAAGAGTTTGCATGCTGCAACTAAAGATCTTGCATGCTATAACTAAGATCCAGTGCAGCCAATAAATATATAAATATTAGGAAAAATGGAACCCCTGGAGGCTCAGACAGTAAAGTCTGCCTGCAGTGCAGGAGACCTGGGTTCGATCCCTGGGTTGGGAATATCCTGTTGCCATTGGGAATATCCTGTTGCCATATTGCCATTGCAATAGCCTGTAGAAGGAAATGGCAACCCACTCCAGTATTCTTGCCTGGAGAATCCCATGGACAAAGGAGCCTGGCAGGCTACAGTCCACAGAGTCACAAAGTGTTGGACATGACTGAATGACTTCACAGGGAAAAAAAAAGCCCCAGATCTTACCCAGGATTTGCACTGCCTTCCCTGGGAAGAGGCCCCAATCCCTCCGTGCTGTAAGAGCCCCTGATTGCAGACACTGGGTTTCAAACCCAGAGAAGAATCTCAAAGCCATCAAGAAGTTGTGGGTCCCCTTGGAGAAATGACACCCACATGGCAAAGCTAAGTGAACTGAGAAGGCAAAGACTGTGATGAGGGTCCAAGTTGCCAGGAAGACTCGAGGAGGGCCCCCTGCCTGAATTTCAGACCATACCCAGTGTCTCCAAAAAGAAAGAACTAGAAGCCACTACCCTAATCCTGAGGCCCCGAGGGAAGCAGCAAGTTCCTAGGTAAAACAGGTTCCCAGAGGCTTTATCCTCCCTGGTCACTCCTCCAGGCTCAGGCTAGGGGTGGGGTGAGAGAGAAGGAAGAAGGGTCTTCTCTTATCTTTGGGTGGGAGAGGGCTCCCCACCCCCCCCCACCCCCCCGCCCAACACACACACAAGAGGAAAGGGCAGAGAGCTCAGGCTCAGAGCTGTGGGCTGCAGGGCTCACCTGGTCCCACCCACCTTGTTCTGCAGCTCCCACAGGCCAGTGTTGCCAGCAGGAGTGTTCATTGAAAGAGGGTGGCTCAGTGCGGCCAGGACACGGGTCTCCCAGGTTGGGGTCTCGGCTAGCACACAACCCAGCTTCTTCCAGACTGGACATTTCTCGCAGCCCCTCCATCTTTCTGCAGACCCCCAAGAAAGAACAAAGGAAAGAAGGGGGCACTGGATTAGGAGCCAGGGGCCTGAGTCTCCAGACTCACTATGAGATTAACCCCCATATAACCTCAGCCCCTCTCTGGGCCTCCATTGCCACAAACCAGGGAGTTGGCCTCCATTGGCAAGGTCCCCTCTGGCTCCAGTGTTCTGAAAGCCAAGGGAGATGGGTTGGGGCCACCCCACTCTGGCTTTCTCCCATCTCTCCGGTGGCCTCAGAGATCCCAGATGGAAGAAGAATTTTTTTAAATTGAAGTATACTTGATGTGCAATATTATGTGTCATAGGTATACAGTATAGTGATTCATAATTTTATAAAGTTATAGTTCATATACAGTTATTACAAAGTATTGGCTACATTTGCTTGTTGTACAGTATATCCTTGTAGCTTATTTTATACCTAATACCTTGAACAGTCACTGACTTAGATTCCATGTCTAACCCTTTGTTCCCCAACAGGAGAAAGTGAGCTGTTTCTTTCGGTCTAGTGTTCTCAGTAGCTTTCATGAAAGGCCCTTCCCATCGGGCCCTAACATACCTGCCTCAGCTCCTGGCTCACTCAGGAGACCACATGTTCTAGACACACCCCACTGGGGGCCACACCTCACTGGGACCACACCCCAGCAGCTGCATATGTTCACACCACTTTGCCTCCTTCAAATTCCCCTATTTTCTCAGCCTGACACTCAAGCTTGCCTTTACCCAAGAAGGCCCAGTTCACTTGATACTCCGCTGGGCAAGGTGACTACTTAATTGTTGGCAGCCCCATGATTTGTCACAGCACAGCATTCAATCTCTGTAAATCAACTGATCCACAGGGAGGCTTGGGGGGAGCTTAGCACCCTCTGATTTACTAAACAAAAGAAATGGTTCCTTTAAACATAACTGAATAAATACTGACTTAAGGTTGAATTACTCTGGGACCGGGGGTCCTGGTGCAAAGGCTTGCTGCTTTAATAGTCATCAAACAATTTCAAAGCACCTACTAAGCACTGCGCACTCTACAAGCTACTGATAACACCAGACTGACCAGAGTAAGGGATATCCTTGAGGAATTTATGGTCCAATGTGAGAGACAGGCATGTGAGTCACTACCCCAGTGTGATCAAAACCCTAATAAAGATATGCAAGGAGACCCCACAGAACTGATGACACTGTACCAGCATCTAAGAGGATGGCAAGAGCCACTGGGCAAAGGACAGAGCAGGTGAGAGTGGGCTGGAGGTCTTCCAGGCAAAGGGCAAAAATTCTCTTGCTACTTTGTAGGTCCTTCATAGCACATGACCCATTAAAATAATTTTCTTACACTTATATATTTAACTCTCCCATTAGACAGAGGATGAGATGGTTGGATGGCATCACCAAATCAATGGATATGAGTCTGAGCAAACTCCGGGAGATGGTGAAGGACAGGGAAGCCTGGTGTGATACAGTTCATGAGGTCGCAAAGAGTTAGACACAACTGAGCGACTGAACAGCAATAAACAAATTAGACAGTCAATTCTAGGAGAGGGGGCATGGCCGGTGTCTTGCTGTGCTGCTGAGCACCACTGCTGAGCACCATTTCTGGTGCTGCATCCTATCAAGTTAAATACTTACTGAATGATCAAATGTTTCAGGCCTGAGAGTCAAGAGTAAAGAGAAAGTGGTAGGAAAGAGAACTGAAAAGTCTGTGAGCCCCAGACCACTGGCAGGCTGCCCTGCTAAGTGAAAGTGAAAGTTGTTCAGTCTTGTCGGACTCTGCGACGCCATGGACTGTAACCCACTAGGCTCCTCTGTCCATGGAATTTTCCAGGAGAGAATACTGGAATGGGTTGCCATTCTCTTCTCCAGGGGCTCTTCCTGACCCAGGGATTGAACCCTTGTCTCTTACATAGCAGGCAGATTCTTTACCTGAGCCACCAGGGAAGCTGGGTCTTTTTTGGCAGGCACTGGGGACCCATGGAATGGTTTATAAGGAAGACAGGTAGGAACATTCATGGTTTAGAAAATTCCTCTGGTCCCAGTGTCCCAGCCAACAGGTGGGCAGCCAACAAAGCGATTGGAGAAGTAACCCAGGCAAGAAGACTTGAATCTAGACGCAGTCAAGTGGGGTACTCTGGCATGGAGGAATTTGCAGGTGTGCTAGGCCAAGGCCAAGGCCAATCAGGGCTCTCAATGGGAGACAGCAGCTCCCACCTCCCCTCCTCTCCTGGCAAGTGAGCAGGAAAGGGCCTCCTTCACTGGCCCGGCTCAGCGCATTCCCAGGAGGTCTGCGCCAAGCCTCAGGCAGTTAGCAAGCTCAGTTTTGCCTCTGCACTCTTTATACTTATGTCTTATTTTTCTCTTCTAAAAAGTCACCTCATGTTTTAGCACATGTGTGTATTTTCAAAGTGAACATTAATGTATGAAGGATCGCTGTACTATTATTCTCTATACTCTGGAATGTGTGAACGTTTTCAAACTAAAAACATTAACTGAATATGTCACGACCTTGTATATATGGGAAGCCAAGTGCCATAAATAAAAATTTTAAACTCTGAATGGAAACTCTTAAATCATTTCTCTCTCTCTCTCTCTCTCTCGCTCTCTCGCTCTCTTGCACGTGCGCGCGCGCGCGCACACACACACACACACACACACACACACACGCAGAGTCCTGTGTTTGAATTTACCTAGCTTCTATCTCTTGCCCAAGGGTTCCATCCAGTCTTTGCTTTGCTAAAAAGAGAGTCCTAAGATGTCGGGGAAATCCGGCAAGACATTCTTCCTGTCGTTAACCAGGATTTACTGCAACGTGGAAAAGAAGTACAGTGTTGTTTTTAAAAATTGCACCCATGCCCCCAACACTGGCAAACAAGTCCAAGGGTTAAGGCTGAACTCAAGAGTCACAGACACTGGTTCGGGTTACCTGCGACCTTTGGGGACGAGAAGCCAGTAAGCTACATTTGCACCCAAGTCCTGTGGTTCTAGAGTGCTGGCTCTTACTAAGCCATACCAGGCAAGTTGGCAGGGGCGATTGACTTTTTAAAAGTCGAGTTTGATGCCAGGCACTTAGCAGGCGCCGAGTGGGCTGGGCCGTCCTTCAAAGGAGGCTGATATTCCTCCCACCAGACTCCAAACTTTCGGGGAGTCCAGCACTACCCCCTTCGCCGGCTCAACCACTCCTGATAGCTTGCTTCGCGGGTCTAAGGCTCCTATGAGCGGGATGGAGCCGGGGAAAGTGCTCGGACCCGGCAGCGGGCCGGGCGTGGTCGGGGGGTCGTGCGCGCCCCGACGGGAGCGGAAGCCCGCGGGTCGCCTCCCCGGGAGGCAAGGCTAGGCAAGGCGAGGCGCGCGCTTCCCGGCAGGAAGGCGCTGGGAGGCGCGGCCTTGGAAAGTTGCCCCCGGCGGGCGGGCTGCCTCAGGAGGCCGGCCGACGAACGCAGGTGACGACAGCCGTTGGGATGGGACGCGCTGGCAGCGCTCACCTTATAAGGGCAGGCTCGGCGCGGGCGGGGCGGGGCCGGCGCGGGCGGGGCGGGCGTCCTACCCTGCGGCCCCGCCCCTAAGCCGCCCGGAAGGTCTGCGGGCAGACTTTCTGCAAGGGCAGGCAGGCTCCTGCAGTGATGCCTCAGGTAATCGGAGTCTCTTTGGGGACACCCCCCGCGTCCGTCTCCAGGCTGAGACCCGCGTCGGCCCCGTCTCATACGGGCTAAACTTGACCGACTCCCTTTGTGACTGTGGGCGGGCTTCTTCAAGTCCCCGCGGTCGCAGGCCCTTACTAGGGTACCTGGGGGGGCCACGGGGATACCTTTAGTGACCGCATCTTGGAGCGCTCACTCACCTGGCTTTACTGTCAGCTGGTGCACCTTGCTGGCCAGGGCTGCCTTTTCTAACTTAGGAAGTCTCTGTAACCTCAGCCCAGGGCCTGGCTAAACAGTAGCCATTGAACCTGTCAGAAGTGTTTGGTTGACTGGGCACTTCTTGATGGCAGGAGACTCCAAACCTGAGAGGAAGTGTCCGGCAGGAGTCAGTCCACTGGTCGCCTGGCCTCTTTTCTCCCTCCAGACTCTCCTCACAGTCCAGATCCTTTTTCTAGGCTAATCTGTTCAATGGCGTCTTCTGTGACCTCCACTCCTTACCGCCCAGGTGCCCTCAGGCTGCCTTGAGGGGCAGCAAAATATACCACCCCAAAATACACCTCTTTGGTTCACTGATTATTTTAAGCTGATTATTAAAAAAAAGAATAAGAACAGCAGACATGAGAGAAGCTCTAAAAACTGAGTATAAGTTAGCTTTTTGTAAGAAACATTTACATTTATTTTATTTTTTGAAACATTTACATGTATAAGGGGAATCTCCTGTAAGGGTGTCTCCCCCTTCCTACCAGGGAGAACCTGTGGTCAGTCTTTCAACCGTGTCCCACTCTTTGCCACCGCATGTGCTATAGCCCACCAGGCTCCTCTGACGATGCAATTTTCTAGGTAAGAATACTGGAGGAGGTTGCCACTTCCTACTCCAGAGGATCTTCCCGACCTAGGGATCAAACCTGCATCTCCTGCACCTGGGAGGTCACCAGGGAGAGTAGGATGGCTCTAAATTTCTATCCAGGGAGAAACACTTATCCAAGGAGAAGGTAAGGACTTGAATATGCATAACAGCTTCACCCACTTTTGCTGTGCTTTTCCTGATAAGCTTTCATAACTGACTCTCCAGTCCCAACATCCTTTTTATTTAATTTAATGCGTTTACACCAAAGAAATAGGTAGCTATTTTACATGTAAGGAATAAAAATCTGAAAAAATAAACAATACAAAGGGTGAGAGCATTTTAACCAAGTTTACATTTCTTTTTTTTTTTTTTTTTACATAGTGTAAACTTTTATATTTGGAATTAGCCAGTTGGACTCAGATTAGATGATCCCAATTTTGTTGGCAACATCCAAAGCATCATAGTCAGGAGCCAGTCGAACATACACCTTCTTCTCTCCATCAGGCCTGATCAGAGTATTGACCTTAGCCACGTCAATGTCATAGAGCTTCTTCACAGCCTGTTTTAATTTGGTGCTTGTTGGCCTTGACATCCACAATGAATACCAGTGTGTTGTTGTCTTCTATTTTCTTCATGGCTGACTCGGTGGTGAGGGGGAATTTGATGATAGCATAGTGGTCAAGTTTGTTTCTCCTAGGGGCACTCTTCTGAGGATATTTGGGCTGCCTCCTGAGCCACAGCGTTTTGGGCCGCCGGAAGGTGGGTGACTTCCGGATCTTCTTTTTCTTGTGGCTGTGGACACCTTTCAACACTGCTTTCTTGACCTTCAAAGCCTTTGCTTTGGCTTCAGCTTTAGAAGGGGCAGGGGCTTCCTTCTTCCCCTTCGGGGCCATCTTCATGAAAAGGGTTTCTACATTTCTTTTTGTTATGGTCTGTAACAATTCACCTCATCATATTGCAATATACAATCGCATTTGCAGCACCCATTACCATCACAGAACTAAACTTAAGGAAGTTGTTGTTCAGTCACTCAGTCGTGTCTAACCCTTTGAAATCCCATGAACTGAAGCACACCAGGCTTCCCTGTCCTTCACTATCTCCCTGAGTTTGCTCAGGTTCTTGTCGTTTGAGGCAGTGATGCTATCTAATCATCTCATCCTTTGCTGCCCCCTTCTTTTTTTTTCCCCTTCTTTTATCTTCAATCTTTGCCGGCATCAGAGTCTTTCCCAATGAGTCTGTTCTTCCTGTCAGGTGGCCAAAGCACTGGAGCTTTAGCTTAAGCATCTGTCCTTCCAATGAGTATCCAGGGTTGATTTCCTTTAGGATTGACTGGTTTGATCTCCTTGTAGTCCAAGGAACTCTCGAGCGTCTTCTCTAGCACCACAATCCAAAAGCATCAATTCTTGGTGCTCAGCTTTCTCTATGGTTCAACTCTCACATCCATACATGATTACCGGAAAAACCATAGCTTAACTATAGGCACCTTTGTCAGCAAAGTGATGTCTCTGTTTTTTTTTTTTTTTTTTTAATATGCTGTCTAGGTCTTTGTCATAGCTTTCCTTCCAAGGAGCAAGGATCCTTTCATTTCATGGTTGCAGTCACTGTCTGCAGTGATTTTGGAGCCCAAGAAAATAAAATCTGTCACTGCTTCCACTTTTTCCTCTTCTGTTTGCCATGAAGTGATGGGACTGGATGCCATGATCTTGATTTTTTTAATGTTGACTTTTAAACCAGCTTTTAAACTCTCCTCTTTCACCCTCATCAAGAAACTTTTAGTTCCTCTTCACTTTCTGCCACTAGAGTGGTATCATCTGCATATCTGAGGTTGTTCATATTTCTCCTGGCGATATTGATTCCAGCTTGTGATTTATCCAGCCTGGCATTCTCATAATGTACTCTGCATATAAGTTAAATAAGCAGGGTGACAATATACAGCCTTTATGTACTCTTTCCCCAATTTTGAACTAGTCCACTGTTCCATGTCCAACTCTAATTGTTGCTTCTTGACCTGTGTACATGTTTCTCAGGAGAAAGATGAGATGGTATGGTATTCCCATTTCTTTAAGAATGTTCCACAGTTTGTTGTGGTCCACACAGTCAAAGGCTTTAACATGGTCAATGAAACAAGATTAACTGTTTTTTCAGGAATTTCCCTGCTTTTGCTACAATCCAAAGAATGTGGGCAATTTGATCTCTGGTTCCTCTGCCTTTTCTAAATCCAGCTTGTACATCTGGAAGTTCTTCAAATACTCCTGAAGCCTAACTGGAAGAATTTTGAACATGACTTTGCTAGCATGTGAAATGAGCACAATTGTATGGTAGTTTGAACATTCTTTGGCATTGCCTTTCTTTGGAATTAGAATGAAAACTGACCATTTCCAGTCCTGTGGCCACTACTGAGTTTTCCAATTTGCTGACATATTGAGTGTAGCACTTTCACAGCATCATGTTTTAGGATTTGAAATAGCACATCTGGAATTTCATCACCTCCACCAGTTTTGTTCATAGTAATGCTTCCTATGGCCCACTTGACTTCATGTTCCAGGATGTCGGGCTCTAGGTGAGTGATCACACCATTGTGATGATCTGTGTTATTAAGACCAGGTCATTTGTAGCACCCATTACAATCATGAAACTAAATTTAAGGAACTACATCATTACTGATGGCCCTGAGATGAAACTGATTTACCTTCTATTAAAAACTACAGTATGCAAGCATTTTCTTTTTTGTTTTCAAGCATTTTCTAATAATGCTACTTAACCACCGTTTGTTGTAAGAACCGTCACCAAAGTTTCTTGGAAGTGAGTCCACAAAGAATTAAATATTTAAAAGGTGAAATGTTCCTTATTTTAACTTTAGCAAGATCTTTATTTTTTCATTGTTAAGAAATACTTTAATAGTTTTAAAGCAAATGGTGATACAAGTAGAGTGCAGATAGCTAAAACTGTACTCCTGAGTTCAAACTTACAGAAAAATGTTTTGTAAATAGTTCTCAATTAAATATTCTCCCTCTTCAGCCCCCTACCCCAAATCTTGGATTTTTTCTTACAAAAGTTTGGTCAAGAGTAGAAATATCTCCAGGCAGATGTATATGCCACATCATAGAAAGAATGGTGAAGCCCAACTAATGACTTTGGTATTAGAAATGGAAGGCAATTAAAATGTACTCAAAGTTACATTAAGAAAAGCTTTCACTGAGTAATACTGAAACAGTCACAAAGGTTAAGAAAATACTGATATCAAAGTACTAATGACTACAATATTAAAATAGACAAAAGCTACAAGAGCTTCCTTTAAAAACCAAAGACACAACACGTGAGTAAGAATTGTTTTCTTGTTCTACTCATGAATTTAGTCTTTATATTCATAGGATTAGTTATGTTGACGTCTAGTAGAGTTTCTTATGACATCTGATGAAGTCTCATTCCAACGTCAGATGGTGACTCTTCCCTAAGGAATCTCTTGGTTTCGGTCACATCCTGGTCACGGAACAGTTTTTAAGCAGTGCAGCATCGCCGTGATTTGCTGAGGTGTGAAGACATATCCTGTGTGCAGTGCCGTCCCCACCGATGAGAACCAGCATAGAATTGAACAGTGTGCTCCCAGGGCTCCAGCATGTAGAGAGCTGTGACCAGCAGCTACTGGTGGTAGAACCAGGACATTTGCTTCCAGGCCTGTGCCTCTGGCATTGCAGACAACTGTCAGTCTGTCCTGCCAGCCTCTCCCCCAATATCTCCTTTTGCCTGAGCTGAAGATGATATTTAAGGTGATGCTTTTGACCGTTTCTGAGAGTTAATCAGTTTTGTGGGAATCTCCCATGTACACAGAAGGTATATATATTATTAAACTTTTGTTTGTTTTCCTCCTGTTAAGCTATCTTTTATTAATATACCAGCCAAAGAAGCTAGAAAGAAAGAAATGAAAAATATTTCATCCCTACAGTGTCAACCTTCTCAAGCTTAGCACACAGGGCTGTTCCCTAGAGGCATCAATGGTGTCCCACACTTCCTTCCTAGAAAGCCTTTCCCGGGCACACAGTCAGACATATGCTCATGCTGCAAAAAGGTGCCTCTTAGTGTCCTTCTTGTGACTTCTCTGCTGATAACTCAATCTTTCTGAGCTGCAATTTCTTCATCTGCAAAATGCAGACAAAATAATACCCATCTAACTATGTTACCGTGTGTGAGTTAATGTCCATACCATGCTCAAGACGGTGTTTAACCAGATTCACTTGACTGTGTTCTAAATACCCATACACGCACTCTGAGTTCCCTGAGGGCTGGGCTTTTCCTTCTCTGCCCATGGGTACCCTGTGCCTGGCACAGAGTAGCTGCTGATTTTTTGTACTTGGTGGTGAGTGAAATTCAGGCACTGAAATTCAGGCAGTGGTGGGAGGGGAGGAGGTGGTTTCTTACCAGAATGGCCACCACTCACAATGAGAAAATAGATTTCACATAGGCTGGGAGACAGCTTCCCAGGTGGTGCTAGTGGTCAAGCCTGCAATGCAAGAGACATAGAGATGCAGGTTCAATCCCTGGGTCAGGAAGGTCCCCTGAAGGAGGGCATGCAACCCACTCCAGTATTCTTGCCTGGAGAATCCTGTGGACAGAGGAACCTGACAGGCTAGAGTCCACAGGGTTGCAAAGAGCTGGACACACCTGAAGTGACTTTGCATGCGTGTAGTTGCTGGGAGATAGTATCTTCTAACTTTCCCTCCACAACTCCTACCCTAAGATTCAGGGCACCTCAGGAGGGGTGCAGGATAGCTATTGATCCCATGGTCCAGGTGAACCTCTGAGGCATGCAGAGGTGAAGTGACACTGTGAGTGGCAGAGTTAAGACTTCTCCCCCAAGCAAAAAAAAAAAAAAAAAAAAAGACTTCTCCCCCTTTAGCACTCAAAATCCTGTGTCCCAGGGACACCCTTAAGTCTCAGGCAAACTAGAATGGTTGGTCACCCCAGATCAAGTTCCAAACCCTAGTCTCTGAGGACCCCCACCTCTGCCCTCCCCTGGGCCCATGTCATTGTCCCCAAGTTTTTTAGTGAGTTTCCTGGAGAGGAGACAATGCCCTCCTGTCCAGAGGGTCTGGGCAGGTAAAAACAAAAAAGAAAATCATTATCCCTCTTGCTCTTTCTTTCTTTTAAATGATTTTATTTATTTTTGGCTGTGCTGGGTCTTCACTGATGCACGGGCTTTTCTCCAGTTGTGAGAGGGGTCTACTCTCTAGTTGCAGTGTGTGGGCTTCTCATCGTGGTGGCTTTTCTCGTTGTGGAGCACAGGCTTTAGGGACCACAGGCTTCAGTAGTTGCCACTCCCAGGTTGTAAAGGACAGTCTCAATAGTTGTGGCGCATGAGCTTAGTAGCTCTGTGGCGCGTGGGATCCACCTGGATCAGGGATCGAACCTGTGCCTCCTGCATTGGCAGGTGGTGTCTTTACCACTGAGCCACCTGGGAAGGCCTCTTACTCTTTCTTACCCCAAATCAGACTCACGGCACAATGTTGGGGGCATGTCCACACTTGTATGTGCCTTGACAGACTCATGGCCACTCTGGGGACCAGACAAGGCGGCCAGCCCTGCCCTCTGCGCTCTCAGTTGCTGGGGGGAGATGGACGCCTGGACATGTGGCATCCGTCTGGTGGCTGGCCAGCTGGCAAAGGGTCTCTGAAGAGCCACCTCCTGACCTGGCCCCTCCCCAGCTGCCCTTCGGCTCCCACCCCGTCTTCCTCCCCTCCCCCTCCCCCTCACTGGGCCTGGTTTCCTCCATTAACCAGGGAGTGAGAGCTGGTCTCTCTGAGGGCCTTCCTGCCCCGAGGTCAATGACTCAGGGCCAGCGAGGTTCTGGGAAATGCAGCCTCCAGAGAGGAGGCATCAGAGGCCAAGCCCTTCCGAACACAGTGAGGGCACGGCCCCAGCCTCACGTGCAGACAGGCTCATCTTCCCAGGCCGCCCCAGCCCCTGCTGGCCTCATCCTCTGGGGCCACTGTCCTGGGGAGCTGGTCTCTGCTGGTTCCTCAGAGACCCTGGGGCCAGCGCCAGGACAGGGAGGGCCTGGGCTGGCCCCACATAGCCTGTGTGCCTCCCCCTCGCTCAGGAGACACGCACTCTTGTGGGCTTGAGAGCTGCAGCCCTGACGTGGGCCTGGCTGTAGCTGGGAGGTCAGGGCTAAGGGCTGAACGAACACCAACCAGGCCCGCTAGGCAGCCAGTCCCTCACTTGCAGCCACCGTGAAGCCCCCCTCCTTCCCCCAGCCATATAGTACTCAGCAATTCAAGCAAATGTGGGCATGGAAGGCAAGGCCTTTTGGAGGGGGGGACTAGACATGGAGAAGGCACCCCCAGGGGCACTAGTTCCCGCTCCCCGCCCCTCTTATAGAAATACTCTCTCCCCATCAACCTCCCTATCGACCTCAGTCAAGAACAGCCTCAAAACAGCCAGTGTGGGTGGGTGGGGGAATTTCTCTGGTGGCCCAGTGGTTAAGGCTCTGCACTTCCAATGCAGGGGCTTGGGTTGGATCCTTGCTTAGAGAACTAAGATCCCACATGCTGCAACTAAGAACCCAGCACAGTCAGATAAATAAATAAAACTTAAAAAAAAAAAAGACAGTGAAAACCCAGAGCCAGCTCAGGACTCTCTTCTCTTGCTGGTTGACTCCAAGCAAGGCCCACACCCTCTCTGGTTTCCATCTCCCTCTCCTGGCCCAACCTTGATAGCTTCCTTCCTTTATTTCAGCATCACAGGTTTGATAGGGACAGAATGAAAGGACAAAGGAGGTGATTAAATAGTTATTCCCACTAGGGAACTGTAAATAGAAAATATGACAGACCCCCTGTAAGTTAATGATTACTTAAGAAAAGAAAGCAGGTTTGCTTAACCACAAAATCAAGCAGGCTTGCTTAACAACAAAAGCATGCAACAGAAGCACTGGACATGCCGCAGAACAATAAAACATTGGTGGTATGAGACCCACACCCTGCCCAGTGAGTTCAGTAAGTTAATGATTCCTAGGACATGCTCTCTACATACATAAAAAACAACAATTTATGGACCTAGCTTGATCACGCAGGGACCAAAAAAACTCCCCTGCTCAATCTGGAGGAGGAACTGATGATGGAAATGTGATGTCTACTCAAAAAAGACAAAGAAGATTTTCGCCCCCTCCCCACTTTTTCTTTGATTATATAACTGTAGCCCACTAACTTCTCTGGGTGTGGCATTTCTCACCTGCCCACTTGTAAATCTCACAAGCATCCTGTTCTGATAAAATCACTTCTTATTTACCACTTTTGAAGAACCCGCCTGCCAATGCAGGAGACATAAGAGACGTGGGTTTGATCCCTGAGTAGGGAAGATTCCCTGGAAGAGGAAATGGCAACCCACTCCAGTATTTTTGCCTAAAGAATTCCATGGACAGAGAAGCCTGGCTGGCTACACAGGGGTCTGCATCCACAGGCATGCAGAGTCAGACACGACTGAAGTGACTTAGCATGCATGTCTACCCCTTTGTTTTCGTTGAATTCTCCTCCACGCTGACATAAAGGAGCTCTTTGTCCCCCTAACCTCAAAATGACACCAATAGGTTTTAGGTTCCCTGTGATATGGAAATGATTAATGCAGGAAATAACATGAGAGTACCTAATACATCCATCTCAAGAGGGGGAGTACTTGGTGGCCCAGGGACACAGAGAGGTGCCCAGAATCATAGGGGAAGTGGCAGAGGTGTTGGGGTTCAGCCAAGCCCCCTATGTGAGGAGAGAACATGCATGCATGCTAAGACGCTTCAGTCATGTCTGACTCATGCAACCCTGTGGACTACAGCCCACTAGGATCTTCTGTCCATGGAATTCTCCAAGCAAGAATACTGGAGTGGGTTGCCATGCCCTTCTCCAGGAGATTTTCCTGACCCAGGGACTGAACCAACATGTCTCATGTATCCTGCATTGGCAGGTGTGTTCTTTATCCCTGAAAGTGAAAGTTGCTCAGTCATGTCTGACTCTTTGTGACCCCATGGACTATACAGTCCATGGAATTCTCCAGGTCAGAATACTGGAGTGTGTAGCATTACCCTTCTCCAGGGGATCTTCCCAACCCAGGGATCGAACCCAGGTCTCCCTCATTACAGGCAGATTCTTTACCAGCTGAGCCAGAAGGTGTAATGAGGTCCAGGAGGTGGGATAAGGGTGAGGACAAGACCAGGCACAAGGCAAGGTGTGGAACACCCCCTGGGAGGTTGCATGCTCCAGCCATTCCTGTGCTCATTCATCTTCGGTTGTCCTCTCTGTCCTCAGCCCTGTGGAAGGCAGTTCAAGGAAGAGCTGGGCTAGGAGCAGCTAGGAGCCTAGCTAGGAGCTAGGAGTGGCTTAAAGAGGGCTTTGATCCTCAGAACTGTGTTTTCTCAAAGCCTAGACCAGGATCCTCTGCATCTGAATTACGAGAGCTTTAATAATGCACATCCCAGGTCCCATCCCAGACCTATGACCATCAGCAGATCTTTATAAAAATGGTTAAGACTCTGCGATCCCAAAGTAGGGGGCAAGGGTTCGATCCTTAAGATCTCATATGCAGTACAGCTCAGTCAAAAAAAAAAAGAACAAACAACTTTGTTACTTTGGGCTTGGGAAGTGTCAGAAATGCCAGAATTTGGGGGGCCTGGGACTTTCTAAGGCAAAAGTGGCAGGGACTAAATGGTGGCTGAGGTGGGGCAGGTCTGATGGCATTCCTGCATCTCCGTCTCCCCTCCCCCAAAGTAGGTGGGCGGTGCAGGTGCTCAGCTCCAGCTCAGGTTTCAGGCCCAGGAACACTTTTCTGAGGTTCTCAATCATCATAAAATATTCCCTTTGACCTGGGAGTCCCACATCTATAAAATCCCAAAGAAGAAATAACCTCTGTGTCTGAACTTGTTCATTCCGGCCTTGTAATAATGGATAAAAAAAGTTAACTAAAAAGTACCTAAATGTTGGATGGTGAGGGAAAAGTTAAGGGTGTGATCCTAGCTGAGCAACGATCCTCAGCCCGGGATATCCTGAAGGATGGTTGTGGGGATGCAGAGAGCCACTGCTGTGGGGTGGTGGGAAGGCTGGAAGGGAGGAGAGTGGGACCCTGGGGGGTCGGATTGTCTGGTTCATATCCTGTCTCTGCCCCTTCCCAGCTCTGTGACCTGAGGCTGTCACTAAACTGCTCTGAGCTTCAGTTTTCTCATCCATAAGCATCTCATCACAATAGGACCTACCTGCTAGGGTTATGTGTGTATTGAAGGAGTTAATACACAGAGTATCTAAACAAGCAGTGCCTGGAACCCCCGTGTTAGACACTACTGTTACACTCCATAACAGGCTGTTATGGCCTAATCTGTGTCTCCTCAAATTCATCTGTTGAAGCCCTAATCCCCCAGCACCCCAGAATGTGGTTAAAAATGTAGCATAGAAAAAAAAAGAATGTTACTGTATTTGGAGATATGGCCTTTACAGAGGTGGTTGTTCATTTGCTCAGTTGTGTTCGATTCTTTGTGATCCCGTGGTCTGTAGCACACCAGGCTTCCCTGTCCGTCACCAACTCCCGGAGCTTGCTCAAACTCATGTCCATCGAGTCAGTGATGCCATCCAACTACCAGACGAGTGTATGCTCCTTGGTCCTTGTCTCGTCACAGCAAAGATTTGGAGTGACGGACATTAAAGCCCTCGACGCATCACAGCTCTTGGGTCTTGGACAGACCGTGTTATAGCTCTCAGGTCTCGAACAGACCATGTTATAGCTCTTAGACAAATCAGTGTTACAGCTCCATTTTATTTAGAAAATAGTAGGAAAATCCATCCTTGAGGCGTGCCGACCCAAAGACACGCAGAGAAGAAAGTGGGGGAGTGCCCCCAGCGGTGGGTTCGAGGATGGGGCGGAGAGAGAGAGAGACCTTGGCCCTTTGGCTCCTCTTTTCATATGCCTTTTCCTCCCCCCCTGGGCCTGCCCTATGTAAATTGGGCTAGCCAGGAGTGTTGTTTGTTCTACTTGAGGTCCTTCCCCCTAGGCCTGCCCTATGTAAATTGGGCTAGCCAGGAGTGTTGTTTATTCTACCAGAGGTCCTCACTCCTCGGACCTTTCTTTGTTCTATTTTCAGGGGCTTTCCCCTTTCTTATCTTTTAGCCACCCCATTCTGGACTCCTGTTTCCTATTCTAACTACCTAAAACAACCATCTCATTCTCTGTTGTCCCCTTCTCCTCCTGCCCTCAATCTCTCCCAGCATCAGGGTCTTTTCCAATGAGTCTGCTCTTTGCTCCAGGTGGTCAAAAGGCAAAAAGAGATGACAGAGGTAATTAAGTTAAAATGAACTTTATTTGATCATTTTTGATGATCATTTAAATGATCCAATTTAATCATTTAAGAATGATCATTTAAATGACCCAATATGACTGGTAACCTTGTATGAAAATAAAATTTGGGAGACTTCCCTGGTGGTCCAGTGAAATGTAAGGGCCATGGCTTCAATCTCTGGTTTGAGGGATTGAGCTTACTTCAACAGCACAAATATTTTTTAATTTGGCTGCACTAGGTCTTTGTTGCTAGGCATGGACTTTCTCTAGTTGTGGCAAGTGGGGGCTTCTCTTTATTGTGGTTTCTCGTTGAGGCGGCTTCTCTCATGGAGCAAGAAATGGGCACGCAGCTTCAGTAGCTGTGGCGCATGGGCATAGCTACTCCCAGGCACGTGGGTTCTTCCTGGACCAGGGATCAAACCTGTGTCCCCTACTTTGGCAGAAATATTCTTTTCTTTTCTTTTTTTAAAAAATTAATTCATTTTTTAATTGAAGAATAATTGCTTTACAGAATTTTGTTGTTTTTTGTCAAACCGCAACATGAATCAGCCATAGGTATACATATATCACCTCCCTTTTGAACCTCCCTCCCATCTCCCTCCCCATCCCACCCCTCCAGGTTGACACAGAACCCCTGTTTGGGTTTCCTGAGCCATACAGCAAATTATTTTACATATGGTTATGAAAGTTTCCGTGTTATTCTTTCCATACATCTCACCCTCTCCTCCCCTCTCCTCAGGCAGGAATATTCTTAATCACTGTACAACCAGGGAAGTCCTAGAAACTTTTTTCTTTGCAAAATGTGGAACACTTTACAAATTTGCATGTCTTGTTTGCACAGGGGCTATGCTAATCTCTGTATTATTCCAATTTTAGTATATGTGCTACTGAAGTGAGCACCCTACATACTTTCAACATGATGCTTACCACAAAACAGCACTATGCTCCAACATTGTCTCATGTCAATCTCTCAACCATAAGGGTTATATCCTATCTTCCCATTTCAGAGATGAGGAAAGATGAGGATTGACTAGTGAGGGGGATGGCTTTCACTGGAACCAGGTCTTTCTGCCTCCAAGGCCCTATTCAAAGCCTTGCTCCATCCCCCTTGGCAGTGCCCTACTCAGCCTCTGGCATCCTCGCCTTCCTCCTGGGACAGAAAAGTCATGTTATTTTTCCATCTCTGTGCCTTAGCACATGCTGTTCCCTCTGCCTGAAATACTCTTCCCAGTACCTGCCTCTGACTCTTATCCAATTCTCCCAAACAAAATCCCTCTATGTATTACCCAGCCCTGCAACCTTGCTCCTTATCAGGGCTTCCACTTTTTCTGTGCTTTATCATTATGATGGTATTTGTTACTTGTTGCTACTCTGGCATTTATACTTTACATTGTATCCATGTGTTTGCTGTAGGATTCTTGAGGGCCAGGGCTCTGTCCTCCTCTGCTTTGACTCCTAATTCCTAGCATCAGGCAGCCCAGAGAGGCATCCAGATACACCAGCTGGCTGAGGTTAGTGAGTGAAGCCACTGTGTTGGGACTAGAGGGCATACTGCAGCTTTGGGAGTAGTTCCTAAGCAAAGGACTCCTCTGCCTCCTGCCTGTGGCCAGGGTGGTGAAGGCAAATGAAGGAGAGAGGCCCCAAATCCCCACTCTTGGCATGAGAACAGGGATGCTGTGACTCCCCTGGGGATCGGAGAGTGGCCAAGGGGGAGGCCGAGGGGTCTGGCCCCCCATACTCTTGTTTCATTCTCTCGTTCCTGGGCACATCACACCATCTCTTTGGGCCTCAGTTTCCTCGTCTGTGACATGGGAACAATGGTTGCTACCTCAGGTGGGTGTTGGGAGGGTTAGATGTGGGTGGTACACCTGGCAACGTGGGACACAAAGGGATCCATGCCAAATTGCCTGCCTGCTCGTGGTTGAGGCAGGCAGCCGGCCAGAGACAGACAGCTACATGCCTGTGGTCAGCCAGGAAGCCGGCCGAAGATGGGGACCCAACTAGCAGCTGTGTAGCAACGGCATCCTGGCTCACACCCATTGGTGGCTGTGTGGATGGCTGGCTTAGAGACTGAGCGAGAGGCTGGGTCAGAAGTGGCTCAGAGGCATGGAGACCAGGGGACCAGACTCAGGGTGAATTCCAGTGGGCATTCTCCAAGGGTGAGGTCACCACCAGGAGGGGGGTGGTGGCGGGGGTCAGAGCCAGGACACAGAGCCAAAGGTAAGGCCCACTGCCTGGCACAGTAACAGGCCCCTCCCATGGGTGCTGGGGTCCTTAATTCTATCTCGGGAAGCCTGGTGTTTCCTGTTTAACATGGAGCTTAGAGGTGGGGGAAGCTGGGGGAGGGGAAAAAGCAAAGCAAAGGACACTTCTTGAGCACCCGCAAGGGGGTCCAGCATGTTTAATCCTCTTTTCATGGTGATTATTTTTAGCCCCAGTTTGAAGATGGTGCAATCGAGGCTCAGAATGGTGGAAAATTTTCCCCCAAAGTGAAAGCTGTATAGCTAATGGGTGAGAACCCAGAGACTTTGGAATCAAGCATATCCGGGTTCTGATCTGAGCTCCAATACCTGTTCATGCAGTTACTAAAGCTTCCTGGGCTTCAATTTCCTCATCTGTGAAATGGCAATAATGATAGTCCCTACCTCACTGTGAGGGCTCAGTGAGATGACAAATATGACATTTAACCTTCAGGGAAGGCTAGCCACCATTGTCCCCATTTTGCTGCTGTGACAACTGAGCCTGAGGCTGGTGAGGCTGTGTGTGCAAGGCCGCGCAATCGTGGATGGTGAATTCAGGACCTGAATCCAGATCTGTTCTTTCTTTCCGACTTACACCATCGTGTGGTGGCTGGTGGCGGCACCCAGCTTCCAAAAAGCTGGGAGGGAAGGCTCCCAGATTTCTGACAGAGCCATGTATAAGCCAGGCTGGGGACCGGGGTTCAGGGTCACGCCTGCACCCGGTGTTCCAGGCAGCAGAGAGGAACTGCGACAGCGTGCCTGGAAGTCCGGCTCGTTCACAGCATCCTGCCCTCTGCTGACATTGTTCTCTGGACCCTTCCAGCCCATGGCTTGCACATTAAGGTTTCCGGTAGCCTGGCCAAATTACCTTCACTTACCGGAGAAGCCCTCCCCAGGCGGCTGGGGCAGTGGCTGAGCTGCCGTGGGACCTTCACCCAAGGCCAGGCGTGCTGGGCCGGGCACAGGCACAGCCCCAAGAACATCCCCTTGGCCAGCAGGTCATGACCCCGCAGACTGCCCTTCTCAGAGACACTGCCGGCCTGCTTGCTCCCCACTCCTGGAGCCCAGTGAAGAAAAGGCCATGATTCATTTCCATTTTAGGGTTGGCTAAGTCAAGGCACTTGGCTTCAGGTCTCAACCATCACAAACACTCTGTGACCTGGGCAAGCCTTCCCCCTCTCTGCGCCCTTCTGAGGGTCTGGACGATACTCCAGGCCTCCTCACACTCTGACATTCGTTCAGGGTGACCCACCACCCCTTGCTCTGTTGTCTTAAAGCTAAGCGCTTCCCAGGTGGACCAGTGGTAAAGCATCCACCTGCCTGGAGAAGGAAATGGCAACCTACTCCAGTATTCTTGCCTGGGAAATCCTATAGACAGTGGGCTACAGTCCTGAGTTGCAAAAAGTTGGATACGACTTAGTGACTAAACAACAACAAACTGGGACTTCCCTGGTAGTCCAGTGGCTAAAACTCTGCGTGCCCAGTGAAGGAGGCCTTGGGTTTGACCCCTGGTCAGGGAACTAGATCCCACATGCCACAACTAAAGATCCCATGTGCCACAACTAAAGTCAAATAAATAAATACTGAAAAACAAACAAACTTAAAGTGCAGGCTTCTTGAAGCTGTGGTCACTTTCCCTCCCGTGTTCAGAAGGCACCACAAGAATGACCACCATTCATCCAATCAAGTGCTTCTAAGACCTGCTAAGGCTCTTTGGCACTTAGCAATCCTATTGGAAATAAGGTCTTGGCCTTTCCACTGGTGTCACTTGGCACTCTGTCTCCTCATCTGTGTAATGGGAAGAACTGCCCGGCAGGGGAGTGGTGGGGTCACAGCAGAGAACATAAACTCTACAAACTCAAGCTTCCATCTCTGCCTCCAGATCAACTGGGTGAACTTGTTACTAGGAGTAGAGGTACAGAGGCCACATGCCGGGACGTCTCAGTGCTGAGAGCGTTTTGTAGGTGTCCGTGCTTCAGAGGGGTCGGGGGTGTCCCTGTGGCTGCCAGGCCCCGAAGCTGCATGCTCATAACCCCTCTTTCACGGGCCCAGAAGCCCGAGGCACCCAGAGGGCAGCAACAGTGGGGCTGGGGATGCAGAGCCAGCAGCGTCCCGGTGAGATCAGCGCCGTGGAATTAGTCAAACGGGATCACCCTGAGGATCTTGTGTGCACAGCCAGTGACTCACGCCACGAACAGCCTCACGGGCAGAGATGCCAAGCGGGAGGCAGCCTCTCCAGCTC
Source organism: Muntiacus reevesi (assembly GCF_963930625.1). NCBI lineage: Eukaryota > Metazoa > Chordata > Mammalia > Artiodactyla > Cervidae > Muntiacus > Muntiacus reevesi. The sequence goes on from NC_089249.1 coordinate 20,768,693, forward strand.
ACCTCGCCCCGCAGCACACCTTTTAAGGACAGGGAGCTCCGGGCAGTGCAGGGGCCCTGCCTCCGCCCTGAGGCTTTCGCCAGCCCAGTTCCACACCTACTCTGGTTGGGCAGAGAGGCCAGCCCCCCACCTGGGTTCAAATCTGGCCTTGTCACTTTTTAGATATGACCTTGGGCAAGTCAATTTCCCCAAACCAGTTCCTTCACTTGTAATGTGGAAACACTTGCTTCACCAGAGAGGAATTAAATGAGGTCATGCACAGAGAAAGTGCTTGGCGAAGGGCACCTTTTAAGGAGTGGCTGTGGTGGCCAATGGCAAGGGAAGGGCCCAGGCTTGGGCACCATGGTGCTCGGCTCTGAACTCAAGCCTCAGCCCTTACTTGCTGGGCATTTTTGAGTTACTCAACTCTGCATCAGTGCCTCTTCTGTAAAGATTGCTGACGCTACCAGCTTTGTCAGGCTCTTGTGGGGTTAGGATCACGTACTCCATTTTCTAAGGTGAGGGGGGCAGTGCAGGAGCAGAGCCAGCCCAGGTGTCGGGAGGCTACGTGTCCTGGACAAGGTCCCCAAGCTCCCTCCATGGATCTGGTGTGTTAACGGGAGCAGTGATGAGTGCCCGACTTGTGGGGCTGCTGTGGGGGAGGTACTGAGAACAGCGCCTGGCACCCAGGAAGCATCTCTCAGCACTGCCTGTTCTCATTCATCTTACACACAGCTCTTGGCCTTTCTCCACAAATGCCAGTTGCTGGTTTACTTCCCTTTTACATGCCTGTGACAGATTCCAGGTCGGCGGCCTTCCCAAGGCCACAGGCCTTGCTTCTGAGCTAACCCTGCCCTCTGGCGCCTGTCACAGACTTCCCAAGGCAGTCCTGGGGCTGAGCCATCAAATACCCCGCAGTAACTGAGGTAGTTCCAGCAGGGATACTGAGAACACCAAGAGTGCACACAGTACCCTTGGGCCAAGGGGAAGGACACCCTGCAACCCACAGGGTGGGTCTCTCAGCTGGCAAGTGAGCAAAAGGGTGGCTTGGCCACAGGAGAAAAAGTGATAGGCTTTGCTGGCTGGAAACCTGGTTTGCCCGGCACCCTCCTCCATGGGCCAAGGGGAGCCTGGGAACAAGAATGGGCGGAGAGCCTGGTCTCAAAGCCTCTTGAGTTCCTGCCCACACACAGGAAGGACAGCCCGCCTCCTGATGGGCTGGGATGGGCATGGGGCCAGCCAGGATTCCTGAGGAGTGTGCACACAGGAGTGAGCACCCGCTTAGCAGAGGCGGCCCCTGGGGATCAGTGACAAGAGCCCAGGCTTCAGAGGCAACCAGCTCTGGGCAGAAGCATGGGTTCTGCACCCCAAGAGCCTCCATGCATAATGGGGGCCACAAACTCCCTTCTGCCTGACGTGTGTGTAAATCTGTCCCTGGAAGAGTGGCCACCACTGACAACAGCAGTAGTCACAGGAATGGCTGGCCAAGGACAAGAGGCTGGTGGGAGTCAGAGGGGGAACACGGGAGCAGCCTGGGAAGGGGTCACAAGTGCCCCCGGAGCCCAGACAGAGCGGAAGCTGGCGATAGTGCAAACCCTAGCTTTATTGGTCCAGTTTTTTCACAGTGACGCCTCAGAGAACCAAAGGGCCAGCTAATGGTGAGGGAGGGTAGTGTCTTGAGCCTTCCAGTGTCAAGGGTCTGCAGGATGCCCATAGCCCAACACATGTCCGCTGCTCTGGCGCCTGTGAGGAAAGAGGGAGGGGTGTCTCTGGGGGGCTGGGTGTGGGCCCAGGGTCTGTTCTTCACCGCGGGAGGTGGAAGGGATCACATAAAGTTCTTTATTACAGACCTACAAAAAATGAGAGCGTTACATCTATTACTCTCCCTTGTCTGGGTTTTTTTTCCTTCTTTGTCTTTTCACAAAACAGCGGCAGGAAAAGAAAAATGCAGGAGGCAGGTGAGTCAGGCCCCGGGACTCAGATCAGAAGGGAGCAGGGAGGCAGGACGAAGCTGCTACTGCAGATTGGCCCTGGGCTTTGTCCCAGAATCCCGGGAGCAGGGCCTCAAGCCCCAGAGGGAGCAGATGGAGCGGCTGGGAAGACAGCTGCCCCAGTTCTGCAGCAGCCCTGTTCCTTGGGTGGCCACCCTGGAGGGCAGCAGGTCAGGAGCACTTGAGGCTCCCATGTTTGGAGGCCTGGTCTCCAAAGCACAGGCCCACAGGGGCCAGACAGAGGGAGGAGGCGGGAGGGACCAGCACAGAGGGGCGGTGAGTTCTGTTGGGGTCCCCCCGGGACCTCGGGGCCCTGGCAGGCAGGGGCAGTCAGGATGCGTCCCTGCTTGTCAGCCAATCAGCTTCTTCAGGAAGGCCTCCAGCTGGTCTTCATCCTTGATCCCCACAAACTTGTCCACCACGTCTCCATTCTTCATGGCCAGTACGGTGGGTACAGCTGACACCTGGGTGGAGAGGACAGAGGCCACGTCACTCAGAAGTGAGCTCTTCTCCACATCAGCCCCAAGCTCTGGGGAGCGGGCTGCTGGCTCAGGCCTTGAAGTGACTGCCCAGAGCCACAGGCAGGCCCCTCCCTTTGCGCAGGGGGGCTTCAGGGCCTGGGGGCCCACCCGCTGGAGCAGCTTTTCCACTGTGGGCTCCCAGCTGCACCCTTCCTCCACCAACCGCATGACTGACTCACTGTCCCAGTGGTTTGGCTGGAATGACAGGAGAGATTAAAATAACCCATGCAGCTGCAGGCCCAGGCTGGGGGCGGGGAGGAGCTGAGGGGCAGCCTGGCACAGGGGAGACCAGGAGAATCCTGTCACTCTTTAGCTGGGGACCTTGGCCAGGTCACACCACCTTTGGAACCTTGGTGCCCTCTTCCGTGAAATGAGGATGACTCTCATTGGTGAAGCTTTAGGACCTAGATTAGAGGTTTGTATATAAGGCTGAGTGGTCAGGAGCTCAGGCTCTGGGGCCGGTTGATTGAATCCTGACCCATTTGGGGCGAGCCACTCCATTCTCTAAGTCTTGTGTTTTCACCAGGAAATGGAGATACTACCGGGACTTCAATTAGCGGGTATGAGGGCTGAGTGGGGTAATTGAGGCAAAGTCTCAGCACAGTGCCCTGCCCTGAGCACACAGGGAGCACCCCACAAATGAAGGCTACAGCGGGCACGTCACACAGCTCGAACCTAGGGCCCCAAGCAAGCTCCTCTGGCTCCCTGTAATGATGGTTAACGGGGTCCAGAAATTCACTGACTCACACTGGGAGTGGGGGAGGTGGGGCTCAGCCTTGAGAGCTGATGTTTATTTATTAGGGGGCTGGACATTCCTGGCCTGTGAAGCATTTTCTGAAGCTCCCCCAGGGGACTTGTATAGATTACACGGTACATAAATGAGGCCGAAGACCTGCTCTGGCATGGCGTATTTTCTGCTGCTTGGGCGCCGCGCCTGGTATCTGTGGGCATTTGATGAAAAAAACCATATAAACAGAACAAGATAAACACAGACTTTTCTTACATACAAGTTAACTACAAAGCAACAACAGTGATTTCTAAAACATACCAGGCTGTCACATATTCCAAGTGCGGTCCTGCTGGTGAGTCACTTGGGAGGCCAGACTTAAGGTTCAGAATGTTGTAACTGCGTACATGGCAGTTACAAAACAGAAGTGCGGGCCTGCCGGGGCGTATCGCAGGCACCCCCACGCACTTACTGACTCTGTGCGGTAGGCTGTGCATTCCTCTCCCAAGAGGCTTTGTATGACCGAGCCTCAGGCCCCTTCAAGGACTGTCCTGGGGCTGCTGTGGGTGCCAACTGACCCACTTCTCAGAGGCAATGTGCAGACAGACCCACTGGCGGTGGTGGGCTGGCGTGTGTCCCTGTCACGGTCCAACCACTGGCTCCTGTCCTTGTCACTCCTGCCCCTGGCGTGGCTGATGGCAGGAAGCACAAGGGTCCAGCACGTGGCTGCCAGTTTCTGGGTCCAGAAGGCGCCCCAGGGCCCGCACGTGCTGTCTCTCGCGCCCTCTAGTGGTCTGTGGAGGCAGCGGCCTTGCACCTGGCCACTCTCCACGGAGCCCCAGAGGCTCAGGCACCAACTGCTCCACTGTGTACATGCTGGGCCTCACGCCAGTTCTGTGCTTCTTTAACTGAGAAGAAACTGTATCTCATCGTCCAAGGAGAGGTCTGACTGTTTTTACAGGTCCTCCCTCTAAGCAGGACCCTATGCTCACTGAGGTGGCTTGGAGTAGACTGTTTTCCTCCGGAATTCTAGATGATCCCCTGTATGATAATCGCATTAGTGTAAACTCATGCACATGGTTACACACGCAGACCGTGCTATAGCTCTGGGTGTACAGCAGACATGCTGCGGCTGCATTTTCATGACAACCAAGGTCTAGTCATTACTTATCAAGGGAGTTCTTTGAAGTCTGAGCCTAGACACACAGACACAGACAGACAGACACACACAGAGCCAAGCTCCTGCCAGAGCAGGATCTCCCAGAACACTGCAGGGATACCTGGGTTATGACTGGACTCTCCTCAACCCCATGGACGAGGAGGTGGCTTTGCTGACCCTGAGTTCGGCTCACAAATCTGGAGGGGCTGGTGTTTGTAAAGACTGCCTTAAATGGAAGTCCACAGGGCCTTCGCACATTCTTCTGGAATGGTTATGAGTTTCAGGGTACTGTGGTATAGCAAGAATTCAACTTCCCTCTCAATCCTGGTGCCACTGAGGCTGGTGAGGGGCCATGGAAGAGGTGAAAAGATGCAGTAAAATGTGCTGACTTCCTCCTGCTCAGGAAGCCACGTGGAGGTGGTCCAGGCTTGGCTAAAGGCCCCAGGAACCCAGGAGAGGTAACGTGTGTGTGTGTATGTGTCCCCACCCCGTCCACAATGCCCCTGTGCTCGCTGCCTGCCTTGTCTTAGCCCAACTTCCTCCATCTGTGAACTGTGAAGGGCCTCCTGGGGACAGCCGCAGCACTTGCTATTGTTATGTCGCTAGGTTGGGTCCGACTCTTTGTGACCCCACTGACTAGCCCGTTCGGCTCCTCTGTCCACGGGATTTCTCAAGCAAATGCTGGAGTGGGTTGCCATTTCCTTCTCCGGGGCATCTTCCTGACCCAGGGATCAAACCCAGGTCTCCTGTATTGGCAGGTGAATTCTTTACCACTGAGCTACCATGGAAGACCAATGACTAAAGTACTGTGTATTATTTCAGTAATTCTGAAATACTATGATTCAACGAACTGTCTGTGAGGTTATGGTGGTGGTGGTGGTTGAGTTGCTAAGTCATGTCCAACTCTTGTGACCCCGTGTAGCCTGCCAGGCTTCTCTGCCCATGGATTCTCCAGGCAAGAATACTGGAGTGGGCTGCCATTTCCTTCTCCACTGTGAGGTTATATGGACCATTAAAAAATTTCAAACAAAAAACCCAAACAAGGTATCCCAAATGTTGGCAGTGATTTCTTTGGATGGTAAGATTATTGCTATTTGGTTGTTCTGAAAATGCTGTTTAAAGGGCATTCTCTGCAAGATGAAATAAATAATGAAACTCCATGTGTGAGGTGAACATCAGAAGCCCCAGAGGACAGCATTAAGGGTCAAAGTCCACACCCTGAGCCACTCTTTCTCTGCAGGATCTGAACGATCGGGGAATGCCCAGCCAGAGAACCTGAGGAGGTGGGGAAGAAGAGGGCCCTTCACTTGCCCAGCTCAGGGCAGTGTGTGTGTGGGGGAGGCACACCCCAAGGCCCTGGGCGACTTTCCCTCCTCTCTCCTTTGGGAGATGGTAAAGTTCTAGGGTGGACAGTTAACGGAAGCATAGAGTGTGGTGGCAGGGGAGAGGAATTTGTGCAAGGAAGGAGATGCACCCTGAGAGTGTGTGCTGGGCTTGGGGATGGCAGAAGAGTTTGGGGAGAAGCCCCGAATTCCCTGAATATGATTTAAAGCAGCTTCTCCAAGTTCATTCACCATTTGGAAAAGGCCTTCAGGCCTTGGAGGAAGCTGTCCCAGGAGGAACTATGGATCCCTTAGCTGATACGTCCTCAGACTCTCTTCCAAAACACCAGGTGTGAAGGAAGGAAGGAAGGGGATAGGGGAGGGGTTAGGAAGAATTTCTGCGGGAGCTTCCTAAGCCAACAATGACCTGGCATCTGGTCAGCTCAGGACCTGGCAAGACCAAAAGGCTGTGTCCAGGTGACATGGGCCCAGCAGCTTGAGGTCCCTCTATATGACCCATGTACTCTCTGGACGGCGGAGAGACAGAGAAGACCCTCAAGAGAACTCCCTTCCCTGCCACACACTTTCCAGGCTTAACCACAGGACTTCAGGGTCAGGCCCTAAGTCACCAGGAACGCAGACTCCTGGCAATGCAGGCAAGGTGGTCCTGGGAATTCTCACCACCTGTGTGACCACAGCTGGAGGAACTGGGTTACCCCTTGTATCCTTATAGTTACCACAGGTCCTGGGGCACGGTTGGTGCTTGAGATGTGTCAGCCTAAGTTTCACTGGCTGAGCCCAAAGCTGTGGTAGCAGAAGGGAGGGAGCCTAAGACATGCGGAGTCTGTCTGTCGTCCTGGGGTGGCCAGGAGCTCCAGGCCTTAACTCACACTGGAAGGCCACACCCACTCCCACAGCTCCCGTGGGTCTCTGGGGAGGGATGGACAAGCAGCGAAAGCTGGGGGCCACTAAATGGCCAGACCAGTGTCTCCCTGACTGAGCGATCAGTGGGAGAGCTGAGCCCTGTAAGCCGCTCTGGTCACTCAGTGCTGTGGGCAGTCTTACTGGGGTAACATCCCCCAACCACCTGCAGTCATCATCCGTGGCTTTGACTGCCCAGCATCTCTTGCCCTTGCCTCTGGTCAGGGCACCCTGGCTTTCCCTGAGGGACCACTCCCAGCCTCAGGTCTGGGGGCAGCCAGCCGAGTCTCACCCTGCCCCCACCCATTTCCTGCCACAGGGACTGTGGAGGATAGGCACCTCTACTTGATCTGGTCTCAAGGGAATCAAACATGGACTTCCAAAGTCTGAGAAAGGGAGAGGCCACCTCTTTCATCACTACCACCAAGAAAGAGCGAAGGTTCACTATGGCCCAATCCAGATATTTCAAGAGAACCAGAAATATGGATTTTCACACGAAATCTTCTTAGTTTAAATATTAGCATCCAGTCCAAAACAAAACCACTTCGAGGGCCAGACCAATCAAGTCAGTGAGCCAGATGTGACCCACAGGCCATGAGGTGTGTGACCTTAGCTCTGTAACGACTGTCTTCAGCATGGTTATTCAGGCTCCTCCCAATGAGGCTGCAGTCGGCCTTCCCAGCTGCCTGTTTGCTCACTCCTTGCTCAGCCCTTCACCGTGGCCAACCAGCCACATGGAACACTCCCTGTTCTCCAAAGACAGTGTCTCCACGGCCCAGAGGATGCCGCATATCCACATATTTCCTGCTACTCCTCTTCCGGCCCACTCTGCACCAGGCATGCAGGCCTTGATGTTCTCTGAGCAAATGTGTGAGACCCTGACCTCAGGGTCTTTGTAAAAGATGTCTGCTCTGCCAGAATCCACTTCCAAAGAGCTGCACCGCTCATTCTTTACTCCTTCCAGGTCTCTGCTCAGATGGTTGAGCTTTTCAGTGAGGCCGTCCCTACCCAACCCTTTAAAAAAAGGAAACCCTCCCTGCCCTAGGCCCAGCACTCCCACCTGCTCTTCCTGATTTCTTTTTTCCCAGGACACTTATTATCTGAAATAGGGAACAGTGACCTGTGGCCCACAAGTCAAACCCGCCGCCTAGAATTTTGTAAATGAAGATTTGCTGGCACATGGCTGTGCCCATTCATTTAGATTCTATGGTTATCCTTGAGCTACCAGACAGGTGAGCATTTGCAAGAGACCGATGTCCTACAAAGCCTCAAACAGGTACCATCTTGTCCTTTAGAGAACAAGTTTGTGGATGCCCAACCTAAAACACTAGCACTAAGGCTCCACAAAGGCAGGGACTCTGTCAGTTCTGTTCATTGCTGCATCCTCAGCCCCGAGTCACAGCCCTAGCATTGAAGGCACTCTGGATACATGTCTGCTGAAGAAATGGGCAAGCCAATCAAACACGGGAGGGCAGATCACGTCTTCGTGTCTGTGTGCTCTTGGCCCTGACTTCTTCTCTGTGCATTCTTCACGACTCCGCTCAGAGGGTCCCTCTAACATGACGCATTCCTTGTCCCGTCTACTCCCCTCCCTGCTCCCCTTGCGACAAGGAGCTCATCTTTGTGCCAGAATCATGTACGCCTGGCACACTGCAGGGATGAATGGATGAATTCATGAATGAGGGAGGGCCATCAACTTCCTGAGACTCAGAGAAAAACCTGGTGTTTGGGGTCATATATCCCAGTTCCCAAAGGTATTGAAGAGAGACAGGAGGCTCAGAGGATTAATGGAGTCACAGCTGCAAAGTGCTCTAAACCCCTGAGAGCTCTAGAAAGAATCAGGAAACCCCCTTACTGACTCCCTGCTGGTCCCTAAGACATTCCCAGCTACCCCATGGCCCCAAGCACCCCCACCAGTTGCCCTGTAGCAATCCCCTGCCGATACATACCTCATACTCTAGGGCGAGGTCTGTGTGGTCATCGATATCCACTTTGGCCATCACCACCTTTCCATGCTGCTTGGCCACCACCTTCTCTAACCTGGGCCCCAGGATCTTGCAGGGACCACACCACCTTGGAAGGGGAGAAAGAAGCATTCCATCACAGAAGTGCTCGCCCAATGAACTATAGTCATCTAGGACCTTCCCCCGTCCTACGTCTTTCTGCTGGACTCTCGCCACTCGTCACCTCTCCTTACAGTGTGTGACTATTAACCTGCAACGCTGACATGCCGGTTAATTACAGGAGACTCTGCAACTAGGGAATTTTCACAGGTCCTGGATTCCTAATAACATGGGCCTCATCCTAAGACTCTTAAAAAGGTTATTTCAGTAATTTCACTCTACCTAAAAGAAATAAACTGTTGTATAGAGGAAAATGGGATTTGAAGTTAAAAGGTTTGGGTTCAAAGACAGGCTTCCTCACCAATCAGCTGATTATTCTGAAGCCTCAGTTTCCTTGTGTGAAAGAGACTGTCTGTCAAAGCTCTGATGAGAAATTAACTAAGACGATGTGGATAAATGTGCTTTGTAAGCTGCGGAGTTACTTCAAACACCTCACAGCCTCAGAACTAAGGTAACAGAAACCAGTGGCTAGGGAGTTTCATGACATGCCAGTCATGGCGCCAGGGCCTCCTCAGCTTTTACTACTCAGAACCCTTAACCCTACAAAGGAAAAAAAAAATCTTCCTAAGAAACTGAGGCCCATACAAGTTGCAAGAATTGTGCAAGGTCTGCGACTGCATCCAAGACTGTTCCAAAGCCCGGGTTACTCTGTGATCCCTGAGGCCCTGGGCCAACCGCCATGACTGCACTGGACATAGATGTTCCCTCCCAAGTGGTAAGCCTAGGCTGTTATCCCTAAATATGTGGCACTAAGGACAGTGACTAGCACTAAATGAACAAACTCACCCCCTGCTTTCTTGGTGGGGAAGAACAGGCATCAGCCCACTCTTCATCCATTTTGGAAGCTCTCTCTGCTGTGCTCACCAGACCAGGACGGCAGGATAGCTCTGCCTTCCATGAATCCTTATTGGTGACTCCCATTTTATTCTCAGCCTTTAAAACACTTCGCATTCAGAGATTCCAACAAATGAACTCATAACACCTAAAAACCCAGTCTGCAAGACTTTATCGCCTACCACAAGTGAAGACAGGAAGGAACAAGGCCACCACATGGCCTGCCCAAGGTAACATGGTGAGTCAGAGAAAGAATAGGAAAGAAAGTAAAAGAATCTGTCAGTGGTTTGCCCAGAAGGCCTTCGAACTTTTAACTCAGGCTACACTGGTTCCTTTCAGGCTGCCCCATTCTGAGGGGTTTGTTCAGTAGTTGTGGAGTCAGGCATCGAGCCATGTCTCAAAGGTCCAGAAATGAAGAAGGCCAGGCCAACAACCAGAAGACCACAGGCACTTAAATATCGCTAAGACAAACTCATACAGCATTGGAAAGAAACTCTCCGCTCATGGCCTGCAAGTGTGGGCACCACTGCAATGGTACTGAAAACTTTTTGCCAGCCCTTTCCAGTGTGGGGGGCAAGATGTTAAAATAAAACTAACTTTCTGCAGGGTTCTGTATACGTTTGGTATACACCAAAGGTCAGATGATGCTAGAGGCATTTGTTTTTCCTGATTTCTTTGAACCTGATTTGGTTCAAGTTGAAAATGACCTGAGCCTCTCAGGCAATGAGATACAGAATATAAGTGTTTCCAAGCACTGATCATAGTGAGTTGTTTTTTTTTTTAAGTTATTTTTAATTGAAAGATAACTTTTTAACAATATTGCATTGATTTGTGTCATACATCAACATGAATCAGCCATAGATATACAGAGTGAGTTTTGAAGACTGTTTACTAGTCTGTCTCCTATAAACTACATGTAATCTTTGGGAGAAGGGATTGGGTCTCCTCAACCTTTGTAATGAGTCTACATATGTTGTTGTTTCTTCATTCACTTAGTTGTATCTGACTCTTTGTGACCCCGAGTCCATGTATGAGAAGTATCAAATGGAGTACTGAGACACTGAAGCCTCTCAATAAACAAATATCTGAATAAGTGATACCCCAGTCTTCCGCGAACCCCCAGGACTCACTGTGCATGGAAATCCACAACCACTGGTGTCTCACTATTGACAACTCGGTCTTGAAAGTCAGGTCCATCCTGGATGTTAAAGGTTGTTGAACAGACTCTGGTGGTGTATATAGACCGGGCTTGGCTGGGTGTTCCTGCCAGGTAACCAGGACTGTACTGTGTGGTCTGCAGGGTCCTGGAGGCAAGGGGTGCCCACCGACTCTGAAAGGGCTTCCCGGAGATTATGGAGGTCAGGAACCTCCTCAGAAGAAGTCGCTGAGCCATCTGTGAGGGGAAGAGGCAGGGACAGTGGGGGCAGTCAACACATCAGGAAATAATAACAATAAAAAGGCATGTGGGAGTATGGTGGTGGTGGGGGGGGGGGCGTCAAGATGCAGGACCAGAAGTAAAACGCTGGAAAATAATACATAAGATTTCTGGAGTAGAGGTGAGTAAAAAATCAAAGGGAAGGAATCAATAACTAGCACAGGTTAAAAAAAAAAAACAAAATCAGTAGGAGAAAACTGTGTCAACAACCACCGAATCAGGATATTATGGAATTACAATACCAGAGAAGGAGGAACCAATATTTACAGAGCATCCGCCAACAGTCAGGTATCTTACATACATTATAGTCTTCCTAGATCAACCTTGAAAAGGTTTCGATAATGCTATCACTCAAAAGGATTCCGAGGCTCAGGTAAATTGTGACATGACCAAACTACATTATTAAATGAGAGTCAACAATGGAACCCAAGGCGGTCTGAGAAATTCTTACTACATCGATTACTCTTCTTAAAAGTGTTTTAATGGAACATTAAAGACAAAGAGAGGGTTGTCAAAGGATCAGGAAAGAGGAAACACAACAATTCAGGGAGCAACGAAGAGGTGTGGGGGCAGGAGTGTGGGGGAACTAAAAAGGAGGGACGTGTGTGTAGAAGGAACTGGGGAACTGGGACTGGACGCCAGCAGGGACCCCGGCTCCTCAGAAAGCAGGTTCTCCCTGCAGGGTCTCCGCCCGCTGGGCCGCTGTCCCGCACAGGAAAACGCCCGCAGGGTGCCTCAGCCGCAACACCACCTCGAGCCACCCCAAGGGCCTCCTACCTCCCTGCAGCGAGAGCGGAGGGATGTACAGCGGGTCCCTACGCACCGGTCAAGGGCACTTCTGTTGTCACTTCCGGAGGGGTAGGGCCTTTCCGTCACTTCCGGGGACAGGCAACCTAGAGCAAGTCTCTCCGCTACGCGAGGGAAGACGGGGGCGGAGCCTCAGTTGAAAAGCGGAAGAAAAGGGCTCCTGGAGGAAGAAAACGGAAGGGGGGGAGTTCTTTAGGGGAGAGACCGGAAGGGGCGTGTCTTCAGAAGAGAAACCGGAAGAGGCAGGCCGGCCGGAGGGGAGGAGCCGGAAGAGGAAGGGAAGGAGGAGACAGCGTCCGCAAGGTACTGGCTGGAGAGAAGGGCGGGAGGTGTGGTTCCGGAGTTTGCAAACTTGCCTTATCGGCCGGCCGTACAACATTGACCACCCCTTTGTCTCATTGTCTCGGTGCTTCTTGGGAGCCAAAGAGGGCGCTCTGTGGCCCTTGTCTGTCACAAGCGACTGTTTAACCTCAGGGTTTGGGCCAAGTCACCCTGCCCCTTCAGGCTTCAGTTTCCCAATATGTGACATGAAAGGCTGGACTTGTTCTCCACCCAGGACCCTCAAGCTCGTCTCTTTGGAGTGCTGGAGAACTGGGCCCAGACTAGATGCCAGATGGCGATGTTACTTGGAGGGCTTGTCTTTGAGGCCCCACGTAAAGTGTGATGACCTATGAACCTGCTTGGGCCTGGGCCTTGCTTGCACATCGATTGTCACTGTCATGGACAAGACAGGGGTTTTGGCACGTGTGTCCCAGGCTGGTGTCACAGTCACCCCTTGTCTCTCCTGCACCTTACCTTATGACCTGTTCTGTGACTACATCAGTGCCTTTCCCTTCCTCCTTGCCTTTGCTTAATTTGAATTTTTTTTTTTTTTCCCCTCTGTCCACTGGGTAGAATACCTACTCATCACCTCTTTGAGCAGCATTTCTTGCCTCCTTCTCCCTGGTGCTTTGTCCAGAACTTTAACATGTTGCACAGTGTCTGTCTTCCATGAGATCATGTGCTTCCTGAGAGTAGGGATTTGTAGGGATTTCCTTAGGCCCAGTACCAACCTGATACAGTGCCTGACTCACAGAGAAGGTGCCATAGATGCTTATTAAACTGTGTATCTTTTGATATCCCAGGGAATGGTTCACAGTCTGAGTGGTTATAATGAGTTGCCCAAGGTCGTGAAGCAGGTAAATTGGCGGGTCCATCTAAAAAGCAGGTAAAATTGGCGGGTCTATTTAAATTTGCAGAGCCCCATCTCTCATGCCTCCATTTCAATCTATACTCCAGCCAGTGGGAATCATAATTACATCATTTGCTTAACTCTCTCTTCTATGCTTGTGCTGTATAGTTGCTACTGCCAATGACTGGAAGGCTTTTCCCTCTACTGTCCATCTGAGGAAATGCTGCCAGCTACCAGGTTAGACACCATCTCTGGAGACACATTCCTGATCCTTCTTGAGTGGGGTTAAATTGCCTCCAATGAGCTTCCACAGCCCCTGTGCATCTATCAGTCACCACACTCTGCTCGAGATTGTTACTGTTTATTCCTCACTCACTGTGCCGTCAGCTCCTGGTGGTCTCCGTCTCTCCATTGCTTACTTTGGAATACAGCTGTGTATTGTGCATGTGTGCTTAGTTGTGTCTGCCTTTTGCGACCCCATGGGCTAGAACCCACCAGTCATCTCCATCTATGGAATTTTCCCAGCAAGAATACTGGAGTGGGTTGCCATTACATCCTCTAGGGGATCTTCCTGACCCAGGGATTGAACCTGCCTTTCCTACCTTGGCAGGTGGATTCTTTACCACTGAGCCACTTGGGAATCCCTGGAAGGCAACTCTGTGCTCACCACTATACCACCAACATGCTGACTTTGGGGCTTGGATCATCATAGTAGGTGCTCAGTGAATATGTGTTCCATGAACAAAGAGCAGGGACCCAAATCATACCTTTGACTCCAGATCCGATTTTCCCTACCACATTGCATGGACTGGTTGTGGTCTTGCAAAGTCATTGCCATGTTTACCTCCAGCTCATCTTGGCCACATCATGCTGTTATTTGTTCTCTGTCCAACTGGCAGGTTCACTGGCTCACTCCCCAGGCAGGCAGGGCCACGGCCACAGCTGTGCAGGGACCTTCCTCTGGGATGGGGTGATGACCTTGGAACAGGTCCACTTTCCCTGGTCAGTCTTCCACTAAATAGAGTCTCTTGTCTGTTGTGGGCAGAAGACCAGGGGAAGGCATGGGCAGGCATGGTCTCCTCCACCTTGTCTGACCTCTTGTTTTTGCCTCTGCCTCCACCTAGGACTGGAGCCAACAGTGGTGATCTGTAGCAGGACCCCAGGCCCCCTGCCTCTCCTGAGGTCAGCGTCCGTTGGTGCAGCTGTTGCTGTTGATGCCAGATGCCATCTGGCAGGGGCACTCCCATCCTGACTGTTTTCATTTCTGTTTTTCTGTATCTCCAGTGCTTTATCTTCCAGGCCTCTTGGTTCAGTCGTTAAGTCATGTCCGACTCTTTGTGACACTGTGGACTGCGGCTCATCAGGCTTCCCTGTCCTTCTAATTAACCCTGTTTAGCATTTCCACAGCGTTTTCTAGAAGGCCAATTTCCCTGATTAATTCACATCCTGAATTCCAAAGGAGGACTAGTCCTGTTTATCCTCACTCCATAGTCACTGCACCTCCGTTGACCTTAGGCTTCTCTGCTGAGAAATGGGAAGAATGATGCCTTCCTCATAGAGGGCTGTGAGGTTGCAAGAAGGATGGAGCCCAAGGCCTGGCACATTGTTAGTGCCTGATGAGTGAAGGTGTCTTCTTCCACCTGCAGGGTGAGACCCTGGGAGAGGGTTGCACGCACAGTGGGCTACAGAGGAGTTTCTCAGCTCTATGGTGGTTCCCTGCTCAGCCAGAGCTGACCTGGCCCGGCCCTGGCTCAGATGTGAGGGAAAGAGAAGGAAGCTAGGACTGGCAGTCTGAGCTAGAGTGAAGCTTCTGCCCTCTTCCTTATGTATTGCAGTGTTTTTCAACCTGTGGTATGTGAACCACCCGTGGGTTTGAGAATTCAATTTAGTGGGTTGTGAAAGTGAAAGTCACTCAGTCGTGTCTGACTCTTTGCGACCCCATGGGCTATACAGTCCACGGAATTCTCCAGGCCAGAATAGTGGAGTGGGTAGCTGTTCCCTCTCCAGGGAATCTTTCCAATCCAGGGATAGAACCCAGGTCTCCCACATTGCAGATGGATTCTTTACCATCTGAGCCACCAGGGAAGTGGGTTGTGATCAGCTTTTAAAAAAACAATCATGGGACTTCCCTGGAGGTTCAGTGGTTTAGACTCCTCACTTCCACTGCAGAGGGTGCAAATTCAGCCACTTGTCTCAGAAGATCTCATATGCTATGTGACACAGCCAAAAAATAATAAAAGAAAATCAGACTTTTTCCAAGTACATTGCATATTTTAAGTATTATTTTGTGAAATATTTCTTGGTGTTATGCCAACATATCTGTGTGTCCTAGGTTGTGATAAAGAATGTATTTCTTACTGTGGATCATGGTCAAAGGATTTGAAAGCTACCGATCTATTGAAGAGTTACCAAACACCTGACACTGTTCTGAACACCCTTCATGTATTAATTCATTTACCCTACAACCCTGTAAGGTTGTAACTGTTAACAGCCCCCGTCTTACAGATAGAGAAAATGAGTCACATAGAGGTTAGGTATCTTGTCCAGAGCCATCTACACAGTAGGAGGTGGAAGCTTAAAGGTGATGTACCTCCCCTAGCAAGGATTTAATTTAACCTGAGACATTTAATTTAACCTCTTCCCCACCCACCCCTAGGACCAGCCGGCCAATCTGGGGCACCAGAGGGCAGTGTTGGGCTTAAACCCTTGCAGCTGGTGGTGAGGCAGGTGGGCAGCAGCAGTTTTCAGCCATGGCCCTGAGGAGAGGCGCCCACACGGTGGCGGTGTGGTCTTGCAGCCTCCCCCAGGGCTGGCCACAGTCAAGGGATCACAGCTACCTCAAGTCTTCAGGGGACAAGGCTGGTCCAGGTGCCTCTCAGTGACCCTGTGTTTGGGGGTTTCATGGCCGGAGGGAGGCATCTTAAAACACAAGAGACAGAGATGGTGGGTCACAGTCTAAGCTGATAGTGAGTTTCTCTTCAGGAGGTGTTGCTCCTGGAGTATCTTTGTTGTTTGCCTTTTGTGTATTTTTTAAAGCGCTGTTGCAGAACAATTATAATTGTGACTAATGTTTTTGATTCAAGAAGCTGGTTTCATGTGATTCATGTTCTGTCACATTTCCAGCAATTACACAATGTCCCCTCACCCCTTTCTGAATATGAAGACAAGCCTGGAACAGTGACAGAACCCTTAACTCCTAGACTGGCAGGAGCGCCCTCCTGGGACGGTAGGTCTGGAGTGTCATGGCTGTGATGTGGTGGGGGGTGATATATGTTATCACCTCCCTTGCCCACTCCTGTGCCATCAGGAGACACATACAGGCTGGGCACCAGGGCTCATTCTAGATTCCTCTTGCTGTTGGAGTGAGGCTTCTCACATGTTCCTATCTGGTCAGGTCTGGTGGCTCAGATTCTGTCTGGCAGGGCAAAACCTGCAGCTGTGAGATGCTGTGGAAGGATCATAGACAAGGACCTTTCTTCTTGGCCAAATGCTCTGCTTCCTTCGCCCTGTGGTGCATTCCTCTTCCCCGTGTTTGAACAAGAGCAGCCGTAGGGTAGAAAAATAAGCCCTAGGCCCCGATTTGAATCACATCCTTCTTCACCAGCTCTGCCCGTGACCCACTGCCTGACCTTGAGCACTTTGGTCAACCCTTCTGGCATCGTTCTTTATCTCTATGAAGTTCTAACAACGCTTACTCCACAGAAAGGTTAAGAACTTTCATAATAAGGAAATAATGGCCAGCACATCTGTGGTCCTTAACACATGACTTCCAAATGTTCTAGCACTTTTCATATTTTAACTCATTTTATCCTCACAGTAAGCAGAATACTATTATTAGTCACTTTTTACAGCAACATACTGTTACAATTGCATTTTACATTTTATAGGAGAGAAACTGAGATCCTGAAAGGATAAATAACTTACCCTAGATCATGAATCAAGCAAATGGTAGGGCTGGGACTCACCCAGGCAGACTGGCCCCAGGAGGTGTATGCTTAGCCCCTTAGCTCTACTATATCTTTCATATTATCTTTAAATAAAACATAGTGTGTAAATACTCTTTGAAGAGGTAGCGTTTATTGTAAATATTTAGTCTTTTTTTTTTTTTTTTTTGGTAGCACTGTGTAGCTTGTGGGAAATTAGTTCCCCCACCAGGGATCAAACCGGGGCCCCTGGCAATAAAAGCACTGAGTCCTAACCACTGGATTGCCAGGGAAGACCCCCAGACCTCACATCTTGATAGGAGTTGTATAATTTTTATTATCATTGTTAATTTTATTTTTTGCTGTACCACATGGCATGTGGGAACTTAGTTCCCAACCAGGAATTGAATCCCCACCCCCTGTAGTGGAAACTTGGAGCCTTAACCACTGGACTGCTGGGGAAGTCCTGTTGTAGAATGTTTGGCCATCTTTATTCTACCACAGCGTCTCACAGCAGAGGCTTCAGGGTGCCTCTTCTCCTGGCAGACTGACTGACTTTAAACTTAAACATGGCTAGGGTTAAGGGGCTCATGTTATACATTTTTGTAGTTGCTCTATTTCTAACCTACAATGATGGATTATAACCCAGTGTGAACATTTTGATACTACATTGCCATTTTTTTCTGTTGGTGGCACTCTCCTGCATCTAATTAATTTATATGATTTGGAATGATTTGAGAGACTGGTCTGAGATGGAATATCTCAAAGAGATTGAAAAAACAGGTGACAGACCTTTGAAGGGTTTTGCAATTGACACCAAGCTTGGGGCCTTCTCCAAAAGAGCAGGCAAATCAGTCTCATTCAGGTAGACTTGAGGGAGGAGGAGACAGTCTGTTGGTCCTTTCTTCCCTGCTTAAATACCTCTGTTGCATGCCATTTTTTATTTTGGGGTTGATGGATCAGTCGTGTGATGTACTTGGATTAAATACTTGGGCTAAAGCATCTCATTTATCTGCCCATCGACTTACTTTGTAGCAGATTTACATTCCATCTGGGATGCCAGACTGAAGTCAATGTTTTTTTTAAAGCCCACAGCCTGACAAAAACCTTTCCCCAGTCAGCATTTTTACCATATTTAAAAAATACAAGCATCTGTAGGGAAACGATGCAGGCTCTGGTTGCTTTTCTAGGGAAGAATCCAACGTGGCTTTTGGGGCTGATGTTGTAACTGATCAGAGAACCGAGGATCCTGAGGCTGAAGCCTCATCAGGGCTGATACTCTGGACTCCAGAGCTGTCCTCGTCTCCTCTTGAGTCAGCCCATCCTATGTGAATCACAAGATGTCTGGTTTGGTGGAGTGGATTCATACTCTTCTTGAGGATACTTTTGTAGAATCAGCATTTCAACACTTCTCACTTCTCTTCCTTCCTGTGGGCACACTTTCCTAGGTTTGGTAACTGTTTGGTCTCTTGACATCTTATAACCCAGTGTCCACATGAAGGAATCTCATCAGTTCAGTCCAGTTCAGTCGCTCAGTCATGTCCGACTCTTTGCGAACCCATGAATCGCAGCACGCCCGGCCTCCCTGTCCATCACCAACTCCCGGAGTTTACTCAAACTCATGCCCATCGAGTCGGTGATGCCATCCAGCCATCTCATCCTCTGGCGTCCCCTTCTCCTTCTGCCCCCAATCCCTCCCAACATCAGGGTCTTTTCCAATGAGTCAACTCTTCGCATGAGGTGGCCAAAGTATTGGAGTTTCAGTTTCAGCATCAGTCCTTTCAATGAACACTCAGGACTGATCTGCTTTAGGATGGACTGGTTGGATCTCCTTGCAGTCCAAGGGACTCTCAAGAGTCTTCTCCAACACCACAGTTCAAAAGCATCAATTTTTCAGCGCTTGGCTTTCTTCACAGTCCAACTCTCACATCCATACGTGACCACTGGAAAAACCATAGCCCTGACCAGACGGACCTTTGTTGGCAAAGTAATGTCTCTGCTTTTTAATATGCTATCTAGATTGGTCATAACTTTGCTTCCAAGGAGTAAGCATCTTTTAATTGCATGACTGCAATCACCATCTGCAGTGATTTTGGAGCCCCCCAAAATAAAGTCTGACACTGTTTCCACTGTCTCCCCATCTATTTCCCATGAGGTGATGGGACCAGATGCCATGATCTTAGTTTTCTGAATGTTAAGCTTTAAGCCAACTTTTTCACTCTCCTCTTTCACTTTCATCAAGAGGCTTTTTAGTTCCTCTTCACTTTCTGCCATAGGGACAGTGATAAGGAGATGGTTGCTTTAATGGTTTGATATTTAGAGGATGACTCAGAGGAGGTGGATTTTTGAAACACCGCATCACTGACTTGCTGTGTAATGGGCTTTGGCCTCAGGTTCCTCATCTGTAAAATGGGAAGAGTGACATCTAGTACCTCTTAGGGTTGTGGTGATAATTAATATAGCAAGCTATTTCATGCATGTGTTACTTCCTGATTCTGGCAGGGTGGTTCTGGTTCAGGGTCTCTCATGAGGCTGTGTGTGAGTTGCTGGCCAGAGCTGCGGTCATCCAAAGGTAGGACTGGGGTACAGTGTGCTTCCAGGCTCACTTGTATGGCTGTGGGCAGAGCTCGGTTCCTTGCTGCATGGGCCGCTCCACACTGGATGTCCTTTCAAACTCAACATGACAGGTGGCCTCTCCCAGAGTGAGGGACTCCTAGAGACAGACAGAAAGCAGTTTCTTGGTAGATGAATGCCACAGTCTTTTTTATACCCTAATCTTGAATGACATCTTGTCACTTCTGCTGTATTTTATTTGCTAGAAATGAATCACTAAGTCCAACTTGCACCCAATAGGAGGGGTTAAGCTCTACCTCTTTGGGGGAGAAGTATCCAAGAATTTGTGGACATACCTTTAAAATCACCACACCAGTTCTGGGCATATAGTAGATACTCAGTGAATGATTAAGTGTTATGATGAGCTCAGCTGACAAATTCATTTCTTGGTGAGTTGATTTCCAGGAAGGCTTTAGGGACACCCCATTTTTATCACACAAAAGAAATTAGGGGCTCATATTAAGCCTGAGATTACATTCATTTTCTTGTCACTTGGGAGGGAAGATTCTTCCAGAGACTGGTGTTGTCCAGCTGGGTCTATCGGTCCAAAGAGTCTAGGAGAGGAGCACACACCACTTTTAAAGTTCCCTTCCCTAGACAGAGCACATTTTCTCCTCCGACACCGATGCAGTGTCTTCTCAGCTGGGGCAACAGATGACAGCAGTGGCACCACCTGGACCAGAGGGCAGAGCGCACGCCCTGCCAAGGGCTCCCCGCCCCTCCTGCCCCCAGCGACTTCACAGTCCAGAAACAGAGACGATTTTTAAAAATAAATGAATTTATTTCACCATGGAGTATAAACCCAAATTTGGGCAAAAGAGGAAAAAGGAAAAAAAAAAAAAACAACTCTGCAAACCTAATACCTCCACAGTTTCCCTTGTATATGGTTTTTCTATTTTTATATAGTTACAAGCAGTTGGAACTAGTTTCATATCCTGATTCTTTTCACTTAATTTTGTCACAGATGTACTTGTATCAATATTATATAATCTTTTACCACTTTTTAGAGTTTTTGAGGGATGTTTAATATTCATGGGCTGAATGTGCCATAGTTTACGTAACTATTCTCCATTTTTCTCATTTCATTGTTCTTAATATAAAAGATAATTTGCTTATTATTTATTTTTATGTATGTTGTTTTCTGCCATAATTATTTTTGCCCATGCTTTTTGCCTTTTAATAATCATTTTCTTTAAAATAGGCATATTAGTCAGGCAGGATGGTTGTACCCAGAAATGTTAAACCTTTTCCCCTGGGGAATTACTCTATTGGTTCTAAACTTGGAAACTTCTTTCTTTTATTGTAGTACCTCCTCTCCACCTCTAGTTTCTATATGGCTTTGAAAAATTAACCTGAAATTAATGTTGAAGTATAATATGAAATAGGGGTCTAAATGAGATTGATTTTCTTTCCCAAGTTAGTAACCCATTGGTCCAACATCATTTTTATTTACTTAATTTTGGCCATGCCCAGGGCATGTGGGATCTTAGTTCTCTGAGCAGGGATTGAACCTGTATCCCTGGCATTGGGAACTCAGTCTTAACCACTGGACCACCAGGAAAGTTCCAGTCTAACATCACTTATTGCACAATCCTGTACAATCTTTTCCACTGGTTTGTGATTCCCTTTAAAAAACACCTCCATCTTAGAACAGGCTCTACTTCTGGCCTATTGTTTCATTGATTTGTCTGTTTTGCATGTGTAACTTTATAATATTTTCAAAAAGAATGAATGGATGAAGTCAGGCCTTAGCTAGGAGAAGGACTTGATCTGGCTGGAAACGACAAGATCTGCTAGATGGCTGTCTAAACTTGACAAGGAAAGAAACTGAGGCAATGAAGTAGGACACATGAGTCCATACAACACAAGAGGAAGATAGCAGACAGCAAAGATGCCAGGCCTAAGGCAACGGGCACTCAGGGGCAAGGATTTACAAAAAAGGCCCCGGAGGCTGGGTTGCTAGAAGATAGCAAGATGTAGACAGGACTCCAGCCAATGCAGTAATGATCTTCATAGGAAAAAGTAGTTCTCTGAATTTACAGGAAAAATACCAGGGAATGTGTGTCTCATTGGCTGAGTAAGAGCTGAACTATGTCTTATTAAACACAAATAAGGCTGGTGATATTTTGATGGAATTAAGAACTTGGCACATGACAGGAAGAGCAGCAGATGTCACATACTTAGGCGTCAGTCAACTATTCGTTACAGCACCTCGAACCGGGGGCTCAGCCAGCCTTTAGTAACTGGGTAGGCAAGATGTGTGTAACAGGATTTGATAATATGGGTACAGTCCTAATTATTTATTTTCATACTTTTTTTTAAATTTTATTTTTCGGCCATGCCAAGAGGCATGTAGGATCTTAGTTCCCCAACCAGGGATTGAACCCTCACACCCCCTGCATTGGAAGTGTGGAGTCTTAACCACTGGACCACTAGAAATCCCAAAAGATTTTTTTAAAAAAAAGTTTAGGAAAAGGAAGGGTGGACTAATGGGACCCAATTTTGGTTTACCTGTAAACAGTTTGAAATACAGCAAATTCAACAGCCTGGGATTAGGGAGAGACCCTTCACTGAGAAGTTTCAGCTCTCTGTAAACTATGCCATGTCTTGCCATGGGGTAACCTCCTCCCTGACAGGCTCAGGCTTTTGGAGTCTCACTGTTGTGACTGCAAACACCTGGAGCACAGACAGTGGTGCTGGGGGTAAGGGATTTTGGACCTGGCCGTCATGAAGAAGCTGTTCCAAGTAAAGGGCAGTGGATCTGGAAAGCTTGTGTCCCTACCATTCTGAATAGACACATGAAGGACTTACTGGTAAGAACCAGTGAGAAAGCTATCACCTGTGATCCCGGGCTTTTGAGGAAACCACCATGATTATTTTCTGTACAAATGCTTTCCCATGGCTTACTCATCAATGGGACTGAAATACCTGATGAGAGAGTAAGAAGGGATAGATTCCTGGTGAGGAGGGACAATAAAAAAGCCAGAACAGCTCAGGGAACCAGAAACTACATTCATCATCGTTATCTTACAAACTCATTTATAGATGATTTCTTGCCCATGCTGAGCTGGGCTCTGTATGGAACAGTGGGGTGAATCCCCTCCAAGAGAATCCCCACTGATAGCCAGCATGGGGACCATTTCACAAAACCTGATCTGGCAGGGCAGAGGCGAGGAGGTGCTGTTCGGAATGCCAGAGGGCAGGGGAGTAGGATGAGAGAGAGAACACAGAGCGGGAAGGCAAGTCAGGGAGGGCGGTCCTGGGGAAAGAGCAGCTTGGCAGAGACCTGCGTAGATAAGATGGCCTGCAGGGAACTGTCCTCTCTGCCCCGACTGGGATTCTGAAAGCAGAGATGGGGCGGGGAGAGGCAGTATGGTGAAGCAGGGCGGGCCTTAGGGCTTCCCAGACTCCTGGCTGGGACCCCTGGGATCACCTGACCTTCCTCAGCTGGTGTTTCCATCAGTGGGTAATGGCCCCACCTGCCCCACTTGGCGGAGGACCTTAGAGCCTTTGTCTTAAAGTGCCTGCTACAACCCGTATGAAGATGAGGGTGGATTGCACTTGTGAAACGCTTCACGGGTAGGCGGAATCCAGGGCCCTCGGAAGAGGAACACTGGGCACTTGATGGGGACGGAGCTGAGGCCAGCCTGGTGCTCATGGTGGCTGGCTTGCAGACAAGTCTGGCTTGGAAGGCGGCTCCCTTCCGTCTGGCAGAAGATGCTGTCCCTGGACCCCTCTTCCCAGAAATCCCTGAACCAAACAGGAGGGGAGACCACCGCGTGGCCACCCTTCAGCCCATCTGTGCCCTCCGGGTGGCTTTGGTGCGGTCGCCGCGACGATCTGAGGGGGGGTCTTTGGCAATCACGTGGGAGCACGAAACTGCGGGGAAGAGGAAGGCTGACTGTGACCCTAGTGGGAGCAGCCGCCCGTCAGAGCTCCTCCTTGTTGCTGCTGAAAGGTGAGACCGGAGGCCCTGGAGCCAGAGGGTGCCCTCCTGGCCCGTGGTCTCCAGGCTGCTGCTCGTTGGCCCCCTGGCGCTGGCCCGTGATGGCAGAGTCCCACAGGAGCCCGCTCTCCACGCCGTGCTGACGGAGGCTCTCAGTTCCCACGAGACCCTGCGTTCTCAGGTAGCCCTGCTGGCAAAAGGGCGGGAGCTTCTGGTGTGTTAGGGCGAACAGGAAACAGGACTCTGCACAAAAGTAAAAGGAGATGGACTGAGAGCTGTGGGGACAGGTCCAAGGGGAGGGGCTGCTGATGCCCCAGTGGCCTCACTGCTTCCCTCCAGCCCCTGAGCCTGGGGGCCGACTGTTCTGGGTATCTCATGTCTGACCTGGGTAGCTGTGGACCCCATCCTTCCCTGAAGTTCTAAGACTAGGAGCCGCCTTGACATTATGGGGGAAAAAAGCTCCAAGGAAAGCAAACCAAAGAGGTGGCCCAGCTCCCAGAGATAGGGGCCTGCATGCTGCCGTGTGTGGCGCCACTGGGAGGAGGGAGCTCACCCACTCAGGAGCAGCCTCTCGGCCTTCTGTTCCAGGAGCCACCCTGGGGGCTGGGATCTACCGAAACCCGGATGCCTAGAGCCTGTGCTCTGTGACAAGCGAAGATCCCGCAATGAGAAGCCAATGCACAGCAAAGACCCAGTGCAGCCAAAAATAAATAAAAATTCTTTTTAAATTAAAAAAAAAAAAAAAGCAAAGGATTAAACAGATGTGGGCTCAGGCTTCTAAGGGCTTTAGAGACAGGATGGGAAGATGGCGTGTCAGAGAACCGTCCTGACCTCCTGTCTCAGTAAACAGGCACATTATAAAGGGTGCTGTAAGGCTCACACGAATGATCAGGCTGGGAGTGCTACAGGAACGGTATTTCCCACCTTCTCTCTGACTTCCAGTACAGAGAGCCCTTGGCAGAATGGGCCACAACCACCCTCTCTGAACAGGGAAGACAGCAGACATGGGAGAGGATGGAGGGGGGCCAGTGAGGCAGCCTTTTGGCAAGCAACCCCTCCAATGACATACGTCACCCCTTCTGCAGGGCCAGGGGGCAGAGAAGCCCAGCAGATCTGGGGCCAGAACTAGCAGCTGCACATCTGTTAAAGGGATGGAGGGGAAGCCCACCTCTGCCAGCTAGCCTTTTGTGGGGGGAGTCTTGCAAGTTCAAGGCAGTGACACCTGGTGACTTGTACTGTTGAGTATATCTAGGAGATAGGAGCCAGGAGACTCAAAGGGCCTGTGGTGATGGACTGGTGGGACCCATGACTCAGGGCCGGAATACACCCCCTAAAAGGTACCAGTATCTCTGTACTCCTGAAACCTCAAGAAATAGGTAGGCATTTTGCAGCTGAGATCTCTAGACCTTCAATGCACAACTTCCTATGGAAGCATACAGTCAGAGCTGATGTCTGCAGGATGCTACTACTTCAAAGCTGCTTTAGCTCTGCTGTCTGAATTACCCCTGCTGGAGCGTCTACATATGTTTAGACTGTTAACTTCAAGTACTGTTTTAAGCCATCTCCCTTGGTACATACATTTTTTATTTCAAGGTGAGCTGAAGGACTCCTGCTCTCTGACCTGTAGGCCAAGGACTGACGATCTCTAACCTGGTCTGATACGAATAGTGCCTGATATGCAACCACTGTTTCAACAGATATTTGCTAAACAGAAAAAAAATTTGGCTATCCTAGTAATTCAGAGAGTTAAAAAAAAAAAAAAAGACAAAAATCTGGCTTGTTTTGGTCAGTTCTGCCTCTGAATCATGAGACTTCTCTTCCCAAGTCCCTCTTTGGGTTCGACTATCAGAGCTGTCTTCCAGTTCACCAATTTTCCCTTCATCTATGTCTAATGTGCTACTAACCTTGACACTGAGTTTCTAATTACAAACTGTTATTTTTATGTCCAGAAGTTCTACTTGGACCTTTCTCAAAATTACCCATTCAATATCCTTTCATTCTATTTTTAGTAATCCCTTTTTTATTTATTCACAGAGTCTATACATACTTTACATCTTCTCTCTGACCACTCCAATTCATATATTCCCTGTAGGTTTAATTCAACAGTGTTGTTTCTCTTGACACTCCTGCATGGTCATTTGAGTTCCTGTGTGTTACTGATTTCTGCTTGGGAGTTCATGTTCCAGAGAACTTTCATCTGTGGGAATTCTTCGAGGTCTGGCTTTAAAGTCTATTTCCTCACAGAAGACTCGCACTGATGCCTGTGATTTCTGCACCAAGATGATAGTGTGAACTTTGGCCCCAAACTCCTACAAATGAGGCCTAGTGGATGGAAATTCTCAAGGGAGGTTTTTCTCCCCGCACTACACAGAGCCAAAAATCCTGCATCTCCTCTGTCTCTCCTGGGAGTACTTTCTGGCTCCTAGCTTACCCACTGAGACCCTCTCTTTATTTGTTTTCTGTACAGACCTCTTAGGGCTTCCCTTAGGGTGCTAGTGGTAAAGAACCCACCTGCCAATGCACGAGACACAGGAGACGCGGGTTTGATACCTGGGTTGGGAAGATCCCCTGGAGAAGGAAATGGCAACCCCCTCCAGTATTCTTGCCTGGAAAATCCCATGGACAGAGGAGCCTGGCGGGCTACAGACCATGGGGTCGTAGGAGAGTCAGACACGAGTGAGCCACTAAGTACGCACATACAGACCTCCTGCCCGCTCCAGCCTCGCCTTTCTGTCCCCATGTGCTGGTCAGTTATGCAGGCTCTAGACCCCCAATGGCCAGCGGGTATCACCTTCTCCAGTATGTGTTCTGTGCTTTTCTTAGTGTCTGGCTTCTGGTGGGGGTGGGTCCCATTTTTCCTGTAAGTTCTTTAAAGAAGACATTTTACTCAGTGTCTGCATGCATGCACGCTAAGTCGCTTCAGCCGTGTCCAACTCTTTGCGACCCCATGGACTGCAGCCCGCCAGGCTCCTCTGTCCTTGGAATTTTCCAGGTGAGAATATGGGAGTGGGTTGCCATTTCCTCCTCCAGGAGATCTTCCAGACCCAGGGATCGAACCCGAGTCTCTTATGTCTCCTGCATAGGCAGGAGGGGTCTTTACCGCTAGTGCTACCTGGGAAGCGCTAGTGTGCACAGGTGTGCCATGCTGGGAGGGCTTTCTGTGAACATCAAGGCCCCTGCTGTAGGAGATGACGTCTTGGGTGTGGGTTTCCAGACGTGTGTCTGAAAGTTCCACAGGGCGCCGATCTACCTGGTCGTCTTCACCCCCCAGCTCAGCCCCTCTGTCCTCCTGGGAACCTAACCTACCTGCATAGAAGCTTCGCAGATCGGTATCCAGACAGTTCTCCAGGAAGCGCCTCAGGGGCAGGATGTGCCCCACCGGGGCCGTCCAGTCTGTCAGGAAATCTTCCACCACGTGGTGGAGGGCCCAGGGCCGCGGGAGCGGCCAGCCCGCTGGGCGGAACCTCACCTCCTGCTCTGTGGGGAGGAGAGGGCACCACTTGAGTCCTTCCCAGAGCTGCAGCCCCGGTGCCGCCCCCCTATCCTCTTCTGCTCGGCCTTCCTGACACCTCTCTGGTCAGCCGGTTCAGCTGTCCTTCCAAATGTCTGAAAGGCTGATGTGAAGGAGAGGGACTAGGCCAGACTCACTCCTGTGCTGTCAGGGGGAGGAAATGAGACCAGTCTCTTGAACTTGGTTTGCTTCTAAGACTTGCATGGACTGAGGTCTGCTGCGGCTGCTTTGAAACTGGTCTTTCTGTGAGTGGACTCTGGGTCCTGCCTCCAAGGGGTCTTAGGGCCCCTCTAGTCCATTTCCTATCTGGTGGGGTGCCCTTCTGTGTGTCCCCGTCACAGGGCGCCCAGCCATGACCATTCCCGTACCAGGAAACTGCGAGGGGGCCTGTCCCAGCCTCGGCAGCTTTCAGGATGAGCTGCTGCTTACGAGTGTGAACCTGGGCTCCTGTCACTTCTACCCGCTGACACTACCTCTGCCCTCTGGAGCGACCCCTAATTTTAGATGATCCTCTTCCAGGTGACATGTCTTCAAGTCAGAGCCAGGAGTCGTGTTCCCCAGGTCGGCCATCTGTCAGTAACCAGTCTGTACAGGCCACTGTGCTGGCATTCTGTGTTACCTCATCCATTCTCCTCTTACACGGAAGGTGTCACTGCCATCCCATTTCATACATGAGCAAGCTGAGGCTCAGAGGGGTTACGTAATGGCGCAAGGTCACAGCGAGGGAAGGACGACCCTGGGAACAGTGCCCAGCTTTCCTGTTCTCTTTCTATGCTGACCTGCTCCCGTCCCTTCGCTGTTCCTCCTAGAGTCAGTCTCCAGACCACCCTGTCCCCCGCCTCACTGCAAGGCCAGCCTTCTCTGGACACAGCGACGACACTGCCCCTCTTACTACTGGAGGCGACCACAGCACTCCAAGTGTGGCCTGCTGTGGGCCAGAATCTGGGAACAGCATTTATCATTCATAGACCACTTGCTCCACTGAGGCTCTGGGCAGGGCCCCCAGTGTTCCCCCTTTCATCAGCTGAGGGTACCGCATGAAGGCCCAATGGTGCTGGGGTCTGAGGAGGGCCCCAGCTCACCGGTGGGGAGGTGCCTGTAGTAGTAGATGACAGGATGGAGGAAGTTGGACAGCCAGGCATCTTCCATGTGCCCCACAGAGCGGTCAGAAAAGAAGACGTCCTTGTCGGGCCCAGAGTAGTTCCGGCCATACTCCATGTTGATGACGAACAGCCCGTGCCTCGCCCTCTTTCCCGTGATTGTCTCCAGCTGTGCCAGCATCTGCATGGGGAACTCCTCCAGATACTCAAAGATGGTGGCGTTCCTGGGGACAGGGGCACATGACGGGGGTGAGACCCTGGGTCCTTCAGCAGAGGTGACAGGAGCGTGTGTGTGCATGTGTGTGGTGCGCACACGCCACCTCGCCTTCCTAGAAGCAGCCATCAAACAGCATACAGACTCTGATCAGATCTGAGCATCTCACCTCAATAATACTAGAGCCTAGACCTACAGGTGTCAGAAAGCCTGGAGGAACCTGAATGGGTATCTGGGGAAAGGGTGAGCCAGGCTGAGACAGTGACAGAGAAGCCCTATGAGGGACTGAGGGCCTTGGCGTGTTCCAGAGAGAGGACGGAGGCCCGTGGGGCCCCAGTGGAGCCGACGGCGAGGGGCAGGTCAAGGCAGGCCATGTGTGCCGCCATGGCAGTCTCCAGGCCCGGGAAGGGGGGGTGAGGGCCCTCAGAGGGTATTGAAAGGGTGAATTCTGAGTGACTCAAGTTTTAAAAGAATCATTCCGCCCACCGTGTTGAGAGCAGACCACAGGGGCCAAGGCGAGGGGCTGCTCTATCAGTGCAGGAGGGGGATGCTCTGGGGTCCAGACCAAGGTGGCAGCGGTGGGGCTACTGAGAGGCAGGCAGGTCCTAAACACAGGTGGAAGGTAGAGTGGGTGGTGTGAGTGTGGTGAATGGGTGTGAGAGACAGGAGTCAAGGGTGATGAGGGAGGTTCTGCTCCAAGCACCTCTGAGTTTCCTGCATGTCCCTCAGCCTGGTGTGCTGCTGCACCCACTGGCTTTGGACCAGGCTGTTCCTTCTGTGGCTTCTCACCTGCCACCTGTCCTTTCAGACCACACACTCCCCCGCCCCCACCCAGCCCTGCTCCCTTCCCTGCTCCCGATGGTTTCCTTCTAAGGCAGTGACCTCTGTGATCCGCTGCTTATCATTTCATTGATAAGGCTGGCCCAGGGAGCTCGTAAATCCCCACAGGTGGTCACCTGTCATGGTTGCAGGCCACTGCTTCTGTGTTTACTGCCAGATGCTTTCCACCAGTTACCTTTACTCCTTCCTACAGCCCTGCAAGGTCGATGTTATTAGCTCCATTTTGCAGATGAGAGAAAGGCTCAGAGAGGCTAACTAACTTGCCCCAGATCACACTGGTGGAAAGTGGCAAAGCTGCCGTCATACCCACGTCTGTCAATCTGTCTGTCAGTAGGGCTTGTGGTGTTGATTTCCCCCAGAAGAGCCGAGTCCCCTCTCTCTCTGCCAACCCAGTCTCCAGCCTTCTCCATCTTAGGAAGGAACCACTGGGCTGTTCCACACATGCCACAGGAAAAGAAGAGCAAGACGGGGTGGGGGGGTAGACTGGTGGAGATGAGGGCAGGAGATGGGGAGGAAGACTCACTCCTTTAGCAGGACCACGTCGGCCAGCACACTGAACATCTGGTAGAGCCCAGAGGCCTCGTTGATGCGCCGGATGATGGCACTGGCCAGGTGTGTGATGGGGTGCTTGGTGGAGGGCCAGGCCACACCATGGTGGCGCTGCTCCAGCAGCCGGTGGACGGCACGCACTGAAATAGCCAGAGGGAGAATGGCAAGCTGCCCTTAAGATGTTATCTTTCACCTCTGGGAGGACACAGCGTCCCCATCAGCTCTGCACCCGGGACATACTCATGTGCATGGCTCTGAGAAGATGCCTTTAGGGGAGGATCGTACAGGTTTTCTGAGAAGGGCTGGGGGGGAAGTGTTTCTGGCTTTACTGGTGTCTATCAGGTGACTCAATTTATGCTCTGGTGGGATAGCAGCCATAGAGGACCGCAAAATGAATGGGCATGGCTAGATTTGGTCCCCAGGCCGGAGACTACCTGTTCCTGCTTTAGGCCGCCTGCATGTAAAAGTCCTGCCACTGTCACCTCACATGTGACATGTTCACACCAGGCCCAGAGCCTTTCTCTGCAACCTCTCCTCTCTCCATAGCCCCCACATCTGTCAGAGACTCCCAGATGGAGAACCTTTTGATGGCTCCCTCTCCGTCACAGCCAAAATCCAATCTCAGTTCTACTTTGAGATACTTTGTATATTTCTGGAAGGATAGAGAAGAAAGTAATCTCCAACAACGGGGACCATTATCTGTGGACCTGGGGCTGCCCTTACACAGCTGTGACACTGGGACACCCGCACAACTACCTGCCTCCTCGAAATGAATCAACACAACACCCAAATCCAATAATGGCAAAGACACAATTCACGTGACAAGAGGCTTGGTCTGCCCGCGGTCACAGGAACGGATGTTCAGCCTCATGAGACAGACAGACAGAAACCTGGTTCTCTGGAGGAAACAAGGTTAGGCTGAGTTTTGTGAAAGGCTGAGTAATTACACGGCTAGGGGAATGGGGTAGGGGGCCTGACAAAAGGAGCACAGGTGCAAAGACATAAAACCTTGAGAGAGATGGGCGCATTCTGAAAAGGAGGCGAGTGCCAGGCTGGGCAGGTGAGCTGGTGCTGGCCTGTATGAAGCTCTGGACACTATGCAGAGGACCTGGCTGGGGAGCCCCTGGAAGGTTTTTTGTTCAAATAACAGTGTTTTGGTGGGCATCAGAGTGGCTGGATGGGAAGCCAGAGAGACCAGTGGCAGGAAGACCAGTCAGGAGAGACAAAGAGGCCCCAAGTCAGGCAAGCGAGGCTGGGATGGAGTGATGGGGGAAGGGAGGGGCAGGGCTCCCAGCAGGCCCTACCTTCCACAGCTACCATCTCTTATATTCTGTGACTTTCCACTACCTTGCTGTTTTCTACTTGTCTCCCTTGGGACAAGCTGTTTCTCAGCTGAATGATGAGCAAGGTCGGGCAGGATGTACCGTGTACAGCTGCACTGCCCCTCCCCGTAGGCAGGTCCTCAGCCAGGAATAGGGACCACAGGTCTCAGTGGCCTGTCCACCCAGAAGTGTTTCCCATTTGCCTGAAACTCAATGGTTAGCTGGGAGCCTTTGAATCACACAGGTGTGGATTCAAATGCCACCTCTGCTTCCCATTGGCTTGGTGACTTCGGGTAAGTGACTTAGGTTCTCTGTGCCCCCATTTCCTTCTATGAAAAAGGGAACTGAAATAACAAGATCTGTCTTACGGGGCTGTTGGGAGGATTAAGAATGTGAGATAGGTGGGGCTTCCCAGGTGGGTCAGTGGTAAAGAATCCACCTGCCAATGCAGGAGGCACGGGTTTGATCTCTGGTCTGGGAAGATACCACATGCCTCGGAACAACAAATCATGTGTGCCATAACTATTGATCCTGTGCTCTAGAGCCCAGGCACCCTAGAGTCTGTGCTCTGCAACAAGACAAGCCACCACAATGAGAAGATACACACGGCAACCAGAGGAGTAGCCCCTGCTCGCTGCAACTAGAGAAAAGCCCACGCAGCAACGAAGACCCAGCACAGTCAAAAAAAAAAAAAAAGAGGAAAGTGACCTGGAGAA
Organism: Muntiacus reevesi; assembly: GCF_963930625.1. Classification (NCBI taxonomy): domain Eukaryota; kingdom Metazoa; phylum Chordata; class Mammalia; order Artiodactyla; family Cervidae; genus Muntiacus; species Muntiacus reevesi. The sequence continues at coordinate 20,800,417 of NC_089249.1, forward strand.
AGATCAGGGGATGGGGGAGGCAAGAGAGAAGGGGCAGGACCTGCCAGGACAGTGGGTATGGGGAGGGTGACGTGCATAGAGTGTGAGGAGGGTTTCCTGCTGGGGACACAGTTGGAGAGAGAGACTCTTCCTATTCTGTGTGTGTGTGCGGTCTGCAAATATTTTGGTAAACAGACAGCGAACACTCCTTGGTTTTCTTCCCCAACAGCATACACAGGGTATAAAATATATCATCTGGAAATCAACAGCAAAAATGATTATCTTTCCATGCCAAACTGGAAGGAGAGTGAAATGCGGAAACTAGCATCAAGGCAAGTGAGGCATCAAATTAGATGCAGAAACATCAGGAAGAAGGACACTTATGGTGTTTTTATGGTCAAATTAACTGGCCCATGTTAACACTCGTCATGCGATAAAGCACCCATCCAGTGGGCTACCCAGAGGGCAGAAAACTGGCACCGTTGGTACCAGGAATTTTTAAAAAAGAGCTGATATAATCTAGGTGCCATTTTTAATGAAATTTGTTGGTACCCAAAGTTTATGTGTACATAAGGCTTCCCAGGTGCACTGTCTCCAGGAATTACCTTATTTAGTCCTTACCACGGCCCCACGGGGAAGAAAGTCCACCTCATTTACCTCTCCGATGTCAGGGGAGGGCCAACAGGCTTAGGGAGCTTAGGGAGCCTCACAGTCTGAGACCACCCAGCTGTTCCCCAAGGTGAGCTGTCCCCAAGCTCAGCATTACTGCCAATGTAGGTACTTCACCCACACAGGGCTGACGCATGGAGCATGCACCCCCAGGTTACACCTTATCTGGGACTTCTCTGGACAAGTGGTCCCCAACCTTTTTGGCACCAGGGACTGGTTTTGTGGAAGACAACTTTTCTATAGACTCAGGGCGGGGTGGGTGGTTTGGGGATGATTCTTATAAGAAGCACACAACCTAGATCCCTCGCACTCACAGTTCACAGTAGGGTTTGCACTCCTATGAGAATCTAATGCCACCACTGATTTGACAGAAGGCGGAGCTCAGGCAGCACTGTGAGCGATGGAGAGCTCCTATAAATATACATGAAGCTTTGCTCGCTCACCAGCCACTCACCTCCTGCCGTGCGGCCCGGTTCCGGTCCATAGCCCAGGGGTTGGGAACCCCTGCTCTAGATATATCCTCAGACCATGAAAACCCACTGCTGTCTGCCCCAGATGGGAATTTATGACAATCAACTGCTGGTAGGCAATCCCTTTAAGACTGCTCTTAGGGAATAAGGCATGTGTTTGCAAACCCTAGGGATGGTTCTTTCTGGGGACAGAAGCCCTCTCTGCCAGGCTCACCTGTGTATCGGAATCCATGGATAAAACCCCCAGCAGATTTCCGGTAATCCACTGAATGGCTGGCAGTCCCCAGGATGAAGAGGCCCCGGCTCCCTTTGGATTCATAGCTGGCTCTGACCAGGGGGTACTTCTTGCTGAGTTCACTCCCTGAAGAGAGTCGGAGTGACCTGTGAGTGAAGAGGGTTGTGAATTAAAATCACTGCTGTGCATGAAACACTTTTTACAGGCCTGGCACTGAGCTAGTTTAAATCACACCCCAACCCTAGAAGGCAGGTATGATCATGTCCATTGAACACACAGAATAACTGACCTTCAGGGTAAAGATGTGGTGGGCCAGGGACACACCCAGGACTCAAGCCTGACTGGCGTCTGGGCTCGGGTCCCTGTGTGACTTGACAGGACAGGAAGATCGGTTCAGGCCCTCCGGTGTCTCCTTGTCCACCCAGGGCCTGGACCAGACGGTTCTGCTGAGAGATCGAGTTCCTCCCCTCCATTTGGACTCACTTGCTGAAAATGGAGAAGTCAAACTTCCAGCCCAGGCAGCGGATGACCCGGTCATAGGCCACGCGCATGGCAAAGTTGTCATTGTCGTCCTGGGGGAGGGGGATGGCGTCGGAACTCTGGTTGCCTGCCTCCATGAAGAGCTTCAGAGTGATGTGGAACTTGCCCTGGTGGTCTTTCACGATGGCCAAGTCTGTCAGGTCGGACTCGAGCAAGCCGTCCAGGGACTTCAGCTGGTAGGTGTCCAGAAGGCCATTGTTGATGGCCCTGGGGCCCCAAGGGAAGGTCAGGAGAGAGAGAGAAGGGTCTGTGCTAGGTGAGGGAGACTCGGGGGCAGGGGGACTTAGTCAGGCGGGGGCCAGGGCGACACACACGACACCTCCCAGCATACCTGAGGTCTCCGACGTAGTGGGTGGCCCAGGAGAGCCGGACCCGGGAGCGGCTCAGCATATGGATAAAGTTGGTGACACTGAAGATGTTCTCTGCTGTCTCAAAGGCCGAGTTCCCCCGGCCCAGGATCAGCACATTCTGACCCACGAAGTCCTTGGGATCCACGGACACGGACTCATAACCATCCGCATATTCGGAGCCAGGGAAGTCCACCTGGTTGGGCACCGACAAGCCGGTGGCCACGAGAAGGACGCTGCAGGTGGGGGACAGAGGGGGGATGGCTTAGCCTCTCAGCTGAGACCATAAGTAAAAAATCCCTCTGGACCTGCCGCCTGGCTCGCCGGCCCCACCCAGGCTGCTAGGTCCTAAAGGAAAGCAGGTCATTCATTTCTCTGCCTACTTCCTGACCTGTCCCAGCGAATCTGACACTTCACCTCAGCCCCCTCACTGAATGATCCACTGGGCATAGTTTGCTTTTCACCTTTCTGGGATTATACCAAACGTGAGAATCAGTTTTACTTTCTGACTCTAGAGAGGGTGACACCATAAGAAACAATAATTCACTTAATTTTGAACACAGCAGCCATACCAAGTACCACCATGAAAATGAAACTAGACACTCTGCTTTCCCCTTTCTTACTTCCCTGGCAGATGCAGGATCTGCTGAGCAGTGATTCTGTACCAGTCCCTGTACTAAGTACTTTCTGACTCATCTCACTGCTCAAAGCAGGCCTGCGTCGGTATTATTTGGCCTGTGTTACAGGTGAGGAATGCCAGCTCCCAGTGGGCCCATGGCCTCCATAGCTCCTCAGATAGCAGACCTAGACTCTGACCACAGCTCAGCCTAATTTCAGAGTCCTGCTCTTTCTGCTGATGGGGGTTACAATCTTGTGGTGGGCAAGCCAGGAGCTGGACCCTGCCGGCCTGCAGAGGAAAGAGTGGATAACAAGATAGTTTCAAAAACAGGAACAGGTGGTCTGGAGAAAGGGCCTGGGAAGCCCCCATCCCCCCTTGTTTCCTGAGCTGTCCACTGGCTTACATCTGACTCCCCTATACTGTAGCACTTCGAAGTCCTAAGATGCGAGGGTCCAAACTAACCCCACTCCCTAGGCTGTAACAAGGAATGAGGCTGGGCCTCGGGCAAAAGGCTTGAGAAGATGAACTGTGAGGGAGCACCTGCCTGGGGCCAGGTGCTAGACTGACAACCAGGAAGGGGGAGTCAGTCTGGTGGGGCGTTAAGAACACAGGCTTCAGAGTCAGAAAGTCAAGTGCAGTCAAGTGGCAGCTGCTACTTATTAGCTGTGTGACAGAACACCAGTGACTTAACTTCTCTGAGCCTCAGTTTGTCATTCATAAAATGGGGATCAGTGAACCTCCTTCACAGGGTCCTTGTGAGGATTAAACAAGCACGGTAGAATGTGTAACTCTGAGTTGGGGTTGTCTGCACAATATTAAGCTTTCTCCCAAGCCAAAGCAAGCTGAAGCTGAATGCTGGCAGCACTGCCTGTTGTGCCTGGCTCTCATTCAATTCTGAAATCCTACAGAGCCCGGCTAACACTTATTGGACACTTGCCAGCATTTCTCAGAATGGATTTTGGGGAACACAAGTTCTAGGAGAAACACTACAAAAAGGGTTTTGTAGGTGCATAAGCTCAGATAATGCTGAATACTTTACCCAATGTTGGAGCCCTTCAGTGAATGTGAAAATATTTAAGACTGAAAAATCCTGGAGGAAAGAAATGGTCAGAATTTTCAAATATCTTTGGGTACACACATTTCTAGGAAACACCTGGGAAATGATGGATGAACTGAACCTCTGTGTACTGGATTTCAGTGGGAGCAAAGATGGGGAGGGGGCTTTCCGGTTGACTCAGTCTGTAAAGAATGCACCTGCAATGCAGAAGACCCAGGTTTGATCCCTGGGTCAGGAAGATCCCCTGGAGAAGGAAATGGCAACCCACTCCAGTATTCTTGCCTGGAGAATCCCATGGACAGAGGAGCCTGGTGGGCTACAGTCCATGGGCTCTCAAGAGTCAGACATGACTTAGCGACTAAACCACCACCAAAGACGGGCTGAAATGCCCTTTTCCTCCCATTTCTCCCACACATATGGGCCAACCAATGGGTTTTCTTCCTCCCAGAAAGGCCCCAGCTTCAGCAGGTGAGCTGTGCAGCCAGGTTCCTTACCTACACTGGTATGCCTGTCCCCGGTGGTCGGTCAGGATGAAGTAATGGCCATTCCAGGCCCCGCGATCCTTGTTCAGAGTGACGTGGGCAATGGTTGTGTTATACAGCACGTGAAGCCCCAGCCGCTCTGCAAAGTCGCTCAGGTAGCGCACCATGTCGCTGGCGTCGGGATAGTAGGCGTCAGAGTAGTGTCTGAAGAGCAGCCGGGGGTCGTGGCTGAGCAGAGAGTTCCAGTCGTGGCGCAGGTTGAACTCGGCATTGGTCTTGCCAGTGTACCGCTTGTTGATGCTGATGAGCTTGCGGTGCCGGGGGTAGCGCATGAAGAAGCTGCCCGGCCCCGGGGCGCGTTCAAACACCATGTAGTCTCTGCCTGCCCTTTGCAGGAAGTAGGCCATCTGCAGGCCTGCGGGCCCGGCGCCCAGGACGCAGTAGTCCCGATGCACGGGCGCCCAGGCCTGGGCAGGGCGCAGGGAGAGAGCCAGGTGCAGGGCGATGGTCAGGAGCAGCCCCGGGGCGCCCCACAGCGGGGCGGCGGCGGAGAGGCCCATCCTACGGCAGACCACAGGGGTGAGGCCTCGGACCACGGTAGGCCCCTCGAGGCCAGGGGAGCCAGGAACTGGGGGTCTAGAGAGAGGCAAGGGCTTGCCCGTGCGCTCACTGCGATTTAGGGTGCAGCCAGAACCCAAAGACCTCTGACGTCAACTGCCCCGACTGCATCGTTTCTAGCTCGGATCTGGGCTCCCTGTAGAAGTCCCGAACCCCTCCATCTTCCTCAGGATCTTACTTCCCAGGGGCGCCGGACTCCTTACTGACATGGTAATAAAAGGGTGGGTATCTTCCCCAATTTCCCCTAATTTCTGGGGTGCCCAACACCCTCCTAGGGGCTCCCGAGCCCAGACCCTTGAGAGTCACGGCTTTTTGCCCTGGTCCCCGCGCTCCCGGCTCCAGCCTGGAGGATTGGGCTGCACGATCGCGTCCCCCGCCCGCGCCCAGCGCCCCGGCCTCTTCGGTCACGTGACAGGGATGCCCAGGCACACCTGCCGCGGAGCCGCGCGAGGCCGCTCTCCTGCAGACGCGCGGCATCCGGGAGCCGCTCCCTACGCGTGCGCGGTGCCCACGCCCGCAGCTCCCGCCTCCCTGCCCGCCGGCCCACCGCGCGCACAGAGCTCGAACCTCCCAGCCGCTCCGGAGACAGCCTGCCGCCGAGTCAGGCCGCAATCGGCCAGCCCGCGCCTCCGCGGCGGCCCCGCCTCTCCTGCCCGGCCAATGGTAGGGGGCAGGGTCACGTGGCGAGGCGCGACACGCCGGGCGGGGCTGGCCTGGTCTGGGCGCCGGGATGCCCGCGAGCGAAGCGCACGTGCTGTGCCGCCGGCCGGCACCTGCAGGGAGGGGTGGTGGCAGGGTTGAAGACCGAATCTGGCAAGGGCGCGGAGCTCTTTAAAGCTGTGTCTTTCCCCTTGTAAGGGAGGCACGGGAGCAGATGACTTTGGGAGGTAAGCCCCCGTGACACTTCATTAATGTGGGCAAGGACTAGTTGGCTACCCAGTACCTTGAGACTGGAAACCAAGTTGGTGAAACCAGGAACAGTAAAGCAACTAACGAGTTTTCGCTACAATGATTCAGTCTGTCCTTCACTAAGTAACAAACAGGACTGACTTGATCTTCCATCAGAAGAGGAGGGGTAGGGGCTGTTTCCAATATAATGTAGCTGACTAGCCAAATGGAACTCAGAGGGAGTTTGCTTAATTAAGATAGAGCTGCGAACTGGAATGTGGAATTAACCGCCCCGCCCCCATTTATACTCCAAATCATGAGCTCTTTCCAAACTTTTTATTGATTTATGAAGCCCCTTTTATGTGCTTGCTATCCATTAACAATTAATTGTCTATCTATGGAAGAAATGGAGAATTTTAATTGAGCCAACCTAAAGCTGGCTTAAAACTCAACATTCAAAAAACTAAGATCACGGCATCTGGTCCCATCACTTCATGGCAAATAGTTGGGGAAACAATGGAAACGGTGACAGACTTTATTTTCTCGGGCTCCAAAGTCACCACAGACGGTAATTGCAGCCATGAAATTAAAAGATGCTTGCTCCTTGGAAGAAAAGCTATGACAAATGTAGACAGCATGTTAAAAAACAGAGACATCAAAGCAAAAACAAAAACAGAGACATCACTTTGCTGACAAAGGTCCATACAGTCAAAGGTATAGTTTTTCATGTATGGATGAGAGTTAGACCATAAAGAAGGCAGAGTGCCTTTTGAATTGTGGTGCTGGAGAAGACTCTTGAGAGTCCCTTGGACAACAAGGAGATCAAACCAGTCCATCCTAAAGGAAATCAACCCTGAATACTCATTGCAAGCACTGAAGCTGAAGCTACACTACTTTGGCCATCTGACGCGAAGAGCTGACTAATTGGAAAAGACCCCGGTGCTGGGAAGGATTGAGGGTAGGAGGAGAAGGGGACGACAGAGGATCAGATGGTTAGGTGGCATCATAGACTCAATGGACATGAGTTTGAGCAAACTCAGGGAGACCATGAAGGACAGGGAAACCTGGTGTGCTGCACTCCATGGGATTGCAGAGTTGGACAAGACTGAGTGACTGAACAACATCAAAGGACTATAACCTAAGAGACAGTCTTTCTGAAAGAGCTTTCTGAAAGCTCTGGGGACTGTAAGGAAGGGGCAGGGGAGGGAGGCCAGTTTATCTGTGATTCTGATGAAGGGACATATGCAGTCAAGCACATGGCTTGGTAGAAGGTTGTTGCTCTTCAGGAGGAATTAACAACTTAATGGTTTTAGTTCTTAAGTATGGGAAGATGCAAGAAACTGGGTTCAGGAATTTTTCTCTTGAAAATACCTGTCTGAAGGACAGTCCTGCTAGTTTTCCTAGAGCACAAAAGTGCCTTGTCCGAATTCTCATCCTGAATTCCTCTCATGGTATATGTAGGTCATCAAGTGGCTAATGACTTGATTCTTGTAGAACTGGGTGGGAGGCTATATTCCTTATTTTACAGTTCCTTCCCTTTCAGTCTTTTGACCAAGGTTTGAGAGGTATTCTGTGACTGATATGGCCCATGGTGATAGGAATGCTCATTCCCAGGCCAGGCAAGGAATCACTGATAGGCCATTCAGTCTGTTATTACTGGACTGGGCTCTGTTAGTAGTAGCCAAAAGCCTCTGGACCTCCTGTTTTACTGGCCTGTTATGGTTCAGGTAATGATTCCCTCTAGTTTCTTCCCATTATCTATAGAGTTAGACTGTTACTATCATTGACCTTGTAGAACTGTGTATTTGTTCTGGTCGCCTAGTCATCATTTTTATTGGAGGCTCTGTCACACATCTGGTTGTGCAAGAAACAATATTCTTAAGGACTTCTTTGGTAGTCCAGTGGTTAAGAATCTGCCTTCCAATGCAGGGGACACAGATTCCATCTCTGGTCAGGGAACTAAGATCCCATATACTGTGGGGCAACCAAGCCTGTGAGCTACAACTACTGAGCCTGTGTGCCCAGGAGCCCATGCACCACAACTTGGGAGAAGCCCACAGGCTGCAACAAACAGCTTGCGGGCCACAACTAAGACCACCAGCAACTTAAAAAAAAATCTTGTAAAATAGGCAGAATATGTGAAATATAGCTAGCAACATTCTTTCCTCAGGAAGTATTTAAGCTGAGAGCTTTCCTTAGGTGCAGCCCAGTAACTCCCCAGGTCCTCTGACCAGCCCTTTCTGCCCCCATCGCTGTCTTTAAGCGAAATGGCACATTGGCATTGTACATAAAGTTCAACAAAGATGTCTGCATCTACAAAGCAAGTGGTGGGTCATTGTGACCCCTTACAGGACTGAGAAATGAATGTTATCTCCTAAGGAGTTCCACGACTGGCACCAGAAGAAAAATTGAACTTTATGGTTGAACAGGTTATTTCTGCCAATGAGGACTTGTGGTTAATGCGTAACACAGAAACACAATGCCTGCTGGAGGGGAGGGAGGAGGCTTTAGCCTTTCTTGTCTTGCCTTAAAATGGGAATTTTTATCTTATCATTGGTAATATTGTAAACAAAGGGGCCTATGACAGAGCAGTGTAGACACTTAGCCCAAATCCACTGCTCATGCTCAGCAACTGTGGCTGAAGTGGAGGCAATATAGAGGATGACTGGGTGACCCTGAACCCCATTCAAGTGAACTGGATGACTGGGGCTGGCTTTCCCGAGGTGAAATGTGAATCCTGAATGAGATCTACCTGCCCAGAATACAGTGCATCTATGAATAAAGTAAGAAACTCAAGAGCTGTTACGTAGTTCTGTGAGATGGGGCTGAGGGTTCCGGTGGGAAGGCAGCCATGCTGAGTTTGGAAAAACACTGGTTTCCCAGCTTTTCATCACTGAAACTTCTCTAGAAAGTCTTTCTTGAGCTCTCAGACCTAAGTACCCCCTTAGGAATGCCATTTATCTGGTTTTTTCCTAGTGTGTTATTAGCATCAGAGAAAAGCTCCTGTTAGCAGAAATGAATCTTAATCATTATAGCAATCTCAGGGCTTCCATCAGTATCTGACATACAGGAGGCCCTTAGAAATTTGTTGAATAAACACTGAAAGCAGACAAAAGTACCTAGCCAAAAATGAAGCTAGGGAGGTCAACTTCTTAGTAGTTATGACTTTCATGAGAATGGGTGTGGGCAAATAATTAAGTACTTAAACCTGCTGGTCTTATCTTGTATTGGGAAATTAGGACTGATAAAGTATGGCAGGGCCTTCAGACTAGGCTGAGCCTGGACTGTAGAATGCTACTGGTTTTGAGGCAGGACTATTTACAGCCATCAACTTGGTGGAAGTAGAGGACAGATGAAAGACACGAAGCAGGTGAAGGTTGCTGTTAAGATGTTTTTGGGCCACTTGTTCCAGATAATCCTGCTGGGTTGCATCCTGGGTCTGCAGGAGGCAGCTTGGGGAGTACTAGCCCAAACTTGAAACCCCACACTTGTCACACTATAATGTGAATTTCCTAATGCTCCACCTACACTGAAAACTCCCCAGAAGCACACCTTAATACCGTTTTCCTAGTAACTCAGACAATGAAGTCCGATACATTTTTGCTTGCTGAGGCTCAGTTATTTTGATCAAAATTGTTAAATTTAGGACTGCTACCCAAAAGTGGGGCCAGTCTTCTCATCTGTACAATGGCATCACTTCCACCAGCATCACAGTTCTGTGTCAGTATGAGGTATAGAAAACACAGTACAGTATCTGTCAGGGTGAATACTTCATAGTGTCAAGGACAGAACACCATCCACTTACAAAGAGTTCACATACACTGAACATCTGTAGCTCTGATTTGTTCATGACACAGTGCTTTGAGGGTGCTGGCTTGAGATCACATCACCAGCCCATGCCAAGTGAAAGTGAAAGTTGCTCCAGTTGTGTCCTACTCTTTGTGACCCCATGGAGAATACAGACCATGGAATTCTTTAGGCCAAAATACTGGAGTGGGTAGCCTTTCCCTTCTCCAGAGGATTTTCCCAACCCAAGGATCAAACCCAGGTCTCCCACATTGCAGGTGGGTTCTTTACCAGCTGAGTCACAAGGGAAGACCAAGAATAACTGGAGTGGGTAGCCTAGCCCTTCTCCAGTGGATCTTCTCAACCCAGGAATCGAACCCGGGTCTCCTGCATTGCAGGTGGATTCTTTACCACCCGAGCTATCAGGCTATCAGGTAAGTTTATACAAACCATTACAGTGCATACCCTGTGGGACATCCGTCAGGGCCTTCTGAAGCGGTCTCCTTCACAGTAGCGACCTCACTCAAGCTTCAAAGACTGCCTGCTTCATCTTTACAGTCATGTCTATGTGTCAGGGCAGCAGCTGGGTCTGGCATGTAGCCAGCTTGTGCTTGTGAAATGGACTTCCTATGGGGACCTCACTCCCTGGGAAAGGATAATTTCAAGGGGTTCCAAGAACAAAAAACCTCAGGGCATTCACCTTCTAGCAGGAATGTAAAACCACTAACACTGAGAACAAAGGAGGGAACCCAGATTGTGAACTCCAGAGAGACTCTGCTGTGTCTCACCCTCCCTCTCTGAAGGGCTGCTCGGAGAAGGAAGGGCTGTCAGTCATAACGCAGGCACAGACGAAGGTAAGGGACTAGACAGCATTTATTTCAATGGCCCAGCTTCAGAGAGCAAGAATCACACACACGTCTCACTAGGTACTCAGGGTCCCCCAGGCTCGATGGAATCGCAGATGCCAGTTCCACATCACCGTCTGGTTTAGGCTTCTTCCTCTGAAACATACAAAGGTTACGTCAAACTGGTACATCGCTTACGGTTTTCAACACTTTCACTCAGATGTGAAACCATTCAGGTCCTCAGAGGACTAACAGGTATTTTCTTCAGTCACCAACCAGTGAAGCAGGTGAGAGAACGATTTAAGCCCTATCATGCAGCTGGAACATCATTCCTTCCTGGGACCACTGGCTAGAATCAGGGACTTCTAGCACCTTCCTCTAGACATTTCTTTCCTGCCCTAACTCTCCTCCCCAACCCCGTCATGTGCTCTAAAGGCCCTGTAAGTGGCTCCTGGAACTAGACTGAATGCCACACCAAGTGAAAACTCAGGGAATTCCTGGAGTTTTCCATTGAGGTTAGAGGACTAAGGCTGCAGCACTTGGGCCCCAACCAGCTCAGCTCATGCCAGATTTCTGATGGAGGCTTGCCACACACCTTCTTCTTCCTCTTCCTCCTCCTCCTCCTCCTCGTCGTCCTCATCGGAGCTGAAAGTGCCGTCGGGCAGGCTGTAGACACGGATGACCTGCTTGTTGGGGTCCTTGAGGATGAGGTACTTGCCCTCCTCCAGCTTCATGCAGATGTCGATGACGCAGCGCAGGATGCCCCAGGCATTCTCCACGCTCAGGTTGATCTGACTGGCGAACTCGTTGGGCTTGAACTGCTGGGTGCCCAGGATGACATGGCGCGAGGAGTCTTTCACGTGGTACCGGGACACGTAACTACCGGGGGGAGGAGTGTTAGGGTGGGGCCCGGCCGGCACAGATCACGTGGTACCGGGACACGTAACTGGGGGAGGCGGGGAGGAGTGTTAGGGTGGGGTCCGGCTGGCACAGAGACACAGCTGTGCCTGGGGCTGAGTTATCAGTTAAATGGCGGCCTCGTGCTTGTCCCAAGAAAAGGGAGAAAAGGGCAGCCTTGGTCTCCTAACCCGCAGACCCCTCCTTTCCGAAGACGAGCTCTGGGCTCCTGGGCAGGAAGCTCACCCAAGCTTGAGGTACTCGGATCCGGCCAGCAAAGCACAGCAGGTCCAGCGGGCCAGCTTGTAGCTGTTGTTCTTCAGCTCGGTGGCAATGACAGCCCCTCGCTGAGAATCAAGCTTCTGTCGCCAGTCAACGCCGTTACAGTGCTGTGGGAGGAGGGCCCGGTTACAGGCGCCAAGGCACCATGCTGCCCGTGGATGGCGGGCCCCTCTGGTAGAGAAGGAGGTCCCTAGCGGGCTTAACCAGGGAGGCGCAAGCCCACAGGTAGAGCAGACGGAAGACATCATTGGAGAGCCAGGGCCTCCGTCCCTCCCTTGCACAGCCTGCCACACAGCTGGTGCTCAACCTGTAACTCCTCTCTTCCCCAGGTCGCAACCAGGCCAGGACACACACTCACACATGTTAGAAACAAGTGCCACACAAGTGTTTATCACATGTGATGCGGACAGGAAGAGTTTCACAAAGGAGTGCGACAGCTCACCGTGGAGAATACTGGCAGAAGCTGGAGGTAGGGGGATCTGAGAGGGACAGGGAAGAGATGCACTGGTTTAGTGTGGAAGCCCGCAGAGGGAGGGGAGGTCAGGTAGGTTTGACCTGATGGAGAGGGAGTTAGGGAGGTCAGTTAAGAGACAAATGCAAAATAACAGGCGTCATGAGTAGGGTCCTGAGCTAGGGTGATGTCAGTGAAACCCAGAGCTGGGCAAGTAGACAGACTGAGCCGGACAGCAGAATTCAAAGGCACAGAGGAGGAGGAGGAGGAGGAGATGTTTGAGGTTCTGAGCCTAAGAGAGCAAGAAACGACACTGATGGGCAGTCAAGCCAGAGGGAATGACAAATGAAGACACTGGAAGGACAAAGTATTTTAGAAAAAAACCACCACCAAAAAACACCAAAACAAAAACAACAATGGTAGAACAGGTGTCAGAAGAGATTTCAGGAATCACTTCTGGAGTTCAGGGATGAGGTCTGGGGTTAGGCTCAATTCTAAGATGGTCCCTGGTGACCTGTTCTTGCAGCATCTGCTATCCTGGAGTCTGGGGGAACCCTGAGTACAACTACTCAGGATCATGCTACCTCGTATCCAAAGAGATTCTGCAGATGGAATCAAGGTCCCTTAAGATAGGGAGACCATCTGTGTGGGCCACACACAGTATAAAGAAGGGACCTAAGAGAAGGTGCCACTGGGGGGTTAAAAAGGAGGGGAAACAGCAAAGGAAGCGTGAAGGCAGCTGAGAAATGTGCAGGACCAGATTATGGCACTAGCAGAGGGCACAGTCACACAGAACGCTGTTCCTGGGAGGCTGTGGTCAAAGTCTAAGAAAAGGCCACTGGTTCAGAGCTAGGTCCGCAGCAAACCTTCCAGAGTGCTCTCAGCAGGTGACAGAAGCTAAAGAACACCTGAGGAGTGAAGCCTGGCGTCCGGAATGCTAATCCCTCGGCTCTAATGCAGGCAGAGCACAATGGCCCCTGACCTCCATCTCACTGGACCCTTGTTCAACACAGGCCTGGCCTTGCTGTCCTTCTACCAAGACTCTTATTCTACACACCAGTGACCAGGAGCACGGCCACCCATTTTAAATTCAGGTGTGTAGGCCAGGTACTTTCAGAAAGGATGACAGGCCCATCCTGGCACACCAGCCTGGGAGAACAGAAAGAGAAGAGAAAATGAAGGATGCGTATTTCTTTCAAGATGCCCCTCCTGAAAGGCCAAATCTGGGATAATCTTGAGAATCTGAGTTCAGTAAGAGAAGGAGTTGAAAAAAGGGTGCCAGAATGTTGAAAACCAGGTAGGGGCTGCCATAAGTGAAATAACAGGTCAAAAAGGACAGTTGCCTGACGTACAGGAGACCTGCCAGCTCAGCTCATAAGGAGATTGAAATCACACTTGCAGAGAGCAGAAGTCAATGGGAGGTCGGAATGGACAGAGACAGAAAACACTGAGGAAAGGTAATCACACTCACACACAACCTCTTCCTCAAAGTGGAACTAAGTGGGGGAAACTCAGACAGTAAAGCTCTATAAGTGAGGCAAGGGGAAGAGACAGGCTGCAGGCGCCAGCCCGGGACATGGTGCTGTGCGTGCCTCACCCTGGAGTCCCACTCGTTGAGGGTCTTGATGTTGATGAAGGACACCTCCCCGTTGGCTCCGGTCATGACGCCATCATGCTCACAGCGGACGATGAGGTCAATGTCGTCTCCGAGCTTCCACCGGCGGTAACTGCAAGGAAGGAGGAGTGCCTCTGGTCACCTGAGGTCCTGGGTCCAGGTGCACCACCCACACAGTGCGGGGGCACTAGGGAGGAGACATACCGGTACGCTACAGAGGCGATCTCGTTCTTATCCATATCGTCCTCCACAAATGGGTTGGGATTGGGGAAGTTGTATCTTTCCTTGCCCTGTAAAAATGACAGGTGTCATGAGACAGCGCCAACCTGTTGCCAAGGCAATCAGCCATGCCCCGCACCTGTCACAGCCCCGCCCACCTGGGTCCCTAGAGCTCGAGGGGGCTCTGGGCACACTTCCGAGCCCAAGCGAGCACCCCGTGCGTCACAACAGAGGTAACAGCTCCAGTTCACCCTGTGCTCACGTTTGTGAAACACGAGCTTCTAGTCTCTGATTTAACTAGCAACAGCGCCCCCTCCTGTTATGTTTTCCTCCAAGGTGCACACAGTCATTTGTCAAGCATGTATATATCCTGAGCTTATTATTTTTCCTCCTCCACTGTGTGCCAGTCGCTCAGTCGTGTCCGACTCTTTGCGACCTCACGAACCACAGCCTGTCAAACTCCTCTATCCATGGGATTCTTCAGGCAAGAATACTGGAGTGGATTGCTGTTCCCTTCTCCAGAGGATCTTCCTGACCCAGAGATGCAACCCAGGTCTCTTGCATTGCAGGCAGTCTTTACCATCTGAGCTACAGGGAAGACCTTTCCTCCTCCATGATAATGAAGTTTTCTAAGGGCAGGCACCCTTAGGAAAGGGTTGGCTGGTTGCTGTATCCCCAGCTCCTAAGCAGTGCACCGTATCTGTGCACAAGAGTGTCATGGTCATATATTTCAAGGAATCTTTACAATGTATCTATATGAGACAAGTATTATTCAAGTATTCTAGTTTTACAGAGGGGATTCCCTGGTGGCTGAGGGATAAAGATTCTGTCTGTAATGCAGATGTGGGTTCCATCCCTGGGTCAGGAAGATCCCTGGGAGAAGGAAATGGCAACCCACTCCAGTATTCTTGCCTGGGAAATCCCATGGACAGAGGAGCCTGGTAGGCTATAGTCCATGTGGTCTTAAAGGGTCAGTCACTACTTAGCGACTAAACAATTTCAGAGAAGAAACATGACTGGCACCACAAAGCTAAAAGTGGTGAATTTAGTGCTCAAAGTCAGGTCTTCTGACCTCAAAGCCCAAGCTCAGATCTCCTCTGTGACAAGCAGGGACCCCCGTCTGTCCTGTCCAATCCCACAACGCAGAGCTGATGACCTAGTACATGCTCAGTAGACAACAACTGGAGTCGATGAACTGAATGCTCCCAGGACCTTACCATCCTCAAGCACTGCTGGGAGAAGTTGTGGTTGATGTAGGTTGCTTCCATGGCCAGGTTGCGGGGTGAGTTGAAGGAGTTACCTTCATCTTGAGGAGGTTCGTTGGCTGTCTCACTCACTGTCAGAAGGTCTGCAAAATCGGCAGCATGATCACCCACCCAAGAAACAGTCACCAAAGAGGTGTAGGGCCCCTTGGGGAGATGTGGCGATTCAAATGACACAGGCCCTTCCTCCAAAGGACCGCCATCTGCTAACCTGGGTCTCCTGAGTGGGGGTGGGTGGGGTGGGTTACTGGATAACCCGAGACACTAACATTAATTCTGTCACAAACACGTCTAGTTTTGAGTGACCTGGTTTTCATTCAATGTGTGTGTGTACATATACATGTGTATGGTACATGTACATTTTTTCCTTCATAAACATGCTAAAGTAAAAAAGTCATCAATCCAAAGAAAAAGGTCAAGTACGTACTAAAGGTGGTATGGAGAGAAGTCAGGAAGATGCTATTCAAATGAGTGGAAACACGGTGTTGCGATGCCGCGAGGACTCAGAAGGCTGCTGCCCTGACAGGGATACTGCAGCAACAGCCCCTTCCTCTATCTCTGAGGAGGCTGAGGGGGATTCTGACATGGCTGTTGGTGTCCGTGAGGAGACAGAACACCTTCTACCCGTTCTCTGTACCTGGGAATGGCTTTGGACCAACAAAGACACTCGGAGCCTCTGTGCTGTTCCCAGACAGGCTTCTTACCAAAGTCAGAGTTGTCCCTCTTGTCAAAGAAGAGCTTGGACCCGACTCTCTGGACGACGATGTCCCAGGAATACACAGAGCGGGTGCAGCTCATCAGTGTGGCCAGGATGGCGTCAGTGGCAAACACGTTGCCCTGAGTCTTCGCCAGCTGCAAGGAGGACAGCAGAGAGATGGGGCTACGTTGGGCCTCACCTGCCCATTCACAGGAGGTGAAGGACTTGTCTGTAAGGAGCCCTCACACCCATACCTACACCTCTGGTTGTCTGAGCCAGGCTGTAGCAAGCCAGCCAGCAAGTTTGTATCCTGGGTCCAAGGAACTGCAGTTCCCCAACCACCTGTTACACACCAACACTTACGGTCCAGTCAGCAGAGTGCCTTCATTTTCACCTAATCCTAAATCGATTCACAAAAGTCTTATCTACGGGGCATCTGAGACCCAGTTGGTTCGTACACACACTCCCCCAACCCCTCGCCCCATCTCTGCTCTTTCTGAGGCCTCAGCGGTGGTATTGCAGCGCTCCCCTCAGGTGGGCGCAGGGCAGGGGTGCCCACCTTCCGGATGACAGGGTCGTCCGTGGTGGTGACGGTGTGGAAGATACGCTTGATGCTCCGAAGCGGCTTCTCGCTCCGTGTGGTGATGCGATCGAAGGCCTTGTCGTAGTATTCCAGGGCCCCGCAGCACTCGCTGAGGGGAGAGTGCACAACACACGCTAAGTCAAGGGGAGCAAGACTACCTACTTCTTCTCTGTTACACCATGGAATCCAAAGTCTTATCCAAAAGTCTAACATATGGGAGACGAAAAGAGTCTCTGACTGGACTCCCAGAGCTCGTGCAGGGCCTGCCCCCTCAGGTCGTGAAGTGGCTCCGCACAACTGATCCGGCTCAGGACCCCACTCCCCACCCCACTTTATTTATCTTTTCATTTATTTTTATTAGTTGAAAGCTAACCCGCCCCACTTTAGAGACAGGGAGAGGAGCAGTGAGAGGCCCCGGGACGCAGCTGCCTCCTGGCTGATGCTCCAGCTCCCACTAAGTTATGTCCACCCACTGGCCTTCTGAGATAAGCTCTTTGAAACATCAGGAAAAGCATCACTTCTCTTGAAGAACTGCAATCTTTCTCTTTCTGCCCAAAGAGCTACAGAACCCAATCTTCTCTTTTGCTCAGGATTTCAGGAAGCTGAAAGAAATCTAGAGTTTTAATAGTAGGAAATTTCTTTCTGCTTTCTCCTGACAAGAGTTCTATAAGTTTTCTTTTGCTCACAATGCCAGGAAGTTGAAAGAGAACTGAAGTTTTAGCTTCAGTAAATTTCTTTCTGCTTTTCCTGCTACAAGCATTGATTTTTTTTTTTTTAAACTTGTCCACTAATCTTAGGCAATGTCTTTGGAAATGCTAGGGCTCAGGCCAACAGTCATCACCAGCTGGTTAACACACATTAAGAGCATGATGGAGGGTAGGAAAAGATGCCACTTACATGTCCTGGGGCTCTGACACTTCCAAGTACCGCATCTTCATTAGCTGAGGGAAGTCCATCTCCTCCTTCACCTCCCAGTCACTGCGGACTTCCACCGAAGAGTCTCGGGGCTTCTGTCAGGAAAAACCGTTGGAGGGGAAAAATGACAGCCAGCGCGAAACGTAAGCAAAAGGCAGGTAACAGCATGAAGAGCTTTTATTCAATAAATATATCTGGAACATTTATACGACAGGCTGGGCTGTTTTCTAACAGCTCCTCTGTATTTCTCCCATGTCATTATCTGGTTATTCTTGCTGCTACCGCAAGCACCGTGTCCAGCAAATGTAACTTCCACAACTGTACCTTCACTCTGGCTTAAACACATCTTCTACTTGCACTACGTCCACATAAACACTTTCAGAGGAATGTCCATGGTGGTACCACGCACAATACCCTCTAGTAAAAACAGCCCTGATGTCCACCAGCGGTGAACAGACAGACACAATGTGGTCTCTCCATATAATGGAACACGGCAATAAAGAGGAATGAAGTGCTGACATGGGCTACCACATGGATGAACCTTGAAAACATCATGTGTGGTGAAAGGAGTCAGTCACAAAAGATCATTCTGCTCTGGTTCCATTTATATGAAATGTCCAGGAGAGATTAATCCAGAGACAGAAAACAGAGAAGGGGCAGTCCAGGGCCAGGGAAAATGGCTGCCTGGTACAGGGCTTTTTGTAGAGTGATGGGAACACTCTGGCACAGACCATAGCAATGGCTGCAGGACTCCGTGCATAAACTATTAACCAATGAGTCCAGTGGGTGAATCTTAAATCCACCCCATCTTAAATGAGTGAACTGTATAGTATGAGAAGCATACCTCAATAAAATTATTATAAAACCAACCCAAAAAATCAAATTCCTGGACAGAATTCTGATACAGATATACTACCTGTGATTTTTGGTCCCATTTCTGCCTCACTCCAAATTGTTTTTGGAATTTTTTCTGCAGTCGTATGCGTTCTCTGGAAAGACAGGAAAACTGCTTTTAGTACAGATTTTTAAGGAAAATAGAGGCTTAAGAAAAACAAAAACCCAGATGAAAACAGTGCACACTAGACATGCTAGGAGAGGCACATTGCCCCCAGTCTGCCAGTATATGACCAGTATATACCACTCCATCTCTAGAGGCTGTCCTCTGGCAGCCTACTGTCTGTCCCTCACAGCTCCAGGGACTCACAGGACCCAGCGTGAATGGGCTCCGGCAGCAGCGCCACAGAAGACCTGAGTCCAGGTGAAGCTCCAGGACCACTTCCTGGCTGCCTTTGTTTCCCTGTCAATCAGTGCTCGTGTCCCGGGCAGGCAGGCTCCTGTCCATGGTCTCTGCCATCAACAGCCCAGAAAACGACACCAGGGCTGAAACAGTGGCTTAACTGCTTTGGGAAGGCTTTTTGGTTTTTCACAATACTGGGGAAGATGACTGTTTTACTCTGGCCTCCTGATATCAGCATGGTCAGTCCTGGAAAAATAACTTGCTCCAACAGGATGGGCAGCTCACCTCTCCTTCTGCTTGGCGCTCTTAGGCAGGGTCTGCAGGTTGAACTGCAACATGTTCCTTCGATCTTTGTCTCTGCGGAGATTTCGCTAGGAATCAGGACAAAACATGTTAAAATCCTGGGAGATTCGGCGGATAACTGGCACTGCCTGATGGGACGCTTTTAGGTAAGTTTAGGATGCAGAAGCCCAGTTGCACATTTCACTCTGTGCTTTCACAGGATCAACACCCGGGGTCTTTGGTTGAGTAAGCACAGACCTGCCTCAGAGACACTTTGGGTCTGGTTCCAGATCACCACAACTGAGTATTGTAATGAGGCAGGTCACACAAATGTTTTGCTTTCCCAGAGCGTATAATTTATGCTACATGTACTATACACTATACTGTAGTCTACTAGTGTGCAACACTGTTATGTCTTAAACAATTTATCTATCTTCATTAGAAAGAAACTTTATTGCTAAAAAATGTTAACCATGTTCAGTGATTAGTAACATCACTGATCACAACAAATATGATAATAAAAAAGTCTGAAATATTGTTATGAGAGAGACATGAAGTGAGCAAATGCTGTTGAAAAAATAGAACCGAAAGACTTGCTCGATGCAGGGCTGTCACAAACCTTCAATTTGTTTAAAAAAAAAAAAAAGCAGTTATCTGTTTTTTGTACTGAAGCACAATAAAAATGTTTGTACCTGGAATTAGCTTAGACTCACATCCATGCTTTTACCAAAGAAGGTTCACTGGCTCTTATTAGAGTGGCTGAGTTTGCTTCTTTATGTGAGAAGATGCAGCCCAACTGGACCATCTACTCAGTAAATCCTGGACACAGCAATTACGCGAGGCAACAGACACTGACACACATGATAACCCAGCACAAACAGCCATCCTTAGCACAGATGTCCTAGCTACTGGTCAACAGACAGCTGACCTATTTAAAGGCATTCCTGGACATGGTACCCGTTTACTTTAGCACAATTTGTCACTAAAGAGCTACTTGGATTCACTGCTGCTTGCTGTGCTGAGTCGTAGCTAACTCCTTGCAACCCTATGGACCGCAGCCCGCCAGGCTCCCAGGATACTAGAGCAGGTTGCCATTTCCTACTCTAGGGGATCTTCCTGACGCAGGGATTGAACCTGTGTCTCTCGCATCTCCTGCTTGGCAGGTGAATTCTTTACCACTGGGCGACCTGGGAAGCCCATTACTATATTAAGGGATTCATCAGGAGACCAACAGTAACACGCTTTCCCCTCATCAGTACTCACGTAGTACCATTTTTAGCACCAGGTGACAGCCCCAAGATGGTCACACTGCTGGCTCTTGACTGACCTGTGCAAATCGCATTCGATTCCGCTGGTAGGCGGTCTTCTGTGTGCGCGCGGTGTCCACCAGCTGGAAGCTAGTTTCATCTTCCTCGTGGAAGTAAGCATACTGACTTCCACCTCCAAACTGAGAGGAGTACTTATCTGGAGGCAAAGGTGACAGCATGTAACAAACACTACCTACAAAGTTTATAAGCACACAGTAGTCTAAAGCCTGATATTTACAATGTGGCCTCAGCAGCCACCCCATTGGCTGGCAGCACCTTGGATGTACAGACTCACAGCTCCACCCTAGATCCACTGAGTAAGAATCACCATTTTAATAAGGTCCTCAGCAGATTAATACGCACATTCAAGTTTGGAAAACTCTGGTCCAAAGAACTTTCTAAGTCAAGGCAGAATCTGAGGAACTCAAGACAAGCCCATTTTGCACTCTGTCTTATTCTGTAAGAACAGGAGTTACAGTTTACTCTCTCAGGAGAGGCAAGCAGGCGGTTATACAGGTCATCACTGTCAGCAGCTGGAGCCCAAGGCAGATGTGGCTAATGGGCTAGGACTGGCTTTCTGGCTGACCTCAGACTCAGATAGTCTTTAACTCAGTATTCCAGGGAGCCACTTCCAGCTCTCTTGATTAGCACAGAGGAAAAAACTAACTTCTATTAGGATCCTAAAATCAGGAGTTTTGAAACTGGGATCCACTGACTGGCCTTACAAGTTCAGTAAATCCCAAGTAATGAAATACAAAATGGGAATGTGTTCACCAGATCTGTAAAAGGGGCCATGGCTCCCCAAAGCAGGGGGAAAAACCTACTATAATACACTGAACAGTCTGAGTTTTGAGGCTATTTACAAAAAAATGGATTGCTTTCACACTCCGTAATAGGCCTCTAAAAATTATGAATGATCACCATTTCGTTGCCATCCTAGAATGCTTCCAGGTGGTTACTAGAAACACTAACAATCCACCGAGGGCCTGACTTGGGCAGGCAGGCGCAGAACACTTACTTGTATATCTCTTGTCTTGGTATGTTGCCCCCGTCCAGTCTGCAACCTAGTGAGCACAACAAGGAAGGCGGAGAGCGCAGGTCAACCAGGCAAGTTTCTGTTGACTCAGAAACCCCCTCCTCCCAAGTGAGGACACAGTGTCACAAAGTGTTAGAAAGACTGCTCAGGATAGCTTTCTAAGAGCCCAGCTCTCCTATGACCACTGGAAGTAGTGAGAGCTTATAACCATTATCCTTTTGAGAGAATAAAATTGAAATGAACTTGGAGTATCAGCTGCAGCTTAAGAGATTCAGACCCCGCTGACAGGTAAGCACCTTTCCGAGCCGATCTCCTTTGCTGAACGGCTGGTAGGGCATATCCCGAAACTGCTCCGGAACCGCACAGGGACCCCAGCCTGAGGGGTTGTCCTGGATCACGGGTGTCATGAACTTTGCCATCTTTTAAAACCTTAAAAATACAAATAACAAAGTAATTCCATGAAGAAAAGCCTCAAAAAAAAAAAAGTCTTCCATTCAAGGTAAGCTAATACATGAATGATAAAGTTAAAAAAGCAAAACACAAAACCGAACCTTCAACTGTTGAGTTACTCTCCACTTAACATCTTCCTGTAAATAATATTGTGAATACTTAAAACTAAGAAGACTGCTAACCAAATTTATGTATCATATATCACTGGGTTTTTTTTTTTCACTGTACCATCTCTGAAATGAGCCTGCACCTTCTAATTGACGGGGTGTCATATCATATCTGGCAACTTTCCTTTCTTAGTGTTACATGAAGAAATTGTGCTTCTTGAATTCAGTGATGTCTTACAGATTTGATGAAATGTAATTAACCTTTTTTTGAGTTTAATAAGCAGGTTCCAGTTCTCATTCACACCTTCACCAGACATAGAGTATATAATTCCCCTAAACTCCAGTCTCTTTACCTGTAAAATAAATAAGATCCTTGTTTTATTCCCATCAGAGGATCACTGTGAAAGCCGTATATATTAGTTAACATATGTAGAAATAGTTCCACTGTAAAACGCCAGACACTTACTACTCAGTCTTACAAAAATACATTTACACACAGTGCCGAGAAAAAACAAGGGTCCATGAATATATCCTGAAACGCAACCTTCCTTCGTTGTTCTTCCAATTTTTTGTTGTCAGTGCAAATTCTTATGCAGGGCATAAGAATCAGGCAGAAAGCCCGGCAGAAGGTTGAGGAAGCCACCAGAAGCCTTACGTCATGAAAGTGAAAGTGGTTTAACACAGCCAATGTTCATAAGCATTATAAGTACCAGGCATGTTGTTAGTGCTTTCCACGCATTAATTCATTAACTCCTCTCAACAATCTCCTCCTGAGGTAGGGCCAGTATTAGCCTCACTTTCCAGATAAGAAAACTGAGGCACAGAGATATCAAGAAATTGCCCAAAGTCACAACACTAATGGACGAAAATCTGAACCCTGGGAAACTGGCTTCAGAGTCCACACTTTGTATAAGGCCCGTACTCCTCTCAGAAACAGTAAAAACCAGGGACTCCAGACAGGTATCTGCCAAACAATTCCTACCCAAAATGCGTGCATTTATCATCCATTTTAATCCCCTGTCAATGCCCAGAAGCTGAGCTCCCAGGGGAAAATTCACCACACAAATATTTCCAGAGTCTGGGGAGCAATAAAAGAGCAAAGGATACTACGTTTAGGAAATTCTCTTCATTTTCCCATGATGGGGAGAGTTCTTACAGAGGTGACACTTGCATGATCCAACAGGGCATGAACCTGGAAGCCCCATACTCCCACCTGAACTTAAATTACACTAGAGGAAGCAGACTGAGGGAGGGTGTGGTGGTCTCAAAACAATATACCTTTATATACTACCAGGGTCCTACAACGTGTCAGACGCAACACCACTAAACCCCTAGGCCCCCATTTCAGATATAAAAACACACAGTTCAGCCAAACCAAGCAGCTGATCTCATCATTTCAAAATAGATTTGGTTTCTAGGGTCGTCTGTCTTAAGTCTAACAGTCTTCCCATTATCTTACAGCTGGACAGCAGCCTGAAAAGATCCTGGATTTCAGATCATATCAATAACACAATAAGGTATCTGCCAACACACTTTAAAAGGGGTGGAAGGAAGTCACTTGGTTTCAACGCATAAAATAGAAAGTAGGCAGAGCACAATGTAACCAATAGTGGAAACTAAATCTTTCTGTTGAAACGGATGACAGCTGAACTGGCTACAGCTATCGGATGAGGAGGCACCAACAGGACAGTCATAGAGCCTTGTGGCTGGCAGGTCATGTACTGCGCACGTTCTTGCAGCCACTGCAGATCGTTTGCCAATTCCTGGGGGGTTAGTTTCAAATCACAGATCAACCAACTACATCCTAGTCTTCCATTTCACAGGCAAGGAAAAGAAACTTTTAGACTGTGACCTCCTCAGAGCAGGGCCGAACATCGCTCAGTTTGGCACACCCAACAGCCCTCTCATAGAAGCTCAGGGAACCGTGGGGCACTTTAAAAGACCCCGAGACTCAGAAGGATTAATGGCATGTTCACATCAGAACAGACCGTCGGTGGCCGCTAAGCGGACTCCAGGGCAAGAGACCTCAACTACAGGTTCTGCCCCGCACTGGGTCCTACCTGGGGGTGCCGAAGGCGGATTCCTGCCCCGCCCAGCGGAGGAACAAGGAGGCAGGAGGGGGCGTACAGAAGTCTCTTCCGGTAGGGCCCCGAAGGCCAGGCGCAGCCCAACTCTGCTCTGGAGGTCCGCGGAAACGTACAGAATACGCTGCTTACCTGTAACGGCCGTAGCCGGCCCCGATGCCGAAAGATAAGTCTACGCCAGATACCTCGCCACCGCCTGAGCTCCGGGGAACCGGGAAAGGAGGAAAGATGCGCGCGCAGCGGCCGGTACCGTAAACACGACCGACGGTGTCGTAAACTGCTTCTTGGCTTCCTTCCGGTTCGACGGCGGAACACACGAGTCGTAAAGCGAAGGCACACCCGGAAGTTCGTCACTGTTCTTTTCGCGGTGTTCTTATTAGCCTTCGAGGCTGATAGACACCGGAGATGTTTACAGTTACGTCATGGGGCATCCGGCGACACTCCGAGAGTTTCAAGTTTCTTGAAACGTGGCGGTCTTGCAGTTGGAGTTGGAAGCGGAGACTTGCTGATAGCCCCTCTATGTCCCACAATGCCTTGCGGACCGCTCTGGCCCCTCTGTATCCCACAATGACCCGCGGCTCCTGCCTTCTTTAAAAGATTCGTGTGGGTCGAGTTTCGCCGTTAGGGGGAGATCGAGTTTCTCAGGCAGGTTTTTGTGGCGACTCGCTGAACTTTTCAGCGGTTTCGAAAACAGACCAGGAGGTGCAAAGTGACCTGAGTAGATCAGACTACCAGTGTAGGGGGTCGCTGCCAGGGTTCAAACCACACCTCCACAGTGCTCAGACTTTCTTGTTTGACAAAGATTCCTGGAGTGCTAATTTGAAAAATGAAGATTCTGGGTCCCCTTCCATAGACTGTTATACCAGCTGGAGCCCAGGAACCTGCATTTTAGTTGGTTGTGATTCTGAAGTGGCGACTCAGGAACCACCTTCCTACGATGGCAACGGTGCTGTCCTTTTGGAAACTCAGCCTACAGAGTTTGTCCTGGAGTCTTATTGGGGTATTTCAAAATATTTGAAAGAATCTGAGCGTGCGATTTTTGTTCAAACCTCATGATTCTTTACTGCCTGGTCTCATAGGCTTCCTTATCGGTCTCCTGGTCTATCTCCTTTATTGGAAAATATACTTGCTGTTACAGCTGATATTTATTGTTGGCTCTGCCACTGGTGGCTCAGATGGTAAAGTGTCTGCATACAATGCGGGAGACCGAGGTTTGATCCCTGGATTGGGGAAACCCTCTGGAGAAGGCATTGGCAACACACTCCACTACTCTTGCCTGGAAAATCCCACGGACGGAGGAGCGTGGTAGGCTACAGAACATGGAGTCGCAAAGAGTGGGACACGACTAAGCGACTTCGCTTTCACTTACACTGTCACTTTCTAGCAGTGTAGCCTTCATATCTCTGGGCCTCAGTTTCCTTATTTGTAAATTGAAGATGATAAAAGGGGGTGTTGTGAGGGTAAAATATATGTATGTGAAAATACTCAGGAATTCCACTTACCAGTTAGACAAACTCGAGCATATTAATTGATCTCTTTGAAACCTTCAGTTCAGTTCAGTTGAGTCGCTCAGTCGTGTCCGACTCTTTGAAACCTTATTCATGTATAAAATGAAAATGTTAACAGCAGCATCTGTTTCTATAAATTCTCTTCTAATTCACTCATCATCCAGTTTTCCTATTTTTGTTCACGGTACCCAGTGGATGATGCTTATTGAAAAACTTTGTACTCATCATTGGTAGTTCCTTTTCCCACCACATTCACTCTTTCAGCAAGTCCTCTTTATTCTTTTAGAATACATTTTGAGGGAATTCCCTGGTGGCCTTGTGGTTAGGACTCTGCACTTCCATTGCAGGGGGCATGGGTTTGATCCCTGGTTAGAGAACTAAGATCCTGCAACCTCACAGCATGGCCAGAAACAAAACAAAAAATGAACCATCATGAATGCCACCATTTTCCCTCACCATCTCCAGCCTCATGCTTGGGCCCCAGCATCCACTTGTGTTCCTCTAGGGTTCATTCTTTGTGTGGTGATCAAAGCAATCTATTCACAACCTTCTAGTAGCTTCCCATTATATACTTGGAATAAAATATGAAAGTCTTCCTATGACCTGTCTGGTCCTAGCTAACTATCATCTTTATATCCTGCCATTTTATATTCACTCTGCTCTAGCTCACATGCCTTTTTTTTTTTTTTTTTTTTAATGCCACATGACTTGGCAGGATAGTTCCTTGACCAGTGATCGAACTGGGGCCCTAGCAGTGAAAGCGCTGAGTCTTAACCACTGGACCACCAGGGAGCCCCAATCATGCTTTTTTTTTTTTAATGCTACGGGGCTGTAGAGAGAATTAAATGAGTTAATTTAAGTGCTTGGAATAGTATCAGGCACGTGGCAACTGAGAGAGCGAATGAGGACAGGGCTAGGCTACTCAGAGGGGTGGCTGGTTGTGGACACAGGCTGGTGAAGATGTAGGGGAGATGTATTCCCGGCACCAGAGAACAGCAGGCGGCAAGGTCTCAAGCAGGAAGAAGCCTGGGTGTGACCCAGAAAAAAGGAAGTTTCCATTTAGAAATGTGCAGGCCACGGAACAGAGTATGGGATTTTATCCTCAGGATAAAAGTAAGCTACTGAGGGATTTTAAAATGGGGAGGGAGAGAGGTCATGACCTGATTTAATGTAAAGGAGGGTCATCCCCACTGCCTGTAGAGACTCGAGAGTGGGGTAGGCAGAAAGAGGCAGCAAAGGTGTCCATTGGGGGAGGAATTTAGATAGGATCTCCCACCCAAGCCCAGGGACCCAGTATTGAAAATAAGACAGACTCTCCAAATTCTTCTCCATCTGGGGTGGGCAGAGACATCATGGCCAAAATGGAAAAGATGATTAAACTCTGACACAAAAGTGAGATTGCAGCAGATGGCCTGTGGGCCCACAGGAAAAAAAAAAAAAAAGAAAACAAAAGACATGATCCAAGCAATCCAGCAAAAGTTACATCTCCCCTTATAGTGTAGCACATATTAGAGCTTACTATTGATATTCAGTACATTGACATTAAGTGAGTCCTTATTTATGGGCCCGGGGTAATGTGCTGAATTCATTTTCTCATTTAATTCTCACAAAACCCCTATCCACTCATTCAACAGTTCCCCAAATGTGGATCACCAGGCACTGTTCTAGGTAGGACAGCAAAACCTCTGCCTCCCAGAGCTGACACTCTAGAAGCAGAGACAGCTTAGACAAGGAAGCAAAAATATTTCAGAGCATGATGAGAATTAAGAAGAAACGAAGCAGAGGAAGAGGTGAGGAGGAATGGAGGAAGATGCAGCTGTTTCAGAAGTGGTGATCAGAGATGATCTCACTGGGGAGATAACTCTTGAGCAGACTCAAGGATGCTGGAACCAGGCCAGCTGTGGGTCAATATGGACTCATGTGTTTCTTCCATCACATGGAGCACTGGAGGGGTTGAGGGAAGGGTCTGTGTTCTCAGTTGCTAAAACAGTGTCTGACATAGAGCGGGTGACCAGTAAGCATTTGTTGACTAATCAGTGTATAAAAAGATCAAAATTAGTATGAGATCATTTATTCAGCTTGCATTGTAAGAGCCACCACTTTGCACCAGGACCCTGTGTATATGATGATCCATTGTGAGATTCTTCAAAGAGCTTCTCTTCTAGATGAGTGAGTGACTGCAAAAGTATTTTCTAAACTAAAAAGTGGAGATCCATAGTAGGCCTGCTGGCCCCTCCATATTCATACCCTGATGTCAGTCTAGAAGCAGGAGTCATCATTATTACTGTTTTCTCCTTGGCCTTTTGTGCTGTTCTGTCCCGACCTGTCCCTTTCAGATGAGACAAATGCCTTGTCTAATAGGAACCTCCAGTGTTTAAAAAAGGGAACTAGCATTTATCAAGCGCTTACTGTATGCCAGGCAATGTGCTAGTGTTTAAAACAATCATCCCTGATGCTTTCTAAGTGTTCTTTGAGACGTTCATGCAGGTGGGGAGAAACAGGCCCTGGGCAATTGGGTATTTGGCTCAGTGAGCAAGTGACTGCCCCAAGATTTGAGAACAATTTTGTGTCCTTAAGAACTCCCATCCCGGGAGGGAGATTCAAGAGGGAGTGGACATATGTATATCTCCAGTTGATTCATGTTGATGTTTGGCAGAAACCAACAAAATTCTGTAAAGCAATTTCCTTCAGTTAAAAAACTGATTAAAAGAAAACCCTTCCATCCTTTATAGGATGGTGCAGAAAGCCTTCCCCGAGGTTTGGGTTTTCTTTTTCTCCTTCCTCCCATGTCTCTTGCCTCTGGTCTCTCTGATTGATTCAGACACTTCCTGTCTGGGATATCAGCAGCAGTTCCAGGATTTCTCCATGGGAAGGGAATAGAGACAGCAATATGGTGGAAAGAGTGGGGAGCCCTGGACTTGTTTTAAAACTGTGTTTGTGGAGTAGATGCCCTGCTTTCATTGGGGTTGTATGTTTATTGGGAGAAAGGAGCATCTGTAGTATGCTCTGAGAACTTGGCAAAATGTGGGCGACCATATAATTTACCATCAAACTGGGGCCCTTTGGGGAGAGAAAGGGGATGTTATCAATACTTATGCCAGACAAAAGCCGGCAACTGGGACTGTTCCTTGCAAACTAGAAGGTAGGGTCACCGTAGGGGAAAGGGAAATAAAATTGGCCTCTGTTCTGGTTACCTGTTGCTGTGGAACACACCTATCCAAAATTGGGTGGTGCATGGCAACAATCCTTTTATACTCTCTATTAGCTTCTGTGGGTCAGGATTGAGGAAGGGCTTGGCTGGGTGGTTCTGGCCTTGGGTCTCTCAGACAGGTGGTTAGAGGTGCAGGGAGCTGGAGTGACCGGAGGCTGGCTAGACAATTCTCTTTCTTTCTCTCCATTTAGTCTCAGGGTCTCTGTGTGGTGAGTTCACATGGGGAGTTTGGGCTTCCTCAAAACATGGGGGTCTCAGGCCAGTCAGACTAGTCACAGGGGGCTGAAGACCGCCAGAGCATGCATCCTGACTAATAAGCTGGGAGCTGCATGGCCTTCTACGATCCAGCCTCAGAAGGGGTGTGTGTGTGTGGTAGTTACTCAGTCGTGTCCGACTCTTTGTAACCCCATGGACTGTAGCCCTCCAGGATCCTCTGGAGGAGGAATACTCCAGGCAAGAATACTGGAATGGGTTGCCATTTCCTTCTCCAGACGATCCTTCCTGACTCAGGGATTGAACCCAGGTCTCCTGGATTGTAGGCAGATGCTTTACCCTCTGAGCTGCTAGGGAAACCCCTAAGTTACGTAAGTAACTTCTGAAGCCTCAGAAGTTATGTAGCACCAGTTCCATCCCTTCTCTTGGTTCCCAGTGAGTCCCAAGTCTGCCCAGAGTCAAAGCACAAGGTTCTAGAAGAGCATATGGAGATGCTATTGTGGTCGTCGTAGGAGCAGAAAATCTGCTGCAGATGTCAGCTGACCTTTTCTAAGAGTCACCAGTTGGTTGTCTGCAAACATGTGGCTGATGAACTGGGGACACATCAGATTCCAGGCAGAGTGTCTGAGCAAGTCTGGCTGAGGGGAGGCCTGGAATGTGGCCATGGTTTATCATGGGAAACTGATCACAGGGAATGGAGGAGGGAATGGAGATGTAGAAGGGGGAGGGTCTAGGAGCCAGAGCTGGTGCTGTCCAGGGGGCTAAAGTGTCACCCCCATTTCCTGGGCCAGAAGGCCCACTCAGGCTGCCTCTGCTGATAGACGCTTCTTCAGAAAAACGCCATCTCTTGTTCTGACTGTCTCCCATCATGATCGTAAATCCTCACAGAGCTTTTACTGCAGGAAAGTAAGTGCTGGTCAGGCCAACAGAAGCAGGGGGTCCTGCCGGCGCTGTATTTCTTGTGCTCTCTGTTAAACGGACGGATCATCTGTTTATGCATCAGCCCTGCTTGGTGTGCACACTTACCCTGAGCTGCGATGGACTCACCAAGGTTTCCTCTGGGGACCTGCCAGTGTGGCCAGCCCCATTCCAGGCAGCAACCTTATGTGCCTTCTAGGAACCAACACAGGAATTACCATCCCATTTTACAGATGGGAAAACAGAAATGTAGTCAAGAGGAATGTCTTGCCCAAGGTCAGCCAGCTGGTA
This sequence comes from Muntiacus reevesi, assembly GCF_963930625.1. Taxonomy (NCBI): domain Eukaryota; kingdom Metazoa; phylum Chordata; class Mammalia; order Artiodactyla; family Cervidae; genus Muntiacus; species Muntiacus reevesi. The sequence goes on from NC_089249.1 coordinate 20,830,517, forward strand.
AAGGTGCAATTGGAACGCACCCAGGATTGCCTGAAACCAAACTGGCATCTCATACAGTTCCAAGGTCCAGATAAGCTCTGAAAACCACAAGCTTTCTCATGAAGTTGAGGACAGCATCTGATGGCAAACCTGATCCAAGCTGGATATGCTGTTATTTACTTTTTAAAGAGTTTTTGTTTTTGATGTGGACCATTTAAAAAGTCTTTTATTGAATCTGTTGCAATATTGTTTCTGTTTTTTATGTTTTGGTTTTTTGGCCTCCAGGCATTTGGGATCTCAGCTCCTTGACCAGGGATTAAACCCACATCCCCTGCATTGGAAGGTGAGGTTTTAACCACTGGACCACCAGTGAAGTCCCTGGACATGAGGTTATTTATAGTCGTTCTTATCCCACTTAGTGTGAATATGTATACATCTTGCTGTATAGGAATAATGAGTTTATGAAGAGTTTGTGGGGTTCTGCCCCAGAACTTGCTGGGCATATTGTGTAATATACGGTAGACTCACCGTATAAACTGTTCTGAAGTCCACAGAATTCTGTTAACAAGCACACCGAGCCCCAGGTTTTTCAGGTCAGGAACTATGAACTTGTACCACACTTTCCTGTCTCAGAGGTACAGAAGGCACTACCCCCATTTTACAGATGAGAAAGACTGAGGATGGGGGAGGTGGTACCCGAGGCAGATTCCGTGAAATTGCAGCATTTTATCATCCTGTAGGAGAGTGTGCTGGGGGGGAAGGGAAGCCTTTGAATCACCAGCCCACCTCAGCCTCCTAAGAGCCTTGTTGCCCCAGCAAAATCTTAAAAATAGAAAACCTGGAAGGATTAAAGCATCCCAAAGGATGCTTCAGGCCTACCGGAAGAAAGGGAGGTTTGCTGTAGGTTCCGTTGGTTGGCATTCAAATTTATTTATTTTTTAAAAATCTCAGCTGGCTGTACACTCACCCATCACACGATCAGTTCTCAGAATAGAGAGGTACCTGTTGACTCGCCCACCCCACTTCCTGCCAGTGCGGGCATATCTCCAAGTGCTGAGCCATCCACTTCTCTGCCATGGCCTGAGATATATCAGGATTTGCAGCCCTGGTGATGGGAGACAAAATAGACTCCCATTTCCTTTGGAACCATTTAGCTACTTGAAAGAGTGCTTGACTGTTTCAATGAGATGATCAAGAACCAGGCTTCTCCTGGCTCCTCCCTGCCCTATACATTTTCCCTTGTTGGAAACTGGGATTTGGTGTTCTGGGAAAAGAGATAAACACCAATTCTGGCTTGATCTACCTGTGCAGGGTTGGATAGCACCTCTCTGTGAAGCTCAGGTTCAGATTCTGCAGTGCTGGCATTGTTTTCTGTGCCACTTGTGGTTCCTACTGTCCTTAAAATGGAAACGATGCCTGGCAGCTTCCCAGAGAGCTTTATCAGGGCTATGTATCTGCAAGAGATATTTAAGGAAGGTGAGGGGGTCTCATGGGGCAAGATGGTATCACAGCAACACAAACAGACATTGGTGGAGACAAACTGCCTGAATTTGAATCCGAGGTTATTGCTAGCCATATGACCTTGGGCAAGTCATGCGATTATCTGAGCCTCAGCATCCTCATCTGTAGAAAGGACAGAATCATAGCAAGTAGGTCATGAGAATTAAGTCAGATAATATGGAAAGTGCTTAAACATTGCCCAACATGCAGTAAACACTTAATCTATGTTGGCTGGACTGGCATAGTCACCAGAAACCAGTAGGGATTTGACTGGGCAAGTACTTTCAACATTTCAAAAGCAATAGCTTGCCACTGGTAGGGATCCAAGTCCTGAGCTGGTCACTCAGACTTCAGAGACCTAGCCTTCCTCCCAAGTGGCCCAAAGTCTAGTGAGGAAGTAGGTGGGACTGCTTCAGGGGTTACAATGCCTATGAAATGCTTAACAAAATGGGTTTTGAACCTATATTTTAAAAGCAGATTTCACATAGAAATCCAGAATTTTGGCTTCTTGAGCAACACTGGGTTGGCTTTTCTGCCTGATGCTAAGAAGCTTGTACTGAGTAGGGGCAGCCCGCAGACCAGGGATTCTCTGCTTTGCCACACTCCCTACTATTCTCCATTGCATCATATCTGACCTACTTCCTGTTCATGTATGTTTGTTGCCTTCCCCCCATGGGAATTTGCAGATAAATTACAGTGCAAGGCTGTGAATGTTGTGGGAGTAGGATGAGTGATAATAACTCAGCCTTGGGCAGTCAGGAAGAGTTTCCCAGGGGAGGCAAAGTCACAGCTGCTTTTCTCTAGAACCTGCAGAAGCTGCCGAACACCCTCATCTTTATGGTTCAAGGACAGGCATGGAGGACACAGGTAGAGCCGGCAGGGATCGCTGACATAAAGCCACTAAAACTAAGTGGCCTGTTTGAGGTCATTCAGCCAGCAGATGGCACAACTAGGGCTAGAACCAGGACTGCCAACCAAAAATAGTTGTGGGCTTCGGCAGTCAGGTGAATTTGTACTCTGGTGTCTTGAACTGGAGGCCCGTCTCTGCCACTTACTTTCAATATGACCTTGACTAAGTTGTTTCATCTCCTTAAACCTCGGTTTCTTCATCTGTAAAAAGGGCTAAGGATTCTGACCTCAAAGGAGCATCTTGAGGGCCAAATAATGAGAAACTGAATAGGGAGACAGTCGTAAAGTCAAGAGGACTCTTGACATGTGAGGGTCATCATGATTACTGCACATTAGCCACCATCCCCCTACAGGTCTGCCACCATCTGTTCGGCAGAGACCTTGAAGGGTACCCATCCCCCATCTGCCTTGTCCAGTTCCTTGTGGCAGCATGCATGACCTTCTTCCAGCTGTGGAACTAGGATGGGGATGTTTTGGATTCTCGGACCTTGACTGTAAGCAGGACTCTGGGTGCAGAGCCCCAGGGCTCCCCTCTTCCAGGAGCTGCCAAAGTCTAAGGAGGTACTGAGCTAGAGACGGGAATGAAGCAGAATTCCCTGGGAAAAAGAGGAGAAATGTCAATAATTCCTTAATTTTCTTCAAAACTGCCAGCTGGGGCAACCTTGAAATTGTTGGTCAGTGGCTGAAACTATTAAGACAGAATAACATTGATGACCTCGATTTGGGGGTCACCTTGTCCTGAGTTCAAATCTTGTCTTTTCTCCTTACTAGTTGAGTGTGTCTTTTGACAAAATTGCAAGATTTCCTAAACCTCAGTGTTCTCACCTGCAAAATGGGGTTCTTATGTATTTTCACTGAAGTATGGTTGGTTTATAATGTGTTAATTACTGCCGTACAGCAAAGTGATTCAGTTACATACACACAAACAGATACACATACATTCTTTTAAAAATATTCTTTTCCACGATGGTTTATCATAAGACATTGAATATAGGTCTCTATACAAGAAAGACATGTAGTGCTTTATTGTTTATCCATTCCATATGTAAAAGCTTGCATCTGCTAATCCCAAGCTCCAACCTCATCCCTCCTCCAGCCCCCTCCTCCCCTGGCGACCACTAGTTTGTTCTCTATGTTGGTGAATCTGCTTCTGCTTCATAGATAGGTTCATTTGTATCATATCGATGTCTCAGATTCCACATGTAAGTGATATCATACGGCATTTGTCTTTCTTCTTCTGAGTTACTTCACTTAGTATGATAATCTCTAGTTGCATCCCCAAATGAGATTCTTAGAAGTAGCTATTGTATAGAGTTATGTGGAAATTAAATGAGATTGTATGGTAAAGGGTCAAGCACAGTGAGAAGTTGAATGAATGCCAGTTATTAGTATCATTAGAAATAGTCATAACCATCTATCTTATTTGTACAGGATTTGACCATTTATGAACTAGTTGTGCTTTTCTTTCTTACCCCATCTGACCTTCACAAGACCTCTTTGAGCTGGCCTGTGCAAGGATTATGACCTCACTGTACAGATGAGAAAACTGGAACTCAGAGACAGCAGCAGTCTGCTGAAGGTCACATAGCTTGTGAGTGGCAGAGCCAAGTTCAAGTCTTCTCAGATGAAGGATGGTTAGTGTTCACAGGGCCAGGCCAGCCCACCTGCAAATGTGACTAGGCTTTTCCCAACGACCTCTTCATAGAGAAATAGTCCAGTATTGCTTCAGACTCTCGTTGCCCCTGTTTATTGTATTCTGAGCCTATACCACTTCCGGGAATGAAGAAATTTCTCTTTGTTCTGTGGTGTTAGACTGACTTTTCCTTGTATTTGTCCTAACAACCTCCAGCAGTCCCCTCCCAGCCTGTTCCCTGCGGACCACCAGGAGGTCCGTGTGTTCTGAGTTCTGGCCACAGGATGGCGCTCCTCCCCAAGGCATGAAAAGTCCTGCCCAGCACTTGGATTGCATTTCAATGCATCAGATATTAATTAAACACCTACTAAGAGCAAGTCAATGTGGCTGCTGAGGAGAGAGCTTCAGTTTGGTACTGGAGATGTGGGTTCGATCCCTGGGCTGGAAAGATCCCCTAAAGGAAGAAATAGCAACCTACTCCAGTATTCTTCTCTGGGAAATGCCAAGAACAGAGGAACCTGGCAGGCCATAGTCCACAGAGTTGCAAAGACTCAGGCACAGATGAATGACTGAGCATGAATACAGATTTTCGCAGTTCACTGAGCAGTTGACATACACTGCATTTGCCAAATAATCCTGTTGGATGAGGTGGGTCTCTTCACCCCTCAGTTTGGGGAGGAAACTGAGGCACAGAGAGGTGCCAGGCTGGCATAAAGGCCCCGAGGGGCACGCGGCAGGCACTCGGTGAGTCACAGGTGGCAGATTGAACAGGTGGGCCAGGCATCGGTCTCTTGCATGCCGTCATTTGTCTGGGAGGGCGGGGACTATCTTATCTGCCTTTCTTTCCCCCCCCAGGACTTTGCCTGGTCGAGGGCTTCAGCACACCTCTGGGGCAGGGAGAGGAGAGGCAGGGGTCCCTGCAGGCCACGCAGCCTCCCTGAAGCTGCAGTGCCGAGCAGCCGGCCAACTGCAGCTCCCAGGCCAGGCCTGGAAGGCTCTCTGGATGCTCTCAGGCTGAGAGATGCAGCCTCCCGGTTGGAGCTGGTAGAAGAGACTGCAAAGAGAGGTCACTGCCTGCACCACGAGCCATGGGCAGGATGTGAGTGACTCACCATAATTGGGTCCCTGAAGGCGCCAGGTGGCTGAGGGGACAGGAATGGCTCATTCATTCATTCCTTCATTCAACAGACATTTCCTAAGACCCTGCTAAACATTAGGGATACGAAAATCTATCCATACATTTGAAAAGAAAAACACGGCCCCTGTCATCTTGGAACTTTACGGGCAGCAGGGTAGACAGAGGGTGGAAAATGAATAACACAGATTGATAGGTGCTGCTCAGAGGTCCAAGCGCCGTGGCTGGGGGAGGGGGGGCAGTGACGGAGTCCACCAGGGGCAGGGGGACAAGCTACATAGAGCGGGGATTTTCTGCAAGATCTGGAAGGATGACATGAGTCTGTAGATTATCAGGCAAAGGGCGTCCCGAGGTGGAGGGAAGGAAAGAATCAGGGGTGACGGTGAGTGCATGGGAGCAACAACTGTTAAAGGCCTTTGAGCATTTTTTTTAACTTATCATTTTTATTATTATCTTTGATCTATTTTTTAAAATTGGAGTATAGTTGCTTTACAATGTTGCGCTGGCTTCTGCTGTATAATGTGAATCAGCTATTTGTATAATAGATCCCCTCCCTCTTGAACCTCCCTCCACCCTCCTCATCTCACCCCTCGAGGTCATCACAGGGCACTGAGCTGAGCTCTCTGTGTTGCTCAGCAGGCTGCCGCTAGGCATCTATTTTACATCGACCACTGCATTTGAGGATGGGTAAGAGGTGCGCCCAGAGAGGGGCCACGAAACCCATCCTGAGGACAGTGAACTGTGTCTCATCGATGTCAGGGATCATTTCAAGGCTTTTAATCATCATGCCAAGAGCTGTGCCGAACTCTGGGATCCAAAACGCAACATTGTGGTTCTCACCTTCGAGGAGCTCAGAGCTTTAGGGAATTCCCTGAAGATCCCACCGGGGGCCTCTGTTTGATTCCTGGTTGGTAAACTAGGATCCTGAGGGCCCTGTGGCACAGTCAAAAAAATGAAGAAGTTCAGAGTTTCATGGAGAAGGTGGACAAAAAGAAGACCGTCACTCATGTTTCCTAAGCCCTGCCTGTTTGCTGTGCGCGGTGCTAGGTGCTTCCTGAGCATTTATCACCTACCTTGCAAGACAGATATTATCATCTCTCCCGTTTAAGAGATGAGTAAACTGAGGCTTGGAGTGCTTAAGTACGGTTGTCCAAGGTCAGGGGACTCGTCATGGTGGAGTCATGGCTTGTCTTTTTGACCTTTGAATGGTTACCTTTACTAAAGTTAATTCATTCATGTTATATGGTTTATGCATTGGGTTCAAAACTCAAAAGATGCCCTGTGAAGTTGGTCTTACTTACATCCCTGCTTCCGGTTCTCCCTCCCCAGAGATGACCACTCTTTCTAGTTTCTGATGTTTCCTTCTAGAGACGTTCTATCCAGACTCAAGCATGAAAGGTAAGAAAAGACAAGTGCAGGTGAATCACCAGTGTGGGCTTGGGAATAGCCTGCAGGGGATTGAATCATGACTTCTTCGTCTGAGCTTGAAGAGCGTTCCCAATAATTATAGTTTGAGCAGGGGGCAGGAGGGCGGGCAGGGATGGCAGTGTGTGTGTGTGTGTGTGTGTGTGTGTGTGTGTGTGTGTGTGTGTGTGTGTGTGTGTGTGTGTGATGGTGCAGGGCTGGAATTGAGGGGAGGGTGTGGTGATGGGATGGAGATGAGGGAGGGAGGACCCTCTGGGGCTGGAGAGACTGAATAGGGGCCAAGGAGGGGAAGAGAGACTGTGGAGGGGTGGTCACAAGAGCTGGATGTGCACTGAGAAAGACAGAGGTGGCCCTGGGGCCAGGACGGTCCCCATGTGAGGCCTCAGGCTGACTCCTGGAACAGTTCCAGCCCATCGAGTCACACACCAGAGCTGAGATGCTGGCAGTGGGCTGCCCGGGAGGCCCTGGGCTCTGGAGCCTGGGATGCCTGGCCTGAGTGGCCCACAGGGGACTCTGGGCAAATCCTTTCTCTCCCCAGCAGTCAGTGCCAGTCAGCACTTCACAGAAGTTTGTTGCCCCTGCTGTTCTCCACCATGGAAGGAAAGGCAGGGTCAGGGATGGGGAATGGAAAGGTTTGGGAGAAGCTCAGCCTGGGATGGGGCTTCCTTCATAGCTTAGTTGGTAAAGAATCCACTTGAAATGCAGGAGACCCCGGCTCGATTCCTGGGTCAGGAAGATCTGATGGAGAAGGGATAGGCTACCCACTCTAGTATTCTTAGGCTTCCCTTGTGGCTCAGTGGTAAATAATCTGCCTACAATGTGGGAGACCTGGGTTCGATCCCTGGGTTGGGAAGATCCCCTGGAGAAGGGAAAGGCTACCTACTCCAGTATTCTGGCCTGGAGAATTCCATGGACTGTATAGTCCATGGGGTCCGAAAGAGTTGGACACGACTGAGTGACCTTCACTTTCACTTTCAGGCTGGGATGGGCTGGAGGCTCAGGACCCTTTCCTGGAGGTTTCCAGACTGCATCTGAATGAGTGTCCCCAGTGCCCAGACCAGGGGTCAGGGTAGGGTAGGAAGCCAGCATATAGAGAGAATGTTACATGTTATACTAATGCGCATGTAATATGTTAATAACATGTAGCACATGTGGACACTAATTCTGTTTGATTGTCACCTCTCCTGTTTGGGAGCCCCATCTAGTTGGGCATGGAGGTTTGTGAACCAGCGTTTGGAGTCTCTGGTAACTCCCTGGCTTTCTGTTAGAACAAGATGTTCCAGACTCATCTTGTGCTGTCCCTTCCCCACTCCTGGCATCAGCCTTTTCTCCAAGGAGTCTGGTTCCCTCTATGAGAAGGGCTGTTTGGAGGTTTTGGTCCTGGGTGGGGGCAGGGGGAGATAAGAGGGGAGCAGCGATCTCGGGGAGAGCCCCTGATCTAGGCAGAGCCCGTTAGTGCTTATGACCTTGGGAGAATCCCTCTCCTTCCCTCGTGTGGAAAGAGTGGTTTAGAGGGCCAGTTCAACCCTTTCCAGACTCGGCTGAGGCCGAGAACAAGATGTGGGAAATGTTCACACTGTGTGCCCCTGGGCTGCTGCAAGAACATGGCGGAAGCCCACGGACCTGGACTCAGGCCCCAGCTCTGCTGCCAGGTGTCTGGGTGACTCTGGACACATTACTTAACCTCTCTGAGCCTCAGGGTCCTCGTCTGTGACATGGGGATAAGGGCACCTACCTGGCATGACATCCCCAGGGATTATGAGAGACGACACATGTAGATTCTGCCATCTCTCACCTAGAGCAGGTGCTCGGTGCGTGTAGGTTCCCTTATCTCCCTCTTTAATCATGTGACTTCAGCACTCCAGGAAGTGGATGATTTGGGAGAGGGGAAGAGAGGAAACTAGGGAGGAAGAAGAGGTGGGAAACAGCAGTTCAGGGACAAATAGAGAGGAGGGAAGGTTAACTCAAAATGGGGAAGATGATTCGTTGTCAAATCTGACCCATGCAGAAGGTTCTTGTTGCTTGGGGGAGATGGGGAACCTCCTGTAGCTGGAGGTAAGCAAATAGAAGCTGAGAGGCCGTGGGTCACAGAGAGATTCCTGTGGGGGCTCCTGCCTCAGCCAGGAGGCTGGTTCATCCACTCAGCAAACTTTTTGGAGAGGGCTGAGCTTGTCTGGCCTTAAGATGGGATGGGGGATCCCCAGGTGAACGGGACAGCACTCCTGGCCCAGTCCTGGGAATGAGCCAGTCTCGAAGGTCCCTTCGACTCTGTGGTTCAGTCCTTTAGAGCGTCCAGGCCTTGGAGGGAGCCGGCTGTGGATTTCCAGCGTGTGCCTTTTGGTATTGATTCACTGGAGCTAGGCTGGCGGGGGGCGGCGGGGGGAGGACGCTGCAGTGTTGGTGCGGAGGACACGCTGTAATCTGTCAGTGTCACCCTGGCCGCAGCTGGCCGGGGAGCCATCCTGCTGTTAACTCCTCGCTGTCCTGCCACCACTGAGCACACAGCTCGCACAGCGACCTCCCGGGTGCCTCCATCTCGTCCTGTAGGAGGGCGATGTGGGTGTTTGCTCTTCTGTTTCTCCCTGGCATGATCCCTCTGCCCCAGTCACAAGGATTCATTCAGTGTTTCCCAGACATTCCTGGGACATTCCTACCTCTGTGCCTTCAGTTACCAGCTGTCCCTACCAGCTATGGTCACTGAATTTTCTTTCATCCATCCATCCATTCATCTATCATCTATCATTTTAGTATCTAAAAATCTGACAATTTTTCCATTTCCTGAAATAGCTCTCCATCCGTCAACCCATTCAATCATCCGTCTATCTACCTATCCATTAATCTATCTATCTATCCATCCTTCCATCTACCACCCACCCTCCATCCATGCACCTTTGCAATTCAGTTCAGTCCAGTTCAACTTGACTCAGTTCAATTCATTCCACCTTTATTCCATTCATAAGATTCCTAGGTTTCACCATGTGCCAAGCAAGTGAAATGTGAGTCATGTCTCTGTCGTCAAGGAGCCCAGGGAAGAGTCCTCCTCACCCTTCATGGCCAGCTTTGAGTCTCACTTCCGTTAACCCTTTGCCAGTCCCCTGAGCAGAAACAGTTGATGCTAAGGGGCTGTTCTGCGGTAGAAAGTTTAGTCTGGTTTTCACAAGCTCCACAGGCCCGCACTAAGGCAAGGAGAGAGGCAGAGTGTGGGCAGGAAGTGAGAGGGAGGTGAGCCAGTGGGGCAGGGATTATCATGGCGGGAGGAGATTCCATTCAGCCCTGAGCACGCGGGTAGTGAGTGAGTGTGTGCTGGGGGATGGAGGTAAAGAGAAGAGGGCAAGGTGATCACAGCTGGAAAAGTAAATAGTGAACATGGGAGCTCTGGAGCCAACAGACTGCTGGGATTATGGTCTGGGCTCTACCTATTCCCACTGTGTGACCTTGGGCACACACCTTAATCTCTCTGAGCTTCATCGTCCTCGTTTGTAAAATGGAGATAAAGAAAGGATCCGTCTCATCATGGAGCTCTTATCATTAGCACGGAAAATGCTGCAGTGAATGGCTGACACCAAGGGAAAGCTCCACAGATTCTGGCTTTGATTATTATCACTCTTTGCTGAGTACCAGCTACGTCTGGACCCTGTGCTGGGAGCTTTCACATTCAGTATCTCCTCAGAGCATTTCAGTCACTATTATTATGTAGAGATTATTGAACCCATTTTGCAGATGAGGAAATGAAGGCTTATTATTATTAATTTTTAAAAAATTTGACTGTGTCATAATGGTGTGTGGGATCTTTCTTGCAGCACATGGACTCTCTAGTTGTGACATGTGGACTATGTGAATGTGAGATCTAAGTTCCCCAACCAAGGATCAAACCCAAGTCCTTACATTGCAAGGAGGTTTCTTTTTGTTTGTTTGTTTTTGAGTTTTTCACTTTGTATTGGGCTGAGCACTGAAGAACTGATGCCTTCGAATTTCAGTGCTGGAGAAGACTCTTGAGAGTCCCTTGGACTGCAAGATCAAACCAGTCAATCCTAAAGGACATCAACGCTGAATATTCATTGGAAGGACTGATGCTGAAGCTGAAGCTCCAATACTTTGGCCACCTGATGCAAAGAACCAGCTCGTTGGAAGAGACCCTGATGCTGGGAAAGATTGAGGCCAGGAGGAGAAGGGAGTGACAGGATGAGATGGTTGGATGACATCACCGATTCAATGGACATGAGTTTGAGCAAACTCTGGGAGATGGTGAAGGACAGGGAGGCCTCGTGTGCTGCAGACCATGGGGTCGCAAAGAGTTGAACACAACTCAGCCGCTGAACAACAGTAACAACATAGCGGATTAATAATGTTGTGATGGTTTCAGGTGAACAGTGAAGGGACTCAACCATACATATACATGTATCCATTCTCCCCCAAACTCCCCTCCCATCCAGGCTCTGCAAGGTGAGTTCTTAATCACTGGACCACTAGCAAAGTCCTGGGAGGCTGTCTCTTGTTCACATCACACAGTTGGTGAAGGATGGAGCTCGGCTTCAAGTACAGGCATTTCTAAAGGAGATCAAATCAGTCCATCCTAAAGGAAATCAGTCCTGAATATTCATTGGAAGGACTGATGCTGAAGCTGAAGCTCCAATACTGTGGCAACCTGATGTGAAGAACTGACTCATTGTAAAAGACCCTGATGCTGGGAAAGATTGAAGGCAGAAGGAAAAGGGGGCGACAGAGGATTAGATGGTTTGATGGCATCACCAACTCGATAGACATGGGTCTGAGCAAGCTCCGGGAGTTGATACTGGACAGGGAGGCCTGGCATGCTGCAGTCCATGGGGTCACAAAGAGTCAGACATGACTGAGCGACTAAACTGAACTCTTTTCACCATGCTCTCCTTCCTGCCCTTTCTGCTGCCTTCCGAGGGGTATGCGCTCTGAGATGCAAGGATTGGAAGATTTTCATCTCAGTTTCTGTCTGGAGCATCTTTTGACCTCCTGTACTTTTAGCCTTGAGTTGTTACTTATTGTTTCATGTGTGTTTTCTCTCTTTTCAAGACAGTATGAGAACAAGTTTTCTTCTCTATAGCAACCAAAGTATTGACTTTGACTATGAAACTACAAAATTTATGATGTTTCCCTTTTCACCTTGCTTGCCAGGAAGCTTGAACTTTTGTCATATTGCTTCTTCTCCTTTATATGGTTTGGATTTCTACCTTTAACATTCTTTTTTCTTTTTGTTGTTTTGGCTGCACTGTATGGTATCCGAGATCTTAGTTCCCCAGCCAGGGATTGAACCCGTGCTTCCTGCAGTGGAAGTGCAAAGTCTTAACCACTGGACAGCCAGGGAAGTTCCTAATGTCCTTTTTTTTTTCAAACATATCTTTTGCTGTAAGCTCTTCCACTCTTGGGAGGAGCTTTATAAATAGATGTTAATTGAATGGAAAAGGGCAAGTTGCAAATCACAAGTAAATAATTCAGATGAAACTGTGAACTTCAGGAAAGGGGCTTGTTTTACTTATATCTGTCCCTCCCACCGTGTCTAGCTCTGGCTCTGGCTCAGTGAACCTTGGCATGGAAAGCTCAGTGCAAAGACTGCCCCTGGAATAAAATTTAAAACTCTGCTCCATGAGGACTGACCCCTGCCCACCTCTTCCACCTCCTCCTTGTCCCTTGCCCACCTGGATAACAATTGGGTCATCTTTTAGATCTGCTTACAGGCGAAGTTCTTTCCTGTCTCAAGACACGAGGCTTTGCACATGCTGTTTTCCTCGGCCCAGAACTTCCCACTCTCTCCCATTCTCTGTTTTCCTGGCCCTCCGTCTTTACCCTTGAAATTTCAGCTGCAAGTCAGTGTCTCAGAGAGATTTGTGATTATTATTTGCTTCTTAACTTGCTAATTTTTCCTCTTCCCCACTGCAGGAGGCTGGAACTGTCTTTTTCGATCACTTCTACCCCCAGCATAGCGCATCAAACAGCATGTAAGAGGGGGCCTGAATGATTGAGTGAATGAAAAACATCAGAGTGCCCTGCAGTGTTCCTGAGAGCTGGGCTGGCCAGAGCCAGGAAGGAGGTAGTTATGGCTCAGCCTCAGCGCCCACGGGATGTCCTAACTCAGAACTGTGAAGCCTCTCTAGGCGTCATCTTTGCACCCCAGACCCCCAGGCCCTTGCCAGGGAGAATTGCCCCCTCCCTTTTTCTTGCTCTTCTGTGCCCTGTGCAGCCCTCTGTGAAGTCTGCTGTGACTCTGCGTGCGTTGCGTGCATTTGTATGTGTAGGTAATGGAGGTGGGGCAGAGCAGTGGGTGCCAATGAGGACTCTGGACTCAGAGACCCCTGTGTTTGAACCCTGGCTCTGCCACATCCTAAGTACACCCTGGAGTCATGGCTGTGTTTCTTGAGTTCACTTAAATAGGAAGTGCTCTATAGCTGTTGTCATGCACCAGACATTGTTCTAATGCCTCCCTTCCTCTCTTTTTTATTTTTTACAAAACAAAACGTTTTTATTTGGTCCACCAGAGCCTGAGTCTGGAGACACCCGTGGAGCATCACTCTACAGGGTTGGTATTGACAATTGATGAAATCGGCTCTGTGTCAGAAGAACTGCTGTGTGTACAGGTTTAAAAATACAGCTCAGAGTAAAAGGAGGAACATAGAAGGGGGCCCAAGGATTCCTCCTGGACTCTGCTCCTCCCAGCAGAGGTCAGGTGGTACTGAGGACAAACCACTTCACCAAACATAGGGCTGGGCCCGGGCCCACCTGGCCTGCTGCCCCAACCCCGGCCCCGGGGCATGGCTTCCATCCTGACTGGCACTCCAGGAATTGCATAGTGCCCCTTCTCACCCCTGCTCGAGCCCTTGGTGGCCAGGCACCTGCCTCCAGGGACCCCTGCTTGCCTCCAGAAGGCTTGGGGCGAGGTGGGATCTCAGGCAAACTGGGAAAAAGGCTTTTGACTTCATGCCCCACAAAAGGGGGTGGTTCCTGCTCAGCCCAGGGTCCTGGCCTGACCCCACAGAGGGGTGGCCCCTGCTTTCATCCTGGGTTCTTGGCCTCTGACCGCCCCCCCGCCAAAATTGAGGGGGCACAGTTCTGGCCTCTGAACTACCCAGATTTGGTTTTGTGAACGGAGCACCTGGCTGCAGGAGGCCCCAGGCCCAGGGGGAAAGCAGCTACAGTGTGGCCACTGGAAGTTAAGCCAGAACTCAAGGTGGGCTGGTCGGAGGAGCTGGCCCACGGCCCCTCTAATACTCTTACTTCATTAACTCCACGTAACAACCTTATGCATTGGATTCCATTATTATTGTTTCCCTTTTGCGGATGAGGAAACAGGCCTAGAGACCTTGCCCGAAGCTGTGCTGCCAATAAGTGGCCTGAGCCTGGATGGGACCCTGACAGTGTGACTCCAGAGTTCATCCTCTTAACCTCTAGAACTTTCTGCCTCTCTGAACCTCAGTTTCCACTTCTGTAAAGGAGGTGATAGGACCTGCTTGTTTGTTCTTGTTCAGTCACTCAGTCGTGTCCAGCTCTTTGCAGCCCTATGGACTGCAGCACGCCAGGCCTCCCTGTCCTTCACCATCTCTCGGAGCTTGCTCATACTCATGTCCATTGAGTCAGTGGTGCCATCCAACCATCTCATCCTCTGTCATCCCCTTCTCCTCCTGCCCTCAATCTTTCCCAGTGTCAGAGTCTTTTCTAACGTGTTGGCTCCTCACTTCAGGTAGCCAAAGTATTGTTAAGTTGTGATAAAATGTGACTTGCTAGTTCCTGGCACGGCGTTGTTGTTGTTTAGTCGCTAAGTCGTGTCTAACTTTCTTGTGATCCCATGGACTGTGGCCCACCAGGCTTCTCTGTCCATGGGATTTCCCAGGCAGGAGTACTGGAGTGGATTGCCATTTCCTTCTCCAAGGGATTCTCCCGGTCCAGGGATTGAACCCGCGTCTCCTGTACTACAGGTGGGTTCTTTACCACTGAGCCATCAGGAAAACCCACCTGGTACCTGGTAGGCTCCCCCAAGTTCCAGTTTGCTGTGGCAAGATAATCAGGAGGCTGGCCAAGGAGGGCATCAGAGGCTTTCCTGTGATGGCACCAGAGAGGCATTGAAGGTTTTGAGTGAGAGACGGACATAAAGAAACAGTGGTTTAACCTGTGAGATCCTGAACTGTGTAAGGGTCAGGATAGGCCATCCCAGACTTCTGACTTGAATGGAATGGGAAGAGCCATTCTCCTTTTCCCCCTTATGCCAGACATTCTTGTTCTTGTTGGACTCATTGAAGAAAGCTGCCTCAGAGAGCCCATCTGAGGGTCTCTTTCCTTCTCTGGTTTGAGCAGTCGAGATGGAGAGAGGTGCCTGGGGCGATCTTCCCATTTGCTTCTCATTTCCTTTGGGGTCATTTTCATAGCTGTGTGGGTGAGGTGAGCCAGCCTGGTAACTCAGCGGGGGATGAAGGAGGGAGAGAAAGCGAGGGAGAGGTGGGGAAGGAGAGCCAGAGCAAGAGAGAAGGTGAGAGGGAGGCCAAGAGAGAGAGAGACTGAGAGAGAGAGCGAGAAAGACAGAAGAGGAAAGCTGGGT
Organism: Muntiacus reevesi; assembly: GCF_963930625.1. Classification (NCBI taxonomy): domain Eukaryota; kingdom Metazoa; phylum Chordata; class Mammalia; order Artiodactyla; family Cervidae; genus Muntiacus; species Muntiacus reevesi. Next base: position 20,845,655 of record NC_089249.1, read on the forward strand.
TTATTGCATCAGGGATGGTTCCTCCTGATGACAGAAACGGGCCGTCTCACCTAGTAGGGTGTTCTCTGGTTCCAACTGATGCTCTGAGCCCACACACCTCCGTGAGTCCATACAGGGCGGGCTTCCTGACATCATATACCTACCTCCATGCTTCCCTGCGCCCACAGATGCACAGGTGGGGCTACGAGTGTGTGAAGGTCAGGTCCGCAGAGAAGCACGTGCGGCGGGCAGCACATCTCACTGGGGCACCAGCTGCTTTATGTGCCCGCCCCGTGTTAGCTGACCCTCCTTGCCACGCCTTGCTGCAAGCCTGTCTTCTCCTGTCCATGGTCCTGTCTCTACTGAGCGCTTCCCACAGGGACTTCTGTGTCTCGGTCATGTCTGTACACTTGAGACCAAGGCCAAGACCTGCCGGAGCAGGTGTGGTCAAGAAAAGGCAACAGACTACATGGATATGTTTGTGTGAGTGGATCTAATTCCGTAAGTGTGAGTGTTTGTGTGTGCGCTCGTGTGTGCTCATGCAGGCCTGCACATAAGAATGTGTGCATGCACACATGCTCACAGGCACATGCACTGCCGGGGCTGTGAATGTGCCTCAGAGGCGTGCTCGAGTGAACTTATAAACACACATCATGGCTGCAGCTGTATGCAGTGGTAAGCTGATGTTGGACAATCAGCTCTCTATTTTAAAAAGTTGCCTGGTTTGTACTGATAGCGTCTGCCCATTTCTGTGCTGTAAATATTCCCAGCACAGCCAATCTCAGCGTGCCAATGTGGTGTCAGTGAACAGAGAGCAGAGAGGAGATGCACATGGTGGGTTTGCCTCGGCCTGTAGGAGGTAGGCCTGGCATACACTGGGTATTTCCATCTGTGACAGTGTGAGGAGGAGGGAAAGGAAGGGCCCAGTTCCTCCGGCCTGGACTGGGAGGAGTCCCTGCAAGCTGGCCCACAGACAACTTCTTTCCAGAGCCTGTGTGCAAGGGAGTGGGGCAGTCTTTGGCTACCAGGCAGCTTTCTCAGCATTGGCTTGGAAGCCGATCCAAACTGCTGCTCTTTGTGAGGCAGGTCTAGACACTCATGGAGACAGCAGCTTTCTCTCACTCCTGCAGACACTCTCAGGGCTTTTGGAGTTTGGTGAGCTCAGCACTTCTACAGGGAAGGTTCTCTAAGCTTGGAGTATGAGTGGAGAAGGGAGAAGAAAAGCTTCAAGCATCCATCAGAAGGGGTGGCTGGGATGACTTCCCTAGTGGTCCAGTGGTTAAGACTCTGTGTTCCCAATGTGGGGGACACAGGTTTGATCCCTGCTTGGGTAACTGAGATCCTGTGTGCTGCAGGATGTGACCTAAAAAACAAATAAATACCCTTGTTTTTAAAAACAAAAACAAAAACAAAAAGCAGGAACTGTTGGCTGGGGATGTCAGAAGTCAGATTCTAGGGCAGGCAGCCTGCTTGAAGCCAATTCACTCTGCAGGTCTGGTTTGGAAATTGCTTGCTTTCTCTGGACTCTAAAATGCCTTTCCTCCCCCCAGGGAATAGATCTTCTAAGTTCCTGCCCCCCATGTCCTGCCCGGATTCAGAGCCCTTTTATTGGACCATGAGATCTTATTCAAAAGTCAGACAGAGACTGAGCTGCCCTTAGACCTGGCATGAGGGGTGCAGGGTGTTAGGGGACCTTGCTCTGGCCCTCCTATCCCCTGCCCCTCCCATGGTGGGGAAGAGTCCACAGACCAAGGTCATGTGCTCACCCTGAGCCCACATCTCTCTTGTAGCCTTCTCTCTCTGGTGCCTGCTTTTCAGAATTTCTATCCAAAGGCTCCCGAGTCAGCTCCCAGGGTTGGCCACCATCTGTCTTGAGGTAAAACTGGCCTGAGCAGTGGCCAAGGAGTTGATGTTTCAGGCCACTGTAGCTGGAACTTGGATGGGCAGGCTGGGGTGGGCACCCCCTTTGTGGGAGAGGCCCCAGGCATGCTAAGTGAGCTGGAGATTGGAAGGGAAGGAAGCGGGGTAGGCAGTGGGCTCAGAGCCAGAGTGGGCTTGCCTTGTACCACTTTGGGGAGCAGAATTCAGAGGAGGTTTAGAACTGTAAATTTAAACTTTGTATTTTAGGTCATCATGAAGATTGACTTGTCAAGATAGAAGGATAGAATGTATTTTAAAGTTAGTATGATTTGTAGCTGTTAAACATTTGGACTGACAGTATGGAGGCCATTTGTATTCCTGCCCTGAGACCAGTGACTGTCAGGGGTGAGCTTGGAGGAGGAGATGCTTGAGATGGGTGGGAAGCTTGGCATCCAGGTCCAAGGGGAGTCATGAATGTTGACCAATTCTTAAGGGGAGTTTTCCGGGGCCCCAGGCTATGGGGCTAGCTTTCTCTTAAGTCTGTGTAACTCAGAGGACCTCTGCATGCCATCTCTTTTCTTTTGAGCCCTAAGAAGAGCTGTATAATGACTAAGCTTCCTCACTTGCATCTCAGACAGTGTCTTGCCTCTCAGAGAGCCTACCTGCCGAAGCTCATTAAGAAGTCCTGGTCTGTGTTCAAACTGGGGATTTGATGCCTGGAACTCTCCCTGGTCACCATCACTGTTCGTTGTTATAATGGTCTCTTTTTCTTTTATTTTTTGGTCATGCTGCATGTCATGCAGGATCTTAGTTCTCCAACCAGAGATTGAATCCAAGTCTCCTGCACTGGAAGTGCAGAGTCTTAGCCACTGGACTGCCAGGGAAGATCCTGTTACAACTGTCTCTAGGGTGACCTGGTGACCCTTCAGAGATCACCCTTCTGGCTCTCCACATGAAAATATTAAAATGACCAGGCTAGTGAATCCCAGCCATTATAATGAAAGAGACCATCATGGTTTGTTTTTTTTCTGGTCTGCCACTGTAGATGTTAGTAGGACAGAATGAAGCTTTTTTCTCTTTTTGGAGCAATGTATCATAATGTTTCATTTTAAACAAGCTTTGGTCAGCTTTTCTTTTTCCTGTTTTTCATGGCATTTATTATTTTTCTGAGTCGAGGATAATAATTCAGTAAGGGTGGTGGTAGGAAGGTGGGCACAGGAAACCCTTGTAAGGAGGGGGAGGGGAAGAAGCATTTCACAATTTGTCAACAGAAGAGGGCTTTTTTGGTCTGTGTTTAAAATCTTGGTTTGATTTCGAAATACCTTCTTTCCATTCTATTCCACATGACAGTCTTTTTAAAGTCCAAGTGAACTAAATGAAATGTATTTAATGCTTTTGGAGAAGTGCTTACATCCTTCCTTCAAATAATTGACCCTGGAAGTTTAACTAGAATAGAGCAGATGTCGGTGGACTAGTTTTTGAGCTGCCTTCAAATGGGGACTTTCTCTAATGTCAAGGGTCAAATTTTCCCGTTAGGTTAGCCTTGATAGGCCGAACATTTTGTTGCTGTTGTTGTTTAGTTATTGAGTTGTGACCAACTCTTTGTGACCCCATGGACTGTAACCCGCCAGACTCCTCTGTCCATTCTTGCCTATTCCAGGCAAGAATACTGGAGTAGGTTGCCATTTCCTTCTCCAGGTGATCTTCCTGACAGAGATCGAAGCCACATCTCCTGCTCTGGCAGGTAGATTTTTACTGCTAAGCCACCCGGGAAGCCCCAGGCTGAATGTTTGTGTCCCCTGAAAAATGCATGTATTGAAACCCTGACCCATGACATCATGGTATTGGGGGCAGGGCTTGAGGAAGATAATGAGGCTTAGATGAGGTCATGAGGGTGGGGCCCACATGATGTGATTAGTGTCCTTATAATAAAAGAAGACCAGAGGCTGTCTGAGCTGTGTGAGGACAGTGAGAAGGTGGCCGTCTGCAAGCAGGAAGACTGTTTTCATTAGGAATCGAATCTGCCGACACCTTGATTTTAGACTTTCTGGACTCCAGAACTGTGAGAAATAGCCATTCAGTTTATGGTACTTTGTTATACCAGCCTGAGAAGGCTAAGACACATCTTAGCTTGCCTTTCACATTAGGAGAGTCCCAGGTCCCCCTGCTAGGCCTTCCCCGCTTGTCTCCTTCTGAATCCGCAGTCCCCTCTGAAGAGCACCCCTGTGCAGGGGACCCTGTAAGTACACTGGCAGGATCATGTCCATTCCAGGCTGCACACTTTCACGGGGAAAATTGAAACGCTGGAGTGATGTTGGGATGTTGATGGAGGCTGATTTATTCTAAAGCTGAAAACTCAAGGATTTTATGTTCACGGTCTTCAAATATCTGAGGGACTATTGTGCTGAAAAGGGAAGGGATTCGTTCATTGCTGCTGGTCAATGGAAGAGGTGGATTGAAATGCATATGGGGAGGAGACTTTTACCAATGAGCATGGGCTGGGGCTGCCTATGAAAGGGGTGGGCCTCCTGTTGCTGGAGGTGTGTAAATATCAGTAACGGATATTTAGGAGGAATCGCATGACCTGGGGAGCAGGGCTATTCTACTGCATGGCTTCTAAGCCTCCTCTCCCTCAACTCAGGTCTGAGAATCTGAGTTCTCAGATTTCAGCTTTAGAATGACCTTAAATGGGATGCTAGGAGCTGGGAAAGCAATGAAAGAAATCTATTGACATGAGGACCAAGCTATAAAAAAAAATCTTTATTTCATGTACCAGGATTTTTTTTTCTTTTTTTAGTTTTCAGCTTTTTAAAATTTTTTCTGTTAACAGTCTGAAAAAAAAAAGGACCCACCAAGAAAATAAAATGGAGGTTGGTTTCTTGAACTGGTTTGAGTTGGACATGAGCAACTGTCCACCCTGGCAAGCGGCGCCTTCATGGTCCTGAACCCAGCTCCTTCCCTCCAGGCCCCCTAGCCCTTTCACCCTATACCTGGATGGCCTTCTTCAAGGAGACCCAGGCCCCAGGCCTCATGGCCCAGGAAAAAGTGCTGATTGCCATCCCAGACACTCTGCCAGGACTCAGAGAACTGGGGTCAAGTTTCCTCTTTGGACAGTGCCTGCTTGTTTGCTGTTTTCTTGGGGCTTCTCCCTTATTTCTCCTACTTGATCCTTTCAGGTTTGGAATTTGGGGGGGGGGCAGTGGGCAAGGTTGAGATGGGAAGGGAGCGATTATGACTTCTGCTCAGACTGAGAAATACTAGGTGGCCCCCACACCTGGCCTTGGCTGCCATGACTCTGTCCTGGGGCCCCCATGGCCTCTAGGGAACATCCAGGTTGGTGGGCAGATGTTCTGTCTTGAGGTTCAGGCTGGGTTTAGGGTTCCAGCTGCTACTGATCTGAGAAAAGAGCTTTCCTTCCCCAGACAAAGGACGGGAAGGGCAACTGGGAGTGGGCAAGCCCCCGAAGCTTTTCTAGCCGCTTCCCCAACTCCCCAGAGCTCAGCTTAAGAGAAGGCCAGGCCAATGTCCAGAAAGAGACGAACCAAGCCAGGCTGATGGGGGCAGCAGGGGCCCCTGCCTTCAGCACCGTGACTGGCAGGCTGCGCTGAAATTCGAGCTTGGGAAAGCGATTGGTTTTCTTTCCTTCTGAGCGGGCCTTGCTGCTCTGGGGAGAAAGGGGGGCAACATGGGACACCCTTTGTAGTCTAAGGTTAGCTTTGGGGTTGTTCCTCATGCTGGGACCAACTGTGTAAAGCTCTGCTCTCCTTCTCTCAGCCGTCACCCATCCCAGCAAACCTCAGGGGAACCTCCTTTCCCCTGACCCCCAAACACTATGGGGGAAGCCTGGTGGCTGATCTTCCTCCAAGGAAGTCCCCTCTGCTCTCTGTGACCAGATTATGGAAGTCAAGAAAGGGGACATAAAACGAAGAGTGGCTTTGGGGCCCTCTGGGACCTTTCCCTCTCTGTCTGAATGGCAGAATACATTTGTTCACATGTGTGTATTTTTGCTTTGACATTGGATGTAGGGGCAGGGGGTTGGGAGCACAGTGAGGAGGCATATGGTGCATATGTGTGTGTGTGTGTGTGTGTGTGTGTGTGTGTGTGTGTGGCTGAGCATCTGAGTGGCTGACTGACGATTTGGGAATGTCTAGGGGCTGGATGGCAGCCATTCTGGTCATCCCTTGGCATTCTCCTCTGGGCAGGTGGCAGATCTTAAGAGTCATGGACACCAAGCATGAGAATGTGCCTTGAGAGCTCATCTGGGCCAATCCACATGTTTATACAGGGAGAAACTGAGGCCCAGGGAGGCCTTGAAGTCAGGGATTCCAGAATCCAGAGCAGGATTCCAGACTAGTGCCCCTTCTAGGCATGCAAACTGTGTGAGTGTGTGTTGTGTGTGTGCATGTGGTGTGGTGAGAGGGTGTGCGTGAGCAAAAAGGCCAATATGGAGCTGTGTCGTCAATGGCTTTGGAGGGCATGAGCCAGTCTTCTCTGAATCCTGCTTCTGGTTGGGGAACGAGATGGAAGGGTTTGGACTGAGTGTGTGTCCCCATGAGTGATTCCACTGCTGGGCTTCGAGGACTGTGTGTGTGTGAGTGTGGGAATGGGTGTGCTATCTCCCTTGTGTGGAGCAGATCCTCAATGATGGTTCTCTCTCTTTCATATGAGCAGCACTTTCCCAGAGGAAGGAAAGAAATCTTTTGTCATAGCCCCTGTGGTTCCCTGGGGCCTCTCCCCTTCCCCTCCTGCTTGAAGCCCAGCTCTCATCTCTCACAACAGCTTGTTTGTTTTTTAAAATGAATTTGTATGTTTGTTTTCTGTTTTCTCTTTACAAGTTCCCTGCTAAATTTTAAGTCCCCCACCCCACCCCATTTTTTTTTTTGTTTGTTTTCACAGTTTAAAGCTGGAAAAGAATTAAAAGAAAAATACTATCTGATTTTCTTGCAAGTAAATCCACTTATTATATATTTACATTTATTTATAGTCTGTGGTTTTTTTATTAAAAAAAAAATCACCACTTGTTTTTCCTTTTTCTTTTGTAAAAAGAAACCTTTTTGCAAGTGTCATTGTTGGACCCGCTAGGCCCTGAGGGGGCTTCAGCGAGTCCAAGGACCCCCAAAGGGTCAGTGAGCCCCCTTCCCAAGGGGTTGGGAGCCGATGAGTCTGGGGGTCCACCATCGCCCCAGGGTCATCGCGTGGCCCTGAGGTGAGGGGTGAGGAGGGAGAGATGCTTTATATCCCCCCGGGGGGTGGGCATCTCCTGCCCCCAAGGACAGGAGCTTGGGGCGGTGACCCCAAGAGGCTCACCCTGAGGATTCCGGGGTTTTCCGGGCATCTCAGCAAGCCACTAGCAGCCATCCCCTCTCCTTCCCTTCCCTCAAGGCCTAGGAAGTCATCACAGTGGGTTAAGGACCATAAGGACTGGGAACCCCAGGGCTGGGCAAGCCCCAGATGCACCCCCCTCCAGGCACCTTTCGGACAGGAGGGACCAAGGACTCTTGGGTCACCTGGAGGCCTACAATTGCCCCATCAATGCTGGGTGGAGCCGGCTCGCAAGCCACCGAGCTTGCCCAGCGTTCCTGGGGCGCCCATCCTGAGGCTCCAGGGACCTGGCAGTGACCAAGAGGCTCACCTGGCCCCGGGGCCCCTGAGTCTCCACCTCCCCCACTCTCCCAGGGAGGCGGAGCCCGCTTGGGGTTAAAGGGAACAGAAAAGTAACTCTCCCTGCGTTAAAAAAAAAGTAACATAAACCCCTGATAAATGCAAAGAACGTTTCCCTTCCTTTCTGCTCCTTCTCATTTTTTTTTTTTTTTTGCTTTAATATTATCTTGGTTCCCTTGTATGTTTTCATTTAAATTGATTTTTATTAAATGTTAAAATAATGGTACATGGGAAATCATGCATTTTCATTTAGATTTATTTTCTATTTTTAATTTTTATCCTCTCTTGCTTTTTTTTAAAGTTTGTTTCTCCTTCCCTTGTTTATATTTTTGCACATTTATTGTTTTGCCTCTTTGTTCCTCTTATATGTTGTTCTTTTTTTTTTTTTAATTTACTTGTTATGTTTTTCTCTTTTTTTTTTGTTTTTGTTTTTTTGTTGTTTGTTTGTTTTCCTTTTGGAAGGTGTGTCCCCCCTGGTATGGTTTGGTGTCCCCCCCACCCTCCCCTCACCCCCGGGCCCATCCCACGGGCCGCGCCCCTCCTCCCGACTCTGGGCGGCGCTGGCGAGGCCCCCGTGGGCTTCATACGGGGGTGGTCCTGCGGTTGGCTGTGTTGGAGTGGAGAGAGTCTTTGTTCTCCTTCTGGATACAGTTGTGAACTTGGAGGAAGCTGTTATCCCTGTCGGAGTTGTAGGTGGCGGTGGGCGTGGTGGCGGCCTTCAGCGGGTCCCTGCTGAGGGTGTACATGGAGATCTCCGTGGACGGCAAGGTGTTGAAGCCCTTGATGCCCACGGGGGAGGCGTCCCTGGAGTGTGAGGGCTCGGTGGAGCGCGAGCTGGAGCGGCTGCGACGCTGGTAGCGGTAGCGGTAACTGGGGATGCGGGTGATGGCGGAGGCCTGGAGGTAGTCCGTGGCGCGGGCTGTGGCCCGCAGCTGTTTGTGCCGGTCGATAAACATGTGCACGGCCAGCACCCCGACCATCTCGGCGATGATGAAGGACAGGGCCCCGAAGTAGAAGGACCAGCCGTAGGAGTAACTATTCTTTTTGGAGTCACTCTTGGAGGGGTCTCCGGCATTGGCAGATATGTACACTATAATGCCAATGATGTTACTCAGACCTGCGGGCGGGATGGGGGTGGAGAGGAGGCAGGGTGAAGGGGAAAGCAGAAACAATGATGGTTAGTATCCAAGGAGGATGCCAGGTCCTGGGCAGGATGGCGAGAGGGGGACATCTGGATGTGCTTTCCCGGGTCCAAGTATTTTTGTGGAGAATGGATGGGCTGGTATAGTGTGAAGTTGCAAGCATCACCTTACTATCCTATCATGCTGTTTGGAGAGAGCCAGACAGGGAAGTGCTAAAGGAATCACAGATATGGGAAGAAGGGAGAGAACGGTGGGGCATTCTACAATATATATTGAATGATAATAATACTGCTTATTGAGCATTTACTACCTGCTTTCACAGCTGAGTGCCTTGCAAAGGGTTTGCAGATGAGAAAACAGATTGCAGAGAGGTTAAATAAGTTGCTTAAGACTGCACTGGGATTTGCAGTTGCTGCAGCAGGGGGCTAGAGCTTCCCTGGTAGCTCAGTTGTAAAGACTCTGCCTGCAAATGCCTGCCACTGCAGCTCAGTCCGTGGGTCAGGAAGATCCCTTGGAGAAGGAAAAGGCAACCCACACCAGTATTCTTGCCTGGAAAATCCCATGGACAGAGGAGCCTGATGGGCTACAGTCCATGGGGTATGAAAGAGTTGGACACGACTTAGAGTCTAAACAAGAACCACAAGCAAAGGGTTAAGTCTGGCTACTGCCTGTATGCAAAGCCTTTGGCAAGGTAACCATCATCTGAGTTTCCATTTCTGTGAAGTAGATATAGTAATAGTGCTTACTTCTTTTAGGTCAGAGGGAAGATTATTACGTATGAATACGTATGAGTTACTACTACATGTGAGTTAATACACGTGAAAGCTGTTAAGAGTCTGCATGTGGTAAGTGCTGCTGAAACATTAGTTGTTCTTATTAAGTGGCTCGTGCTATAGCCCATGATCTTCTTCTGGCATCTGAAGCGAGTGTGACTTGTCATATAGCTGTGCTGAGAAATGTGGTTTTTGAGTGCCTGCCTGCTCCCACCTGAGTAGGACAGTGAAGGAAGAGGGGAATGAGGATAGACCCAGCATCCTGAGAGGATCTTGGGAATGGGGCCTTCTCTCAGGAGGTGGGGGAAAGATGAGTCCCTGGGCTAAAGGTCAGGGTGTGGGGGCAATCCCGGTGGACTCAGTGGAGGGCTCAGGCCTGGCTATGGTGTGGGAGCCCAGCACAGCCTGCCTTCTGTGCGACTCGGCCTGTTTGGAAGGTCCAGGAATCCCTCCCCTCTCTCCCCTGCTTTCTCTGCCAGGCCCCTCCAGTCACCAGGCCCCCCAACCTCAGCCTCCTCCCTGCTGGTAGGCCTGGCCTCGGGCCACCTGGTGCCGCGGCTCTTACCTGCAGACACGAAGAAGATGCCGGCACTCAGAATGATGTTGTGTCGAGTCTTGTAGAACTCGCTGGCTGCGATGCAGAGTCCTCCCATGAAGAGCAGAATCACACTCAGGATCGGGAAGATGCTCGAGGCCCTCACAGCCCCTGGAGAACACAGCGGGTGGGGAGAGAGAATGCCACGGCTGTGAGATGAGGGGCGGTGTGCCAGAGGGAGGACAGGGAGGAGCTCATAGGAGCGGGAGTTGGGTGAGTTTTATGGACACAAGACCAGAGTGGAGGTTGCTTAGCAATACTAGGGAGGGAGAGAGGGAGCACGCCACTGCTCAATTTACAGGGGCTCCCTGCTTCTTCAAGGATCAAACCCTAGCACTTCATAAGACCCACATGGCCCTGTGAGACTTGGTCTCTGCCCAGCCCCACCTTCCCTCCTGTCCAGCCACAGCAAACTTCCCATGACATATTATTGCACGTTTCTGACTTTTGCTGGATTGAGATTTCTTCCTAGAATGTCTTTCTTGCTCTTTTTCACTCAGCCAACTTCTATTCATCCGTCAAAACCCAGCTCAAAGTCCCCTCCTCCATGATGCCTTTCCTGATTTCTTTAGGCAAACTTAATAACTCTCTCCTCTGCACTTTGGGGCACTTGGGGCACAGAGAAAGGCAGTGTGTTATAGTGGTTAGAGCTGGGTGGGACTCTGGCTTTAGCATTTATTAGCTGTATAGGTTTGGGTAAGTCATCTCATCTCTTCATGCCTCAATTTCCTCACCTGTAAAATGGGCATGGTGCCTCCCAGAATATTGGAAATAAAAGCAAAAATAAACAAATGGGACCTAATTAAACTTAAAAGCTTTTGCACAACAAAGGAAACTATAAGCAAGGTGAAAAGACAGCCTTCAGAATGGGAGAAAATAATAGCAAATGAAGCAACAAAGAATTAATCTCAAAAATATACAAGCAACTCCTGCAGCTCAATTCCAGAAAAATAAATGACCCAATCAAAATATGGGCCAAAGAACTAAACAGACATTTCTCCAAAGAAGACATACAGATGGCTAACAAACACATGAAAAGATGCTCAACATCACTCATTATTAGAGAAATGCAAATCAAAACCACAATGAGGTACCATTTCACGCCAGTCAGAATGGCTGCTATCCAAAAGTCTACAAGCAATAAATGCTGGAGAGGGTGTGGAGAAAAGGGAACCCTCTTACACTGTTGGTGGGAATGCAATCTAGTACAGCCACTATGGAGAACAGTGTGGAGATTTCTTAAAAAACTGGAAATAGAATTGCCATATGACCCAGCAATCCCACTGCTGAGCATACATACTGAGGAAACCAGAATTGAAAGAGACACGTGCACCCCAATGTTCATCGCAGCACTGTTTATAATAGCCAGGACATGGAAGCAACCTAGATGCCCATCAGCAGATGAATGGATAAGAAAGCTATGGTACATATACACAATGGGAAATTACTCAGCCATTAAAAAGAATGCATTTGAATCAGTTCTAATGAGGTAGATGAAACTGGAGCCCATTATACAGAGTGAAGTAATCCAGAAAGAAAAACACCAATACAGTATACTAACACATATATATGGAATTTAGAAAGATGGTAACAATAACCCTATATGTAAGACAGAAAAAGAGACACAGATGTATAGAACAGACTTTTGGACTCTGTGGGAGAAGGTGAGGGGGGATGATCTGAGAGAATAGCATTGTAACATGTATATTATCAATTGTGAAACAGATCGCCAGTCCAGGTTTGATGCATGAGACAAGTGCTCAGGGCTGGTACACTGGGATGACCCAGAGGGATGGGATGGGGAGGGAGGTGGGAGCAGGGTTCAGGATGGGGAACACATGTAAATCCATGGCTGATTCATATCAATGTATGCAAAAACCACTACAATATTGTAAAGTAATTAGCATCCAACTAATATAAATAACTGAAAGAAAGAAAAAAAAAATAAAATGGGCGTGGTGATAGTTCCTGCCTCCTAACATTGTTGTGAGGACTAAATGAGTTAATTCCAATAATGTACTTACGATAGGTCTCTGAAGCCATATAGTAAACATTTGTTCAGATAGTTATTATGGTAAATAGTTGTTTATATATATGCATCCACCATAGGTCGTGGGATCCCATGAGAGAGAGGATTGTAGCTGTTTTTTTTTTTTTTAAGTTCTCTCTCTTCATTTGTTCTGGCCTCACCACCTAATTCAAAGCCAGAGATACAGTAAGCCCGTGGTACAAGCTCGCCTTGTGAATCAATGTGGAGAGGTGGTCCAGAAAGAGGAAGAAACTGACACATTGCAAAGAAGACAAAAGAAAATAAAAGCAAAAAGCGAATTAAAAAAACCTTTCAGGATAAGTTAAGAAGGAAGGATGAACAAACAGGCAGGAGAAGAAAAGAATATTTTAATGAATGTTTTACTCCAGCATGGGGAAGATGAGAGAGGGGCACAGATGGCTGGGGGAGAGGGAAGGTGGCTGGGGGTTTATGAGGGGGACTGTGTCTGAAAGATGCCCCAGAGGTGTGGAGTCCTTGGCAGTGTGTCTGGAAAGTAAAATATTTTTTTCTATCCAGATTCAAATAGGCAGAGAGTGACCTCAGGACCTCTGACTCCATGTCCTGGCCTGTGTGGACCAGGCAGGAGGCAGAGGTGTCTGGTGGCTAGTGTGAGGAAAGGGGATGTCTTCCCGACACGTTGGGGTGGCTTGAATGGCAACCTCAGAATTTAAGTCCTTTTAGATTGAGGACCCTTTGGCTTGGCCCAGAAGTTGGTTAGGGGTGGATGCTTCGGAGGGGAAGTGCCTGCCCTACTGGCCCATCCCTGTTCCTTCTGGTGGCAGCATGACCACAAAGGATCTGTGAAGAAGAGAATTTTTCTACATAGAACTTGAGGAATTTCTCTATGAAACAGTTTTAGGCCATTTACTGTGTGATGTAAAACCCTTCTTTCCCTGGTGGATCTTCAGTCTACACTGCTTGTGATGCTATTGAATGAGTGGATTATTTTGGGGGGACTTGAAGAAGGGTGGAGTTCTGTATCGCAAGTTGGGGGCACCTGAGCTGCTCATATAGAAGCAGGGGCAAGAGGGTGGGGGGCAGCTGGGTTACTCTGCAGTCTAGTAACCCTCTCCCCCGGCGGGCAAGGACTGGGCTGCCTCTTCTCCAAACCTGAGTGGATGCTTTCTTCCTGCAGGTCTTTTCTGAGATGATATCTCTATCCCCAATTGGATCGACACCCCCCACCCCCACCACACAGGAACGCATGCCCAGATGCTCCCATTCACAGCTACCTGGAGGCCCATCTCCATAAGCACATGAGGATGGCGAGGGCGTATCGAAGACTCAGCTCACAAGAGGTAGTATGGATTAAACAACCGCACCGCGTTGGGTCTGACATACATTATACAATTTAGTCCTCTAATACCTCTGCAGGGGGTATTTTTTGCCCCAATTTATAGATGAGAAAACTGAATTTCAGAGAGGTGATGTAGCTTGCTCAAAACCACCCTGTTAGTAAGTCAGGATTCACGCCCAGATCAGTCCAACTTTCGACTCCCCTGGACTCTTCCTCTGGGGCTTTTAAAGAGCCCAGGAAGCATCCTGCAGGGTCCAGAGATCTGGATTCTGGTCCCAGCTCTGCCCCTCCTTGCTGTGTGGCTGAGACAGGTACCTTGCCCCCTCTGGTTTCCCCATATTTAACATGGGTGTGGACCATTAGTTGATTTCTAATGCTTTTTCCTTCTCTGTGTGGATATGATTTCTGACCAGCTGGAAAGGAGGACGACACTATAAAGAAAGACAGAGAGGTTGGGGTGACTTCCAAGGGGCAGCAGCGGCTGCTCAGATGAGCAGGGTGGAGGAAGATCTCTGGCCTTCTCCCTGCAAGGAAGCAGGCTCTTCCTGCCCACAGTGTGCTGCATTTGGCAGGCCAGGTCTGCATCCTCAGAGCTTATGCCTAATGGCAGCCCTGGACCTGACATTTCCAGTTCAGCCAGTCTGCTGTGGGAGCCTGGACGCCCCAACTCAGCTTTCCTGCCAGCAGAGAGAGCACCAGCTGTGAAGGGGGATGAGATGCTGTGTGTGTGTGTGTATGCACGTGTGTGTGTGTATGCACGTGTGTGTGCGCGCGTGTGTGTGCATGCATGTGTGTATGTGTGTGTGTACTGGGTTGGGGGAGTGGGCAGGCTGGAGGGAGACATTTGCTGTGTTGCAGCCAACATGGAGAAAACAGTACCACTTCACAACATAAAAAAGCAGCAAGCAGGCAACAAACAGCCTCTTTACTCCAGCAGAGCCAACTCAGACACCAGCCTCCCTTGGAAGACGCCTCTTTACCCAGAAAAAAGGTGATAGAGGCAGCTGGGAAACAGTACCAGCCGAGGAAGATTCAAGTCCTCAGGACCCAGATCCAGGCTGGCAGAAAGCTGGTTTCAAGCTGGCAGGGACCCCCACACTGAAACAGTCTTCTGAAGGAGGTCATTCTGGCTGGGCAAAGTCACAGAGGGATTTTGGAGTTAGCCACACCTAAGATCAGAGCCTGGCTTTGTCACTTAGTAACTGTGATTTTGGGCAAGGGTCTTTACCTCTCTAGAGCCTCAGTTTCCTTGTCCTGTAAAACGGGAAGAGTCCTCATAATCTCCTGTTCATAGGAGCATTGTAAGGCCTTGCTGCTCAAATGGCAGTCGAGTACCAGCAGTGAGGGCATCATGAGAGGAGCTTAGCAGAAATGCAGATTCTCAGGCCCCGCCCCATCTAATTCAACTGTACTGAATTAGAGTCTGCATTTTGAATAAACAGCAAGGTCTTACTGTAGAGCTCAGGGATCTATATCTGACGCCCTGTGATAAACCATATAGAAAAGAATATGGGGAATTCCCTGGTCCTCTAGAGGTTAAGACGCAGGTGCTCTCACTGCCCGGGCCCAGGTTTGAGCCCTGGTTGTCAGACTAAGATCCTGTAAGCTGTACAGCATGGCCAAAAAAAAGAGAAAAGAACATGAAAAAGCATATCTATATCTATATCTATATCTGTATCTGTATCTATATCTGTATCTATATCTATATCTGTATGTATATATCTGAGTCACTTTGCTGTACAAAAATTAACAGTGCTGTAAATAAACTATACTTCAATAAAAATACATAAGAAAAGAAGCCACATTTTAACAAGATCTTTGTAACAAGACTAGTATGTGTCTGAAAGTTTGAGACGTGCTATTGCGAGGGCTAAATTGGATAATAACTGTTTTGTTTCTGATACTGGGAGAGCAGTAAAGGGTAGTGATTTTTGTTATTTTTAATGTCCTTTTTCTTTCATGCCAGACACAGTTTCCTTATGAATTATCCTGCCTTCCTAGTAAGGCTGTATTACTGTATTAATAGTAATAGCATTACTCTTAATGCTAAAACTTATCATGAGAAGAAAATATCTTATTTAGTCAGTGCACAGGTATTTATTGATCTACGAGTAAGTGTATGGAACTGCACAACACCGTTTCTGGGGTCCTTCCTACATGTCAGGCCCCATACTAAGTACTTCCCATGGGTGAACCCGCTTAAACCTCCTACCAAACCCATGAAGTTATGAGTCTTGGTTACATATTACAAATAATCTCCAGGAATTGGCAACATATTTCAATAAAGGGACACATAGTCAAGGTTTCTGGTTTTGCCGCCATAAGGTCCCTGCTGCAACTACTCAACTCTGCCCTTGTAGTGTGAGAATAGCCATCAGCAACATGTGAATCAATGAGTGTGGATGTGTTCCAATAAAACTATTTAGAAAAACGGTGGGCTGGATTTGGTCTGCCTATTACAGTCTGACCTGAGAACGTAGTGCCCTGTACTAGGGAAAAGCTGTGTGGTCCAGAGTGGAGGGATGTTTTTCTTTTGACTATGTGGCCGTCACCACCCTGCTTGGTTCCAGGCTGGGCATAGAAGGTTTATGGGTGCAAAATCAGGCCTAGTCCACGCCTTCATTGGGCTTAAGTTCTCATGAAAGATAAATGGCACAGATGAACATGTAATTAACAATTAGGATGAAGTGCTATGCAAGAAAATTACCCATATGGCACCATGAAGGCAAGTGGTAGGCTAACGTACTGCAAGGAGATCAAACCAGTCAATCCTCAAGGAAATCAGCCCTTCATTGGAAAGGCTGATGCTGAAGCTGAAACTCCAAAACTCTGGCCACCTGATGCAAAGAACTGACTCCTTGGAAAAGATCCTGATGCTGGGAAAGATTGAAGGCAGGAGGAGAAGGGGAAAACAGAGGATGAGATGGTTGGATGGCATCACCAACCCAAGGGACAAGAATTTGAGCAAGCTCCGGGAGTTGGTGATGGACAGGGAAGCCTGGCGGGCTGCAGTCCATGGGGTGGCAGAGAGTCGGACACAGCTGAACTGAACTGAGTGTCACCTGTAGATGGCTGATGCTGACTGAAGGATCAGTGTGTGCTGGGGACACACACACTGTGGACCTGTGTGAACCCTTAGTTCTCATCTACAGCTCCATAATTACTCCCATCACACAGAGACTAAAACTGAGGCACAGAGAGATTAAGCCTTTTGTTCAAGCCCACTCAGGGAGGAAATGGAGGAACTGGGTTTGTGAACCTAGGGAGTCTGACTCTAGGCTGTGCACCAAACCCCTGCACCCCTGGCTCTCAGAGCATCCTCATAGCTCACAAGGGCATTGATGAGGGCTTTCCTGAGATTGATGGACAAGGGGAAGCTAAGTGGGCAGAATAGAGGTAGGGCATTCTAGGGAAAGGATGCAGCATGAGCAAGGGCTGGAAGACGCATGGCTCTTCTGGGGACTTGAAAGGCCTGGTCACAGAGAGCAAGGGTGGGGCCTTGGGGAGCTCTAAGGGAGCTGAAGCAACTGGGCCCAGGCCACACGGGGACTCACAGGTAGCCTTTAAAGGTCTTATAGCTAGCAGGGCTGTCACAATCTGATTTGGATTTTAATTAAATTTTTGAGGGAGGTGGGAGGGGGGATTGGGATGGGGAATACGTGTAACTCTATGGCTGATTCATATCAATGTATGACAAAACCCACTGAAAAAAAAATAACTAAATAAAATTAAAAAAAAATTTTTTTTTGGCTACATCCCAGGGCATGTGGGATCCTACTTTCCCAACCAGAGATCGAACCCATGCCCCCAGCATTGGGAGCACAGAGTCTTAATCACTGGACCACTAGGGAAGTCCTGATTTGCATTTTCAGAAGCAAATGAATTAAGAAGGGGTCCAGGGCTGCTATAGGGCACCAGGAGGAGGACTGTTGCTCACCACATAAGTGATGGTGGTGCTTGGACCAGGGCAGATACAAAGAGTCTAGCAGAGGAGGTTGCATTTGAGAGGTGTTTAGGAGGTGAAGTAAAGCTTGGTGATGAATGGATATGCGTGGAGAAGAGGGTGGTGTTGAGGATAACTTCTGGGTCTCCGGTTTGCTGGCTGGTTGGATAAAACCACTTACGGGGCTTGGAGAGGATCAAGGGGTGAGGAGGAAAATCAAGGTTTGTTTGGGACAGATGAAGACTGAGGTGCTCTGGGGACACGCATGGGGAGCTTGGAGTGGGAGGTGGATGTGTAAGCCTGGAGCAGAGAGGCGCAGTGTAGGCTGAAGCTGTAAATGGGGAGTCAGACTCAGAGGTGAGCACAGCAGAGCTTGAGCATGGAAGAGTAAGGGGTTTACCTTGAGGCTTAGGGAGCCCCAGTATTTAGTGACTGACTTGGGAAGACCTTGGGCCAATCTCCTGGTGTCACTGAGGTCTCCACTTCCTTGTCTGTAAAATGGGGCTGAAAACTGGAAATCTGTCTACCTTATAGGGTGCCTGCTAAGTCACTTCAGTGAGGTCTGACTCTGTGTGACCCTACGGACTGTAGCCCACTGGGCTCCATCTGTGGAATTTTTCAGGCAAGAATACTGGGTGGGTTGCCATTTTCTCCTCCAGGGGATCTTCCCAACCCAGGGATCAAACCCTCCTCTCTTACATCTCCTGCATTAACAGGTGGGTTCTTTACCACTAGCGCCACCTGGGAAGCCCCACCTTACAGGGTGACAGTAATTAAAATCGGAAGAAGACTGTGGAAGTTTCTGAAAATACAGAACATTGGGTAAACTAGGAACAGTGTATTATTGTTTTCTATGCTGGTGATGGAAATGAAGAGTGTCATAAGCACCCAGAAGGGAATGACATCTAGCCTTTCAGCAGGGGTAGGCTCAGCCATAAATCCCTCACTCACCCTCTCTTTGGCCAAGTTCTGTAGACAGATCATCTCTGATCCACTGCCCTGTGGGCCGGACACCCATGGTGTCCTGCTGTGGTGGGCACGGCTGGAGGACAAGTAGATGGCTGCACTCGGGGATCCTGCTTCCGCATTCAGTCTGGTGGAGGAGGAGGGGAGGAGGAGGGGAGTGGGGTGGAGGGAGGTGGGAAGACCACTCTTTGCCTGGCTCGTCCTGAGGCCTGACTGTGGGCTTTCCCTGCTCTGGGTCTCAGGTTTGGCTCTGAATAGGTGGGACAGATGACTTATAAGGTTTCAGCCATTCCTGGTGGTCCTGTGCCCCGCAAGCCTCCATCAGGGGCCACTCATCCAGGCTGGCCAGATGCTGGTCGTGCCTTTCATCAAAATAGTCGTCATGATCAGGTATAGGGGAAGCCGGGGCTCCTTGTTTTCTGGGCATGGTGTTCAACTCTTTATGTCTGTTATTCCCTTTGGAATTTGATGTGTTCTAACAGGACACAGGCGTGCTGGGTTGGGCGGAGCTTCTGGGCCCTGGGTCATCTCTCGCCCTCTCCTCCTGCACTCTGTGCTGGATGAGGAGCCAGTGGCTGTGAACGGGGATGAGCTGCTGTAAATGCAGGTGAGAGTGAGCGTGAGAGAGTGAGTGTGTGAGAAAGAGTGGCAGGAGAGAGGAGGAGAGGAGGGAAGAGGCAGGGGGAGGGAGGGATGGAGGGAAAGCCATTCAGAGCGGTGGTGAGGAGCGTGGGCTCCCGATGTGGACTGCTTGGAGTCCCATCCTGCACTCCCCTGGCCTCCCACTGGCTGTGTGGCCTCTGTGTCTCACTTTTCTCATCTGTATAATGGAGACACCAACAGTACCTACTTCTTAGGGTTGATGTAAGATGAATGAGGATAACATATGGTGTGTCAGGCCAAGTGTTCCATGAAAGGTTGCTGTATCTACTGACATAGGAAAGGAATTTCAGACCCCAGCGAGCTTCTTTTGGGAGGGCCACCTGTGCAGGTGCTGGATGCTTTCTGACTTTCTGTGGTCTCTGGGGTCGGTGATTGGCTCAGGAGAGATGGCCTGAGCGCATCCCATGTCGCCCCCACCCCGTGAGGCTCAGTGGCCTCCTCTGCTGCAGGGCACACCCAGCTCCCACGGCCACAATAAGGGGCAATGATCCAACGCGTCTGAAGCCACGAGAACCGTGTCTGGTACCCATAAGCACCAGGAAATGTTAGTTCTTACATGGCAGAGCGTATTATTGCTATTTCTCACAGGCCTGGGGTTACGTGGACTGATGTTTATTAAAGTGCAGGTCGTGGAGTCAGTGTGGTGAGGGTGGCATTGGGCAATTTAATAAATGAACCAGGATGGGACAGAAACTATCCCTGTGGGCAGAGGGCGTAAGGCGGAGGTGCTGATCATGAAGAATTCGCTCTGGCTGCGGATGTGAGTTAGTAGGAGTCCTAACTTAGATGTTCCTGACTGCAGGATGTGGTCACCCCACTGCAGTGACCTCTGGAGGGGACGTCCCTCATGACAATTTTGCTGAAAAGGGCTGCAGTTCCCAGGCAGTGGACAGGAACATGTGGCCTGGATAACCAGGGAAGCAAGTGGCATCCCAGGGCTTCTGAGGTGGCTCAGTGGTAAAGAATCTGCCTGCATTGCAGGAGACCCAGGTTTGGTCCCTGGGTCGGGAAGATCCGCTGGAGGAGGAAATGGCAACCCACTCCAGTATTCTTGCCTGGAGAATCCCATGGACAGAGGAGTCTGGCGGGCTGCTACAGTCCATGGGGTGGCAAAGAGTCACTTGAGAGCTGAAGTGACTTAGCAGCACCCTTTACGGTAGACAAGAGTTCTGATTTTCAGTCCCATTTTACAGACAAGAAAGTGGAGACTCCCATGGACAAAGGAGACTGGCGGGCCAGTCAATGGGGCCACCAAGAGTCGGACATGACTGAGTGACTGAACAGGCACAGGTGGCGTCCCAGGAACGGTACTGGGCTGGGGCCAGTCACTGTTCCTCTGTGGGCCTCAGTGTCTCCCTCGTCTGTAGAATGGGAGAGTGGGGTTGGGTGACCCTCATGGCATGTCTACGTTCAGCATTTCTGGAGATGGAAGGCTGTCTCCCTGAACTTCAAAGCTGTAGGGGGCAAGGAGGGACAGTGGACTTCCCTCAGCACTCCCCTGGGGTAGCTGGGGAGCCCAAACAAAGCACCGCCCTAACCCTTGTCTCATGGTATCCTCAGAATTGCCCCTCACCCCCACCTGGGACTGGTATATGTTGAGGTTCAGAGAAGGTGAGTATCTGGTCCAAGGTCACAGAGCAGAGCTCATCTTAAATTCAGGCCCTTTCGTTCCAAGTCCCAAGCTCAGGCCTTGACACCTGGTATCCCCACAACCGTGTGCCCCCTCCCCAGCCCCCCAGTCCTCAGGGCCTGGTGAGACTGGCAGGAGGGATGGAGAAGGGGGAACAGGGGAGAGCACGGGCTTTTCTGAGGCTGGGAAGGGTTGCTTTGGCTCAGTTGGAGCCCCTCAGCCTCATTCTGGGAAGAGGAGAAATGTGCTAGGCAGCTCTAGGGAGGGTGGTTCCCGTATTTTCATTCAGCAACTCTCTCCTGGGCCTGACTGAGGACAGGCCCTGCCCTGGGTGGTGTGGGTGGGGTGTGGGTGGGAGCAAACTCTATTTGCAGCTCCTCCCTTCAGTGTCCTCAAGCTGTTTCACCATCCAGTGGGAAAGAAGACTCTGTAACAGAGAGGTCACTTCCCTGCGACCCAGCCTCCTCCACAACCCCAGCCTCAGAGAAGGGCTGCACTGTCCATCATCTCCCAGGACACCTAGACGTCGCCTGAGTCTTCTCCCTCTCACCTCCCCCCTCCACCCCGATGAGGACGCCAGTAATTCCTGCTGACTCCAGAACCAGTCCCCCTTCTCATCCACCTCCCCACCTCCTCTCTGATCCAAGCCCCATGTGTTTCCAGCCTCGGTCCCGGCTGTCATCTCTTATTGGCTCCCTGTTTCTGCTGAGACCCCGGAGTCAGCTCTCCAGGAGAAGCAGAGCAGTCCAGCTCTCCTGGACCTCAGTCCTTCCTGCTCAGAACCTTCTTGTGGTCTCATCTCAGAGGCCCCCAAGTCCTAGTCTGGATTCCCATCCACTGCTCACACCCTCAGTCTCCTTGTGTGGCCACCTCCCATCTCCTGTACACAATGCACACGCGCACACACACACACACACACTCACATGCACACACACACACACATACACACACACACACCCCATGAAGAGACCCACGTGCACATGAGCAGACACACGCATACACACAGTCACTTATATTCTGACGGACACTCAGATGCACAGATACGCAGGCATCAGAAGACACAGCACACAGCACACACTCATGCCCTCGGCACAAGGCGGACTTGCAGACACACCAACACACACTAAAAGTCATAGGAAGTCACACCCTGGTCACCACCACCTCTTCTTTACCAGCTTGAGGTAAGGAGCTTTGGCAAGAAGAGAGAGGGCTAATGTTTTAAGGACAACTGGACTGTACGATGGTCTTTTACTTTTATCTAGTGTGTTTCACTTTTTCTATTTCATATTCAGTGCTTCCATTTCATTTGGTTTGTGTTTTCCAATTTCTCCATCTCTCTTTTTTTTTTGATGTCCTTTCTTAAGCCTTTATCAAGCATAGTAGAAAAACTTTTGTATATATATATTTAAATATAATATAATATATATATTTTAGGAAACTTAAGAATTTTTGCCTAATTAAAAAATGTATGACGTTTTGATTCTGCTTGTTTGACTTATGTCTGAATAGAATGCTTGATTTCTAATTAAAAAATAGATATGCAACAAAAAAAGGTTTACTGTATAGTACAGGGAACTGTAGTCAATATCTTGTAATAACCTATAATGGAAAATAATTTCAAAAATAATATATGTGTATATGTATAACTGAATCACTTTGTTGTGCACCTGAAACATTGTTAGTCAACTAGACTTCAATAAAATATATATATATTTTTTAAAAAGAAGAAGAGAGAAGGCTAAGGAGGTGCCACACAGCAGACCCAGCTTGACAGCCCCATGGAGCTGCTTGAAAAAAACAGACTGGTCACCATGACTTTGTGGGTAAGTTAGTGATAGGTGGGCAAGGCCTGTATTAGCTGCATCTTCGTGGGGCCCAGAAGTCCAATGACTCGGGGTGATGACTGGGACCAGCTAAGGCTGTCCCTCCCTGGACTCTGTGGCTGTGGAGAAGCTGGGGACCCCTTTGGATACCCACGGAGATTGGGCATTAAGAGCATTCATTCAGTCATTCATTTGTCCCATCAGCTATTAATTTGGTGCTTTCCTTCTGCCCCGTCCTCCAAGATGCATTGAACTTGCCTGAAGCTTGGTTTGCTGGCTTGAGAGCAAACCAAAGTGAGTCCCACTTTGTCTGCCAGCCCAGGAGATGAGCTCTGTGCCCCTGGCCAGTCATGCCCTCCTGGCATCCTTCTCCTCCCTCTCTGCTCCAGATCCTCCATCCAACTGGTGGATCAAAGATGGCAGGGGTTACCCAGGCCACCTCACTGGCCACCCGTCCTCAGCTCCTTCCCTGGGGCTCCTCCTCTGCCTGGCCTTTGAGCCTTGGGGTCCTGGGGCTCAGATCCTGCACCTCTTCTCTCTCTGCACCACTCTCTTGGTGCTGTCATTAAGTCTCATCGTGCTAAATATTGTCCCCATTCTGACCTCTCTCAGGCTCCTCTCTCGGGTCAGGCCCCACCTTGTGAGTCTCAGACTCCAGGTCATCTCCCCAGGGAGTCTGTGGGCCTCTTTAACTTATTGTGGCCAATACTGAGCATCCATCCTTCCCCATCCCAACCTGCTCCCCCCATGGGCACAAATCTTGGAGTCATCCTTTATCCTTTCCTGTCGCTGGAAATCCACATGCAACCTTTCAGAAGATCCTATTTGCAGACCCTTGGGAGTATTTTCAGGCTCTGACCCCTTCCCACCTCCTTCACTGCCACCACCTGCCTTCAAGCTGCTGTCATCTCTTGTCTGGATGATTGATCGTAACAGGTTCCTTGCTTTTTGCTTGTTTCTTCCATCAGGGTGTAACTTTCATGAAGGCGCTGACTTTCTTTATTCTGTCCACCCTTGAGTCCCCATACCATCGACAGTGCCCTATACATAGTGATAGTGAGTATCTCCTGAGCGAGTGAATGAAGGAATGGATGAACGCTTCCAGAGTCCTAGTCTCTGCATTGGTGCCACCTTCTGTAGGGAACACTTCTGGAATGATGGCCTCCAGTCTGGGTTAGGCGCCAGGCTTCCTCAGCACCCCGGATCACTTTCTTTCCCTGCTTGAGGCATCTAGGTTAGGTTCTTGGGCCTGTCAACCCACATGGCAGGTGAGCTGAAGGTTTAACAGATCAGAAAGTGACGGGGCGGGGCGGGGTAAGTTGACTCAGACCCCACCCACCCGAGTGCAGCCCCGCCCATCTCCCTGGACCAAAGGTCCACCTTCAGGATAAGCTCCGCCCACCTTCCTGGGGACCAGCTCCGCCCACCACACGGGCAGGCAATCTTCCTAGAAGAATGACCTCTGTCTTCTAGTTTTTCTAGCCAATCAGGTTAGAGGTTGACAGAGAATGATGGGAACTCACATCTTCCAGCTTTAAAAAATGACGTTTGTTGTCTAACCCCAGGCTAGCATATTACAGATCTGAGGTCAACAAACTGCCAGATGAGGTCTGTTGCCTATTTTTGCAAGTGAACTTAAGTTTCACTGGAGCAAACACAGCCACGCTCAGGTGCTGCCGTGTTTGATTTTGGGCTACAAGGTCAAGGCTGAGTAGTTGGGACAGAGACTTTATGGCCCACAAAGCCGGGAATATCTCTTTTCAGAAAAGGTTTGCCAATTTCTGTTACAGATGCTCAAAAAATATTGCTGGATTAAGTCAACTCAAGTCAGACTCTCAGAAACCTGTGCTGCTAATTTGTATTCAAGTCTTCTGCCCAGAAACACCAAAATGAACCAAACACTTTACAATTCTTTCTTTAAAATTCGGGAAATGAAGGTATAGAGTAGGTAGGAATAGCTGCTGAAGAATCCTGTCTTTCCTTTAAAAATAGCGTGTATTGGGCACCTTCTATTTTCCAGGAACTGTTCTGGGTATAGCAGTGAATGAGACAAGGGTCCTGGGCATCCAGCTGAGAAAGCATTGCCCCTTGCTGGGCTCAGCCAGTGTGGCTTTGAGCACAGACCCCCACGTGTCTCCCCCTTCCATCTTCTCTCTCGGGTGCATCTCTGCAGGCCCCTGCCTCCCAAGTCCTGCTGTTTCTCTGAGGGTCCTCCCACTAGGCTGCGCTCTGCCTGCAACCATGAGCGGTGTCTCATTCATTCCTCTGGAACTCTCCAGCACTCAGTCCAGACTCTGACATACAGAAGGTGCTCAATTTGTTTTTATGCCCTCGCCAGACTCCTTTGAGAGCCTTAGACCTGGTAATAGGGGCTTTCCTGGTGGCTCAGATGGTAAAGAATCTGCCTGCAGTAAGAGAGACCCGAATTCAAGCCCCGGGTTGGGAAGATCCCCTGGAGGAGGGCATGGCAACCCACTCCAGTATTCTTGCCTGGAGAATCCCGTGGACACAGGAGCCTGCTGGGCTATGGTTGATGGAGTGGTTGATGGGGTCACAAAGAGTCAGATAAGACTGAGCAACTGACACTTCCACTTTCAGACCTTGTAATGCAGAGGATGAACAAACGATCCTTTAGGAATTCCATCTGAGAGCAGCGTCGTGCAGGAATTCATAAAGGGAAAGGATGAGCCTTGTAGGATATTCCCCCTTCTCCTTTAAAAAGAAACCTACGAGTGACCTGATGTCCCCTTCCTTTTTCTTGCCGCCTGGCTGGCTTCATGTTCCACGGTCTTTGAAATGAAACCCAGATTTCAGACTGACCTGAGAGTTGGGTTTGACGCGAGGAGTAATTATTGAAAGTGACAGGGGTGATCCATATAATAAAATGCTTCCTACATTTTTCATAGAAATGATCCAATACTAACCACTGCTGTGAGGGATGGGAGGGAGGCTTTGGCTGGGGAAGGGCACTTGGGAGCAGAAGAGGGTGGGGGTGCGGGCAGGGAGGGGTGCTCCTGGGAGGAGAGCAAACTGCTTTCGGAAGAGCTTCGTACAGAGCTTTCAGCCACTTCTGCTGGGGCGGCTTTGCGGTCCCATGCTTTAAGGACCCTCAGCCTCTCCTGGAAATCCTTTCCTCCCGGAACATTTTACCTTGTTAGTTTTTGCTGCTTCTTGAGAGATTTTCTTTGGGTCTCAAAATGCTTTCTCTTGATACTATGTCTCAGGTGGATTTAAGATCACAGCTATTACATCAGGATTTAACTTTAACTTGACTGTGGGGAAAGAAAAAAGTAATCTCATTGTTTCAGTAGAAGTTCCAGTCTTGCACTGCCTGCTGAGTCTCCTCATTGGATTGTTCAAGAAATATCTACGGAGTACTTTCTATGTGATGGGCACTGGGCTGGGAATAGAATGATGAGTGAGATAGGTAGAGTTCTATCAGAGTTCTAGTGGAATTGGCAACACTGTGAGGGAGCTGCTTGCTCAAACAGACATGGACCCAACAGCGTGATAAAGATGCTAGGCTCTGGGAACCCCTTCAGGGGCATAGAGGACTTCTTGGAGGAGGTGTTGTTTCACTGGAAACCTGGAAAATGTGTAGGAACTTGCCAACAAAGAGGGGAGGAAGGGCGTTGCAGGTAGAGGGAAATAGCACACATGAAGGTTTGGCCATGGAAAGGGGGGAAGACAGAAGGCTCAGCTTTTTCCTCCACTCTGCAGTGACAGAGACCTCTAGATAGTTCTGGCCTTGGGCTCTTAAAGGATGGAAGGGCAGGACCCATCACCAGGAGAGAGATAAAAAAAATTGCATCCACTCACGGAGGAAATATTCTGCTGTGTCAGCTTCGTAATCTGCATCCTCTGGGAAGTGATCGATTTGCTTGCAGAGACCTTTGAAGTTCCCTGGAAAACAAGGGAAGAAAGTGCTCGTAAGACATCCAAATCTCCAGGGACTCAGCGCCCACTGGCCTCTTCCTGACTTCTTCTTCTGAAGCTGGCTCAGTCCTCTCCCTCACCTCCCCCCTCCCCCGAAAGGAAGGTATCGCTTTGTCTGTTTGGACATCTGCCCAGTGAATCAAAACACACACACCCGCGGTGCTGCAGAGAGGATCTAAGGCTTAAGACTTCAAAACCCAGCCTTCCATCTCTGCATCGAGGCTTCTGAGGATTAGCTGAGGCTTGGCGGGCGGTGGAGGTTTGAATCTGGGCTGGGGACTGCCACGGAGGAGACTGGTGAATACCAGCGTGCCTGCCTCTGTGCCCCAGCTCGGCTGGGAGTCACCTCGTGTTTTACATGCGAGAAAGTTGATCACTTTCCAAAGAGGCAGACCCCAGACCGAGGCTGACAAACATTCCCACAGCCCATTAGATGAGTTTGCAAAGCATTTTCCCATCTGCAATTGCATGGAATTCACTATATGGAGCCCACGAAAGTTCTGCAATACTCCTAGGGTTGGACACCCCACCCAGGCCTGGGTCACTGGCCAGACTTATAGACTGACTCAACCTGTGAGAGGAATAATAGCTTCTCCATTTTATAAATGAAGAAATTGAGGCTCAGGGAGACTGGATACAAGTGTGCTTGCGTAACTATTTTAGGTATTTCTAGCTATTATATACCTAATCCTATACTACATATTACAGAGAAGATGGTTAGTCCTTACCCTACCACCCTCCCTTATCTGTCTCTGTGCCAATTCAAATGACTGAATAAGTGCTCATGGCCAGAAAATGATGGAATCTGGGCTCAAACAAAGACCTTTTAGTTCTAAAACTTTCCTTGGTGATTGCTGAGAAGGTGAGAGCCAGCTCAGATGAGAACCCCTAGTCCAGCGTCCAGCAGATCTCCAGCAGTGATCCCTAAATGAATGAGTAAACTACTGAATGCGATCTTCATAAACACTCATGTGGAGAACAGAATTTACAAGCGTGGCTGCTTCTTGACAACAGAGACTTTTGTCTGTTTCATTCACCGTTGTGTCCTGAGCACCAGCACAGGCACGATGGATGTTGCCTTTCAACATGGATGGATGGATGACTTTCTCTGAATGACTGGACACTCGAAACTATGCAGGGAGATATGGCAACACTGGGTGAGAGGCAGGTCCTGCAGCTGGCCTGCCTGGGTTTCATTCAGTTTCCCAGAAATGCCTCAGCTTTCTCATCAGAAAGCAGAGATCGTAGAGATTCTTCCTTTGTCGATTGTTGTGGGGATAACATGAGCTAACACGTTTAAAGTGCTCAGAGCAGTGCCTGGCACATTAGTAAATGTGCTGGGGGTATTGAGGGAGAGAGAAATGAACCTTGACTACATTTAGCCTCTGACATTCAGGATTTTCCTGTGATAGACGCTAATGCCGCCTAATTAATACAGTCCTCAGTTTGTGTGAACAACTTCTCTTCTTGTAGGATCCTGAGACTTGTAGCCCATAGAGTAGGTTTTATTATGTACTATAGGTATTAAGAATATTAAGTCATTATTACACATATACACAGCTGTATATATCATACAGCTGGATATACAGGATGTGCTCAGTTGCTCAGTTGTGCCCGACTCTTTGCGATCCCATGGACTGCAGCCCACCAGGCCCCTCTGTCCACAGGAATTCTCCAGGCAAGAACACTGGCGTGGGTTGCCATGCCTCCTCCAGGGGTTTTTCCCAACCCAGGAATCAAACCCAGGTCTCCCACACTGTGGGCGGTACAGGTACGCTTACAACATAACTGTGTTTCTAGATATTATAATATGTATAGGTAACACTGGGGATCCTAGGTGGCGCTACTGGTAAAGAACCCGCCTGCTAAGGCAGGAGACAAAGGAGACATGGGTTCGATCTCTGGGTCAGGAAGATCCCCTAGAGGAGGGCATGACCACCCACTCCAACATTCATGCCTAGAGCATCCCATGGACAGAGGAGCGTGGCAGGCTACAGCCCATAGGATCGCAGAGTCGGACATGACTGATGCAACTTAGCATGCACACATAGGTAGTTCTGTACTACATATAACAGAGAAGATGGTTGATCCTTACCCTACAACCCCCACCTCCCCTTAACTGTATCACTGCCAAATTCGCTTCCTTTCCCAACTTCTGCGAGAAGAGCCATTCCTCAGAGCACACGGGGACTCCAGGTAGACAGAGTTTTGCTCAGAATGCTCCCAGTGGGGCAGGTGTCTTTTCTCTGTGTGCTGGACCATGTCTTGTCTTGCTCAGCACCCTTCCCATCCCATACCTTGCTGTCTCTCCCTCCTCTGTGGTCCTGAACATATGCCTGCCCTGCTCTCAGCATCTTGGTGCATTAACCAGAGGCTTCCCCTCCCTCTCCTGGCTTATCACCCATCCAGTCACAGACTCTTTTCTCCTGAGAAGAGTCTTCATTCCTGCTTCTAAGAGGATAACATTTACCTCCACATTGGTAAAATTACAAATCAGTGTATTTGAAAACCGCTTTGCAAAGCACTTTGCTTTTCTCTCAATTCAGTCTGACAAATATTTCGTCAGCACCAACTTGGTGCCAGGCTTCTTTACAAGGAATCTGTGTAGGAGGTGAGGTGCTGAGAACGGTACTGAAGTGCCCCGCGGCTCCTGACAAACTGGGGTCTGTGTTCAACCCCCAACCACAGGTGGTGCCCCCACATCTGTCTTCTAAGGGCCCCACCCTTCAGGCTTGTGGACCACTAGTGCAGGTGCTCCCCACGCAGCCTGGCCCCAGCCCCTGCCTCCATCGTTTTTGGACCACTGGGTCCCAGCACAGTGCTCTGCACAGGAGAAGGTCTCCAGAGATGCTTGTAGAGAGGCTGTGTCAAAGAATCAGCGGCCCAGACCTCTCCTGTGAGGTCCAGACCTGGGGATCCAACTGCCTATTTGATGTCTCTTGGTGGATGTTTTAAAAGCATCGTACACTCAGCAGGTCCAAACCGGAGCTCATGATCTATCCCTCAAGCCTAGTCTTCTGGATGCAACAACTAGGTCAGCCAAGGCCTCTCTGTTGCTGCCTCATGCAAGCCTGAGCCCAGCCAGCATTGCCAACATTGCCGCCTCTTCCCTGCAGGCTCCATCCATCACGACATCCTGTCTGTATTGGCTCTCAGAATCTTTCAAACCCATCGATTTTTTTTTTCTCAACAAGAGCAATACCCACTGCCAGGCCACCCTTCTTGCTTCCCTAGATGAGTGTGGTAGCCTCCCCACTGGCCATTTTGTACTCACTCTTATCTATCTTTACAGAATAATCATAGTGAGGCTTTGAAAATGCAAATCTGTTCAAGCCACCTTCAGTTTGAAGTGCTCAACAGCTTCTCGATGTTCTTAGGGAAAATCTCAGCATCTTTAACAGGGCCTGGCCCCTGTCTGGTCTCACCTCCGTCTCAGCACACGTGCAGTCTCAGCTGTCCTTCCCGCCACGCTCACTCCTACCATGGGGCCTTTGCACATGCTGGTCTAGCCTCCTGTGCCCCCACCGTATCCTTTTTTCTCCCTCCCTCAGCTTCTCTGTGCCCTCCTGCACTGTGCTAGTGTGGGATCTACCCTACTCTGGCTGTTCTGTGGTCAGGGGAGGTGTCAAGGCATGAGTGATGCTGGTGGGAATGCTCTAGCAGAGAGGGAACACTTGATAACCTGGGGAGTGGGGGGACAATACAGGAACACTGTGAGGGGGAGGAGGCCTGGGACACATGTGCAAGGCTGGCCCCATGATGGTGCATCCACGGCACTGTGGGGAGGGGGCAGTGTGGATGCAGATACAGGGGACGGGTGGGCATGTTGGAAGCTTGTGACACTTCTCTTCTGGTTGCTTCTATTTTCTGAGTGAAATGGGAAACAGAATTGTCAACTGAGAGTGAGGAAAGGGAGGAAGGAAGTGAAAATTTTCTCCACTTGGTATGGGGGCAGTCCAGCCGGAGGGTTGCCTTTAACCAGGATGAGGGTGTGTGAGATGAATGCAAGAAGGGGAGGGGGAAAGGGAGTAGATTATGAAGATGGATCAGACTGTAAGCTGATAAAGGGAGCAGTGAAAAGGCGGTGGAATCAATGCATTGGAAGCATAAAGTGTGGGGGTGAGGGGGTGGGAGGATGCTCTTGGGAGTAAGCTGGAAGGGTGGGGTGTGGGAGTCAGAGAGGTTGAGATTGTCGAGGGGGCATGGTTGTTGGTAACTTCAGGGTGAAGGATAAGACCATGAACTGGGTGGCTCAGGTCAGGTGGAGGTTGGGAAGCCATTCAAAGTATTTAGCAAAGCTCAGACAAATTATTTAGGTTGGTGTGAAAGTAACTGCAGTTTGTTGAACTTTGTTGTTTCACTTGTGGTGCTAGTGGTAAAAAACCTGCCTGCCGGTGCAGAAGACTTAAGAGATGTGGGTTCGATCCCTGTTGGGAAGATCCCTTGGAGAAGGAAATGGCAACCCACTCCAGTATTCTTGCCTAGATAATCCCATGGACAGAGGAGCCTGGCGGGCTACAGTCCATAGCGTCACAAAGAGTTGGACATGAGTGTGTGTGACTTAGCACACACACATGCCTACATCATTTTAATGCATATTTCTTGCTTTATGGCTTTTTTTTTTTTTTTTTTGCTAATGACTTATTACCTGCTGTTTATTTTATTTTTATTTTAGACCAGGGAAGTGATGTTAGACAAAAAGAAAATTTGAGTGATTTTCTTATTTGAGTTCAAATTGGGTTGTAAAGCAGTGGAGACAACTTGCAAAATCAACAACCCATTAGGCCCAGGAACTGATAACAAATGTACAGTGCAGTGGTAATAAAGAAGTTTTGCAGGGGAGATGAGAGCCTTGAAGATGAGTGCAGTGGCCGGCCATTGGAAGTTGACAATGATCAAATGAGAGCATCATCAAAGCTGATCCTCTTACAACTATAAGAGAAGTTGCTGGAGAGCTCAACACTGACCATTCTATGGTTGTTGAGCATGTGAAACAAACTGCGAAGGTGGGTGCCTCATGAGCTGATTGTAAATCAAAAAAATCATCTTCTCTTATTCTATGCAACAACAACACACCATTTCTCTTTTGGATTGTGATGTGTGATGAAAAGTGGATTTTATATAATGACCGGTGACAACCAGCTCAGTGGTTGGATGGAGAAGAAGCTCCAAAGTACTTCCTAAAGCCAAACTTGTACCAAAAAAAGGTCACGGTCACTGTTTGGTGGTTTGCTGCCTGTGTCATCTACTACAGTTTTCTGAATCCTGACGACATGATTACATGTGAGAAGTACGCTCAGCAAATCCATAAGATGCGCTGAAAACTTCAACATCTACAGCTGTCGTTGATCAATAGAAAGAGCCCAATTCGTCGCACAATGCCTGATCACACATCACACAACCAAGTCTTCAAAAGTTGAATGAACTGGGCCACAAGTTTTGCTTCTTTCTCTATGTTCACCTGACCTCTCACAAACCGACTACCACTTCTTCAAGCATCTCAGCTTTTTGAAGTGAAAATGCTTCCATAACTAGTAGGATGCAGAAACTACTTTCCAGGAGTTGGTCAAATCCTGAGGAATGGACTTTTATGCTACAGGAATAAACAAACTTATTTCTCACTGGCAAAAATGTGCTGATTTTAATTGTTCCTATTTTGATTAATAAAGATGTGCTTGAGCCTAGTTAAAATGATTTAAAATTCACAGTCTAAAACTGCAATTACTTTTTCACCAACTATAATATACAAGATAATATAATACTAGCTTATAATCTACAAGATAAAACCAAATAACTTCTATATAAAGACAAAACTAAATGTCCACTTTTATTTCCTATATACATCAAATACATATTATAAAACTGCTTACCAAGTTAAACATTGACGTGCAAATGATTCATCCAATTATTCTAATAGGCCCCAAATCAATGGTTGGTTTTTAGAAATTATTGGTGTGATCTTTTGATGATGAGTCTTTTACAAGCTAAATGATGGCCCTGTCTGGATGGAGATTTGACACAGGGAACCACACCAGATGCTTCTCACCCTTCTCTGTTAGAGTAAGAGTCATTCTGTCTCAGTGATCCAGAGTTTTCTACTAACCTCTGAGGGACAGAAAACTAAGATCATGGCATCTGGTCCCATCACTTCACGGCAAACAGATGGGGAAACAGTGGAAACAGTGAGAGACTTTATTTTCTTGGGCTCCAAAATCACTGCAGGTGGTGGCTGCAACCATGAAATTAAGAGATGCTTGCTCCTCGGAAGAAAAGCTATGAACAACCTAGGTAGCATATTAAAAAGCAGAGACATTACTTTGCCAACAAAGATCCATCTAATCAAAGCTATGGTTTCTCCAGTAGTCGTGTATGGATGTGAGAGTTAGACTATTAAGAAAGCTGAGCTCTGAAGAATTGATGCTTTTGAACTGTGATGTTGGAGAAGACTCTTGAGAGTCCCTTGGACTGCAAGGAGATCCAACCAGTCCATCCTAAAGGAGATCAGTCCTGGGTGTTCATTGGAAGGACTGATGCTGAAGCTGAAACTCCAATACTTTGGTCACCTGATGCGAAGAATTAACTCACTGGAAAAGACCCTGATGCTGGGAAAGACTGAAGGCAGGAAGAGAAGGGGATTACAGAGGATGACATGGTTGGATGGCATCACCAACTCAATGGACATGAGTTTGAGCAAGCTCCAGGAGTGGGTGATGGACAGGGAGGCCTGGCGTGCTGCAGTCTATGGGGTTACAAAGAGTCGGACACGACTGAGTGACTGAACTGAACTGAACTGAGGGACAGAAGATTAGTGGTGAGGAATGACTGAGGTAAACTGGGACCCAGGCTGTGGTGGGATTGATCCCAGTGGTCTCTGAGGTTGATGGTGATGATGAGGCTGTGAGCATCGGTTGGAGCATAAGGGGTCTCCAGGAGCACTGGGGGCTCTGTGGCCTGGGACTCAGTCTGACTAAGGCGGTGCTTAGGCTCATGAAGCAGTACCCTGGTGGTACCGCATTGCTATTGGTAGAATTTAAGTTTGGTAGAACATCTATGTCTGCAGACATTACTACTAACAGTGAAGAGGGGTAGCATCTTGTTTTCCAGATGCCAGCCTTGAGTTCTGCTGTATTTCTTTCTGGTTGGTGGCCATCAAGTTCAGGATTGATTCAGCTTCAGGCACAGATAGATCCAAGTGCTCAAATATCTGGTGTCTCTCACCATCTCTGTTTGTCTTTCCTCTCTCTCCAGGGTAGAGATTAAGTGATGACTAAATGCCTGGCTCTGGGGTGGTGGAGGGAAATGTGACCTGACCCTTGCCTTACAGGGATGCATAGTTTTGAGGGAAAAAATAGATAGCACAGAATTTACTAGAATGTAATATCTCACATCCTATATTAGAGAGATATAAGGCATCTGGTCCCATCACTTCATGACAAATAGATGGGAAAACAATGGAAACAGTGAGAGACTTTATTTTCTTGGGCTCCAAAATGACTGCAGATGGTGACTGCAACCATGAAATTAAAAGGCACTTGCTCCTTGGAAGAGAAGCTATGATAAACCTAGATAGCATAAAAAGCAGAGACATCACTTTGCTGACAAAGGTCACTCTAGTCAAATTATGGTTTTTCCGGTAGTCATGTACAGGTGTGAGAGTTGGACCATAAAGAAAGCTGAGTGCCAAAGAACTGATGCTTTTGAACTGTGGGGTTGGAGAAGACTCTTGAGAGTCCCTTGGACAGCAAGGAGAGCAAATCAGTCAATCTGGAAGGAAATTAACCCTGAATATTCATTGGAAGAATTGATGCTGAAGCTCCAATACTTTGGCCACCTTATGGGAAGAGCAGACTCATTGGAAAAGACCCAGATGCTGGGAAAGATTGAAGGCAGGAGGAGAAGGGGATGACAGAGGAGAAGATGGCTGGATGGCAACACTGCTTCAATGGACATGAGTTTGAGCAAACTCCAGTAGAGAGTGAAGCACAAGGAATTCTGGTGTGCTGGAGTCCATGAGGTCACAAAGAGTCAGACATCCTGAATGACTGAACGATAGCAACAGGGCCTTCTGGGCTTCCCTGGTGGCTCAGTGGTAAAGAACCCGTCTGCCAGTACAGAGGACGTGAGTTTGATCCCCGAGTGGGGAAGATCCCCTGGAGGGGGAAATGGCAACCTAAGTATTCTTGCCTGGAAAATTCCATTGACAGAGGAGCCTGGTGGGCCACAGTCTCTTGAGTCACAAAAGAGTTGGAAATGACTTAGTGACTAAACAACAACAATAAGAACACAGAACCTTATGGGAGCATAGTTGTTCAGCTAACATGTATGTTGCACAGACTGCATGCCATGTTCTGTGTGATCGGCTGAGGACACAGAGGAAAAAAGTCAACTTTCTGTCCCCACAGAGCTTGCCATCTATGGGAGACAGAGAGGAGGTGCTGTGGGGCAGCAGCACGTGCGTTCTGATAAAGCAGGGTGTGTCTGAGAACACAAAGTGGGCTGCAGATCAGGTGTGTGAGCGCGTGAGTGCTGACACAGGCTTCCTGACTCAGAAGGTGGAGGAGTCAGCCAGGTGAAGCAGGAAGGTAGGGATGTGTGTGTGTGTTGGGGCATCTGAGGACGCAGTGGAGGATGAGAAGGGATTCTAGGAAGAGGCAAGTCAGGGAAGAGCAAGGTCAGGGAAGTGCTGGGCACACAAGAGGGGGCAGAGTGTCGTTGGGTGCCAGGCCGGTCCTCCAGGGCAGAGTTGGGGGTAAGAGGGAAAACTGGAGGCAGCGCTATGCTGGGGCTGGCTTACATCTCGGGAGCTGATTGTTAGTGTCTCTTCATAACTCACACGAGGAGCTTGAAATCAGCCACGGTGCAAGTATTCGCACCACGGACATTGGCAACCACTCCAAATCAAGGTCCTGTATCCCTGCACAGAGAGCCAGCTGGTAAACATTTACCAGCAAACCCCTGGATGGAGGCCAGTCTCATATGAGGGGTCGGCCGGTGCAAAGACATGACATCTTCATGGGAGTGGAGATTTACAGAAAGATTGATCCCAACAAGAAGGTTGGATGGGTGAGGGTGAGGGCAGGAGATGGCTGGGGAGTAGGCAGGGATCTGATCTTGCTGGGCTTGTGGTCCAGGCTGAAGTGAGGAGGGGGCATCTCCGTGCCCACTCCCCCCACAAGCACTGGCTTTGAGCTTCTGGAGGATGAGGAGATGGGGGAGATTCTTCCACCATGAGGGCTTCCCAGGTGGCCCTAGTCGTAAAGAACACGCTTGCCAGTGCAGGAGACATAAGAGACTCGAGTGCGATCCCTGGCTTGGGAAGATCCCCAGGAGGAGGGCAGGGCAGCCCACTCCAGTATTCTTGCTTGGAGAATCCCATGGACAGAGAACCCAGGTGGGCTACAGTCCATGGGGTCGCAAAGAGTAGGACACGACTGAAGCAACTTAGCGCGCACACACTCCCACCATGAACTGTAAAGGATTTTTCTGCCAAGGGGACCAACAACTGTGAGATTTCTACTGAACCCCCACTCCAGAAGGGCCAGCGATGTTGCGCCAACCCCAGAGGCCACAGACCTCAAGCCAAGCCTTGGAGGGAAGGCCTCCCTTTCTTAGGGAGGAAGCCTAAGGACTGATTCTTAGGCTGCCGCAGCTCTGCCTCCAGGAATTCCCCGCTTCAGTCTGAGAATTTCAGCTTGCAGGTATTAAGTAGTTTAAAAGGAGGTTTCATCAGCTTTGTAAAAAGCACATTAATATCTCACAACACCAACTGCTGTCTCATTTCTTTGAGATACAATAACCTCTTCATAAACCTGGTCATTAAGGGTTGAACAAGCGCTGTTTTATTTTCCCACATATTCAGGAGAGGCTGAAAGAGCAGCTCAGAACCTGGAGGCTGCACGGAGGGAGCCGACTGACGCACGGGTAGGAAGTCAGCGAAGTAATTTTTTAAGTGAAGCAAATGAAGGGTTTGGTGGGAGCTGCCGGCACTGTGTTTTAAACCTTTTCTGCTCCTGGCTTTTTGCTGTGCTGGCAGGGCCCTCCCTGATGGCAGGGATTAACGAGACCCCGGGGCGGGTGGGCGAGCCCTGACTTATACTTCTCTGGGAACCTCAGCCCTCAAGCAGTGCTGGCACTGGCGGCTACTGGAAAGTTTGAAACAAAACACTCTCTTCATTCATTCATTCATTCATTCATTGAATTGTTTCCAATGGCTGCTGCGCGCTAGGTCTTGTGCAGGCTTTGGGTGGGGTTAGAGTGTAATAAGAAGACGGTCCTGCCTGCCTGCTCTCCTGTCTGTTCTCAGGTGTGCCCTGAGCGCTCACCTTCCGGAAGCCCTGGGTGCAGCACTGAGCACTTTTGCACACATCTCTGGGAGGAAGAAAAAGTGATAGTGTCAGTTGCTCAGTCGTGTCCGACTCTTTGAGACCTCAGGGACTGCAACCTGCCAGGCTCCTCTGTCCATGGGATTCTCCAGGCAAGAATACTGAAGTGGGTTGCCTTTCCCTTCTCCAGGGGCTTTTCTGGACCCAGGAATGGAACCTGGGTCTCTTGCATTGCAGGTGGATTCTTTACCATCTGAGCCAGCAGAGACTATCCTGTCCTGACTCTTGTCAGCTGCTTCTTTAGTTCTTTCAGTGTGGTGTGGGGAAGAGACTGGACCCCAGACTCAGAGAGTCCCAGGCTCAGAGCCCCGCTCTGCTAAGCTATCAGCTGTGCCGCCCTGAGCAAGTCATGTGACCACTCTGTGCCTATTTCCTTCTCCGTAAAAAGGAAATCCCTGCCCGGTGGGGGTGATTCTGAGGACTCAATGAGAAAGCCCTTTGTGCAGTTCGTAACTCAGAGCAGCACTCAACGAACGTCATCCTTCCTTCTCTTTCTTCTTCAAATGATGCCTCTTTCAAGAAGCCTTTCTTGATTGCCCTTAGTTGGAAGGACTCTTTCTCTCCTCTGTGCCCCTCTGAAGCACGTCTAGGTTTTAATGGGCGTAGGAGTCACTAGGGAATCATGTTAAACCAGTTGCTGACTCAGTGGGTCTGGAGTGGACCCTGAGACTTGGTATTTCTTGCAAGCTCAAAGGCAGTATTGTGATTCAGGGTTCCTGGTGGACTGTATTTTGGGTTGGTTTTGAGTACATTGTATCTGCTTTGATCATATTTTGGGCTCTGGTTCAGGGAGAAAATGGCTTCAAATCTGTAAGTTCCTCAAGGGCAGAATTTCCTTGATTCTAAGAGCTTCCATGTACATTTCAGTGAAATTGGGATGTGTCTTACAATTGATGGGTTCATTTCCTGCTGTGTGTCTCTCTTCCTCCGAAAAATCATTATTACATTGATGGTGTGTCTTACAATTAATGATAATAGCTACACGACAAGTGTTTATTGAACAAATGGACAAATAAACAAATGAATCTGTGTGTGTGTGTGTCTATGTGGGCAGAGAGTATTCTATACATTTCCATTCTCCTGAACAGATGAACATTATGCCAACTATTAGAATCCCTGGGGCACTAGGATCTTTTGTAGCTCTCTTATTAAAAGCCTATTTGAGGGATTTCCCCAGTGGTCCTGTGGGTAAGAGGCCATGCTTCCCAATGCAGGGTGCCTGGGTTTGACCCCTGGTCGGGGAACTAGATTCCATCTGAAACAATGGAGATCGCAGATCGATCCCATGTGCTACAGCTAAGACCTGGCACAGCCAAATAAATAAATCAATATCTAAAAAGCCTATTTGACAGCCTCAAAATATGTGCACACCCCAAACCCCAGCAATTTCCTTTAGAAATTCACCTTGGGAAACCTTTGCCTGTATACCTGAGGAGGTGTGTATGAGAATGTTCCTAACAGCGGTGCTTGAAACAACACAACCCTGGGAACAACTCACATTTTTCTCATCAGAAGAATGATAATAACTTGGAGCATATTAATATAATGAGATATGACTCAGCAATGAATGGGAGTAGATTACAGCTACACTTGTCAACACAGGTGAATTCCACACGCATTGTACTGTACAGAAAACACACAAAAATAGACTCACGGCATAGAACATAAACTTATGGTTACCAGAGGAGGGGGGCAGGGTAAATCAGGAGTGTGGGATTAAAATATACACACTACCGTATAGAAAATGGACTACCAAAAACATACAAGCAGCTCCTGCAGCTCAAGTCCAGAAAAATAAATGACCCAGTCAAAAAATGGGCCAAAGAACTAAACAGACATTTCTCCAAAGAAGACATACAGATGGCTAACAAACACATGAAAAGATGCTCAACATCACTCATCATCAGAGAAATGCAAATCAAAACCACAATGAGGTACCACTACATGCCAGTCAGAATGGCTGCTATCCAAAAGTCTACAAGCAATAAATGCTGGAGAGGGTGTGGAGAAAAGGGAACCCTCTTACACTGTTGGTGGGAATGCAAACTAGTACAGCCGCTATGGAGGACAGTGTGGAGATTTCTTTAAAAAACTGGAAATAGAACTGCCATATGACCCAGCAATCCCACTTCTGGGCATACACACCAAGGAAACCAGATCTGAAAGAGACACGTGCACCCCAATGTTCATCGCAGCACTGTTTATAATAGCCAGGACATGGAAGCAGCCTAGATGCCCATCAGCAGATGAAAGGATAAGGAAGCTGTGGTACATATACACCATGGAATATTACTCAGCCATTAAAAAGAATTCATTTGAATCAGTTCTAATGAGATGGGTGAAACTGGAGCCCATTATACAGAGTGAAGTAAGCCAGAAAGATAAAGACCAATACAGTATACTAACACATATATACGGAATTTAGAAAGATGGTAACGATAACCCTATATGCAAAACAGAAAAGGAGACACAGAAGTACAGAACAGACTTTTGAGCTCTGTGGGAGAAGGTGAGGGTGGGATGTTTCAAAAGAACAGCATGTATACTATCTATAGTGAAACAGATCACCAGCCCAGGTTGGATGCGTGAGACAAGTGCTCCGGCCTGGTGCACTGGGAAGACCCAGAGGAATCGGGTGGAGAGGGAGGTGGGAGGGGGGATTAGGATGGGGAATACATGTAACTCCATGGCTGATTCATGTCAATGTATGACAAAACCCACTGAAATGTTGTGAAGTAATTAGCCTTCAACTAATAAAAAAAAATAAAAAAAATAAAAAGAAAATGGATTACCAACAAGGACCTACTATGTAGCATAAGGAACGGTATGCAATATCTTAGAATAATCTGTAATGGGAGATAATGTAAAAAAGAGTATATATGCACAACTGAATCACTTTGCTGTATTCCTGAAATGAGCACAACATTGTAAGTCAACTATATTTCAACAAACATTTAAAAAATACTGAACACACAAATCAAGCCATGGATAAATATATGTGGTATGATTCCATTTACACAAAGCTAAATCTGTACAACTGGACAATAGATTGTTTAGAACGTGGGTTCAATCCCTGCTCCAGGAAAATCCCACATGCCTCATGGCAACTGAATCCAGGCATCACAGGTATTGAGCCAGCGCTCTAGAGCCACTGAACTGCAACTGCTGAAGCCTGAGTGCCTAGAGCCTGTGCGCCACAGCAAGAGGAGCTACCCCAGTAAGAAGCCTGAGCCCCATGAAGAAGAGGAGCCCGCGCTCGCTGCAAGCAGAGAAAGCCTGAGTGCAGCAGCAAAGACCCAGCATGGCCATAAATAAATAAATAATACTAAAGGAAAGAAAGAGGAAATATGTGGTTGTGGTGAAACTGTAAAGTCAAGCAAGCAGTGATAAACACAGAATTCAAGAGGGTGTTGACCAGAGATGAGGGAGGAGGGGGAAGGGAGGAGACAGGTCAGCTTCAGGGTACTGGAATGCTCCATTTCTTCACCTGGTGGTCAGTTCACAGGCCTTCATTTTATCGCTGTTCTCTGTACCTTGCTATGGCAGAGGCTACTGGCTGTTTCCTAACGTCCTGTCTTCTCCATCTTCCCATATTTTGCTTGGACAGGTGGCTTCCCAGAATATAGACTTTAGTTCCCAGCTGCTCTTGAAGCTAGAGGTGACCAGGTGACCAAACTCTGATCAATGGGATGGAAGGGGACGTGGAGGGAGTGACATCCTTCAGGGGATGGCATGTGCCCTTCTCGGCCCTTTCCTCTGGGCACATGGAATAGAGAGCTCCAGTTGCCATCGTAGACCATGACACAACCTTGAGTATGGAGAGCTGCATGATGGAAGAATCAAAGACATCTGGGCCATACCATCAATGGAGAGTTTTATCTCACAGATATCATATCTCCAGAGTTGGACGATGAGAGAGAAATAAGCTATCTTTCTGGCAACAACCCTTGTTGCCAAACCTAATTGTAATCAGTGTAATCATGCAGGTTAAAATAGTCTTTTATATGTATTTTATGTGAGATACTTTTTAAAGAACGCTGATGCTGGGAAAGATTGAAGGCAGGAGGAGAAGGGGATGGCAGAGGATGAGATGGGGACGACAGAGGATGAGACAGTTGGATGGTATCACCGACTCAATGACATGAGTTTGAACAGGCTCTGGGAGGTGGTGATGGATAGGGAAGCCTGGCATGCTGCAGTCCATGGGTTTGCAAAGAACTGGACATGACTGAGCAACTGAACTGAAAGAGTACTTAGTGCTTGCGTAGAGCAGGTTCTAAGTCTCTACAGAATAATTGAGCAAAAGGATGAATTAGAAATTGTCTCAGTCTTATTCACAACCCCTTTGGTCAGGATAAACTTTGCTCCGGTTCAGCGCCGGCTGTGGCCATGACTGAGGGAAGACATGGGTGGGACATTGCTGAGAATCGGGGTGAAGTCAGCCTTAGACAAGGGAGCCAGGAAGGAGGTGCAGGAGAGTGGGTTTGACCTCACACAGGAGGAGTGGATGGATCCTGGTGGAGATAAGTGAACCAGGATTGTCAGTGCTTAGAGACTGTGGACAGGCCCCCAAGGTGGTGGCCAGGGCCCTACCCTGGGGACTGTGTGTCCCAGGCAGGGGTACTCTTACTGGCTGGTGGATTATGTGGACCTGACCAAGAATGAGAAATTGGGAGGATCTAGGTTCTGAACTCCAAGGCCCCTTCATCATAACCTCGTATCTCTGTCCCCCTCACTCCATAGTGTTGATGCTGGAGCAAGCTCCCAGGGACAGGAAAACCTCATACCCTCAAGTACCACCATGTGATTGAAAGCCTTGCCCAGTGATGTTAGGGACCCTCCACAGAGGTAACGAGTCAACCTAAAATGTACTCTATCAAGCATGCCTGTAGGTTTGAGTATTGTTGTAAGCCATGAAACCGTCCTCAGAAACAATTCTTAGTTCAGCTCCTGCTGCTAGAGAGGCAGGGAGGGTCAGCAGTTAGTCTCAGAGTCTGGAGGTGGGCAACCTGGGTTCATATCCCAATTGTACCACAAAACCTCTCTGAACCTCAGTCTTTTCATCTGTAATATGGGGAGACAGTAGATGAGAGAGAAATAAGCTATCTTTCTGGCAACACAGCCAGAGAGAGGTTCTCAATGGGGCTGTGAGAATTGCATAAAACCCTACATTGAGAGGGTTTATCACAGTGCCCGGCATAGAGTAGGTTGTCAGTAAGTTTCAGGTGCTACTGTCTGGGGCCCACGCTGGGGGTGCAGATGGATCACACGGTCCCTGCTCTCAAGAAGCTTCCGGACTAGTCAGGGAGAGTAGTGATTACTTTCCGTGTCAGGGTACTCCCAGGTGGAGGCAGGCCTAGGGAGGATGGGAACCTGATAGGCATAGACCCTCTGGAACAGGACTGATCAAATGGCTCTGTCAACCCCAGGAGTGGGCAGACAATGAATAAATACTGTCGTGTGCCAACAGCTCTACATTCACCTTGAGAACCTGGCGGTGCTGTGGAAAGACGGCTGGACTGCTTAGTGAGAGAGCTGGTGCTTGCGCCGTCTTTTTGCCGTGTCTTAACCATGTGATCTTGGGCAAGTCATTTACTTCAGGATTCATTCAGTACTTCAGCCAGTTTTCATTTCTACTGAATACCCATTAACTACAGTGATTGAGCTGGGCACCGTGGTAGAGAGGGGATCAATATAGCTGCTGCCGCTAAGTCACTTCAGTCGTGTTCAACTCTGTGCAATCCCAGAGACGGCAGCCTACCAGGCTGTCCCATCCCTTGAATTCTCCAGGCAAGAATCCTGGAGTGTGTTGCCATTTCCCTCTCCAGTGCATGAAAGTAAAAAGTGAAAGTGAAGTCGCTCAGTCGTGTCCAACTCTTAGCGACCCCATGAACCGCAGCCTACCAGGCTCCTCTGTCCATGGGATTTTCCAGGCAAGAGTACTGGAGTGGGGTGCCATTGCCTTCTCTGATCAATATAGCAGGACTCCCTAAACCCTCAGAACAGTGTCTAGGAGGCACTGAGACAGAGTCAATGTACCTGACCCAGGGTGAAAACAACAAGAAGGGTTTTCTTCATGACAACAGGATGGTCATAGTTGGCCCCTTGGAGAAAGTCAGGAGCGAGGTACCGGGTTAAACACTACATTCAATCCTAAAAAAAAAAAAAATCCCTCTATTAATTTCTCCACTTTAAAGGTGTGGAAATACAGGCACCGAGAGATGAAGACATGCACTGAAGGATTCACAGTGTGAGCCAAATAGCTGGGATTTGACCCCAGGCAGTGGGGCTGGAGAGTGGATGCTTTCAAACTGTGGTGCTGGAGAAGACTCTTGAGAATCCCTTGGACTGCAAGGAGATCAAACCAGTCAATACTAAAGGAAATCAACCCTGAATATTCACTGGAAGGACTGATGCTGAAGTTGAAACTCCAATACTTTGGCCACCTTATGCAAAAAGCTGATTCATTGGAAAAGACCCTGATGCTGAGAAAGATTGAGGGCAGGAGGAGAAGGGGGCGACAGAAGATGAGATGATTGGATGGCATCATTGACTCAATGGACATGAGTTTGAGCAAACTCTAGGAGATGGTGAAGGGCAGGGAAGCCTGGTGTGCTGCAGTCTGTGGGGTCGTAAAGAGTCAGCCACAACTGAGTGACTGAACAGCAAAGTGGGGTTCTAGTGAACCCCTGTTACTGTTACTGCAGAGCATGGGATGCTGGAGGATGGCTGGAGGGTTCGTCGTTTCATCTGAATGGTGGTGAGTTGTCAGGAAGGCTTCCTGGAAGAAGCCCCATCTCAGATGAGCCACGAGGGATAAGTAGAAATTGTCAGTTGAATGGAAGGGCAGGGAGGTGCTGGGGGGAAGAGCAAGGGTTAACCGAAGAAAAGATGGGATCCTGCCACCAAGAGCTTTGGTCTGTCTGAAGGACAGATGGTTGGGCTGGATATAAACATGTGTGTGTGCAACCAGTCTGGAGAGATAGTAGCTTTGGTTAGATTATTCAGGACCTAATAAGCCATTAGAAGTATAAACTTAGGAGCGGTGGAGAGCAACCGAGGATTTTTTAAGCAGGTGGTTGATGTGACCAGACTTGTGATTTAGGGTGATAGTCCTGGTGGCTGCACGGTGCGTGGACTGGAGAGACAAGCCTGGAGGCCCTGAGCCCAGTCCAAGCCACCAGCATCTCTGGCCTGGACCATTGCAACAAGAGTAGTCCAGGTGAGAGATAGGGTGGCTCAGACAGGGTGGGGACAGTGACGATGGAGAGACCTGTGTGGGCGTGAAGTCAGTTGAGATTTATTTATCTGTAGTATGGGGAAATGGGCCAGTCCTGTTTCCCTGAGGGTGTGATTGAGTAGATGAAATGAGATGAAATTGAGAGCTAATAAACTCACTTGGTAAATTGCAAAGCCCTGTGCGGGGGTGCAGGCTGTTTAGCCCAGGCAGCCATTAGGGATGAGACGGGGTCAGACGCAATTCTCCCTCCGTATACACTTCCTACTCCCTGGACAAACTGCTGCTCTAAGATTCATTAGTTGCGCCGCCTTGGGTTAGTCACTCCCCCTTCTCTAAGCTTCTGTCTTCTCCTTATGTTGTTGCAAATATGAA
The DNA here is from genome assembly GCF_963930625.1 of Muntiacus reevesi. Lineage (NCBI taxonomy): Eukaryota > Metazoa > Chordata > Mammalia > Artiodactyla > Cervidae > Muntiacus > Muntiacus reevesi. The sequence continues at coordinate 20,889,967 of NC_089249.1, forward strand.
TAAGATAATGTGCAGAGTACTTGACATTGTGCCACCAAGGAAGTGCTAGGAAATAAAAATCTTTACGCTAGCGTCTCTTCCACTGCTCCATGTGCAAAGATCATGGGGCCTGGCTCCCAGGAGGTGTCCCACAGGCACTGTCCATGGAGGGACCCTCGTTCCTGCCAGCATCTCAGGAAGTCACCAACATACTGTCTAGATGCCTCCAAGGAGTAAGAAGACGTCAATGGCCTTTCTTTTTTTGCAGAATCTGCCTTAAATTTTTGACCACCAATTTCCCCCAGCCCCCTTTGGTTCATTTTCATCTGCTTAAGTACATTCAATTTCATGGCAGAGATCCAGTCCAAAGTGGTTAAATGCCACCCAAACCACGGACCCACAGGATGGACATGCTTCGTGGGACGAGGATCCGTATACCTGGGAATGCACATCTAACTACACTCTTGTTTCCAAGCCAAACACAAAACTCAGAAATCTTATCTTCCATTCCTACAGCACAAAGGGTGGATATCTTTAGAACCAGATTCCCAGCCACGCCCAGTTGGAACCAGAGCTTCCCACCTTAGCTGCTGTGACTCTTGTCTCCCGGCTATGCTGGACTCAGAAAAGCATTTGGGGACTTCTCTGGTGGTCCAGTGGCTAAGACTCTGTGCTCCCAGTGCAGGGGGCCTGGGTCCCATCCCTGGTCAAGGAACTAGATCCCACTTGGTGTAACTATCAGTAAGACCTGGCACAGCCAAATAAATAAACAAATTAAAAAAGAAAAGAAAAGCACCTGCCGCTTCTTCTTTCCTCATCATTGCTTACACTGTCCTTCCTCACAGAATCAAACTCTCCTCTCTTCCCCGTCTGAAACAATGTCTGTTTTACTCTAGAGGGTAGCAGTATACGGGCAGGACCAGGACTAAGATCAAGTGCCTAGGGTCCAAATTTCAGGATGTACTCAGCTTCAGGGCCGTGCAGGTTCAGGGAGCATCTTCTTCAGTTTTGCAGTTTGTCCTTAGCCAGGCCCAATAGAGGCGAGATGTCAGATCGGTACCTGGGTGGGTGTTATGTTTTCGGAACTGCTTCCCAAGGTAGTGAGCTCCCTGTCATTGGAGGGGTTCAAGCAGAAGGTTAGGGTTGTTGAAGGGGGCATGTCTGAACTAGCTGGGAGGTGGAGTAGGTGCTTCTGAGGTCTTCCATCTTCTGGAAGCTAGGATTTATGGAGCCCTCCCTGATCCCACAGCTTAGGGCTGTCTATCCTTCCTTTCAACTCTGTGTTTACCTCCAAGATCACTCATCTGGCAATTAACCACAGGCTGCCTCGTGACAGCTCTTGTATTGCTGTCTTTTCATTTCGGATTTCACGAGTGTATGTGTCATTTTCTGAATAGCGTTCACATGTGCTGAGGACAAGGAGTGAACTGCACACTCTCTGTTCTCAGTGGATATAAGAGCCTCTCTAATGCTTATTCAAAATCCTCTCTGTGCCGATACTTGATATCTCACCTAATTCAATGATCACATCAACCCCTTGGGTAGATCTTATTAATGAGCCTATTCTACAGACGAGAAACTGGAAGCTAGCTGAGTTATTAATAATATTAGTTCATTAATTAATATTACCTACTGTTTAAAATGGAAATGCAGGAATGAAGGTATCAGACTGGGTGTGGAGCTTTGGGCAAATTGCCTAAGGGCTTTATGCCTCAGTCTCCTCATTATAAAATGGGATAACATCATTGATCTCACAGGTTCTTATGAGAGTTGAATAAGTGAACATACACATAAAGCTCTTAGAATAATGCATTCCCTGAGCTTTCTGTGTGCAGTTACCTGTTATTATTATTGTTATCGTTATCCATAATAACAGGAAAGAGAATGAGTAGAATGTGAGTCTTAGTATTTCCAGGTGTATGAATAGATCTGGACCAGTCATCCAGATAGGAAGACAGGCCACTCACCATCAGAGCTGGTGAATTTTCTCAGAATTGTCCCTCTCCCCAGGAGAGAATCCTGCCCAGGAGCCATTTGTAGACATGGAGACGTGGATTTCTCATGAGTCTAACTGACAAGAATCACTGCCACAGAACTCGCTCACCTTTGGGGAAACTTCAACAAAGCGTTTTCAGAACTACAAAGCTGAGGGCGAGTCTTGGTCTTCATTAATTCATTCATTGATTAAAAACATGTTGTCAGGTTTCTGAGAGCTAGGCACTCTGCTAGCAGATGAGGATGGAAAAATCAGAATCTTTGCTCTGAAGCTTTCATGGTCTGGGGGATTGGTGGACCCAGCGATCCCCGGTCCCCAAAGCCAGGCTGTGCTCAGAGAGGAGCCCAGAGATAGCCAGGCTGCCTTCTGCTTCTTCACTGCAATTCCAGAGAGGGAAGGGGTTCTTGAGGGACAAGGAAAATTACTGCGAGAAATTGCAGCTGATCCACACAGCTCAGCGAGGAGGGAGATGAGGAGGGAGGTGGAGATGGTTGTACCAGTTGCCACGTGTGTGCAGAAGAAATGGAGCAAGTTCTCGGGGGACCATCCAAACCTCTGTCCCCCTCCCCCCAGCTGAGCAAGAACAGGGTCTGGAAAGACCTGCCCTGCCTGCCCCTGCTTCTGACCGCAGATGACTGCTGGAGGAACACTTTCATTGCTGTTGGGAAGGCAGACGCTGTTTGCCTTTCTGTCACTTAAAACAATGTGGTGTTGTGACACTCTGGAATCTGAAGATAAATGTTTAATAAAAGGATTCAATTTGATATAATGTCAGAACTTAATTAGAGCCACAGTGCACAGAGGGCTTTGCAGGGCCTTTAATTAGGACCCACTTCAGGGTCTGGTCTGATGAATCTCCGGCACGATGGAGGGGCTGCATGGGCTGCAATGGCACCTCTGAGCCTGAGGCCTGCTGCCGGTAGATTCTAGTTCAAGGGCACTGCTTTCTGCAGCTCTAGGAGAGGTAATGTAGGGTCTTAGCTCACTCAGTGGGTGGAAATCTACATCTGCTAGGGTTGGGGCTGGAATGCATAACTGTAGAATGATGCAAAGGAACCGTAACCTGTGTGAGCCTCAAGGCTGTGACCCCAAGTCAAGTGAAGATTCCTTAAACAGGGGAGCTGTCTTCAAGCCCACTTGGCCCCTGACCCTAGGGGCAGAGAAGGTCCCGGCTATTGGACACTGGTTGACAATCATGTTTTTGATCCTAGCCAGGGCTCACGTTTTGCAGATATGTACTGAAACAGCTGGGCTTCCCTGGAGGCGCTAGTGGTATAGAACCCACCTGCTAATTCAGGAGATGTAAGAGATGTAGGTTCAGTCCTTGGGTCAGGAAGATCCCCTGGAGGAGGGCATGGCAACCCGCTCCTGCATTCTTTCTGGGAGAATCCCATGGGCAGAGGAGCCTGTTGAGCTATAGTCCGTAGGTTTGCAAAGAGTCGGACACAATCGAGCGACTTAGCATGCACACACTGATACAGCTACACTTGTGGTCTCACTTCATGGCAAATAGATGGGGAAACAGTGGCTGATTTTATTTTTCTGGGCTCCAAAATCACTGCAGATGGTGATTGCAGCCATGAAATTAAAAGACGCTTACCCCTTGGAAGGAAAGTTATGACCAACCTAGACAGCATATTAAAAAGCAGAGACACTACTTTGTCAACAAAGGTCCGTCTAGTCAAAGCTATGGTTTTTCCAGTAGTCACATATGGATGTGAGAGTTGGACAATAAAGAAAGCTAAGCACTGAAGAATTGATGATTTTGAACTGTGGTGTTGGAGAAGACTCTTGAGAGTCCCTTGGACTGCAAGGAGATCCAACCAGTCCATCCTAAAGGAGATCAGTCCTGGGTGTTCATTGGAAGGACTGATGTTGAAGCCGAAACTCCAATACTTTGGCCACCTAATGTGAAGAGCTGACTCATTTGAAAAGACCCTGATGCTGGGAAAGATTGAGGGCAGAGGAGGAAGGGGGCGACAGAGGATGAGATGGTTGGATGGCATCACCAACTCGATGGACATGGGTTTGGGTGGACTCCGGGAGTTTGAGATGGACAGGGAGGCCTGGCGTGCTGAGGTTCGTGGGGTTGCAAAGAGTTGGACACGACTGAGCGACTGAATTGAATTGAATGTGAGTTAGTGACGTGAATGCTGTCTAAGCACCCCCAACTCCCCCTTTCCCCACTGCCATGGCCACACCAGCCCCTCCTTCAGGATCTCCTGTACTGCTCCTGCAACCAGCTACTGAAGTGTGGGAGCCTGACGCAGGGTGTCACCAAGATGCTGTTCCAGCACCATGGTCGGTAGCCATGCAAAATGCTGCCCCTCCCTCCAATTCCAGCCTTGAAAGTGGCAGCAGTCTTGGTGGCAAGAGGTTATAGACCTAGTATTAGGAGCTTCAGAGTCAGACCTCAATGAATTCCATCACTTCTGCACTGCCAGCTATGAGCACTCTGAGCCTCTTCTGTGAAGGGGGTTAATAACACCTACATCAAAACATTGTTGTAAAAAAAATCAAAGAACGTAAACAATGTGGGTGGGTGTGAGGGTTAGCACTTTAGATTCATACTCCAGCAATCTAAGTTCAAGTATCAATGGAATGTTTTCAAAGGATGTAGAGTGTGGAATATATCTGAAGCAGTTTGTCTAGGTTCAAATCTCAGCTCTGCCATTTACTAACCATGATGACCTTGGGCAAGAATTGCCACCTCTCAGTGAATTTCCTTATCTGGCAAATGATATCATGGGTATCTGTGGAGTTGTTAGAAGTATAAAGAAGCTAATAGACTGAGGAGAATATTTAGTGCAGAGTAGGAACTCAGTAAATGTTACTGTATTATTATTATATAAATACACGGCACAGAATGGGTGCTGGATAAATGGTAGCAACTTATAACCAGTTTTGAGAACGGTCTTTACCAGTACACTTCATCATCTTTATCAATGTTTTATCCTGGTTTTGGCCCTCCAAACCTCACAACTTCTTAGAGGAGAGAAGGCCACCTCATGGTGATGCTTCTTCTCTCATCCTTTCCAACTGGCCTGCATCTGCCTGTTTATTTGTCTTGTGATATAATCAACACAAGCATGCAGACCGAAAGAACACCCTCCCCTATGTCTCCCCAATCTTCGTTTCCCCAAATGTACCATGTCCGTTACACTTCAGGCTATGCTGCAACTTAGTGGGCATCCAATAAATTTTAGATCAATGAATAATGAAGGAACTCAGACCAAGGAAGTTTTTCATCCTAAACTTGGGAGAGGATTTTTTTTAAAAGCTTTTTATTTTGTATTGGGGTATGACTGATTAACACTATTGTGATAGTTTCAGGTGGGCAACAAAAGGACTCAACCATATATAAACATGTATCCATTTCTCCCTAAATTCCCCTCCCATCCAGGCTGCCACATAACTCTGAGCAGAGTCCCATGTGCTATACACTAGGTTCTTGTTGGTTACCCATTTAATATACAGCAGGGTGTATATGTCCATTTCAAACTCCCTAACTATCCTTTCCTCTCATCGCCCCCCCTCCCCGCACCCCGCAACCTTAAGCTTGTTCTCTAAGTCTGTGAGTCTCTTTCTGTTCTGTAAGTTCATTTGCATCATTTCTGTTTAGGTCTCACATATAACAGATGTCATATGATACTTCTTCTCTGACTTACTTCACCCAGGATGACAATCTCTAGGTCTATCCATGTTTGCTGCAAATGGCATTATTTCATGGGAGAGGAGGTTTTTAACCTGTGGTTTACTGATTGCAGACATTTCATCAGCTAGACATGCATGAATATTGTGATTTCCAATGTGTGTTTTGCTGATGCCAGCCCAAGACATGCTAGTAAGGGATATACCATGATGGTTCCATTAAGCTGGAGCAATGTTGGGCTAAATGAGGTTAAATAGGTTTCTTTACTGTAGGGCTCTTCTGAGCCTTTACTATGCTAATTGCATTGTCAGACTCACCTGTGGGAACACAGTGCACAACCTTTCCAAAATTTGTGTGTGTGTTTCATCTCGGGTGCAGATTCTTTGCATTGTCCTTTGGGAAACACTGCACTAAATTAATCTTGTATTTTACACCTGTACTTTTATGCAGAGCAGAGAGTAATGAAAAAAGGAGAGTACAAAGGTTTCCAACACCTTTTTTTCCCCTTAAGCACTAGCGTGGGAGGAATTTTTACACATGTCCCTACAACACCCGCCTGCTTCCACTGTGCCCTGTTAGCATCATTTGACCCAGCCGAGCACTCCTGCCTCCTGATACGCCCTCTTTCCTTCATGCCTCAGACCTCAGAGTTGCCCGGTTTTCTTCCTGCTCATCTTCAGACTCGTTTGCAAGCTCCTTTTCCGCTGATTATCTCTTTCATTTGGTGTCCTTGGGGCTCTCCCCTTGACCCTCTTCTCTTTTCATTCTATGTAAGTTCTTATAAGAATCTCATTTCACAGCTTCAATTTTCATCTGCATACTAAAGATCCATGAATCTCTGCGTCTAACCCAAAACTGTCTTTTTACCTCTGACTTAATGGTGCACTGGCTTTTCCCCTCTGACAAACATCCCACAGATATCTACACCTCAACTTGAACCCTCTGCTCAGAGGCTCTCTCTGGATAAATCATGCCTTCGTCCAGCTGTTTTCCCAAGCTGCAAATATCAGTCATCCTTGATATTCACCCCTCCATCCTCACTCTCGCCTAATCGCCAATTCTTTAAAACATCTTGAATCATTCATATCTCAGTCCAGACCACTCCTGACTTTTATGCATTATCACAGCACCCTCCACCTTGCTCACATCCCACCGCTTCCAATCTACTCTCCACTCTGTAGCCATTGTGATTTGCAAAAGGTGAAATCTGGGCTGCTCCTTCTCTGCTTGAAGACCTTCAATGGCTCCCTATTCCTACAGGATGGGTCTCTTTGTCAAGGCCTCCCTGACTCAGCACAATCTGACTGCCTCTTAAATCTCTAGCCTCACCTCTCTCCAGAAGCCGTAGTGCAGCCACCCTGAGCTGCCCTGCCTGCTGTGAGCCACTCCTTGTCCTGCTCCTATCTTGAACTTCCCCAAATCCTTTCTGCATCCCTTCTTTTCCCTACAGTTCCCTCTTCTCTGCCCTACCCCCATGCCTCCTACTGTGCTTCAGCTCTCAATTTACTCATCAATTCCTCTAGTAAGGCTTCTTTGAAGTCTGCTCCTCCTTGCACACCACCCCAGAGAATGGGCTAACTCCTCTTTCCTTTCCTACAGCCTTCCATGCTCACCCATTTGGTAGCATTTCCCACACCACCTTGACACGCTGCTTTGGCCTGTTTCCTTGCCTCTTAAAAAGTTGCTCTGCTTACCCTTATGTCCTTAGGTGAAAGGTTGCCTGTCCACCTTCCTGTATCTCCAGATATGCCCACATGCCATCTCAGCTCTCCCCAGGGAGCCAGCAGGGTATTGAGGATAACAGGTGGTAGAGATTGTGAAGCCACAATCAATTTTGCTGAGTTAGTGCAGTCCGTGAAAGGCTTGTGGAGAAGAGATTGCAACTATTGACTCAAATGAGGTTTGGGGATTTTCTGTGGTTTGCAACAATCCATTTGCCCATTACCAGTTGTGATGTGGTATTGGCAGCACTGACATATGGCCTGGGTCTACTGCAAGGGAGGGAGCAGGCTCTGGAGCCTGGGGACAGAACTGATTTCTCCTTTCCCAACTTCTCTTGTGCCTTCTCTCATCCCTGGATCAATGCCAGATTGGCAGCAAGGGTCTTTGTCACCAGGCACTGTGATTTGGTTTATTTCCTGTCTCCCTTATTAAATGATGCCCATCCTTGGAGCAGGTATTGCAGAGGTTTTATTCACAATATATTCCCAGGGCACAGCAAGGGCCTTGGCTTATACCAGATGCTCTGCGGAATGAATGAATTCAATGAATGTGTTCACAGCCATGAGCCCATGGAAGTTCATGGCTTTTGGAAGTGAATGCATCTGGTGTGAATCTTGGTTTTATCACTCACAACTCATTTGAGGCCCAGTTTCCTCATCCAAAAAAAGGTATGTAATCATATTTACCTCATAGGCTCATTATGAAGGTAAAAGGAAGAAATCTGTGCAAAATCCCTATCTATGGTGTTCCATAGAACGTCCATCTCTCATCCCTCTTCAGTTCAAAAGGCAACGGGTGTGGTGGGAAGGAGATGGGCGTGGGGATCAGATAAGGATTGAACTCTGTGTTCGTCGCATCTCTGAGCCTGCTTGTTCACCTGTAGAATGGATTAATAGCTTCTGCTTTTGAGGATTTCCGAGAAGATTCATCCAGAAAATTTATGTTTAACACCTGCCCCATTCCACAGTCTGGTAACTCTGTTAGTCATCAATCTAAAACTTAGAAGCTCAACACATTTTAGCCATTTGCCAAGAGTATAAACACGACTTGCCGTGTCCACCTGACCATAGTGGCTGACAAATTAACATGCGCTGAGCGACTGCTTCTGATTTTATGTGGCCACAGGGATTCGATCTCTGGGTCAGGAAGATCCCCTGGAGCAGGAAATGACAACCCACTCCAGTATCCTTGCCTGGAAAATTCCATGGACAGAGGAGCCTGGCAGGCTACAGTCCCTGGGGTCACAGAGAGTCGGACATGTCCGAGCACACCCGCATACACACTCCATCCTAGGCAGAGGGGGAGGGCAGAAGGGAGGGGTGGATGGTGAATTCTGAGCTGTGTGCTAGTGACACCTGGCGGTTTTTGAATGGGCTCCAGGACTTGGGTCCGGGACACTGCCAGCCTCTCCTCTGTGACTTTGCTCCCTTGGGTCTTGGAAGCACTGACCTCCCCTTTCTTCCCAAAGAGGAGCCCGCTGCCATATGGCCGTGACTTCAGCTGGCCTGCAACCTGGGTGGAACCCGGAGGAAAGCAGCCAAGCGTGCCTGCAGGGGCCCCTCCGAGGCAGCTGCTCTTCTGCCCACATCCCGGGCTGGAGGCTGCCCCGATCTGCTGCCAGGTCTTTCTCGGCCCTCACAGGAGTGACTGGCTTTCCCCTTCCTGGGGAGACAGGTGGCGGCTATATGTGCTCGGTTCCCCTCCACCTCTCCGCCATCCTGCTGGCCTCTGAGGCGTGCCTGCCCCTGCTCCACGAGCCAGAAAGAGTGAAGTGGGCGTGCAAAAGCAAGGGGTGTCTCTGACAGTGGATGTGGCTGCTTTCCCAGAACTGGCCTCCAGTTTTGAAAGGAGGGAAACAGCAGAATGGCATGCAGAGAGAACTTAGAGAAAAGGGCAAGAAATTCACTTTTAGTGAGTGCCTACTGCACGCCTGGCACTTTCCATAAAAGATCTTTTATAAGTGTCACAACCGAGCACTTGGAAATTGGAAAGATTGTAAGGGATTCCGCAAGAAGACACAGCAGCCATGGGCCAGAACCAAGATTTAAACCCAGTCCTGTCCAACTCCCAGCTCTATGCTCAACCCACTGCATCATGATTTCTCAAACCTGAGTAGTGTTTAGGGGGGCATTATGTGAATATAATTCTTTTAAAAAATTGTTGCTTATTTAAATTGATTTTTATTGGAGTGTAGTTGCTTTTACAGTTGTGTTAGTTTCTGCTGTACGGCAAAGTGGATCAGCTCTATGTTTACATACATCCCCTCTTTTGTAGATTTCCTTCCCATTTAGGTAACCACGGGGTACTGAGCAGAGTTCCCTGTGTTATACAGTGGGTTCTCATTAGTTATCTATTTTGTACACAGTATCCATAGTGTATACATGTTAATCCCAATCTCCTAATTCATCCCCCTCCCTTTCCCCCTTGGTGTCCATAGGTTTGTTCTCTATGTCTGTGTCAAGTGAATAAAATTGTTATGGCTCTGTAGGTTGACAGATTTTTTAAAATTCTGATGTTTAAAATGTAAAAATGAATTTCTTATGCTCACAACATATGAGCTTATTGCTCTTATACAATTATAAACCATAAACAAAATTACCAAGGAGGTACAGAAGGGCAGTACTAATCGAATTCAAATGAACAACATTGATTTAATGTGAAGAGTGATGTTGTTTTCCTGGAGCCTCTTTTGAGTTCATTATGCTTTGGCCAATATGTGCCAAGTGATTACTCTGTTTATCTACCAATGTTTTCACTTTGAATTATCTCAAGACCCTCACAGATAAATACCACTACTAACTAAAAAAGAAGATATATATGAATATATATGTAAATATATGAATATATACATGGATTATAAATATCTGAGTTACTTGGGTGAATCAGCTATATGTTTACATACTTCCTGTCTTTTTTTAGGTTTCCTTTCCATTTCGGTAACCACGGAGTACTGAGTACAGTTAGTTTCAGTAAACCTGAGATTAACACAACATTGTAAGTTAACTATACTTAAAAAAAAGACCCTGTCAACATGTCATTTGACCTCAGTTCACGGGAGCCTGTCATCCATGTTTGCTTCTTTATTTTCTCCTTAGCCTGTGACCATTAAGGCAATACATTCCTTGCCGAATGCTACTACTTCTGTGATGTAAAATTAAATTTATCAAATATTTTAAGAGGTGAAAGCGGTATTCCACAAGTCTGACTTTCCACTGCCACCGACCGCAGCAAGAGAGAAGTTCAAGCTTTGTCATGTAAAAGATTTCAACCCAAGGGCCGATTGTTGTCACTTGAAAGTGGGACATACCTGCCACCTCAGTGGCAGCTGGGCATGTTTATCAACCTGTTAACAGTTAAATGCTGTCACTTGAGGGTGGTTGCTCTGCGTGAACACAAAGGCAAGCTCCAGCACTGAATGGTGTTCAGAGATCCGTATAAGCCAGTTATGCATAAGTGGATTTTAAAAGATTATCATCAACTAGAAAATGCATATGCGTGTGGCCACACACACACACACACACACACACAGAGCGTGGACTGTGAGCCCAGGCAGGAGTTCACTCTGCGGAATAGTCCCTTGCCCTTTGTGACTGTCCTCAGATTAGATGAGCAAAGACAAGCGATGGGACAGTCACCTTTCAGCACAAATCTTCCAAATCCGTTTGCAGAGAGCAAGTGGCTCAGAGAAGGACTCTCTTATTGGCAGGAAAACTTAAGGCAGGTGGTCCTCTGGGAGGCAATTGAGTGACTCTCAGCCAAGTGACAGTACAACTCTCGCTGCAGAGTGAGGCTTATAGTATGGGAAGAAGTGTGTTCCCACGGATGCCCTTGGAGGAAAAAGATACTGAAGTTTTTCCCCCTTTTCCTTCAATGAAACAATTGCTACCTACAAAATCTCTTCTGGTTCCTTCTGCCCGTTCCTCTGTTCTATGATGTGGTGGACTGTTTGAAAGTAGTATAGACTTAGGAGGGAGGCATCCCGGATCTGAATGCCAGCAACACCGCTTCCTGGCTGTGTGACCTTGGGCAAGTTACTTAACCTCTCTGTGCCTCTTTCTGCTCATCTGTAAAATGGTGCCGATGGTACTGTGTGGCCACCTACTGGGTTTGTTATGGAACTCATGTGAGGCATCATATTAAATACTCAGTGTTTGGTCTTGTATCGTTGAGTCCATGGGCCAGTGCAGGATTGCATTGCATCATTCACCGCCTTGCGCCTGGCCAGAGGCCAGTAAGAGCTCCAGAAAGGAAGAATATGGTATTTACTATTCCAGTCCTTATCCTTCAAGAAGGCTGAGTTGGGTTGCACCTCCTCTAGGAAGTTTTCCCTACTTTCGGAAGCTCAGAGAGAGAGAGAGATGTCTTCATCAAGTCCACTCCTGGCTGCTGGATTTGCCACCAAGTCTGTGCTTGTTTGTTCTGGTCACAAATTTTGTCTTTAAGACTCTTTTCTAAAAAAATTTTTTTAATTTATTTTTGTCTGGGTCTTCGTTGCTGCACAGGCTTTTCTCCAGTTGCGGTGAGTGGGGGCTTCCCTTAGTTTCCCGGGTTCCTCATTGCAACGGTTCTCTGGTTGCAGAGCACAGGCTCTCTGGTGCTTGGGCTTCGGTAGCTGTGGTTCCCAGGCTCTAGGGCACAGGTGCAATAGTCATGGCGCTTGCGCTTCATTGCTCCACAGCATGTAGGATCTTCCTACATGGGTCCAAGGGATCTTCCTTCCTAGGGTCCAAGGACTGAACCCACGTCTCCTGCACTGGCAGGCAGATTCCTTCCCACTAAGGCACCAGGGAAGTCCTATCTTTGAGAATCTCACATCTTATGAGATAGGAGCAATTTGAGGGCAAAGATGACTTTTTTGGACTAAACGTAATGATGAATACTGATATGGCATAGGTACTGAAATCATTATTGAAATAGACAAAGGAGAACTAAGAACAGAATGAATTCTATCACTGGTGCCCATATGTGCTTTCGACTGAAAAAATCAAAGATTAAGTAGAGTTTGTGCAGGCTTGTGCACGTGTGCGCACACCTCCCACCCCACAGGAGCTTCCCCTTTTTGCTCCATGCACCCGTGGGTGTTAGGACACATGCCTGCCCCTCTGCTTTTCCCGCAGTGCAGCAGCATTATCTCCTGGGACCGTGTCTTCTTCAACCAGGCATCACAGAAACAAAAAGATACTGGCAAATAATAGATGCTCAGTCACTATTTCTTGAATGGAGTTGAATTAAAGAGACAACTGGTACTCTAGTCATTTAAGACAAACTTGCAGGTTTTCGAGGCAAGCTACACTGTTTTCCATCCTGTTAAATATGCATGTTGGTTCATGTATTTGCCAACGACAACAGCAATTAAACAGCGGGTGACATTTACTGAGGACTCACTATCTGCTGCTCACTCTGCTCAATACTTAACGTCTGTGATCTCATTTAACCTTCCAAACAACGCTTACAAAGCAGGCTCTACTCCCATTCCCTGTTTGGAAGCTGGGAAACTGATACATAGAGAAGTGAAGTGACCTGCCCACGGTTGCTTAACTAATTGATGGAGGGGGGATTCAGAGCTTGCTGACTGGCTCAGCCTGTTTCCTGAATCCCCACTATGCACTGGGTATACTCTAGGCATGGTAATGATCACACCATCAGTGGCTCTCAATTGTCTGTGTGTCCCAGAATGTCCTGGAGGGCTTGTCAACATACAGGGTGCTGTACCCCAGTTCCAGAGTTTCTGATTGAGTGAGTTTGGGATGAAGACACAAAATCTGCCTTCCTAACAGCCTCTCAGGTGCTGGTGGTCTGGGAACGCACTCTGAGTGCCATTGGTCTCTTCCTTAAAGAGAAAAAGCACTGTTAGCTATGCATGCAGACACAAGCTATAGAACTGAGTTGGGGCCAAAAAAATGCCCAGTGAGAACAGAAATTCATCTCTGGAACTCAAGTGGGAAGAATGAACAATTTGTAGACCCTTCTTATGTGCCAGCCTTGCTCTGACACTAAGCTACTTCAAAGGCAAGGCATCTTCCTTATTCCATCTTTACAATGTGGAGAAGTAACAGAGGCATAAATTTGGAGAAGGTTTTGAAGTGCTAAGTGATATAGTATTTGACATTTGTATGCTGGGGCTGGACCAACTCAGTAAAAATCACAGCTGTGCCCTTCCTGGTCATTTTGGGCAGATGATGTAGCCACCTTGTGCTCAGCTTCCAGCCTGAGAAATGGGGTGATAGGAGGACCTCCCTTACAATGTTCACGGTGAGAGTCAAGTGACTTGGAATGGCAGTGCCTGGCGCAGAGTCAGTCAATGACCTTGCTAATTGTTAGCACAGAGAGACTGAAAGAGTGAGGCTCAAGCCACAGAAAGGGTATTGGACTGAGAGTTAGGGGAATTGCTTAAAAACACCCGGGAAGAACTTCCCTGCTGGTCCAGTGGTTAAGAATCCGCCCGCTAATGCAGGGGATGCGGGTTTGATCTCTGACCCGGGTAGATCACACATGCCGCTGGGCCTGCGCTCAGGAACCTGTGACCACAACTACTGAGCTCGCCCGCCTAGAGCCTGTGCTCCACATCAAGAGATGCCACCACAGTGAGAAGCATGCACATTGCATCAAAGAGTAGCCACTGCTGTCTGCAACTAGAGAAAGCCTGTGTGCAACAAAAACCCAGTGCAGAAAAAAAAAAAAAATCCCCAGAAAACAAAACAAACTAACCAACTAAACATGGCAACAATAATCTGATGATAATGGTGGCAATAATTAAGTATATTTGTATTTCTTATTGAGATATTTGTAGGCCAGTCATGAGCAAAATGGTTTACAGCAAAATTTCACTGAGTCCTCCTAGTAATCCCAGTAATTACCTCTGTTCTCAGGAGGGAGAGACTGAGGCTCTACCTGGCCTCGTCAGCATGCTGTGTGACGTTGGGCAAGTTGCCTGACCTCTCTGGGCCTCCGTCTGGGATGAGGGGGTGGCCTCAATGTTCTCTAAGGGCTGTGCTGCTCCTGCCTGATGACTCCTCAGCCTGTATCATTAAGACACATTAGTTCTTAAAGCTTTGTGAACCCCAGAGCTGGGAGCTCCTCTCTCTCAAGCTTCAGGCATCAAAAGTTCCCTAGAATTCCTGATTTGGAATTCAAGACACCTCACGAGTCATTCCAAACCATGTAGTACTTTTGACTGCTGGGCATCTGTGTGGGAGGTGGCAGGATGACCAAGGTGAAGCTGTGAAACAGGCAGAAGTTTCTGGCACCTTCTCTGCTCACTCAGTGGTAGGAGCAATGGCCCTTCTTTATGCAATGCTGCCCACTTGCTGGGTAACACACGCATTCCTGTAGGCTTTCTCAGCCTGTGAAGAGAGCCTATAATGGAGGGGCATGGAAAACTTTCCTTCTGTAGATGAGAAAACTGGCCCAGAGAAGTCAAGCTACTCATTCAAAGCCACTCAGCATGAGGATCAGAGCCAGGATTTGAGCTCAGGCTTGTCCACGTGTGAAGTCCGTGTTAGTGACCACCACCCTAAACTGTCTCTCCGTGTTTATTTCTTCCTCTTTCTCCTGATTCCTAGTTGTCCCTTCACTGTGCTGGTCCCTCTCTGAACTTGCTTTTAGTGTCCCAGAAAAGATCTGACAAGCACTGTCAAGGTACCAAAAAGCAGCAAAGACACCCAACCCCCAGACTGATTTGGGGTCTCTGGGGTGAGGGGCTCTCCTGACCATGAACCCCAGGGCCAGATGATCATTGGGGTCCCTTCTGGATCTAACATTCTTTGAAGTGAGGTCCTGCAACTCCATTAGACTTTGCACAATCCCAGGTGTGGGAACTGTAGCACATTTCAAAAATTAAACTCAAACTTGTTCTTTATATAGAGGAAAAAACACTGGATATTGAGTCTGAAAACTCATTCTGACTCCCCCAGCAACTCACTGTGTATGACCTTGGGCAAGTCACTCCCCCTCTCTGGGCCTCATTTTAAATGAGGTTTGGATGAGATGATTCTTCTTGGCTCTATAATTTGGAGATCACATCCTGCCTTCCAGTTGCTTGTATAGCTGCCCACCCACATGCTGGAGGGCAGGGACCCCCAGGAGGACACCAGTACCCCTTCTCTGCCTTGGGCAGTGTTTCCAGGGTCCAGACAGCACTACTCATAAATTCTGTGTTCAGTCAGTACTGTAGAACGAATGGGTGGTGCTTCAGTGTATCTAGGAGGCTGTTCCACTCTGCACATGGAAGCATATTACATCCAGATAATCACCCACGATAGCAACTAATCTGGGTTCTTAAAAAGGAACCGTATTCTGTTTTGTCTGACTTGATAAAATAGCTCAGCTTCGGAGACATTGTGTTTATCTTTAACTACAGTTGAAAAAAATAATTTCTAGTAAAACCTTCTGAAAGTAATTTGACAATCTGGGGTTTTCTACCTCTAGTCATTTTTCTTGGAGAAAAGCAAACAATGAAAACAAATGCTCCTCAGTTACAGGCGATGCTGCTTGGGAATTTAAAGTCACAGACAGGAAAAATGGAGCAGAGTGAGCACGCTGTCTTAAAACCTGGTTATATATTTTCATTGACATCTTTAAAATTCGTGTCACTTGCAGACCAACTAAGAGCTCCAAATTCTAACGCTATTTCTCATCTTGACTTGTTTTAGCCTCTGAACCAGTCACATAAATGCGCCGCCCCAGTTTGCTCTTTCGGCAAAGGATGTCAGCGTCGACCCACTTCCTTCTTGTGCCGCTGTTTCTTTCTCCTCTCTCTCTCTACATTTTTTCTTTTTAAAGACTCTTCCAATCCGTATCATTCTTCCTCATTTCCCCTCCTCCTCCCTCCCTCTTTCTCCTCCTTTACCTCTCTTCTCTCTTATTATTCAACCAGATAAAATGTCAGGGCTTTGTTGATATGTTCTCTTCTTTATGAATGAAGATAATATTTATGGACGAGCTTTGTGGATTTCATGGCAAAGGCAAGCTGGGAACCTCAGCCAACCAAAAGAGAGCTTTCTTAAGAGTCAAGTAATATTTTGGTTCTCATCTACTCAATATTTTGCTTCTAAAACCAGATTCCCAGCCCTTTGTGAGAGTTCCAGCTCCATGGTTAAAAGGCATCCCTTTGGAATTTCCCTGGTGATTCAGTGGCTAAGACTCTGAGCTCCCAACATAGGGGCCCAAGTTTGATCCCTGGTCAGGAGACTAGATCCCACATGCCCCAGCTAAAGATCCTGCATGCTGCAACTAAGACCTGGCACAGCCAAATAAAATAATAAAAATAAATATTAAATTTTAAAAAAGGTATCTGTTTGTCCAAGCAGAAAAATCCTGGGTAATTAGGAGCTCTAGCTAAGGTGATCTTGGTCTCAGCCTTGGCTAGAGGAAGGATGGACAAGCTTAGAGTAAAACTAAGGCCCAAGAGATGATCAGTGAACCTATGATGAAGGCATTTATTTGCTGCAAGCTTTTGTCAGAGGTTTTTAAAATTAAGTATGGTGGACTTGGGGCTTCCCTGGTGACTCAGATGGTTAAGAATCTGCCTGCAATGCAGGAGACCTGGGTTTGATCCACAGGTTGGGATGATCTCCTGGAGAAGGGAATGGCTGTTCACTCCAGAATTCTTGCCTGGAGAATTTCATGGACAGAGGTGCCTGGTGGGCTGTCGTCCATGGGGTTACAAGTAGTCAGACATGACTGACTAACAATTTCACTTTCATGGTGGGTTTAATATGTTGTTAATTTCTGCTGCGCAGCACAGTGGCTCAGTTATACATATTCATACTTTCTTTTTTATATTCTTTTCCATTATGGTTTATCACAGGATATTGAATATAGTCCCTGTGCTATACAGTAGGACCTTGTTTATTCATCCTATATATACCAGTTTGTATCTGCTAACCCCAATCTCCAGCTTCATCCATCCTCCACACCCTTCTCCTTAGCAACTCCAAGTCTGTTCTCTATGTCTCTGAATCTGTTTTGTAGATAAACTCATTTGTGTCATATTTTAGATTTCACACAGAAGTGATAACATATGATATTTGTCTTTCTCTGACTTACTGCACTTAGTTTGGTAAAGAGATTGCATCATTAAATTGTGGTATAATCTTCCAAACTAGATATCCTTATCCTCACTTTGCAGATGAGGGAACTGAGGTTCAGAAAGGTTAAGTGGCTTGGTTAGGGCCATACAGACAGGAAGTGACACAGCCCTCTGACATCAAAAGCCTATTTCCATCTAAGTTTGTCTTCTTTCTGCTGAGCGATGCTGGCTCCTGGCACCAGGCTCCAGATGAGTGGATTGGAGCCATGGTCTTACCCCTCGGATAAGACCGAGGGATCAAGTGAAGCCCCTTATTCCCACTCCTGGCTGTCCAGAATCCTGGAGGGGTGGGAGAGAGGGAGGAGGGAGAGGGAGGACCAGGGTTTGAGGTTGTGTGTCTGGAAAATGAGAAGTGAAATGGGGCTCCTTCCTGTGTGTGTGCATGTAGAGAGAGAGAAAGAATGAGGATGAAAGAACCAGGGTAAATATACAATTAAGTGGTGTTTATTTCCAAAATGGAAATAATATTATGGTTTACTTCTGATTTTAAAAGCAAGGCATGCTTGTGGTAACAAATTTAGTCTGTACAGAAAGGAATAAAAAAGAATGTGAAAACAGCTTATTTCCCCCAAATCTAGAGATAATTGTGACCCACAGCTGGACTTTGAATTCTACAAAAAGGTTTAGCTACCTCAAATTCACTTAGGTCTTGCCTATTGGCAAGTTGCCATGGGGACCTCCAGAAAACAGTTAACAACAGTAATTCTGATTTTCAAATTTTGGATTCACTTGTCACTTTGGGGTAGCTGGGTTGTCGTCACCTGATAACTTCTTTGGGCTTATTTTCTCTAAGATCACTTGCAAAGCTGGCAAAAGAAAATGAGCCCATTAAAAGTCATGCTTTCAAAGATTAAGGAGATGGGAAAAGTTACGATATTAAGAAAAAAAGAACATACATTTATGTATCCAATGTGATCTGAGTCTTGATTAAGATATATATTTATAATAGAGAACAAACTAGGGGAGAGGGAAGTGGGAGCAGTAAGATAGGGGTAAGGAATCAACAAGTACAAACTACTATATATATAAAAAGGCTATAGTGATGTATTGTATAACACAAGGAATATAGACAACATGTTATCATAACTATAATGGAATATAACCTTCAAAAACTGTGAAGCACTGTTGTACACCTGAAACTTATGTAATACTGTACATCAGCTATACCTCAATAAAAAAGCTATATAGCTCATTCACAGAAAAGAAGACATAGAAATTTAGTGCTTTTCCTGAAACATGTTATCTATGTTTATTCTTGGTGAATTATTTTAACTGTCTTTCTTTATATTTTTCTGTATTTGCTAAGGTTTTATAATGAGCATGTTCTGCTTAGACAGTCAAGGAATAATACTTGCTACTTTTTTTAAAAGATAGATGTTTGAGACTAAGATATTTTTTGAGATACTTGGTGACTAGTTTGTGCAGTCACTGCTAGTATTAAGCAATTTCCTGTTGACCTTAATCAACATTCTAGTCTGGATGGATGTTGGGAGTGGGTGACAGAAGTAATGGGCAAAGGGGATGTTCATTTGAGTTTCCTTTCCTACAAATGCCTTAAAAACTCTGCACTATCTCTTGTGAGTGGCAACATCAGTTAAAATGATCAAGCAAAAGTTTCTCCCGGTAGGAACCTCAGAAGTCTTCATTTATTGATAAGGTTCTGCTTTCCCATTGAAAACTGATGGTTTTGCCCATGAACATCTGCCAGAAGTGAAACCAAAGGGACAGGTAGGAGAAAATGGCTTGTAATTTCAGCTCTGTGAATGTGTATCATCTAGTAAATTTCCTCAGCTTGGTGTTTCTGGTATGAAACTGTCAAGAACTCCCTTGAAAGCTCCCTCTGTTTGGGTCCACTGGCAGAGAGACTGGGAGCCCCATTCCCTCCTGGGTGGAACTGATACGCCTCTCCAGCCTCCTACTGCTTTGTCCTTTCCAAATGAGTGGTAAAGACAACAATAAAAACCAAGAATCCTTGAATCTCAGGAGAGAGTGGAGAGGTGAAAGAAGGTCTGTTTTATGGTACATCTTCAATAAAAAAAGATTTACAAGTAAGTCATTTTCTCTTTTTTCTAGGTGTTAGATTGAGAAGATCCAGTAAACTAAACCCCAGAGAGAGCTTGGTCTAAATAAAAAATTCCGACAGCTGTCAAAACAAATAGCAACTGATCAGAAATACAACGTCGAGGGAGACTCCAGTTCCCAAATAACTCAGAGAAGTGTTGGCCTGTTACAGCAAGAGTAAAGACTTAAAGGGACATTGGGAGGGGATTTAGAATGCCACCCCCTCTCCTCCAAATCTCAAACTTGGAGGCTGATTTGAGAGAAATGAGTTATATGGGTCTAGGTTCATCTCTTAAGGAATAATCAAAGCCCTGACTATTAGTGAAGAATACTTTCTTTTCTTCATTTGCTAGACCATCACTGAGTGCCTTCTGTGTGATGGCTGTGAGTTGGGTGCTGGAGATGCAGAATGGAAGGAAATAGATCCATCCCCAAGGAGCTTGTAGCACTGAGGGAGGAGCCGTAGCTATAATTCAGGGTGTTGCATACAGTGCTAGAGGCAAATGCTGGTTACTATTGAGGGAGATAGAAGAAAGGCAACTCTGTGTGTGTGTGTGTGTGTGTGTATGTGTGTGCATGTGTACAAGCTGATGATTGGCAGATTTGAGTTTCAAGGATGTGAAGGAATTAGGCAGGTAAAGGGGGCCCGAGGATAAGCCTGTAAGTCAGACAGAATATCCATGTGTTCATTCATTCATTCAGCACACATATTGAGCTCTTATTGAGTTCCAGGCACTGCCCCAAGAACTAAGTGAAAAAGACAGGTGATGTCTCTGCCTTCAGAGAGTTGACATTCTAGGGGAACAGATAATGAACAAGTAAGCACACAAATCTACAAAAAGAGACTTTCAACTCCTGATGTGCTGTGAAGAATGGAAGCATAATGTGACCTGAGAGTGTGGTAGGAATGTAGGGGGCCACACTCTGAGTCAGCAATGCAAAGACCTGAGGAAGAGCACTCCAGGTGCTCTTAACAGCAAGTGTTAGGGCTTTGGGATGGGAACAAGCTTGGTGTCTTCAAGGATCAGAAGAAAGGGCTGTGAGTGAGAGGGATAGCAGAGGGAGGTGATGTGGTCAAGGTAAGCAGGAATCAGATCACAGAATGCCTGTGGGCTGTGGTGAAGACCTTAAGAACTGTTTGTAAGGAATGAGAGTGGGTAAGTAGACCACTTGCTCAGCTACTGTGATAGACCCAGTGAGAAGTCATGGTGGCCGGGGCCAAGGCAGCAGCTGAGGACATGGACAGAAGATGATAGTTTGAGATTTCATTCTGGAGGTAGAATCAACATTATCCATGGAAGCACTAGTTGTGATGGAAGAAGGAAAGAGAGGAATCAAGGATAACTCCTAGGAGTTTTGTCTGAGCAGCAAGTAGATGGTAGCCATTTATAGAGGTGGGGAGGAGAAACTTGGTGTTATTTGGGTTTTGGTGGGGGTGGATGACAAGCATTTGAGGATCTGTATAGATGGTTCAGTATGACATAAACCCCAGTTTATAGAAAGGGACAAATGATAGCTGGAGGGGCAGGACTGGTCATGGAGGATCCTATTGGCCGTGTGAGAGTGTCAGATGTAACCCTGAAGCCTCGTGTGTCAATGAAGACCTTACAAAGTAGGACAACACTGTCTGGTTTCATCTTTTGAGAGATGAGCTTCTAAAGCAGATGTTTGTCTGGAAGGATGTGGCAGAAGCAGAGAGACCAGTTAAGATGCTGTTGTAACAGCCCAGGCAGAGTCGATAGCCTGAAGTAAGATGGAATGAATAGAAGTGGGCAGATTGTTGAGCTACTTAGTGGGTAGAAGATGCAGGATGTAGAGATTTGTTACATGTGTGAGATGAAGGAGATGGTGGACTCTTGTTTTCTAGGTTTCTCAGTTCATGGATGGTGTTTCCATTCCCTGCAGTGCAGTGTGGAGCATGGGGAAGGTTGAGAAGGAGTGGGCTATGGACTCCAGTGTAATGGATACTGTGTGCTGCTCCCCAGGAATCAGCCCATCCCTCCCCCCTCACTGAACACTGATTTTGTTCACATTTGCCTCCCTCCCCTTCATCCATGTAGTCATGTCCTTCAGGGGAAGCTGATCACACCCCCAGCTCCAGGGATGGTTCATGTGTCTAGGCAGGTAACCCACCACTGGCTAATGATTAACATGAGAGCAGTCATATGACTAACTTGGACCATTGAGATAGGAGGAGAGGATTTTTGGGTGCTTCTGGGAAAGCAATTTCCTTGTTTTTAACTGAGAGCACCTGAAAATGACCCTCTTGATTTCTCTGGGTGTTGTCCTTTGAGGATGTGTAGCCCTAAATCACTCTAGCTGTCTCACCTCCATCCTCAGGATACTGAGAGGAACAGGCAAACAGGCTGGAAACACCTAGTTATGTGAGCAGCCCATTTCCATATTGTGAAGCCAGTTGGATTTTCTCTTACTTGCAGCTCAAAGCATCTAAACTTATAGAAGGGCCAGTGGGACCCCCTGGTGGAGGTGCCTGGAGGTTTCCAGCAGGCACATGGACTTTCTGTCTAGGCCTGGAGATCAGGCTGTGATCTGAGATGGACAAAGCATCCCGCTGCTCACCCTGTTCTGAGAGTTGTTATTAATAGAACTGCTTTTCTATTCAAATAAGATTTAAAAAAAAAAAAAAACAAGGAAGGAGGTGGAGTAATGAAGGGAAGAATGTACTTGAAGAACACATTCCGTGGTGTGGTAGTGTACAGGGGTGGACTATGGAAGCTCTTTAATTAAAAATCTAGAGGAGGGAAGCTAATCATTAAAATGATTCAGACACTGTTCAGAGAGAAGCTGAATGACCTATTTTCTGAGATTTTTAGAAGTGGGAATTCATTTGGTGTTGGTTGCCCCCGATGACCTCTAAGAGAGATAGCTAGCCTAGAGGAAAAGGGATGGGCACTTTTGGAATCTGGCATCCATGAAGGTCAAGTCCAGTTTCCACACTTTGGAGCTGTAGTGTCTCCCCAAGTCTCATTTGTAAAACAGAGGGGGAATATGGTCCTGTGAATGAAACTGGGAAGCTCAGAAAAATCCTGTACTGTGCCCAGAAAATGGTAAGGGAGAGAAAGGGAGGGAGGAAAAGAGGGAAAGAGAGAGTAAGCACTACAACTTCTTTCTTCCATTCTCTCTCTATCTCTCTGCCTTCAGGTTTTCATCTCCAGCATCCTCTGCTTGTCACATTTGATGGCTAGTTCTCTGTCCTACCTTCCTCGGCTTATCAGTGGCATTTGATCTGTACTCTCTCCTTGAACCTCTTCACTTGCCTTCGGGCACCCTCTTGTTTGGCTGTCTTCCTAACTCACTGGCTACTCCTTTGCAGGCTCTTTGTTGGTTCTTCCTATCATCCCCAAATGAACTGTGGAATACCTGAAGTCTCCTTACTCCAATTCAAGTAGAAAGTCCAACATCCTCTTCATGGTCTATATACCTTTACCCAATCTCTCCCATACCCCAATCTTCTCTGCCACCTCTCCTACCACTCTCCCAGGTCATCTGGTCTCCTTACTGTTTCTGGAAAAATGCCAAGTACACTCTCCCTTCAAGCTTCTTCACTTACTATGCCCTCTTCCTGGATTCTCACTATCCCACTCCTTTCAGGTCTTTCTTCAAAATGTCATCATTTCTGAGACACTATCATTAGCCAGCCTGTATAATCCAACAACTTCCCACCTTATCTATTTGCATCCTCTCTCCTTAATCTATCTTCATAGCTCTTAGCACCACTCAATGCATTGTGTGTTTTTTTGTGCATTTCCCCCATTAGAATGTCAGCCTCAAGAGAATAGGGATCTTGTTTTACCACAGTTCTGTCTCCAGCTTCTATAACTGTGTTTGGCACAAAGTCAGCTCTTAGTAGATATTTATTGAATGAATGTATTCATTGAGGGTCATGGCTACTGTTACTACTAATGTCATTATTTTCCCCAGCTTTAAGATACTATGGTTTATACCTGTAAAGCAAGAGGAAACTTCCTAAGATTCCTTTCAGCTTCTCTACCCCAGGATCTGTAGCACAGTGGATGCTTTGTAAATTGCTTACATGAGAACAGATACAAACAGAATTACTGATGCTAAAGAGCCTCAGATCACCATACTCCTCGATGTCCTAGACTTCCTAAAAAGCCATCCTTAGCGATATGGTTAGACAGCCATTTAAACACATCTGTTTTGACCTATAGTGAATGTCAAATGAAACAAAAACATTCTGACATTTTAAGAGCTTTAATTTACTCATGATAAAAGCCATAGCATCTGAATATGTCAAGTTTATAAGGCAGAGACGTTGGAACAGGAATATGGGCCTACCTAATGGGAGGGCATGTCAATGAGTTGATTGACTTGTTGAAGGAGAACACTGATAATATGTTTGGAAGTAACAGAGGTTGCATCTGCAAAATACACCCGAAACTTGGATTTAGTGTGAATCTGTCACACTCATTGCAATTTGAAGTTGGGTTATATGTGAAATCAAAAATTGCTAAGGTGAGTCAAATACATGCATCTCAGAGACCCTGGAAGTACAGAACGCAATGATTGCTGTCAGTCAGTAGGATATGGTAGAAAAAGCATAAACTTAGGAGTTATACAGGCTGGAGTTGGAGACCTAGCTCTTCTGGGAATCATCAGATAAGTTACTTAGCATCTCTGGACTTTAGTTTCTTTCTGCTTGGCAGAGACTGCAATGATCACCCAAATCTGCTTTCCCTGTAGCCTAGTATTCAACCTCACGGCGTTTCTCAGCCCCCCTTGCAGTTAGGCATGACCCCATGGCTGTGTTCTGGCCAGTAAACTGTGATGAATGTGATGCGTGTCACTTGCATTGCTAGACCATCAGAACCTCTCCTGGGCCATCTTCCATGCTCCTTCCCCTTCTGGTCTGAGGCAGAGGAACCTGGTCCCACGTGCTGAAGATGGTGGACCCACAGGTGGAAAGCCGTCTGTCCCTGAATCAGTGTTTGGAGGAAAGCTGTCTTTTTTGGAATTTAAGTGTGAAAAAACAAGTGCAAGTGAGAAATAGACTTCCATGCACTAAGCCACTGGAATTTGAGTATTTAGTTGCTATATCAGTTACCATTGTCCTAATACCTTTGTAAAAATGAAGATAAAGATTTTGGGGGGGAGGATTAATATATATTTTATTGAAAACTCCCAGGATATCTTGGTATGTTGTTGTTTAACTGCTAAGTTGTGTCCAACTCTTTGAGACACCATGGACTGCAGTACACCAGGCTTCCCTGTCCTTCACTATCCCCCAGAGTTTGCTCAAACTCATGTCTATTCAGTCAATGGTGCCATCCAACCATCTCATCCTCTGTCACCCCCTTCTCCTCCTGCCCTCAATCTTTCCCAGTATCAGGATCTTTTCCAACGAGTTGGCTATTTGCACCAGACAGCCAAAGTATTAGAGCTTCAGCATCAGTCCTTCTGATGAATATTCAGTGTTGATTTCCATTAGGATTGGCTGGTTTGAAGTCCTTGCTGCCTTAGGGACTCTTGAGCCCTCTCAAACACCACAATTTGAAAGCATCAATTCTTCAGTGCTCAGCCTTCTTTATGGTCCAACTCTCACATCTGTACATGACTCCTGGAAAAACCATAGCTTTGACTACATAGACCTTTGTTGGCAAAGTGATGTCTCTGCTTTTTAATATGCTTTCTAGATTGGTCATAGTTTTCCTTCTATGGAGCAATTTCATGGCTGCATGAAATTGGTATGCAGCAAGTGCTTAATAGATATTGGTTCTTACTATCCTCTTGTTAGTTAATCTACAATAGTCATTACATGTCGACCCTGTGATGGTTTTGCTAGACCCCAAGGAGATATCAAGAAGTGTAAAATACAGTTCCAGATCTGTAGTTCCAGAAACTTACAATGTGGAAGACAATTACCCTTCAGGTGTATCTGTATCCTAAAATATCAAGCCTCTGAAGGACAAGAATGGACAGAATTTAGATGAAGAAGGTACTTTTGGTTGGGCTAGTTAGGGAAGACAATAAATCATCAATATTGGAAGAAAGCAATTACATAGGCTGCCACAAATAGTGGGCAATCAAAGAAGAATTTCTGTTTCATTTTGGACACGTGATATATTCATTCTCTTAGCAGTTATCCATTGCTAACCATGTTAGTAAGGAAAGCTATTTAGAAAATTAACCTAGAATATGGAAAAAGCTATAAATTAGGACACAGATGCTCATTACTAGGACATTTATAATGTCAAATAATCAGAAACAACACAACTGTTCAATACGGGGAGAATGCTTAAGTAAATCACAGCATACTCTTTAGAAGTAATCTGTCTCCAGGATCCCATCAAAGTCCAGAGTTTTAATTGCAGCCTGCACAGAATGTCTCTTACATTGTGCCTTTGGCCCTGACTTCTCCTAACTCCACTCCCTATCTCTCACTACCTACAGGATGTCTTTATTTGGATGTCTCAAAGACATCTCATACTCAGTGTTCCCAAACTGAGCTTATGATTCACACTCCTTCTCCATCCCTCCAACCTGCCTTCTTCCAGCATGTCTTGCCTCACTATCTCCTGTTGTGAGAGTCAGGACTCTGGGAATCATCCTGGATCTTTCTCTCTTTCATCTCCAAATCCAATCTGTTAGGTCCTAACTATCTTTAAAATCCATGTTCTTCTCTTCATCTCTGCTGTTGCCTCCTTGTTCTAAGACCCCCATCTCCTTTCATCTAGACTGTGGCTTAGCTTCTCATCTGCAACCCAGGTTCCTTTCCAATCTTCAAGATCACATCTCATAATTTCACTTCTGCTGTTCCTCACCCCCCCCGAAACTCCACAATGACTGCTAAGTTCTTCACATGACCCATGGAGCACCTCACTGTCTGAGACTTGCCTGTCTGTCCATCCTCATCTCTTTCTAGTCTTCTCCACCTCCTTCTCTGCAATCCTGCCATAGAATACAGCATAGCTGTACTTTCTGTTCAGAATTCACTCTTCAAACCCACTCCTCTGCCTCCAAATGCCCTCTTGCAGGTCATGTCTACATATCTTCCAGATCTCACAGACTCAGTCACTTCAAAAATGCTGTACATGGTCCTGCATCTAGGTTAGGTTCCTTTGGGACCTGCTATGTAGCTTATATGGGGCTTCCCAGATGGTGCAGTGGTAAAGAATCTGCCTGCCAAGGCAGGAGATGCAGGAGGCATGGGTTCGATCCCTGGGTGAGGACAATCCTCTGGAGAAAGCAATGGCAACCCACTGCAGTATTCTTGCCTAAAAAATTCCATGGAGAGAGGAACATGGCAGGCTACTGTCCATGGGGCCACAAAGAGTTTGACATGACTGAGCACCGTCACCACCACCACTGCATAGCTTATACAGATGGGGAAAAGGAAAAAGTAGCTTGGGGAGTTCTGGATGGTGAGGAGCCAGATGCTAAAAAACACTTATTGCTGATAATACTGGGTGGATATCCTACCTTTATACAACTCAGTGTCAAGCCATAGAGCAGACTTCTGGTATTGAATTTGAATCAGGGCGAGTCACTTAAGTCAAAAATATTTATGATGTGCCAGACCCCACTACTCTATGCTATTTCCCCTACTCTTGTAGAAATTACCGCTTATTTAACACATTTCAAAAACCTGGATTTCAGGAAAGCAAATTCATATTCAGGGAACTCTTGTGAATGTGTTTTATTTCCTTGAGAAAGACATTTAATTTTCTGGGTCTCTGTTGCAATAACAATGCTTGATGACTGCCTTGTGGTGACTGGAGCTGGCATTCATGCTGCTAAAATGCTTGGGCATCTTCAGGCCTTGAACGTGATGCTGAGAACAAGTGGGGCTTTGAACGTGAGCAGTTGAAAGTGTGGTTTTCCCTAGACCCTTCCTTGATGCCCTCCCCTGCCCCCCGTCCCCACTAGAGGACTTGTGTTACTAAACCAGAGAGCTGAGCAGGTTCTGGCTGGCAAGGACCCAGGGATTAATGTCCAGGGTGCTAACATCATAGTTGGGGCAGCATTGAAGGTGGCAACATCCACTGTGTGAGGCTCTGATGCCAGAACCCTCATTGCACCCCTCTGGCTGGCCAGGACCTCTGTCTTGGGAGGCAGCTTGGGTGGCCTTAAGGCTGCACTTAGCACATGTTCAATAGCTACTGTCAGGTGTTGAAAAGCTCTCATTAGGGCCAAGAAATTGACTTGTGTCCTGGGCTTCTCGGGAAAACAATGAGGACCCATGGGAAAAGCTTTGTGCCTGAAGGAGCCCAGGGACTGGTAATTGAGTTACTATTAAGGCGATGAGAGGCTGTGGTCATGACAAGTATTAGTGGCATGAGGCTGGCAGGCCAATACAAGGCCATCCTGCATTTTCTCTTTGGCATGGAGTATATGGGGACTCATTCCTTCCTTAAAAATGTTTACCAGGGCAGTAAAGCCAATAATAATGAAGGCAGTTGGGAAGTCAGACTACCAAAGTCTGGAGGTGGCAAATGGGGTGCTTATTTGTTGGGAGAGGGTCACTACGTTCTGCATTGTCACATGTCTCATTTAATGACAGCGTTCCTGGGATGCTGGTCCTCTTATCCTCATTTTCTTTCTAACTCCCCCCTCCCCTCACTTTTTCCCGGATGACTCTTACTCAGCCTTAAGTACTTCTTACTCAGAGAATGGTCTGTCTAACCACAGCCCTCCCATTTGTACCCCCATACTCTCTCTTTATCAATCTGCAAATATTTTTTTTCCTTTGTATATCATTGTCTGTTAGCTTGATTTTGGTCTTTCTCCTCCTTTATTTTATGGACAACTCAAGGTTAGGGGCCTGGATAGTTCTGTTCCCCACAATTTCATCAGCCCAGCATGCAGTGGATTTCCAATAAACACTTTGCAAATTGTCAAATGAATCAATGGTTCTCAAAAACTGTTGGCATTGTCTCTGACAATGTAAATGCATATGAGCATATTTTTGGGTGCCAGTTCATTGTAACTCCGTTTTCATCCATTTATTCGTCTGTGCGTCATCTCCATCAGTATTTACTTAGTACCAACTGGGTGCTGAGGATGCAAAAGTAAATGAGAAAAATTGCCAGCCTTTCAGTAACTCAGTTGGGGGTGGACTGGTGTAGATGTGGAAACATGGGCAGTCAAAGGGCTGAGTCAGGTTTGGAGTGAAGTCTGAGTCAAATCTCCAGGTTTGGATCACTGATCCTTTGGCTCCTTGATTGTGTGACCTTGGGCAAGTGACTGCATATCTTTGAACCCTGAGTGTCTTGTTGTACAATGGAGATAACCATATGCATCTTGCAGGGTTGTTTTGATACTAAATTGAATGAGGTAAATATGTAAAAGCAAAGCTAAATACAGAGAAAATGTTGTTGTTATTATTGTTTGTTTTTATTAATTAGATAGGGCATAAAGAGGAGTTAGGTCAATTCTACCTAAGGGGGGGTGGGCGGTGATTAAGGAAGCTCTTATAAATGAGTTAATGTCCTTGAGGGAAGGTAGATAAAGAAGGAAAAGTTTTTGGAGTGAGAGCAAAGGAGGTCTTCTTGGGGGATCTGGGATTGTGGTATTGTGAGATGGCATTTCTCCATTTCTTCCTCTCCCTGAAGGGCACAGGCCACTCTCTCTTCTTCCCAGAATTTGTTCTGCTTGTTTTCTGGGCATCCCTCACTAACCCATCCATTCCTCCTCCCTGGCTCTCCACCCTGTTCCCATCTTTGTCCTCCCCACATTAGCCTGTACCTCTTGTTACCCCTCTTCTCTTAAAACTGGGAAGAAAGATGAGTTGGAAATACCTCTGTCATCCATCAAATAAAATTGAGAGTTGGCAGCTGTGGTTTTATTAATGACTACTCAATTCTTCTCTCCCAACATCTGGAAGATATGTGCTGCAGGATGGACAAGCCAGTGATACATGAGGAGAGATTTTTCAGCAGCTTGGAGATGGATGGGGACCTTGAGGCCATCTCATCCAGCATTCACCCTGGACAGGAAGTCTCTGGCAGCATTTCTGAGGAGGGGCATTCAACCCCTGCCTGGACACTCTCCAACGACCCCCAAGCTCTTGTCAGTGGAAGTCAGCTCAAATGTGTATCACTAGTGTGAATTTTAGTTTCCAAGCCCAAATTTCAGTACAAGAGTACTTAAAAGTCAACATCTCTTCGAGGAAGAAATAGTATGATGTTCAAGAGTAAAGGCTCTGGGAACCAGGCTGCCAAGGTTCACGTCTATACCCTATCACCTTGGATCAGTTAACATAGCTTCGTCTCCATTTCCTCATCTGTAAAATGGGAATGATAATTGTTCCTCTGTGCAAGCTTCTGTGAGAAATAGTTGCAGTAACAAGGAATGCACAAAGAACACTGTTGAGTACATCGTAACAGCCTGATGAGTGTTAACTCTTATTACTGACTCTTTGTGACCCCCATGAACGGCAGCATGCCAGGCTTCCTTGTCCTTCACTATCTCCCAGAGTGTGCTCAGATTCATGTCCACTGAGTTGATGATGACATCCAACCACTTCATTCTCTGTTGCCCCCTTCTCTTCCTACCTTCAATCTTTCCTGGCATCAAGGTCTTGGTGGAACCCTTTTTTTTTTCATTTATTTTTATGTGGAACCCTTTTTAAAGCAAGGGCTAGAGTGGGATTATAAGGGCCCAGAAGAATCCCCAGCTCCCCCCATCCTTCTTCTTCCTGTTCTATACTGAGTAAAATGTCTTCACCAAGAATCATTGCCTTTCATCACCTGGTAACAGAGAAGCTTGTGACAGACTAAAGGGAGTCAAACCTTTGCAGCCGGGCGGCCCACAGGACTTGGTTTGGCTACCTATAACCAACTGGCCACAAGTAATTACCTACTTTTTCTGTACCTCCGTCTCCTTACCTGCAGGAATGGGAACTGAAAGTCACACATCAGAGGACAAGGTCTGACTGATTAGCATCACCTCCCTGGCTCATTCCTGTCCAGGCTGCCTTCATTTCTTTCCTCGGTTACTGCAACTTTATCCTGATGGGGCCTCTGGTTACTGCAACTCCATCCTAAGAAGTCTCTGTTTCCATGCTTGTTCCCATATAGGCTGTGTTCCATCCAGCAGCCAGAGAAGCCTTCTGAAAACCCAAGACAATTAATGCTACCCCTTTCCTTGGACCCTCCAAGGGTCTTCAACATCCTTCAGGTGGAATCCGCATCCTAGTTCACAGGCACCTCCATGTCTGGCATCCACTTCTTTCCACGTTTCCATCACGCTTCCCTTCCTTTCCCCCATATCCACTCTGCTCTCTCCACTTGCCTCCATTTGGACATGTGGAGAATCTGTGTCTTTGGACTTGCTATTTCCTCAACCCAGAAGCTGTTTGGCCCAGGTACCAACATGGCTCATTCACTCATCTCCTTTGAGGGCTCTGCTCAATTGTCAGCTCCTCTAATAGGCCTTCCAGGGCCACCCTATCTCATATAACATTTATTTCAGCAAAGAGAGATAACAAAGCCTTCCTAAGTAATCAGTGCAGAGAAATAGAGGAAAACAATAGAATGGGAAAGACTAGAGATCTCTTCAAGAAAATTAGAGATACCAAGGGAACTTTTCATGTAAAGATGGGCACAATAAAGGACAGAAATGGTATGGGCCTAACAAGCAGAAGATATTAAGACGATGTGGCAAGAATACACAGAAGAACTATACAAAAAAGATCTTTATGACCCAGATAACCATGATGGTGTGATCGCTCACCTAGAGACAGACATCCTGGAATGCAAAGTCAAGTGAGCCTTAGGGAGCATCACTATGAACAAAGCTAGTCGAGGTGATGGAATCCCAGCTGAGCCATTTCAAATTCTAAAAGATGATGCTGTGAAAGTGCTGCACTCAATATGTCAGTAAATTTGAAAAACTCAGCAGTGACCACAGGACTGGAAAAGGTCAGTTTTCATTCCAATCCCAAAGAAAGGCAATGCCAGAGAATCTCCAAACTACTACACAATCGCACTTATCTCACATGCTAGCAAAGTAATGCTCAAAATTCTCCAAGTGAGGCTTCAACAGTATGTGAGCTGAGAACTCCTAAATATTCGAGATGGATTTAGAAAAGGCAGAGAAATCAGAGATTAAATTGCCAACATCCATTGGATCATAGAAAAAGCAAGAGAACTCCAGAAAAATATCTACTTCTGCTTCACTGATTACGCTAAAGACTTTGACTGTGTGGATCACAACAAACTGTGGAAAATTCTTAAAGAGATGGGAATACCAGACCACCTGATCTACATCCTGAGAAATCTGTATGCAGGTCAAGAAGCAACAGCTAGAACTGGACATGGAACAACAGACTGGTTCCAAATTGGGAAAGAAGTATGTCAAGGCTGTATATTGTCATCCTGCTTATTTAACTTATATGCAGAGTACATCATGAGAAACTCTGGGCTGAAGGAAGAACAAGTGGGAATCAAGATTGCAGGGAGAAATATCAATAACCTCAGATACCCAGATGACACCAGCCTTATGACAGAAAGCAAAGAGGAACTAAAGAGCCTCCTGATGAAAGTGAAAGAGGAGAGTGAAAAAGTTGGCTTAAAGCTCAACATTCAAAAAACTAAGATAATGGCATCCTGTCCCATCACTTCATGGCAAATAGATGGGGAAACAATGGAAGCAGTGACAGACTTTATTTTGTTGGGCTCCAAAATCACTGCAAATGGTGACTGCAGCCATGAAATTAAAAGACACTTGTTCCTTGGAAGAAAAGCTATGATACACTTAGACAGCATATCAAAAAGCAGAGACATTACTTTGCTGACAAATGTCCATCTAGTCAAAGCTACATTTTTTCCAGTAGCCATGTATGAATGTAAGAGTTGGACCATAAAGAAAGTTGAGTGCTGAAGAAATCATGCTTTTGAACTGTGGTGTTGAAGAAGACTGTTGAGAGTCCCTTCGACAGCAAGGAGATCAAACCAGCCAATCCTAAAGGAAATCAGTCCTAAATTTTCATGCTCAAGCTGAAGCTCCAATACTTTGGCCACCTGATGCAAAGAGCTGATTCATTGGAAAAGACCTTGATGCTGGGAAAGACTGAAGGCAGGAGAAGAAGGGGACAACAGAGGAGGAGGTGATTGGATGGCATCACCAACTTGATGGATATGAATTTGAGCAAGCTCTGGGAGTTGATGATGGATAGGGAAGCCTGGCGTGCTGCAGTCCATGGGGTCACAAAGAGTCAAACATGACTGAGCAACTCAACTGAACTGAACTTCTGTTGACATCCCCTACTCTTTATTTTTCTGCCTAACACCTATCATCCTCTGACAAATGTTTATGTATTCATTATTTTATTGCTTCTTCCTGCCTATTAGGGTGTAGAGCTCACGGGGAGAGACCGTGACTTTTCAATCTCTGCTGGATCTCCAGTAACCAGTCATGTGCCTGGCTTGGTGTTGATAGTCAATAAGTATTTTTTGAATGAGTGACTGCATAATATTCAACCAGGATTAACACTGTTTGTGGAAAGATGCCTGGTCCATTGTAGGTGTTGGATAAATGAGAGTTCTTAATCCCCTTCTTTATCAAACTAGAAAGAGCATTAAAAAAACAAATACCCATGGGAGCGGCAGCACACTGATTTAAATTCACACGGGATTCCTGCAAAAGGGAAGCCTGAGTTGAGAGGGCAAAGGAAGGCAAGCCAGGGGCTCTGGAGACCAACTTTACTCGCTAAGCAATTTTGCCTCCAGCCTGCTCTGTTTATGTGTGTGTGTACGATGATCCTCCAGGCAATTGAATTGCATTACCCTTTTCATTCTAATAATATGAACAGAATTCAGATGTGGTATTTGATGATGTCTTGTGTATTGAATGACTTCAGGACCGCCTGGCAGATTGCAGCAAATTACTGTCAACTTGAGGGCCGCTGTGCCTCTACCAAAGTGCCAATATTTCCGTGAATAATCCTGGTCATTTACAGTGATGTCTCAAAAATGAATTTTTATTTCATTGGCTTAATCTTTGGAGTTATCAGAAATGTGTGTTTATTCCCAGCAAGACTTCAAATGCGAGATTCTTATAACAAGACCAGAACTGGAAGATTTCCTGAAGGAGGAGACAGAGGAGCCATCCCCTGCCTGGTTGGAATTGCTGTGTGTACAATACCTGCTGAGAGAGAGAAGAGGGTAGACTGGATTCCTTCCAGAAATCAGAAGCGAAGCTGAATTCAACTTGGAAGGGTGTTAATATCTTAAGACCAAGGCTGACAGACCAAGGGGAGGAAGTGGAAGCGAGAGGGAAGTGTGTGAGCGTTTTCCCCAGTTCTTACTGCTCAAACCAAATGCCTGGAAATGTGCTACATCCAGCAGTTCCCAGCCCTGGTACATTGTTGCTGTTTAGTCACTCAGTCGGATCTGACTCTTCGTGACCCCATGGACTGATGGACTGTAGTCCGCCAGGATCCTCTGTCCATGGTATTCTCCGAGCAAGAATACTGCAGTGGGTTGCCATTTCTTCCTCCAGGGGATGTTCCCAACCCAAGGATTAAACCTGCATCTTCTGCTTGGCAGGTGGATTCTTTCTCACTGAGCCACCTGGGAAGCCCCACCCAAGCACAAAGTAAGCACTCAAGAAACGTCCCTCCAGTTGGAGCTGAATTTAGCTGGTGAGGGTTTGGAGGCTGTGTTAGCTACTGTGATATAGATGGGGCTTTGGCCATGTCTCTCCCCTCCCAGGCCCCACCCCCACCATGTGTTCATGTTGCCTAATAATCTGTCCCAAATAGGAGCAGCGTTGAAGCCATTGGCTGTGTCACAAGGAAGGATCCAGCCCTTCCCAGGGGAATCTCCCCGTCACAGACATGGCACATCTCCACCCACACTCTGGGTCTCTGAGTCAGAAGGGCATGTTTTTGCTGCAACTAATTTTACTACTGTTGTTTCTATTGCATTGGTTAAATCTTGTTAGCTTTTGAGGGGAGGGGCCTGTTCCAGCTGAAATCTCAATATTAGTTATCTTGATAAAGAGGAATTTCCATAACCAGCCTCCAACTCTGCTTCCTCATTTAATGTCCTTAAACAATAGGGGAAAGACAGACTGAATAGCATCATCACTAAAACAGCTCCTGCAGCTTGTCTGTCTGGCAAGGGCTTGTGAAATCATGGATGATTAGTGAGGTTGTATCAGTTAGCTAACCCAGCACCACTGTAAACCTATTGGGTTAGTAATTGTAGTAAATCCAAGTAAAAGGATTGTTCTCAGCATTAATTATGCACAAATGTGATTGCCTTGTATTGTTCTAGTATAGCAACACACAAAAACAGGCAAAATTCATTGCTCACTTGGGCTAATAGTTAAATGATTCACATCTATCTATCCAACTGATGCTGTGACCTGAAATGACACAGACGATAAAATTGTAAAAAGAATCAGGATCAAAGGATAGGTCAGTCAGAAGGCAATTTCAGCACCAGAAGAGAAGAAAAGAAATGTCAATTGGTGGTTCATAGGGTCCTAAAAAGTTTTTAGTGCTAAGTGGGAACTTTGGTTTAAAGTTCTCTGACAGCCAGGATGGAGAGGAAAAAGTATGTCAGTGACATGAATCTCATTGTGCAGAAAGGGACATTGCTACTTTCCCTATTTCTTCTCAAAATAAATTCTGTTATCTAATCAGGTTACCTTATTTAAGCCTTAGAACAATCTTGTGTGACATAGTGACCACTATTAGCCCCATTCTACAGTTGTGAAAACTGGGGCTTAAAAAAGTTAATGATCTTGCCAAGAATCGCAACTGGAGAGTGGCAGGGCTGAAATGAATTTTTGGGCAGTCTAAATTCGGAGCCCATACTCTTAACCATATACTTCACTGCTTTTCCTGCAGGGTAACCTGGAAAAGTATATAAAAGGTCCTTTGGGCAAAAGCCCAACTGTCCTGGGAGATAGTCTCCTGCCAGGGATTGGGGATGAAAAAGAAGAAGAAAGAGGAGAGAATTAAATCCATATGCAGTGGGAGAATTGGATGTTAAGTATGAAATTCATCAGCTTTTAGGCTCAAGACACCCCAACAGTCCATGAATGGGAAAGTCAGAACTGTCAGGTCCCAGGGTCAGAATGACCTGGGTTAAACTGGCCTGGCAATCTTGTTGTCTTAAAATGATGATCTTAGTAAGAGAAAAGAGTAAAAAAAAAATCCCCATTAGCTTGTCTCCTGCAGGCTCACCCTATTATCGTGGAACCTTGCCAGATTCCATGAGCTGTTGTATGGGAGGGCAAAGAGTTGGAAGGTGGTCTCCAAGGTTCTGAAGCAAGCTGAGCTTATTTTTCTTTTTCTCATGTTGGCTTCTTGTCTCTGAATCACTATGTCTTGTACCCAGATGAGTGGTTGGGGTGGGGGTGGGGGGTGGGGAGAGAAACACTTTTTTGATAAAAGATACAACTTGCATGACCAAGTTGAGAAAACGTGCCTATTTGCAAGAATTCAAGCTTACTTCCAGTGATGCCAACTTCAAGAGGTAGTACAGAGTAAAGCAGAGGTCCCCAACCCCTGGGCCACAGACTGGCACCAATCCATGGCCTGTTAGGGGCCATGGAAGAGCGGGGAAGAGAGGGAAGAGTGTGGTGGGTGAGTGAGTAAAGTTTCATCTGTATTTACAGCTGCTCCCCATTGCTTGCATTACTGCCTGAGCTCTGCCTCCTTTCAGATCAGTGGTGGAATTAGGTTCTCATAAGAGCTCGAATCCTACTGTGAACTGTGCATGCAAGGATGCGATGTTGTGTGTTCTTTATGAAAATCATCCTGAAATCACCCCCCACCACCCCTCCAACTCTGGTCTGAGGAAACTTTGTCTTCCATGAAGCCAATGAGAGTGTGATAAGTCACTTCAGTCATATCTGACTCTTTGCGACCCTGTGAACTGTAGCCCACCAGGCTCCTCTGTCCATGGGATTCTCCAGGCAAGAATACTGGAGTGGGTTGCCATGCCCTCCTCCAGGGGGATCTTCCCTACTGAGGGATTGAACTCAAGTCTTTTATGTCTCATGCACTGGCAGGCAGGTTCTTTACCACTAGCACCACCTGGGAAGCCCCCATGAAACCAGACCTGGGGCCAGAAACCAAACCTGCTGCAGTAAAGGCAGTCCCCATAGAACCAGACTATATTGGCTCAATTATTCACATGCTGAGTGACTCTGGGCAAATTCCTTAAACCTCTATGCCTCAGTTTCCTCACCTGTAAAATGGCAACAACAACAACAATCCCCCAAAGAATTGCTCTGGGGATCAAATGAGTTATAAGTTACTAAGCACTTAGAACAGTACCTAGCAAATAAAAAGTCCTGTATATGTGTTTGTTAAGAAAGTTTGTTGCATTCCTTAAGGCAAAATTGCTTGGTAATGGGGTCATCTCTGGGATGATAAACCTGGCAGTGTTACTTCCTGCCAAGAAGTAAATCTAGCCTTCGGGGATGCAGCATTGGCAGATAACACAGAAAACAGTATCTTGCTCTCATCCCGCTTATCACATTTACACGACAAGACAAAAAACATGCACCAAATCCAATTTTATGTCGCCTCTTGGAATTCTGACTCCAATAATTTTCTAAAATGTTGAATTCTGTTTGCAATAGAATTTTTAAACAACAGCTGTTCTTCCACCCCAGAGGTGACAGCGAGTCAGTGTTGGGGGTTGTTCAATGCGAACCCACATCTTTTGGCTCCCTCATAGGGATGTTAGGGGGTCTAATTAATTACTGTTTGCAAAACACTGAGAAATACTCTAGTGAAAGTTGCTATAGAAATGCAAGATGCTGTGTTATTATTCCATGTACTTGTAATTGTTTTCAAAGTTTACTTATTGGGTAGGGAAAGAGGGAGATTATATTTTTTCCTTGATGGCAGTGGATAAGGTTTTGTCAATCGGCATTTATGAATGTTAAATCACTTTATGGAGATGTTGCATCTCTAGAGCTACAGGAATCTCATATTGGGAGAAGTATACAAAGCATTTCTTCCTTCACTTTCGCACCCCCAACCCTTATTCAACTCTTATTTTCACAGTAAAACAAATGTGAAAGGAAACATTATAAGAAGCAATCATGTGTATCCAAACCTAAGAGGCCCAAATACATATTTCTACATGAAATTTCCTGTATAATCAGGTTTTTTTTTTCAATAGAACACTCCTCCCATTAATTTATGCTTAAGTTTGAGCAATATTAAATTGAAAAAAATAAAGTAGAAACAAATATAATCTCCAACAATTAATATTATATGTTGGACTTTTCATCCTGAAAATAATAAAATATCTTAAATTGGGCTTGATTTTGTAAAAAAAAGAAGTGTGAAATGACTAGTAGCAAGTTTATATCTCAGGTAAAGCTTTCCATGGTTATATGTGGTTTTTTCTTTATTATCTATTTCCCTCTGTGTTATGGGGACATATCTATTTTATAGGTATAGTTGGTCACTGTTAGATGAATGTTATCCATTTACTTTAAGGAATCTGTTTCCTAACTCAAGTTTGAGATAATTACATCAATTCTGGCATATTGAAAAACGAAAATTCACTGGAAGTAAAATTTAACCCTACACAGGGGAAGAACATAAGATCTTGTCTGGGAGCTGTTCAAGTGGCAATGAAACCTGAATCAGAAAAGAATCCTATTATTGCTGATATTAGCAGTTCCTCAGCCAAGTTTATCCATAACTTTACAAAAATTGATTTGCAATCAGTTATATTTGCTTTTAAAACTCCCATAAAATTTCAGAAGCCAATTTTAGTCTGGAAAATGGAGCAAATAATTACCTCTTTTTTATGAATAAAATGTAAAACTCTTATCTGGAATAATGGTCGTTTTCTTATTACTCCACACTTTGAGTTCCAGTCAAATCACTGTCCTCCTAGATATTCTAGTGTTAGGATTTTTAAATTCCATTTGGGATTCTAACTAGTTTTCCCTACATCAGGCTCCTGTGTCCTTCACTGTCTCCCAGAGTTTGCCTAAGTTCATGTCCATTGAGTCAGTGATGCTATCTAACCATCTAATCCTGTGCCACTCACTTCTCCTTTTGCCTTAAATCTTTCCCAGTATCAGGGTCTTGGTCTTTAACTGTCTCAACTTGCTCTGCTGCCCCAGGACCTTTGCAGATGCTGTTACTTCTGCCTGAAACATTCTTTTCTTCCTCACCTTTCACCTAATTACCATATCAGCCCTTAAAGCTCAGCTTTCCCCAGGCCAACAAAACCTCTGGTTACACACTCTCTTAACTCCCAGTACATTTCCTTCACAACACTTAGCACAGTTTGTAGATGTGTATGTTGTGTATGTGTGTGTGTGTGTGTGTGTGTGTGTGCGCGCGCGTGTGTGTGTCTAAGCTTCACGACAGTAGGAATTGATTCAGTCTTTTGCTCCTCACTCTCTCCTCAGAGCTCAGGCTCCCCTGGAACAAAGTAGGGGTTTACAATATTTTGTTGAATGAATAAATGAATAACTCTGGGATAAATTTGAGATCTTTTTTTAACAAAGCAAGAGCCAGAGGAGAAATCTATATACTCAAAAGCTTATTTTCCAATTGCCAGGCAGGTGTGCATTACCAAGGTAACAGCATTTCTACTATTGGCGAGTCCTTGGTATCAACCTGAGAAATGACACAATTCTTTTCCCAGTGTAAATTCAGCCCTTTATAATACAATTTCATTAGGTCATGGCAAGTGTCTGGGAGGCCATAATGAAATGCAAATAAAAAATTTGAAAAGACCATATTATTTCCAAATCAAGCAACAGAAAAATATAATACCATATAATCAAACAATGATGATTTTTTTAATCAATGAAATAGATAACAAAGAATCCATTGGTTTAGTGTGTCCTTGGGACCCATAGCCCTGTGTTGTTGCTAGTCATTAAGTCTTGTCTGACTCTTTTTGACCCCATGGACTCTAGCCCTCCAGGCTCTTTCATGAATGGGATATCCCAGGCAAGAATACTGGAATGGATTGCCATTTCCTTCTCCATGGGATCTTCCTGACTCAGGGATCAAACCTGTGCCTCCTGCATTAGCAGGCAGATTCTTTACCACTAAGCTACTGGGAAGCCCATAGCTCTGGGTAACATGAAATAAATGACTCTGTTTTACTAGGCTCCTGCTGGCATTTCTAGCTTGTCTTGTCATTCACTGTTCATATCTTATATTCTAGTTCAGCCTGTTCAGAGGTCCCAAACAAGTCCACACTGGGAACACATTGTTCCCTCTGCCTCAAGCCATCTACACTTTTCCTTCCTCCCTCTTCACCCTTCAATCTCCAGGATCCCCTGGGTGAACATCCTTCTTATCATTTTCTACCCAAGTAACACCTTAAAACATTTCCATATCCAACTGAAGTTTCAGTTTCCCCTTTGCTAGCTCAGTAAATGGCTCCTTCTCCCCTGCATTTTCTCAAGATGGACCTCGGAATCATCTTTACCTCTTTCTTCTCTCTCCAGAAGCAGTCATATACCACCCACTAGCTAGTCTTGTCCAAAATCCGTCCCTTTTCTCCAATTGCATTGTCCTCATTGTTACCCCATCATCTCTGCAGAGGTTTCCCCTTGGGTCTTCTCACCTCCGCCCCACCTCTCCCTTCTTCCCTCAGTGGTCAGTGTGTCTTCTGAAAGTAAATTAGATGGTGCTTAAAATTCTTATGTGGTTTCTGATTCCACCAAGAAATATATTCAAATTCCCCTCCAGGACCTCCCAAGCCCTATGTGAGTTGGTTCTTGTCTTTCTCATTTTATTACTGTTACCATCTTGGGACCTTTCCATCTGGACATCCTCACAGCAGGGGTCACAAACTTGACATGTCCTCAACTGAGCTCCCCGATCCACTCCAAACGCCCATCTGTTCTTCGCTCAGCTTCCCACCTCTCAGGAAACAGCAGCTCCATCCCTCCAATTGCTCAGGCCAGTGTGGGGCCCTTGTAAATATGTTTCTTATAAATGTTGCAGGGAAAGAAGAGGTTATGCATTGGTCAGTCTGCCCATGATACTAAGTTGGCCCCCAAACAGATTCATCCTTGACTCCTATCTTCCTCCCTAAACCTCAACAGTCCCTAACAAATCCTACGAGCCTTGCCTTCCACACACAGCCAGAATCCAACCACTTCTCATCACCTCCTCCCAACCGCCCCAACCCAAGCCACATTCTCACTCACCTGGACTGTTGCAATGACCTCCTGAGTGTTCTCCCTACTTGTACTCTGGCCCCTGGGGTCTGTTCCCCACCCAACAACCAGGTCACGACCTTCCTCTATTCGAAGTTCTCCAATGGCTTCCAATGTGCTCAGAACGAAAGTCAAAGAAAGTCTTTTCAATCTGTCCCTATGGCCTCGCTGTCCACTTCAGCTCCAGGAGCACTGGTCTCCTAACTTCTCAGATGCACTGAGCACCTCCTTTTTCCTCCTTCCATGCAAGGCTCTGCTCTAGACACCACTGTGGCTCTTCACTTCTTCCCCTGGCCTCCCCAGGTCAAACTGCAGCCCCTCTGCCCACCCTCCCTGGCCCTCTTCCTTGTTGAATTCTTCCTCATAGCACTTACTTCCATCTGACCTACATTTGGCTTTTTGATTTGTGTATGGACTGTCTGTCTTCAGTACAACAAGGGCCCTTCACGAGGGTAAGGACTCTATCCACTCTGTCCGCCTGGCCTGGTGCCTGGCCCAAAGCAGTGCCCGACTGCATCTGTGAAATAAACGCCGAGCACTCTCCCAGGCGATGGGTGGTCGCTTCCATGCGGCACGTGCCTTGGTTTCTGATGTTTTCTATGATCCTGCAGAGATGATTGTGTATATGAGTGGAATGCCTGTGGCTTAATTATTGAGGATGAATGTTTCATTCTTGCCTTTATGCTTTCTTCTGGAGAGGCCAAGCGGCTCTGAGCATGGAAGGAGAGCTGAGCAAAAGGGAACCCAGGCTTCCATGTCTGCAGTTCAGTAGGAGATGAAGACCAGAGAAGGTGATGCTTTGTGATTAGACTCAGTGGCATACAGGAAAAGAGCCACCGGCCCTGGAAGACACACGTGGCTCACAGATCAAGGACAGAGAAGCTTGGCGCAGGCTCAGGAAGCCTCTGCCTACAGGGAGGAGTAGGGGTGTGAAGTCTGCTCTAGAAATCATGTTGGGGGACCCTGGGGCTGGAATCACCTTTACTTGGATGAAGAGTGCAGTAGATCCCTGGATGGAGTGATTTATCTTTATAAGATTCTGTTTCCTAAATTGGATGGGGCTGGACACTGGGTTTATACTCTGCCTATAATTTTTTTACATGTATAGCGTTTTCATTTTTATAAATCTTAAAACTCTTTTTTTAACTGGATGTGGTAAGAATGGCCTGGGAACAGGCAGCACTGTCATGAAGAAGGAGGTCCTGAAGTTTGTGCGTTTCCTCTGCCACAAGCCAGGGAGTGGAAACTTCTGAGTCCAGCATATCAAAGCAGACACAGAGAGATCCAGGACCCTAGAGACCCAGGCAGGTGGCACAATCCTGGCATGGTTTTGGCGCCTGAGGGCACAAAGCGATCCTCCCGTCCTTGCCCACTTCTGACTGCTCTGCGTGCAGAGGGCCAGAGAGGTTTGGTGAGACAGTGGACCAACAGGGACTTTTTGTTTCAGGGGATGAACCTGTAGACTTGTCATTTCTAGAGGGCTGTCCAACACATTCTTCTGGATTGTCATAGCTGAGTGTATGACCACGGAGTGTTACAGCAGGCACTGGTTTGCAGCAGGGCTTGTCAGCAAGGTCTGTGGGAATCCCCAAGTTGTTCGAATGGATACAGGGGCAACGAATATGAACCAAGTCCTCATAAAGCCACGGGAGGGAAGTAAAATGGCTGGGAAACTTGAGGGTGGGCAGGGTAAAGGGAAAACAGTCTCACCTGGATTGGGAGAAAGGCAGGCCCTGGGCTATGAATTTCCAACCAGGACAAGAAGCAACATCAGGGCAGATGCTTCCCTTGACATTAAGGGAACGTGCTGCCTGACCAGAAGGGATAAGGGAGGGACCATTGGCATCGCTGGGTGGACTGCTGGACACTGTTAAGGGACCTGGGAGAGGGAAGATGAGAAGGAAGCAGCATACGCTACGTACTAACCAATTCACACACGAGCGCACTTACAAGTCCTATACTCAGTACTCAGTAGGGGGTGGGGGCCAGTGTCTGACTCTGCGGCCCCATGGACTGTAGCCCATCAGGGTCCTCTGGTGGATGATCCTGGACCATCCCCTGTCTTCCCATGGCACAAGCTCTAACCCCAGATCAGAGACAAGCTGGGTGAAGCCATGAGGGAGTGGGTAGGCGGTGGGGGCCATGTGTGGCTGGGAGCCCACTAACAGTGGAGATGCAGATGGTAATTCTCATGGACCAGAAGAGGAGTGGGGGAGGGGGAGGTAACATGGCTGAAGCCTCTCCACCCTGAACATCATGTTACCTGATTCAGGAGCCTCCCATCCTAGAGGGCTCTCCTGGCTCTGCCTTACAGGTGGGGAAACTGAAGCTCAGAGGGGAAAGTAACTTGCCCAAGACCGCTCAGCTAGTAAGAGTACTTATGTTTTTCTGACTCCAAACCATGTTTTTTTCCTGTGAATCAGGCTGGGGAGCAGCAGATTAGCTGGGTCTAGGAGGGATAGAACTGAAGAAGCAGAACCTGGGGTCATTCTCGGGGAGTGGGGAGGGGATAACTCTGGGGTACTGGGGTGGGCTTTGCTTTCGTGATCAGATGGACCTGTGTTCAAATTGCCCCTGCGTCAGCTGCTGGAATCTAGCAGGTAAAAGGAGCAGCTTGAATAGCCCAACTCCCTTGCTGCCCCTCCCTTAGGCCGCCACCCCCAGAGGAGGTCCCCACAGCGCCTCTAGCCTTCGAAGGCCTGAGTTTGCAGTCCCCCAGAAGAGGCTGACTCATTTACTGTGGCTCCCTGCCACCAGAGCTGCGGGACAGTGGCCCAGTGGCCCCGGTACCTCCTCAGCTTGGTCTTACCGCTCAGCCTCCTCTGGGTGACAGACTGGGACAATCCCATCATGACTCTGATCCTGGTACCTGCAGAAGCCTCAGCCTCCCAGGTCTTCTCTCATCACCCAGCACACACCTGTATCACTTGATCATATGTGATCGTGTATTAATGTGTCACCGTCCCTCATTAGACTATGAGCTCTTGCAGGGTTGGAATGAACCTGAGTCATCTCTCCCCAGTGCCCATGACAGGACCTGGCTCAACGTAGGGGCTGCTCAGCAAATATTTGTTGAATTTCCTTCTGAATCAAACAGGAAACCCTCCCACCCTTGCCTTGGGATGATGCTGGTGGAGACAGCATTCCCTGACCACCCAGTCTGTGAGCTCACCCTAGGGGATGCAGCAGCCCTCCATGCAGAGCGCGTGTCAGCATCCACCACATTTCAGCGTTGTTTTCCTTCTGATGCTTTCGATTGCTGGTTTTATTCCAGCCCATTCTCACTTTCTGTCTTGGAAAATCACAAGGAAACGCCACGCTGCTCCTGGAAATCTTGCCAACACGATTCAAACAGACTCGAGCACATGGCCCGAAGTTCCCGCACAAAGACGTTGCCACTTCCAGCTCTGTGGCCTCTCTCCCTTTGCCAGCCTGGGCCCCCTCGCCACCTTGCCCCAGAGAGAGGTGGCGGCGTGTGTGCCCAGCTGGCCCAGTTCTCACCCACACGGTGCCCCATGGTGGGTGCACTCAGGGTTGGGAGGTGCGGGCCTTGAAATAAACATGGACGTGAGTTGCCCAGTGGGAATATCCCCGTCAATCACATCATGGTTCCACATCCCGATTCCCACTCATGCCCTCTGAGGCTTCTTTCTAGTTTCTCATTCACCCTGTGGCTTGGAACAAATAACCTAACTCTCTCTGTGTCTTTATTTCCTCATCTGGAAAATGGAGATGTCATAGCACAAGATGGTTATGAAG
Organism: Muntiacus reevesi; assembly: GCF_963930625.1. Lineage (NCBI taxonomy): Eukaryota > Metazoa > Chordata > Mammalia > Artiodactyla > Cervidae > Muntiacus > Muntiacus reevesi. Next base: position 20,934,385 of record NC_089249.1, read on the forward strand.
ACCGAATGAGATATGGCTAGCATGATGGTAGGATGGTGCTGAAAAATTACTTTACTTGACCAAAGGAAAGTATGGAAATGTAATGGATATTTATAATGCAGTGGGGTCACACATCACTGTAAATATAAAGTAAGCTGTCGATTCAAAAAATGTATAACATTTATTTTTTTCTGGGTATAACATTAATGCATATTTATTGATAAAAATGAGAAATACTGAAAAGCATAAAGAATTAAAATATGTCAACTTTTAACCCAGGGAGAACCACTACTGATATTTGCTTTCTATCTTATAGTCTTTAAAATGTATGCATATTTATGGTTTATGTATTTTACAACAATTCTGTAAGCTGCTGTATATTGTAAGCTGCTTTTTACCCCCATTTATACAGATCATATTCTTTATATTCTTAAATGTTAAGCACATGATTTTAAATGATTATTATTCCATTCTTCATTTTTGAATAAAGCTATAAGGAATGTCCTCATACCCTCCTCCTCACAAAGAGATCTAGTGACATCACTCACTGTGCTGGTGGGCAGGGAGCTTTCAGGAACTGTTGGCTGAGATGCCTGTATCAGTCTCAGCACATGTTCTCTGAGTTCAGGCCTTTATAGCGAACTAGGTTCCTCAGTCATAAACCCCGTGACTGTGCAATCAATCACCCTCATGCTTGGACCTTCCCAGGAGCAGAGTTGGAGAACAAAGTTGGATGAAGTCTCCAGAGTTAAGGAATGACATGAGAGGCTGGGCTAAGATGTGGACTGGACACATTCCTGGCCTAGGCATGGCTTTTTCTTGTCCTTCCATGCAAGCTGGAAAGAAAAATTTCAATGCTGGGCTCCTGAGAACATATTTCAGAGGGAAACATATTACTTACTTAATTGGAAATTACAAGATGAATCAGGAAAAGGGTAGTGTTGGTATCGCCCCTCTGAACCTCTGAGCTGAATGATCTGGGACAGGGGACTCAACTTCTCTCATGCCTACATCCTCATCTGTGAATTGGGTTGAAAACTGCACCTACACCAAGGGAGTCAGATGGATTTGGTGTGGTCTCGTGTGTCAGGGCCTTAGAAAGGGGCTGAGGGGAACTTAAAATTGAGTTCTGTTCCTAAGAGTAGCTGCCTTAACCAGTGATGCAAGTGCCTTGACTAGAGATGCTATGGCCTTAACCAGTGATACAGCCACCTTAATCAGCGATGCTGATACCTTAATCAGTGATGCTCTTATCCGGACATCCCTGCGTGAAGGGTGATGGCATCCCCAGGGGAAGGCAGAGCTGTTTTGGAACTAACTCCGTTTCACACCATCAGAGGAAAGGGACACCCAAACTGAAGGCCCCTAGGTCTGGAGGACCTAGTCCAGAACTTATCAGAGGATGAAACTTCTGTGCTTGGACTCGAAGTGGTCTGATGGGCCTGGGTCTTGGACTGACTTGATTCGAAGAGTTTCTGCCCTCACTCCCTGTGGAGCCTCATGCAAGACCCTTAACTTTTCCCAGCTTCAGTTTCTTTGTCTGAAAAATGGGCATAACAATATTTCTCCAGCAGGTTTCTTTGTGAGACATCACATAGAGATGGAGGGATTCAAACAGTAGTTATGGAATGAATCCTGAGCACTCATGATGCATTTTGAGAATAATCATAGCTTTTCTAAAAAGCAGATCTCAATTATGTATCCCGGGTTCCCAACCGCCTCTCTGGTTTAAGACACGTTCTCATGAGGAGGGTAAGCCCTGTAAGGGGCTTATTCCAGGGCCTGGCACAGAGGAAGTGCTCAGAAAATATAGACCAGCCATTCCCTTTTTCTAGGGGATCTTCCTGACCCAGGGGTCAAACGCGGGTCTCCCGCATTGCAGGAAGATTCTTTACTGTCTGAGACACCAGGGAAGCCCGTGGAGCTGACAGTTAGGTGGACTTCTCCCTCGTGCGTGAGACCTTAGACAATTCTGCTGTCTGTGCACGCAGTCTATTCTGAGGGCCCTGAGCACGAAGCTCTTTGTTTGATGCCAAGGGGTACGTTGGGTGATCCCTGCTTTCCCCAAAGTCAGAGAAATCGGAGTTCTTAATGACTGCCGCACGCATAAGCAAGAAATGAAATGACAAAGCGATACGAAAGTTACAGTGCTCCGAATACCCATCTTCTCCAGGCATCCTGAGTTTTTCCTTTTTAGAGCAAAACCCTGCAATATTAATAAACGACAGAGAGAAGGCTAGAAAAATGACTCTTTCCCTTTGACATGGTGAAGATCACAGGGACTAGAGGGACCTTTAATCTTTATTAATGTGTCGCAAGGGAGCCTCTCCTGCAAGCTGTGGGAAGCAGACATCCAAAGAGTTTGCATCGCTCGCAGTCCTCAGCATCCCTGGGCGCTTTAGATGACTGTCTGATACTGTTCAGAGTCTAGCAGGGCCACGTCATGGGGACCCGCTGTGTCCTGGGCAAGAACAAGGCAGCTCTAACCCAGCTCCCATCTGTGGGGGGCTGGAAGACAGGAGAAATTCAGGACACAGGCCTTGGTCACATGGGCCTGTTTCTAACCAATGCCCTGAAAAGGCTCAGAAGGAACCAGGCTGTCACTTGCAGGGACAAGCACAGAACATGCCCAGAAGGGGTCACACCTGAGTTCAGTAAGGAGCTTACCCTCATCTCCACCCACAGCTCTGCTCCTCACAGCCTGGCTGAAGGCTCCTTCCCACGTCTCCCTCCCTATGGCTGGGCATGGCATGAGGTTGGCCCAAAAAAATCTAACTTGATATCACACAGACCTCATTCTATTGACTTAGTGAGCCTGGAATTGCAAGATAGTTTCAGGTAGAGCATATATGTGTGTGCTCAGCCACTTCGCTGCTCAGCTGTGTCCAACTCTTTGTGACCCCGTGGACTGTAGCTCACAAAACTCCCCTGCCCGTGGGATTTTTCAGGCAAGAATACTGGAATAAGTTGCCATGCCTTCCTCCAGGCGATCTTGAAAAGGTTTACAATAAGGACTCAAGAGCCAGGAATGTGGCAAGGTCACTCCTCTCCCCTCCACCACCCCCCACAAACATACTGAGAAATGGAGAGGCATATTTTGACATTCATTTATTTACAATGCTTATTAATCACCCACTCAGCGCTCAACACTGTTTTGGGCACTGGGGATCCAGCAATGAACAGGATCGCCAAGGTTCTTTTTGCCCTAGAACTTAAACTCATTCCAGGGTTCTAGAGGGAGAGTCTCTCCAGGAGCCAGGACTTCACAGGGTTAATCTCACGAAAGCCACATTACCATGCAAAGGAGGTGGAGGCCACCCAAACCCCCACTTTCTGAGCAAAGTTTCTAAGCTCAGGGAAGTCAGCCTGTTCAAGCTTGTAGACCTGGAATCCAATTCTAGATACCTTTTCTTTCTACTCGTTACTCAAAGCTGAGCTGAGAGGGACGGTGCTATCCGGGAGGCAGAACGCGGCTGAAGTGTGCTCAAATAAGGCATCGCCTAATTCGATTATGTTTGCAAGACTGCAGTGTAATAAAACGGAGTTCTCTCATAAGCATCAACTCCTCATGTGTACAGAACAAGAAAGCAAAATTAAGATCAGAATTTCCAGGGAGAAAAGCATGTGTTGGAGGCTGAAATGTACAGGGAATGGACCCAGAAGAAATCGATTCCTGATTATATTTCTTAGCTCTAATGAGAGGATGTGGGTGACCTGAGAGGCTGGCACCCCATGAAATACCAGGCTGGTGCCCGGAAGGAGATGCTGAGAATGGGAGGTCCCCCTGGAAGGACACCAGGATGGAACAGAGGGACTGATGGGAAGAAAACTGTTTAAAGGCAGGAGAGTGGGTGGAGGCAAGTGATAGTGAGGATCTGGGTGACCTGCTGGATGTATTTCAAACATCTCCTTGATTCTGTCTAAGCCGCCTCCAGCTTGTTCTCCAAGTGTCCACCTTCACAGGTAGGCAGAGTGGTTTTTCTAGCAACAGTAGAGAGGGATAATGAGCATGTGGCTCCTTGAGCTAAGTTGCCTAGTTCTAAAGCCCAGTGTGTCCCTTCCGAGGCTGTGTGACCCTAGGCAGACGACTTGCCCTCTCTGGACACTCATTTCCTCATCTCTAAGTGAGGGCTGAAGTAGTGCCAGACTCATGGTTGTCATGAAGGCTGAGCGAAACAATGTTCATGAAACACTTAGAACACTGCCTGGCATGCAGGAGATGCTCAATTAATGTGAGGCGCTGTCATTGCTTTAAATCTGCGTATAGTAGACCCTTTCCAGAGACCTTGGGTGGAGGTTCTTGGTTGTCCTCAGAGAAAACACTGGCATTTGAGGGGTTTTGCAATCTGGCCTTTGCTGGCCCGTCTAGTTCTCTGTATCACACCCCCACTGTCCATCCCTGCTTTCCTACTGGACGCAATGACTAACAGCTTCTGCCAACACCTTGCTTTTTAACCCTCTGGGCTTTACTACTACTTCTTCCTCTGCAAGGACTCCTTAACCTTGGCCATATGCAATGCAAAATGAGTTTTAAGATGCAGCATCCCCTGGAGAAGGGCATGGCAACCCACTTCAGTATTTTTGCCTGGAGAATTCCATGGATGGAGGAGCTTGGTGGGCTATAGTCCATGGGGTGGCAAAGAGTCAGACAAAACTGAGCGACTAACTTTAACACTCTACCTTGAAGAGAACTTTCTGAACCTTTTGCCCACCCTCTATTCACCACTTTCCCTATTGTGCCTGTACTAAGCCCTCCCAAGGTTCTGGCCTGTCCCCTCATGATTGCATTGCTCTGAGCCATTCACATGACTGTGTCCACCACTCAGCAGTTAGGGCCCAGGCTCTGCTAATTTTGAACTCCTTGTTCTGCCTAGCGCTTAGCACCATGCTTTAGTCAGCGGCTGCTGAATGGATTTAGCCATTAAAAAAGGAGAGGGTGAGGGCCAGAAGGGCCTCCGTGACCTGCTATTATTATAAAGTAAGCACATGCTTAGTGATGGGGAAATGTTGAGTCCGCACAGAACCTTGAAAGGCTGTTCAGATTATTTCCCTGGTTGAAACCCTTTGAGATGAAGGAGCCGGGGGAGGGAGGGAGGCCTGCCTTTGCCTGCACATCGCCTCTGGAACTCGGAGGAATAAAGCGAGGGTTCATGTTTCTCCTTCGAGAAATTAGGTCACTGGGTGTTGTTAAGTGTGCCTTACAGAGCTATGCTAATCAGTTCTCCTCTGGCCTAAATATCTGGTAATTATCTTGGTTTTTTGCTTTGCCAGACTCGGCTTCCTAAAACAGTTCATCCACACTGTTACTTCTCAAGACCTTCAAGGAGGAAACTGGATTGCACCACCAAACAGCCAGTGCCCCGGCTCCAGCCTGGTGCCGGGGGTCCGTTCTAAGTAGCCCTGGGTCTCTTCTGGTCTCTGCACAATCTAGGAGGCAGGTGATATCATTATCCCCAGTTTACAGGTGGGCCACCTAGGCTCACTGATCTGGGGCCTTTGGCACCTTTGCGTGGCTCTCAGAGCCCCCTCCTTCCCCACCCTTGTTTCCCAGGCCCCACCCTGACTCCTCGACCTGGTCATGCAGGGCACGTGGCTTCTCAGACACAAGCCCCGGCTCCAGGGTTATGGTGATCCAGGTTCCTGCCTCCCTGTGCTCTTGCCTGCTCCCCTCACCCCCACCCCCAACCCCATTCCTGCCTGTTTCCGGTCTGTACTCCCGATGCAGCCTCCAAGACATTGTCTAGGCTCTGCCTGAAAATGTTCTCTATGCCCCCCTTGCCCTTGGGGTCCAAATCACCTGCTTTAATGTTCGGTGGTCCACGGTGGTATGCACAAGTGTGCATGTGTGTGCTTGTTTGTAGGATCACTTTCTTTTCACATTGAGTTTGTAAACTATAAGAATGTAGGGATCACGTTTCTCTCTGCCTCTCAGCCTCAACAGAACATAGATCTATCAGAACATTAATCTTACTCCTTATAGATTTCATTCATTAAAAATAAAAAAACAAGGGACTTCTCTGGTGGTCCAGTGGTTCAGAATCCACCTTCCAATTTCCAGTGCAGGGTATATGGGTTTGATCCTTGCTCAGGGATCTAAGATCCCACTTGCCAGAGGGCAGCTAAGCCCTTGAATCACAACTGCTGAGCCCTAAGCCGCAGCTAGAGAATTCTGCGTGCCTCAGTGAAAGATCCCTCATGCTGCAATTAAGACCCAACACAGCCAAATAAATAAATACTAAAAAAATAAACAGCAAACATTTATTAAACACCTACTGTATACCAGATACTACAACCAGCATTGTTGGGCTGGGCTAGACTCTAATTGACTGTTGATGGATGAGCAAATGTGAAAAGAGAATTAAGAAAAATCCAATAGATTAGTGCCCATGCATTTGTTGAAACCTAAACCTCCACAATCCCAAATTTTACCTAACATACCAAAGGATACAGTCAGTCACAAATAAAATTAAATATGAAATAGAAATATAGATTATACAGCTTAGCGTTTTTTGATGAGTTGGCTTGTTAGGAGGGATCTATTCTTAAGTTTGTATCTTTATAATGGGACAATCTTGCTGGGCTATGAGACAAAGAATAATTATCATAATAGCCATATAACTGAGTTTTTAAAATAGGCTTTACTTACAATGTGTTTAATGTCCAGAACACCCTCCCAAGGCAGGTCTTCTCCTACCCATCACTCTGAAAGGGAAACTGAGGCTCACATGAGTTTACACCATTTGCCCAAGGGGCAGGGAAGCCAGACTGCAGGCTAGGCCCTAAATCTATATTCTTTATTGGTTTCTATCTCTCGACTTCTGAAGTTCTAAAATTATAGGCATAAAGAGATATTTTGACCTTGTAGTCATACATTTTCTGTAAGGCCAGAAATAAATAAGTGAAAATTAATCTGACTATCTCTAAGCAGATTGAAAAATACCCCTCTGTTCCCCTTGGATTCAACCCCCATAATTGTTCCACTCATTGGCAGCTGATCCGTTTAAATAACTCACAGCCTTTCATGAGGCCTATCGCTTGGGGTTGGCGTTTGCTTGATGAGGGTTCTGACTGATGGGAGATTGCAGGCTGATGTGTTCCAGAGACAGACACAAACTGTCACCTTTCCCAGCAACTTAAGGCAAATCTCTCTTAAGATCTCACTCTTCTGTAAAACAAATTTTGGATATTCTGGGATATATGTGTATTCTCAGTCTTCCCATGACCAAGGGAGAGGGTTAACCGTGTTTCCTGGGACACCTGGAGACACCTGTGTTTTAAGTTACAGATAGGGCTGGAGCTGTGGGTTGTAAGGGTATGGTGGAGCCCCTGCCTCCCTGTCCTCAAGGACAGAGCTTCTGTCACCTTTCCAGGCCCACTGGGACTCAGATCTCCTGCTACTAGGGACAGGGATTCTAGTTTCTCTCGGCCGCTTGCTGAGGATAGAAAATCCTACTAGTGGGCAAAGTGGTCAGGTGTTTTGAAGATAAGAGAAAAGAGATACATTTCTGGAGATAAGAAGTTAAGGATGGGGAGAGGGGCTAGGAGGGAGTAAGACAGTGGTATCCTCAATGGACAGGAATGAAGAGGGGAGCTGAGGAACGATGGGGGGAAAGCTTCTGCTGCTGCTGTTTAGTCACTCCAGTTGTGTCCAACTTTTTTGTGACCTGTGGACTGTAGCCCGCCAGGCTCCTCCGTCCATGGGATTCTCCAGGCAAGAATACTGGGGTGGGCTGCCATTTCCTCCTCCAGGGGATCTTCCTGACTCAGGGACTGAATTTGCGTCTCCTGCTTGGAAGGCAGTTTCTTTACTACTGAGCCTCCTGGAAAACCCGGAAGAAAGAAACACACCCAATTCTCAGAAAGGGAGAATTTCCTCAGACCTAAGAGCTGGACCATAAAGAAGGCTGAGCACTGAGGAATTGAAGCTTTCCAGGTGTGGTGCTGAAGTAGACTCTTGAGAGCCCCTTAGACAGCAAGGAGATCAGACCAGTCCATCCTAAAGGAAATCAATCCTGAATATTCATTGGAAGGATTGATGCTGAAGCTGAAGCTCCAGTACTTTGGCTACCTGATGCGAAGAGCTGACTCGTTGGAAAAGACCCTGATGCTGGGAAAGATTGAAGGTAGAAGGAGAAGATGATGACAGAAGATGAGATGGTTGGATGGTATCACTGATTCAATGGACATGAACTTGGGCAAACTCTGGGAGATGGTGAGGGACAGGGAGGCCTGGTGTGCTGCAGGCCATGGGGTTGCAAAGAGTCAGACACGACTTGGCGACTGAACAATAACAAGGTAAGAAATACAAGGTGACAACAGGCCTTGAGGCTACACCTGTTGAAAGGGAAGCATGGAAGGGAAAGCAGGAAGGGGCACCAGGTGGGACCACCTTCTGAATATGGTGGGGGGGGGCTGAGAAACTATAGCGATGAGGGTTCTTCCACAGGATGACTTCAGCCAGGCTCTGTGCAGATTGCGGCTACTCAAATTAGATGGGCCTTAAGATGTTGGGTTCCCCAGCTTGTTGGGCTGACCTTGAACCTGGAAGCAATTTCAGCTTTCAGGATCAGTCCTTTTTTCCCAGACTCTCTGCTTCCCATGTCCTCACCGTCATTGTACATCACTGGATTCCCTACAGCAGGGCCCCGCCCCAGACCCACTGAACCTGAATCTGTGTTTGAACCCAACCCCACAATGACTCAGGTACAGCAAAGTCTGAGAGGCAAACTTGAGGACTGTAAGCTTGATGCATGGGCACAGGGTGGCGTCTACCATGCTGACTGTTCTGATCCTGAAGCATAAGGCTGGACACGCAAAGGGACCTTAAGAGATGTGAATTGAAGGCCTGAATTCATGAATCTCTGCAGAAGCAAGGATGACGGGGGCGGGGAAGGGAGTCCAGGGATGGGAAGAAGGGGATCAATCAATCTGAGTACGCTGCAAGGATTAGGAGAGGAGAGAGAAGGCCAGAAGCCAGATTCTCTGAACTCTAATAAAATCAGAACTATTGGTAAAACTTTTATGTGGACGGTAGCCTATCTATGAGAAAGCCATCTTGCAGGACACACATATTGATTTCTCTTACAAATTCTTAAATGTTGCAAAAACCTGTCTCCACGAAGGCGTCATTTCCCTGGAAAGAACAGCCCAGAGCGGGTAGACAGATGGAGAGGCAGGAGTAGGGGAGAGAAGAGGGGTTTGGGTCTCAAGTCCGGGGAGAGGGCAGAAGGGAGGAGACTGTCTTTCTGCTGCACTGTTGCTGAAGGTGAGTAGGTAGCAGAAGAAGGGTGTGGCCTTCATCCAGATGTTCCAGGCTCTGTACCAAGATGGCACATGAGTGGTACACCTTACAGCTTACAGAATTTTTACCTGTGTCCTCTCTGCTTTTCATTTTCAGGAGGTGAAACACTAAGGCAAGTGGGACAGGTGACAGCATGCGGAGACACGTTCAGAAGGTGGACATGCTCAGGAGTAAGAGGGACAGGGCGACCTGGTAACAGGCAGGGTCCCACGTGAGCTCCCAGACTGCACCTGATGGCTGGCGGGTCATGGGGCTTGGGGCAGCTGTTGGCCTTCCCTCTGTCAGGATCAAGTAGGAGAGAGGCTGGTGGTGCCCGTGCCTGGCTGAGTCAGCGCTGGTGATGGGAAAGATGGTCTGATTGGTTCCCCAGTTAGCAAATAGCAAATGCTGCAGATGGCAAATGTTGGTCTTGGCTCATGGCGTCATCTGGTGGGCTCGGGCCCGGCTATGTTCCCAGGTCCATCACTTACGAGCGGGGGGAGGGGCGACTGTGGGAAACCAGCTGCACCTCTTGCAGCTCCTGCTTCCTCAGGGTAAACCTGTCATACACTCACTCGTTCCATTTAATTCTTAAACCACGCCTGTGGCGGGAGCCCTAGTGCAGGACACAGAAAGAGCCGGATTGCACCGTGCTCTGACCTGCTGCATTGTGATGCAGGGGAGAGGGGCCACGGAGGCTCCAAGTGGACCCTCTGGAGCCAGACCTGAATCCCAGCTCCCTGCTAATTGGCTGTGTGACCTTGAGCAAGTTACTCCATCTCTCTGAGCCTCAGTTTCCTCATCTCTAAAACAAGTTTAATTATAATAGATATCTCAACAAGTTGTTCTGAGGATTAAAATGAGGTGCCATAAGTAAGTCCTTTAGAATTGTGCCTGGAATTAGTGCTCAATAAATTCTCACTCATTATTCATAGTCCTGGTGGGAGGATGGGATACATTTATGAGATGGGTGATCAAATTTAATAGCCCTTTCCCCTCTCCTCCTTCTCAGACCCTACAGGTCACCTCTGGTCAGATTCTGAAGCCAGGCAGGAGGGAATTTCATCCCATGACACACACACTCCACTTTTTTATATTGACTTTTTTTCAAAGAGCTGGGAGTACGTCCAAGATGGTGAGTAGCACTGTACGGATAATGGTAGTAGGAATTACATCCCATCAAACAACCACGGGACCTGCAAGGCTACCTTGAATTTCTGGCATCACCCTGCCAGTGGCAGACACAGCTGTCACAGCGGCGTCAGGGCTCTAAAGGGCCCGGCTTACAGCTCCCTCATGGCTGGGCCGCCCTCCTGCATTCAACCTGTTCCTGTGTTGTCATAGCATCCTGTTCCTCTCTCTCTGTAGGGAGGTATTTGAGAAAGAAATAGGGGGAAGCTGAGAAAGGCTGGTTTTAATAGTTTGTTACTACCATCAGCAACAGTGACTATCAACAATAATAGCAGGGTGATAAGAGCAGCCCCTGCTCTCATGGGGAAGTGGGCCATGGGCAAGATCAAGCTGAATCTTTGCAACGACCCTAAGAGGGAAGCATGGCCACACCCCTAATTTTAGGAGTCAAAGGGGTGAAAGAGCTTTGTGTCCACAGGGCTGGGCTCACCAGTCACACTTGGCGTGTGGGACACCTAGGCCACCGTGTGTTTCCACTCCTTTGTCCCACGCTAGCTCTTGGGAAGGCCAGACAGAGTATTTGCCATCCCATGTACATTTTCACAGACAGAGTTGCTCTTGACCTCCTTTTACGATAACTGTCTTGGCTGCAGCAGATTCTTCTCCGGTGGCTACCATGGCCCTCTCTTCAGCAGAGGATCTGCCACCTGTAACTGATACAAATGACTGCTACTTATCAGTCCCTACTATGTGACAGACATGCATCCTGGTTCAGGATCTCAGGAAGCAGCAACCGCACTCATTTTGCAAATGAGAAATGTGAGGTGTAGCAAGACTAAAACACTGGCCTAAGGTCACCAGCTGGCTCCTCTTTTAAGTCATTTGATTCTCAGATTCACCCTGTAGAGGCCAGGTCTTAGAGCACTGTGTTGACATCTGCTTCCTCACGGGGTTACATGGGAAGGGGTTTGCCTGTGAAGGGTTAAGTGGATCTACTCCCTCTGTTCGGCAGAGGAAGAAATGAAGGCTTGGAGTGGTGAAGAGCCTTGATCAAGGTCATTACGCTCAGAAGTAGAAGACACAGACCGCCTCTAGCCCAGATTCTCTGCCCTCACATCCGGTGCTACTTCCTCTACCCCATCACTGGGAACATCTGCTGGGCCAGCCTGGGCGAGTGCCCTGGAAAGATGGCAGGGACCTTGTTTCCCTCTACTGCCTGTTGGGAAACTTGTCTCTCTTTCTGCTTCTTGTAATATAAACTCTGTGTGTGTGTGTGTATGTGTGTGTGTGTGCGTGCTCACAGGTGTGTATTTAAAAAGTCTTCTGTCAGCACCAAATTCATCTGAAATTGCAGCAGGAATAATACTTCAGTGTCCTCTTTACTCTCCCTGGTTCTAACAATCTTACAGTATCAAACAGCCTCCGCTTCAGAGCAAAAATAATAATGAATGACTTAAAATAACTCTACTGAAGAAAACTGAAGGTTTGATTTGAATTGCAGAGGGAATGACTCCCTTTTAGTTCTTCTTTTTCTTCATTTCCTGGCAAAGGCTTTCAGAATATACTAGATCCTTCTACACCCAAAGATTCTGAGAGTCAAGAAAAACCAGAGTCAAATTATTTGACCTAAAAGTGTGTATGTTAGGTATCTATCCTGGTAATTCTAAAATACCACCAATGTCACCTTAAGAATAGGAAGTATTGATGCTTTAGTCTCTCTCTGAGGCTTTCTCTGGTCCATGGGGAATGATATGGTCTCCCCACCACTGTACTGCCTACATGAGCATCTTCCTCTGTGATGGGTCAGAGTGGTCCATATGCCACAGAAGCCTATTACAAGCTTATCCCATTAATCACTGTGATCCGTATCAATAGAAGGGAATTCTCAGAAGAAGCTGAAATGCAGATTTAACCAATGTGGCTTGAGCAGATTCATTATAACTCCTTGCATAGGTCCCCAGAGGACATGGCAGGTCACGGGTGTACTGTGTGCTTCTTTAGAAACCCTGCTTAACCCGCATGGGCATAAATGAAGCTGAAATGATCAGAGAAATATACACTGGTGTATGCTGGCCCTGTGGCTCTGTTCAATCATAATAAAGTTCTGTGGATTTAATCAATTTTCTCTGTAGAGTGTCACAGCAGATAGAGCTGTGAATTGCACATTCTGTTTTGGCTTTGAGAATAGTTCTATTCAACTAAGTAGCCAATGGGAGCACAGTTAATTAATAAAAGTACATTCTTTTTCAGTACAATTTTGAGTATTGCTGTGATTTGACTGCCCCATGACTGCATAGATTTGAACAAAGCCAGTTTGAAGGCCACTCGAATGAACTTATTACTCAGCTCTTATTTGTGAAATGTATTTTGAGACTCCGAGTCATGGGGTGATCACGCAGTGATGCCAGCGGTTGGGAAAAAGAGAGAATTGCTGTTGAGTTTGTTGATGAGTGAAAACCGAATGGGAAGGTGGCTGGTCACTGGGCTTACGTCCTGGGTAAAATGAGGCCACATCAAGTTATGGAACTGCTGCCTTCCCAAATGCCAATCTGGGCTGGCTTGCAAAGTGCTGAAGAATGAGTTACACCTTGTCTTGGAGGAGACTCAAGACACTCAGTTTGGGGTTGGAGTAGGAAAGCCTTACTTTGCCTATTGTTACTTGAAGAAAGTCAATGGAGCTGAGAGGCAATGAGCGTAACTCAGAGAAGGTCAAGATTTAACCCCTATGTAGGTCCAACCTGCTTCTTCACCCCCTTCCCCTCGGGTCCTGGAGAATCAGCCCTTTCTCCACATCACCTTCCGCTACCCTCTCTCTGCACACATTCACACTTGACCCAATTCCCCCTTCTATCCAAAGACTCGACCCAATTCTTGAGCCTTCTCCCCCACAGTTCTGACCCAATTCGCTCATCATTTCCACAAAGACGTGACCCAATTTGCCTCCATCCTTCCCCATGCACATGCAATAACATTCCCCCCACACCTCCCCACACTACAGATTTGACCTAATTTCTACCTCCATGCTAGTCATTCACACCTGTTCCCCACCCGCCACCCCAATGGACTGGAGCCAGACCCATTACCTTCTCCTGCACTTGGGTCATCAGCCCCTTCTCTAACACAAGTTGAGTTCTGCACGGCAAACTTTTCTCTCACCAGGTACCCTCGCGGGGATGTGTTGTGACCCGATTCTTCCACTTCTCAAACCTTACTCAGGTCACCTATTTCCTTGCATCCCCTCTTCCCAAGGACATGTGGTCAGTGCCATTGCCAGAATTTCCAGCCCTCCGACACAGTCGATGTCCCCAGTGAAAGTTTGTAGCACAGCCCAGAGTCGGCAATTACTGCGGCACCTGGCGTGGCCAGAGGAAATTACACAGCTGCCTGTGTCTTAATCTGATATTCAGTTATTAGGTTATTTTTAAAGAAATCATTTTGTTGACAGCATATCTGTCAGCATTTTCAATTTTCTTTTTTTAAAAACTATGATGGGTGAATAGTTCCGGTGAAGTGGGGCGGACTGACAGTCAAGGGCTAAAGGCCTTTGTAGGAAAATGTGGAAAAGAGCAAATAAATGCATCAGCCACCGAATACCCCCCTCGCTATGTCAGTAGGACTCCTTAAGAGGTTACGGGAGATGGTTCTCTGCGGACTCCTTGTTCTCAGCTGCTACCTAATTAAAAAGTAAATATGTGTCAATTATCGCAGATGATTTTTACTTATCCACTGGAACCAGACCACAATCATTTACGCATTTTATAAAAGCTACTAAGCAGCTATCAGGTGACAAGGGCATTATGTACTATCAATTTTGGGCACTAATTTGGATGAATAACCTTGGGGTAGGAGCAATTGGTTGAGGGAAGACGGGAGAGGGCTTTTGCAGCATTGCCCTAGTTTCCACAACTGTCTGATTATCCTTGTCTAACTGTCCACTTATATTTGATGGAGCAAGCCCACTACACTCCTTTTTCTCTGAACTTGGTTGAGATGGGATGACACTCAGGGTAGAACTAAGAAACAGTTATTATTTTGGAAAATCTAGCATCTTGTTGTGAACAGTTTTTTCTTCAAAAATGAAGCAATGTAAGTTGAAAGGCGTTGGGTACTGTGAAGAATGTTCCAAATGTTAGCCATTGTTATGATGTCAGTCCCTATTACCATCACCATCATCACCACCAGCTCCATAACCACCAGTTTCCAGACAATTACAATTACGTTTGTCATCACCACCACCAGCACCACCAGGACCACAATCATCTTCACCACCACCTTCACTGTTACTACTGCCATCACCACCACCATATCTGAACAACTGATCATCATCTTTATCTCTTAAATTCTTTTCTCCTGTCAATCTCCTTATTTATAAATTTATCCTTGACAAAGAATAAGAGTCAAAAATTAAAAAAATCATTCCTGTCTTTACTATTTTATTTTAAGAATTTTTATCTTTCTTCATGAGTCAGTTAGAAGCTCAAAACCTGCCTCTATCTATCTATCTAATTATCTATTTATCTGTCATCTTTCTATTATCTATCATCTATCTATCTTATTTTCCTTCTACTTTTGGTTGTATTTCTGAGACTCTTCCCTTTTCCTTTTCCTCATTTCTCCACCACCATTTGCAGTTGGTTTAGCTTTCAGAGCCTAAAGTAATTGCTGCAGCGGCTGAGACTATAGAAAATGCCTCACAACACCCTAGTAGAGACACCAGACTGTTCTTATTTGAAAACAGCATGGTGAAGAGCAACTAAATTACTTTGTCTTTATGTGGGAGAAAGAGTACAACTCTATTCAGAGAAAAGGTTTCTAAAATGAAAGAAGGCAGTAAATCCAAATCTTTGATCAGCTCCTGCTGCTTTGGCCCTGTTATGAGCACATTGGTGACATCGTGAGAATGCTTGTTGAATTGAATTTGAGTGTCAGCTTTCAGACAGGAAAGGAATTAAATCCATGGTCCCTTGGGTCACCTTTATTGTCAATCTTTCAGGCCATATCCTTAATCTCTCCCACCTCTTTTTGTCATATCAAAATGCATGATCTAGCTGAAGTAAAATTGACCATTAATGTTTGGAATCCGTTGGGTGGACTAGGGTTTAAATCCCAAGTCCACCAACAATTATCCAGAAAAAAATGATGTGACTTCTTCAAGTATTAGTTTTCTCATCTGTGCAATGGTAAATCACTGCCATACAGGAAACGTTGTGGAAATGGAATGAAATATGGTCTATACAGTAGCTCCCAGTATGTTCAACCGGTGGGACGTGTGCGCTTGGTACATGTACATTTCATGAGCAATATCCCTTCCTCTTCTCCCTATGGCATCCATTTCTGGTACAGCAAAAGGATGCCTGGGTTACATGTTCTTGGGGATCAGCTCTCCCTCCACAATGCTCAGCCATTAGGAGGATTTGATAATGGGCTTAGGAAACGAGAATGACATAGGCAGACCACGAGGCAGAATTCCCAAGTGAATTTGCTGCCCTTTTACTGAGTGCAGGAGCCCTGTGAGACAGCCTGTCTCCATGGATGGGGATGGTTCCCACAGCTTGGTGATGCTCAGAGAAGGAAGCTCCATGCCGGAGTGAAGACGGAAAAAGGGAAGTTCTGAACCTGACTCTCACCTCTGTACCTGGTAGCTTTGTGATTGTGAACAAGGTATTAATCTCTCAGCTCCCAAGTTTCCTCACTGGCTTCATAGGGATCTTCAGAAAGACTCTGCATGTTGTTCTGAGGATAAAATAAAAACATTTGGCACACAACGGGGTGCTTAATAAATGCTGTTTTTCTACTTTTCCTTCCTTCTCTACCCTCTTTCTTTTTGAAGATTTCCTTTTTTAATCTATTTCCTCTTCCTCTGAGGTTTTGTGGTACAGATTTTGAGAGATGCTGGCTGCTCATGGGTGGCTTATATGGAACCTGCAGTCATTAAGAGAATGGCCACTGAAAAAATCCAGTAAGTGATAAATGTTTGATTGCCTAAACAAGCACAGCACAATTATTGGGGATCATTATTAAACTGTGAGATCAAATGAAACCAAAATAATACTAATTGTATCCAAACTCAGTGGACAGATTCACTCTCTAATTTGTTTGAAAACACTACCCTAGTTTACTATTGATGCTCAATCATGCAATTATTAAAAAGAAGACCTCCAAACTGACAATACTAATAATGGTGATACATCTTCCCAATATATAGGGCTTTCACTTCATTTTAATTGAAGGGAGGCTATGGAAGTGTTTTTCCTTTATTTGGAAAAAAAAATTTTCCTTTTTTTTCTCAGACCATCTGTCTGGCTATTAAAATCTCATCAGCTTCATTGCGAGAACGCTTACTTCCCCCACGCCTGCCATCCCAAAGGGGGTTCTCAGAGCCAACGAGTCCATGATGGCCCAGGCCCCTCCAAAGGGAAGGCCTGCTGCTCCCTAGTCCTCCTTTTAGGCAGCCTTCCTGCCTTTCCTGGGCTCTCCATTCTCGGCTACACAGACCCTGTGATTCATTTCCAGTTTCCCACGTTAATGCCCAGAAATTAGTTTATATCTCTAATAACGTGTTGATTCGTTCAACTGTTTAAGAAATGTCTCTTCTCAGCAGTCGAGGCTCTAACGAGACAGTGCTGGATCTTCACAATAAACAGGCTTGGGGTGAAATTCATGGCTTTAAGTTCAGAGTATGCTTTGCAGATGAGGGACGTGAAGCCCATGAAGCACAGAGATGAAGTCAGGACCAAAGGTATGGAAGAAAATAGCCCGTGTCTCTCTGCTCTGACCCAACACCTGGATTCCTAACCCTTGAGACTCTTGGGCTTGTGGTTCGCCTTATTTCAAACCCTTCCTTTATTTCCCCAAATCCTTTCTACCATTACAGTCATGGGAGATAGTTTCTACTATTGTTAACAGGCTCTTTTTTCTTCCCCACTCCCCATTGCCTCTGCCCTGGGGTACAATCATTACTGAGAAATCTCACAATACTTCTTCATACCAGGGGCAAATCCTTCTATGTTCGAAAAACTATCTAGCACAGAGAAAGAAATCCCTTCCCCTTTGGTAGATGCAGAGGAAATAGCTAATTGTGTTCATTCTGGTGGTCTTAGTTGTAGTGTTATAGTGTTAGCTGCTCAGTCATGTCTGACTCTTTGTGACCCCATGGACTGTAGCCTGCCAGGCTCCTCTGTCCATGGGATTCTCCAGGCAAGAATACTGGAGTGGTCTCGGGAAGGGGCATCCCCTGAAAACCCTGCAGGAAGATGAAGAGAAAACCCTCCAGCTCAAACCAGCATGTCCACCGGGGAGGCACGCTCAAGACTTCTCTTTCCTTGGGCCGTCCCACCATTGTCCTTTCAAGATGGAAGAATCGGTCAAATTGCAGCCAAGAGCTGAGGGTTGCTGATGCCTCAGGACAGCTCTTGTAGTCCAAGCAATTTCTGTGGATTGGCCCCTGACCTTCACTTCACTTTTCATCCCACTGCCCCTTTATCATCTAAAGAAGGAAACTGATGAGTAATGGGGATGGAGGGACCCCAGTCTCTCCATCTCTTTCAAACATGGTGGATGGTTTATTAGTCACAATGGTGCTTTTTCGAAGTGAATGATGGTCTTCTGTGCTATCGAGATGGATTTATATTTCATTGGTGTAAGGATGAAGGTTTAAATGAATTTAAGCAGAATATTATCAGTATGTGTCAAAATTTTAACCAGTGCATTTAACCAGTGATTCCTTAGATATTATTGCCTAGGATGAGGCTAAAATGGGATATATTTAAAGATATGTGTTTGATTCATAACAATATAGGTAGTCCCTGGATATGGCAAAAATAATACAGGTAGTACCCCAAGCGCTGAAGGAAATCTCGGTTTAATACAACACCCACCATCTTTCGAGTCCCTCTTCTGTGTGCAAATCCTTTATACAGATTATTTGCGTTTTTACAACACATTTCTTGATGAGCATTATTACTCCTGTTGCAGACAAGAAACAGTGATTCAGTGAGATTAAGCACCCTGCCTGGGAATGTAGAGCTAGTTGGAATTCAAACCCAGACTTGTCTTATGTTCAAACAGGGCCCTTTCTGCTGGATCCTGCTGCCCAATCAACTGGGGAAGAAACTAGGGCAGAGAGTGGTTGGGTTCTAGGGAAAATCTATGGTCCTAGGCTGCCCTGACCTGTGATCCTGTCATCTGGCCTGTAATTTTAGCCCGAGTCCTGGCCACAGGCTCCGTGGCTTCATCGCTTAGTCCACAAGAATTTACTCTCCTGCCTGGCAGTTCCTTTCTGTCTCCAGGTCTGCATAGAGTGATCCTTTCAGCAGTGTTTCTGGGGCTGCGAGGGGTGTCTGTTTCTGCCTGGGAGCGGGTAGGCCCTTCCCCACTTTCTGCTGCTGCTGCTCTTCCCTCTGACCAACTGCCATGGTCTCTGTGGCCCTTGTTTCCAACTGACCCGAGAGGGGACGGCAGCCCCAGGGCCCAGGCAGCCTCAGCGGATCCCTTCCAAATTCTCACCCCTCCCCCCGTAACCTGGTTATGCTGAGCTTTTGCCTCTGTCATCCTTCCCACGCTGTCTCCTGCTCTCCTGGGGCTTGAAAAGCCACTGACTTAGGCATGGGGTGGGCGTGGGTTTCTTTTGCTCTGCATCCCTCCTTCCCTGGCCCCAGCCCTCCCTCCCACTCATTTTGCCTCTGGCCACATCTCTCTAACCCTGGCACCAGGTACCTGGCAGCGGAGGCCCGCTGGGAAGCCTGAAAGGCAGAGAGTGCTCTGGGGCTGGAGGGGAAGCCCTTTGAAACAGAACTTCCGGGCCAGGTTCTCCGGTTCTCCTGAGAACTCCGTCCTGCCGGGAGGGATTCTCTATTCCAGGACTGAGGCCGGGAGAGCGGCCTGTTCCCTGAGCCGCTGCTTCCACGGCCAGCCAAGATTCAAATCGATTTCTTCCTCCCTCCATCTGTCCTTTCTTCCTTTCTTCTTCCTTCTTTCCCTGAAACATTTTGCTGAGAGCCCACCAATGCCAGACATTGCCTTAACGGCTTCATCCTGACTATCGACCGACTCCTCATTTCTTTTTTCTTTTTGATGTGGACCAATTTTTTTAAAGTCTTTTTTGAATTTACCACAATATCGCTTCAGTTTATGTTTTAGTTCCTTGGCTGCAAGGTATCTGGGATCCTAGGTCCCCGAGCAAGGATTGAACCCACACACCCCATACTGGAAGGTAAAGTCTCTACCACTGGACAGCCAGGGAAGTCCCAAACCCCCCTCACTGCTTATCCAAGTGCCCACCACGTGCCAGGCACCACGCCAAGCAAGGTGCACAGAGGCAAACCCGACACTGGTCTCAAGATCCTTGCTGCCTGTTTCGAGGGACCAAGATTTGAAAACAAAGTACGAGAGAGCAACCAAATCTTGTCTGTCTGAACTGGCTGGGGTTGCACGGGCCTGACGGTGGAGCTTTTCTGGTGTTTACAGCCCGTGGCAAAAGTTAAGAGTTGCCACATGTCTCCTGGCTTTGACCAGCCCCCATCCCTCATTTCACTGTTCAAAAAGAAAACTCTGAAATACCAAGACAATAAAAGCGGTTTCCTGCCACAATCCACCACAGATATAAAGCTCCATTTCTAAGTAGATGTCTCCCTGTCATAGAGAAAATCTCGAAAAGGAAAAAAGCCCTCCACGTCTCAGTGCTATCTGAGGCCTCTCTTCGGCCAAATCCTACCGCCCTTTCACGTGACTTTGTGGACAGATAGAAAAGCTCAGAGCTTATCCAAGGATACAAGCAGGGATGTAAGCTGGGAGAAAGGAGGATAAAGAGACCCAGGAATGCGGTCGATGGGTCTCCTAAAGGCAGAGTTTCATCTGCCCTAAAGCATCAGCAGCAGACTGTGTGGTCCAGAGAGGAATGTTTGGTGCAGAGGATAGCAAAGTCCCTTCAGCTCCATAAGCATAACTCAGCTCCTACCATGAGCCTGGCTCTGTGCTAGGTGCGTGTGTGCTAAGTTGCTTCAGTTGTGTTTTGATTCTTTGTGACACCATGGACCATAGCCCATGAGGCTCCTTTGTCCGTGGGATTTTCCTGGCAAGAATACTGGAGTGGGTTGCCATGCCCTCCTCCAGAGAATCTTACCGACCCAGGGATCAAACTTGCATCTCTTATGTCTCCTGCACTGGCAGGCAGGCTCTTTGCCATTAGTGCCACCAGGTGCTTGAGGCTAAATGCTGGGCCAGGACTAGGGTGTGTGGGTCTTAGTCCCAGCACTGTTGCTAGTTGGTGCCATTGCACCAGGTCCCTTCCCTCTCTGGACCTCAGATGCTTGGGTCATCAGGTGAGGGTCTGGACTGGGTGAGCTCCCTGGATATACCACTAATTGCTTTCCTTCTTTCCTTTATTTATTTATTTATTTATTTTTGGTGGCAATAGAACCTCTCAATTTTCACCAGGCATGTGGTCCCCTGAAATAAACATATATTTTTCAAGCTTCTTTATAGTTAACATGTAGTCACATGACAAACTTCTGGCCAATAAAACCAAAGCCAAAATGTTGTGTGATATGTTCCAGGAAACCTCTCTATGAGTCATGTAACAGCAGACTTCTGTCATTATGTCTTGATGTCATCCTCCACCTTGATGCCTGGAAGGTGGAGGCAATGGCTGGATCTCTGGCAGCCACACTGAACTGTGAGGTCAAAGGTCATACTTCGGATGTTGGGGCAGGGAGCTGGTAGGAGCCTGCATTGCTAACCAGTTTGTGGAGCCTCCAGACCAGCCTTATATTTCATATCTCCAGACTGATTTCCTTGAGAAAGAATGAACTTTTTGCCTTATTTAAGGCACTGTTAATTTTCTTTTCCTGTTGCTTGTAGTCAAATCCAATCCTTCTTGATACAAGCTCTAAAATTCCTTCCAGGAACTTTCTTGGTGGAGCAGTGGATAGAAATCTGCCTGCCAGTGCAGGGAAAATGGGTTCAATCTCTGGTCTGAGAAGATTCCACATGCTCATGCGTGATAACTACTGAGCCCATGCTCTAGAGCCCACAAACGGCAACTACTGAGCCTGTATGCTGCAACTAGGCGCCTAGGGACTGTGCTCTACAACAAGAGAAGCCACCAAAATGGAAGCCCATGCACTGCAATGAAGAGTAGCTCCCAAGAGCAGTAATGAAGATCCAATACAACCAAAAATAAATAAAATAAAGAGCAAATAAAATTCTTTCCAGGGGAGCCATTCTGAGCTTGTGATACTAGGGAACTTCTTTAAGCACTCACTCCCTGTGCTAGGCAGAATAATGACCTGCCAAAGATGTCCACATCCCAGTTCCTATAACCTGTGAATATGTTTCATATATTATAACAAACGGCAGTCAAAGTTGCAGATGGAATTAAGGTTGCTAATCAGCTGACCTTAAGATAGAGAGATTATTCTGGATTATTCAGGCCTGGGCAATGTAGTCACAAATATCCTTAGAAGTGGAGGAGGGAGGCAGAAGAAAGAGCATCCGAGAGTTGCAACATGAGAAAGACTATGTGATGCTGTTGGCTTTGAAGATGCAGGAAGGGGCCACTGACCAAGGCATGTGGACAGTCTCTAGAAGCTGGAAAAGGCAGGGAAACAGATTTTTCCTTACAGAAGGAACACAGCCCTGCTGACACCTTGATTTTAGCCCAGGGAGATCAATTTCAGACTTTAGACCTACAGAATCGCAACACAAGTTTGTGTCATGTTAAGCCGTTAAGTCTGTGGTTGTTTGTTATAGGAGTGATAGGAAATGAATGCACTTACTCTGGTTTCTTACTGGCAAAGCGAGAATCACATAATACCCATATTATAGAGTGCTGTGTAGCTTATGGAAGGTGACATCTGAGTGGTTCTTAGGACAGGGCCACCACACAGAAGTCTCTCAAACAACATTAGCTCACAAGGAAAATCATCCCTTCCTCTGACACCACCATACGATCACCTTTAGGCATTAATGACAATCCTACCTGAAACATACTGATACGAAGTGCTCAGGGCTGAGCTAAGAGCTTCACCCACTCCAGGCACTCTGAACTGACTCAGTGCTTGGTAGGAAGATTGTCATCCTCCTTTCAGAGGTGAAGAAACAGGCCCAGTTGGCCAGTGGCAGAAGTAGGATTTAGCCCATGTTCACCAGAGCCCCCTGGAGAAGGGAAAGGCTCCCCACTCCAGTATTCTGGCCTGGAGAATTCCATGGACTATAGTCTAGGGGGTCGCAAAGAGTCAGACACGACTGAATGATTTTCTCTTTCACCAGAGCCCACTGGCCGTGCTCCAAAGGTGTGCTTCTTAAAGTGTGGTATCAGCGACTTGCCTGGGACCTAGAAACACAGGCTTAGCTCCCACCTGGACCCCTGCCCCAGGATCTGTGTCATTAAGATCTGTGGTGCTTAAGGTTCACATCAGAGTTTGAGGAGTGCTGCTCTAGACCCAGTGGTATAGCAGTCCCCAAACATTTTGGCACCAGGCACTGGTTTCATCGAAAGCAATTTTTCCATGGACCGGGGTTGGGGAGGATGGTTTGTGTGCATTACATTTATTGTGGACTTTATTTTTTATTATTATTACATCAGCTCCACCGCAGGTGACCAGGCATTAGATCCTAGAGTCTGGGGACCCCTGCAGCAGAGCTCTGTTCTCTCCTTGATATTACTCTTTGCGAGGCAGCCTCAGGTGATTTCATTTCCTTCATCTGCCTTGTGCCTGTCTCTTCTCTTCCAATTGGCCAACTCCTATTCATCCTCCAAAACCCACTGCAGAGGGCACTTCCTTACGGTCCCTTCCAGATCTCGGCAAATAGAATTGCTCTTATGTCTGGCCCTCACACAGGCCTTCCTAGCGCCTCAGCTGACTGGTAATGGTCTCAGCACCTGCTTGTCTCTTCTGATCTTCAGAGAAGGGGTATGTTTTCTATCATCCAACCAACCTTAACCAAGCAGCTACTAGGTGCTGGGTGCTGATCTTATTCCTGGGGCTATGACAGAAAATAGGACAGAAAGAGATCCTGGCTTCACAGAGCTTACATTCTAGTTGGGAAAGAAGTAACAAACACTGTAGACAAATTCAGAAAACACGAAATGAAGAAAGAGAGACTGGGAAGTGGATGGATGCTGTCAGCCAGGGAGAATCCGGCAGACCACTCCCCATTGAAGCTGACTTGTTTCTGTGTCCCACAGATTAGCACAGAGCCTGCCATGGCCAACATTCAAAAACTGTCAGATCAGATCAGATCTGAGCGTTCTTCCAGATCAAACTGCACATCTTTAAGTTCATGTCCCTTCCCAGCAATTGCTAGACCAGCTTTTTCATACCAAGAAACTTGTGACGTTCTTCCCTTCCCTACGAAGTCTTCTGAGCTAAAAATTTAAAGCAGAGAATCTCCATCCTCCAGCAACGCCCCCACCACCCTCTCTCCTCAGCCAGCGTGGACCACGGGACTGTCTCCCCAGCGCCTGCCATTTAGTTATTGAATAAAGCACACCACGTGGTTGGTACACGGGGTGCATTTCCCGAACTGGGGTCAAGGTCAGAAAATGTCAGTCTCTGAAACAGAAGCTCCAAGGGTGGTGTGAACTGGGTGAGCATCTCTTTTTTTAAGCAACAACTTCTCCTAGAGATGCTGAGTAAAGAGGAGTAGATGAGGCTCGCCTTCCATCCGAGTTTTATCAGCAAGCCCTGCTCGGGAATGTTGGGTGTTTATGCATGTATTTCCAGATGCATGGCTTTATTCACTCTGTTAGCTGCTATACCCAGCCTAGGCTGGTGGTGTTTTGTGTACGTTTTCGGAAGACAAAAACTCCACCTGTAATTTGCCATTGGCAGAGAGGAGCCTTTACATACTCAGATGCCTACAGAGGCCAGGGGAGGGCCGAAGCAGCCCAGTAGCCTCAGAAGATACTCGGGAGCAGCAGGGACTTTGTGGGACCACAGAGAAACTGCCACACCTGAAGGGACATCAGCTACCCTGCTCCTGTTGATTGTTGCCAAGCAGGAAGGGGGCCCAGGGTTACAAAACTCTGTTTTTGTTTTGGTTTTCCTCAAGGGAGGCCAAAGACAGGTTTTTTGTTGTTGTTGTTGTTGTTTTCTTTAATAGGAAACGTCTTGATTTGTATAACATTTTGAGGGCCAAACACAACTCACTTGCAGGTCGCTCTTTGCAACTATTGGTATCATCAATAATAAACACCCTAGTGATAACAGCATCTGACGTTTATTGAGTGTTTATTATGTGCCAGCACCCTGGCACATATTATGTGTTAAGCACTTGCATGGAGCATCTTACTAAAATTTCACAACCAGTCCAAGCGTGAGATACAATTTTCCCCGCTTAGACATGAGAAACTGACTTAGAGAAGGGACATTCCTTGTTCAAGGTCACACAGAACTGGTAAGTGACAAGGTTGGGATTTGAACCCAGGCTGTCAGATGCCAGAACTGGCACAAACTCCAGGCTTGGCTACAACATAATGCTGATCATGTTCATTATGATGATGCTCGGGGAAATCTGAGAGTCAACACATATCAAAATCTAGCACCTACTATGTGCCAGGCAGGCCCTGGAAGCACAGGTGTGGAATCAGTCTACCCAAAATTAAAGGTATCACCTTCCTGGGACGAACGTCTCCTGTTTGCCCCATCTCAGTGAAGGTCACTCACTGTCACACTCTACTCAACACAAGTGACAGTCCTGGGTCCGGTGGATCCTCTGATGTCTGCTCCCTTGCTCGACAGCCCCCTGCCCACCCCTGCCCTCCCCACCCGAGGTCACCTGCGTCATCACTTGCTGGGCTGTGCAGCCTTCTCCTTTCTGGACTCCCTGCTCCATCCTCCTCTTCTTCCCATTTTTATATCACACAACTTCCTGAGCCATCCTCCTAAAATGCACATCTAATTATATCATTCCCTTGGGAAAATTCTCCTCTTTGACCTCTTTGCAAGTGAACCATCCCTTTATGATGTGGTCTCTGTCTAAAGTCAAACCTCAATATTAATATCTTCCCCTACCTCCCCTCCCACACTTGTTCCTCCAGCAATACTAGAATTTTCGTGTGGTCCCCCAAACACACCACGCCCTCCCACATCTCTTCCTGAAACAATCTCTCCTCTCCTGGGTGTTCTTGCTTGGGTCCGCCAATCCCCCACTGGGGCATAGGCCCCTTGAAGGCAGGGGCGGTATCTGATCACTTTTGTAAACCCGGAGCGTAGGGGGGTAACTGACACACAGCCGTGACTGAGTACATTTTGTTGAAGAAATGGACACGGGGACTCATGGTCTGGAGGTGGAGGCAGAAATGGAAACAGACAACTGAAAAGACAGAAGATGCTGCCTCAGAGACATGTAGATGCCTAAGAAGGAAAGAGGGAGGGAGTGTGAACCAGGTGGGAGCAGGGTGGGAGGTGGCAGAGCTAAGCCCTGAAGGAAGACAAGTGGGATTTGGTTGGAAATGGCCCTCTAGGCAGAGGGGTGGGGAGAAAGAATATATGTATACCTTCACTTCCTCCCCCTCCATGAACTAGAAAGGGGGATGTCTATGCATTTTGAGGCTTCCTTCTGTACTCTAAACAGTGGGAAAACCTGGCAGGCCCTCCACTTCTCCCCACTCTGCCCCAGTAATAAGCATATACTAATTTAAGCATCAAAGTTTTGAACACTTCATCATGCATGAATTACAAATAGCAATTTCTGCTTAGCCTTGTCTCCAACTTCTCAAAGTAATTTATTTACAGATTTGGGGGCCAGGGGAAAATTGTAAATATAATTAGTGTAACAGAAGGCTGTGCACAGGTTTTTGGATTGGACAGGTTTGGGTTGCAATCCCAGTTCTGCCACTTACTGTATGACCTTGGACAAGTCACTTAACTTCTCTGATTCTCTTAAGGTGGAGATAGTGGATATCATAGCACATATCTTCAGAATTGTGAAGATCAAATAAGAGCAATCCTGGGAAACATACAGGAAGCATTCAAGGAATGATTAGTTATTATTATTGTTATTATTAGTGAGAAAATGATGTCAGAGAGTTGTTTTTCAGGATTACTTTCTTTGCAAAATACTTTGGAGGAAAATTGAGGAAGAGAGGTCTCAGCTTTAGGGAAAATTAAAGAAGGATAAAGATAAGAATGGTGCAGACAGAGGTAAGAGTATGAGTGGGAAATGTGGCAGAAAAGAAGGAATGATCCTTCATGCATGGAAAGTGAAAGAAGAGAGAAGGGGACAAAACTGAGATAAAGAAAGGTCTAGGGATCAATACCAGCTGGTCACCAGTGAGTTTTGCCCAATAGCAAGGCCAGACAGAGAGACTGGTGTTGGGGTATGTAAACTACACAGTGGATGGTTGGCAAACAAGGTGCTGATTCCCCATTCAATGAGGCCACGGCAAGGGTGCACCTGCGATCTCGCACCTAATCCATGGCATTCTCGTTAGCAGCTGGAAGACTACCCAAGGTCAAGAAAGTTCAGGGAAGAGTGAATAAATATAGTGTCCATAAGCAGAAAGGGGAGGCAGCTCCTCTGAAGCCAGCTCAGCGGTGCTAAGTCGGTACCTCTGAGCCAGGCGATAAACGTATGAGGATTTGGATTGAGAGAAAAGGTGATAGCTGCCCAGGAGGGAACAGGCTCGTGGTGGCTTATCAGCTTCCCGAAGCTTTCTGGCAGAGCTGTGGTCCCGAAGGTGTTCTGAGAGCATCCCAGGTTGTGGGGTGTGTGGGAATCCCCTGCATGTTCTCAAGGGCCTTTCAGCCAGACCTCAGAGAGATGACGGTCAAGAGGAGTTTTTAAGAGTCTACCTCCCTCCCCTGCAGCCTTCCCTGGTGGCACAGTGGTAAAGAATCTGCCTGCCAATGCAGGGACGCAGGTTCGATTCCTGGGTCGGGAAGATCCCCTGGAGTAGGACATGGCAACCCACTCCAGGATTCTTGCCTGGGAAATCCCATGGACAGAGGAAACTGGTGGGCTACAATCCATGGGGTCACAAAGCACTGGAAGGACTGAGTGCGTGTGCACACAGACCACACACACACACACACACACACACACACACACACACACACACTCTCTCTCTCTCTCCCCTGATGGGAGGTCCCTGAGTGTAGGCACTGTTGCCTTAATCATTCACTCAACATTTAGCGACTAAACACTCTTTGGGCCAAGGCTGACACACCCCATGCCCTCACGTTGCTCACAGGCTTCTAGAAGGACACAGAGTGTAAGCAAGTAAATGCTAAAAAGAAAAGTCAATGTTCAGGCGTTGAAGAAGGGAATACAATCAGGTAACAGGATGGTGGGCTACCTTAGATGGGATGGTCAGGAAGACGCCCCTAGAAGGAGAAGGTGATATTGATCAGAGACTTTTTGCATCCCTGTAGCCCCAGGGCCCAGCCCAGTAAAGGCTGAGCCTTGAAGCACCTTGATTGTATTCAACACGTCGTTTACAATCTTCTCCATGCCCCGTTCTCTCTGTTCACTACAGCTAGCTTAGGGTGAGTCACCTGGTCTCTGCCAAGACCTCCTGCTGTGGATGCCCTTCTCAGTTAAATTTCACCAGCTCTGCGGGACTGGGATCCCATCCATTAGGGTCGCAACAGCCAGCGATCTCACGAATGAGCAAAGTCACCTGTGAGCATCCCTCTCTTACCATCACTCTGGGTCCCCTTTCCTTCCAGGATGGAACACAAACTATTCCGCGAGAGCCATTTCTGTCCCTGTGGGGTCCCATCTCCTCTGCCCCCCACAACACTCCCCAGTCCCAGCCTTCTATGCTCTAGCCCCACAGGACCGTTGGTCTGGCCGCTCAGGCGCCTGTGCTTCTGCACTTGCCATTTCTTCGGTCTGAGGTATGCTTCCTCCCCCAGCTAGCACATTCCCGTGCATCCTTCTGAACCCCGTCATCCTTGGATCCCCTCCTCCCGTCTCTGTGCTCCCAGATTGCCCTGAGCTTAAGCTTCATGCTGCTTCATCATCATTGTCTGTTCACTGGTCTGTCTTCTCTTCTAGATTACAAGTTCCTTGAGGGCAGATGGTGCTATTGCCTCTGTCCTAGCTGCTCACACAGTACCTAGCAAGGACTCAGGGAGCAGTTGTAGAGCAGAGATCAACAATCGCCCTTTTCCTTGTCAAAAAATGTGCTTGTACGACCACACACTTCTCCAAGCTGCTTCCTGAGTCACGGGACAGACGCTAAGGGCACTGGAGAGATCCCTTGGGCTCTCCCAACACTTTGCCTGCATTTCTCTCTGCCAGCAAGACAGCCATACCAACTTCCTTTGATTCCAAGGCACATATTTTAAATGTTAAGGTTTCTGAAATTAAAGTGTGTTTTACAACTGGTGTTATATTAAATCTGTTTCCCCCTGCCCTGAAAGCTGTTTAAGTAGTTCATTTTTTTATAACCAATGGCATCAGAACTGGGAGATCAGAGCCCTTTATACCCCCAGGAAAAAGGACCAGGGTCCTGGCAAGGGCAGAGAGCTCACTGGCGATCCCACAAGGGCTGACATGCATTCCTTGGCCTTGAGGAGCACAGTTCACATCTTTCTAATCTCATTCCTATTTTCAAAAAGTATGGAGGATTTAACTGAGCCTCATTCCAATTCCAGCTCAAATCCTCGATGATCCTAACTGATTGTTAGAGATGTCTCAGAGAAACTCAGGGAATCTCTCTGAGTTTGTGGGAGGGTGATAAGCCAAGGTGGCAGCAGGCTATGTCATATGTCCTGTGTGAAATGGAGTCATTCTGTAAGATGCCTGTTTTTTGGGATTTCCTGATGGGACTTGCCCGGAGGGTCCTGAGGGGAGGAGGTGGGTCGTATTCACTTCTGCTTCCCTGTGTCCACTGCAGGATTGGCACCTACCATCAACACCTCCACTAAGCATATTTTGAATTTCTTCAATTGGAGTTGAATCTATCTATTTCTTCCCTTCTCTGGGCTGTCATAAGTTTTCAGGCCAAAGGGACCACCACACTCAAATCTGGGTGGGATTGGGAAAGTGAACAAAGTGAAAGTCGCTCAGTCGAGTCTGACTCTTTGCAACCCCATAGGCTATACAGTCCATGGGATCTTCCAGGCCAGAATACTAGAGTGGGTAGCCATTCCCTTCTCCAGGGGATCTTCCCAACCCGGGATTCAAACCTAGGTCTCCCACATCGCAGGCAGATTCTTTACCAGCTGAGCCACAAGGGAAGCCACATTGGGAAGAGCATGACAAAGAGAAGGGAATGGCACTCTAATCCTCACAACTTTAGGGCAGGCATCATCAGCTCCCTTAGATAGATGGGGTGAAGGAGCTTCCGACAGAATTAACTAGCTCAAGGTCACACAGCTTTTAAACAAGAAGCCAGAAGTCAAAGAGCAAAACTCTTTAACAAGACTAGTGAGGCTCCGCACTGTTGGATCCTCCTTCTGCAACCCCACCCCCCACTCCATCCAGCACCATCACCACCCCCATCCCATGTCCATCTGGACCCTCCAGCCACCCTGGCCTCCTTCCAGGACTTGCCCCTTCTCTCCCTCACTGGTCTCTGCACTTGCTGCCCTCCAACCTGAGATGTTCCTTCCTCCTCTCTTCACCCAGCGACACATCCTTCAGACAGCAATTTACATCTCACTTCCTCAGGGGAGCCTTCTCTGATTAGATCTATCTTCATGTCATAGACTCACAGTCTTATGTGACTCCCCTTGAGAGCACTATCATAGTTGTAAAATACATACATATAAGAGACACAGGTTCTATCCCTGGGTTGGGACGATCCCCTGAAGGAAGGCATGACAATCCACTCCAGTATTTTTGCCTGGAGAATCTCATGGACAGAGGAGCCTGGTGGGCTACGGTTCATGGAGTTGCAGAGGCAGACACAGCTGAAGTGACTTAGCATACGCGTGCATATGTATACACACACGCACACACACACATATATATGCATATATATTTGGGAGAGTCTTTGAAGTAGCATCTGTCTCTTCCAGAAGGCTCTGAGGGCAATGACCCTGAAGGGAGCTGCTGCCCACCATGACACCTACCCTTGACCCAGCACCTGGCAAGTTGCAGGGACTCATCAAAGATTTAACCAATAAAATAAATGAATGAAGGGATTGCTTAATTTGTCACTGTAAACTAACCTGGAAACTTAAAACATATTTCATCTGTATATAGGAGATTTTTTTTTTATATTCAAGTCTAAAAGTGACCATTGAATTCTGAACTATTTAACAATCTCCTGCATTATCAGTCTGAGTACATATAGCTTCCTCCCCCACTGACCCGAAAGTTAATACTCATGGGAAGCTCTCCCCGAGGACCTGTGTGACAGACGCTCTGGATGATGAACAGAGAGGAAAGCGTGGCCAGTGTCTATTTAGAGGATGTTCGCCCCCCAGCACTTCCTTCTCAGGCATTTATTTTCTCTCCAAACATTTTCTTTTTTATTATCTTTCTTTGTTATTGCCCCTTGTATGTTGAAACTCTCTCCCACTCCCTCTCCTTCCCTTTCTCCCCCTTCTTTCTGTGTTGACTCTATTATTTATTTTCAGAATGTTAAAAAAAAGGATGTTTCAGTCACCATCACCACTAGTGTGAAATTTAAAGAACAGTCCTTTGATGATGGGAAGAGATCACTGTTCCTCAATGCCCACCCTGTAGCAGGCAGTGGTGGCTTCTTCATTTGCCAGCTAAGATAGGTTGATGTCTCGTGCTATGATACTTGCTGTGGTTACAGCAACAGGCAGAACAAAGATCCCTGCCCTCGTGGGGCTGACAGTCTAGTGGTGCAGATAGATGACAAGTAGTATGAGTAAATGTCATAGTGTGCTAGAAGGTGGGACATAGTCTGTTAAAAAAAGTAAAATAAAAGAGCCATCAGTACAGTGTATGAGGTTGTTGACTGTAACTTTATACCAGGTGGTCAGGAAAGAAGGTGACAGACATTCGTGGGCTTCATTCCCACCAGCTACCCTGTGAGAAGGCTGTTAGACTTCCTGTTTCTGGAAAGGGAAACTGAGGCTTGGAGAGGTAAAATGACTTGCTTCAAGTTGCACAGCTCAGAAGGCTGCAGCACTTGTAGTGAACCCAGGTCTGTGTGGCTGCAAAATTGTGTCAACTGTATCACACACCACAAAGCTGCCTCTGAAAACTTTCATCACCTCAGGGGACATAAATTTGCCAGTTTCTGAAAAATGCTGGCCAGTATAAAACCCATGGAGAGTTTACACTGAGACACTTCCAAAATAAAAGGGAGAAACCAAAGAAGCATGTGGTGGGTCCAGCCTGAAGTTCAGTGTTGCGTCTCCTTGGCCTTGTGGAAGTGAGAGGATTAGTACAGAGCTGTCACCTTGTAAGGTGCGGGCAGCCGGAAGGAGTAGCATGTCAGGGAGTCAGCAGGTCAGAACTCCAGTGTCCTGACATACTTGGGTTTGGCGCTCAACGAGGATACTCAGTGGGATGCAGACAGAATAGAATCAGCTGCCGGCTATGAATGTGAACACAAGGCCACAGAGGCCAGAGTCTGTGCATAGAGCTCTCTGGAGTTTCCAGGATGAAAACAAGAGGCCTGGATTCAAGTTCTGGCTCTGCCCGTGTGGTGCGGTATTACACCTGGCAGCTATAATGTGAGGGCAGGAGGGCAGTGTGAATGGGCTGGGATTTGCAGGGCTGGTTCCTCAGTAGGAGTCAGGCTTGTCTTACAAGGTGAGAAGGGGTAGGAATGTGAGACCTGCCTCTATGGAAAACTGCTTATCGGAACCTAAGAGCTTGGGCAAAGTTCTTGAGGTCTAGGGAACTGGGTGGAGAAGTTTGATAAAGAATTCTGGGGGAGGTTTTGGGGAAGCTACATAGGGATGGTCTCTGATGACTGCTCTCTGCCCAAAGTGTCTGTTCTGGTGAGTATTAGGATCAAACCAGGCTTTCGCATACCTTAAACAGAAAAGGGAAGAAAATCAATGGGTTATTTTTTTCTTCCATGTAGAGACTGAGTGTACTGACAATTTTTCTTTAGCTTATTAGGAACTGTGCAACCCAATGACTGACTCCTTTTGAATGTTCTTATTTTACAACAATGAATTCATGACTCATTATTAGTCTTTTAAAAAAAGAAATCCCATGACCTATATGGGAAAAAAAATCTGAAGAAGACTGGATATATGTGTATGTATAACTGAATCACTTTGCTGTATGCCTGAAACTAACACAGCATTGTAAATCAACTACACTACAATATTGCATAAAAATTAAATAGAAAAGAAATTCTAGGAAGAGTAAACAAATCATTCTGGTTTCCTCACCCCTTCCCCTCTCTTCCTCTCTCTCAATAACTTGCCACATGTCCTTATGATTTCTGAATTAATTTCAATAATTTTAAGAATTTCTGCATCAATCCATTGATACATATTTTTACTGTACCAACTGTGTGCAAAGTACCTAGAAGGTCAAAATATCTTAGGAATTATGGAGTGATATGTACACAGTATATAGGCCAATTAGTAACTTCTAAACTCAACTCTTCCACCCTTAAAGGCAAAAGTGTCCAAGAAAGGCAGCTGGCATTCCTAAAATAAAAGAGATATACTTTCCTTCTATGGAACAAGAGAGCCATGGCTGAACCCAGTGTGGGGCACTCGCCACCTTGCAGGCCAAGCAAACGTTATGAAATTATGAACTTGGAAAAATAGTTCAAGAAAACCCAGAGACTTTTTACGCAGAGAGAATGGGGATGTAGAATGGACAGCGGAGCCCCTGGGAGTAAGCAGCTTGAGAAGGAGAAGAGAGGAAGAGAAGCTCAGAAATTCAGCAGAGGGAACCGAACAGTCTGGATGGAGAGAAATATTACTGCTCTGCCTCACAGCAAGGAAAAGGGCGAGAGAGGGAGCAGGAAGGACGGGGGCATTTCTGTTAGGACCACAGTGTACTGTTGCTAGCTCCTCCTCTGCAGGACTGGGAATCCTCTGGGGGAGACATGGAGCCCAGACAGAGGGGAGAAAGGTACAGAAGAGAACAAACACAAAGAGTGAATTTCTTGCTGCCCCTGGAGACGATGATTCCTTTTGGTGACAATAGAGGTTAATATCCTGAGCAGCAAGTCACTGCGTGGCCCAGAGACAGCATGCGTGGAACAAGCTGTTTTAGTGTCCTGTTGCAGATTTTATTGAATTCTTCTCTGAAAGGGCCAATTCATCTCTCCATTTCGAGGCTTTTAAAGCAACTTTCCTGAAAAGTTCAAGAACTTCTCCTATCATTCTCCATTTACATGGGATCCATGAGCAGACAGACCTGCCCCCCACGCCCTCAAATCCCAGTAAGGACACTAGCTTGCCAAGGGTCTTAAGTTCACACACAGGGACACTCCTGCTGCTCACTCTGCAGAGGGTGAGAAGAAAGACTGTGATTTCTTCTCGATTCCTCTCCCTCTCCCGCTGTGTCAGCCCCTAACAGGTGGTCCTGTCCCCTTCTCATGCCTCAACAGACAAATTTATTTCAAAAACAGTCATGGATGCAAGGAAATGTTTTCTGATTCTTATTTTCACCAAGAAGTGAACAGAAAAAAGTCATCTCTGGGGACAAAAAGTCTTAATGTAAACCAGATAGCCAAAGAGACCAAAAGAAGATAGGAGGCGGTTTTTCACCTGGAGTCATGAGCAGCATCTTGGGGAGAAGACTAGAAATCTGTTCACAACTTTCTGGGTATGAGTAGGAAACGTAACAAAGGGGTGATGGGAAATCTTTTCTGAAAGTACAGTTTCTCACCAAAAACAGAGGTTGGGAAAACCAGACAACTTGGTTTTCATAAAGGCTGATCCTATTTGGAATGCTCAAAACAGCAAGAACACGAATGCCCCACCAGAACCAACTATGCCAACCTGCAGAAATAAGTGCACTTATAATCTTTGGAAATCAGTGCAGTTTTTGAGAATATGTATCTTTAACACCTTCAAACCACATCCTAAGTGGCCAAGGCCCAGCTTCCTAAAAGGGGGGTGCAGTGTCTCAGGCCTACAAAACCGCATATGGACAGAGGTTTTGGAAATTAAAGGCCAGGTTGAACTGGAGCCCTGAGTATCAACCCTTCCTGCCTGGGCTACAAATGGAAAAAGAACAGCAATCCCTAAGGCAACTTGGGCCAGCCCCCAACCCGCCAGTGTCTGGAGGCCTCAATCCTGGGGAGAAGAGCCAAACCCAGGGCTTCTGGGAGCTTCACACAATCCTTGGGACATGTTGCAATACTAACCCTTTTAGGGATGATCCTGGGAGTGAGGTGGGGTTACAGCTTGGAGAGAAAGTTGAAGGGGGTGGGCAATACATTTGGGGATGTGGACACCAAACAGATGGAATTTTAATGAAAATACTTAAGCCATTTAACGCACAAGTTATCCAAAGCCACATCTAGTCCTCTTCCCTTACAGGGATTAGAAAAATGTTTAAAAGATCACAGTATTAAGAATTCTCAAACAAAATCCTGATAAGAAAGTATATTTATTCCAAGTCACCAATGTCTGGGAATATTTCTTCTAAAACCATGTCCTGTCTTTAATCTCTCGGCTGTATATCTTCATCCGTCTAACTAAAATCCAAGCAAGGCAAATTGCTTCTATGATCGTTTCCCTAAAGCAACCTTCATTCACTTTGCTTTTCTTCTTAAAGTCTGCCATAAATGTTTAATTAAATGGAAGTCTTTCCACTGTTAATGACTAGCTGCATGAAAGGCTATTCATTTTTTGAAGGAGGGGTGTGTTTAAAACAGTGCCTATTAATTTCCCTATATTGATTCTCTGGCTGGGGAAGAGCATATAGTATTCAGCATAAAGCTCCTCTGCAGACTATGTTCAAGGCAGCGGTTTGGATTGAGAAAGGGCACCAAATGCAGTATGCGTCAAATAGACCATCGCTCAATGAAGTCACTTAGCTATTCAAAACATGTTCAACCATCACTCAACCATTTGCACCAAGATTGTTGGGAGGGGGGCACGGAATTGGTGCTCTTTCCCCAGGCATAATCATTTCCCAAAGAGCAGCTTTTGCTCAGTTTGGGTTGGACTCTGGGGCCACATCAGTTCTCTTCCTCTTGGTCCGTTTCCCTCTCTTCTCCCCTGTCTCCTGGCTTCAACTCCCTGCACCACCATCCCATGTTGAGCTTAACAAACAATCCTGCAGTCCCCGCTTGCCGACGCTGCTCAAACGGCCTCCGTATTGGTTCATATCAGAAGCAAAGCACATCAGCTTTTCGTTCCACCCAGAAACATGTATCTCTCTGAGTATGTCTTTCTATGGGTGGCTGTAGCTTATACACACAGACACAGATAGCCACTCACATGCAGCCCCCTATATTAAAGTCTGTTGCTAAATGCAGGTTGTATGACCTGCAGGAGTTTCCTGCCCCCCTCCCTGTGTTTATTAATGTGTCTCAGAAGCACATGCTTTCACCCATACCCTGACCTCCCAGCCTTTCCTCTGTGGGACCGCTTTTCCCACAGCACATACACGGGCACACATGTCCCAGCGACCCTGCAAGATCAAGGTAAACAGCTGACACCTCCCACCCCCCACAGCTCCCTCTTGTCCCCCCACAACCTCCCCATGCTCTCGCCTCCCTCCCGGCCTCCCTGCACAACGTCTGATTCCCAAGCTGGCTGCAGTGCTGACTCTACACGCTTCTGGATAACAGACATGTCACTCTGCGTGGAAGTGAATTGGTTCTCAGCCTAACCTGCAAGTGAATTGCTGTTTATTAGAACTTGGGTTTGTTTCCTGCGAGAGACGTATGTATTTTTAGACTTTGTAAACGTTCAAACACACATACACAGAAGCCAGTCGCCTCGAACGATATGTGTGGCTCATAGACATTACGAAATGCTCTTGAACTCAGCTTGCGATCCTGGAATAATTAGGATTTACCAAATAAGGCGTCTTAGAAATAACAGCTTTTTTCAAAAAAAAGGAGATTTGCAGGTGATGATGTGTCTTGGACTTTTGGGGAGTAAGGGGAGGAGAGGGGAAAGGAAGAACATTTTGGAATTCTTCATTACGAAAAGAGGAGCAATGTTGAGAGAGGCAGTTGTTTTTTTAATCCCCTCAGAGGTGGGCATACTACATCAAAAGGCAAATCCTAATGATTCCAAAGCAGGTGGCGCACATTTGACTTTTTAAAAACAATCTCTTGTTGTTGTTTTCATCATATCATAGATTATTCCAATGAAGAAGGTTGAGGGAAGGGGGGTGGTGGAGGCTGGAGAGTTGAGTATGGTTTTTGCTTATTGATTTTCTTGCCTCTGAAACTCACCCAACCAGCCTTGATCTGTGGTGGAAGGAGTGAAGTAAGAAAATGGTGGAATGTAAAGGGGACTTATTTGGAGGCGGGTGGGGAAGGGGGAGTGAGAAGGGGAGGGGGGTGGGGAGGGGGAGGAGATGGGAAATCAAATACCTTCTAGGCAGCAGGTTCTCCATAATCCAGAATGGGTCATAACTTCCTCGTTCTTTTTGCTGGTTTCATTCTCACTGACACTTTTGGTCTTGCAAACCCCTCTGGAGTAGAGCCAATAGTCGGTTCCCACAGCAATGGTCATCAGACTGAAGGCAGCGAAAGCACCAACCGTGGTTAAAAGCATTTGAACACCTCGATCAAACAGCCCCATAATTCTTCATTATATAAACACCCAACCGACTTCGGGTTCTCGGGAGAGTGTGTGTGAAGGTGCGAGTACTAAAGCAAAAAATAAAAATAATTCCACTAGTAAGATAATGGATATATGTGTGAACAGAGGATGTGGAGAGATATAAAAAAAGGGAGGTAAGAAAAGCTCACGGAAAAGAGTGTAAATTATAAAGATCACACGGGAAGAGAGGCTTGCCTTTTGAGATCAGAAACTGTTCCAGTTGCAGTGATTAAAAAAAAAAAAAAAGGAAAAAATAAAAAGACACCCCCCACCCCCCCAAGTGAGATGCCTTAATCTCTTTTCCTAAAATTCTGGTCTCCAGTTTCCATATGTGATAGCTAATTTGGAGATGGCTTCCACAGTGAACCAGGGAACAGCCGCATTCTCAACACAATCTCTCATGGTCGGGACCTAGACAGTTAGAGATTGTAAAAGCCGAGATGCAACCTTCCGTCTTCGCTCTCGGCTCTGCGGCCTGCGCCATGAAAATCCTTTGCTTCGCCAGTTCTCTTCCTTGGGGGGTCTCGGGAGCTTTCGTTTCAGACCAGACTTCCCAGTATTCTGTAAGCCCTTGATCTCAGCTGAACAGGTGCGGGGGTCTCGCCTTCCATGGTTTTGCCCCGGCAGCGGCAGCGGCAGCAGCAGGGCGGGCAGGCGCGGCGGCGGCGGCGGCGGCGGCGGCAGGACGAGCAGCGGCGGCGGTTATTGTTGTTGGTGGCGGTGGTAGTGTTGGCGAAGTGGGGGAGGGAGGGGGTTTCTCCCGGAGAATCGAGGCGGGTTTCCCTCCCCCTATCTGCAAAGCTCCTGGAAACAGGGGAGCCGGCGTCTTGCTGCAGGATGGGCCGCCCGCCTGCCCCCCCACCCCACTCCCGGCCGGCTCGGGCCCCGGAGGAGGCGCTCCCACCTACTGCATCACCGGGCGGTGCTGAACTGGACAGCTCCTCGCGCCGCCCGCTTCGCGCGCTCCCCGGCTCCCAGGGCGGCCCGCCAGGAGGGGGGCGCGGGCCGGAATCCTCCCTGCCCTCGGGGGCAGCAAGGCCGGGGCAGAGCGGGGGCTGCCTTTTCCTCTTTTCACCCCGCTCCCAAAATCCTGAAACGAGCGCTCTCCTGGGCTCCCGGAGCTTAGAGAAGGCGTAGCTAGAGATAGCTCTGCTCCCTCTCCCTCTCTCTCTCTCACACTCTCTCCCTTTCCCTCCCCCCTCGGTGTTTCTTCCAGCTCAGCCTCCTTCTCATTCCATCTCTACGTGCCCAGAGCTTCAAATACAATCCTCCCATCACAATCAGAGGGGCACAAAACTTCAGCCCGCCGGTTCTTTGCCTGGAAGCCCTGAAAATATAACCTGGATGGGTAATTACAAACACGGTCTCTATGTGTTCTTTAAATCGTCGCTTGCACTTTGCCGTTCGGGGGATCTGTTTTGTTTTGCTAGCGGTGTCTCCTTTTGGTTGTTTCTCTTTCTTCTCTGTCTCTTTCTGGCTAACAGGGGATGTGCAGTGCACTGTGTGTGTCTCTCTGTAGTTTTCTGTAGAAATCCTGAATCTTGCTCGTACAAGCAGACATTTTGGAAAGAATATTCATGGAAAAGGGTGCTAAAAGGGTGACTGGCGGCTAGAGCTTGGGCAACGATTTTCATCTCAAGGATAAATATGTTCGCAGGGGACATGGATGAAATGTGAATCCTTCTAAGTTTCCCATGTCATTTGTAAACTGGGTGGGAAGAGATAAAATCTCCCTGCTGTGAATACGGAAACACATTATAACTCTCCCCATTTCCTCAGCAGAACTGTTATCTTCGGTTAATTACAGCATCATCTCTTGTTTCTATATGTGCAAGTTTTCCTTAATGTGACCCCTGGAAAAAGAAGCTCATCAGATTCCTGCTGGTAGTGATTATGTTTCTCTCTGATCAGTTTCCTAGTTAGGGGAGGGAGAGAACATGAGGCATGATGTAGATGCAGTTTTAATTTGTCGGGGGAGGAGCCTAGAGAGAGTTGTGCCTGCCTCTGATGGGTCAGTGGGGTTAGAGATGTTTCCATTTCATATCTCACCTATTCTGTACTTTGTTTTCTGTTCTTCCACTTTTGTCTGGAGATAATTTGCTTGACAATTTCTCAGTGATCTGGTGATTATCAAAGAGTATACAAAAGATGACTGAACTCAAAACAGACTTTCTTGGGTATTGTCTGATGTTTTTCCCTTTGCCCAGAATTGTTCTGCAGATATGGCCAGTACCGTAGAGGCGAGGGGGAGGGGGGCAGTATAGAAAAACTACCTGTTTCTCCATCCTCCATAAAATGTCCTTCTCTCACTCTCTCTTCCCATCTCAGAAGGAAAGGACTCCTATGATGGGTAGTCACTGGGCTCCTGTCACCTTGAAGAGGGTCCTGGTGTCTGGAACACAGGACCAAGATTTCAGCTACCTCTGCTAAGATACCTTTAGGGTATAGCCCGAACTACTTTTTTGAACTGAGGATTCTCCATTTGGTTTCTTGCCCTTTGGTTGGGGATGGGAATTGGGATGGGAGAGGCACTGATATGCTGACCTCACTCAGCAGGGAGTCTAGCAAGTTCAGCCAGTGGTTCAAGTGAGTGATTTCCTTGGCTCCCTTCCTTCAGGAAAAAGTGAGGGGCAAGTAGGAAATCCTCTTCAACAGGCTAGGCCTTTCGAGGGGAGTGGAGGGAGGTGTGGGTATAGCTACAGGAACCTGAGAGGCTTGCTCTCACTTACTCCCCTCATTTTGGTTGCCTTTGACCTAAGAAGTCCCTTCAAACTGGAGATAGACCCCTCCTTCTTACCGCTCCCCCATTCTTTTCAGATCAACCCTTGAATCTTTTGCTCAAACAGAATTAGTAACAGAGGCTCAAAAGCTTCTGTTTATCCACAGAAGGAGCTAACATCTTAGCCACTGACAGTGGCTGCAGCTTTAGAAACATTTGATTAATCTTCTAGCCAGATAATCATTGAGTCGGGAGGTGAAAGGGGACAGAACAGTTTTAGGTTGATGGTGTGGAGGGAACTGACACTTCTGGAGACAGAACGCCCTGGGAGCAACGCTAGCCTCTGCTACTTGGTAACTGCATGATCCAAACAAGGCGGCTTCCTAGAGCCTCAGTTTCACCATATGTGAAATGAGCACATTAAGTTGTTCCCAGTTACAGCTGCCACCCTGCTCAGATTCTACCATCCCATTTGTAACACTTTTTTACTACCTGTGTCAGGTCTCCCACTGACTTGTGGACACTTGGAGGTCAATAGCTGCGCCTTGTTCCCCGTCATATCTTTGGCATCTAGTGCAGGGCTTGATACTTAATAGATACTTGATAAGCAAAGGCTAAGTGATACCAGTGATACTACTGATCATTAGTAGGCATTCAATAATTGTGGCTTGACTCTCATTACTCCTCCCCCCACCCCGTTTACATCCAGATTGGTCTCCAGCTTCTTCTTCCATCTAACTCATGTACCACTCCCCTCCTTGCTCCCCTTAACCTAGTCCTAGTCCAGAGGTCCCTCCTGCGGACAAGGCAAGGCTACCCAGGAAGACCTGGCTTGGTGCAAACCCCGGGAGATGCTTTGGATCCACCAGGCACACACACTTAGCAGTTGCTGAATGGATGCTCTTAGGGGAGCAGCTTTGTAAGCCTGCAGTTGGTGACTTGGTGAGGGCTTAGAGGAAATTAGCTGAAATGCCACAGGCCTATTTTGAGCTCCTTTTTTGATGGAGTGGAAATAACATGGGATTTGGGCACAGCAGACCTGGCCTTGAAGCACAAGGCTGCTATTTCCTCATTGTATGACCTTGGGCAGGCACTTAACCTCTCTGGAAATCTCTCTTCATCTGTCAAGGAGGACCACTGGCAGGGGCCTTACAGGGTGGCTGTTAGTGTTACGTGTAAATAGCATGACCATAGCTAACATGCCAGGCACTGATCTAAGCTGAGGCCCACAACAATCCTATGATAAAGGAACCATTTTACAGATGAGGAACCTGAGTCACATAATGGTTTAAGTATCTAGCCTGAGGTTGTGAGTGACAGTGAGTGAGTGGCAGAACTGAGAGTCTAACCTAATACCAGACAGAGGGCCTAGATCTTAACTTCTGTGTCTTGACTCAAGATATAAGCTTTCTGAATAAGGATATCACACCAAGGCTATTTGCTTCTCAACTACAGATTTGGCAAGGATTTAAGGGAGTAACTTCTAGGTGCCAGGTGTTTTCACACAATTTCTCACACTTGCCATTCCAACAACCCTCCAAATGCCTGTCACTATCTTACCTTACAGGTGAGGAAACAGAAAGTCACAGAGGTCAAAAGTCAAGTCCCAAGGTCACATGTCAAATTAAGTGGAAGAGTAGAGATTTGAACATGTTGCACTGCTTCAAATTCTACCAGATCCAAG
This sequence comes from Muntiacus reevesi, assembly GCF_963930625.1. Classification (NCBI taxonomy): domain Eukaryota; kingdom Metazoa; phylum Chordata; class Mammalia; order Artiodactyla; family Cervidae; genus Muntiacus; species Muntiacus reevesi. The sequence continues at coordinate 20,975,823 of NC_089249.1, forward strand.
TCCCATAGTTACTCATTTGTTCATCTCTTTATTCAACAAATCAAGTACCTACTATGTGTCAGGTATGCATAGTAGATTTCCTGGACAAGTTGAGCAGGACAGACATGATCCCTTCCTCCAAGTACCTGAAGACAAGCAGAAGGGGCAGACAGGGGAGGAAGAACCACGCAGAAGGGAAGAGGAAGTCAGGTGAGGGATGCTGTGGGGCCATGGAGCAGGGAGACTAAACCCAACCTAGCGGGTGCAGAACATCCTCCTGGGAGGATAGGATATTTAAATTGAGATTAACTCAAAGTCAGATAGGCCGAGATGGGAGTGGGAGGGTGCAGGGGAGCTGAGAAGAGGAAGGGCATTCCAGACTGAGGAAACAGCATATGCCAAGGTGCAGAAGTGTGTGCAGGTGGGAAAAGAGGATTGGCTAGTTTTAGGGAAAAGATACTGAGTGATTTAAAGACCATGATGGGGAATGTTTTAGGCTAAGAGCCTGTAGGACTTCCCTGGTGGCTCAGACGGTAAAGCGTCTTGCTTACAACCGGGAGACCTGGGTTCTATCCCTGGGTTGGGAAGATCCTCTGGAGAAAGAACTGGCAATCCACTCCAGTGATCTTGCCTGGAAAATCCCACAGATGGAGGAGCCTGGTAGGCTACAGTCCATGGGGTCGCAGAGTTGGACACGACTTCACTTTTATTGGAGGCCATGGAAATTTGGTTGAAGCATAAGAAGCCACTCTGAGGAGGCTGGGGGGGTAGGAAGTGTGAGAAGCAAACCTGGATGCAGGCAGACAGCAGGGAAACTATTGCTACGATCCAAGCAAGAGATGATGGTGGCCTGGACCAGGAAGTGGCAATGGGGAAAAAAGAAATGAGGGTTCTGGGGGTGTTGGGGAGAAAACTGATGAATATTGGCATACACAACTGGATGCATTACTTTGAGGAAGAAGCAGGTTGGAGCTTGAGGGGGCCGTGGGGAGCAGGGGAGACTGAGAATTCTGCTTTGGTCACGTGCACAGTTTTGCGTCATACTACCGCCTCTTCACTCCTGCTCCCGTTCTCTCTCTTATCAGCATGCGAATGAACTAATCAGGAATGGAAATCATTCATTCAATTACATTCTACCCTCACTAGAACGAAGCCTCACGAAGGCAGGAATTTCAGTCTGCTGCGTTCTCCTTGTATTGATATTTCCAACACTCAGAACTGTGCCTAGCACAGAGCAGACCTCTTATAAAAACAAATTACTTTTTTTCACATGCCTTCTCTGTGCCAGGCAATGTGCTAAAGTGCTAGGGAGGCAGATGAGATGAAAATACCCAAATCAGGGAGACCATCAAGCAGACAGCGAATTTCCAAGGCGGTGTGACCCAGGCCCTGGAAGATCGAGGGTGTCTGGTACTCTCTCCTATGTGTGCTGATAGCTCCTTTGCTTCTGCTCTTGGGCACTTCTCTCTGGGTTTGGAATTTCTGTTTAAGTATTGGCACATAGTGGGTTCACAGTACGTATTTGATAAATGAATGAACAAAAAGGAGACATGTGCTATGGGCTTCCCAGGTGGCGCTAGTGGTAAAGAACCCGCCTGCCAGTGCAGGAGACAAGAGACCCAGGAGTGATCCCTAGGTGGAGAAGAACCGCTGGAGGAGGGCATGGCCACCCACTCCAGTATTCTTGCCTGGAGAATCCCATGGACAGAGGAGCCTGGTGGGCTACAGTCCATAGGGTTGCACAGAGTCGACACAACCGAATGACTTAGCAGGCACGTGCTGTGGAAGCCCAGGAAGAGAAAGCATTTATTTCTGTCTCGTAGTGTCCCAGAAGGCTTTGGGGACAAGCTCATGGTTGAAGGCCAGGAGAAAAGGTCACAGTTGGTCAAGGAATAGAGGAGGGTGTTACAAATAGGGGAACAGGATGTGCAAGTGCAGAGATCTGAAGCAGGATCAGGAATCCCAAGGAAGCTGGGATGACTGATGGGGATGGACAGGAAGGCTGGGGTGAGTCCAGGGAGATGTGCGTGGAGTGCTGAGCCATCTGTGGGAACTGCTGTCCTCGCCTGGCAGGGGCAATGAACTGGGAAGAGAACAGGCCATGGAGTCGGATGGACCTGAGTTTGAATCTCAACTTTTGCTGCGTGACCTTGTGACCTCGGGTTGTTATTTAACCCCTTCCTCTGAGCTTCTTCATCTGTAAATGGGGTGATAGATGCCTTGTTTGTTCCCGCCTGGAGTCCTATGTACTTACTGCTCCCTCTGTTGGATGCTGTCCTCTCTGAAGGCTGGACCCCTTGTTCATCATTCAGGTCTTAGTTGAAATATCACCCCCAGAGAGGCACTGCTGGTCACATAATTTAAAATGTCACTCTATATGACATTGACCTGCTTTGTTTTCATCACTGTGCTTGTTACAACTTGACATTCTCTTGTTTATTATCTGAAATCTCTCCCCCACCCACCCACCCTCCTGGGATGTCAGAGCATATGTGTCTCATTCATTGCAGTGTCCCCAATGCCTAAAGGGCCTGGAATATTGTAGGTGCTCAGTGAATGGTTTTTGAATGAATGAATAAGGTTAGGGTCATGGGGTTTCCCTGGTGGCTCAGATGGTAAAGAATCCGTCTGCAGCTCGGAAGACTGGGATGTGATCCCTGGGTCAGGAAGATTCCCTGGAGAAAGAAATGGCAACCCGCTCCAGTACTCTTGCCTGGAAAGTCCCATGGACAGAGGACCCTGGTGGGCTGCATTCCATGGGGTGGCAAAGAGTTGGACATGACCGAATGACTACCACTTTCATGGGGATTAAATAAGATATAAGCATTTGGCAAATAGTAGGGGCAGGTCTCTGAAAGCCCCTGGCACTTGGCAGGTGGGGGTGGGGTGAGGAGGCAGCTGGGAAAGGTGAAGGTGGCCCCTGAGATGCTGTGGGAGGACCAGGAGTGGACAGAGGGTGAGGCAGTACCGGAGTGAGACCTGCAGGCAGGCACTGGCCTCATTTCCCATGCTGCGCCTCCCGGGCCTCCTCTGCTCTCTTGACCCCACATCCAGCCCCCCTGTGGACCACCAGAAGCCTCCAACCCACCTAGCTATTTAGCCCCAGGTTGGAGCATCAGCAGCAGAGAGGCTCCGATGGGGCCATCAGGCTCTGGGACTGGGAGGAAAGGAGATGCTAGGAGACATGGCAGGTTTTACTCCTTGGAGAGCAGAGAGCAGCCAAAGAAGCCTCAGGGCACCTCCAGTGTCTGCTGCCAGAGGGGCTGGGAGAGTGGGGCAGAGCTGCATGGTGAGTTCTGAACCTGGTGAGAACCAGAAGCTGAAGATCCATGTATAGAGGCGCCCATGGCAAGAATTCCCACAGAGAAGTAGCTTTCTCACAGAGACTCCAACCCCAGTTTGAGCTCTGAATCAATCTGATGCTTCTTTCCCTATTCCCCATGTCTGGGGCTAGTGTAGGGTTTCACCAGGAGCTGAGCTACAGCAAAGAAAATTGTGATAGACAGTTGATAATAAAGTCACAGAATAAAATAAAGAGGACACATAAGGATGCAGAGGAGAAGCAAGAAAGAGAATGTTAAAAGCTTGGAGGGAGAAAAGGTGATTTCCAGTGACTTTTAGGGGAGGAGGAATCCAGTGGTGGATGGAGAAAGTGAGATGAAGGCAGTGCATTTGGGTAAGTTTTAGAGGCGCCAGAGAATGGGTCTTGAATGTCTTATATGACCAGGCTTAGCCACCTTACTGCCTCTCCTCTTCCACACTCTCCTTTCCTGCTTCCCTCTCCTCCAACCAGGCTCCTAATCCAGATTCCATGGCCCCACGCCTACCCCAGGGCCTTTGCATCACAGTCCCTCTGCCCAGAATGATCATCTCCTGGCAGCTGGTTCAATCCTTTATTCCTGCAGGAGTCTGCTCAACTGACCACTGGATACAAAAGAGCCCACCTGCCCCTCCTCCGTCATCCTCACTTCTTACCTGTTTAATTTCTCTCCTTAACCCTTTACAGCCCTCTTCACCTCACATATGTATTTTCTTATTCATAGTGTATGGGTAGGGGTTTGGTTGCATTGCTATTATATTCCCTGCCTCTCACATTGGGTCTGGCACATAGTAGGTGCTCATTAAATAACAATGGACTATACAGTAAAACCCCTGGGTTAGGGACACAGAAGTTCGTGCAGGCAAGAGGAAGAAGGAAATGGGGACTGCGTGGCTGGGACATCTGCGGAGAGCTGACTTGGAACTCCGCACAAGGATGCTGACATTATCTTCAGAAGAAGATGCTGGAGGTTTCTCAGAAAATTAGGGTGGCATTTCAGAGGTTCCTGGGCAACATGGAACCGAAAGAGGTAACAAATAGAAAAGAAAAGGGAGGACACTCCTGTCCATGTGGATTTCAGGGGATGGAGGAGGCGCTACTGAGGTGGCAGGGCTGAGCCACAGGGGGTCTGGTCCCAGCTCTGATGCCTTAGCAGTGTAACTTTGGGCAAGTGATCAAACACTCCCAAGTCTCAGCTGCCCTGTCTGGAAAATGGGGCAGTAGGCTAGCCTCAAGGTACTGTTCTGATCATGAAATGAAATAAAAAGTACTTACAGTGTCTCCTCCATAGTATATTAAACAAATAAACATTTATTTATTTAGTAAATAAATATTAGTGACACGTTGACCACCTACTGAGTGTTATGTGCTTTGAATAAACTGCAAAATGAAAAAGATGTGGGCCCTGCTCAGAAGCAGAGGAGTGAAGAAAGGCCTGCAAGTGGAGGGAGGCACTCGGGGCACCCCAAAGAGGGCAGAGAATGCCCCTCCCTGGGTGCTGGGGAATTCAGCAAGGGCTTCCAGGAGGCAGTGACAGCTGAGCTGGGTCTCGAAGGAGAAGCAGAAGACACGGATGGCTAGGAAGGGCTTTTTAGGCAGAGGGAACAGTAGAGTAGATGTGAACATTTCATCAACAGAAGTTTGCTGAGCACCTATTATGTGTTAAGGCACCTCACTGAATACAACCTGGTGCAGTCTCTGCCATCAGGATCACATATGCCTGAGAGGCAGACATCAAGTTATTGATTACACAATTGATTGCTTAATTGCAATCACAGTGCACTTCTGGGAGCTACAGGTAATTCTGTTTTGCTCAAATGCCCAGAGGCGCTGGCAGAGATCAAGCTGGAAAGAGAGGTGGGCCAGGTCAGGGAGAACCTTGCACCAAGCATGTTACCTACTGTGTGCCAAGCTCTGTGTAATGGATACAAAGATGAACAAAACCAAGTCTGTTATTGGCAGGAACCAAGAACTGAATGTGGAGTGATAGAGGCAAGTCCATGGGGTGACAGGAGCACAGCATGGAAAAGGAAGGCTGGGAAGTCTTTCTGGGGGAGGTGACCTTTGCCTCTTCAATTGAATAGCAGTCCCAAAGCTCACCATCCTGGCTTTAAGCCTTCCCAACATGGTAGGCTTAAAGGGGCATTAGTCACTTTCACCTATGAAAGTGAAAGTGTTTGTTGCTCAGTCACATCTGACTCTGACTCTGCAACCCCACGGACAAAAGCCCACCAAGCTCCTCTGTCCATGGGGATTCTCCAGGCAAGAATACTGGAGTGGGTTTCCATTCCCTCCTCCAGGGGATCTTCCTGACCCAGGGATCAAATCCAGATCTCCCGCACTGCAGACAGATTTGTCTGAACCACCAGGGAAGCCCATAGTCACACCTGAGGTGGCTCCAAAGCAAAGGGTTCTGAGCCTGGCATCATCCCTTCTCTAGATCTGCGATACAAGTGATGAAGGAGCTGGCATCATGTGGAGGTACAGACCCAAAGACCCTAAGACCTGAATGTGAGAGGACCCACAGGCTGGCTGTGGGGCCAAGGTCTCCAGGAATCCTGGCTCCACCCCTTCTTCCCAAGCCATGTGAACTTGGGACAGGTTACTGACCACGCTGTGCCTCCATTTGCTCATCTATAAAATGGGTGTCATGGTGGCTGTTGAAGTCGTGAGGACTGAGTTGAGGGCAAGGAGTCTCTCCTTTTGTAAGTTTTCATTACGAGTGATTTGTTATCTTCTGCAAGAGCACCATCAATTCTGTATGTGTGGCTGAACCGGCTCCTTACTTAAGTGATCAGAACAGCTCAAAGGGCTCCGTGGGCCCCTTGGGGTTGGGGGTGGGAGTGGGGGTATGGGTGGGGTAGCCAGGTTCTGAATGCCTACAGGATGGGGCCCAGCACGGTGTTCCGCTTTGGCCAGGCCTGATGAGGGCCCCCAGGTGACTCCTGCCAATACAGGAGCCATAGGAGACCTGGGTTCGATCCCTGGGTCAAGAAGATCCCCTGGAGGAGGAAATGGCAACCCACTCCAGTTTTCTTGCCTGGAGAATCCTATGGACAGAGGAGCCTGGTGGGCTACAGCCCATGGGGTCACAAAAAATCAGATGCAACTGAGTCGACATAGCACACACGATGAGAGTGGACAATGACTCTGCTTACTGACCCCTGATGGGTTCTGCAGAGTGTCAAGTTCTCCCAAAACATTCTCTCCAACAGCCCATGGGTGCCTGAATGCCTATTGTGGGCCAGGCCCCCTTTCTCCCTTAAAACTGCAGAAACCTTGGGGAAACTGAAGTTTCAGGAGGTAAACGTGCCAAGCCAGCCAGCAAATAGCTGATTCACGATTGGCACACAGCTCTGCCTGTCTACACAGCCTCAGCTAGTAGGTAATCAGGATCCCAGAATGGGGAGGGGCTCTGCGGGTCAGCTGCCTCCTCCCTTTTGCTTGAGCCTCAGTGACAAGTAGATGTTTACTAAGCTCTTTTTTCTGGTGTCTTCTGGGCTCATATGTAGGTGCACCCCTTCTGCTAAGAGGGTTCTATTTAGGAGTGAGCCAAATGGAATGGGGAGTGGAAAGAATATGGAGTCTGGAGTGAGAAGAATGGGTTAGAGTCCCAGAAACCCTGGGAAAATGCTTTGCTCTAGGAGCCTCGATTCCTTCATCTGGTAAGTGGGAAAACTAATACCAATGCCTTCAATAGAGTATGGGCTAATTCATATCACACTTCCAGGACTGTGTGGTACATAAATGCTCAGGAAAGGTGTGAGATGGTTGCATCTCCCTGCTTCAAACCTGTAATGGAGTCTACACACAGTTCGTGAGTCCTGATCCCTGGTCCTCCAATCTCTTCCATCGTTTTCACCTACCCCACTCTTCTGTCCTTCTCACCCTATCTCCACATACTCACTATTCCAGCCACACTCCCCTTCTCTCTCTGGACAAGCCATGATCTTCATGTTATCCATTCTCCTGCATTTTCCTTTGTTTTTCTACATAGACTCACCTGGAAATAATCAGCAAAAGGGCATAACTGGGATAAAGTAGAACATGCCAGCTCTCTTTCAGACCTTTCTTTTTTGCTTATCTCCCTCCTCTCTATCTATGTAGATCACTCTCAGCCCCTTGATCCCCATGTTAACAACTTGTGGATTTCTACATGTTCATACAATCATAAAATACATGCAGATAATATTCACAGGTAAACACACACCTGCACCTACCCATATGCACATTCCCAGATTGGGATGGTCTAGTGGCTAAGCCTCTGCACTTCCATTGCGGGGGCCTGGGTTCGATTCCTGGTCAGAGAACTAGATCCCACATGCCGCAACTAAGAGTTTGCATGCCATAACTTGAGATGCTGTGTGCCACAACCAAGACCTGGCACAGCCACATATATAAATAAATAAAAGCCTGATGCAAAGAGATGATGGAGCGACATCCTCTATGTGATACTAGACTATGGGTCTAAATGTGGAATGGTACAACCAGATTAACGGTTATTTTTTTTTTAAGCTAGTTGGTTGTGTAGGTTTCACTAATTAAACCATCACTACCTTTTCCCAACTGCTCTGAAATGCCTTCTCTTTCACATAACGGATCCTCATGGCTACGTTGATCCAGTTCTGATCTCTCTGTCCTATTCCACTGTCTGTGTATTGCTTCCTCGCTGACAGCTTTTGGATTTGATTGTAGAGGCCTTACTATGTTCTGATCTCTAATAAGCCACATTCTTCCCCAATATTCTTCTCCTTCATAGGATCTAGTTATTGCTGGGTCTTCATTCTTCTCCATGAACTTTGAAATAATTTTATTCGATGGTGTTGTCGTCACCACCACAGGATCTCAGCAACTTACTTGGAGTCAAGTAAGGAGAACAGGAGATATTTGCTGAGTGTTGTTACTGATCTTTTCCTTCCCTAATATGTCCTATTCATCCACCACCAGGACTAGAAGAGGTATTGGATAGTAATATTTAGTCCAAAAGTAGTTAACATGAAAGTGTGTACAGAGTAGACAAACCTAACTATATAGAGAAAGTTTCAGAGATACTGAGACACTTGGAAGGTTGTCAAATTTGAGATCCATGAAGCAAAGAGATGTCATTCTTATATTCAACACCTATTTCTTTTTCCTTTTTTAAATATGTCTTTAATTGGAAGTTAATTGCTTTACAATGTTGTATTGGTTTCTGCCGTCAGTTCAGTTCAGTTCAGTTCAGTTCAGTCACTCAGTCATGTCCGACTCTTTGCGATCCCATGACTACAGCACATCAGGCTTCTCTGTCCATCACCAACTCCCAGAGCTTGCTCAAACTCATGTCCATTGAGTTGGTGATGCCATTCAACCATCTCATCCTCTGACATCCCCTTCTCCTCCTGCCTTCAAACTTTCCCAGCATCATTCAGTTCTTTGCATCAGGTGGCCATAGTATTGGAGCTTCAGCTTCAGCATCAGTCCTTTCAATGAATATTCAGGACTGATTTCCTGTAGGATGGACTGATTGGAGCTGCTTTCAGTCCAAGGGCCTCTTAAGAACCCTATGAACAGTGTGAAAAGGTTTCTGCCAGGCAACAAAGTGAATCAGCTATAAGTATGCATACGCCCTCTTCCTCTGGTGACTCCCTCACACCCCCCCACTCCACCCCTCTAGGTCATCACAAAGCACTGAGCTGAGCTCCCTGCAATGCCTATTTCTTGAACACCTCCTGTATACCAGATCTTATTCTAGGCTTGGGGACATACTGGTGACCAAAACCAAGACAAAAGTTTAATTTTTAGATTGTGACAATGGTATTGTGTTCACTATTTTTCAGTGTGATAAAGATTGTCATTATGCTTAAAATAAAGAGTCCTTGTCTTTTAGAGATGATATTGAAATATTTACAGATAAAATTATATAACGTCTAGAATTTGTTTCTAAGTAAGCTCAGAGTGGGAGAAATGGATGAAAATATAGATGAAACAAGATTGGCTGTGAATTGATAATTACAGAAGCTCGGTGATGGTTTAACAAGGATTTATTATGCTATTCTCTCTACTTTTATCTATATTTGAAATATTCCATAATAAAAATGCTTTAAAAATGCATTCAGAGCTTATTATGTTTCAGGCATTGTTCTAATTGCCTTTCATCTATTAATTCATCAAATCTTCAAAATAGGCCTGTCTTAGATCAATTTAAGCTGCTATAACAAAATACCATGAACTGGGTGACTGAAATAACAAATATTTATTTTTCATAATTCAGGAGGCTGGAAAGTTCGAGATTAAGGTGCCAGCAGATTTGGTTCCTGGTGAGAGGCATCTTCCTCACAGATGGCCATCTTCTTGCTGTATCCTCACCGTACAGGAGCTGAGGGGTCAAGAGGGGGAGAAAGGGCCCTGATCTCTTATTAGGGCAGTAATTCCATCATGAGACTTGGCCAAATACTATCACATTGGGGGTTAGGGCTTCAACATATGAATTTGGGGGGAGCCACAATTCAGTCCGTATTAAGCCTTCTGAGGTGGATATTATCATCCCAGATGAGAAAAATGCGGCCCCACAAGATTCAGTAATTTGCCCAGGATCAAAGTTAGTAAGTGGTAGAGCCATCTGGTTCCATGGCCCTGCTCTCAAACTCTATGTCCTACTTTTACATCTTCTACATCTACTGTTCACTCCAATGAATCTTTAAATGAATATATATGGGTATATATATATAGTTATTTCATGTATCAGGAAGGGCTGTGAAAGTTATAAAATAAGACTGGGGAGAGAGAAAGACTGCTAGTGGAAGAAGGTGGGACTGAGGATGCAGAGGGTGGGGACTTCCTTCAGTGAGGATGAAGATGGGGAGGCTGCATGCAGATCTGGGCCAGATATTCAAGCAGTTGTGCTATGCTTAGTCATTCAGTCATGGTCGACTATTTGAGACCCCAAGGACTGTAGCCCACCAGGCTCATCTGTCCACAGGGATTCTCCAGGCAAGAATACTGGAGTGGGTTGCTATGCCCAACCCAGAGATCGAACCCAGATCTCCTGCATTGCAGGCAGATTCTTTACTATCCGAGCCACCAGGGAAGCCCCATATTCAAGCAGAGGGACAGGCAAAAGTGAAGATCTGAGATCAAAATAGGAAGGTTGGTGGGGCTGGAGCCCAGCCCATGGGGACGAGGACTGGAAAAGCAAGTGGAGGACCAGATCTTACTGCAGACTGTAGTAAAACACTATTTATAGGTTCAAACAAAAGAGCTAAAATATCTCAGTAAGATCAAAATGATTTATTGGATTTATTAGCGCAATGATCATTTAAATACATTTTCCTACATTTTGCAGTGCTAAATTCATCCATAACAGAGGGATAATTTAATTCCAAAGGCAAATTAACCGCTCTTTGCCTTCTCCCAAAGTCACCCACTTTTGATATTTTTTTGCATAACTTGATTCAATTTTTTCTGCTCTTGCCACATTTTCCCCAGCTCCTACATACTTTTTTGGATGGTTATAACATTATTATCTTATTATTAGTCACTAACTGGGGATAATTCACTTTTCCAATGGATCCATGCTGCTTATAAAATGCCAAATCAACAGGGAGCATAGGAAGTAAGTGGTTAGTGACTTCTGATAGCTGGAGTAGACAGAAAACTGTATGTTTTCTGGGGACCAGGGTGGGAAGCAGGCATTGATGACCTCTGATAAGTTGAATTTACCTGTGTCCAACAGTCCAAATGTCAGAAGAGCATCCATAAGGCAGATTCTCAGAGTACAGGTGGTGATAACTGCTTGCATCAAACTCATATTGTGTGTGCTTAATATTTTGCAATGGTCTTTGCAAGTTTGAACTTGCAGGTATCTGACAACATCAAGTTCAATGGATTCTGTAGATAAAATGTGCCCAAACACAGTGTTTCCCTTGAAAAATGGCTGGTGATACACGCACATTTGTAGTGAAGCTTTCACACTGTGGGACTTCCCTGGGGGTGCAGTGGTGAAGAACCCGCCTGCCAGAGTAGGAAATACAGGAGTTGTGGGTTCAATACCTGGGTCAGAAAGATCCCTTGGAGAAGGAAATTGCAACTCACTCCAGTATTCTTGCCTGGAAAATTCCATGGACAGGGGAGCTTGGCGGGCTACAGTCTATGGGCTCGCAAAGAGTCAGACATGACTAAGTGACTCAGCATGCAGCACTTCAGACACTGCAATTAAGGGGAAGAGGGAAATGGACAAGGACACATCCACTAGGGGTTCTGAGGGAATTTTTCTTGGTGTTGGAGGAAAGTTTGTTGAATGAACTTCAGGGGGCATGAGGGAAGCAGATGGGAAAGGAAAGATGGATTTTAAGAAATATTACTGTAAATGATGTGTCCCCTTTATAGTGTTTGAGAAACATAATTAAGTCATATTGAGTCATCTTGAGTTTTTGGTTGCTGGATTGATCCTTTGGCTCTAACATCTCTTTGTGACCTGGACCACCTCTGTCATGGTTTCAACAAGGCTGCAGGGCTCAGAGGAGTGGGTACTGGGGAAAGCTGCTCTGAAAAGATGGTAAATTGGCCAAAAGTTTGTGGAAAGTTTATGCCAAACTATAAATTTAGACAGTAGAATTTGTCTTTTGGTTTTAGGTATTGGGCAAAAAAGTCAGAAAAAAACAGTTCTAGATAGTCAAGAGATGTACGTACTAGGCTTTACTTTACTAGATGGTCCCTTCCTTCATTCAATATATGACTGAGTGAGCAGTTCTGTCTATCTGCCAAGTCTGAGCTAGGTGCAGGGCACATAAATTATTCATATTTGTAGGTAATTTTGACCTCTGTGTATGTGTGTGTTTTGGTCATGCCATGGGGGATGTGGGATCTTAGTTCCCAGAACAGGGATCAAACCTTGCGCCCCCTGCTGTGGAAGTGCCAAGTCTTAACCACTGGATTGCCAGGGAAGTCCTTGAACTGTGCGTTGCAAGGTGGATAGGAGCTTATAGACAGAGAAAAAGGGAGAGGGATGTTAGGCAAAGACATAGATTCTTAAAATGGCAAGGAGTCTTCCAAATGCAGAGAGCAGGTTAAAGACCTCAAATCGAGGACATGTGTAGTTATGAAAAAAGAGTGATTAACTTCTCTATTGTTGGCATTAAGGATGTCTCCATTTTATTTATTTAATTTTTAGATTTGAGTTTTTATTTCCTTTTTTGTGTTGTTAATAATTTTCTACATCAACTTAGAAAAATGTTGTGTAGAACAAGTGAAAGTGCAGAGTAAAGTTTACAAACATTTAGCATGAGTTCAAGCGAGTTCATTAACCATTGTCTTATCTCTAAAAGCCCCAAATAACCTTAGAAAATCTCTAAAATCGCAGTGATAGGAAACCAAAATAAATTAATTCTCAATGACTCAAAACAAGAAGGATGTCTGCATTTTAAATGATTATAAATAATGCTGAGGAGTCAATCCTAAAGGAAATAAACCCTGAATAGTCACTGGAAGGACTGATGCTGAAGCTGAAGCTGCAATACTTTGGCCACCTGATGCGAAGAGCTGACTCATGGGAAAAGACCCTGATGCTGGAAAAGATTGAAGGCAACCGGAGAAGGGGTGGCAGAGGATGAAATAGTTAGATAGCATAACCAATTCAATGAACATGAATTTGAGCAAACTTCTGGGAGATAGTGGAGGGCAGAGGAGGCTGGCGTGTTGCAGTCTATGGGGTTGCAAAGAGGGTTGCAAAGAGTTGGACATGACTTAGCTGCTGAACAACAACAACAATGAACATCTTCATGCATAAATGGTGTCTGGATTTTGTCTTAGGTAGATTCTTAGAAGTGAAAATCACAGTGAAGTTCAGTGAGAGAGTAACCTGGTGGGCTCTGCCCTGTGACTCTGGCCAAATCACTGGTCCTTCTGGGTTTGTTTCCCCAGATCTCAGAACATAGATCCCAGGTGCAAAAATGACTTTTCTACTTTTAATGTCAGGTATCTAATGGCACACCATGAATGAATGCCAGGGTGAAAAAGATCCGGAGGGGAGGAGGTGGCAGAAAGCCTCTCACGGGGCCCTGGACCTAGCAGCAGGTGGTCACTGACCTCACTTGTGCCCATCAGTCCATCCAACAAACATTCATACAAACACTTAGCATGTGCCTGGCAGTGCTATGAAACCGCGTGTTCACTGCTCAGTAGTCTATTCCCATAGTTTACATCCTCATAGTAAGTTCTATGGAACTGCACGTTGACTGGGATGTCAAAATGAAAATGACAACACGAGGGTTCAGTGGCAGATGAAGTCTGGGAACTTGTGTTAAAGGGCACTCAACAGGCTCCAAAGGCTGTGGGCATTTATGCTTCACCTGTGCCCATGTGCCTTGAGGATGCCCAAGAGAGGGACGTGGAGTTAGACTGTCTAGTGTCCTGTGACTGTAGGACTCTTTCTGTTGAAGCATCTGGGGCTTCCTTAACCTTTCTCAAGAACACATCTTCCTCTCCAGACCACTGCCACCGTCCGTTGTGGGCATTTCCCTGCCTTGCTGGTCACTATAGCCCTGTTCCTGTCTGCAGCCCAGCCCCAGGCAAAGCAGAGTCAGGATTCCAAAACTCTTGTCCTTCACTTGAGCCATACACTGGCCCCCCAACCCAAGATATAGGAGGCATAGAGAAACCTCGTTCTCTAGGCTCTTCTCCAATACCAGGCAGAGGTTAAGGGGACTCCCCTAGAGCCAGCCAGCTGATCTGAGTCTGGTGTCACCATGCCCTAGTTGTGTGACCTTGGCCAGGTTGTCTCACTCACGGGGCCTCAGTTTGCCCATCTGTCAAATGGAGAGGATGATGCCACTTCCTCTAGAGCAGTGTTGCTGTAGGAACGAATGAGACAGAGCATATACAGTGTTTAGCAGGGCAAATGGTAATCAGAATTATTACCTAATTTAATAGCAACACTTACAGTAGGGGATCCAAGGGGCTCCAGAGACACTCCCTGGTATTTTTGACCTCAAAATTGAAATAGTTACATCACCCGGCTGTCTCACCCTCACAGGTTGGGTCCTTATTCAGGGCATTTTCTTGACATCATGAAAGGCAGAATGCAGTAGTATCCCAGACAAGCGCTAATGTCTGGCATGGGTGTAGCACTTCACAGCATACGAAGTCCTTTATTCTACTCAGTACATATCAATCCCACACACCCCTCCAGTGCTTTGCAGCTTATGCATCGCGAAGTGTCTGCTGGGGTTTAGGGACTCTGACCCTTGACTCATAGATGAGGACATGGAAGCTGAGCAAGTCACACTTGGGCTCTGCGTCTGGGGTGGCCCTGGGGGAATTGACTGATTCTGACTCTGCTCCAGTCCCCTGGGCTCTGCCTCCTTCAGAAGATGGAGGCTTCCTGAATGAGGCTCGGGAACGCTGCCACCGTTCAATGAGCTAGTGGTGAAATCGGAAACTCTAGGCTGGTAGCAGAGGGAAAGAGAGTCAACCTTTGATTCATGGGCAGGAGAATCAGTGAATGGGGAAGACTCATTCTGCAGTAACCGGGGGAAATGTCCGAGTGGTACATCCTTTGAGCAGAGTCCGTTCCAGGGAGAGCACGATCATGCTAGTGGAGAACTCAGCCCTCCTTCTAACATCTGGAACCAGACCAGGGAGGTGAGGGAGAACTCTTGGGCTCAGAGCAGACAGATCTGAGCTCAGATCCCAGAGATGCTGTTGGAGCAACCTTGCTGATACTCATTGGGAAGTGGGGTGTTTGTTATCACAGGGGTCCCCAGAGCAGGGTATCTAAACAGTTGGTAGGAGCCAGGCACAAAACAGGGGTTTGAAAAATAAAAACATCTGAAAGATTCTTTTATTAGGGTTAAATGGGGAGAATTTTGTTTCTTTAGGAGATGGGGGTAAAATCTGTCAGTTGCCTCCACTGGAATAAATGAATGAGTCGATTTCTACAGCATCAAATCTGATTTCTGGTTGGGAGTGAGAAACTAGAGTCCTGAAACTGTTTCTAAATGTGGTAATTCACAGGTCTAACAGGTTACCATGCACCAGTGACTTTCTTGAACAGTCTTTCATTTGCTTTTCATAGAGACTCATTGAATTGGGCATTATGATCACAGCAGGTGAGGTCTCAAGGATCAGAGAGGAGCAGTGATTTTTCCCAGGTCACACAGCTTATGCATGGCAGAACTAAGCCTCCAATCTGTATCTGCTTTCTCCAAGTCCCCAACTCCTTCTCATGCTACACTTAATTTGGGAGGAAATGGAAAACCCTGGAAATAGTGGAGGAATAATATTATACTGCATGCTGGAAGAAAGAGAGGACAATTGTACTTTGGTTATAAAAGTTTTTTTAGACATTTTAGACACGTGAACTTCTCGGTAAATATGCTTTGTGATATGAAAACAACTAGGCTATAGCAAGAAAGCCTAATCACCAATTTTTTGGTCTACACTTCAGCTTCCCCAGTTCAGGGAGGCTTTGTCCATGTACTGGGAGGATTGCAAGAAAGCTTCCTGGCCTGAAATGGAGTGATAGTAATTAATAAAGCTGGCTTGTGTGAGAAGCTTCAGCTTGCCAGGTAAGCAGAAAAGGTTGTACTCTTTTTTACTAATAACTGCTCCCACTGCACTCTATTGAGTTTCATCTTTCTTGCTGGTTTCCTTCAGGACACCTCAGGCCCACTCCATAACTTTCCAATTACTTTGAGTTATTAAAAAGAATAATTTAATTTTGGTTATTAAGACTCAATCTTGTTCATTTTAAACTGTCAATCTCATATGAAATTTGGTGCTTCCCCCTTGGGTCATGTGTATATGCATATGTGTGTGTGTATGCCTGTGCATGTGTGTGTGTGCGTGCCTATGCATGTGTGCATGTGTGTGTGTGCATTGTCTGGAGATGGATCTAGGAGAACGATACCTCATCTTGTGATTGCATGATTGCAAATGGAGAGTGGGCTGTGCCTGCTTGGGTGGCTCAGATCTGCTGCTCCCTCTGCAGACAACCCTGTGTCAGAGATGGTGAGTTTGTCACACACAGACACACACACCATGATTTTGTCTATATTTCTGTCCAATGCACAGTAGCTCAGTTCCCTTTGTGAGGCTGGTACTCAAGGGCAGGCTTGCTAGGGAGGAGGTGCTGGTCAGATGCAACCCGCACTAAGACTTTCCCTCCTTTTCTCTGTTCTCCCGGGGAACCGGGGGTCTGTCTTAGAGCTCCGAATCCCAGGGCTCTGGATCATGGGGGTGGGTTAGCACATTGACTTACCCACCCACTCTGACGTCCATTCAAGCCAACAGATACCTGAGAGTCTTTGCTGCACCCAGCATTGGGCACTCTCCTCTCTGCCATCTCCTCTGTTCCTTTCTCCATGCACCTGGGGGCTGTCTAACCCGGAGGCACGAGATGTGTGGCAGGTTCAGTGGCTCAGAACAGTAAGAGGAGGAGACTTGCTTACCCAGGGAGGGGCAGGTGAATTAGTTTCAGGCACCTGCAGTCAGCATTCCAAGCCCAGACTTCTCCCTCGCATCTCTCGCTAGGAAATGCTAGCCTACCAGGTTGGTGTCTCTTGCCCCGGGACTATGGGAAGTCTGAGGACTCCAAGAATCAGACTGTTTTTGAGACAGCCCTGGAGAATTTAGCCATATGTTCATTTGGAGCCCACCAGCAGGGGGAGAGGTGGGCTGGGGGCCCCCAGACTCGCGGTATCCTGTGGCACGCAGTCCTGTTTACGGAGCACCCAGACTGAGACAGGTACTGCCAGGTATTTGATTAAGCATTATCTGCTGATGCTGCTCACTGCCCCCCGCAGTGGGTTCATTGTCCCCATTTTACAGGTGAGGTGACCAAGGCTCAGACACAAAAGAGTTTGCCTGAGCTGCCATGGGCAGCATGTGGGAGAAGCGAGATTTGAATCCAGGTCTGCCCATCTTCAAAACCCAGAAGGGGAAGGTGCTAGTTACTTGGAGTCACTCAGAGTCAGTTCCCCATTCTCTGGCCACAGCACCCTGATTTCTTTGAGGGCAATATACTCTTTCCCACTGGGTACAGTCTTTGGGGCCCTGTCAATTCAGGTGCCCTCTGCCCTTATTCATTGGAAGGATTGATGCTGAACCTCCAATACTTTGGCCACCTGATATGAAGAGCCAACTCATTGGAAAAGACCCTGATGCTGGGGAAGATTGAATGGAAAAGAAGGGGCAGCAGAGGATGAGATGCTTGGATGGCATCACCATCTCAACGGACGTGAGCTTGAGCAAACTCTGGGAGATAGTGAAGGATAGGGAAGCCTGGCGTGCTGCAGTCCACAGGGTCACAGAGAGTCGGACACTGCTGAGGGACTGGACAACAAGAGCTGCCCTCCCTTAGATACATGACTCAAACTCAACTCTGAGGATCCTCTGTCCATATCTCGAGTCTAGAACAGAAAGATGCAGTGCCAAACAGCTCTCACCCTTTAAAAAAAATAGCAGACAAACAATAAAGAAGAGGTGGTGTCTATTCATTCCAGTACTGGTCTGATGAGCTGTTGAGTAGCTCAGTCTTCCCGGGTGCCGAATCCTTTGCAGTTCCAGCCCTTTTCTGGACCCTAGTTAACCTAACAGTTCAGCAATCTAGCCTCCCACTAAATCCCCTCCACTCCGCATTTTATTTGCTCCATTCAACCACAGTTGGCTTCCATTGCTTGCAATCAAATAATCCTGTCTTGATACCCTAAGTGTTGTGGTGTTAGGGGTCTGACTCTTTGCCTAATTGCTGTTGTGGTTTTAGTCGCTAAAGTGAAAGGGAAAGTCGCAGCTGTATCCAGCTCTTTGCGATCCCATGGTCTATATAAGCCTGCCAGGCTCCTCTTCCATGGAAATTCTCCAGGCAACAGTACTGGAGTGGGTTGCCATGTCCTCCTCCAGGGGATCTTCCCAACACGGGGACCGAACCCAGGTCTCCTGCATTGCAGGCAGATTCTTTACAGTCTGAGCCACCAGGGAAGCCTAAGAATACTGGAGTGGGTAGCTGATCCCTCCTCCAGGGGATCTTCCTAACTCAGGAATCGAATCGGAGTCTCCTGCCTTGCAGGTGGATTCTTTATCAGCTGATCTACCAGGGAAGCCTTCTAGTCGCTAAGTCGTGTCCAACTCTTTTTGCAACCCAATGGACTGTAGCCCTACCAGACTCCTCTGTCCACAGGATTTCCCAGACAAGAATACTGGAGTAGGTTGCCATTTCCTTTACCAGGGGATCTACCTGATCCAGGGATCGTACCTGCATCTCCTGTGTTGGCAGGCGGATTCTTTATTGCTGAGCCACCTGGAAAGCCAGCCCTCTTTGCCTGATGGAACTTCTCTATTTTCTGTGTCTCAATGAGGTCTGACTTATAAACTGCTCAGGACAGGGCCTCGTGCAGGCTGTCACTCAGCAAATGCATGTTGCCATTTTTATTACTGTTCTCTCGGGTTCTGGTCTATGTGAGGCCACGCCTGGCCCTCCCAGGCCTTGGGGCTGTTGGTGAGCCTCCCGCGGGTTCAACTGACAGATCTTGGTTTGGTTCCTACCAGGCAGATGTTTGTGTCACATCAGATGACCGCTCACCACAGCTGGCACTAATGGACCGTGTTATGACAAGGCAGTGGGTTCAGGTGGTTGGCAGGTGGGCATGTTGGTAGGAAGCTGGCTCTGCTGCTGTGTTCCAGGGGCCCCAGAGTGTGGACTGACTGTCTTGTCCCCCAGTTCTGCTGGTTCTCATCAATAGGCAGGTAGAACCCAGCTGAGAAGGGAACAACTCACCCTTCTCCCTGTGACCAACATCATCCTCAGTGTGGTTATTAATAGCAGCAATCATTGCTGCTCTGAGCACCTACTATGTGCCAGGCCCTTAATGAGAGGACAGTGCTAATCATAAAATTAATGGCAACATACATCGTCATAGCTACTCTTCCCAGAAACTCCTATGAGGAGGCCCATATTATGGATGAGTAAGTTGAGGCTGAGGGATGTTGCTGGGTAGATGTGATGGTGCTTGGTTTCCACCTGGGGTCTCTCCTCCAGCAGTGGTTTCTTCTGATTTCCTTTAAGGCAAAGGAAGTATCTTATCTATTTATAGGCAGCAGTTTGAGCTACACTAGAAATACACCTTCCTATTAATACAGTTTTGATTCTGCTTCTTGTTAAAAATCATCCTGGCTCTGTGATACCAGTGGGGACTTTGTTTCCTCCCTGGATCACATCTGAATCTTCTGGGGACAAACAGCGTTCTCCTTACTAATGCCCTCTATTTATGGATGACACTACCTCCAGTCGGAGCCGTCTCCTGCACTCGACCCTTCCTTCCCACAGGCTTCTCCTCCCATTGGGCTACTTGGCCAACACCTCAGACTCCACATACACTAACCCTGAGTGTCCTCCATACCCAACTCTGCCTCTCCTGCAGTTTCCTTCACCTTGATTCCTAATGTCTCCATCCTCTCGTGCTCTGTCCATAAGCCCTGGAGTCATTGATGGTCCAGTCTCTTAGCCCCCACATCGAATCCATTAGGAAATCCTATATTCAGAATCGATCGCTTCTCTCTGCTTTCACCCTGGTTGAACCACCAGCCTCTCCTGCTTGGATCATCCCATTAGCTTCCTGATTGATCTCCCTGTTCGCAGTGTGGCTCTACCTCCATCATCCCCAACACAGTAGCTGGAATGATTTCTTTGAAGACATAAGTTAGACTGTGTCATCTCTCTGCCCGAGCTTGGGCGGTGACTACCCATTTCTCTCCAGGTAAAATCAAAGGTTTAAAGTGGGCTCCAGGGCCAATGACCTTCCTTTCTATCTCACAGTCCCCGGCTGTCCTCCATACTCGGCCATATGGGTAGGCACACTCCTGCCTTAAGGTCTTCGCACTGGCCACTTTTTCTTGCCCTGGATATACACATAGCTCACCCCTCACCTCCTTGCATCTCTGCTGGACAATCCCCTTTCTCCATGGCCACACTCCATCGTATCACTCACATCCCACACCCCAAATTCCAACCCCCCTCATTTTGTCCTACTTTTTCTTGGTTTCATGGCAAGTATTACCTTCTGACATCTTATACAATTTACTTCAGGTGAATTAGAATTGCCACTTAATGTCTGACTCCTGAGACCAGCAAGTTGACTCCTCAAGGGTGAAGCTCTTTGCCTGTTTGCTTCTGAAACACGGCTTGGCACAGACTGGCCCCTCTATGAATGGATGCCTATGTTGTTCAGTTGCCCAGTCATGTTTGACTCTTTGTGACCACATGAACTGCAGCATGCCAGGCTTCCCTGTCCCTCACCATCTCCCGAAGTTGGCCCAAGTTCATGTCCATTGCAGCAGTGATACCATCCAGCCATCTCATCCTCTGATACCCTCTTCTCCTGAGAGTCCCTTGGACAGTAAGAAGATCAAGCCAGTTAATATTACAGGAAATCAACTCTGAACCCTCACTGGAAGTGACTGATCCTGAAGCTGAAGCTCCAGGATTTTTGTAACCTGATCTGAATAGCCAACTCATTAGAAAAGTCCCTGATGCTGGGAAAGATTGAGGGTAGAAGGGAAAAAATGAATCCCCATAGCTTTCCTCTGATATTTAACTTTCTCCCTGAAACTGGAGACGAGAGCATCAATTCATTCTACTGGACGACGTACTGTTAAAATCTCCAGGAAATAAGTGATCCCGCAGGGAAAATTGCTGACCTGGCTCTTGCCTCCACTCCCAAGCTCATCTCAACTACTCTGGTTCTCATTTTTAGGCTCCTCCAAGATCAAGGCCCTTGTATGCTTCTGCTGTGTCATACCTCAGGGTCTTTGCACATATGGTGCCTCTTTCAGCCTGATGGACTCCTGGGTGTCATTCAAAGTCCTGGTTAGGTGTTGCCTCTTCCCTGAGGTCCTCTATTATCCTCCTACTCTCCTAAGTCCTAAGAAACTCCTTCCTTCTCCCGAATGACTTCTGTACCTTGAGTGCATTTCTCAGGGCTCATGTTTCATTGTCACCTGGGGTTATGTCCATTGCACAATCAGATTGCGTGCTCCTTGAGGGCAGAGGCTGGGCTCTTGGCCCTGTATCCCAAGCTGGCCCAGGGGCTGGCACATGATGGTGGCCGGGTCAGTGTTTGTTTGCTCTGAAAGACGGAGCAAAACAAGCCAGATAAGGACAAAAACAGTTCTGAAGACCCTTTCAAGGTCACCAGCTGGCGAGGGATGAACAATGTCTTATTATTTGATCATTTATTTATACTCTACTTTCAAATAGGATTTGAGGCAGCCTGAGATGAAAGGCACAGATACAGCAAAAATGAGGCGTGCGTCTTAAACAACACCTCCATTTCCTCCAGCTGACTCCTGCTCACTGGCGTGTAAATGTGCCCCAGTTAAAGCACAAGAGCACCCCCAAATCCCCTGCCGGTCTATCTCCCTTGGCGGCTAGTGCTTTCAAGCCAGGCTTTCAATGATCATCTCGGTTCAGATCCACTTCCTCATCCCTCCACTAACCTGCTCTCAGCCAGGACAGTGGCTACTTCTGTGTCACTAATTCCAACAAACGCTTTCAAACCTCAATCCCTGGCCTCAGGGCAGCATGACCTTCTAATGCTTCTTCCTTCCTAAAACCCTTTGCTTCCCTTAGCAACTAGAAGTTTCCTTCTACCTCTGGCTTCCTCCCTCCCAGCTTCCCTTGCAGGCAGCTCATTCCCTGCACATCACATAAACATCCGTGTTCCCCGGGATCCCCTCGCTGACCCCCTTTCTGCTCGCCTACCCACTTTCCTTGACCAACTTTGACTTTGCAGCCTCGATTGCAGTTGCTACTAGAATTAGTGAGGGGGGTTGGAACTCTAGAAACAGCACCCCCCAAACTTCAGTGACTTAGCACAGAGAACATTTATTAAAATTTATCTATTTTTAATTGAATGATAATTGCTTTACAACATTGATTTGATTTCTGCTGTATAGCAACATGAATTAGCCATAGATGTACATATGTTCCCTCCCTCTTGAATCTTCCTCCCACATCCCCTGCTTTCCCACCCCTCTAGGTTGTTACAGAGGCCCAGCAGAGAACATTTTTACTTGCACAGGGTCCATTCAGTAACTGGGGGAGGGGGCTCTGTTCGCTCTGGTCATCCAGGGACACAGGCTCCTTTCACCTGGCTGTCACTGACTCTGGCTCTGTGTTAGGGGTGGGGGGATATTCCTCTGAACAGGGGTGGGGGTGGAGAGAGAGGGAGGGTGTCATGGATGAGGAGTATGAAGTAGAAAGCAGGGCGAGTCAAGTGGCTCTGAGCCCTCGACCTAGCCTGTACCCTTAGACTCTGTTGTAAGACTTCGTGTGTGTGTGTGTGTGTGTGTGTGTGTGTGTGTGTGTATTAGTTGCTTAATCGTGTCTGACTCATTGTTACCCCATGGACTGTAGCCTGCCAGGCTCCTCTGTCCATGGAATTCTGCAAGTAAGAATACTGGAGTGGGTTGCCATTCCCTTCTCCAGGGGAGTGAGGCTCCATGGAAGCCTGGATTCATCATGTGATAATGAGGAAGTCCCCTGTGAGTAGGGACAGGCTTCCTGCTCTCATATGCTCACATTTCTTGGGCCCAGGAAAGATCTGCCGGTTGGCTGCACTTGAGAGCTGGGCATGTGGATAGAAGGAGATGGGAATCGGGAATCAGCCATGGGTGTCTTGCTTCTGGAAGCTGTGCAGAGATATCCTGGCCAGAGGGCAGCTGTGTGACTGGCTCTTCCTCTATAAATTCATGGCCAGAACATGGGGACTCACCCAGAGGACTGACTCAGCCTTGTTGCCAGTGCTCAGAGCTTGTGCTGGGCATACTGCGTGCCTGATTGTCAAATTCATCACCCACAGTCAATGGCATGACAGTGGACATAAGTCACCAGCTTTTGAAGCTGGGCAGGCTGGACCCTCTGTCCTCTTCAAAGGGAAGGAGACCTGACAACCTGACAGAGACGGAGCCCCTCCTGTGTGCCAGAGTTTCTCCTGAGTGCTTTATCTCCATTATCACTGAATTTTCACAAGAGCCCTGGAAGGAAGGGCAGGTCATCGTCCCCATCTCACAGATTAAACCAAGATTTAGGAAGACTTAGGAAGCTTAACATCTGAAAATAATGAGGAGGATGTCCACAGATGGCACATTTCTAAGGTCCCACCACTGATTTTTTTGACTTTCATTTGGCACACATCTTTAACTCTTCTAGGACCATATGATAGAAAGGAAAGAGGTTTTGGTTGGACCTGGGAATATCTGGACCTACAATCCAGAGTCTAACACTCCCTAGATGAGTCATGTTATAGAACCATTTTAACCTCTTGAAGACTCAATTTTCTCATCCGTCAAATGGGCACAATCATGTTGATCTCCCAGGGACAAGTGAGAGAGATTTACAAACTGTAAAGGTCTGAGTATTTTCTTTATTTAAGCTACTATCATTTCTTGCTTAGATGTTTCTTAGGGGTCTTCTTACTCCTTCCTCTGTGGTATCTTCTCTGCACAGAAACCAGAGGGATTTCTTTTGAAATGGAAGCCAGTTCATGTCAAGTCCTTACTTAAAACTAGGTTCACATATATTCCCAGTCTGTTGTGTGACATGGCCTCGCCTGTCCCCCTAGGGCCCACCTCTTGCCACTGCCCCTGCCTTTAGCTTTCTCTCTTCAGGCCCCTGGACATTTTTCAGTTCCTTCACCATCATGTGCTCTTTCCTGCCTCTTTGCATATGCTCACTCTTCAACCTGGAACATGTTTTTCTCATGCTCTTCACTCAGGGCAAGGAGCAGGGCAACACCTGCTCCTCCTTGGGACTGCAATGCACACTTTCTCGGGGATGCTCCTCGCTGCCTCCTCTCTAAATTAGGTCCCTTGGTTTTACTGTCTTGCAGCACTCTGTTTTCTCCACCTTGCACAATCTGCTGTGGTGATTTCACGTGTGTATGAGGTTTGGTTTTTCTGGGCGTCTGTCTCCCTCTGAGAATGTCAGCTGCGTAAGGACAGGCACCCTGTCTGTCCTGCCCACTGGCATATCCCTGTTCCCTGCCCAGCACACGACGGGCACTTGAAACAACAGTTCCAGTTAAATAAATGAAGATGTTTCCTGCCATGTCCCCAGGCTGCCCGAAACCTCCCTTTCCAGGCCTGAGCTAGAAAGAGCCCAGGAGAAGCAATCTTCCCCCAAAGCAGTTGTCAACCAGGAGGAGTTCCAGAGCTCCTTTCAGATCTCTAATCTCACTTAGCT
Source organism: Muntiacus reevesi (assembly GCF_963930625.1). Classification (NCBI taxonomy): domain Eukaryota; kingdom Metazoa; phylum Chordata; class Mammalia; order Artiodactyla; family Cervidae; genus Muntiacus; species Muntiacus reevesi. The sequence continues at coordinate 21,000,332 of NC_089249.1, forward strand.
CAGCCCTCAGGACATTTAAACCTTGATTTCATCATCTGTGAAAAAGGAGGGTAACTTGGGCTGCTTCTTAGGCTGCAGGTGAGATGTGGCAAAGTTTGGAAGGACCTGGAAGAGTGAGGATATAAATGAAATGCTGCTTCTTCCCCATTTTACAAAAGTCCTTGATGGGTCTGGGGGTGACAGTTCTCCTATTGCACAGACGAGGATGCTGAGGACCAAAGAAGTTAAGCAGTTGGTCCAAGAGCACAGCAGCAGAGCTGGGCAGGAAATGGATGCTCTGCGTGTCGTGTGAAATCTGACTGCTTCCTCCACCAGGCAGTCATCAGGGGCTGGTCCTCCTGTCTGAAGAGCTGGGCCCTAGAAGGCCCTCCTGTGCTCCCAGGACCCAAGAGGAAGCAGGAGGAGCCCCTGGTTCCAAAAGAGCAGTCCTCCTATCTCTCTCTCATGCCATCGGTCCAGGTCCCCTTCTCGCAGCTTCCCGGAGACAGCACCATGGCCACCTCTGCAGAGCCGGTCCTAGATGACGAGGTTCTTTTCTTCCTGGGACCCCTGGGACACTGCTCAGCAACTGACCTATATTAATTGCAAGTGCTATTCGCAGTCTTGGTCCCCTCCCACCCAGCACGCAACCCCACCCTACACAAACACGTCGATCCATCCAAGGACGTTGTAAAAATAAAATGACCACAACCTGGCCCTCCGGGAACCTCAGCTTTACAGCGTGTCCTGCTCTGAGGCGGACGGCATTTACAACCCAGTTTGAGGGAGAAAAGAAAGGAGAAAACGCAGGGAGGAGCTGGGAGGGGGAGAGAGGGAGACAGAAGTTCACACATTTGAAAGAGTGAGAGTGGATGAAATGAGAAAGATGGATGAGAAATGGGCAAGGAAAAGGAAAGAGGCCAAAACTTGCAGAGAAGACAAAGAGATCTGGGGGAGGTAACAGGGTTAGAGGGACTAAAATGTGGAAAAGAACAAATGGAAGTCTTAGAAACAACAGTAAATTGATGGAACAGAGAAGAGAGAGAGTCCTGGAAGGAAGCTGGTGAAAGAGGAAGAATGGGATGAAGGGGACAAAGAAATAAAAAGTGAATGACATAGACCACCTGGGAAATTGAATTGGCTGTTTGTTGAAAACGGAAACAGAGAACATGAAACAGAACAAGAGTATACAAAACCTCAGGGCGGGAGGGTTGGAGAGGAAGCGTCGGTTGACAAGATGGGAAGCAGGTTTTCAGTTGGAGCACAATTGTGTCCAAGCTGATAGGGGTGAGGTAGGTGAGGTCTCTTCTACGTGGTTACAGGGCAGTTCAGTTCCTCTGTCTGGTGGTTCTACCGTCCTGGAAGACAGGCTGGCAGACTAGGACCTGATTTTGTGAATAAAGTTTTATTGGGACACAACCACACCCATTAGTTACATAGCTGCCATAGAGACTGGTTGGTCCACAAAACTTAAAATGCTCGCCCTCTAGCCTTCACAGAGAACATTTGCTGATTCTTGCTCAGGGGTTCTGTAGGCCTATGATGAGAATGGGGAAGACTTGTGGGGAGGTTTCTACAGGCCAGGACTGGAAGTGTGGCACCTCGCTTCCTCCCACTTGCCACTGGTGACAGTCACGTGACCCCTCCGAGTTGCAAGGAGCCTGGGAAACGTAGTTTTTCTGGTGCTCAGGAGGAAGATGAAGCAGGGTGGGTTTGGCACACAGCTTTGTGTATCCTTTCCTCCTCGGCTTTGTTCCCTGCATGAATCTCTCTCCTGGCCCCACCCTCCCTTGAGACAATAAGTTCTCTGAGGACTGGGACAGCGTCTGTGCATAGCACAGAATAAGTGTTCTAGAGACAGATAGTGAAGCAAGGAATGAACCTGTCTTTCTTGCACGCTCCCAGAGCTCTTTGTAAATACCTCTGATCTGGCACTGACATCACTGTGGTTTACTCATTCTGTGCCCATTTCCCCACTCAGACTCCTCTCTCTACTCCAGTTTATTTTCCAGCATTTCCGGTACAGTAACCCCATGCTGGGCCTTGGGCATGTCTTTGTGAACAAAACAGACCCAGCCTATGTCCTCAGGGAGCTTGCAGTTGAGTGGAAGAGACCAGAAATGAGCAGAGAATCAGAGAATTACAATGGTGCAGCTAAATTTAAGGTGACACCATTATTAAATGCCCTGAAAGAAGAGGTGAAGTGGTTGCTCTGAGCACATCTCAGGGAGAGATTTGATACCATCCAGTGGTCAGGGAGGGCTTCCCTGAGGAGGTGACGTTTGGGCTGTAACCTGAGGCAAAGGCACACATTAACCACGTAGAAGAAGGATGAGCAGAGGAGTGTGCCAGGCAGGGGAAACAGCCTGAGCAAAGGCCCTGAGATCAGAGAGAGCTTTATGTCAGTCATGACAACAACAAAATGACATTAGTATTATTATAGCTCAGACTGGGTACCCACGATGTGCCAGGCACTGTGTTAAGCATTTTACATGTATTATGTCAGTTAGTTTGCATAATATTGTGAGAGGGATATTTGCAAATTGCAGAAGCCATGAATGCCCTGCCCAGATAGCTTCTGCCTACCCTAGGGGACCCGTGAGGACAGTTCATGTACTTGCTGGTAGCTTCTGTTGCCTGGACATGCCAGAGTCTGCACTTCCCAGGACTGCCCTCACCAACAACCAATGGGAATTGGAGGATAAATATCCCGGCATCCTCTCCCTTGGTGGGCAATTCCGAGGCAGCTGGAGACTGACTCTCAGAGGCTCCCAGGCGACTCGGAGGGCCCATGCCACAGGGGTACCCCCACCAATATGCACTTCCTCAGTGTTTCCCCCCCTTCTCTCACTGCCTCCCCCACACTGTGTGTCTGAGGTCACCTCGAAAATAAGTACTTGCTCCTGAACATCTGTCTCCATGGCTGTTTTTGGATCAACCAAAACTAAGACACTATTAAGTAGTCCATTTAATAGATGAAGAAACTGAGGCACAGAAGAGTTGCAAACACAGAACTAAAAGAAGGTCTTTGAAACTGAAACACAAACAGTGTGGGGTGTGTGTGTGTGTGTGTGTGTGTGTGTGTGTCTGAAATGGGATATGATGGGACAAGCGAGACAGGTGTGCAGGCTAGGACAGGGATTTGGGTCATTAACTTAGGGACATAGGAGGGTTTCAAAGGGCTTTATGCAGATGTGACAAGTTCTGATTGATGCTGGGGACTGTATCACCATGGTGACGGAGGCCAATCAGGTTTAGAGGGGCTCCAGTGGATGCCAGGCTAGGGTGGGGGCTCTGGCGGTCATTCTGGGGGCACTGAGCTCTCTCGTGGGTCTCTGGAGCTCTGGGGGACACCTTGAAGGCCAGGGAGTATTGAGGCATCAGAGAGGGTCCTGTTGCCTGCACCTAGTCTGCAGCGTTCGTCTCGGGGGAACAAGACACTCAGGGTCTCAGCTCCACCCTCCCCGTTCCCTTTCCCACCCACTTAGGTCACACTTGCCCCCACCCCTGGGACTTCCATCGGGGAGGGTTTGGGCTGGAGCCCGGCACCCCTACAACCCAGCCAGGGCTGGCAGCTGCGGTGGAAAGGCCAGCCAGGCCTCCTGACTGGGCAGGCCCCGGAGGCCAGCACGTGGCCAGCCTGGTGCCGGCTGTTTCTGCCCCAGTGCCCTGTGCGGCCCGAGCCTGGCTGAGCAGATGGTGAGCGGGGTCTGAACGGGGTCGGAGGGTCTGCCGGTCCCATCGTGTTCATCTTTGCCCTCCCCTGGGCCCCGCTGCCCTTGCTCCTGTCACGGAGAAGGCAACAAGCTTGACTGGCCAGGGGTTCCGCACAGCAGGGTGAGGTGTGAGGTGACATGGGGCCAGGCGTCCAGCACTGGGTGTGCGGGACATGGATCCCGGGGGTTCTGGAGCAGCTGACAGAGGACTGGAGGGTGGGAGGGTGTCAGGAGAGAGTGCAGGAGGGGTGCAGGCCACCCTAGGGGAGTGCCTGACCACACAGGCAGGCCCTCACTGGGTGGCCTGTGGTGGCAGCAGGACCCCCCTCGGGGAGGTCAAGGGAACTCACATTTGAAGGCTTTCTGTGCGCCCGGTCCTGTCAATGTGACCTTGGGCTATTATCTGTCCCCTCACCCCTACCACTTCATAACCCCTGCTCCATCCTCTCTGGGGGGCCTTTCTCCAACTCCCAAAGCCCACAGTGTTTGTTTTTATTTTTTTAATACATTTTATTTTGTACTGGGGAAGTGGATGGCCATTCCCTTCTCTAGGAGATCATCCTGATCTAAGGATCGAACCTGGATCTCCTGCAGGCAGATTCTTTACCATCTGTGCCACCAGGGAAGCCCGTATTGGGGTATAGCTGATTAACAATCTTCAGTGTTTATTATGTGGATCAATTTCTCCAAGGCAGCTTCCCTGCCAGCTGTCCTCGCACATTCCTAGCCACGGTGTCCTTCCTGGGTACCTGCTTGCCCATTTGGGCTGCTTCTTAGTGACCAAAAGAGCACAGGTCCTAGGTGAGTTCCACTTTCTGACTGAACTGAGTCATTGGCTTTACCTCTCTGAGCCTGTTTTCTCACTGTAAAATAAGCCAGGTGAGAAGGCTCTTGACAGCAAGTCCCTCGGACAGCAAGGAAATCAAACCAGTCCATCCTAACGGAAATCAATCCTGAATACTCATTGGAAGAACTGATGCTGATGCTCCAACACTTTGGCAACCTGATGCAAAGAACTGACTCATTGGAAAGGACCCTGATGCTGCGAAAGATTGAAGGCAGGAGGAGAAGGGGACGCCAGAGGATGAGATGGTTGGACAGCCTCATTAGACTCAATGGACATGAGTCTGAGCAAGCTCCGGGAGATAGTGGAGACAGAGAAGCCTGGCGTGCTGCAGTCCATGGGGTCACAAAGTGTCAGACATGACCGAGTGACTGAACAACAACAAGAACAAAAATAAGCCAAAACACGTCCACCTGAAAAGGTGGTGGTGAGGGTTAAGAGAGATGAAGGAGGAGAGGCCAGGCACAGGGGAGGTGCTAGGGAGGGCCTCCTCTGCCTCCCCACCCCAGGTTGACAGTGGGGCTGGGATGAGCATTTCACCTCCCTGGGCCTTGGTGTCCTCAGCCCTCAAATGGGCACACTGAGCCCACTGGGGGGCTACATGGTATATAGGCTGCCTGGGGCAGTGCACTGCCCAGGCTGTGGGCCAGGACATCCGATTCCTGTATTATCTTTCCATCTATGCAACGGGAGCTTCAGGCAGAGGACGGTGCCTCTCCACCCTGCCCAATTATAGTCCGGGAGCCTATAGTCTTGGAGCCTCCCCTGCTCCACATGGTTCTCTCTCTCTCTGTCTTTCACCCCCGACTGGAGGCCTCTCTCAGGCCTGATTTTGCAACCTGTAGACGGGCCTGGTGATGGGTCCATCCAGCAGAGCCCCAGGGCTGCCCAGGCCAAAAGGAAAGAATGGGCACCCCCACCTTACCTCAAGGCCCATACTGAACATCTGTTCCCCCATACCTGATATCCTTCCATTCTCTTAGGGGTGAGAGTCCCCTCACATGGAAACCTTGGGAGAATGAAGGCCAAGAAGGAAGCTCTGCTGAGAAGGGCTAAGGGACTGGAACTGCTATTCCTCTCTGCCTCAGGACATTTGAACAAGCTGCTCCCTCTGGTTAACATGCAATTTCCCCGTTTCACACCCAACTCCTACCCCTTCATATCTCTTCATATTTCAACAGAGAGGTTTTGCCAGACAACCGTCTCCCCAATCTAAAATAAGCCTCCTTTGCAGTCTTGTTCAGAGGGCTCCAGTCTTTTCCTTCAAGCAGCTTTTACAACTTGTTTGTTAATTTGCTTATTCTCTCTCTACGCTACTAGATTGTGTGCTTCATGAGGTGAGCCTCGTTTCCTGTTCAAACTTTTTTAAAAAAAGGGCATTTTTATTTAATTATTTGGCTGCACAAGGTCTTAGCTGCAGCATGTGGAATCTTTAGTTGCAGCATGTGAACTCTTAGTTGTCACATGTGGCATCCTGTTCCCTGACCAGGGATTGAACCCCTGCCCTCTGCATTGGGAGTCTTAGCCACTGGACCACAGGGAAGTCTTCCTGTTTAGCCTTGAAGATCCTGTACCTAAAACAGGGCTTGGCACGTGGTTGGTGCTCAAAAGACCAGGGCTGATTGAGATGCATCCACTCCGTGTCCAGAGTGTCTTGTTGAGCCCTTCTTGCCTGCCTGCTGGACAAGGAGAGCCAAAGAAGTTAGAACAGTGAAGTCTCTTAGGGATCATAAGTCCAACCTTGTCATTATAGAAGCCTCTGGGACAAAGGCCTTCTCAGTGAGAGAAAGAGGTGAACTTGAACCTGGGTCTCCTGGCCCCTCATCCATTCTCTATCCACTATTCTCTGGGTCACAGAAAACCACTTCCGAGGGGTTATTTACAGGGGACCCAGGCTGCCCAGCCCCAGAGGTCCTTTGGATAAAGGATGGAGGGCAGCAGACTCAACTTCTTGTGATGACTCAGGATGGGGACTGTGTGTGCATGCTAAGTCACTTCTGTTGTGTCTGACTCTTTGTGACCCCATCGACTGTATCCCTCCATGTTCCTCTGTCCATGAGATTTCCCAGGCAAAAATACTGGAGTGGCTTGCCATTTCCTTCTCCAGGAGATCTTCCCAACCCAGGGATCGAATTTGCATCTCTTATATCTCCTGCATTGGCAGGTGGGTTCTTTACCACTACTGTCACTGAATGGGGCCCATGCAGCCACAATAACAGTAAAGCCTGAACAGGGATTGTCCCAACATGGGCTGAGCATTTCAGAAGTTCCATCATAACCTGATTCCTTAGCAATAATTCAAGGGAGGTGATGTTACAGGGCCTGGAGCAGTGAAGTGACTTGCTCAAGGTTGCTCTGTGACAAGCAGCCTGAGTGGAGACCTGAGCCCAGAACTGTTTGACTCCAGAGCCTAGAACGCCGTGGGCAGGTGCCTGGCCCCATGCTCTTCTTCTCAGAGTTGTTACCACCTTCTGCCTGTTAGAACAGGGAGCTGTTAGAACAGCTGAAGGGAGCCGGCTGGGAGGGACCTGAGCTTCCCAAGGTGTATCCTGAGATTCACAGATCTCCAAAAGCAGCTATGGATGTTCCTGGAAAGCTGCATTCGAAAGCAAGGTCACAGGCCTATTGTGTCCTCCACGGCAAAACTGGAACATCGCCTCGTCCTCCTGGGTTGCCTAGTGTGAAGGTTGGGTGAGAGGAAATAGGTTTGAAGGGGATTTGGGGGGTCCTGGCACCAAGCGGGGCTCACAGGGCTGTCTCCCCACCAGGCCCTCCTCTTGGCTCCTGAGCCCCGGCACATTTGGGAAAGGGAGCTGCTGCTAGAATCTGGGGTGAGGCATGGGGTAGACAAGGCTCGCAGATGCCCAGAAGGCAGCCCAAGACCATGGAAAGAGGCCTGTGTGGGAGGGAAGGCAGGTTCAAGATCTGATTCCTGCCTGCCAGGAGTCATGTTACATTCATGTGAAGTTGGATGCAAAGCATTTGCTTCACAGAGTTGGCACACAAAATAAGACGGTGACGTGTGTGCATTGCCGATATGTTGTTTCATAAAGCTGCTTTTTGATCTTTGCTTGAAAACATTCTTCGATGCCAGCAAGAATCCACCATGGTCTGGATCCCATGTGCTCTTAGTTTAAGCACCAGCTTGGGACTTCCCTGGTGGTTCAGTGGTTAAGCATCCTCAGGGGACACGGGTTCAACCCCTGGCCAGGGAACTAAGATCCCAAATGCCCCAGGGCAACTAAGCCAGTGGGTCACAGTTAAGAGAGTCTGTGCACTGCAATGAACAATCCCATATGATGCAATGAAGTTCTCTTATGCCAAAACTAAGGCCTCACATGGCCAAATAAATAAATAAAGATTTTTAAAACTAGAAAAAATAAAACAAACACTATCTTACAAATGAAACAGCACCCCAGGAAGTTCTGAACCATGAACCCACTGCAGTTCTGATGTTAGGATACTCCATGCTGACAGTTGGAATGGCTTTGTCACTGAAGCTTGGCTGGCACTGACCCTTGAACAAGTCCTTTTTTGAGGGTTTGTAATCCATGTGGGAAGAGTACAGTGCAAACAGGAAGGGGAGAGTCAAAGGCAAGCAGAGCATCATGACCTCTGCCTACAAAGCAAACCTCCAATGTAGCCCAGCCTGCAAGAGCCAGAAGCAGCCTGGTCTCCATTTTTGCATGTAGAGCCAGGCCTCAAATGCAATCTTAATTTTAGTTCCTTTTCTCAAACCTGAAATAGATTGTAGGTTTTAAGCTACAGCAAAAAAGAAAAAGGAGAAGCAGGAGAAGAGCCTACCACTTCCTTGTCCTCCTCCTCTGCCCCGAGCAAGGGCAAGAATAGAAAGTATTCCCCCTCCACCCTTTGGGGATGGAGATCCTTGGCCCAAGCTGCATTCTGTAACCTTCAGAATGGGCTCCCTGGATTGTGCGCACAGTGGATGGAGCTCTTTCTTGGGATTTTTCGGAAAATAGACAAACACAGCTGGGCTGCAGTTTTGCTTTTTTTCCTTTTCCTTTTTTTTTTTTTCTCTGCTTTCAGCCGTGGCAGCCTGTTCCTGATTTCTCTGGAAAGGCAGCTCCTAATTAGAATGGATCGAAGAGTCTTTGCTCCAGCTTTGTTCTCAGTCTCGATGGAATCGTTGCTTTAGGACTTAATCTGCTGAGTCACTGGTGGGCTGGGACCCTTGCCTCCCTCTGCTGCTCTCAGGAACAGGCGGGCTAGTCCCCAGGGACCACCAAGAGCACCGTCTGCTTGCTCTCACTCCAACCCTCTCCTCCTTCCCCCCTTCTTCTCCCCACCTGCTTTCTCCCCCCTTAATTTCCTTTCATTAACAACACAAGGCCTTCCAGGGTGCCAGTCCCTGCTGGTGGGAGTGTCAATTGGTACAATTTCTCTGGAGGGCAATTTGTCAAATGCTATTAAAAGCCTTAAAAATAGTGCATAGGATTTGACCTGGAAAGTCCCCTTCTAGGAATTTGTCCTGTAGAAATAATTGGACAGGGGTCCACGAATATGTGCAAAAAGATGTTGCCCTCCGTGCTTTTCATGAGTGACAACTTGGAGACCTGGTCTCCAGTCATGGGGGGTCATTTAAAAGGATCATGTGATAACCAACTGGAAAAGAACCCTTTAGAGCTAATTGGAGAAATTTGAATCCTGACTGGGCATTAGGTGCTTGTGAGGAATGACTGTTAATTCTGTCAAGTGTGATAATGACCTTGAGATTGGTTTAGAGACACACAGCAGGAGGGTAGGTATTTGGTTTAAACTGTTACAGCAATAATAAGGGGCTTCCCTAGTGGCTCAGACAGTAAAGAATCTGCCCACAATGCAGGAGACCTGGGTTCAATCCCTGGGTCAGGAAGATCCCTGGAGAAGAGAATGGCTTGTAAGGGGGGATAAGGATGAAGCAATGGAGGCAAAATCTTACAGCTTCTGAATCTGGTGGATGGGTAAATGAGTGTCCGTTACACTGTTCTCTTTATTTTTGTGTCTAACGTTTTCACGATTTAGAAAGAAACAAAACGATCACATAAAACTGTATTTTTTTTGTCCTGAAATGATGTCCACAAGATATTTTTAAGCAAAAAGAGAACCATTTCAAATAGCATATATGGCATTATCACATTTCTGGTTTAAAAAAATGTATGTATTTTTATAAGCAAAGGGAAGAGGACGGAAGTACACACACCAGAATGTTAATGGTGGCTATTTCTGGATAGAAGGAGTTGGGAGTAATTTCCATTTTCTTCTTTATACTTTTTAGTAGTTTTTGACTTTTTTTTTTGCAGTAACCATACATTCCTTTTTTTTTTTTTTTTTTTTTAAACAAGTCTTTACTGAATTTGTTACAATATTGCTTCTGTTTTATGGTTTGGTTTTTTAGCTTCAAGGAATGTGGGATCTTAGCTCCTGGACCAGGGATCAAACCTGCATCCTCTGCATTGGAAGGTGAAGTCTTAACCACTGGACCACCAGGTAAGTTCCATACATTACTTTCATGCTCATAAAAAAGCCATTAAAGAAACTTTGGAAATCACCTGTACTTTTTACATATCATGCCTTGTAGAAGGAGGTTTTACAGATCTTAATCTGCACACAATAATGGGTAAGGTTGACGCTGTCATCCCCATTTGATAACACGGAAACTAGCCAACAGAGAGGGTGAGTGCTGTGCCTACAGACACACAACAGCAATTCTAATTCCATTCTTCTGAAACCAGTGTCCTTTCCACTAAACCCCAGATGCTTGTAGAGGACCCACAGCAGTATCCAATGTGCTTCCTGCCCCCTAGGAACTGACACTGTCTTTGTTCTCTTGGTCACTTGCCTCCATGCTCCATTCTGGAGGCACTCCGTCCACCCCTAGAACAGTTACATAATGGCTTTTTAAACAAAATAGTACAAAAATGCACTATTTTTCCCCTCACATCACAGGTAAAACTCAAACACTGGCTGTTCAATATTTTCTCCTAATGAGCCTTTCCAGTCCTCTTGCCTTTTTAGGATGGAAGCGAGCTCTCTGCTGCTGTCCTCTTCATATTTATCAGCTCTGTTTACTGGCAGAGCGGAAGAGTGAGCGGGCATTGTATACATAAATATCATAAAATCCACTGAGGGCTGGCAAGACTGAGTTCTTAATCCTGGCTCCATCACTAACTATTTGCAACCCAAAGAAGTCACTCTCTCTGTGTTTTCTCTGTCTCTAAAGTAAATAAAGGATAACACATTAAAAAAAAAAATCAATTGGTGTTCTGAGGAAAAGGGGTGGGGATGGGGGAAGACAGTTCCAAGTTGGGCTGGAAATATAAAGTTTTTATTAATGCTGGAGGTAGATAAAGCCTTGTGTCCGTGTCTTCAACATCAGTTCTTGGCCAGAGTACTGGGACATCTCTGACTCGGTCTCCTTAAGAGCACTTCCTCTCCCACTCCCTCCTCCAGTTCCCCCAGGCTGATCTTTCTAAAGTGGAAATCCAGAGGGAGGTGGGATGGGGGACCGGGATGGGGAATTCGTGTAACTCTATGGCTGATTCATATCAATGTATGACAAAACCCACTGAAAAATTAAAAAAAAAAAAAAATACTTAAAAAAAAAAAAAAATAAAGTGGAAATCCAGGTGAGTCAACTGTGTTAAAAACCTCCCAGTTTCCCACTTCCTTCTGGAAGAAGTCCAACTTTTCGGGTCTGTGTGCTCCATGCTCTTGTTCTGTCCTTCTCTCCAACCTCTCCCCTGCTGGGTGCCCCTCACTCCTCATTTGTGCTTCATACAACCCCCCCACAAGGGGGACCCTGCTTCATGCCTCAGGGCCTTTGCATGTGTGCTTCCCTTTTTCCAGAATTCTCTTCCCTGGCTGGCATCGAGTGTTTCCCTGCAAGGTCCCTGGAAATACTTCTTGCCCACAAGACTTGAGCCCTTTGAAAGCACAGCCTCAGCCATCCCCAGTATACAACAGGGCCCTGCACTGCGATGGATCCAGGGACGGGATCCAGGTGCAGAACCAAAGGTTTCTCTCTGCAGCTTCAGGACGCACAAAACTCCTCCAAGAGATTTGCGTTGGCATGATTCTCAGCTCCCCTCCTGGTCTCCACTAAATTTGTGCTGATTTTTATCTCTGTTTGGGACTGGAAATTTTTTAATTTCAATATATCATTTTAAAATACATGTCCTGAGATTTCCCTAGTGATCCAGTGGTTAAGACTTCACGCTTCCATCTCATGGGGCATGAGTTTGACCCCTGGTCAGGGAACTAAGATCCCACAGGCCTCAGTGTAGCCAAAATGTGTTTAGGAAAAAAAAAAAAAAAGAAGAAACCTAAAAAAAGACACATTTTAGCATCAGAATGCATGTATTTTAGCTACAGCAGGTAGCCTCCTGCTCTCTTGAGTCTCCTTGCAGAAGGCCATCTAACCAAGGCCCTTTTCCCAACTATAGAAAACTACGGGCTGGTGTTCACGTGTCAGTGTCAGGGGGTGAACCACTGGGCGCAGGGACACCCCCTGGGGCTGCCTCCCATCCCATCCACATCTGAACGGGGAACCTGTCCATGGTGGGACCCCAACAAAGGACTTGGCAGGCAAAGTGCCTGAGAGCCCGTGTTGGAACTGGGATCTACATTTATAAATGATCACCCCAAAACACGACAGGCCCCACTGTATTTCCACCCTCCAGGCACCTGGGCTTCTCTGCCCCCTTGGTAGGAACCCAAGTGATGGCAGCAGGCCGCAAAAGTTACCGTAGGGGGGTCAGCCTCACAGAGCCAGAAGTGAATAGAAGGAGGCCGGGTGCCCGCCCCCAGCCCTCTCCTTGCAGAAGGAAGGAAACTGTGGAGGGGAGGGAATGTCTCAAAGACACTGGGAGAAGTGCTCAGCTCCTCCTTCACAACGGTGGGGGAACTGGTGCTGGTGCTTTGGGGCGCCACTGGGGTTCAGAAGTGAAGTCCTGGCTCATCTTTCTCTCCTATGGCTTGTAGTTGATCCCAGGGCAGACGCTGAGTCCCATTCATCTTCAGATCCCCCAGGAATCCATGCATACAGCTGAGTCCCAGTGTCAGCCACCAAGTAAAGAAAGTGGAAAGTGGGCTTTCCACTTCTAAGGGGCCCATGAACCAACCACACTGAGAGGGGGCTAGACGCTCTGCCCTCGTTCAGATCTTGCTGAAAAGTCCCCTTCTCAGGAGGATCTTTTCTAGACTCCCTATTTCATATCGCCACCCTCTCCCTGGCATACCTTCTGTGCTCCCTGCTTGTTACCATCTGTCAGATGCAGAATTTTTCTGTTCAAGTGAACCTCTTTCTCATCCCACTAGAATGTAAGCTCCCAGAGGGAGGAATTTTTGCTATACTCTCAAAGTCCCCAGTACTTTGGCCACCTGATGTGAAGAGCCAACTCTTTGGAAAAGACCCTGATGCTGAGAAAGAATGAGGGCGGGAGAAGGGAGCCATAGAGAATGAGATGGTTAGACGGCATCATCGACTCAGTGCACTTGAGTTTGGGCAAACTCTGGGAGACAGTGAAGGACAGGGGAGCCTAGTGCTGCAGTCCATGTGGTCACAAAGAGCCGGACACACCTGAGCAATTAAGCACAGTGCAGTTGACTGGGAATCTCAAGTCGGTGGGCTCCAAACCTAACCCATCTCACTTTTTCTAATTGCTTCATCCTGACACGCTCTGCCAAGCCCTGCTTCCCACTGGGTCTTCATGTCGGGGGTCGGGGCAGGGGGCGAGTGGGGGGCATCCCAGCACATTTCAGGTTCTCCTAGCTATTAAAACGCAGACCAGGCCAGTTTAAAATTCCAAGTCTTGGTTCAAAGGTCCTCTCCAGAATGTGGGTGGGCGGGGGAACACAAGATTTCCGCCCCACCACCATCTCTCTGGGGCACCTTGAACAGAAGGGCCAAGGGTGGGTCCTCTTCTTTCTTCTCAGGCCCTCCCTTGGTTGGGTTCTACCTGCTGAAATCTCCTGGGAGATGGGGTGCCTGGCTCCTTGGGGGCGGAGCCTCCTCTGTGGCTGGCTTCTTCCCAGGAGGGGTCAGTCCTGCCAGCGGAACAGGAGCCCCCTGCCAACTTCTTTGGTGGTGGGGGGAGCCAGAGCTCTCTCCTGCAGTGGCCCTTTGCCTTTGGAGTCCCGCTCTCCGTGTGGATCCCTACATGAGCCCTGGGGACCCCTGAGCAGTGGAGGTGGGGCACTGGTTTCCCTTGCTGGCCGGCAGGCTTCTCCCCCTCTCCCCAGTCCCCCTGGAGGGAGCCCGCACAAGTCTAGAGGATGTGCCAAACTCCCCCTAGGACGCCCTCAACAGCCCATCCCTGCAGCTGGCACCAGGCTTCTGCAGCTCTGCAAGTGTGTAGCTGGGGAGCAAGATGTCAGCTTCCTCTTCTGGGTAGTGTCCTCTGTCTGGATTTAGGATTTTCCTGGGGGGATCTCCTTTGCCTAGTTCTGGGGGCGGGTGCTGGAGAGGGAGGGGTCCCCATTCACCAACACCATCCACTGTCACTGCCTCCTCCTCTAAATGACTCGAGGTTCTAATGTAAACAGGAAAGAACAAGGAGCTGAGGGGCTGGAGTGGCTCCTGGCAGCAGGGCCAGTTCTGCCACCTCCAAGACACCCCTGAGGGAGCTGCCTGGCCCCAGCCTTCTGCGATCTCTTTAGGAAGTGGGTTTCTTAGCATCTTTGGCCAAAGCTGTGGGTCCCGGTAATGAATTCTGGAGCAACTGGAAACGTCCCCTCCAAGTCTCCTTGGTTGTTTACTGTAGATCTTCCCATCCTTGGAACATGGGCCAAGAGACTAACAGCTTGAAATGACCAGTGCCTAGAGAAATGTCTGGCACATTGCAGGCCCCTACCCTCTGAAAGGATGACTTGGTGGGAGAACACCAAGTTGAGTTGTGGCTACAGTGAGTTTGTGTTGAGAGGTAACAGGACGGGGAGGGAGGGGCCCGAGGTGGTGGGCACTGTGTCCGACACCCTTCATGTGCTATTCTGAAATGACCTTCAGGGGCAGCCTAGCCATCACTGCCTCCTGCTCCCGGTCAAGTTCAGGCAGACTCAGGAGAAGGCGGCCACTGTGGGCCAGGCTCTGGAGTCCGTGATCCTGACTTCGGTTCCTCATTCGTAAAAGTGGGAAAAAGATTCTGCGTTGTGAATATTAAATCAGCTAGTATGTATAACATGCCCAGCTCATGTAGAGACATGGCAGGTCATAAACAGGAATGAGAGTAATTTCCATTCTCATCTCTATCCCTGGGACTGACCCAGGTCTGTTTACCCACGAAGCCACTGCTTGGACATCTCCACTCCCACCCAGTGGGGGACTGAAGGAGGGCTATGACCCTCTGGGGCGCTGGAGCAGAAAGAAGCCGAGACTCTGGGGTGAGGGTTGACAGTCGGAGGTGGGCTGCGATGCCAGATCTCGGCCCGTGGCCCTGATGGAAGAGGCACTGAGGAATTTCCGTGGGTCTTTAATCAGGGGAGTGAAATGATGAAAGTGGTGTTTTAGGAAGATTAATCTGGCAGCAGAGACAGGATGGAAAACAGTCAAGCTCAGTGCAAAGAATTACGACTGCCGCCCGGCTCGCTGAGAGGCGGGGTCATTAAAGGAAAGTGGCCTCGTTCTTGGCTCCCTGGGTGCTCAGGGTTCCTGGCAGCTGGGAGGGGGCTGGGTCTTGACCAAGGAGAGGCACCCAGGGCGGCCGGCAGAGGGCACTATTTTGCCAGGGACAGTAGTCATCACCAGGGAGCTCTGGCATCTGGAAAGCAAGCAGACAGACAGCAAAGCTGAGTCTGTTAGAAGGAGGAGAGGGCCATCAGCCTGCTGGCCAGGCAGCAACTTCCAAGCTGAGCATTTCGACTGCGGCAAATTGTGGGTGGGCTCTTGTTGGGGGGTGTCCTCCGGGGAAGGCAGGATGCCCACTGTCCCAAGGGCCAGCTGCCACCACAGGAGGCTCCAGGGCTACTCTGGGAGCAGTGGCCAAAGAGTAAAATGGCTCCAGGGCTGCCCCGGCCAAGAACAGAATGAGCTGCTGCTTCTCCATTTTCTCATTTTATTTAAAGCTGTCACGATAGACCGGAAGTGCCAGGCAGCTCCATCTTCTCCCATGTTCCGAGGAGACAGAGCCCACGGCCGGGCTCCATGGTGGGGAACGGTCACACCAGCGCCTGGAAAACCTCCAGCTTCTCCCGATACAGGTGGTGAAACTGCCTGGCCAGGTAGTGGAAGGGGGTGTCGTAGTTTTCCGCCTCCTTCTGGAGAGACAAGGTGAAGAAGGGTGGGTTGGCTTTAGGATCATCGCAGACAGCTGGCATTCCCCATTCCTCCCTCCTGTCGGGTCCTCTGACCTCCGATCAACCTCTTCTTCCCAGCACTCGGGGCTGCTACTACCGCTCCATCCATTTTACAAGAAGGCAACTGAGATGCAGAGATTAACATCAATTGCTGAAAGCTACACTCTTGCCCGTGATGGAGCTGGGTCTGAACCTAGACCTGTTCCCACAGAGCCTGTACTTTTAGCCACTCTCACTGTGTGACAGGACATCAAAATGAGACTCGTTCTTGCTTAGTTTTGCCTGAGGTCCCAGAGGTCAAAGCAAAACAACAGATGGCAGGCTCTGGAGGGAGGACCAGGCTGGATGGAGGTGGGGGCGGGGTGTGCTGTGGTATTTCCCCCAGGATGGATGTGGGCGCTTCTCTTCTCCCTCATCCTGAGGTCAGTGGGAGGGTCCCAAGAGAAGCCTACAGCCCAGGGGCTTAGGAAGGTGCTGGACCCAGGCTTGGGAAGCACTGAGGTGAGGGTGGGGCTGGCTGTTTGGATGGCTGAGCAGGATAGGAAAGAACACAGACGGCCTGCACTACCTCCTCCTGGGGTTGCAGCCATGCTTCCCTGGACCAGCAGAGGGCCCTGCAGGGGCCCAGTGTGAAGTGGTCCTAAAGGGACCCCGCGGGGACAGCCCCCAGGAGGGTGATGGGTTCCAACACCAATGGATGGCACAGAACCGAGGTTGCAGGAAGGGTGAGCAGCTGTCACCTGTGAGGCGGAAGCTGCAGGTGAGAAGCCCCCTATGGGGGTAGGGAGAGCATCTCAGATACCTGGCAAGTCCAGAGGGGCCAGAACAGGTCCGGCAAAGCAGGCTGGAGGGGAAGCACAGGTGTAGAAACACAGACGCAGGAGCCCAGTCCTGCTTCCCACAACAGGCTCAGGGTGGAGCTGACTTTAAATCAAGAATTTTGACAGTCACTCAGGACTGGCCATTTTTATAACTGAAACAATGAATAATTTTGTGACTAAAGGTGCCCAAAGGATTTTTTATTATCTGAGAGATTAAAGTTCTGGATCTTGCCCTAGATTTTCTCCATCCCGTGGGAAGAACTGGCCCTATAGGGTGAGCATGACAAGCTCTGGGGGAAAGAAAATGATACTCTCTCCACTTAGCTATCGTTTGTCACTCTCTATGTGCGTGCCCATGGGTATTTAAAAAAATTTTTTTAAAGAAATAAGTTGGCAGAAGAAAGCACCCACTACTTTTAAGACAGTAGCTCAAACTATGAATGCACAAGTACTTGTTTTCAGACAATCCTTGCCTGCTGGCCAAAGTGCAGCCTTGAGAAGAGACAATGAAATAGACCCACTAAAACGGAAGGATTTCCAAACCAAAGGATGTAACGAGGTCATCAAGCTCAGTGCCTCTGTTTTAGACAGTGGTCTGGGGTCCCAGGTGTGCAGTGGTCCAGCTGGCTTAGGCAGAGCCCAGTCTAGAATTCAGAGGCCCCATATATGAGAAGAGCAGCATTTCCACTCTGCCAGACAGGGTGACAGAAACAAGTATGTGAAACCAGATCCTGCAGAGAAAGTTACTGGACTTTCCAGGAAGGCAAGTCCCAAGGCAGAGGAGACAAGTCACCAACAGAAGAACCAGAGGTGTCAGTGTGGAGAGGGGGCTGAGCAATGAGAGGACAGCTGGTGGCCCAGACAAGGGTCTGTACTAAGTTCGCAACTACCAGGGACTGGAAGGCTGTCACTCCCCAGTAAGACATAAGAGGAATAACTCAGTTGTATCTGCAAGGGGCTTCGGGTTGTACAGAGTGTAACATCCTAGGCAACGTCAAACATCAAAACATTACCTCGGCTGAAAGTCTAGTTAAGTGTTGAATGGGAAGAGAATGAGGCCGGCAAAGCACACGCTTGAGGATTTCTAAATGAACCTGAAAGCTCTTAAAAGCTAGATCTTAGGGAAAACGCAACATAAAAAGTAGGGAATTCAATGGAGGCAAGCCTCTTTATACACATGGAGTGCTCCTGAAGTAGCAGATGTAAACGGAACCATTTTCCAAATGCACTAGGAGGGCTTGCCAATGACAGGAGTCCTTTTGTTAGATGACAAATCATAGTCTCGTGGACATCTATGGACACCTGTAGAGTAGGTCTGCTTTGCATGAAGAATCCTTAGAGCAGGGTCAGACTAGTGCTTAATCTGACCTAGAATTCACCCCCTAGAGACTCCCAAAGTGGGCTCTGTGGGAGGCCAGAGCCCCTTCTAGAAGGTTATCGAGCTGGGCAGGGCTGTGTTCTAGTTCTAGTTCTACTGCTTGTTAACTGGGTGACCAGGGAAAGCTTCACAGTCTTTCTGAGTCTGTCACCAGTGAGATAAAGAGAGCAGTAGGACTGTAGGAAGCCTAAATAGATAATGCGTGCAAAACACCTGGCACACAGTAGGTGCTCAACAAACATCAGTTCCCTTCCTCTCTTCTTTCTGCAAGAGGAGCCATCCCTATGGATCTTACTTGAACTTGCTTTTATTTAGTATTGTCCAACTTCTTTGAGCAGTAAACAATGCATTACAAATTTTTAACTTCTGCTTAAAGAAATGCTTTAAATTTTTTTGGTGTGAAAATGCCAAATATTGAGGGGTGTCAGGAAGTCAAAAAGAACCACAAAGGACCCCAAATAGCCAAATCAATCCTGAGAAAGAACAAAGTTGGAGGCATCATAGTTCCTGTTCAAACCATACTGCAAAGCTACAGTAATCAAAACAATATGACACTAACATTAAAAACAGATACAAAGAGCAATAGAACAGAACTGAGAGCCTGGGTGTAACCATATACAGACACGGTCATCTAATATTTGACAGAGGAGTCAAGAATACTCAAAGGGGAAAAGATAGTCCCTTCAGTAAACAGTGCTGGGAAAACCAGATATTCACATGCAAAAGGATGAAACTAGAACCCTAACTGACACCACTCACAGAAATTAACTGAAAGTGAATTGAAGACATGAACTTAAGACATGAAATCATAAAATTCCTAGAGGAAAACATTGGGGAAAAGATCCTTGACACTGGCTTTGGCAATGATTTTATGAATATGACACCAAAAGCATACGCGACAAAGGCACAAATCAGTAAGTGGGACTTCACCAGCATTTGCACAGCCAAGGAAGCCATCAGCAAAATGAAAAGGCAATGTGTAGAACGAAAGAACATATTTGCAAGCCACACATCAGATAAAGGGCTAACATCCAAAACACATAAGGAATTTGTACAACTCAATAGCAAAAACATAAACACTATGATGAAAAAAATGGGCAAAGGATCAATAACAGATATTTTTCCAAAGAAGGTATTCAAAGGACCAACAAGTATACGAAAAGGCACTCAACATAATTAACCACCGGGGAAATGCAAATTAACCATATTATGTCACCTCACACCCGTGAAGATGGCCATCATCAAAAAGACAAGAGATAACAAGTGTTGGTGATGATGTGGAGACATGGGAAGCCGTGTGCACTGCTGGTGGGTGTGAAAACTGGTGCAGCCAGTGTGGAAAACAGGATGGAGGTTCCTCAAAAATTAAAAATAGAGTAGCTGTATGATTCAGCAATCCCACCTCTGAGTCTGTAACCAAGGAAATGAAATCACTATCTTGGAGAGATTTCTTCATCCATGACAATAGTCATGACATAGAAACAACGTTCAGTGTACACTGATGAGTGGATAAAGGCAATGTGGTCCACACACAGAGGAATACTATTCAGCCACAAAAAGAAGGACATTCTGCCATTTGTGACAACGTGGATGAATCCTGAGGGTATTATGCTAAGTGAGACAAGAAAGACAAATGTTGCTATGTTGCCACTTATGAGTGGAATGTAAGAAAAGACAAACTCAGACACAAAGCAGATTGGTGGTTGCCCAGGGCAGTGAGGGTGGAGGCAGGAGAAAGGGGCGAAGGTGGTCAAAGGGTACAAAACCTCCAGTTTTAAAATGAGTATGTTGTGAAGATGGAATTATAAAGAAAAAAGAAAATCAAACAGCAGTAACTAACACAACATTTTAAAGCAAATACACTCCAATAAAACAAAACAAAACCAAACAAAACAAATGGCCAGGTAAGACAACTGTGGCTGCACTTAGTGAGAAGAGAGGAGGAGATGGGCTTCGCTGTCTCAAACGGCATTTGGTTGTATTTCCTTTTTAATTACAGCTTTCTTAACCGAGCTGCTGGTGGTGCTTCTGTTGGCATCAGCTCAGGGGGGACTAGTTAGCCTGCAGAGTTAACATCAAGTGCTGAAATGCAGCCTCCCCAGACATCATTTATACCCGCCCATTTCAATCGTGTAGAGGCAAACACCTGACCAGAGTTTAAATGTCCAGCCCAGTGGCCTCTGGTGATGAAAGTTGGGAGTGAAGGTTAATTTCTGAGTTCTATCAAGAATTCCAGAGAACGTGGGATATTGGGGTGAGAAGGCAATTTCCACGATGTGAATGGAGGAGGAGGGAAAATCAAATATTGTTTGCTGTGGGTGGAAGAGTCACTGCTTTGCTCAAAGGCGTGCTGCGTACAACATGGGCAACTCTCTATACAGTAAAAGTTCACTAACTGGAACTTCATTAATGTAGCATTTGTGATTATTGGACCAGAGGCAAGACTGACATTCACCTCCAACAATCTAGGAATACAATGATTTAGAAATAATAGTATAAATGAGATTACTAGGGGGAATATTTATACTTAAAAAAAGCTAACATTGACAGAGCGTTTACTATGCCCCAGACTTTGTGCTAAGTGTTTTTATATTCACCATCTGACTCAATTCTCATATTTATTACTCAATGAGGAATATATTTTTTCATCCCTATTTAATAGGTCAGGAACCTGAGGCACAAACAGGTTAAATAACACTCACAGGGCCCACAGAGAGGGCTGCTATTTACCATCAGAGGACAGAGCACCCGACTTTACTTGCTACACTTTCCCTAAGGAAAGCATGCTGCTTTGGGGGTGTTTAAGAAGTTCACATCCAGGGACTTCCATGGTGACCCAGTGGCTAAGACTCTACCTTGCAATGCAGGGGATGCAGGTTCGACCCCTGGTTGGGGATCTAAGATCCCATATGCCATGGGGCAACTAAACTTGCACCCTGCAACTACTGAGCCTGCATGCCGCAACTAGAGAGTCTATGTACAATGGAAGATCCTGCATGACAATGCAACAAAGACCCCCATGTGCCGCAACTAAGACCCGATATAGATAAATAAAAAAATAAAGTTCACCTCAGTATAGGAATTGAACAGCAGCGTCTGTCAAGTTTTGTAGATGCAACAAGAGTGCCTGTAACTTAAGTGGAGTTTGAGCAGAAAACGACCTCAGGGCTATTTATTAAGTAGCCCACTGACTCTCTGCGAGAACCAAAGAATCAGGGCCAGAGGCCACAGGGCCGGGAGTGAGGTCCAAGTAACCACTAGGGATGTTTCAGGCTGTGCCAGGCGTGGCAAGTCTCCCCAGCAGCCCCAGGAAGGGGTTGGCCCCTGGCCCCTACTGGCTCTGAAGTGGATGTTTCTGGGTGGCTCCTGCCGGGGGCAGTGTTCACTTGATTCACTGCCATCATCGCCCAAGCGTGCATCCAACTGGTGTAGCCTGGGTCACATGCCTGCACCCCGGCTGCAGGGAGGCTGGGAACTCAGAACTCCCCGTACAGGAGGGGCTTCACGTGACACTGTGAACACGCCAACATCATGATATCGTGTACTGAAAGTGCTGGGAACAACCCACTCTGTCCCACTTCCTGAGGGCTCCTGTGGCCTGGAGTCACTCTGGGGCTGCAGTAAGGTGGCGACTGGGAGCAGTGAGGGGAACCAGAAGTCGGGGGTCCCAGTCCTGGTGCAAGCCTTTATGAGGCACGTGACCTTGGGCCAGTCATGTCACCCCATCAGGAAGTGGGAAGTGTGGGCCACCTCCAGGATCAGGGGACTGATTCTAAGGGCCTATAAAATAATGTGCCAACATTGCCATAACCATGCCTCCTGCAGACGTCCAAAAGCACTGTGACTGAACACCACACGCTGGTATTCCTTACTAACTGGGATCCAGCTTTTCCCAGGGCTGGCTGGCTGATCCGCTTCATTGTAACACACGAGTGACTCTTGCTATATTGAGATGAGATCTCAGGCGAAGGATGTAACATCAGCTCCAAATCAGGCTCCGCGTATGGTGGGGTAACAACTCAATGCATGCAAGGTCACATGAAAAAACCGCTTCCAGCCAAGGCCCCGCTGCAGACTGGGCTATGGCGCAGGCGGCGGTACTTACCACGGATGTTTCAAAACATTCCAGGCCTTGGCCCAGTGCCCACGCCTGGGCCTGGGCCACATCCACCACTCGCCTGCCAGCCAGGTCTGTCTTGTTCCCCACCAGCACACCTACTCGAAAGAGACAATCAGAGCATTGCATTATAACCGTGGCCGTCTGGGAGGACAGCTGGAGAGAAAAAACAGCAAGCAGCCTACTTTTGAGGGGTGTGAAACGTCATCTGAGAGAGGCTGCCTGACCCCAGGTGGTGAGCACCAGCAGACTCTGCGCTGGGCCCCAGGGGTTGAAGCAGAGTGGGTGGCATGCCCTTCCACCTGCAGTTTTTGTTCAGCCACTTTTCTAGACCTTGAAGGTACCTGCCTGCCTTGTCTCTTTAAGGCTCCAAGTGCTGTGAAGGCGAGGACCAAACCAATGTGAGCATTTGCGATCATTCCGAGTGCATGGACCAAACTTTCAAAACGGTCATTAATACTAATATGAGGGCTGGGCTCGGAGTCAGGGATGCAGCGTTAATTTAGTTCTGTTGCCAGCTGTATCCGCTGCAGCTAATTTTTGAGCCTGGCTCTGGGGATCGCTTTCCCTGGTCTCTAATGAGGAGAATTTGTTGATCTCACATAGGGATGAGAAATAAACTGATGGAGAGCATTCAGAAGTGACAGCGGGCCTTGCATGTTTCCTGGTGGCCCACATACAGGAGAAAAAGAGGGTCGTTTCCCTGGGGTGAGCCTTCCAGAAACAACTCGCATTTATATCCCAACACCTTCCCCCTTAGTATCTTTGAGTTGCCCCACAACCCTGCCAGATGGGCATCACCGGGTCCATTTTACAGACTCAGAGGTATGGCAACGCACCGAGGTTGCCAGGGCTCCGAAGGGGCAGAGCCAGGGTACAGTCCCAGTTGCCACACTCAAAGCCCAGAGCATCTTGTTTTTGCACCCACAGGTACCTCTGCAGTGACCTGTGCCTTTGAACTTGAAGGACAGAGGAGCTGCTGGAAATCCTGGATGCCTGCAGCTCTTACCTGGGAGGGTGGTTCCTGGAATCTGCGACCGAGCCTTCTCCAGCCACTTGCTGCAGTTGGTGAAGGACTGCTCGTTGGTCACGTCGTAGACAAGACACAAAACATTGGGACTCTCCCACTAGGCAAGGGGGACGGGATGCGAACACGTCACTGACGGCGAAAGTGACTTCTAGGCGGGGAGGCGATATGGCCTTCTAAGGGGACATGTGGGTGGAGGGAAATGAAAAATCCTAAAGGGAAGATGAGTCAGAAAACTGAGCCACACCCATGGACGAAAATGATTCACCCACAGGAATGAATGGGAAGGCCTAGGCATAGTGACCATGATGGCGAGAGCTCGAGTCCATGCCAGGCTCTCTGCTGGGCATTTTCTGTGCGTCACTGTGAAACCTCCCAAGTCTGCAGGGCTGGTTTGAAGATCCCTACCGTGTAGCTGAAGGTACTGAGTTCACAGTGGGTAACTGACTTGCCCAGGTCACAGGGGATTCAAACACCAGGGTGGAGCTGATGCCTTTCTCTACCCAGAAACGCTTTGTCTGCCCCGGTTCCATGAACTCATTCTGCTACTTGTTCTCATTGAGAGCCCACTCTTATGCAAGTTGATATGCTCTTCTGCTCTGCAGGGCTGAAAACGCATCCTTCTTTTTCATTAGCCAGTCACTGGAAGCTGGTTTGCTTACATCTTCTTAATAAGGGTTGGCTTTTTAAAATGCAAAGCGTACGTTCTGCTTCTCCAGCAGTGTGTCAGCCCTAATCCAAACCAGAGTGGCCACTGGACAGGGTTTATGGTCCCAATTAAGAACCATGGCTAAGCTCTCAGGAGCCGGCACCTTCAGGGGCTGCGCAGAGTCCTGGGCCACCCTGCTGCCTGGCACAGGCTCTGGGACTGGACTGATGCTCATCTTGTTCTCTGGGGACCCCCATTCTGCACAATTAGAGCCCGGTTTATTTCTAGGGTGTTATCACCTCCCAGGGAGTGAGGGAGAAGCCTTTTCCTTTTAGCTGTCCTTGGAAAGTCAGCCTGGAATAGATTCTGCAGGCCTCCAGGATGGGAGGAACTTAGACTAAATTGATGATGCCCTTACACCTTCACTCCACAGACTATCTCAAGAACTCTGGTTGAAGTCACACTGACCACCTCTGTGCGCATGCAGGAGAGACCTTCTTCCTCCAGGCCTCAGTGAGCAGACCCAGGATGGGCAGCAGGCGGCCCTGACTTCCCCAGACACATCATCCCCTTTGCCGGGCAATGCCGGCCATTATGTAGGCACGTGGTAAAACACCAAGAACTGATGTAGGAGGCCAACCCTGTGTGAAATTACCATCACTAGATCTATTACTCTCAGACAAAACAAGACAAAACAAGAAAAAAAAAAAAAAAAAGGAGGGGGGCAGCAAACAATTTCTATTAAAATGTAGCTGTTCTTGGAAAGGCAGGGGCTCTGGAGATCTCGAACCTGCTAATTAGCTCACTGGCCCAGATTACCTTGGAAGGTACAGCAAACTGGATCCTAAGAGGAAGGCTGTGCTGGCTGGAGGAGCCTGGGCAGCAGGGGCGGGTCCCAGAGCAAACCTAGATGGGGCAGGCTTGCAAATATGGGCACAATAAAGGACAGAAATGGTATGGACCTAACAGAAGCAGAAGATATTAAGAAGAGGTAGCCAGAATACACAGAAGAATCATACAAAAAAGATCTTCACAACCTAGGTAATCACAATGGTGTGATCACCAACCTAGAGCCAGACATCCTGGAATGCAAAGTCAAGTGGGCCTTAGGAAGCATCACCACGAACAAAGCTAGTGGAGGTGATGGAGTTCCAGTTGAGCTATTTCAAATCCTAAAAGATGATGCTGTGAAAGTGCTGCACTCAATATGCCAGCAAATCTGGAAAACTCAGCAGTGGCCACAGGACTGGAAAAGGTCTGTTTTCATTCCAGTCCCAAAGAAAGGCAATGCCAAAGAATGCTCAAACTACCACACAATTGCACTCATCTCACACGCTAGTAAAGTGATGCTCAAAGTTCTCCAAGCCAGGCTTCAACAGTAGATGAACCATGAACTTCCAGATGTTCAAGTTGGTTTTAGAAAAGGCAGAGAAACCAGAGATCAAGTTGCCAACATCCACTGGATCAATAAAAAGGAAGAGAGTTCCAGAAAAACATCTACTTCTGCTTTATTGGCTATGCCAAAGCCTTTGACTGTGTGGATCACAACAAACTGTGAAAAATTCTTAAAGAGATGGGAATACCAGACCACCTGACCTGCCTCCTGAGAAATCTGTATGAAGGTCAGGATGCAACAGTTAGAACTGGACGTGGAACAACGGACTGGTTCCAAATAGGGAAAGGAGTACATCAAGGCTGTATATTGTCACCCTGCTTATTTAACTTCTATGCAGAGTACATCACAAGAAACACTGGGCTGGATGAAGCACAAGCTGGAATCAAGATTGCTGGGAGAAATATCAGTAACCTCAGATACACAGATGACACCATCCTTATGGCAGAAAGTGAAGAAAAAATAAGAGCCTCTTAATGAAAGTGAAAGAGGAGAGGGAAAAAGTTGGCTTAAAACTCAACGTTCAGAAAACGAAGATCATGGCATCTGTTCCCATCACTTCATGGCAAATAGACAGGGAAACAACGGAAACAGTTACAGACTTTATTTTTTTGGACTCTAAAATCACTGCAGATGGTGACCACAGCCATGAAATTAAAAGACGCTTAAAAAGCAGAGACATTACTTTGCCAACAAAGTTATGTCTAGTCAAAGCTATGGTTTTTCCAGTGGACGTGTATGGATGTGAGAGTTGGACTATAAAGAAAGCTGAGTGCTGAAGAATTGATGCTTTTGAACTGTGGTGTTGGAGAAGACTATTGAGAGTCCCTTGGACTGCAAGGAGATCCAACCAGTCCATCCTAAAGGAAATCATTCCTGAATATTCATTGGAAGGACTGATGCTGAAGCTGAAACTCCAATACTTTGGCCACCTGATATGAATAACTGACTCACTGGAAAAGACCCTGATGCTGGGAAAGATTGAAGGCAGGAGGAGAAGGGGACGACAGAGGATGAGATGGCTGGATGGCATCACCGACTCAGTGGACATGAGTTTGAGTAAACTCTGGGAGTTGGTGATGGACAGGGAGGCCCGGCGTGCTGCAGTCCATGGGGTTGCAGAGTCCGACACGACTGAGCGACTGAACTGAACTGAACTGGAAGGTGAGCCACGCTCTCGGACCTCGAGGGCACCCCCTAGTGGGGAAGGAAATCTTTGCTCCAGACCTAGGAAGTGGCATGCGTGCTAAGCTGCTTCAGTCGTGTCTGACTCTGTGACCCCATGGACTGTATCCCGCCAGGCTCCTCTGTCCATTGGATTCTCCAGGCAAGAACACCATAGTGGGTTGCTATGCCCTCCTCCAGAGGATCTTCCCCAGCCAGGGATCGAACCTGTGTCTGTTAAGTCTCCTGCACTGGCAGGCAGGCTCTATACCACTAGTGCAGGAGGACTGAAAAAAACATCCCTAGGAGGGGGTTGCCTAAGAGAAGAGAGTCATCAGAGTCCAGAGCTACTCTGGCACACTGGGAGCCCAGCTAGTCCAGAGTTGAGGGGAGGGGCAATCACAAATCACATGCAAAAGCTGCTCCTACCTGTCAAGGGGCCACAAGCCCCAAGGCTGGGAGGAATGTCCTCAGAGAATGTTGCCATGGTCACCCCTCCTGCCGTCAGGAGTGCAGTGGGCATTGTTAAGGGGCAAACCTTTGGAGGGGGGGGAGGTTAGAAAAAAGACTGAATGCTACTTGCCAATTTATCCAACATTTCAGAAAACAGCTCTTTGCCGGCCGAGTCAAAAATGAAGAGTTCCTGGAATCAGAAAGGCAGGTCTCAGAAAGTTGAGAAAACCCCTGGCTGCACACCCAGATAGGACTCCCGCTCACCCACAGGGTGATCCACATGTGCACACGTGCACATACATTTATCTCTTGCCCTGGGCAGGCAGACGAGGAAGGGAAGAGGAACGAACTCAGGTACAACTGTTTCCCACCCCAAGCAGCCCCTTCTGGGTGGCGTCTCACCTCTTCTAACCCCGAGTGCAAAAATACCAGGAACAAGCTGACTCCCCACCTGGCAGAACAGAATGCTAAACAGGCTGACAAGTGCTCTGGTTTCCAAAAGGTCATTCTGTACTTTGTTAACCAAATTGATTTTCAAATCTTGAAAAACGATCCTGTTTAAAGGAGGTCACGGAGGAGGCCTGGGGAAGGCATTTAAAGTAGGACAGTCTGTCAGGGTTCTGGACAGCTGAGGCTTGATGCTGGCAGAGGGCTCAGGATGACCCTTCCTGCCCGTGTCTCAACCTTCGCCGGCCCAGGTGAGAGCCCCTCCCTGTTGCTGCTATTCCAGGAAGTCTCCCCCAGTGCCCTGTCTGAAGGTCAGCATCATCCTCTGCTTTGCACATTGGCGATGGCTGTGTTCATCTTATCCCTTCTCACTGCATCCCGGGTACTTAAAATTGCTTTTTGCTTATGGACTGCTTTGACAATCTGGCAATTCTTAAACCTTCTCTCCAGGAAAGTACATGCAAACATTATTGTTTGGTTGCTAAGTCGTGTCTGGCTCTTCTGTGACCCCATGGACTGTAGCCCGCCAGGCTCCTCTGTCCACGGGATTCCCCAGGCAAGAATACTGGAGGGGGTTGCCATTTCCTTCTCCAGGGGATGTTTCTGACCCAGGAATCTCCTGCCTTGGCAGGCTGATTCTTTACCACTGAGCCACGAGGGAAGCCCACAGGCAAACGTAACAGCTTGGAATTCAATTTCAAGGGTTGAGCTTTTCCACAGAGAGATGCGGGTTAGGAACCTTGGTACTCAGAAAGTTCTGAGGGTAAGGTCCAGAGTCCAGTCTTCCTCACTTCCTCTTCTTTTTCTCTATAGATTTTATTAATTGAATATAGACTTCTATCTATTTATTAATAACATAATATATGGCAGCCCAAGTCACCAAATACTGTTACAAAATATCCCCTCACTTTTGCTAACTGAAAATCAGGATATCGCTTTATTCTTTTCTTCAAATCATTACAAAACTATGGTGCGGTAGAGACAGTCATATAATTAGGTCCTGGTTGTTGTTAACTCAATGGACAGGAGTTTGAGCAAACTCCGGGAGATAGTGAAGGACAGGGAAGCCTGGCATGCTGCAGTCCACGGGGTTGCAAAGAGTCAGACAGGACTGAGTGGCTGAACAACAATTAACTGTTTCAGGAGGGAACCTGACCATGGCAATGTCACAGCTGAAATATGTACACCTGAGTTCCTAGCCTTCTTTTCTTTCGGCAATTGTTGGCCTCACCTCCTCTTCTTCGTCCCTTCCTTACAGGGCTTCCCATGTTCCCCTCATTCTGTTCCGAAATGCTCAGACAAGTCTAGACCAAGTCCTGGCACTATTAGGTAGCTAGTCGGATGTGAGCAGGGCCTGCTCCATCCTGGACAGGACCCTCTTTCCTTCGCCCACCTGGACACTGGTGATGAGGGCATGCCCAGACATCCTTCCGCTCCTAGTCCTTGACCATCTCTCCTAGTCAAGGACCACTGCTAACTCTCCAGCCTTATCAAAGTCAAGCAAGATAAAACCTCCAGCACAGGTTGGCACAGGCACACCAAGACCTAAATGGTGACTCAAAGTAACCAGGGGTTCATTTTGCTGTATTGGTGATAAATTAGCCCTGCACTTTCTGCCCGCCCCCGTCCCCACCCCCGCCCCCGCTGTGGGTTACACTTGGGTGCTTATGGGTAAGCCGCCTGTGCACAAGGAGAAAAATTCTAGAACCTAAAGCTGTCAATCAACTTTGTCAGTCACATGATGCAGGGCACAGGGAGGGACCACCGCTCTGAAGACCCCTACCACACCCCACTGTGGGGCTGCTTCTGATTTCCAAACAACCTGTTCTTTCTCAAGAGGATACTCTTGTTTTGCTTAATAAACTGTTGCTACTTAAAACTGTTCTGTGCCAAAGACAAATATCATATGATATTGCTTAAATGTGGAATATAAAAAATGGGCACAAATGAACTTATCCTCAAAACAGAAATCAAGTTACAGACACAGAAAACAAACTTATGGCTACCAGGAGGCAAACAGAGAGAGGGATAAATTGGAAGATAGGAATTGACACATATACACCACTATATATAAAATAGATAACTAATAAGGACCTACTGTATGGCACAGAGAACTCTACTCAATAGTCTGTAACGGCCCATTGGGAAAATAATCTGAAAGTATATCACACACACACGGGCTACACGCACACACACACACACACACACACACACACACACAGGCTACACACACACACACACACACACACATATACATGGGGGCTTCCCTGTGGCTCAGATGGTAAAGAATCTGCCTGCAATGCAGGAGACCTGGGTTTGATCCCTGGGTTAGGAAGATCCCTTGGAGAAGGGCATGGCAATCCACTCCAGTATTTTTGCCTGAAGAATTCCAAGGACAGAGGGGCCTGGAGGGCTACAGTCCATGGGGTTGCAAAGACTTGGACACAACTGAGCAACTACTGAGAGAGAGAGATACATATATATACACATATACATCTGATTCACTTTGTTGTACACCTGAAACTAACACAACTTCACCAACTACATCCGACTAAAGAAAAAATAGCTGCCCTATGTCTCTCGACTGAAGTCTTTCCCCCAGAAGGCGAGAGCTAGGAAATCGCTGTTCCCAGGGACAGCGCTGCCTGTCTCCCGGGGAGGAGGACAGTGGCCACGGAGTCCTCAGGCAGAGCTGGGGCAGCACGGAGCTCCCTCGGGGCAGCAAGGGGACCACTCACCACACTGTCCCCCGTGTCAGGGACTGGCACTGTCTTCACCACCAGATCCACCCCTGTCGTCTGTGGAGGAAAAGGAAGAAGACATACGTCAGGGGGCCCCCAGGGGTGTGCTGTCAGGAAGAGCACCCACCCCGGGAGGCGTGTCCCCGGCTCCAGTGTCTGTTCTGGGCTCGCTTCTTGTGCAGAAGTCAGAGGACCTAGTCTCGTCCAACCCCCTGCCCACGAGCGGGCTCTATGTGGTGACCAGCTGACCACAGGCGAGTCTGCTCCATACGGCTCCGCACCCTGTGGCTTGTGGCCATTCGTCAGGTCTCTGAGGGCCTCTTAAGGACAATGGGAAAGTCACTCCCTTAGGGCTATCTGATCACTTCTCTTTAGGCCTCTGCCAGGCCTACGACATCCACATCTCACCAGGGTGTAGTTCTTCTGGAAATGGGCCCCGTCGCTGCGGAACAGCTGCACCAGGGCGGTCTTGCCCACGGTGGGGTCTCCTGCGAGGTCAGAGTAGAAGAAAAACACTGCTTTCACGCTAATCTGACTCAAGGATCTCCCGCTCCAGAAACAGTCTAGAAACTGAAAAACTTCAGTGAGTTCTCAGAGAAGCTGTGCCTGATTCTCATGGGAAATTGCCCTGGGGTTGCTGGCAGGGCAATGGGTCCATGAGACCCATTTTCCAAACCAGCCTCATTTCTTCTGGACTAATCCTTTCATCTACCAAAACTGACCCAGAAGGTAACAGAGTGGAAGGAGGGCTTCTGAGTACTGGAAACAGAACCGAGACTCTTTCACTGAAACACATCTGATGGGGAAAACCTGTTCCTTACAAACTTGAACTTACTTTGAAGTCTTGAAGGTAAAAAGCTTCTCAGGTGGTGCGAGTGGTAAAGAACACACCTGCCAATGCAGGAGATGTAAGAGATATGGGTTCAATCCCTGGGTCAGGAAGATTCCCTGGAGGAGGGCATGGCGACCCTCTCCAGTATTCTTGCCTGGAGAATCCCATGGACAGAGGAGCCTGGTGGGCTACAGTCCAAAGGGTCACAAAGAGTTGAACACAACTGAAGTGACTTAACACACTTGAAGGCAAGGAGGTATGACCACGCACAGATTTATGGGTTCAGGTGACTAACTGAACCACTTTGAGCTTAGAGCACTCATCCTTAGAATCCTGCATAATTACTGGGGGGCAGAGGGGGTGAGAGTTAGGTGGGACCATATTTATGACAAAGAGTCAGGGACCACATATGCCACCTGAAACCCATTTCCAAAGGACATTTTCCACCTCCACCTCCTGGTACTCATTTGCAACCACTGTGGACCCATCTTCCCAGGGCCTCTCCTCCAAGTCTACTGGCAACAGCCACTGGTTCCTCTAAGTTCATCTTATACCTTCCGGGTCCATCTCCTCAGCTTTCTTTTGTCAGTGGACAGCCCCACAAATTGGTACCTCCAAACTAAAAGTTCATGTCACATTTTCAAGTCTGAGACCTGGACCTTTCACAAGGCAGCAGGGGCAATTTGTTCTGGAGTTCCTCCCGGGCCCCCAGGGGTGCTGGAGACTCTCAGGGCTCATCCTTCATTCCCCTGCGCCCTCCCAACATCCCCACCAGCAGCTCTGCGTGGCCTCCTTTGATACCACACTGTTTTCATTTGCAAGATCTTTTCCACCTTGAGCTTCATACTGACTCTCCCTCCATCACCCAGCACCTTGGCGGAACACCTGTCTCCTGCTTTCTCACCCCTTTGATCCCTCAGCAAAATCGCCATCCTTCTTAGTTGCATCCTTTGATGTCATCTCCTCACCTTAACCCACATCATGGGTGGCCCAGCGTTCCTTTTACTTGACTCCTTGATAGCCTGCTGCTCTGTTAACTTTTCAGTTTTGACTTTTGTCACCTCATGTGAGACAATTACTTGACTACTCGTGACATTTCATTTCACGTTGACTTCTCTGGGTCTGAATGAGCTAGTCAGGTCTTGCTTTTCTATCTGCTACCACTTCTTAGAAGGGAACCAACAAGGGTTGAGCCTCCATTATGGACCCATTCATACAGTCTCATTCACTCCTTCCCAGGCCCCTTACTTGACAGATGAACATACTGAAACTCAGAGAGCTAAGTAATCTGCCTAGGATTCCAGTAGCACACTCTTTCCGCCAGTCCACCCCTCTCCTAGAACTCAGGGACTCTTCTGGCCCATTTCTAAACTGCCCCTGCAGGTCCTCATCCCTGCAGCCTTTCAGGGGATGACTGTATCCACCCTCCCGGCTTCAATTTTGCTTCTGCATCCAGTTGGAAATTGGCTCCTCCTGCTTGTGAAATTCCCCACAGATCTGTTCTGGTTAATTTCATATATCTTGCTTCTGACTGTCAGTCAGAGTTCCCCATACTTCTGGAAAACCTCCGGTGTTGGCTAAGGAAGGATCTGAGCATGCGCAGGAAGGGGAGCCAGCCGATAAACACGTTTGCAGAGCAACAAGATGACAAGTGCGAGTTCAAATAGTGCAAGCTGAGAACCAAGGTGTCTGAGGGCGTGGGGAGGAGAGAAGCTGATGAGGGCTTTCATCAGCAGGGAGGACTTCCCTGGGAGAGGCTGAGCCCAGGGGTGATGGCGGGGACAGGGGACGACGGGTGCACTGCTTGATGGAAAGGGTGCCATCTGCAAGGTCACCTGTGACCTCATAATTGCCAAGTTCAGTGGTTTTCCCCTAGTCCTCATGCTCTTCAACGTCTCTGAAAGATGTCAGCTTGAAGGAGCACCCCTCCTTCCGTGGCCCTCTGGCCCTGGTGACCCTGCACTGGCCTGGTCCTTCCACTGCTCCTCCCCCTCTCCGCCATGTGGACCTTCTTGTGCTCCATCCTTAGCCCCCATCCACTCTGTCCCACTTATTCTTGCTACTTTTGCTGTCACTTCACTTGCCACAATCCATCTCCCAAGCTCTGCATTTCCAACAACCTGTGGGTGTCTCCACTGCAATGCAGGGCCTTCACCCAATCTCAAGTGTGTCCACAGCCATGCTGGGGCCAGAGCAGTCCTGCCCACCTGTCTCACTTGTTCTGGTCACCATTCACTCTCACTGTCCCCAGACTTCACCCACAGTCACCTCTGAGGTCTCCACCTCCTTCCTCCCATGCCCAGGCGGCCGTCTCTTTATTCCTTACATCCTTCGCTGGGTCTCCAGCCCGAATTTCCTTTGTTGTCAGGGCTGACACTGCCCTAAGTTATCTTGAACATCAACTGGGTCTCCTGTCTCAGACCCAAACTCACCCGTCTGTGCTCTGCCTTGTGATGCTGGGGCTGGGGCTCCGCACACACACTTCTCTGTCTCCCAGGGGCTTCCTGTCAGGCTCCGCCAAATGTGAGTTCAAGAACTCTTCCAATGTGGAAGGCTGGTGGTGGGGAGGAAGAGGGACTTGCTCCTTCTCCGTTGCTTGCAGTTTCTCTTAGCAGTCTCCTAGCGATGGCCTTCACCCCAGCAGCAGAGGTCAGCTGCTGCCTCTCATTGTGTTGCTTGTGGTTCTGCACTTTTGGGCCAGCCTGAGTACACCCCGTCAGAGACACTAGCATTGGTGGGTAGGGTCCCCTTCTCAGAGATCTGCAGCTCAATTCCGAGGGCCCTTCTAAGCTTCGGGGTTCTGACATCTTCCCTCTGTTCCTGCAGCCCTGGGGTGGGGCTCCTTCCTGAAGTTCCTCTCTGTGCCGCCTCACTGTTCCCATTTGTCTTTCCAGCCCTCCAGCACATGTTTAGTGACCATCCCATGCTAAATTCTCACTATCTAGATACTGAGTGTAGTTTCAGCTTTCTGCCTGGACCCTACCTCATGCAGCACTCAGTAACAGAAGTGATCTTAAGACACAGCCCCTCGGGATGGTCTGGAATTGGCTTAGTGGTGTCTTGCCCTAAACACTGGGCCTGAGCTCCCGGCTAGCGGGCAATGGGTCTTAGTGATCTGTGGCAAGGGCTGACATCACACACTGGGTACCACTCCGGCTGGGCAGTGTCCCCTCCTTGGAAATCTGGATCCTAGCTCGAGGGTGGGGGAGGTTCTTCTTCAAGCTTCTGACAACCCTGATCTCTACCTACTCCTTCAGTGTCATGACAATGTTGTCTCCTGGGTTTTTCAGTTCTCTGACACCCGGTGAACCAATTCCATACATTAAAACCTCTCTGCTGAAATGCCTAATGTATCTGTTTTCTTGACTAGGTCTGGACTGCAAAAACTTCCCAGTTGGCCCTATTTCATTTTTGTTTTTTCTTGCTGTTGTTCTTTCACCCTGAGCTCAGCATCGACAGACAGACCTTCATAAAACAGAGCTTTCCCCTGGTGATGTGCTCACAGAGCCTGTCCAAGGATGCTTTCCACTGTGTACCCTTCTCCACCTTCCAACCCTGTCTCCGGCTATCCCTTACACAAGATCTGGGCTCTACCCTCCTATTCTCTTGCTCCCTGAAAATTCCTCGAAGAAAACCTCCTTCCAGGTCTCCCTAATACAAATCTTAATCCTGCACAATTCTCTGCCAGGCAAAGTTAAAAGAATGTCCTTCTGATGACCAGCCTCTGAAGGTCATCTCTCGCTCCTCTGTCTTTACCTGCCTGGCGACTATGGCTCACTGCTGGTGGCATGAGACTTGTCAGAGCAACCTTCCAGGGAGGCATAATTATCACCCCCATGTCTGTCAAGAGGCACGAAGTACATGGTATTCAGGGCACAGATTCCAGCCCCAAGGCTTATGAGCTGTGTGACCTTGGTTTGGTAATCTCTCTGGGCCTCAGTTGCTGCATCTCCAAAATGGGGAATAACAATATCCATCTCAGAGAATCGTCATGAGGATCTAAGGAGTTAACATGTACAGTGCCTGACATATATTAAGTAATATTTAAGTGATCTGGAAGCACATAAAATACAGATAAATGTTAAGGTTTTTTTTCTCTCTTCGTCTGAACCAGGATAATTAGCAGCCGCGCCTTGAGGTATTCCTCTGGGAGCTGGCATACAAAGGGTGTTCGATTTGAGTGTGCTGCGTTATAAGCATTTGTGTGCAATCCAGGGCTTCCTTCAGTGCAGGAGTGGGCTGGGTTCATCCTGGGATTCCCAGTGCACCTTGTGTGGTGACTTACACATAATAGGTGCTCAGTAAATATGAGGACTGAATGAGCACTTGAACTGAGTTATCAGGACCTTTGGTAGCTAGTTATGTGAGGGAACAGAGGCAGCTTGACCCCATGTAAACAGCTGGTCAGTGCGGGAGGAGGTGCGTGTGGGGGGGGCGGTGGAGAAGGAGAATTTGGTGGGTGGTGGAGATGGGCTGGGCATAGTGATCCACTGCACTGAGGTCTCTTGGTCCCTGGAAACTTCCAAGATGAGATAGATTTCCTTAAGGCCTCCAAAGGAGGCTACAGATTGAGAGCTAGGTTGGAGTTCAGGAACGACTTGTAAGGCCATGGACAAAACCAGGTAAAACTAGTATCTGAGGGTATGAGTATAAAGGACAAGGAGTCTAGAATCAAGGCCTGAGATGGTAGCCTGTGGGGCTAACAACAAGCCCTGAAAATCAGATCACCTGAGTCTAGATCCAGCTCAGCCAAATCCAGCTGTGTGACCCCGGGCAAATGCCCCAACCTCTCTGGGTCTCAGACAGGCCCCATCTGTAGAGGAGAATGATGATAATCCTGACCCCACAGAGTTGTTGAGATGACCCATGCTGAGGGTATAGCACAGCGCAGGCACAAAAATGATGCTCAGTAAGTTAGCTTCGTGATGGAAGTTGATTTAAAAAAGAAATAGGAGAAAGAACAGTCAGAGAAAGAAGTCCATTAAAAAAATCTAACTTCAGAGAAAAACGTCTCCACTTTATCCATGAAGAGACTCACTTTATCCATGAGGCTCAGAGAAGTGCTTTGTCCAAGAAGACACAGCCAATCTGTGGAATTATTTTTGTGGCACAATACTGCCCCCGCTGGTGCTCTGGAAACTAGACACTGCTTTTGAAGACCATTCATTTCTTTTGCTCCAGCATGATCTGAGTGACTTTGAGCAGTCATCTTTCTGTGTGACCCTTTTACTTCCAAACTGGAAAAGTCATTATAAATACCACCCTTTGCAGTTTGAAAGAGAAGAGTCAAAAAAAAAAAAAAAAAAAGAATCTCCTTTTCCTCTCACTGCTCCTTTTCTGAATTGGTCAGAAACATCTGGAAAGGTCACAGGTTTCAACAGTAACACAAGTTAAGAATTACGGAGGTGAGCAGATCTGGGGGTGGGAATCCCGGCTAGGACCTTCCTTCACTAGGGGGTGACCTTGGGCCAGAGACTTCATCTCAGTTCTCAGTGAGGTCAGAACAACTCAGCATCTGACCCAGGGCGCCATGCGGTGCGGTGCGGTGCTGAGTGGCTTAGTCGTGTCCGACTCTTTGCGACCCCACGCACTGTAGCCCGCTAGGCTCCTCTGCCCATGGCGATTCTCCAGGCAAGAATACTGGAGTGGGTTGCTATTCCCTTCTCCAGCGGATATTCCTGACCCAGGGATTGAACCCAGGTCTCCCACACTGCAGGCGGATTCTTTACCATCTGAGTCACCAGGGAAGTCCAAGAATACTGAAGTGGGTAGCCTATCCCTTCTCCAGGGGGACTTCCCAACTCAGGAATTGAACCAGGGTCTTCTGCATCGCAGGCAGATTCTTCACCAGCTGAGCTACCAGGGAAGTCCTACCCCAGGGTGCTACCTACTGTGAAAGGGTTAAATGAAATACATGTGCCTGAAAATGCAGCAAGGACTCAGGAAAGTACATCTGTGCTCTGAGGTCCCAGGTCCATAATCCAGGCAAATGTTACTTCTCATTTCTAAATGAGCAGTAACACCACAAATGTGCATGCCGCATAAGCATTCATTCTACAAATGTTTATTGAGTATTTCCTACGTTCCAGATGTACGTTCTGGGAGCTTGGGATGTATCAATCAGCAAAAAAGATTCCCACTTTTGGGGGAATCAACATTTATGTCCTCAAGATTATGGGGCAGCAACCATAACTTTGGGTCTTAAAGACTACATACATGGTATTTTTGCAAACTCTGGTCAACTGGACATTACTGTCTCCTATCCCTGTTTTCAGAAGAATGGGGTCA
Organism: Muntiacus reevesi; assembly: GCF_963930625.1. Lineage (NCBI taxonomy): Eukaryota > Metazoa > Chordata > Mammalia > Artiodactyla > Cervidae > Muntiacus > Muntiacus reevesi. The sequence goes on from NC_089249.1 coordinate 21,037,470, forward strand.
AGGAAAAAAATCCCATAAGTAAAGACCACCTAAGTCACTGATGCTAACTTTGGAGTACAGCACATGGTTTAGTTGAAGCATTTATGGTGTGCTTAGCCTGATTTTTTAAAAACCTGTCTGCTCCTCTTGAGTACAGCTCCAATTGGTGACGGTGGTCTCAGAGTATAACCGGGAGGGAAGGAAACCAGCTGCAGCTACAAGTGTGCTCTGGAAGATAATTATCCCATGCCTAATGGAATTTACTATATCAGTAATTGCATTAACTCGCCTTTGGGAGAGAGAAAGGGAAAGAGGGTAGACAATTTACGTGAACAAAAGCTCTCAACAATTTATGAAGTCTCTGAACTCCGGACACTGTACTCGCCCGCAAGTTTTCAGACTCACCTGCCAGGATGCATTTGGCTGCCAGCTTCACCATGGTAACCAACCACCTCCACGGAGCAGACAAGAGAAGAGCGGCTGCTGGAGGCGTTGGTGGCCCTGCCTGAGAAGGGGAGTAGGGAGAACTGGCGCTCAAGGGGCCAGTGGCCGTGGTGAGGACCGGGACAATGGGGCCTGGACCCTTCGGGCAGCCGGCGGGGCGCTATCTGGCGCTAGGGTCACGGTGGGGCGCGGAGGAGCGCTAGAAGGGGTAAAAGTCTTCAGAAGGCAGCCGGGAAGGTGCCAGGGAGGCGACGCGGCTCCTGAATCCAATCCGGCCCCCGGCAGTGCGGTTCGGGAACAGTGACCCAGAAACCGTCCGGTCCCCAGGCCCCAGCCCCACTGTGGCTGTGATCGCGGGGCAACCACCGCCCGCCTGCCCCGCCTCTTCATCGCCCCCTCCTTCTCGCTGGCCATCGATTGGCTGAAATAAAAAACTCCCACCCCCTAGGGCTCACGGAGACCAGTGAGACAAGGGGGAAGGGCTAACAGCCTTTTCTCGTCAGATAATTCGTTGTCGTAACTGCTCTTCAAGTTTATCGCGCTTGACTAATAGTTGCAGAAGATGTCAATCATTTCCCCCTCCCGCCCCCGCACGGCTTGAAAGTTCAGGGAAAAGCAGCTCCAATCTAGTATATCCAGAAGCGGTGATAAAACAAGATTTCTGATTGGTCAGAGGCTGGCTAGGCCCATCTTCGGGAGGAATGGGGACTCGCCGTATCCTCCTGCCCTTCTGGAAGTGGGTTCGCCCACGAAGGGGGCGGATCGCGAGCGCGGGAGACTGGAGCGGCGCCGGCGCGCTGGACGAGGTGCGCTTGCCCAGGCCGAGCGTTGAGCCAGCTTGACCTGGCTGAAGCAGCTCTTGACGCCCCACCAAGTCCCAGATTCCAGGGAGCGTGGCTGTAAAGTGCATCAAGAAATCCAGTCTTTGGCTCCTTAAAGCCCAGGGATGTTATGCGCTTTAAATACCGAAGTGTTAAAAGTGATGTCCATGCACAAAGGAGAAGTGGGGGAAGCGGTTGGTGGACTCAGGAATTTGAAGTTGTATTTTCCTGTGAGCCCAGCCCCTCTTGTGAAGTGGAGAACGTTATCACATACCACACGTGGAATGAAAGCGAGCATCCTGGACATTTCTCATCCCCCATCAAGGAGGCTGACTTTCCGGGGAGGCCCCTCTTGCTCTGCGGTCAGGAACCCCAGACTGAAATCACGGTCGTCTTCCTGACCTGGGCAAGTGGCCTCATCCCTGAGTCTATTTGCTCACTTTTAAAAGGGGCTCGTGGAATCCACCTTCTTCGGTTGTCCTGAGACTGTAAGTGCCTGGGACACAGTAGGTGCTCAGCAGTGATGAATGGATGAATGAGAAGAGATTTACTGAACAGATTGAGTTTACCATCACCGTCATGTTGGCCAGATGCCTGCACCCCTTTTCTCACTCCTGCCGGTTCCTCTGGGGTTGCTGGTGCTGAAGGGGAAGAAGAGCCCCTCAGGGAAGATGCAGCCTTCAGAATTTGCTATCATATGCCCTTTATTTAGGGCTTCCCAGGTGGCACTGTGGTAAAGAATCTGGCTGCCAGTGCAGGAGACACAGGAGACGTGGGTTCAATCCCTGGGTAGAGAAGATCCCCTGGAATAGGAAATGGCAACCTACTCCAGGATTCTTGCCTGGAAGATTCCATGGGCAGAGGAGACTGGTGGGCTACAGTCCATGAGGTTGCAAAGAGTTGGACATGACTGAGCATGCACACACACACGCCTTTCATCTCACCTGCCGGGTGTCTTACTGTGGCTGCCAGTCTTTCGCAGGGCAATGAACACACACACGCTCTACAAACTGCTGCAAATGTTTCAGCCTTGAATCAGGACTGAAACAATGCAAGTTGTCTGGAATTATCTTTCCTTGCCAGTCATTCCTGGTATTATGGTTAAGACCTGTCTCCTGCATTCCGCCTTACCTACTTGTTTTCTTGGGAGACATCATGCAAGTCTGTCTCAGACACCCCAGGTCTCGGTGAGTCACAAAGCCTCTCCCGGTCTTTCTGCCTCCGCCTCCAGACTGTCCTGCTAATCCCTTAAAGGACCTCTTGAGTGAGTCACCCTCCCGAGGCAGCTCCAAGGGGCTCAGATGCTGAGATCCATCTGGGGGTGATACCTCTGGGAGCCTCAGTTTCCTCATCTGTGAAGTGGTGGAGGGTAATAATTGCACCTCCCTTATGGGGTTGTCCTCCTCAGCACCATATCTGCCCCGGCCCTTTCCTTCCTGCTCCTGGATGTGATTTTGGTCAATACTGTTGTAAGAGCTTTGTGTCTTCCCAGAGGGGCTTCCCTGGTGGCTCAGGACGGTAAAGAATCTGTCTGCAATGCAGGAGATCTGGGTTCAATCCCTGGGTCGGGAAGGTTCCCTGGAGAAGGAAATGGCAACCCACTCCAGCATTCTTGTCTGGAGAATTCCATGGACAGAGGAGCCTCCGTGGGGTGGCAAAGAGTCAGACATGACTGAGCAACTAGCACACACACACAGAGGTGGTAAACCCCATACGGTGAATTCTCCCACCTCACGCCGCCATCCCGCCGCCATCCCAAGGGCCTTCTATACCCTACTGATGATGAAACAACAGGCACATGACTGTCACTGGGTTTTAGGGGATCAGAGAGTTTGGGAACCATAAAGATGCTTGAGATATTCTAGTCTAACCCCTCCCTGAGCAGCTATAACAGAGCCGGCGTTTGCCAAGCCCACACTGGGTCCTGGCCTCAGTCTGAGTGCTCTGAAGAGTTCATTAACTTACTATTCATGTTCCTGTTTGATATTGACAATAACCCCTGTGAGGCGTGTATCCTCTCTGTTTGATAAACAGGGAGACTGAGGCCCAAATGAGGTGAAATCAAATGCCCAAGGTCACAAGACTGGTGAAGGGCAGAACTGAAGGCAGGTAGACCATCAGCCTCTTGGACCCTTCTGGGACCTCTCTTGCCTCTAATCCTCTCACAGTTCTTTCCATCCTAGAGAGTAAATATTGATTGAGTCCCTTGGACTAATAGCTCCTACTGATTGAGCATTAGCTATTCCAGACATGTGCTAAACACTTCACATCCTCTCTCTTATAGGGTGCAATGATTCTGGGAAGTGGAAGGGGTCATTCCTTCCGTTTCTCAGGTAAGGAAACTGAGGCCCACAGAGAGCCCAGGCTCATGCAAGAAGAATCAGAACCGACCTCAGGTCTCCTGCTCCTGGGATCAGTGTTTTTTTCCATTGCTTGGTGTATTCTTTCCGTTTGCATTAATAAGCTTTTCTTGAGTGCCTGCTCTGGGCCAGGCCCTGTGCTGGTTGCTGGGTCACAAAATGAAGGTGCCAGAGACCCAGGCAACTCTGGCAAACGTTGGCTATGGGGGAATATAGGCCCAGTCATACGGAACCCTGCATTTTCTAGAGGAACCAGGAATCTGGATTTCTTTTGTGTGTGTGCTCCCCCTGACTCTCAAATTTTGGCAATGAACTTCAGTTTAAAACACTGCAGCAGCTGCAGTTGAACACCTCTGTTGTCTGGCTCACTCTGCAGGCTGCCCGTTTGTGACATTTAGTTGAGAGAGACAGATGTGTGAACAAATCTTATGACAAGAGTAGATACAGGACCCCAAGGAGCACTCTTAATCCTGGTTAGGTGGAGTTGGGAAGGATATTCTGGAAGGAAAGCCTTGAAGAATGGGTAGGAATTTGCAAGGTGGACATAGGGGTAAGGACTTCCTGGGTAGATGGAACAGCATGTGCAAAGGCATGGAGTTGTGGGAAAGAGCTGAACATTTGGAGGATGGCAGGTGACAAGCTATGCTTAAGAGTGAATAGGAGACTGGTAAGAGATAGGTCTGGTCCAGGCCTTTGCTTGAAGCCAGATGTACAGCAGAATGGCAAAAGAAACTGAGGCAAGGCCTGGCATAGAACCTTCTCTGAGGGATTCATCCAACAAATATTTTTATTGGGTACTATTTACTAAGTGGGCTTCCCTGGTGGCTCAGTGGTGAAGAATCTGTCTGCCAGTGGCAGGAGACACAGGAAATGTGGGTACAGTCCCTGGGTTGGGAAGATTGCCCGGAGAAGGAAATGGCAACTGCTCCAGTATTCTTGCCTGGGAAATCTGATGGACAGAGGTGCTTGGACCAAACCACCATGGTGGCTATTCTCAGGGAGCATCCAGCCCCGTGGGGAAGCAGGGAATCAACAGTGGTTATCTGTGACTGCTTGCGGTCAGTGTTGAGTAGGAAAAGACTAGTTGCTTTAAGAATAAGTATTCTGTGGTCCCTGGATCAGCAGGATCAGCATCACACAGTGACTTGTCAAAAATGCACATTCCTTGGCCCCACTCAGACCAACTGAACTCTGGAGGTGGGAATAACAATCTGTGTTCTCATAAACCTTTCTGGTGATTCCGGTGCTTACTCATGTTTGGGAACCACTGCTCCTAGGTCATGCCAGGACCCACTTTTATCCATCTTCTCCAATTGCTTTACTGCTTCTCAAACTCCCCAAGACCCTTCCTACCTCAGGGCCTTTGCACTGTCTGTTCTCACCATGGCTGAATGACTTTCTCACTACCTTTAGCGCTTTGTGCAAATACCATCTCCTTGGAGAGGCCTTCCCAAGTGCCTGGTTTAAAGAATTACCCCCGATCTATCAGACTCAACTCCTCATCTTACTGTGCTTTCTTCTTAGCATTCAACACTACCTGGTATTATTGTCTGTATTTATTTATTTGCCTTGTCTCTGTCTCCATCGACTAGAAGATAAGCTTCATGAGAACAGGGACATGATCTTTATGTCCTCCCAGCATCTCGGGTTGTGCCCAGCATGGTGAGATACTTAGGAAGTATTTTTGAATGAATGAATGAATCTCATAGGGTTTACCCTTCTGGTCATTGATTCATTCAACAAGCACCAATTCCTTTGGAGGTAATGGGCTTATTGTTGGAAGGGGTTCCATGGCCATTGGACAGGGGCAGCCTGATGCCTGGTCTTCCACACCCCTCCTTCCCCCTATATTCAGCTAACTCCAGATACAAAGAACCTCCAGATGCACCATAACCTCCAGTTCTGTGGGCTCCATGGAGAAGGAGGGGTTAACAGCATTGCTTCCCAAAACCAAGGACTGGGCCGTTTGAGCTGATTAGGAAGAGAGGACTTTGGGTGAGAAGGAGGTGGAGAGGCAGCTACTGACAAGTTGTTCCCAGGGAACGTTCAATCATCCTGGGGTTGAATGCTTTCTGACAGCCCTGACAAGCAGCGTTCGTCTGAGCTGCGGCTGAGTGCCAGCATCAGTCGCAGTATTCCACGCACGGTGCCCCGGATGACTGTGCCCACTGCAGTGGTTCCAGGGGGTTTCTGCCTGGGCCACTCCTTAGAGCCCAACGCTTGTAGAGTGTATTAGCAGGGTTGTTGGATGCAAAACAATCCTGCTGGGAACATAAGAGGCTTTAGGAGAAATTAGTGGGGAAAGGCCTCTTGAGAGTTATCCAGCATGAATCCTCAGGAACAATACCTTTTGTACATTAAAGCAGATTCTCCCTAATGCCTTAATGGCAGAGGACAATGCAAAAGAGGGGGCCAGTGGATTGGTAGGAATCTTACATATTTAGATTAGGATTTCTTCATCTCCACACTGTTGACGTTTTGGCTAGGCTACTTCTGGGTTGTGGGGGCCATCCCGTGCATTGTAGACTGTTTGGCAGCATCTCTGGCCTCTACCCACTAGGAGCCAGAATCATCTCCCTCATTACGAAAGCCCAAATGTCTCCAGATATTGCCAGATGTTCCCTGGGGCCAAAATTATCCATGGATGAGGACCACTGATGTATGAATTCAATGTGTAGGGCATATTGATTTTAAAATTGAAATCTGCAAGGATCAGGACTCAGACTGTGTAAGTTTGAACCCTGCTTTGCCTTTTAAGCTCTGTTTCCTCATTCCTGCATCTCTGGGTGCCACAAGGATCAGCTGTTAGCCGTAACAAGTAAAGGATCTAGACTGGGGGCCTGACAAGTCCTAAGAGTCAGTGAACACCACTCTCATTAACAGCCATTGGGATGGCGGTGAAGCCTCCAAGATGATCTATAATGCAGCAGTGGCATCGGTTTTGCAATTATTCGTATAATGCACTGTGTCGGAGGTGCCTTCTGGTACACTGCCTTCTCATGGTAATGACCTTTGCTGTTGAGTTCTTCACTGTTCACGTGGGCCTGGTTGTTTATGCCTTCGCTGATGCAGTACTTGGCCGTGGCCACCCCAGTAAAGGGCAGAGGAAATGTGACTGACTCACCTTCTGTGCGCAGGGAATGCAAAGTGGAGCCCTGAGCTGGGGCCCGAGTTGCACAGAGACGGCCATATCCCGATTCCACCAGCAGGGGGCAGTAGCAGCTGGGAAAATGCTGGCTGCTGCAGGAGGGAGCCAAACCTTGCTGTTTTTAATTTTCAAGGCTGCAAGTATTCCAAGTTGAGCAAATCATCCTTCCAGAGTCACCCGAGGTTTCCTTTAACAGCTCATGGTAGCTTATCTGCAGGATCCTAGAGATGCTCTTCTAGAACATTCTACGCTTACCATGTCTGCCCATTTCCGGATGGTTCAGTCTGAACCTAGGGCAAATTGTGCTGGGGAGAAGTTAAACTGGTTCCTGTTTTTCTAAATTCCCTTTTCCCTCTGCTCACCGCACCCCATCCTGCCGCTTACCTGAGTGACACAATGCCCGTCCCAGAAAGCACCCCAAGCAGCTGTACCTGTCACTCAGGCCCCATTTTACCTTGTCCCCCATCCCCCATCCCCACCCCCATATAAACTCTGCAGTCCAGAGTCTTACTCTCTCATAATTTCCCTCTGTCCATTCTTGACCTGCTTCGTTGCGTTTTCTGTCTATTAGCGATGGATATCTTTAAAATTGGGATGAGACCAAAGAGGCCCAGAGAAGTTGCAACGTGCCTAGATTATACACGTGAAGCAGGGTGAGGCAGGATTCGAACCCAGGGCAGCTGGCGCCAGGAGTCCTTGCCACACTGTCTCCAACGGGGCATCTCTGCCAAGTAGGCAGGGCTGGCCCCCGCTGCCTCTTGGCCTCACTCCAGCTCGCTCAGTGATACCTCTTCTCCTGGCTCCTCACCTGCCCGCAGGCTGCCTTTCTCCAATGCAGAGGCGGAGTGAGTCCTCCCTGCATTGACATGGTGGCCCCCAGAGCTGTCGCCTGTCCTCCAGGTGCTCCCTGGTGAGTATGCTCTGGCATGACTTAACTTCCACTGTAGGCCCCTTGACGTGGCTGGACTTGGAGCAACAGTTCTTCAACCCAGTCTCTCAGAGTTCCAGTGAGGCTCAAAACCGATACCGCCTGTTGTCTCAGGCATGCTTTGCAAGCTGTAAAGTGCCGGGCAAAGTTAAGGGCTGTCAGTTTTACCATGATCGACTTCTTTCTGAGACTGGTTCTCGATCTCTTGCTTCAAGGATTCTTGGGGCATGTCGTAAGCACATGAATGTGGCATCTGTAGGCTGGCATCTGGCAGCCTTTGAACAGACTGGGAATACCTGTCAGCCATTCCGAATGCAGAGTCAAGGGCCTTTTCCTGATGGAAGTAGGGGGTAAACATGGGCTGGTGGGCATGTTGCCCAGCAGGGAGGCCTCCAGGCCCGCTTGCCAAGCCTCTGGTCTCTGTAAACAGGCGTGATCGCCTGGAGACCCTGGCAACCCTCTTGACATTTACTTGAGGGAGCTGCCCATAGCATCTCGACTTCTCCCACTGGGGGGCTGTGTGCCTGATGGCACCAGAGGGACAAGGGGACGAACTTTTAAGTCAACAGATCTGAATTCAGAGTCTGATCTAACATAAAGATGGCTCTGGTTCCCCCTGTAGGTGAGACACCCCTCTGTCTCCCCAAAGAGTGTTCTAATGTCTTGCTTGCTGGGAAAGATTTTTAAGATCTCAAGAGGGAAAAAAAAGCAAACAGTTGTGGGATATTTGAAATGAAGAATAGATACCAAGTCATGTGGAGATGTCTCTCAAAGGGCTGGCATTTCAAAGCTCAAATCTCTTTGCTGTTTTCTCAAACTTCAACTGTCAGTGCATCCATTTTCCAGAGGAGAAAACAGAGGCTGAGTTAAATGGTTTGAAAGACGTGTCTGACATCACATGGTTAATGAGAAGGGAGAGTGGGATTAGAATTCACATTGTCTGTTTCCACATCCAGTTCCACTGCTTACTGGTCAGGTGGTCTTGGGAGAGCTCAAGACCTTGGCTGAGCCTCTGTTTCATCATCTGTAAAATGGGACTAGTGACCTATGAGAGAGAGCTGTGAGAATTAAACAGGATAATTCCTGTAAACCATTTGATGCAGCCACAGAATAAACATGCAACAAATACCAGTGATTTTTACTCCCCTAGGATACACTGTTATTAATGAATGAATGATTAACTTAAATGGACTTCAGCCCTCTGCTGGGTCCTAAGAGCTTTCCTTTCTAGAAACCCAAGAAATGAAGGCAGTTTCCTTTGCATGGAAATAAAGGTCCACTGAAGCCATGTCTGGCAGCAGAATTGCCCCTTACTTCCTCTGGATCATTCACCTTCTTGAACGATCTTTCCCAAAGAAGAGAAGGGCTACTTCCCCCCCCCCTCAACCCCCCAGTGTAGACTGTTCATGATCGTCTATCTGAGGGCTGCCCCCCCAGTGTAGACCATCCATGACCATCTCTCTGGCGATGCTGACAAGGGGGCATTTTGTGATGATTGTGCAAGAAACCTTTCAATAACTGACCCTCTGCTCCAGCAAGAAGCTTTGAATTTTACAGAATTGCTGGAGCAAAGCAATTTCTCACCTGGCACTGGCTCCCATAAGTCTCACAACCATCTCAGACTTGTCTCTGAAGTGCTCTACCTAACCGATTGCCCTCTGCTCATTTCTCGAGAGTTAGCAGATGTGAGATTTAGAGGAGAGAGTGACAAGTGGCCCGGGACCTGGAGAAGCTGTTGTGGTGAGAGGGGCCTCTTCTCATTGGAGCACATCCAAATTGGCACTGCAGTGAATATAGAAAAAGCTGGAAAGTTTAAGGGCCTGCATGGCTTCCCTGGTGGCTCAGATGGTGAAGAATTTGCCTGCAATGCAGGAGACCTGGGTCTGATCCCTGGGTCGGAAAGATCCCCTGAAGAAGGGCATGGCAGCCCTCTCCATGGTCTTGCCTGGAGAATCCCAGGGACAGAGGAATCTGGCAGGCTACAGTCCATAGGGTTGCAAAGAGTCAGATTTGACTGAGCGATAACAGTTTTATTTTCACGCTCTCAGGGGCCTCCATTATCAGAGCAGCTTCCACGCTGGTCCCTTGGTTGCTGCTTCCCTGTTGCATCCTCCTCCCAGTGGCAGATGGTTAGCTACTTTAAACATTTTTTTGTGGAACTTATTTTTTAAAAATTTATTTACATTACCATATATAAAATAGGTAGCCAATGGGAATTTGCTGTATGGTTCAGGAAACTCAAACAGGGGCTCCGTATCAACCGAGAAGCGTGGGATGGGGAGGGAGATGGGAGGGAGTTTCAAAAGGGGAGGGGATATATGTATACCTATGACTGATTCATGTTGAGGTTTGACAGAAAACAACAAATTCTGTAAAGCAATTATCCTTCAATAAAAACTAAATTAATTAAAAAAGAATAATAAATGGGACTTCAGTGGTAGTAAAGGAAAAAAATTATTTATTTATAGCCGTCGGGTCTTCATTGCTGCAAGTGGGCTTTGTCTAGTTGCGGAGAGCAGGCTGCTCATTGCTGTTGCCTCCCTGTTGCTGAGCGTGGGCTCTAGGGAGCATGGCTTCAGTATTTGTGACTCCCAGTCTCCAGAGCACAGGCGCAGTAGTCGTGGCTCTTGGATTTAGTTGTTCCTGTGACATGTGAAATCTTCCCTGATCAGGAATGGAACCCCATGTCCCCTGCATTGGCAGGCAAATTCTTAACCACTGGACCACCAGGGAAGTCTCAACTAGCTACTTTTTCATTTGTGTCCCTGAATACGTGATGCACATCATTTATCTACTCCATGGGACAGACAGCTGTAGTGGGTCTCAGCGTGGGCTCTGGGGTCAGATAAACCAGGGATGGGCCTGACTCCAGCACTGTTTTGGTTTGGAGTTCACCCAGGACCTGCCCAGGGACGTCAGCACAGTGTTTTAGGGTGAACCAATTCCCGAAAGTACCACTTGGGGAGTGGGGTGGAGACATGAGACAGGGCGGGGAGGGGAACTCTGGGAGGGCCCAGCACTAAGCGAACAGCTGCAGTGGGCAGCTTAGCCCCACGGAGACTCCGTGACACTGCGTGGAGCTGGAGTCACCCCAGCTCCGCGGAGGGAGCTGGCAGGTACTTATCCGTCCCAACATCTGGCCCGGGTTGGAACTGCACAGCTGCGACCCTCCACATGTCTGCCTTGCCCTGTGCGGGGCTGAACATCCACAGCCAGGAGCAAAAACCCCTCATCAAGGTGAGGGGTGGAGGCCCTGTAGGGACTGCAGTGACCACTCCTCTCCCCCAACATGGGGCAGCCTGCCCTAGGCCCTTGGGAGTCTCAAAACTGATCCCCATAAAGCCCCAAATGCAGACACAGCTTCTAACACTTCCCTGAAAAGGCAGAGTAGAGACGGAAGTAATTCAGGTAACAGCTGGTTGAGATGCAGTTTGGGGTCCAGGTGGGCTGCTCAGGCCCTTCTCTGGCTGCCCTGATGGAAGAGGATACCTCTCACAAATCGACCTCTCCTTGCCTATACAAACCTGAATGTCAGGTTCACCCGATTCAGATCTTCCCAGGCTAATGTCCTGCAGAGTGGCAGCTGGGGCACTGGGGGTGGGGCATCTTTACTCTAGGGGCAGAGTCAGAAGGAGACTGAGCGCTTTGGGAAGAGCTCTCACAGTTACTATGATGACTCAACAAGGTGATGCTTCTAAAATGCATAGCTGCATAGGGCGCAAGTAATCATCCAAAAATCATTTGTGGAAGAGATGAGTATGCTTTTAATTTTCATTTTATATGTTCATTTTTATTGACTGTGTGGTTTGGACAAATTACCTAACCTCTCTGAACCTGTGTTTTTCACCCATGTCACCCTTGGGGGGGTCATGGTGTGGATTAAGAGATGGTGTGTATTACATTTGGGCTTCCCTGATAGCTCAGTTGGTAAAGAATCCGCCTGCAATGCAGGAGACCCAGTTGGATTCCTGGATCTGGGATATCTGCTGGAGAAGGAATAGGCTACCCACTTCAGTATTCTTGCCTAAATAATCCCATGAACAGAGGAGCCTGGTGGGCTACAGTCCATGGGGTCACAAAGAGTTGGACACGACTGAAGTGACTTAGCAGCAGCAGCATATATTATATACAAGCATCTGCTGCATACATAGTAAGCACTCAACAGAGGAAGAGGCAGATGTGGCCTTGTCCAGCTCCAAAGCTGGAGCCCAGCACAGTCATATTCACCAGGTTTGTGACTGAAAGAAGAGTTCTGAGCCCTGACTCCCAATTTTCCCTATTCATCCTTCCCCATCTCTGGCCCTTCTTCACTCCCTCACCCCTCATCTGCATCCTTTCCTTGTACTTGGACATTCCATCCATCATTTAGCTTTCTGCCCAGGTGCAGGCTGCTCCCGCTGTTATCAAAAGGCACTCAGGAACCCACTGACCAGCTCCTCCTCCCAGCCAAAGCTCCCTCTCTACCTGCTCCCAGCTTTTCCCAGACAGAAGGGAGACAGAGATAATGAGTGAGGCTCCTCTGAGCATAACAATGAAGGAAAGGAGTCATGTTCAGCTGATGAACAAACTAGAAAGGGGTCTCGGAGGGTGATGATGAGATGTTGAGATGGATGATGGGTGGTTGGAGGCTGGTGACACTCAGCCTAGGCCGGGAGGATGCTGAGCAGGTAGGACTTCCACTTGTACCGTGGAAGGGTGGGAAGGTGGGAGATGAGTTCAAGTCCTCTTTCTTCTCTGCACTTCTCTGTGGGCTTGAGTGAGTCACTGGCCATGTGGCCATATCCACATCATGCCACCTTTTATGTGACAGGCCCTGGGATCTAGCAGGAAACTCCACAAACATATTCTTGACATCTTACAATCTCTGGGACACTTGGCTGTGAATTAGGTAGTTACATTCCCCCCACCCCTACTGCACCTGTAATGGGGGTAGTTTATGGGCTCTGATCTCAGCTGGGGGCATCATCCGGGTGGTTTTCCTGAGGATGAAGAGGACTGAGCCAGGGAAAGAGGGGCAAGGAGGGCAGAATGGTCCAGGATGAGGGACCAGTTTGGAGGGAGAAGGCAAAGATGGAGGACAGGGGTGGGGAGTGGGAGGCTGGGCCATCCCTGGGGACACAGAGGGCTGGGCTGGGCTTCTTATTTTATAAAAATGATTTGTGAAATATTTTATTCTAAATATATTACAAAATTATAAATAAAATAGATGGAGTAGTCACGGGACAGTTTTAAGCAGAACTATGTAGCCTGATTTGGCTTGGAAAGGGCACTTGGGGGCTCTGGGTGGAGAATGGATTGGGGAGGGGGAGAGGAGGTCAGGAGAGTGGGTAGGAGGCCATGCGGTGGTCCAGTGACCAGGGGAGCTCCCACCAGCATCTCTCAGAGTCTCGCTGAAAGCAGCTTGTACAGTAAAGTTCTCTGCTATAAAAATGCCAAACCTGAGTTACCAATAGCAACTGGAAGAATGGCCTCATTGGAAGAGATGCCTAATGTGCCGATCAGAGGTTCTTCATGAGTGTGAGAATCAGGCCACATGGCTCCATGGAGTCATGTCCCTGACATGCCCGTGATCAGGCCTGAACTGAGGCGGTGGCTGCCAGGGCGATGGATGTGGGCCAGACCAAGACCAATGCAGAAGCAGGAGGGAGGGGAGCTTAGCGATTGATGGTGGGGGTCAGTGTCACTTGTCATGACTCCTCCTCTGACCACATCATTGCCTCCTGCCCCTGCAGGGTACGCCCACCTTGTCCTCACCTTGTCCTGCTCAGGCTCCAAGCAAATCCTTTCCAAGACGGGCCCCTGGAGCCAAAGTCCTGTGTCTCCTAAGAGGGTCAAAAAGACAGGCTTGGCGGCTGCACCATGTGACAGCCTGGGGGACATCATGATGTGTGGGCGGTCGTCTGGGTGCAGGGTGAGAGGTGCTCAAGGCCACCCAGGCCAGCGGGCAGTGGCAGCTGTCACTGTTCCTGACCCAAGTGTCTTTGTCACGGAGCCCTGCACTGGTTTCTGTGGAGATGCTCCACTCCCTAACCCCCCTCCTGCATTCCACATGGGTGATGTATAGGGGGGCCCCTCTTCATCAGCCCTGCCCTCAGGGTCCAAAATTGGGCCCCGCTAGACCTCACATGGAAACCTGGGTCCCCCGGGTCCTGACTGTTGTCATGAGCATGTGCGCACACGTGTCGTCATGGCTGCCCACTCATACACTCTCACATACTCTGGCTCACCCAGGCCCACTTCCCGCCACTTGACCTCAGCTGCTGCCTTCTCAGCCCCTGAGGCCTAACCCCAGGCTGAGCCCCAGGTAAGGTGGACCTCTGGGGCTTGCCACTGTTTTGGTGCCGTTCCTGGTTCTGGCCCTTCCAGGCCTGGGCGTGCTGCCTCCGTCCACTGCCACTATGGAAGGCAGCTCACCCATCACCCGGCCCTGACTCTCAGCCTGGATTCTGATGGGTGGCCTGCCTGTGCCCCATCTTCAGTGAGAGCCCTCCCTGACAGCCCTGCCCAGGGCAACAATGCAGGGCCCAGGGGGAGGGTCAGCAGATGCCACTGGGTACCAGGTCTGGAGACCCGACATGGGCAAGAACATGGCTGTGGTTCCCACCCCAAGGCTGCTGCGGGGAAGAGCAGAGCCATTCTGCAGGACCACTGCCGTGTCTGCTCACCCAGCTTCCCTCCCCTCTTCTGACTTCCACTGGGACCTCTCTCCTGATTCTTCTCCAGCCATGGGCTTTCTGTGTCCATAGGTGGGCCCCATCCAGGATGGGGCCCCCATCCTTTGGGTTGTGATGGTTGGTCCAAGGAGGGATGCAGGCTCTGGAGGGGGCTGCTGGTTTGGGGTCCTGACCCCACCACTTACTCACACTGAGATCTTAGGCAAACATGTATTGGATTGGCCAAAAATTTTGTTCAGGTCTTTCCATAAGATGTCACAGAAGAAACCCAAATGAACTTTTTGGCCAGTCCAATAACTTCCCTATGCCTCAGTTTCCTCACCTGTACAATGGAGAGAATAATGGTCCCCACTTAATTGTTGTACAGATAGAATCATGTAAACGGCTCAGCACAGAGTAAGTGCTCAGTAAATAGGAGCTGCTGGGATTAATAGGACTAAATTTGGGGCCTTCTGATGGAGTGATTGTAAAAGAGACACTCTTTTTAAAAAAACTGATACTAAATGTACACCTTGAGCTACTGGAGGAATCTTGCCATCAGGAGGGACAGCCTGCCTGATAATGAATTCAGCATGAAGAAAACCAGAGCTGAGAGATGGAGGAAGAAGGAATTAATCCTGATGAAATCACTTGAGTTCCTTGATTCAGCTGTTCCTGAAAGTGTGACCCTGAACTATTCAGGAACATAACCAAGTCTTCGTTTTTTCTTCCTTTTTTGCCTGCATCACTTTGAGTTGGGTTTCTATCATTGTAACCAAAAATGTCATAATGAGCATCTATCTGTCCATCCATCCATCCATCCACAAGGCCTACCTGTGTAGATTTAGACACATCACTTTCCTCTCCAAGACTTAGTTTCTGCATCTATAAAATGGGAGTTTCATCAGTTACTTGATGGATGGGTTCAGCGATGAATGGGCAAGCCATGGACCAAAGGCAGAGGAGGGTCTCAGTAAATTTCTCTTCCATTTCATTTTTCTGTCTATATCCTGTCCCATCCCTACCTGGAAAGTCAAAGGAGGATCCACACCCTACCAGGCCTGGATCCTTCAGCAGCAGAATCTGATTGGTACATCCTTTATTGTTTCTCTGTCATTTTCCAGAAGATTGGTGTCATTCGAGGGCCACAGGGAATGGGGGAGTAAAAAATAACATAAACAAACTGAACAGAAAGGCAGGAGGGTGGCGAGAGGGGCTGAGATCGGGTGTTCAGGGCAGAGAGGAGCAAGACCTGGGCAGTCAGAGCCTCTTAGCTTTCAGCCACCAGAGTGGAAAATTCTGCAAAAGAAAATGACAGAGGTGAGTCAGAGGGGGACCATGGCCTGGGATATTGGCCGGGACCTGACCACGGGGAACCCACCCCCCCATGGTGTTTTCTCCTGATTCTCGAATATGCTGCAGAAGAAAGAGCTGGAGTGGTGGAGGGAGTTCATCCAGATGGGGATGAATGAGTGAATGAATGAGGTGAGATGGGAAATGATGCACCTACCATATCTTTTGTGTCACGATATCATGTCACCCACAAATTATTAGTAATACTAATTACAATAATAACAGCCATGGTAGTTTTCTGAATGTTTATCACGTACCAGTCAGTTTTCTACGTGCTTTATATACAACATCTTGTTTAGCTGACAAAACTCCCATGATCTATTTTTATCATTATTCCCATTCTACAGAGAGGAAAGAGAGGCTCAGAATCCAGCAAGGTCTATGAGGTCGCACAGCTAGGAAGAAGCAGAGCCAGGCTTCAGATCTCTTTCTTAGCACTTGGTTTTTAGCTCCTCTTCTGAGCTCTTTCTTAGCCCCTTGGTTTAGCCCATGAGGGTCACCAGCAGAATCTTCAGAATACATAGAGTCCCAGGCCCTTGCTACAGAATTTTTGACTCAGAAGGTCTGAGGAGAGATGAATTTATTTGTCAAAAGGTGATTCTGGTGAACAGCCAAGTTCAGAAACAACTGTGTGCTCCTCCTCTTCTGGGGGACCGAGCCAGACCCTGGAGGAGACCGACCATGTGACTTCTGTACACAGCTCAGAGGGATGAGCGCGTCCTGGTGCTCAGAATGAGCTGGGCTCTATCTCACATGCATGCATGCTAAGTTGCTCCTGTCATATTCAATCTTTGCAACCCCATGGACTGTAGCCCGCCAGACTCCTCTGGGATACTCCAGGCAAGAATACTGGAGTGGGTTGCCATGCCCTCTTCCAGGGGATCTTCCTGACCCAGGATCAAACCTGTGTCTCTTATGTCTCCTACACTGGCAGGCAGGTTCTTAACCAATAGCGCCATCCCGTCTCACACAGCTCCTCATTTAATCGTCACAAACACTAGGGAACTGGGAGTTACCATCCCCATTTTACAGAGAGGCAAACTGAGGACCAGAGAGCAGAAGTGACTTTTCAGTGACTCCAGGTAATAAGTGGCTGAGGATTCAAGCTCTGGGATCCAGACCACTCCATGTGGGCTTGCCTGCCAGTCCACGGTGGTCACCCCCTTCCCCAGCAGTGTACATTGGCCCTGCTTTGCCTTAATATTAAGGATGCCAGAGAGAGACCAGTGCTGGCACCAGGGGGCAATCAGACATCTTTCTAGTGAATCCAACTCCATTAAAATGAACAAAGGATGGGGAAACCAGGTGAGGGGAGGTGCAGGGGAGTCCACGATGGTCCCTGCACCATAGGAGGCGCAAGAAGATGGTATCAGGAATGCTGCTGGCCTTTTCTCTGAATCTCAAGCATGCCAAGGGCATTCACACCCCAGGACCTTTGCACCTGCCATTCTTGTTGCCTGGTACATTCTTCAGGCTACCTCACAGCCTGCTCCTTCTCACTCACCTGGTCTCAGCTCAAATGTCACCTCTCAAGGGGCTTTCTCTGACTCCTCTGGTACAAGCAGTGACCCACCCCTACTGAGATCCTCTTTGCAATCGCATTTATTTATTAACTTCACAGCACGCACCACTCTCAGAATATTTCTGAGTCTATTCTTGCTTGTTCACTTGCTGTCTGCTTCCTGCGTTGGCCCGTAAGCCTGCAGCCCTCTCAGGCTGTTTCCTCTGTCCCACCTCTTGGCTCTGCATCTGACACCAAGGGGACCACATGTGTTTGTGAAAAGATAGGAGAGGCACAGAGACCCTGTGTTCCCAGCAAGAAGAGGTGCCTTCTATTTAAGGCATCAACAAAACCCTCGGAGAAAAGGTGGCTTTTGATATAGGCATATAAGCAGATGCAGGATTCCCGTAGGAGAAAGCAGAGGGACGGGTCCAGTCTCAGAGAGCAGGAAACAGTGGTGTGTATTTGGGGAAGACTCAGTAGTCATGCTGGGCTGGCCTCCTGCATGATAAGACAAGCTCAGCTAGAGAGGCCTGGGCCCCCAAATCTGGCTCTTCCCCCTGTGGGCTGTGTGACCTTAGACAAGATGCTGAGCCCCTCTGAGCCCCACTAGCATCCTCTGTAAAAGACAGCTCTGCTTCTGACTCAGAGGCCGTCAGAAGAGAGGTGAGGTGCACAGGAGGCCTCAGCCCCTTCTGGCAGCTTCCCTACCCTCCCCGCTCCGTGTGTTCCCAACTGTGGGGTCCCATGTGCTGCTCAGTAGGGGTTCTGCTCAGCAGCCCGGTCTTCTGAGAACTTTATTTGGAAGATTTACTTTGGGAGAGTCTTCCCTGTTGTTTTTCTCTCCAAGAAACGAGAGAAGACAGGAGTTGGCCACCCTCTCCAATATGTGTCTCTGAGATGCCATGTCCCCAGCCTGCCAGACACCAGGGGACCCTCAGGTAAGGCCCCGTCACCTCTGGAAACGCAGGTGTAATGTGGGGACAGCACAGGTGGGGCTGAGAACTAGACTTTGAGGCTCAGGCTGGCCCTGTTTGCTGGGCGCCCTCTCTCCAATCTGGCCCTGGAATGAAGGGAGAGGGCGGTAACAATTCCTAGTGAGAGACAAACAAAAAACTGAATGTGAAGTGGCTTCAAAAAGGCTACAAGAGGTATGTGGGGCTCCCCTGAGGTTCGTCCTGTCCTCCCCAGGCTTGGTATGAAACCTACTGTGAAAACCTCCCAGGGTAATTTCTTCAATGCACATGGTTATGTAAAATGTTATCACTGGGGATGCTGGGCTATTGTTGGACCTACAAAGTTAGAAGGATTTAAAAAATCACCAAGTGAAAAGACAAAACCACCCAAACCAGCACAGGCTGTCATCATGGAAGTGACCTGCCACTGACCCCGCCAAGTGGAGGGCGCCTCATCTTTTTGGGATTTGACCTGGGAAATGGACACCACCCTCTCCTGCCCCCAGCTAGTCCCTGAGGCCAGGAAAGGCAGGTGGCCTGGAGGAGGGGGCCTGGGGATCAAATCAAGGTGAGAGAGGGGGAGAGTTCTCCTGCTCGTCCTGAAAACCCTCAGGGTGGCGGGCTAAGGGATCATAGTGAATGTCAGGAATGGAACCCCTCATCAAACACTAAAAATTCCTCCCACAGTCCAGGCATCAAAGTGTCCGCTTTCTCACCAGGGGCTCCTCTGAACCTACAGCACCCCACTAAGGCAGGTGGTTCTTTTGAAATGTTTTTTTTTTTTTTTTTTGGCTGCACAATGAGACCTGTGGGATTTTAGTTCCCTGACCAGGGATTGAACCTGTGCCCCCTGCATTGAAAGTGCAGTGTCTTAACCACTGGACCCCCAGGGAAGCCCCAACATATCTTTTACCATTAGTATTTTGATTAATATTGCCCATTTTTATAGAATTTAAAAATTCTTATTTTTATCACCTCCGTGAGAAGCAGTTTTGCATTTATCATCTCCTTAAGTTCTCACTTCCTCTGTGGGAGAGAGGCTTTTGTCTGCATTTTATAGGTGGGGAAACTGAGGCCGCAGTCCAGTTGCATGACCAAGATCTCACAGAGGACATGATTCAAACTTCCCTCTTTACCCTGGAGGTTTCCGACCTACTTTGACCTGGGTCTAGAATGACACAGGCACCAGCTCAAATATCGCCACCCCATGACTGTCATATTAGCCGTTTTTTATTTACCTCATGGTACTTATCACTCTCTGAAATTATCTTACTTATGTAATTGCTTATTTCTCCCCCTACCACAGTGTAAACCCCCGGGGGTCAGGGGGCGCTGTCTCTCTTGCTCACAACTCTCCTAGCAACAGAACAGACCTGGCCCCCAGCAGGCGCCTGTAAACAAATGCCAAATGGGTGGACAGATGGATGAATGGATGGCATGGATCATGAGTCCTCCTCAGGTGTTCAACAAGTACTGACTTTTGGCATATAATTCTCCCAACAGCCCAGGGAGGCGAGTGGGATGATTCCCATTTTATAGATGGGGAAGTGGAGGCCTGGAGAGGTCAAGTGTCAAGGTCACGCAGCATAGAAGGGACAGAGGCAGGGGTTTGGCTGTGGTCTCAGGAACACCCCCTACATGGAGGTAGAGAGGCCGTTCCTGAGGCTAGTATCTCACATCGGATGGAAGCATGAAATCTCTCTAGCTTCAACCTGCCATTTGATCTGAAAAACTGGCTGGAGCCCGCAAAGCCTGTCCTTGGGCACTGAATTGCTCTGTTCTGGGATAAAGGAGACATGAGTCTGTCCACCATCACCTGCTCATGGGGTAATTGTCAAGAGGGGTAATTGGTCCTTTCCATTTCCTGACTTCCATTTACGCCACCGCCAACCTTCACCCTAGAAATTATGGGTTCTTGGCTGCTCCTCAGCAAAGAGCCTGACTGTCACCTTCACACCAGATGGCATCTGGGGCAGTCAGCGTGAAGGGGGCCAGGGGACAGCGGCCACGGGGCCCTCCAGCGGGAGAACGTCTGACATTTTGGAGCCTGACTGTGGAGAGTTTTTGACCCGCGAGGTTTTCAAAAGCCTCTAAAAACAGACGCCTGGGATCCCCCATGAAGCAGTCAGGGTGTCACAATAGCACATGCCCTGGCTTTTTGCAGAAAACACAGGATTCTAATTTTGTCCTCCCGGAACTGGCTGCAGGGCACTTGGGAGACAAATCGAGGGCAGGGGTCACCTCTTCTGTTCCTTTTGCACCTCTCAGGGCAGAGCTCTTAGGAACCAGCCAATTAACCAACAGCCCTCCTACCAAAACGTCTCCTCTAAAACGTCCAGGTCTCTCCTGAGAGGAAAACAAACAGGCAAGCCTATGAAGACTGTAAAGTCCAGGTCAAGAGCTGGCAGTAGGAGGCTGGCATGGGGATGGGCATCAGAGGACGGGGTCTGGGCTGTTCTGCCTTCACTCATGTCCTTGGACAGGACACCTCCCCCTGCTGGGTCTGGGCTTTCTCATTTGTGCAGTCTTGGGTCTAGAAGACACCTTTCCAGCTCCGCTCCGGAGTGTGGAGCACAGGAGCTGGGCATCAACCCTCAAGTCCCATTTCTTGCTTCTGTGACCTGGGACTAGGTGCTTCACCTCACTGTGCCTCAGTTTCCTCATCTGTAAATTGTGGCTCCTTGGGCTGTTCAGAGGAAGCAGCTCTAAAGCCCTCATCACTGGCTTGATCTGTAGCTAGCATGCAGCATTTGGCGGCTGTTACTATCAAGATGCTCCTATAGCTCCAGGACTTCCCTGGTGGTCCAGGGTTAAGACTCCAGGTTTCCAATGCAGGGGGTGCTGGTTTGATCTCTGGTTGGGGAACAAAGATCCTACATACCCCGAGGGGGGAAAAAAAGGATGCTTCTACAGCTCCAGCTACTTTAAAACCAAGCCCATGAAATGCCTGGCTGCTGCCCGGCAAGGGGGTGTGGGGGAGCGGGTGACACCACAGATGGCCCCATCACCTTTATTTCTTGCCCCCCCCCAACCCCCGCCATTTCCTGTCCCATCTGGCACCTGCCAACGACCTTCCAACAATCCTGGAAGCTGGGTCTGAATCTTATTCCATCACATCCTGGCTGGGCTGGGTGGCCTTAGGTCACTACCTTACCTCTCCGAGCCTCAGTTTTCTCATGTGTACAATGTATATGATAACGTCTACTTGCACAGCTCTTGGGAAGACCCGATGAGAAAATATAGATGCCTGGCACATAGGAGATGGCGTATAAATGTTAGTTCCTTGGATCTCCTCAGCACCACTGGGACAGGTTGGGGCTTTGAAATAACAACTGTAATCACAAAAATTCTGAGACTAAGACAGAAAGATGGAAACAGACAGAGGACACAGGAAGCCCAAAGAGCAAATCGCCGGTGTGATACACGTTTCTGACACTGTCTATCCCATCTGAGTTAGGGTCCCATCCCTCATATGCCTGTCCACGGACACTCACTCTCTGCCCCTCAGTTTCTGCACCTGTAAAATGGGGACACTGAGAGTATCTCCTCGTAGGGTGACAGTGAGGACTACAGGAGGTACAGTGGTTCTTGGGCAGGGGGGACATCCAGAGTCCTTCCTCCCATAGGAATTCAGGTACATCCCTACCTTTGCCAAGGAAACCTCACCTGAGGCCAGGGTGGGGGGGAGCACCTAGCTGGTGTCCTCACCATCTGATCAGGAAGAGAGGAAAGGTGGGGGTGAGCAGGGGAGGGAGCAGGCAAAGGGTCAGAGGATGGGCGGGTTCAGTCCTCTCCTGTCCCTTCTGAAACTCAAATTAGCCTAATTAGGTCTGTCCCAGGTCCCTGCGCTGTGGGGGTTGGACAAAATTAGAAGCTATTGACAGGTGAGCGCAGCACCGGCTGATAGCCTGAGGGGAAAGTGAGACGAACTTTGAGTCAGCGCCTGGAAGACGCTTTCCTCCCCTCTGTCGTGATGAGCAGGATGAAGGCAGGCCTCTGGTTTATCACCTCGCCTCTAAATAGCTCCTGGGCTGGGTTTCTTATAAATCGGTACTGCAAACAGGGATCACTTTCCCACCCCGGAGGACGGGGAGGCTGGGTCATTCGAGGTCAAGGCGGAAGGCAGTGAAGAATCGGTGAACAGTGCTGGGGGCGCCCTCTGAGCCAGACACCACCCTAGGAGCCGTCCCACTTCATCCTCACCAGCTTTCTTATTCCCATTTTACTTATAGGGAAACTGAGGCCGAGCATCACTCAGCCAGGAAGATTATAACTCAGGCCTGGCTCATGGCAGGATGCGTCTCTTTCTCAGAGGTTGGAATGGAAAGACCCTGAGTTCTGAATTAAGCTGTAACCTCCAGGACCAGAAGAGGGGACATCTTTCTCCCCTTGCTGCTGTTCCTTTTGGCAGGAGGGCGATTATATAAGAACTGCTGCCTGCCCTCCCTTGGCTAAATCTTCTCTAGTGCAGCATAAGGCTGGGAGTTAGGGAGAGTCCACACGGGAATAAAAGCAAGCATCTTGCTAAGCACAGAATCCATTTATAACTCGAATGTCCCAGCTCAGCCTGGTGGAGGGAGTGGCCGAGTCAGGACACCCAGGTTCCATTCGGTCAAGGGCTTGCTGTGTGACTGACGCTTCACATCTGTGGGGCCTGTTTTCACATCTCTCACTGGGGATCACAAACTCTGTCCCCTAGCCTGTATTGAGCCCGGATGAGGAGGCAATGAAATAGGACAAAACACTGCACGCCTTGGGGCTCTGCCATCAAGGCTGCAGATTGGCCCTGGTGTGCACCTCCTGCCTGCCTTGGAAATCAAACCCCATGGGGGCTGGAGGGCTGGAATTACAGGGAGGCGGGCAGGACTTTCCTTTTGTCCTTCTCACTTTCTTCCCGTCTTAGACTCGGTTTCATTTCCTTTGAGGGTGGGCGTTCCACTATTTCCAAAGGATTTTGAGGTAGCTTATAAGAGATGCAGGTTTGATCCCTGGGTTGGGAAGATCCTCTGGAGGAGGAAATGGTGACCCACTCTAGTATTCTTGCCTGGAGAATCCCATGGACACAGGAGCCTGTTGGGCTACAGTCCACAGGGTCATACAGAGTCAGACATGACTGAAGCGACTTAGCACTCACAAGAAAAAGCACATGAAACAAGAGGAAAAGAATCATTTCCAGAGTACTCACTTAACTCTCACAACAGTTTTTGAAAGTGGTTATTTTTATCCCCGCTTTGGGATGAGGACATGGATGCCCAGAGAGGGGAAAAGGTTTGACTATTCACATTGCTAGTAACTCACACTCTACAGGTTGTGTTTTCTGCCTGACTTCAGGAGTTTCAGCCTGAGGGCTTACTCCTTCCCTCTCACCTCCCACATTAAATAGGCTACTTAAGGATAAAAGAGGACAGATTTTGCCAGGAGGAAGCAGAAAAGGCAAATGCTTTCAGGCACATGGAACCAACTGCAAGGGTCAGGCAATCGTTGTGATTAAATTTTTCAGCCATGGAAGCAAAAAGCAAACCATGGGCTCTTGAGTTGGACCATGCCTGAAGCGTAGGAAACTGGGATCTGCCACTGGGACCAGGTTTCAGGAAACTAACTAGGACTGCTGCGTGTGGGTGTCTGTATATGGGGTATGCGGTTCCTGTTTACAGTGTGGGGCGGGGGAGTGCTGGTGAGAGACTGTGGAGGCTTGCAGCAGGTCCCCAGTCCTGAGGAGCTGTGTGATCCTGGGTAAGCCACCCACTTCCCTGGGCCTTGGTTTGTACTCCCTTCCCTTCCTTGTCTGTACAGTGAGGGCACATCTTGGGATGCTGTTGTGAGGCCTGAAGGAAATGCCCATGAATGGTGCCCACTCTTCTCGTCAGCCTGTCTGTCCATGCGGGCAGGGATTGGGTACAGAGAACCCAGACTGTGGACACATGCAGGGTGGCAGAGGGTCCTGCGGGGATCTCTGAGTCTTAGTGTTGACTCTGCTATTGAGTGAGGCTGGGCATGCTCCTTAACCACTGAGGGCCTCAGTTTCCTCATCCGTAAACTGGAAGAGTGATGGCATCTACTTTCTAGGATGATCATAAGGCAGTGGTATTCAAAGTGTGGTCCCCTGACCGTGAACGCCACGTGGGAACTCAGTAGAAATGCAAACGCTTGGGCTCTACCCTGGACCTAAGGAAGCAGAAACCCTGAGGATGGGGTCCAGACATCTGTGTTGTGGGCTGAGTGCTGCTGGAGACCCACGGTGGGGGGAGGACAAATACTTGAGAAGGAACCTGACACTTCCTAGTCTTGCCTGTTACTGATGCCTGAGTTTGGGGGCACCTTTCATCTCTGCTCAGCTTCTCCTTCCTTTTCTACTTTAACTCTCCCCTTTACCAGCTCTGTACCAGGCTTTCAAAGGTGGCTGTCGAGAATCAATTGACCACATCTATAAAAGTTGTTGAGCTTCCAGAAAGTAAGGAAGCTTCCTTGACTTTACTTTCCTATCTCTTTTCCTGAGAGACAGGAAAGCAAAGGATTATAATTAGAACTTCGTCTTTCTACCCACTCTCATCAATCTGGGATCCTTAAGGACCTGGTAAATATCACTCACCTTCAGAAGGACAAGCAGCTAGAGATGGAGGCAGTACCCTTGGTTCTGGAAGCCCCAAGCACTGCTACATGCAAGCCTGCAGCCAAAATGGGTCTCTACCCTTAGCCAGAGGACTGCTCCCTAAATACCACACTTCCTCGTCATTGTATCCCCTTGCTGGACATATATTCATTCATTCATTCGTTCATCGAACTTTTCTTTTGCCCCTACTATGTGCTTTGTTCTAGGTGTTGGGGTCAGAGTTGAACCAAACAAAGTTCCTGCTTTTGTGGAGCTGACATCCATCCCAGAGAAAGCAATAAGTCAATAAATAAAGTCATCTATGGTAGATGCCTTTTGACTTGAAATGAATGAATGAATGAAGCAGCCAGCACAGAGCACTTGCTTTGGATCCAGACAGACCTGAACTCAGATCTTGACCTTGTCTCTTCCTCGGCAAACCTTAGCCTCTCTGAGATTCAGTGTCCTCAGTGTAAAATGGGGATAGGAGTAGTATCCTCTAAGAAGCTGGGGAGATGAAATGAGTAAAACACCAAGCTCAGTGTGTGGCACACAGGGGGCTCCTTGGAGTTAGGATGTCACTGCTGTTCTTACTCAAGGTCACACGGCTGAGCTAGCTGCCAACCTGGCCCTCTGTCTAGGGGTGTACGCACGGGGGTACCTGGGGAGTCCCAGGGATTGAAGAGACCCCAGGATTGGCCAGTCATCAGACTGCTGATGTTAAGAGCAGGCACCTGAGGGTCACGGACAAGTTCCATGAATTATCCCAAGTCCCAGTGGGAGCTGAAGGCGTCCCCCAGCTGGTGGACAGGGCTTAGATTCTTTGGCCTTGAGAGGGAGTAGGCAGCAAAGCAGAGAGCCTAAAATAGAAAATTGTGGGCCACGGAGGGCTCTTTCTCCTATCCCGCTGCTTATTGGGCTCCATCACACCCATCCTTCCTGTCGCCGTTCAGAAACAGTATGGTGCACAGGGGCAGAAGCAGGGATGTGTGTCTTCATCCTCTCATCTCCAGAGCACCAGGTGTGGCCCCCCACCTCAGGGTGACCTGTTCTTGTTGCCCATTTCATCTCTCGCCCCTCTCTTCTGTTCTGCCCTGACTCCCACACTTTCACCGGGTCAGCCTGAGCCCGGACTGTGCTGGCAGACAGACCCGGGTTTGGCCCCAGTGTGACCTTGGGCCCTGCAGCCGCCCTTCCTGCATCTGCATCTGCGTCCTCTGTCATCCCGAGGTCACATGAGGTGACGTGTGTGCAGAGTCCAGCTTCGGACCGGACACACACTGCTCGCCCTGGGAGTCATTCTCTCTTGCCTCCCGCTCTCAGCAAATCAACTTCTAGTCCCCTTTCTAAACATGCCCTACGCCTCCCAGCCTTAGTGCCTTTGCTGACTGATACCCAGGCCTCGCCTGGACTGCCCCCCACTTGCCCCTGGCCTGTGGCAGACCTGCCTGTGGTCTCTAGTCTGCACCAGTGCCTGCTGTCTCCCTCTTCCAGAGCTCGTCTGCACCTCCCGGCCTCTGCCTAGTATTCACCCTGGGTTTGTGTCTGTATCATAGAGCTGTAAGCATTGCGCAGATAGAATAGCAATAGTATTACAGGTGCTGTTTACTGAGCACTTACTGTGCTCTGCACCCAACACTGCCAGAGAATCCTCACAAAATCCCAGTGAGTTATGTGTTGTCATGCCCAGTTTGTAGATGAGGAAATCAGGGCTCAGATGTGCCCAGCCAGGAAGTCGTGGGTCTAATTCCTCTTTGCCTCCCCCACTGCCTGGCACTGTAGATATTTGCGACTCAGTAAATATCCTTTTGGTATGATGGAAGAGTTGAATTAGGGCTTTAAGATCTGAGTTGGGCAGGGGAGGAGGGAGGGAGGAAGGGAGGGAGGCCAGGATCTGGCCTGGTTTTTCTTCATTGTGTAGGTTGCTTGTGGGCAGCCAGGCATGAAGACCCTGCCTAGGGCTTCTGAGCTGTAGCATATTGGCTGCAAATAAAAATGGGAAGGAGGTCCAAAGGGTCATGGCAGGAACCGGGTTCCGGGTAGAACTGTCTGATAGGTGACCCGGTGAGGATGGGGGTGTGGGGATATGTGCCATTCACTGTAATCACCTGAACCAGCCACCCATTTCCCTCCAGCACCCTCTGCTCTGGTTCCTTTAAAACCACCTCCCTCCTTCCGAGACCCCAGAAGGGCAGCTGCCAACGGGAGGCCAGGCGACTCATTGCTTCTGACCTTGTTAGAGTTGCTCCTTTCTCATCTCTGGTATAAAACTTTAATAAACTATGTCCATGTTCAGAATCCTTGTACCTTTCCCAAGGCAATTTTGTATCTCTAGCCACTTAATTTTTACAATGAGCCCAGGCAGGTCTTAGGATAAAACTGTGCACTCCATTTGTCAGATGCAGGAACCTAGGTGTGGAGAGGTTATGGTCAAGGTCACAGCTGGTGAAAAGCAGAGAGAGCGCAGAGCATAGGGGGCTAGATTTCATGCTCAAGCAACAAATGTGTATTAAGTGTGGGCTGGGTGTGGGCTAGATACTGGGTATAAAAGGATGAATACAACCTAGTTGCTATTTAAAAAATTAAACAGGCATGTATATAGCACTTCTCTGTGCCACTGTTCTTTATGCATCACTCATTAATACAGGTAATCCTCTGACAATCCAATGAGATAGGAAGCATCATTATCTTTAGTTCAGAGATGAGAAAACTGAGGCCCAAGAAGTTGCTTGAATTGCCCCAAATCACACAGTGAGAAAGTGGCTGGGCTGGGATTTGAACCCAGACAGCATGGGCCCAGACCCTAAGCATTTAATACAGTTTCCTTTTAAACTGGCAGAAAGGACCATCATTAGGACTGGCACAGATGTGGTGTGGCATGTAGGAAAGAGCTATGTGGTTCTAAATCCTCACTCCCCACTTATGTCCTACCTCACGGAGCAGGTCAAGCACCTTCAACCTCAGTTTGCCCATTTGCAAAATGGAGATGATTCTTAAGGATGTTGTGGTGCTACTAAAGAAAGATGCCGGGATGTGAATGCTGGATAGATCTGAATGGAGAAGGGTGAGGGATGGTGGACCACCAACCCCTTGCCTGTCCTGAAAGCAAAGCTCGAAAAGCAAAATCAGGCTGGATGTTTCTTTTCCTAATTCCCAGCTGATCCCTGGCTAGCTGTTTTTTTCCCCCCTCTGGCTTTCCTACAGTGTTGGAATGGTAGGTGAAGCCAAAACAGGTTTTGAAACTTGAAGTTACAGGACACCCAAGACAAGATGCTGAGAAGGAGAGGCGATAAAGAATTTCCATCCCTGGAATCTGAGAATGTGAGAGCCAGTAGGGTCCTTGGGGGATCAGTTGGCCTCATCTCCTTGGGTTACAGATGGGAGACTGAAGCCCAGAGTAGGAGAAAGACTGCCCAAGGTCACAGAGCCCATTTGGGCAGAGCTGCAACCAAAACCCAAGCAGAGGCGCAGACAAAATTTAGAAAATATCCCCAATTCTCCTGGATTCCTTACACAGCAGAGAGAGAGAGAGAGAGAGAGAGAAAAGGATCTATTCCTTTGGAGTTGTTCAAATCTAGAAAAAAATAGCAATTTTTTCCTCTGCCTGGCTTACATGACAGAGCTCTTAGACCTAATGGATTGCTGTTTTTCTTCTAATCTTGGAGACTGCGGGACTCCCCCTCCCCTTCACATCATGGAGGGACATAGCTCTGAGTTTTTAGCATTCGAACATCCCAAGATTCACAATGTGCCCAGGTCTCGGGTACTCACCATCAGCCCCAATCTTGCCATCTCCATCTTTGTCTCCAGCAGCCATCAGCGTCTTGGTTTCTTTAACAGACAGGTCTCTGGCATCTGGGGAGAAGCCTTTCAGAATGAATCTGGAGGAGGAAAGGGAGAAAAGGGGGAGGGAGTCAGGTGAGAGTCACCTTGTGGATGGTGGGCACAGGGGAAGCAGGCGGCTTGAAGAGGAGGATGAGCAGGGAGCATGCATGCCGTTGTGCTGGGCCAGGAAGCCCCACCATGGCCGTGCTTCGCGGATGGGTGTGCAGAGAAGGACAGGCTGTCCTCAGCAAAGGGTTGCCCTCAGTTCCGCTAGGGCACCTGCATTTGTTTACTTATTCAGTCAACAAAACAAATACGAGGGTATCTTCTCTGTGCCATGGCCATGCTAGAAATGGGGGCATAGAGTTGGTCTTTGGAAGTCAAGTTAAAAAACAGGGAGAAGTCAAGTATTCCAAGAGAGGCCACAGAGTGTGATGGATGCAATGGTGGGAAGTGGAAAGCAGTGCTTGAACGGTGCATCCATCCCACCAAGGGGGAGGCAAGAGTCAGGGGAGGCTTCCTGGAGAAAGTGATGCCTGGAGGGTAAATAGAAGTCAGCCTCTGCATGTGTGTGCACACACATTGGGCATGGGAAGGTAGAGGCGCAGGATCTAGACAAAGCGTACCCTTGCGAGATGGTTTAGGGCAGAGACAGGATGGATGGGGAAGTCTCTACTTAAAAGGCCCCTCTCCATACCCTCCCCTTCTCTTCCTGACAAAATTGAGCCAGTCTTGGCCAGAGAGTTACATAAAGCACAGCTGGGTTGGCAGACGTGGGCCAGGTGGCCAAGAGGGTTATGGGGGGGAGGATTTTTGCTGATGTCATTTTGCCTTTTCCTAGTCATAACCTTCTCTGCCTTGCTTGGTTCTGCATCCCATGACATGCCTAGAAACTGTTCTAACCATCCTGGTACAGAAGGGCACGGGTCTGTGGGATGGCAGAAAGTGGCTTTTAGAGGAATGAAAATCAATGAAATACTCAAGGGAGCGCTCTCTGTCTTGGCTATGGTGTTAGGCAATGAGAAAAAGTGCCTCTCAGTTTGTATTAAATTATTAAGTAGCCTCATTCCATTAGCAATATTAAGTGGCTATAATTTAACCTAGTTAGTTGCACTTTCTGCAGAGGATTTTATTCTTCCAGAAGCAACAGCGGATGGTTTTTTTCTGTGATGGGCGTAGAGAGCAGGGCAGACAAACCGGAACTTGGAAGCAAGTGTCCCAACCCCCATCCCGCTCCCTCCCCCAGAGCCGCAGACGGGGCGGTCCCTGCGGGCCTCAGTTTACCCCAGCTCCTCCTCCTCGATGAAGCCGCTCTTGTCTTTATCCAGGATATGGAATACCTTCTTTACGTCTTCCGGGCTCTTTTTCTTCAGGCCGACCATCTGGAAGAACTTTTTGTGGTCGAAGGAGTCGACAGCTGTTGGGAGATGGAGAGGAGGGTGTTAAAATGAGGACAGAGAAGGGTCCTAGGAAAAGGTGGGAGAATCGGGGTGTCACAGCTGGGCCAGTTCTGGGGGATGGAGGAGATACAGCTCCGTGGCAGGGCTGAGGGAGTCCAGGCCAGGTGAGGGGGCTTGGACCAAGGTCGCACAGCTAGGGGCGGCAGAGGGGATCTTGCACCCAGATCTCCCTGGCTCCCCAACTCTCTCCACCTTCCACTTGGAAGTTGGGTTCCCCAACTCCCTCCATTACCTTGGCTAATGGTAGGGGTAGCATTTGAAGGCAGAGAGGTTTCCATGAAGACTTTTGGGTGGTGGCTGAGTGGGGGTGGGTACGGGAATTGGAGGAAGAGTGAATATGATGTCTGTCTGTTGTTGGGGAGGAGGGTCGACCTTTTTCTTGGCCATGGATTGTGTGGCCAGAAAATCAACACGGAGAGGACAAGTTTCTCTCAAGGTCACATAGTAGGAGGAGGAGGGGGAGGACACAGAAGTCCTGGCTTTGCTGCAGAAATCCATTCCGGTGGGAGTGGGGGCGGGTGCTGGAAGTCTCCCCAAGAATTCCCAGTTAGGTTTCCTCTCAGAGGGACAAGATGGGTCAAGGAGAAGTGGGTGGGCTATCGCAGGGCTCTGAGAGGGAGGCTTCATGCCCAGGGGATGGAGTGCCAAGCAGAAAGGAAAGGAGCCCTCCTTCAATATTCTGTACCCTGAGCTCCTTTTTAAGGATAACCTGGGAAAGTAAACGACCTTAGACCAAGTAAAAGTATCCTTCCTGGGCTGGAGGGGAGGAAAGTTGCTCTGTCCACCTCAGACACTAGATGGAGGGGGATGCGGACACCACCTGGAGGTGACCCCCATGCTCATCCCCCTTCTGCCCTGCGAAGTGACCTTGGGCAAGTTTCTAACCCTCTGCCTCCCTCAGTTTCCCCATCTGTTAGACAGGAGGGAGGAGAAACTTAAGCAGCTAAGCCTTCAAGTCCAGGGCAGCTCAGAGACATGAGACTGACCCGTTCCCTTCTCTCGGTGCCTGAGGAGGCTGAAAGTTGCAAGCGCGGAGGATGCTCTGCGCGCAGCGCTGAGCAGAGCAGAACAGAGCGCCAGCTTGGGGAAGGTCATCTCGCTCCCTCGCAGATCCGTTGAGAGAGGCGGGCTCTGAGCCCCGGAGAAGGGGCTTGGACATTCAGGAAACCAGCAAGGAGTAGCTGGGCGGAAAAAGCCCTCTCCGGAAAGGGGTCGCGGGGAGAGAAACATGAGCACCTATGGCCCCTCCAAGTGCCTTGAAAAACCCCGAGCGCTCACAGGGACCCAGAGGTCCCGCTTTCCACCCCGATCTTCGCCCTTGGTCCGGGACCTGAGTCCTCGCAGCGCGGTTACCCAGCCTTTGGCGCCCGAGAGTTTCGGTTGTCCGGCAGGGCGCCCGGCCTCCTAGCCCGCTGCCTGCGCCAGGTCCCGCCGGGGCCAAGTTTGGGTAGTGCCGTGGACCCTCCTCCACGCTCCGCTAGTGCCCCGCGGAAGGCGTGAGCATAGGAGCGCCAGGGAAGACTGGCCAGCCGCGGGACCCACGGGGGTGCAGGGGCCAGGGAGATGGATGAGGGGAGAGGGATGCGGAGGGGAGCGCGCTGCTCACCGGTAAAGGCCCCCACTGCCTTCTTGATGTCCTCAGCGTGCAGCAAGTCTGTCATCGACATCCTGCAACTGTTTGAGCGGGCAGAGCAAGTGCGAAAAGATTAAAAAAGTGCTTTTCTCATCATTTCTGCTCATATGACCTGCGCTGCAGTGCCGCGCGCCGGGCGCACGCCCGCCGGCCTGGCGCAGAGCCAGGGGGCGCGGGGCTCGGCGCGCAGCCACCGCGGCTCAGTCCAGCCGCGCCGCCGAGCTGTGCGGGCCTGGCTAGCGGGCGGGCGCACGGTCCCGCCGCCGCTCCCGCCCCGCCCTGCCGGGGGTCCTTGGGACCCCAGGGACTGCAGCCAGGGCTCCAGGGGAAGGGGCAACCTCTGGAATTTAAAGGGCGCCCGCGTCCCCAGTTGGAGGGTTTTCCTGCCGTCAAGGGCAAGCAGGAAGCGCCTGCCTGGTGCGGCACAGGGTCTGGGATCCGCGCACCTCCGAGGATGTCCGGCCTCTTCGGGGAGTATACTGGACCGACAGGGGCCAGGTCTACACCCTCGTGGGCCCCTTGGCCCTACTCCCATTCTCTCTCCACTCCTACCTCTGCCTCCGCTGTCTGTCCTGGATGCAAATTTATGCTGCAAAATCTGAGCGCTGAGGTCTGGAAACCTGACCCACCGGGAGGGAGGTGGTGGCAGGGATAGGCCGGTGCTGCTGGGGCCCTCTGCGGGTTCCCCATCCCACGTCTGGTCAGGAACTCGGAATACAGAAACCGATTTTTTTTTTCCCATAGTCTGACTTTTCAAAGAACCCTTCTTGGATCCCCACTAACTACTTGCTTTCCTGGTCTCCTGAGCCAAGGAGTATCATGCGGGTCTGGACTCCTCCTGCCCCTATAAACCGTATGGGGGAGGGGAGGGTGGCAGAAGGTACTTCCCCTCTGTGCACCTTCAAGGCCCATGCTTGGGGAGCCGGTACCATGCTCAGACCACACTTCCAAGACAACCGAAGCAGGTTTTATGGCCCCAACTTCATCTCTGGGTAACATGACACTACCTGATATTTACACAGTCAGAGACCCGTTGCTGTCTTTCCCATGGTTCCCCGAGGGTTCAGGCTGCAACCAGCTGTCTCTAAAGTGTGCAGAGCACTGGACAAGGAGTCAGGAGCCCTGGGTTCAAGATCTGGGGCTGCAGTACGTCCCTGTGTCACCTTGGGTTGTGACCTTCCCCGTCCCTGGGCCTCAGTCTCCCTCTGATTTGCTGATGGCATGCGGGTGGGCCTTTGTGGTGGATTCTCGGCCCTCTGACTTCAGGTGTGGGCAGGCGGGCGGGGCTGAGATTGTGCTCCTTGGTGGAGGAGCTGGAGAGAGCTGCCCTGCTTCCCTGTAGCTCAGGTTCCCTGGCACTCGCTGTCCACACTGTCTCCCTCAGCTTGGTGTTGGACGGCTGCCCTTCCTGGGAACTTTAGGATGCTGCTGGCTCCAGTGGGTCCCCTTCTCTGTGAGTCAGCTCCTTCAGGGGACAGCCCGCCAGCTGGTCTCCAAGGCACCGAGGTTGCAGTTCCTGTCCTGATCTTTCACCATGTGAGGTCATCCCTGGACCCCTCCGCTGCTCCTGTTGCTTCTGCCCTGACTGGCCTTTTAACTTGGAGATGCTGGGCTTCTGTGTTATCATCTCAAGCCCCAGGCTCAGCTCACTTCAGGGGCCTTGTTGGCAAATCTGCTTCCCCAGCTGAGGGATCCTTATGCTATACTAGTGGAGAAACTGAGGCCAGAGAGGGTCAGCGAGTGGCATAAAAACACACAGCAAGGCAGCGACTCAGAGGGATCCACCCCCGGCTCTACTAACGTCAAGTCCAGTGATCCACTGCATGGGGCTCCGCCAGTGCCCAGGACCATACCAATCAGGTCCCACGTGTCTCAGCCTCAGATCGGCTTCTGCGGAGTCCCCGAACACTGACCCCTGTGGCAGAGGCTGGACTTCATCAGCCCCATCCTTCCCCCCTGCTTCTTCCATCTCTCCCTGCTGCAGAAGCTTCCCATTGACTCGACGCCATAGTCCACCCAGCCAGAGCATCAAATGATGTCGTTAGGTCAGCCCATCGGCCCTCCATATCCCTTCCTCCTGGGATAGGGGCCGCCCCACCTGAGTCCACAGATGTCTGACTCCACCCCTCCTGTTCTGTAGGTGGGCTCAGTCAGTGGGAGGGATTTGCCTCAGGTCACACCACGAGTTAGGATGGAGACCCCAGGAATTGTACTCTTAGCCCTGAACTCCATGGCTGCCCGCCTCTCAGCCTGTGTCACCAGTCCAGCCTGTGTCTCTGGGGGGGAAGGGGACATTTGGCCATCCTTCCCCTCCTCCCCTCCATCCTCATCCAGCCCCTGTGGCTGCCACTCACCTCAGGTGGAGGGTGGCGGGCTGGAACCTGGAGGAAAGGCTGGGCCGGTGGGAGGTCGTGTCAGGAAGTGAGCCTGGTGGGAGTGTGGCCACCTATATAGGCTTCTGCTCTGGCTATTTTGGGAGGCGGCGCTCCCCTGGGTTCCCGGCCCCCTCCCCTTCCGGTGTCAGGTACTCCCCAACCATGGTGCTGGGTGTCTATATCACATTCACCCTCCCTGGGCCCCTCCAGCCAGGCCTATTAATAACCCCTAGTCCCTGCCTCCCTCCAGCACCCAAAACTGAGGCTCAAGCAGAGCTCTCCTCTTCCACGAAGTCTTCCGTGAACACTCTAGATGCCAGTAACATCTCCAGGCTCCAAAATCCCACAAGGAAAGGAAGAGAGCACTCGAGCAGAGGGATGGAATAGGAACTGTCTTCCATGCATGGGGCTGGTTAGATTCCTATTTCTACCCAATCTTCTCTCTCCAGCCTTGCAGTACAGGCCTGTCTCCCTCTTTCTCTTGCATGAGTGAGGCAACAGACAGACTAGGGGTTCTGCGATTGACTACTCAAAGCTGGGGACCGAAGCAGGGAGTGGACCCAGCATTTTCATAAGATGACCTAATGCCTACTAGAAACACATGCTCTGCATGTTCTCCAACACATTCCTTCCTCTCTTTGCACCTCTGTCTCTGTCTGTAAAATGAGTTCAATCAGGGGCAAACTTGGCTCTAGAGATGGGCCAGGGGATGAAGAACCCCCTGAAATTGTATTCCCAAAGTCATGGGTAAGTGCTCTTTTGTGAAGCAAGGGCTTACAGCTTTCAGGAGATTCACAAAGACATCTCTGGGGTGGTCTGTCTTGGATTGAAGATGACCATCCAAGAGGTGTGCTTTGAAAAGCATGAGTGAATGTAACACATATTTACTGAGTGTCTAGTCTAGTATGAACACCATGAAAGCTTCCTCTTCTCATCCCCAGCCTTATAAAGAATTTCCAGGACGCTGATGCTGTCAACAGGGCATTCCAGTTCCTGATGGTGGTGTTAGGATGCTCAGCCTCCATGCAGAGGTAGATTGGAGGGAAGCTGCACTGGTCCTTCGTTGACCACCAGTTGACTCCAAGGGTGGAAGAAGGAGCAGAGGGTGAACTGGATGGGGATGCTGGTTCTGGAGCCTGAATGTATCGTGCTAGGAGTCTGGACTAGGGTGATGGTCATGGCATCAAGGAGGGGTGTAGACATAGGGTAGCATCTCTGAGGAGACTCTTGCAGACTTGAGGGCTATGATGAACAAGTTGGACAAGTCCAAGTTGACTCTCAGTTTTCAAGCTGGGGTTCACTGAAGATTGGAAGTGCTGCTTTTGAAGGCGGTGAGGCTGGGGAGGAAGTGGTGCCAAGCTGGGGAGATGATATGTTGGAGGTGAGCTCAGAGATCCTCCATAGTGACCTCCTCCAACCTGCTCACATTATAGGTAAAGAAACCAAGGCCAAAATGACAGACCCAAATCATATAGAGACCAGTGAACGAGCCAGGACTTTGTGCTGGGTTTGGGATGCTTGGAGGACATTCTGGTGGAAGGTGCCCAGGAGCTCTGAACTCTGGAGAGGGCCGGCTGGACATAGAGTTGTAGTGGTCATTGGGGAGGTCAGGGAGTTGAAGTCACAGGCATGGCTGAGCTCTGGGGCAGTGGGTGGGGGGATGCAACATCTTGAGGACCAGCCGTGTAGAAAGATCCCTGGCTAGGGTCTGGGAAAGTAATCACACTCATTTGCTGAGTATTATGCCAGGTATAGTGTACACTGCATCATGTTTCATCCTCACAACACTCCCTATGAGGTAGATATTGCCTTCAGGATTTTGCTAATGAGGGAACAAGGCTCAGCGAGGTTAGGTGACTTGCCTGAGGTTACTGAGCAGAGGTAGGACCTAAACCCAACTCTCTCTGACCCCAAAAGCTTTGCTCTTTTCTATTCTACTGTCTTGCTTCTTGATAAGATGCTCAGAAGGCACACGTTGGCACTAGTGTCCCCCAATGAATGAATCCTTGGGAACCAGGATGGCCTTGTGTCTGTCTCTCTATGTCTTGCCATGTTCATGTAATTAAGCAGATCTCGATGGGCTGAACCATATTGTGGGAAAGCATTTATTGTGGACCTATTGTATCCTTTGTGTTTTATGAATATTATTTCATTTTACCCTCATTACAGCCCTCAAAGATTTGAAGAATTAGAGTCTCAGAGAGGTTTATGACTTGCTCAAGGTCACATGGCTAGTGAGATGGCTAAGATTTAAACTGAAGTCTTTCCATTTCTGAAGCATTTTTCCCCCAAGACTTGAAGTAGGGTAGGGATGTCCTAAAGCCTGAATAGAGTATCTTGAAACATCCAGGTTTTTTTTTTTTTTTTTTGCCCTGAATCTGTGCTAATGCAAGCAACCATCACTTTGTTAATTTGATTTTACAAAAGCCATGATGCTGGAGAATGGGTGTATCAGGCAGGCCTTTTGGACTCTTAAGTTATAGAAAACCTGACTCGGGCTGGATTTATTCTATAATTGTATATGGTGATGGATGTTAAATAGTCTTATTGTGGTGATCATTTTGCAATATGTAAAATATTGAATCACTATGTTATACACCTGAAAGTAACATATGTGTGTGAGTTGCTCAGTTGTGTCCAATTCTTTGCAACCCCATGGACTGTAGCCCACCAGGCTCCTCTGTTCATGAAATTCTCCAGGAAAGAATACTGGAGTGGGTTGCCATGCCGTTTTCCAGAAACTAACATAATGTATGTTAATTTTATCTCAATTGAAAAAAAAAGAAAGCAACATTCTATGCCCAAAAATGGCAAAAGGGGGAATACTGACTCATGTGACTGGTAAATTCAGGAAGGTTCATGTATATCTTGACCCAGAACTCAACAACTGCCTTGAGAATGCTGTTTCTATTTCTCAGAAATACCTCATACTGCATCGGCTACCTGCTCAGACTGACTGCCCCTTGAAGATTACAAGATGGCTTTTCCCTGCAGCGCTGTAAACCTTCAGGACCAAGTCTTGTGGAGAAAAGGGAGTCTACTGCCCTAAAATCTTGATCAGTATTCCCAGGACTGAGTTTCATTGACTGTGATTAGCTTGGCTTGGTCGCACACCACCCTTAAATGGTCACTATCAGTGGCAAAGGTTGCATAGGCCTGGACTGCAAGGCACCTTCAAGTCCACACCAAGGAAACTGCATGTGGAGGAGGTGGGGCCTCTGAGTGGTCAAAGCCATGAACCATTCGCTGCATGAGTCTCGGGGTGGGGGGATGCCCAAGCGTGCCAGGCACTCAGAAGGTTTATGCCCCAAGTCCTTGGTGAGTTTGATGACAGTATACTTTTGAACTTCTCCAGAATGATTCACTCCGGAGCCTAGAGTGGCCTTTCTGAACTTGAGATCTTCATCTCCATCTTGACCCTTGTGAGGCCTAAAAGCAGCTACTCCCACCCCCTTGGGCCTCTGCTTAAAGGTAGCAGCAGAGCCCAGTGGCATTTTCTCCTAGCTTTGGGGTTTCTTTCAATAGTAATGAGGTAGATAGGTGGGACATACGGATGTCACATTCCCACATTGACCTCACCCTTCCATCCCTTCAGCCCTGAAACTGTGCCTGGCCTTCAACTGAACACTTCCACTTACACATTACTGAAATGGATCCCATTACCCACCTTTTGGGCTTCCCAGGCTAAAGAACCTGCCTGCCAGTGCAGGAGATATAAGAGATTCAGGTTTGATCCCTGGGTCGAGAAGATCCCCTGGAGGAGGACTTGGCAACCCACTCCAATACTCTTGCCTGGAGAATCCCATGGACAGAGGAACCTGGTGGGCTACAGTCCATAGAGTTGTAAAGAGTCGGACATGACTGAAGTGTCTCACCATGCACTCATATAACCTCCTTTTACAGATGAAAAAGCTTAAGTTCAGAGAAGTCAAGTCCCTTGCCCAAGGTCACACAGTGGGCAGGGACCAGAGTCTGGGCTGTCTGCTTCCACTCTTGTCCTGTGCTCTCCCCAGAGCCCGCTCTGGCCTCCCGGCTGGTGAAGAGAAGAAGGCCAGTGTGTGTGGGTCAGCAGTCTGCCAGCTGCCGTCTGCCAGGAGACAAGCGTTCAGCTGTCAGCTTCACTGGTGATATTTCATTAGTTCACACTATTTCCACCTGCTATGGTGGGGAACAGGATACAGAGTTCCTCACATCCAGGGCCCTGGCGGGCTGGGTGGAGGCTGTGGGATCTAATGATATTTATGAGGTCAGCCCTGTGAAGTGATGTGTATTAACTCAAAGGAATGTCGGCCTCATTCCATCCTGAGCCTGTGGCCTTGTTTCCCCTCCGGTCCCCCACTTGAATTTAAGTGCAATTTCACCTCTGAGAGAGAGAGGCCAAGGGGTAGAAAGTCCTAAGAGTGCTAAGAGCATGCAGGTAGACAGCCCTGGGTCCCTACCCTGGCTCTGCCACTTACTTGCTGTGTGACCTTGAGCTGGTTGCTCTGCTTCTCTGGGCCTCAGTTTCCTCATCTGTAAAATGGAGCTGAAGAGGAAGCTGTAATGAATACTGAATGAGGCCCTGCCTAAGGGATTTGGAGGACAGAAAATCCTACACAAATGACAATCAGGGTGGTTATCATTGTGAGGAATTTACCCTCAACCCAATCCTGCCACTGAGGTCTGCCTTTGTCAAGAGAAACACACAGAGCAGCTTTGTGAATAGAAATGTGGAGAATCAAGGAGTGCCAGCCCCTGACAACCACTGGCTTTTGGACCCAGTGTCCTTGCAGGGGAAGTCAGGAGTTGCTGATAAGGGAGAAGGAAGAACTGGAGGATGTGAAAGGTACAGGGGCTGAGAACGGGGTCTC
The DNA here is from genome assembly GCF_963930625.1 of Muntiacus reevesi. Lineage (NCBI taxonomy): Eukaryota > Metazoa > Chordata > Mammalia > Artiodactyla > Cervidae > Muntiacus > Muntiacus reevesi. The sequence goes on from NC_089249.1 coordinate 21,076,345, forward strand.
AGCTGGGGCTGGGACTCTGGCAAATGAACTGAGGTTGGGGCCGTGTATGCGGAGGTGATTATAGCTCTTGGCCACCTGAGTTTGTATCACTTCCTTGAAAACCTCACCTATCTCAGTGATGCTCAGAGGAAACCAGGGAAGAGTTCAGTCTCTGTGAGGCTGGAGTTACAAAGGGGAGCAGGGCATCCCAAGGTCATGGCTGTGGAAGTTGGAAGACCTAGGAGAAACTGGTAAGCACCCAGGAGTCTCCCTTCTTGGAGTGTACTGGGTGATGTGAGTGGAGAAGCAGAGAGACATTGGTCTGCAGAGTGTTTAAGAACTCTCTCGGTTCCCAGATGCCTGTGGACCTCAGGGGAGCAGACAACATCCTACCCGAGTGCAGCTCAGATGGATAGAGCCATCCTAGATTCTAAAGGCAGGAGTCTTTCTCATGTTATCATCTCTTCTTCAATGCACTTCTATCTCTGTCTGTCCTGGCTCCCATCCCCATGACAACCTACATCCCATAACAAGAGTTAGAATGGTCATCGAGGACTTGCCTAGTGATGCAGTGGATAAGAATCCACCTGCCAGTGCACGGCACACAGGTTGGATCCCTGATCCAGAAGATCCCACAGGCCATGGAGCAACTAAGCCCGTGCGCCAGAACTGCTGAGCCCACGTGCCTAGAGTCCGCGCTCCACAACTAGAGAAGCCATCACAATGGGAAGTCCGTGCACCGCAAGAAAGTGTAGCCCCCACTCACGGAAATCAGAGAAAGCCCATGCACAGCAAGGAAGACCTAGTGCAACCAAAAATGAAATAAATTAATTAATTTAAAAAGATTGGTCATTGAAAGAGGTTGTGTATTTCTGTGTGTATTTGGTGTGTGGGGGTCCCATGCACCCACACTCATGCCCACAGGGGATGGATGATAAATTTCCATGTGTTTCTCTAGGACTCCCATCCTATGAGCTCTTAACTGACTCTTGGGATAGACAGTGACTGGCCCTCTCCCAAGGTGGACCCAGGAGCAGGTGTCCTCTCCATCATCTAGCATCTTTGCCTCAAAATCAAGTAAATACTAATATTCTGAACTCTGCTACAGTAATGAGGGAAAACAGAGGACTCATCTCAAAATATTTTTCTGTACCCTAGTGTTATGGATTGAGTTGTATCCCCCCAAATTCATCTGTTGAAGTCCTCACCTCTAGGACCTCAGGCTGTGACTGTATTTGCTGATGGGGTGTTTGCAGAGGTAATTCACTTGAGGTCACTGGGGTGGACCCTAATCCACTGTGACTGGCTTCCTTATGAGAAGAGGAGCTTGGGACAGAGGGAAGACCATGAAGACACGGGGAGAAGATGAGGGTCTGCAAGCAGAGGGAGGTCTCGAGAGGAACAACTCTGCCGACACCTAGACCTCGGACTTCTGGCCTCCAGGACTGTGAAGACATAAATGTCTGTTGTTTAAGGCCCCCAGCCTGGGGTCCTTTATTGTGGCAGCCCCAGAAAACTGTTACATGAATGACACAGAGAGACTGCTGACAGGGGTGTAAGAGGGATGGGGTCTTAACACATGGACCATGGTCTCATAAAAACCCTCCAAGTCTTTTGAAATGGTTACCTTTCCTTTCTTAAAGAAATTTTTTACTATAAAAGTGACATATGCTCTTTAAAGAAACAATGGGAAATAATGGGTTTGGGGTTGGGGAGCCTCCAGGGATTCATTGCTACCTGAGTACAACCAGTATTTTTTTTTTTTTTTTTTTTTTTTTTACCACGCCGCGTGGCTTATGAGATCTTAGTTTCCCGACCAGGGATCAAACCGTGCTCACGGCAATGAAAGCACAAGTATTAACCATTGGACCACCAAGGAATTCCCCCAGTACAACTACTGTTATTATTTCTGGAGACATTTTTGCCTTCCCACTTCTTCCAGGACACCCACCTGCCAATCAACCTTGGTGAATCAGCTTGGATGCCACCACTTACTGGAAGCCCTCTTTGGTTTCTCCCCCACCTCTGACCAAATGCCTCTCCTAGACCCTACATTTACCTTCATCACTACCTCAGTAATGGCCCCATTATTCCACCTGTTCTGTGTTTCCCACTGCCTTTTCAGCTGGGAGTTTGAGGCACAAATGCCTGGTGTCCAGCTTCTCCAGGAGGGCCTCCAAGGAGAATCAATCAAACTGATGTTTTTATTTTTGGCTGCGTGTGGACAGTGGTTGTTCTCTAAAGCATGTTTGGATTGCTACTTATAATGCCATCTAAAACCATTTATCTACCTGTACTTCAGAGGCACCTACCGGTATATAATTAATGTTTCAGGAACTGCAGGCTAAGAAGCAATGTTGTAACAAATTCAATAAAGACTTTAATGGTCCAGATTAAAAAAAAAGGACCTGCAGGCTACCCTTGAGATTCAAGCTTCATATTCATGGAGCTCTCACTTAGACCGAAAATCGCAGCTCATATTCTGATAGGAGAGGATGCTTTGGGGGACTGGAAACTGGATACTGGAAATCAGACTGAGCAAGTCTGGAATGTTTGGATCTATATGTTTTAGTGTCTCTTCAGCCAGCGGAGGGAGGCCTGATGTTGCCCCTTGTGGGAAAGCCCTTGGTGATACAACTAATGTGTTTTAAGGGTATGGTTGAGCCATCACTTTTTCTTATCACCTCTATATTGCTTTCATTCTGATTCTGGGTTGAATTCTATTGAAAAAATATCATAAATCACAGAAGCTGAATCTCTTTGAAAACCCAGTGCTTCCTGTGTCACTCATGACTAGACTAATCCACAGATGATGTTGGGCAATAGGACTGAGGCTTGGAGACAGTGACTGAGAATCGGGAAATAAACGTATTGGCAAAGGAAGGCAGAGAAGGACTGGCTGGGACTGCAGGCCATGCCTCCCTCTCCCCTCCCCACTCTCCCTGTAGAGCCTCCTCCCTCCCTCCTCCCCCTCCCTCTCTCCTCCTCCCTCCTCCCCACTGTCTCTCCTCCTCACTGTCTCCCTCCATCTCTCTTCTCACTCACTCACCATCTCCATCTCCCCTCCTCTTTCCCTCCTTCTGTCTCTCTTTCTTTTGAAAGAGACAAAAGAAACCATTCCTTTCCTTTGTCTCCTTGGCCAGCCTTTTTTCCACAATTCTCAATCATGACTCCTTGACCTTATAGTTCTATTGGATTGATAGGTCTTTAGAGATGAGTTTATCCATCTCATTTAAAAAGTTTTCCTTGTATTGCTTTTTGAAAAATTGTGATAAAAATGCACAACAAAATCTACCATCTTAATCACTTCCAAGTATACAGTTCAGTTGAACCAAGTATACAGTTTAGTTGTACTAAAACATTGTGTCAACCATCTCGTTTTACAGATGGGAAGCCTGAGGCTCAGAGGGAACGGAGCATGTCGAGGGACATGGCAGGGAGAGGACTCACACTCAGACTATGGATCGCCTTCTGGGTCCTGAAAGAGGGTAGGACATGCCAAAGGGAAGAGGAGGAACAGGGTAGAGGCAGAGGTGTGAGCCGCGGGCAGGAGATGCTGGGTCATATTTAGACAATGGTCCGTGCTCTGTTCTCTGCTCCTTAGCTGGAAAAGGCGTGAACTATCAAATGAAACTGAAAACATACTCAGTGAAAGAAGCCAGGCACAAAAATCATCCACATACTGTATGATTCTGTTTACAGGAAGTATCCAGAATAGGTAAATTCATAGGTGCAGAAAGTGGGTTGGTGGTGGTCAGGGGCTGGCAGAGACCAGAGAGTGACTGCTTAATGAGTAAAGGGTATCATTATTATTATGGGTGATGAAGAGGTTTGGGAACTAGACAGAGATGATGGTCCCACAATACTGTGAAGACATTAAATGCCACTGAAACATAGTATTCATCCAAAGAACAGTCTTTTATTACAGGTTAAATATTTAAAGAGGAACATAATAATGTATAATAATACATGTATAATAATAATGTAACTGAAAACTACATTATATTTTGTATTTATTATTATCTACTGAATTTGCTTTCACTTACTTAAAGAGATGTTAATTGCTTCTTATGAATATTGAACTTTGTTTTCCTCCTAATGAGAAAAAATGCCACTCAATGCTTTACTTTAAAATGTAGCTTTCTGTTCTGTGAATGTCACCTGAGTTAAAAGCATTTTTTCCCCCAAGATTGTTAGTGAATCTTGCAGATGACAAAATATCACATAGCAGATGTTTTCACGGGCATAGTCATGGTGGGTGACACTCAGCAGACAGGAGACAGATGGGAGACACTGCCTTCCCTTTGCCTTGAAGGATTTCCTCGTCCACCTTGACAGTAGTAGCTTGTAGGAGTGACCAGAAGTGACAGTGTGCTCCCCTTCTGGATGTTTCTTGCCCTCTCCCTCCTGGGCCCATGACAACAGTCGCTCATCCCTCATGACTTAATTCAGGTGTCAGCTCTTTCCTGAAGCCCTTTTTGATTGCTCCCCACCCCCAATTGCACGCCATGCTCATGTTCCCTGCATTTACCAGGACAGTTGCTCTGGCGCGATTATCCACTGACTTGTCTGGTCCCACCCTGTCTATGAGCCTGTTGAGATCAGGGACCTTTCAGAGGCAGAGTGGAAAGAAAACCACATAGACCTTGATGCCACATCGACCTGGGTTCAAAGCGTGGCTTGGCTGACTTGTTAGCTGGGTGACCTTGGGCAAATTGCTTAGCCTTTAGGAACATCAGTTTCACATCTGGAGAATGAAGATGAGATTTCCACTATAGGGCTGTGTCAAGGCACCTTGATTATATAATCTTATTCCCTGAGAGATCTTTATCTTCTTCTTCTTCTCCAGCTCCTTTTCCATTATGGTTATTTACTTTTGATTTTCCCTTAGTTTCAGCCCATTCTGAATATTTTCAAACTGTCTCTCTGAGCAGGTGAACAGCAGAATGGGTAGCCTGGTGTCCATAGGGGAGGGCTGCAGTGGTGCAAGTGGGGCGAGCTGAGTGAGGTGGGGCAGGGAGGGGGGTAAGTATCTGAGAACAGTGATGTCTGCTGCCATCGCCTAGGGACAGGAAAGGACAGTATTAGCTTGGATTGCCAGCTCATCCTGTGTGATGCAGCCAGAGAGTCACCCTCTCTGAGCCTCCACTTCTGGTTGTGTAAGTGGGGATTCATGTGAGGACTTCCCTGGAGTGTGGTGAGGGTGAAATACACACCCATGGAAAGGTCTGTATAGTCAAAATTATACTGTAGTCATTTTCAGATGTGAGAGTTGAACCATAAAGAAGGCTGAGCACCAAAGAATTGATGCTTTCAAACTGTGGTGCTGGAGAAGACTGTTGAGAGTCCCTTGGGCAGCAAGGAGATCAAACCAGTCCATCCTAAAGGAAATCAGTCCTGATTATTCGTTGGAAGGACTGATGCTGAAACTGAAGCTCCAATACTTTGGCCACCTGATGCAAACAGCTGACTCATTGGAAAAGACCCTGATGCTGGGAAAGACTGAAGGCAGGAGGAGAAGGGGATGACAGGGGATGAGATACTTGGATGGCATCACCAACTTAATGGGCATAAGTTTTGAGCAAACTCTGGGTGATTGTGAAGGATAGGGAAGCCTGGCATGCTGCAGTCCAGGAGGTCGCAGAGTCAGACACGACTGAGCGACTGAACAACGACGTGGGAAGACCTGATGCAGACAGCGGTCACAGGAATGGAGCGTGTGCTCAATAGCTGCACATGCGCAGACGTACCACCAGATGCCTTGATTTGTAGTATCCCTGCTAAATTGGAGAATGATGTCATGCACAGAAATAGAAATGTACTCAGCTGTTTGCTGGGTTCTGAACAGATTCTTCAGTCAGTGAGCTTTCAGGAACTCCAAACTTCTACCCAAATTCTTAAAATGATTTGCAGACAAGTAAGAAAGGAGACAACTTGGCAACTGAACAACAATAACAAGGAAGGAATTCGGTCTCCCAGGTGGTTCAGTGTCTGCCAATACAGGAGATGTAAGAGACGTGGCTTTGATCCCTGGGTTGAGAATGTCTCCTGGAGGAGGGCAGGGCAACCCACTCCAGTATTCTTGCCTGGAGAATCCCATGGACAGAGGAGCTTGGCAGGCTGTAGTCCATGGGGTCACAAAGAGTCAGAAATGTCTGAAGCGACCTAGTACAGACAGAAGAAAGGACACTTCCGTTCTTCTTTTTTTGCCTTTTTAAAATTGAAGTAAAAGTTGATTTACAATGTTGTATTAGTTTCTGGTGTCTGGCAAAGCTAAGTTTTACATATATGTGTATATCTGTATAGATTCTTTTGCATATTCTTCTCCATTGTAGTTTATTACAAGATTTTGAATATAGTTCCCTATACTTTACAGTAGGACATTGTTCTTTATTTTATGTCCAATAGTTTTTATCTGCTAATCCCAAGCTCCTAGTTTATCCACCCCCCATTCTTTCCCGCTTTAGTAACCATAAATTTGTTTTCTCTGACAGTATGTTTCTGTTTGGTAAATAAGTTCATTTGTATCATATGTTAAATTCCACATATAAGTGATATCATATGACATTTGTCGCTCTTGGACTTACTTCACTTAGTATGATAATCCATGTTGCTGCAAATGGCATTATTTCACTCTTTTTATGGCTGAGTAATAGTCCATCACATATATATATATATATATATATACACACACACACACATATATATTTATATATCGCATCTTTATCTATTTATTTGTTGCTGGACATTTAGGTTGCTTCCATGTCTTGGCTATTATAAATAGTGCTGCTATGAACATTAGGGTGAATGTATCTTTTTGAATTAGAGTTTTAGGGGAGTTCCATTCTTGTTGTCACAGCTGGGGCCTGGTCTTGCAGGCTGAGAGGTGAGCAGGTAAGGGACCAGAGGCAGGCAGTGACCCCCCCACTTGAATTCCCTCAGACCACAAGTGTGGGCTAAGGCCTCTCACTTTTGTTGGGTGAGGAGGGTTGAGAAGCATGACCTGGACTATCCTCCAGGACAAGTGAAAGTCAAGTCCCAGTGTTGAGTGACTTTGGAGCAAGGAGGGAGACGGGGGTCCCACTCTCCAGGCTGAGTAAGCTGTAGCAAGCAGCTCCCTAAAGACTCTAAACTCCAGGGCAAGAGCGCAGTTGAAATTTTAGATCCACAAGTGATAAAGAAACATCAGTAGGATGAATCAAAAACATGGGCTGGTCCCTGAATTTCCTCCTCTCACTCCCCTCCCTACTCAATGGAAGGAAATGTTCTGCAAATTCTAGACCACCTGGGAACTCAAGGAGGTGCTCTATCCACTTGAGCTCAGCTTTTCTATATGTCAAATGGGCACAATCTACCCACTTCAGCAGATTCCCGTCTAAGATGCTACGTTAAGGCTCCCATCCAGAGTGGGGTTTCACACAGGCTCAGCAGGGCTGTTCCTCTCTCTTCTCTCTTACACTATATTGGAACCACTTACCTCTCCAGACTTCTGTCTTCTCTGAAAAGTGGAGGAAACGTGTGGCCCCTGTTCCCATGAAGGAAAGTGTGTGAGCTGCAAAGGCAGTGGTTGGACTCCCCGTCCCCTCTGAGCCCAGGAAGTGCTGAGTGGGCAGTGCAGAAAGGCAGAGATGTCCCAGGAGCCAACACTGCTCTGGAACATGGTCCCTCCTTCCATGGACACCCTCCAGGTCTGATCCCAGTTCTCCGTGACTCTCAAGCTCTGAAGAAACAAGATCCCAGTCTGGTTCCATCCTCATCTGTTTCCTGAGATTCCTTCAGAGGTCCATGGACTGACTACCCATCCTGGGCTGAAGAAAGGAGTCTTCTGGGTCTTTCTTTAGGTCCACCTTATCTGCATTAGATGGGACAGACCTGAGAACCTTTGTCTTCATGATGTGAAATCAGTCAGTGGGTCCCTAACAGGTATTCTCTGAGCAAAACACCTAGGAAAATACTTCTGCCCTTAAAGAGGATGCAGTTACAATACAGATTAATATATTAATATATCTACTATGGTACTTGAAATAGATGTGGATACAAGTAACTTTGTACATGCATGTAAATATGTATATACGCCTCCAAGCATTTCTTCATCAGCTCTCTATGCCCTACAGTTCAAGCTGCTGTTAAAGTCTTTCTTGGACCATCGCAGTAAATAGCCATATAGATATATACACAAGTAAGAGGTGATAATATTCCTACATGATGTTAACCCTGGGCATAATTCCAGCCATTTTGCATTTTTCAACTCATCTATCATCTAAATGAGTTTAAGCAAACTCCGGGAGATATTGAAGGACAGGGAAACCTGGCATGCTGTAGTCCATGGGATCACGGAGAGTCGGACATGACTTAGCTACTGAACAACCGCAATCCTCTAAAACTATCATTATTTCCATTTTACAGATGGAAAAAGTAAGGCATCAGAGAGGCTAAGTATTTTGCCTAAAGTCACACAGCAGATAAGTAACAGAGCTGGGATTTGAACCCAGGCAGTCTGGCTCCAGACCCTGTGCTCTTCATTCTGTAATCTCCTGACACTCACTAGCAGCAGCCTCTGATGTGCACATCATCTGCAGAGTCAGCCCCTTCAACCACTCTTCACACCTACCTTCTGGAACCTACCTCCCTATTACCTAAAACGCTCCAGCCCACCCCTCACCCCCATCTTTGTGATAGTGGTGAAACCCCTTGAGCAGGTCCCAATGCCCTCCTCTGCCTCATTTTTAGAAGTGGTTCCTTTGCAACATTCACTTGCGGATCAATATCTCTGTCTTTTTCAGTATGAAGCCTCCTTTATAACATCAAAATAATCCTTGAACCGAGCATGGTAATAGTTCTACTTTTAGTATCTATCGATTTAGAAAACATCTACCAGCAAAGAGCTACCCTGAATTCCATAATACTTTAAAATATATTGGATGAATTGTGATATGTGCTATATTACTTTTTCAGTTTATAAACCAGGCTGGATTCAGAGATAAAGTCTCAGACTTATACTAAATCCCTGAACCCAGAGATCCTTATCCCTCAGCTAGGAAATCACTGTTTTTCTCCACTCTTTCAAAATCTTGCAAGTTCCCAAGGCACCTTCGAACATGCTGATACCTTGTCCTCGAGTGACCCTCCCTAAGGACCCAGCTTAAGCACCACCTCCTCTGGGGAGTCCTTCCTGACTAATCTCATCACCCCATCACTGCCCAGCAAATAGCTCTGCCCCATTGTCTCTGCACCATGGCCCCTTCTTTACCATTGCTTACGTCACATGGTCCCATCGTCATTTGTTTGCAAACACTACTGTATAATTTGGCCAAGTACAGGAGCCTTGGCATCCATGAGACCCAGTTTTCTGTCTTGGCTGTAGCATCTCCTAGCTTTGTGAACTTGGGCAAGCTTGAGCAAATGCCTTCTCTATTTTTGAGCATCAGATTCTTCACCTGTAAAATGAGGATGCTTGTACCACCTGTCTTCCTAGCATCACCTGACACATTTCTGATAACAGAGCCATTCTTTCCTCTTTTCTTCATCTCTATTTTAAAATAAAGAATCCATTCTATGTGGTTTGATGGGGCTGCAGTGGTGGTAGGTGTTCCAGACCTGGACAAAAGGAGGGCTCCATCTCCTACTCACAGTAATTGGCTTGAAAGTAGGCATGTGGCTCCAAACACGCTAATCCAGTCCTGTCTGGAACTTCCTGTAAGAAAATAAGAAGAGATTGTCTGATCACTCAGGGGTTGCTATGCGGTAAAATGTGGTTCTAGAGGGGTGAACAACTATCTTACCCATCACATAGAAAGAATCTAAGAAATGGAGAGGAAGATGAAACATTGATTACATCATACAAGTCTCTTGATCCAACCATTCCTGAAGACAGTGAACTCCTGGGTTTCTAATTACAAAAGCCAACAAGTCCTTCCCCACCCTTTTCCTTTTAAACTTAAACTAGCATGAGTCAAGTTTATTTCCCTTGTACCGAAAAGAATTCTATGGCAGTCTATTACATTGGTGGTTCTTGATGAACCATGCTTTTTAGTATTCATGCCCCTGAGTTGTCAACTCCTATTGACTATGGGCGGGGCTTGCAAGTGATCAATGGAGTGAGATGGAAGTGATGCTGTGCCTGTTCTGGGCCTAAGCCTGAAGAAGGCTTGACAGCTTCTGTCCCCTTGGAAGGCCTGAGCGGCTCTGTAAGATCCAGACAGACCATGTGGAGATGCCACATGAAGAGGAAGACATCCAGATGCCACGCAGAGAGATAGAAGCTCAGCTTTCTGGTGTCGTAGCTGAGTCCAGTGCCCTGTCAACCTTCCAGCTGAATGTAGCCACATAAGTGATCACAGGCAAGACCAGATAAATCACCCAGTCTAGTCCTGTTCAGATTACAGTATTTGGAGTGATGATAAAATGATTGCTCTTTTAAGCCACTGTGATTTGGTGTAGCTTATTATACAGCAGTAAATAACAGGAGCACTGACTAATATACTTCTTCATTGGGTTGTTGTTAGAACTAAGATACTGCGTGTAAGTTGCTTAGCACAGTGCCTGGCACATAGAAAATGGTCATTAAGTATCAACTATTCTTTTTCTTATCATTGTTATTATTATTGTTACCCAAATTTTGTTGTCATCCAAATGTTTGCTGCCCAGATTAGATTGTGATGTCATTGTATCATATACATTGCTATATCGCTGGGATCCAGCCCAGAACATGACCTACGTTTAGCACTCTGTCAATGTTGTTTTCAATGAATGAATGAAGAGCGAAAGAAGTGTTCACAAATGCAAAATTCAGTGCATCATGCATAGTTTATCCTTAGCATATATTTTTGATCTGTGTATACTTCACATGGAATTCGATCCAAATTCGTCTAGACCATTGAGGGTCTAGAAGAATTTCCAGGACAACTGATCTCCTTGAAGTAACTCAGTGATCCAGATTGAGGGAGATTTCAGAAGTCTGTGGCTATACCATCTAGAACAAGGCCTCTGACTGGGTAGTATAGCAGGTAAACACAGACATGGTGAACACCATGTCGGCTCTTAAATTCTTTCTGGTAGAAGGGCACACCACACTTCCTATTACATTTCATTGGCCAGAGCTTGTCACGTGGCCCCATCTAATTTCATATGTGACAGAGGGCTGTTCTCAGGAAGAGGGAATTCCTTAAGCCTTCCCTCCTCCTCCCAGCAGGTGCTCATGCCTTATGGACAAGATGGTCAACAGCTCTATCACTAGATTAGCCCTGGTATAGTGAAAAAGATACTACTCCATGCATCTCATTTTACAGAGAGAAAATCAAGACTAATAAGCAAAGTGATTTCCTTAGACCCCCAAGATTGATCAATTTTTATTTAAAAGATTTAATATATGTGAGATAATGCTAGTCTAGCAAAATGTTAAGAGTAATTCTCTGCAGTGGGGACATGGTGTTCGTAGAATTCCTTCAATTTTTCTGTACATTTGACATTTTCTGTAATGCTGGAAATTTAAATTTACTTTTAAAATAGTTAACAATAATACATTTACATTATTCAAAATTCAGAAGGTATCAAAAGTTAAATATTATCAAGTCTTCCTTCTTCCCTGTCCCAGGTTCCCAGGTTCTTTCCCAAAGGCAACCAATGTTATCAGCTTCTTATGATTCCTTCAAGTGATAATCTGTGTCTGGGCAACCACAATTACAAACAGATGCAGGCTTCTCCATTTTTTTTTTTTTTTTTAATCATTAGGTAGCAGAGTTTTGCCAAAAGAACACACTGGTCATAGCAAACACTCTCTTCCAACAGCACAAGAGATGACTCTACCCATGGACATCACCAGATGGTCAATACCAAAATCAGACAGATTATATTCTTTGCAGCCGAAGATGAAGAACCTCTATACAGTCAGCAAAAACAAGACCGGGAGCTGACTGTGGCTCAGATCATGAATTCCTTATTGCCAAATTCAGACTGAAATTGAAGAAAGTAGGGAAAACCACTAGACCGTTTAGGTATGACCTAAATCAAATCCCTTATGATTATACAGTGAAAGTGACAAATAGATTCAAGGAATTAGATCTGATAGACAGAGTACCTGAAGAACTATGGACAGAAATTCATGACATTATACAGAAGGTGGTGATCAAGGCCATCCCCAAGAAAAAGAAGTGCATATGACCCACCAATCCCACTTCTGGGCATAAACACCGAGGAAACCAGATCTGAAAAGAGACACGTGCACCCCAGTGTTCATCGCAGCACTGTTTATAATAGCCAGGACATGGAAGCAACCTAGATGCCCATCAGCAGACGAATGGATAAGGAAACTGTGGTACATATACACCATGGAATATTACTCAGCCATTAAAACAAATTCATTTGAATCAGTTCTAATGAGATGGATGAAACCGGAGCCCATTATACAGAGTGAAGTAAGCCAGAAAGACAAAAACCAATACAGTATACTAACGCATATATATGGAATTTAGAAAGATAGTAATGATAATGAGCCAGATATCCTGGAATGCAAAGTCAAGTGGGCCTTAGGAAGCATCACTATGAATAAAGCTAGTGGAGGTGATAGAATTCTAGCTGAGCTATTTCATGTCCTAAAAGATAATGCTGTAAAAGTGCTGCACTCATTATGCCAACAAATTTGGAAAACTCAGGAGTGGACACAGGACTGGAAAAGGTCAGTTTTCATTCCAATCCCAATGAAAGGCAATGCCAAAGAATGCTCAAACTACCACACAATTACACTCACCTCACACGCTAGCAAAGTAATGCTCAAAATTCTGCAAGTGAGTCTTCAACAGTATGTGAACTATGAGCTTCCAGATGTTCAAGCTGGATTAGAAAAGGCAGAGGAACCAGAAATCAAATTTCCAACATCCGTTGGATCATTGAAATAGCAAGAAAGTTCCAGAAAAATATCTACTTCTGCTTTATTGAATATGCCAAAGTCTTTGACTGTGTGGATCACAGCAAACTGGAAAATTCTTAAAGAGGTGGGAATACCAGACCACCTGACCTGCGTCCTGAGAAATCTGTATGCAGGTCAAGAAGCAACAGTTAGAACAGGACATGGAACAATGGACTGATTCCAAATTGGGAAAGGAGTATGTCAAGGCTATATATTGTCATGCTGCTTATTTAACTTATATGCAGAGTACATCATGAGAAACGCTGGGCTGGATGAAGCACAAATTGGAATCAAGATTGCCGGGAGAAATATCAATAACCTCAGATATGCAGATGGTACCACTCTTATGGCAGAAAGTGAAGAGGAACTGAAGAGTCTCTTGATGCAAGTGAAAGAGGAGAGTGCAAAAACTGGCTTAAAACTTAACATTCAAAAAGTGAAGATCACAACATCTGGTTCCATTACTTCATGGCAAATAGATGGGGAAACAATGGAAACAGTGAGAGATTTTATTTTGTTGGGCTCCAGAATCATTGCAGTTGGTGACTGTAACCATGAAGTTAAAAAACACTTGCTCCTTGGAAGAAAAGTTATGACCATATTAGAAAGCAGAGACATTACTTTGCTGATGAAGTTCTGTCTAGTCAAAGCTATGGTTTTTCCAGTAGTCGTGTACGGATGTTAGAGTTGGACCATAAAGAAAGCTGAGTGCTGAAGAATCGATGCTTTTGAACTGTGGTGTTAAAGAAGACTCTTGTGAGTCTCTTGGACTGCAAGGAGATCAAACCAGTCAATCCCAAAGGAAATCAGTCCTGAATATTCATTGGAAGGACTGATGTTGAAGCTGAAACTCCAATACTTTGGCCACCTCATGCGAAGAGCTGACCCATTGAAAAGACCCTGACTCTGGGAAAGACTGAGGGCAGGAGGAGAAGGGGATGACAGAGGATGAGATGGTTGGATGGCATCACTGACTCAATGGACATAAGTTTGAGCAGTCTCCAGGAATTGGTGATGGACCGGGAAACCTGGTGTGCTGCAGTCCATGGGGCCGCAGAGTTGGACATAACTGAGTTACTGAACTGAACCCTCTACACACACAGCTATGCATTGAGAATGTCCCTTGCACTAGCTAAATGGTTTGTACCCAGTATCTCTTTAATCCTCGTAGCAACTCTGTGAGGGAATCGTGACGTTCCCATTTCATGGGTGAGAAAACTGAACTACAGAGAATTTAAGTGAATTGTTCTAGATCCCATGAATAATAAGTGGCAGCATTAAGATGTTAATCTAGGTTTTCTGACCCCAAATTCCAGACTCTGAGCTGCTACCTTGCAGCACCGGCATGGGGGATCAGGGGGATGTCCTGGTGTTTTGAACACAGGGATGGCATTGACACACATTCCTGATCGGACTCAAACCCAGCCATACCCCAGACTGTTACTTGAACCACAGTTCTTGGCTTAGAGGGGAAGCAAACCCACTGTCTTTTAATTGAAACATCTCATCTGGTCTCAGGACTTACTGGAGCTCATGTTCGTCTTGATGCAGAAAGGACTCAGCGTGAGGCAAAGTGATGGGCAAAGATTGAATTTATCAGCATAAGAAGCTTGTGAGAGATACAAGCAGGCAGGCAAGGGAGTGCAGCCCTGAGGACAAAGAGGGCTGCATTTTTATCATTAAAGAAAAAGTGGGGAGTGAAGAAGACCACCTTCTTTCCCCAAAGAGTAGACATCAAGGCTTACATCATTAGTTTCTCCTTTGATCCTAGATGGTCTAACTGGGGCTGTTGTGGTGCTATTTAAATAACTAGTATGTTGGCATAGGGTGGTAACATATGCTAACATATGGTGATTCAGCTCAGGTTTCAATGTAATATCCTCCTTCCCCTAGTTTTTTCACCTTTCACCTATATTCCTGTATTAACTACATGCAGAAATGCTACTCTTCAAGGCCCATTAACGCTTTGACTTCATGTAACAAGCTTGAGACTCCGCAGCTATTGTCTTGTGTTTTAACAATCAGGATTGGTGGCTTGGGTGTGCCTGGTGCTTGAATGTGCCTGGTCTTCCTTCAAGGCAAAGTAGATTGTTGCCAGGTTACTGGATTCTTCTCTTCCATGGTCATTAGCTTACAATAGTCTCCCTAGCATGGTAAGCGGCTGCTGCTGCTGCTAAGTCGCTTCAGTCGTGTCTGACTCTGTGCGATCCCATAGACGGCTGCCCACCAGGCTCCCCCGTCCCTGGGATTCTCCAGGCAAGAACACTGGAGTGGGTTGCCATTGCCTTCTCCGCTAACATGGCATAGGGTTTTCTAAATGAAGCTAGAAATGAGAACAGGTACATCACTGTGTAAACTAAGTCCCATTCAAGTGTTAATGAGGCTCCGGTGCATCCTGCTAACTTTCACCAGGGTCTCCTGGGATGAAAATAGATTTACAACTGTCACAGTGACTAAGCAGGTATAACCAGAAGCAATTTTGTCTCTTCTGTCCCACTCCAGTGCTATGGGGCTGGTTCCTGCTCTGATTCTGTAAGCAATTATCTCACTCTTTAGGTAATTAAAAGTGCTTTCATGCTGGGAGACACCCCAGGTATATCAGTTCAGTAACTAGCATGTCAAGTTTTATTTAATGGTTGAAATTCCAAATTTTATTCAGAGATAAAGCTTCACCCCTCCTCTGGCTGCCAGAGAAGGAGCCTGCAATGGGAAAAAGGGATGGGGTCCATTTCTTGATTCTCTGTATTTCACTCTAATAGATCCAACCAGTCCATCCTAAAGGAGATCAGTCCTGGGTGTTCATTGGAAGGACTGATGTTGAAGCTGAAACTCCAATACTTTGGCCACCTGATGCGAAGTGTTGACTCATTTGAAAAGACCCTGATGCTGGGAAAGATTGAAGGCAGGAGGAGAAGGGGATGACAGAGGATGAGATGGTTGGATGGCATCACTGACTCAATGGACATGGGTTTGGGTGGACTCTGGGAGTTGGTGATGGACAGGGAGGCCTGGCATGCTGCAGTTCATGGGATCGCAAAGAGTTGGACATGACTGACCACTGAACTGAACTGAATTCATCCTCTAGCTTGCTAAGAATTGATGTTAAGAGGCCAGGGAGGTTCTTACCTCTGTGGCACTCTTGGGAAGGGGTATAGGCTCTTTCTGGGTTTGAAAGTGAAAGTATTATTCACTTTGTCATGTCCCACTCTCTGCAACCCTATGGACTGTAGCCCGCCAGTCTCCTCTGTCCATAGAATTCTCCAGGCAAGATTACTGGAGTGGGTGACCATATCCTTCTCCAGGGGATCTTTCCAACCCAGGAATCGAACCTGGGTCTCCCATATTGCAGGCAGATTCTTTACCGTCTGAGCCACCAGGGATCAGATCTTTAAAGTTGAGTGTTTTAGGAGGCCACTTATGTGGATTCTTTGGAGATTCTCATTGCTAAGAACTTTTCCCTCTATTGTGGGTGACATTTCTCAGAAAGGACACTGAAGACTCCTCTCTTGATCCCTGGGCATCCACCTCCAGCCCTTCAGCAGTTTTCTGCTGAGGTCTCTTCATTCCTCTAGGCAGCGGTCAAGGGCAGGATCTGAGACCATCTTTTGCTAGCTTGTTCTCTTCTGTGATCATGTTTACAGAAGATAAGCTCCCCAGACAGCATTAGACTCTCTGTAGCTAGGAGTTCTGTCACTTGTCAATCAGAGTTATGTACTCTGCTGCCCCTGACCACTTCATCAGACAATAATCTATGAGGCCTTAAGTATCCAGAATACCTGAGTCAGCCTTTTGCATTGGCCTGCTTGGAGCTTCTCAAGCACTCCCTGGTGGATTAATCTGCAAAGATGGCCACCAACAGTTCCTCTCATCTGTATGTACACTCCACTGATCTCAGCAAGAGGTAGTCTTTCCTCCTCTCTTTTGATGGGTGGAGATGACCTCATGACGTATTTGACCAACTGAAAAGGTACAAGTGATTTGTGCAAGTTCTGAAATCTGGACTTCAAGATACTGTGTAGCTTCCACTTTTACTCTTTTGGGATCCAACTGGCATGTAGAGAAAGAAGCTCAGGCTAGACTTCTGAATGATGAGAAACCAGATGAAAAGAGACAGACCTGGCCAGTCCTCCACCATTCCAGATAGTCCAGCTTTCAGCTAAATGCAGTCACATGAGTAAGCCCAACTTACATCATGTGGAAGAAGAGCTGCCCAGCAAAACCCAGTTGACCTACAGAATCATGAGACATAATGTATTGTTGCTTTAAACCACTTATCATGACAATAGAAAATTGAAATTAAATTTGGTACCTAGAAGTTGGTGCTGCTGGAGCCTAGAAGACATGGCATTGCCTTTGGGACTTCATGGCAGGTGGAGTAGAAGGGTATGGAGGAGATTGTTAGTGAGGTTGCAAGAGCATTGAGAAAATTTTTCCTAGAGGCTGTAGAAAGGTGGGCTCCTTTATATAGTATCAGAACTTTTAATAACACTGTTATCTCCAATAATGCACATGATAGAAAACTACTTCATGAATTTATGGATATTCTAAGAAGATTTTTCAGGCCAAATGTTGAAATGACAGTTAACTTGTTTTACTGATATGTAATAGGTATTTCAAAAGAAAATTAAATTGAAGAAGGAAATTTACAGGTAGAATTTTGAGACAACAGAAGACCCGGGACAATTTCTCTAGTCAGCAAAAAAATTCTCAAAATAAGAAATAGTCTCAGGGCAAAGATAAAACATAGGGGCCAGTAAAATATGGCCTCAGGATAAAGATCATATCAAAGCTGTAAGATGTCTTTTAAAGACTGTTAGCATTTAAGGTTTTTCTTTATAGACCCTCTCAGACAGACAAAGATTTCAAAAATCTTAAGGGAGTGTTCCCACACAGCCTGCCATGCTCAAAGGAGAAAGAAACCTATCTTGGAAAGAATTATGGGTGGGTCTTTTGGGACACAGAGTAAACACCAATAAGATTCATGGGAAACCTATAAATTTTTAAGGAAAGTGATTGGTGAAAGGATCATTAGGCTGGACTCAAAGAGAGACAATTCAAATTGAAAAGAGGTCTTTGGGATCCCAACTTTCTACAGTTAGGAAGCAAGTTGAGAAAGCTGTTCTGCTGCAGAAGAGAGGCCATTTCTTATGGAAAAGATGACTCAGAAGGTGGAGCCAAGAGCCAAGAATAGTGGATTAGGGAATTACTCCCTAGTGAAGTAGCTTTTCCTGCCCTAGAGTAGGGGACAGTGGTAACATGTACTCAGCTGGATTTCCAGATTTTCTATGGAACAGTGCCTGCTATGTGCTCTCCTTTTCTCTTCTGTTTGTATAGGCCTCACCATTGTATGCTAGGTACATAGGGGCAGAAAACTTGTCTTTTGGTTCACGAATCTCTGAATTAAGAGGAAACTGAACTTGAGGAGCTGCATCTGAGGAGCCTCATTTGTGCCTGGATGATGGAAATGATGAGATCCTGGACCTTAATTTTACTGTCAAACTAAGAAGAGACTTTGGGGATCTTGGGACAGCGAAGTGAATCTTATATGTTTGGTATCTGTGACCAAAGGGCAGACTGGAGAGAATTAACGATCGTTTTGAGTTCTTTGCATTTTCTCTCATCAAAAAGTGCAGTGTGTGTCATCCTCTTTGAATGTGGGCTGCTCTGTGACTTGCTTTGACTGATACAATGTAGCAGAAAGCCAGTTACCACATAAAGACATCTGATCACCCTGCCAGAGAGAGAAGTCCTGGAGGATAAATGACAACAAAGGGTAAGAGAGAGCCCAGCCATTCCACTAATTCCCGGTGGTGCCAGGGGGGTGATAGAAATGCCATTTTTGATCCTCTAACTTGTTGAAGAAACTTAACCAACACTCCATGGAGCAGAGGTGGGCCGTTCCCACCAAGCTTTGCCTAGTTGCAGAATCATGAGCCAACAAACAGTCGTTATTTTAAGACACTAAATGTTGGGCTTAACATTAACTCAGTGATAGAAAACTGATACGAGAGTTGTTACCAGAAGTGGGATTTGAACCTACACAAATGTTGAATCCACTGGCAACATGTGCCTCGCTGGATATCATATTTCTATGGCCTATTGATGCCTAATACCTTCTGTTTTCTCTCTTCTTGTTTTTTAATGGAAGCATCTATTACAGTTATCTCACACTGCGTGGGCTTGCATGGGCATGCCACTCTTCCGATCAAAATGCAGAATCTCTTTCTCCAGCCTCTTGACTCTGGGATGTCCTTCTGACTTGCTTTGACCAACAGCATGGGTAGAAATTACACTATGTGAGTTTCTGAGCCTAGGCTTCAAGATGCCTTGTAGGGTCCACCTTTGCTTTTCTTAGGATCCAACCATCCTCTTGCAGAGCTTGAGCTAAACCTCTGAATGATGAGCGCCTCCACAGCGAGACAGAGTCTCAGCTAGTCTCTAGTCCCTCCAGTTTACCCCACCTGATGTGCCAGACTTGTGGGCGAAGCCTCCTTGGTTTCCCAGTTACACCTAAATCCCAGGTGAGTGTAGCCATGTGACTAATCCTCAAATGACACCACATGGAGCAAAATACCACCCAACCCAAAGAATCATCAGAAATAGTGTATCATTGAAGATTAAGTTTTGAGATTTTTTCCCCCATAGTAATAGGTAATTGAAGCATACCCCCAATAATTACCTCTCAGGGTTGGGGTACATTCTCCAACACATCCCTCTAAAGAAAAGCTTTCAACCTTCAGCTTCTCTGTCTCTCCGACTTTAACCCTCTTGTAGCTCCCAGTAGATGAGAGGCCAAGAGTTACACAACAGGTTGTTTTTTTTTTTTTTTTTACCTTTTCATTTTTGTAAGACCAACATAAGGAATCTAGTAAAGGGCTTGGCAAATCATAGTCCAAATCCAGCCAATCACCTCCCCCCTCCAGTTTTACTGAATTATAGTTTGCTTAATGGCTCATAAGTTATGGCCAACAAAGCCTAAAGTATTTAGTATCTGGCTCTTTAAGAGAACATTTTCAATCTAGAATCTCTCTTTGGTATGTGGGAACAGTTGGCAGCTCTTGTCTTGGTCCCTGAGCTAAAAATTAGATGACAATACTTCAGTTTCAGCATACAGTTTCAGATGTTTGACAAATAGAGCATTCAATGACCAAATAAACTTGAGAAATGCACAGTGGAAAAAGCAACACATAAATAAGATTCTTTAATTGCAGCCTTCTCTCCAAAGGGGCAAAAAGAGGTTTTTCATATACTGTTATGCTCTTTTTCTAAATATCCTAGAACCTTTTCCACTGGAGGATCTTATATGATTTGTGTCCCGTGTGACACACTTTGGGAACTCCTGCTTCCTGATTCAAAAGATGGTGAACATTCAGAGAAGTGCCAAGAAGCCAGTCTGAATTCTTGATCCTGTGCCTTCATCTTAACCATTTTGCCCTCTTTCCTCCCTAGGGTTTTATCTGGCTGTCTGCCCTTCTTGGTCAGAGGCAAGTCTAATTCACACTAGGGTATGAGAGACTTAATGGTCTCTAGTGGAGGGGAGGGGAGGGGTTGAAGATCTCACATTTGAAGGATGACAGGAAAGGACAAAGTTGAATCCAGGGGTGCACACTTTTTCTCTTTTTTGTCACCATCAAAGTTGTGATTTGTCAGCCAGCACCTCTCCTGTAACAGTTCTGTAGCTTGCCAGAGTTACTTCTGAACAAGTTTCTTTATGATCAGAAGGAATATTTTATGCCAGGAGGAAATTAATCGGCTCAGACGTGCTGCATATCCCCCTGACATGATGGGCTCCTCTGTCAAAGGAAGTTTTAACTTCCAGCTTCTTCCTTTGATTGCATTCAAAAGGACCCGACAATGCTGAGCCATCATTTCAGCTCCTAAGAGCTTTTCTCTGCATTTGCCATCATCCCAGGAACTCAAAAAGAATTAACTAGCAGTGGAAACGGTGGAGAGAGGGATACTCTTTTCTTTTTGCAAAGCTAATTTTGGTCTGGAGGAAGATTTACGCAGGAAGATTAGAGAATATGTTAAAAAAGAAGCGATGGTTGTGTTTATTTTCAGCCGCTTTTGCACATATGACATTTGTGGATGCTCCAATAGTAGGGCCTCAACACATAAAGCTCTGATGAATTATCCTCAAACAACAATCTTTTCTTTGATTGGCATAAAATTTCTATTTCTGATTTACTGAAATGCTGAACAACCAAGAGGCATTTTGAGTGATATACACTACTCTGTATGTTCAAATTCAGTGAGGCTTATCCATGGTTACATGTATGCAGAACTTTGTGGTGTAAGTAGAATTTATTTGTGGAATTTGGGCATAACAATGGAGTCATGGGGGTGATTCTTGGGCCTGGGGACCTTCATTCTGCAAAAATGGATGACAGAGGACTTCCCTGGCTGTCAGTGGTTTAAACTTCGCCTTCTAATGTAGGAGGTATGGATTTGATCCCTGGTTGGGGAGCTAAGACCCCACATGCCTCAAGGTCAAGATAACCAAAACAGAAAAAATACCAGAAGCAATACTGTAACAAATTCAATAAAGACTTTCAAAATGGCCCACGTTAAAAAAACTAATTTTTTAATGGATTATGGGACAGAACTAAATCTGTGTGTGTGTGTGGTTGGGCTCCTCCTGGACTGGTCCTGACACTCCTGTCTCAGATACCCACCGGAGGTGTTTGTGTGCCTCACCTGCCAAGATTAGAGAAAAAGCCAGGAAAGCCTTGCTGTCCACCAGGTGTGCTAGGGTCCTTTATAATCGCTCCTCCTGTGAACTTAAGCTGGCACAGGGCACCCATTTGACTCAGCTCTGAGCGCACTGGCCAATTCAACTCTGGAGCCTTCAACACCGAGGACTGACCCAGTCTGTGGTGTCTGCACAGGACAGTCACCCCCTTTCACTCCAGCCCGATCCTCAGAGGCCAGATGGAGCAGCTGGTACCTGGCACTGGGATGCAGGATCACAGCTGGCCTACCCACAAACCTTGCTGGGCCTGAGCTTCCAATGATGGAGGGGCCTCCTCCCTCCAGAGAAGATGGATGCTTCTTTGGCCAGGAGGACCTCACTGCCTATGTCGCTGCCCAGAGCAGTAAGGGCCGCATGCACACCTCCAAGATGGCACAGGAGTGGGATGGTCCTGGAAACACAGCCATTTGAGCTCACTTGTAGCTACCAGGCAGGCTTCCCTTCATGGGAATCCATGTCAGGCCTTTCCATTGTGTAGGCTGCCATAGGGGGTAAATGTAAACCAAACCCAGAGAGAATGGAAATTAGATTCCTTTATTCCCAATTCTCAACCCTCCCATGACCACTATCATATGTGGAAAGAAATCCCAACTCCTTCCCAGGACCCAGGACCTAGACGCTCTGGTTCTTCACCTGTCCCACCTCTGACCTCACCTCCCACCTTGCCCTTCCTCCTTGTCTGTGTGCTCCGGGAACCTCAGAAACCCTGCTGGTCCTAGGAAGTGAAGCCATGTGTGTTCTTACTGCCAGGCCTCCAGCTCCTCCCTCAATCTGGAATCTTCTTCCCCCAGATAGTCTACCTTCATAGCACTCTCTAGAGCTTCACCGGGGTCTCTGCACAACTGTTGCCTCATGGGAGAAGCCATCTCCAATGGCCACATCTTGGGAGGTATCCGATCCTCCCCTCTGCTTCTCTCTCTCCTCACTTTTTTTTTTGTTTGTTTCTTTAAGGCTCTTCCGCTGCTTGCCTAGGAATTGCCTATTCATATCTCCATCATTTGTCTCCCCCACTGGAAAGAAAACCTCAGCGTTTTCCCCACCCCCAGAACCGGTGCCTAGCAAAACAAACGGCTCAATAAATAGTTACTGAATGAATGGATGGATCCTTGAACAAGAGGAGGTAACTCAGTATACTTGGCTGTGAGACAACGGTGTTTCTGAGTGTAGGGAGATGCCCGGAGGGAAAAGCAGGGCTTTGACCCCCAGCCCTCAGGACAGACAGGGAGTGGCTACTCCCACCACTCCTCACTGGGGTGCATCTGATACACTGTGTTCGCAACTCCAAAGTTTAATTTAGCTGATGCCTTGGCTGCAAGCAAGAGCTGGTAAATTTAGTTGGAGGATTAAGGAACGTATAAGATGCATAGCTCCTTAAAAGGTGCTGGATGTCAGGGGAGAAGCAAAGCCGACGCATCTCAAAGTTGGCCGTGAAAGTGGAGGCAGGAGGCCTTCCAGAGCAGAGCAGGCCAAGGGGCCATGTTTGCTGGATCTTTTGAAGGGGGCAACGTTTCTGAGTGGGGGTGGCGGGGGCAGTCACCCAGTCACTGAGAAACCTAGAACAACCTGCTTACAAGGAGAGGGAGAGCTCTAAAGCCACCAGGCAGCCCAGAAACCGTAAATAAATGGATGGGCAAATGTGACTGGAGGAAGATGCAAACAAAAAGCAATCAACAAGATGGACAAAAAAATATTTACAACTCTCATGATAAAACCGGGGCTGATAGATGCTGATTTACAGAGTTCATAACCAATGAGAAAATGATGAACAATTTGATAGGGAAAAGAGGGTCCAGGGCCTAAACAGAAGGGTAAAAGGAAAGAAATACAGATGGATAATAAATGTATAAATATCTGCTCCAAAAAAAAAAAAAAAAAAAAAAATCTGCTCAGACTCATCAACCATCAAGAAAACAAAAATCAAAATGAAATGCTTTTTTCTTTTTTATTGAATTGGCAAGAATTTTAAAGTATGATCCTATCCAGCAATAGCAAGATGGCAATGAGGAAAGGAAATGTAAATTTTCCCTGTGGGAGGGAAATTTGATGATTTCTATCCAAATTAGAAATGCACAAGCCCCTTGACCCAGAAATTCCACAATTAGGTAACTACCCTATGGATACTTATGATGGGTCTCTCAACGAAATGTTTGTTTCTGAAGGTTTTTGGCAAAAATAAACTATAAGCAATTTAAATTTTCATTAAGGGAAGATACCTATGGGTTAGCCATACCTATGGGTTAGCCATGCCTGTGGGTTAGTCATACCTATGGGAGATACCTATGAGTTAATAATGAAATATACTATGGAGGTTTGTTTTTGTTTTTACCATGTACATCATTTTTATTTAAAAAAAATCATTGGGGATAATCTAAATCCAGGGGTGATGAACACATTTTTGTTTTCTGACTTAAAAAAACCCCTATTATGTGTAATATAAGATGAAATAGAAAAACCTGCAACTGGTTTTCAGCAAGATGGACTCCAGACATGCAGTCTGAAAACTGCGTCTGAATGACTTTGCCATTTGTTAGGCTATAGGATGACTCTGGGTAAGTTGTTTCATTTTCTTTTTTTTGAACCTCACTGGTTTTGTTAAAGAGGAAGAATAATCCCTATTTTGTACTGTGACTTTGGGCAAGTGATTTTACTTCTTGGGGATTGAGCTCTTTGTCTACAAAGTATAGATAATAATAGGTACTCTTAGGATGATTGTGAGGAGTAAATAAAATAACTCATGTCAACATTTAACGCTGATGATGACTGATGATGATAGTGATGATGATGGTAGAAGAGGAGGAGGGACCAAGATGAAGTGGGTAAAATGGAGTGGGGAAAAAAGGCCAGTTGGAGGCTCCTGAGTGTGGGCGCTTTGCATGCCTCAGCTCAGCAGTCCTCAGCCTTTTTGGCACCAGAGACCAGTTTTATGGAAGATGATTTTTGCATGAATGGAGGGTTGGTAGGTGGTGGGGAGGGGATGGTTTCAGTATGATTCTCAAAAGGAGCATGCAACCTAGATCCCTTGCATGCACAGTTTCACAGTAGGGTTCTCATTCTTATGAGAATCTAATGCCACTGCTGATCTGATAGAAGGCAGAGCTCAGGTGGTAATGCGAGTGATGGGGAGCACCTGTAAATACGATGAGGCTTCAGTCGGCCACCTGATGCTCACCTCCTACTGTGCAGACTGGTACCAGTCCGTGGTCCGAGGTTTGGGGACTCCTGTCTTAGCTAATGTAATTCTTCTAATTATGCCATGAAGTCTATATGTTGTAGATGAGGTAGGTGACCACCTCATCTGCCTTGGATGATCAAGGAAATAAAGGTCAATGTTGTGACCAATCTGAGGTCACCCAGAAGCTCCCAGTAGAGCCAGCATTTGAACATTCAACCCTGAAGATGTTTTTGGTTCCAAGCCTCGCCATAGCACCCAGCACCATGCTTGGCACATAGTAGGTGATCGATAAATGTATAATAAATCAGAATTTATTTCTAAGAGAGTTTTTAATCCCTCTAAATGATGCTTTGGGAGTTGCTCTAAGACCTGTGGCCCATTTCTTTGCAAGTCTCCAGTGGTAAGGTAGTCTGACTATTAAGCTATCAACTCAGCCCCAGAACCACACTTTTCTACATCCCACCTCTGTGGTGCTAGAGCTGAGGTTTTGCAAACCCATTTCTGTGCTGCCAGCTGGCTTTTGTAGGGCTCTCCCACTCGTGGGTGCAGAGGGAGGCCTCAGGCTTGTGGGGGAAGGAGGGCCTTGGGTTTTCCCTCCTCCTTGCCTGTCCGCTGAGCATCACCCAGCCTCATGTCTGCACCCTAGCAATGGCCCTTCATCTTCGTGGCAGCACTTGTTACCATCTCCAGTTTTTCCCAGCTCCCAAAACCAGCCCTATTGCATTCCTTCAGATTCCAGAACCAGCTGGGTATTATCCCCTCCTCAGCAGTCCAGATCTCAGCTCTCCAGGGTCCCTCATCTGAACTGCTAGGTTCTCAGACCTGTCGAAACAATTCCCTCTAGTAAATTCTCTCTGTTAAAATAACTTGTGTGCTTTCTTATTTTTGGCTGGACCCTGGTTGAGGGCTCCAGTCAAAGGTATACACTTTTTTTGTTTGTTTGTTTCGGTGGTGCAGGCTCTTTCTTGTGGTGTGCAGGCTTCTCTAGTTGTGGGGTGCAGGCTTAGTTGCCCCATGACATGACATGTGGGATCTTAGTTCCCTGACCAAGGATTGAACCTGCATTCTTTGCATTGGCAGGCAGAGTCTTTACCACTGGACCACTAAGGAAGTCCCTGTAATGTACAAGGTAGATTTGATTTAGGGAAGTAACTATGCTTTAGATCCCAGTCTTGGGGGGAAAAAGAAGAAGGAAGAGGAGGAGGAAAAGGATCAGGCTGTCTTTTTTGCATTTTTGTCCATTTTGCATCAGAAGTAACTCTTGACCATGAAGAAATGAGATACATCTTCTCATATGACTTACTGAGCTATCTCCTTCCTCCTGGCTTTGGATTTCTACCTTTACAACCCTGACAGGAAGGGTGTGAACACAAGAAGATGAAAGTGGAGCAGTTTCCTGTTCAGTTTTCTCATGGGCAATGAATAGCACCTTCCCCGGGGTCTGGATCTGTCATCGCCTTCACTGTGTCCTAAGGGGTTGGGAAGCAGGTGTTATGATCCTTTGAATGTTCTGACCCAACCAGACCCACCAACTTCTTCCTACATTTATCCTTGGAATTCAGGCAGAATCAGTTTGAAACTGTCAAAAGACCTCACTAAACCCTAAGGGAGGGCAGCTGAGAAGTAAACACAAAGAGGACATGAATTTAGGCACATCTTGCTCAGCTCATCACCTGGTGTTTGGAACCTGCCTGCAGTCTGTCTCTCAAGAGAGTCCACAGAAAGTTTGCTTTTCCTGGGTCCCTCACTAACTACCCTGGTAGCTCAGAGGGTAAGGAATTCCGCCCGCAATGCAGGAGACATGGATTTGATCCCTGGATCAGGGAAGATTCCCTGGAGAAGGAAATAGAACCCACTTCAATACTCTTGCCTGGAAAATTTCATGGACAGAGGAACCTGGCGGGCTACAGTCCATGGTGCTGCAAAAATTTGACACAACCAAGCATACACACAACAAACACTGCAGCCTGTCACTCAAGAGAATCCAGAGAAAGTTTGCTTTACTTGGTCCCTCACCAAATAGCCCTTGGCCTACTTCCCTGGGCCCAGTGCCATTTGCCATCCCCCACCCTGGGGTGTTGATCCCAAGCAAGGACTCTTGTGTCCAAGATGCAGAACACCAAAACACTGTCAGTGGATATTTGCAGCAAAGGAAGGGTTTATTTCAGGCCTCCAAGCAAGGGAGTAGGAGACAAATCTCAGATCCACTCCAACTTGGTTTTTGAGTTGGGGGTGTTTTTAAAGGAGAAGAACAAAGAAACTGGGATGAATCATCTTCTTGTGACATTTCTTAATCTTAGTTTTGGGCATCAAGGTGTCTTCAGGTTACGATTCTCTGGCCAGGTGGTACATGGCTTGGGGATCTGTTAGCCCATCTTGCCTGGAGGAACAACCTGAGTTTGTATGTTAATAATGAAACCTACAAACAACAGTTTTATACCTCAAAGACAACTTCATCAACAACAGCAATTTTTGTCATTGAGCATCTTCATAATTCAACAGCAGTTTGAATTATCTGACTCTGATTGATCAGTTTTCAGTTAGCATAAGAATGAGGTCGGAGGGGATAAGAAAGAGTTTGGAGAGAAAGAGTAATCATGAACTTGAAAAGGGAACTTGGTTTTAAGGGGACAGTTCCAGGTGATGGGGATGCTGATAATGGTGAGTTAATTCATGTATTAACTCAACCACCCCATGAGACACTATTCTTAGCCCCATTCTATAGATAACAAAACTGAGTCACAATGAGGTTACTTAACTTTCTAAAGTCACTCAGCTGAAAGGTGGCATGCTAGGATTTGAACCCAATCCATCTGGATCCATAACCCCTTCTAAGGATGTCACCCTACAGGGGCCCCACCTCACTAGCATACTGCCATTGATAGAAAATTCTTTGTATTGATCTGGCATTTCCTTCTAACCCTATACTTGGAATTTCCTTTTAAAGACACACAGAATGAATCTATATTTCTTCAAAGCCAGCATGAGTCTCTTTCTGAGTTTTCTCCCCTTCTCATACTGCTGGAGTTCATACTGCCTCCTAGCAGTATGACCTTGAACCAGTTACCCACTCTTTGCCTCAGTTTCCTCATCTGTAAAATGGGAACATTGGAATAGTTATCTTACTGGGTACTTTATACATAGAGCCCCTGGAGTAGTGCTGAACACAGAGTAAGCCCTTGATGTAGATAAGACTGTTTTTATTGTTCTGCAGCCTCAAATTTCCCACTTCAAATGGGGATGGCATTTAATCTTGCTCTGTACAGTGTGACTATATGGAGTCAGCCAGGGATTTTGTGATCCTGCCTTCTATCTGTCCCTCTCTTCAGACCCTCCCTTGGATGCACAGTCAGCCTCCTACCTGATATTCCAGTTTTGGTCTTGTCCTGCTCGCACTCATCTTCCCCTTGGCTTTCTTGATGCTCGAGGTAAAACATAAATCTCATTCAGTCCTACCCCTGCTTAGAGCCCTCTCCAGCTGTTCCTGGGCTTTGAGATACAGTTCAGTGTCCTTCATTTGACTTTTAAAGCCTCCTTGGTCTGTCCCCTGCTGACATCTCCATCTTGTCTCTCCTCTCTCTGCCCTCTCGTTCCATTTTCAGGCAAATGACCCAGCTCCCAGGTCTCTGAGCCTCACCTGACTTTGAGCTGCTCCTGCATCCTGCCTGATCCCCCAGGGCCCAGTGCAGGGCCTGGTGCACGGCAGAGGCTCTAGGTCTACAGAGGTGCCCATGGACTGACACAGAGCGAATTGCTCTAAGCCAGTGTGACATTCGTGTCAGTTAATGTCATTAGTTTTGGGGGGAGTCCCATTCAAGATCTGTCACCACAATTGTCTGGTCCACAGCAGTGTCCTGGAGGCTGCCTGATGTACCGGGCATTAACCCTTTAGTCGTTGGATTATGAAGAGGCTCCGGAGGTCCATGGGGAGAGTTGGGGGTGGGGGTGGCAGTACACAGGCACCAAACTGGGTTAGAAGTGCCAAAGAATTGATGTGATGCTGTGGTGCTGGAGAAGACTCTTAAGAGTCTCTTAGACAGCAAGGGCATCCCACCAGTCAATCCTAAAGGAAATCAGTCCTGAATATTCATTGGAAGGACTGATGCTGAAGCTGAAGCTCTACTACTTTGACCACCTGATGCGAAGAACCAAGTCATTGGAAAAGACCCTGATGCTGGGAAAGGTTGAGGGCAGGAGAAGGGGATGACAAAGGATGAGATGGTTGGATGACATGAGTCCATGTCCATGACTCAATGGACATGAGTTTGAACCAACTCCGGAAGATAGTGAAGGTCAGGAAAGCCTGGTGTGCTGCAGTCCATGGGGTCGCAAGGAGTCAGACACAGCTGAGTGGCTGAACAACAAAAGAAGCATATCGATATTTTGATAATGGCACAGCTGTGCCTGCTTCTCCGGAAAGCTCCTCCCCCCTCGCTGGCACCTGCTCCCTCCCCCCTCCCCAGCTGCCCATCCCTGTTGCTCTGTGGACACCTCCAGCCCCTTACTGTCTGAGACTTTTATTTTGAAGACTGTATGGCACTAGGGTGACCCACTTTTTTCTTCCCCAGAGTTTGTCCACAGGGCTTGGAAATCCTCCCTCACCACATGCCACTGTGGACACCCATCTGGCCTGATTTCTTTAGCCTACAAGTCCCTCAGCCCTGAGGTCACACACCCAGGATGGGGGCCAGGGAGCTCCTAACCTGCCTGCTCCCCTCCCCCTTCCCCAGCCCACACTATACAGACAGCAGGGGGGCATGCAAGCTCATGGTTCACCACCTGAGACCTCCATCCAAATAGGTCTGCAAGCTGGATTAGCCTTTGAGACACAGTTTAGTCACCTCATTTAAGAATGAAGGATGTGAATTGAGACATCCTTGATTGATGGGAGCCTGTGACCTTGGACCAGGTACTTGGCCTCTCCAGGCCTCTGGGTTCACTTGGGCCAGGGTAGATGAGTCTCCCAAAGGAAAATCCCCTTCCATGGGTCTGTTGCTTCATGGTCTCCATGGTGCCGGGTGCTTATTGGCTGTTCAAGTTGGGTCCGTCGGAAAACCATCTTTGAATTTGTGAGAGTTAGAAATGTCTGCAAGAGAATCATCAGGAGATGGTCGAAGTCAGCCCTTTGTGGACGAGGAATTGTCCCTTGAGAACATGGAGTGTGTCACTCTGGTGGTGGCAGTGGTTTCGTCGCTCAGTTGTGTCTGACTCTTGTGACCCCCATGGACTGTAGCCCGCCAGGCTCCTCTGTCCATGGAATTTTCCAGGCAAGAATACTGGTGTGGGTTGCCATTTCCTTCTCTAGTGGATGTTCCTGACCCAGGGATCGAGCCCATGTCTCCCAGATTCTTTACCACTGAGCCACCAGGGAAGCTGGCATGTCAGTGTGGGGAGTCTTAGTTTCCTTATATAAATGGGGGCTGTTGCAGCCTGCAGTGCTGAAGGAGCCAGGTAAAGCACCTGGCCACCTCATGGCCCATGCACCTGTGTTCTTCATTGGAGGGCACTCTGAGCCCCAGATCGGGTGATGGAGAAGCCACAGGCACTCTGAAATGAGAAGAATGGAACTCCAGTCCCAGTTCAGCTCTGTGACTGGGGGCAGTTCATTCCCCTCTCCAAGCTGGAGTTTCCTCACCTATGAAATGAAAGGAATACTGCAAGGAAAGAAAAAAAAATATGTATCACAAATTTTTATAAAGTGGCTGTTATGTTTCATTCCTGGAGGAGTTAGTAGCAGGTGACCTCTTAGCTTAGGGAAATACTTTGATTAATTTTTGTGTTGTTGTTAGAAAGAAGTCCCCCGGGCATAGTCTGTGTGAAAGATGCTTATACACACAAAAAGCAATAAACCACTTGGTAGGGAAAAAAGGTAGCAGCATTGGATTCTCCTCCCTCCTGAGCACAAGCTGTCATTATAGAGAAAAAAAATATAATCCCACAAGGACAAAGGGATTAGAAAGGGGGCATCAAGAGTCGAGAGATTGCAACACACTTTAGAAGAGGGATTTGTTTGGAATGATGGTAACATATTTAGAAGGCAGCAGAAACCACAGGAACTCCAGTGAGAAGAAAATGAATGAGCCTACAGAACCCCAACAAAGTCCAGGACTTAAGGGGTGCAGGTGGAGGGGATGATGGGGTGAGTTAAAAGCCAGTAGGCAAGGGCTTACCCTTGAGCCTCGTGAAAGATGTTTATTCTCTGGAGACCATGAAGGGGAGATTCTTGGGGCACCAAGGCCACCAGCATGACACAGGTCAGGGACAAAATCTGGGACTGAAAATGGAATTAATTGGAAATTTACTTTCCAAATGGTCAGAACATCCTCCTGATCCTACCACCCCCAATCCACCCTTGCCCACTCCCACATTCCAAGCATAGAAGGTCAGCTGCAAGGCAAGTTACTGGAAAATTTACTAGAGAAAAAGACTTATGCATGCTATCTTTATGAGTATTCCCAACAAGATAGTTGCCTCCCTGCCCTAGCACCCAAATAGACACCTGTCAGTCCACATGCAATTGCCCACCCTTGCAGAGCTCCTGATCAGCCTTATCGGTGTGTTTGTCTTAAATGTTAATGAACAACCAAAGAGCATCAGGCAATTGAGGAAAGCCATCCATGTGAAACAGAGACATCAAACTAAAATGATAAAAGAAATGGAAAGAAACGTTGTCCCACTAGATTGGATTCCAGAATGAATCACTGGGGAATCCCTGGCATTCCAATAGTTAGGATTCTGCGCTTTCACAGCCAAGGACCGGTATTTGATCTTTGATTGGAGAACTAAGATCCCACAAGCTGCGTGGTGCTGCAAAAAAAAAAAAAAAAAAAAAAAAGAAAGAAAGAAAGAAAGAAAGTAAAGAATCATTGTATCAGAATGACTCCAGTCAAGCCACAGGGCACCAGCAAAAATAAATTGTTCAACTTCACTGATGGTTCAGTGGCTAATTGTCCACGCTTTCAAAGCAGGGGACCAGGGTTCAATCCCTGGTCAGGAAACTAAATCCCATATGCCACAGTGAAGATGCCACGTACCACAAGTAAGACCAGAAGCAGTCGAATAAATACATAGCTTACTGTTATGTGCCATTGTGATTTTTGTGGTTGTTACACAGCAAAAGCTGACAGATAGACAACTCATAAAACCAGAAGAGGAAGCTGTGACCACTGAACAATCAGAGCACAATAGAGAAAACTTGAAATTTAACCAAAGGTAGCCAAAATAAGAATTTCAGTAGTAGTTTTGGAAAACAAGTCACAGAAATATCTTTAGGGTATAACAGGAAAAAATTGGAGATGGAACATATGAGAGGGAAAAACAGACTTAGAAAAACAATCCAGGAAGTATAACATCTGACTTAGAGAAATTAAAGAGAGAGAGATCAGAGAACATTATCAAATAAATAATTAAAGAAAGTTTCCACAAACCAAAGATTGTGAGTCTCCAGATTGAGTTGGTTTATGTGGAACTAGTAAAGTGAACAAGAAATAATCCATACCACAAACATCATCATATAGCCTCAGAAGACCAGTGACAAAGAGAAGGTCCCCAAAGCTTCCAAACTTAAAAAAATTTTTAATACATTGAAAATCCTTGTTGACTATCTAGTTTATATATAGTGGTATGTTAATCCAAACCTCCTAATTTCTCCCTCCCCCCTGCTTTTCCCCTTTGGTTACCGTACATTTGCTTTCTAAGTCTGGAGTCTATTTCTGTTTTACAAATAAGTTCATCTGTATCACTTTTTAAAGATTCCACGTATAAGTGATATCATATGATATTTGTCTTTCTTTGACTTCCTTCACTTAGAATAATAATCTCTAGGTCCATCAAAAATAGAAATATAAGCTTTTTATTTAGAAATATAGAGACACTTAAAGGAAATAATGAAAAGGGTTTTAGTAGTTCCTTTGGGGATGAGAAAGACGGGGCAAGGGCTTCATAATTTTCTTTTTTGTTGTGAAATAAATGTCTACATCTTTTGTTCACATGGTGACAGAGGGACGAGAAGAAGTAACAGGTGCAGTCAGAGTCACTGAATAGGGAGGAGAGTTGGAAAAGAGGGCTCACATATGGGAGAAGATTCCTGCAGGGGCCGTGCATCCGGCCCAGGACAGAGAGCTGGCGAGCAGCCCCCCACCCCCTCCAGTCATGGCCATGCCTTCCAACCTTCCTGGAAGACTGTCACTGCAGTCTGAGGGCGATGAGGGGCAGAACCTGCCCCGTATGGGACACCGCAGGGTCCTGGGGTCGGGGTGGAAAGGTGTGGCTGCAGAAGACTAGAGGAGACACTTCTCATCCTTGCAGCACCTTTCCTCGGGTGGCACAGAGTCAGTAGAAGCAGGAGTTGGTCAAGCAGAGAAGCCGTGGACATGATCGGGGACCGACCTGCAACGTGAGCTGGAGTTAGGCGAGGAGGGGAATGAGGCCTGAGTTGGGCTGGATGGAGCCTGGCTTGAATGGAAGCGATCTGGGCTCGGTGTCCTGAGAGCCAGAAGGATTGGAAGACTGAGAGATATATTTAGGGAAGGCCTCCCTGGAGCCAGTGTGGATCATAAACTGCAGGGCTGAGATGGAGGAAGACCAGATAGGCAGCTGTTGAAATAACTCAGGCCAGACAGGAGGGAAGTCTGAATTAAGACCAGACTGGGGACTTCCCTGATGGTCCAGTGGTTAAGAATCTGCCCGCCAATGCAGGGGACACAGGTTCAGTCCCTGGTCCGGGAAGATTCCACGTGCCCCGGTGACAACTAAGCAGATGTGCCACAACTACAGGGCCCGTGCTCTAGAGTCCAGGAGCTGCAACTACTGAAGCCGGAATGCCCACGAGCCCCACGCACCACAACTAGAGAGTAGCCTCTGCTCTCTGCAACTAGAGAAAGCCTGCATGCAGCAATGAAGAACCAGCAATGTCAAAAATAAATAAATTTTTAAAACTATAGTAAGGTCCAGGCTGTAGAGATAGAGAGGTGGGGGCAGTTGGAGGGAACTTGGACAGTAAAATCCATTCCCACCCAGTAAGATATTGCAGCTAGAGGGGGATGAGAAGGCCACAGTGACTCCCAAGTTTCTGGCTTTGGTGAATTCGGAGACAGAATGTGTGAGGAGGATCCACTGTGAAGAGAGAGGGAGGCCACCTTTGAGGAGCTGGGGGCACCTAGATGGAATGTCCAGGAGGCATTGGGACTCACAGGCCTGAAACTCTGGGGAGAGTCGGGGAACCACCAGCATGCACAGGTCCTGGAGGCAGGGAGTAGATGAAACCCATAGCCAGAGAGAGCATGGAGGGTGAGTAGGGGGCTGAGGAAGCAGATGGCAAAGAGCCTGGGATGGAGCCCCCAGACTCATAGGAGGAGATGCCAGAGAGGTGGTGCCGGGGAACAAAGGCAACTTCGTGGGCATCAGAAGAGGCCAAGGCTGGAGAACGGGTGCCACAGCAGGCATGGAGTGGATGCACCAACGGTACCACTGGTCACTGTGGTAGGAGGTTCCATCAGGGATGGGAGTAGGTCACCGAAGAGTAAGAGGATGGAAGGGCGGTTATGGAATTTCTCAGAGCTCATGTTGCAAAGCTGTTCAGTTCCTGGGTTGCATGTCTGGGAGGTGGGGTGCTCTGGGAAGCTCTTGCACATTTGGGCTGGGAGAGAGGAAGAGCTTCCTTTAGCACAGAAGGTGGAGCCTTGAGGTGGAGGAGACACATTAGCTCAGTCACCAGGGTCCCAGCCTGGCCCAGGGAGCGGGGAGTTCCTGGGACCGGACGCCCAGCCACAGTGGTCTCCTTGGCCCGCATCCGATTGCCCCCTTCCTCACATCCTCCCTCCCATGACTCCTGTTGGTCCTGCTTTGGACATTGGACTTTGGAGACTCATAGATGAGTATGACACAGTCCTTGACCTAAATGTGTTCATGGTACATAATCCTCAGCAGGAAGAGATGGACGTCTAGAAGGTGCTCTCACAGATATCTGCAACTCAGAGGCTGCCCAGTCTTTGACCAGCTTAGGTGATGCAAAGAATTACAAAAATGAGGAAAAGCCACAGAATCAGAGCAGTGGGAGGGATGTGGGAAGAAGGCATGGAGAGAGGCCAAGGTGATCTGTAGGACACATGAAGAAAACATGCCATGGGTGCTCGGGCTGGAGGGAGAGCCTGGGTGAGGGAGGCTCCCCTTTTGGTGCCTTCAAGAAAGTCAGGTTCAAGGGGAGGAGGAGGAGCAAGATAGAGGTAGGGTATGAAGAGTACAAAATACTATAAAGAATCTGCTGCCAATGCTAGAGACTTGGGTTCCATCTCTGGGTCAGGAAGATCCCCTGGAGAAGGAAATGGCAACCCACTCCAGTATTCTTGCCTGGAAAATCCCATGGACAGACGAGACTGGCAGACAGTCCATGGGGGTCACAAAGGGTTGGACACGAATTAGTTACTAAACAACAACAACAACAACAATATACTGTACAACATAAGGAATATAGCCCATAACTTAAAATAACTATAAGTGGAGGATAGCTTTTAAAAATCGTGAATCACTATGTTGTACACCTAAAACTTATATAATGCCATAAATCAATTCTACCCCAATTAAAAAAAAATGTGAAAAGAAATGGAATCGTTAAAAAGAAATGTGGATTTCCAACATGGCCAGACTGTGCAAACCACCATCAGAGGAGGCCTTCCTTCCCTCCGGGGGCAGAGTTCCGTTAGAGGCAGTGAGACGATGGTGGCGACAAGAAAGCAGTAGACCGCCCAGGGAGGAGGGGGCTTGGGTCGGGGAGGGCGCGCACTCGGGCAGCTGCTCAGCCTCATCTCCACCTGGGCGCTCCGCAGCTCTCCCTCCGTGAACTGTTAGCAGGGACACTCCTGGCTCCTAAGTCTGGTGCAGGGATCTGCAAGTACCGGCCGAAGGCCACGTCTGCGACCTATTTTTGTAAATAAAGTTGTATTGGAAGTCAGCCACACCCATTCAATTATTTATTGTTTATGACTGCTTTCATGCTGTGACAGCAGAATCCAGTAGTTGTGACTGCCGGAGACCGGCGCCCTGCAAAGCTTAAAATATTTACTATCTGGCCCTTCACTAAACACGTTTGCCAACACTGCCCTAATGGATATAGTAGAACACAGGCTGCAACGAAGGTCAAAATCTCAGTGGCGTGAACACAACAGAGGTTTCTTTCTTTCCCATGAACAATCTGAATGTAAGCTGTGCAGTCTGGAGAGAGACCCAAGCGCCCTCACCCGTTCGTTCTCCACCCCGAGCCTCTCCAGCTAGCAGGAAGGGGAGGAGCAAGGCGGAGGACACGCCTTCTTCCTTTGAGGGTACAGCCTGGAAGTTGTGCCCATAGCTCCCCCTCCCATCCCGCTGTCGGGCTGTCGGTCACATGGTCACCTGTAGCTGCAAGAGAGGGCCATGAGTCCGGTCCAACTTCTTATGGACTTCATTACCAAAGGAAGAAGGGAAAATGGATTCTAGAGCATTCTCTAGTCAAGAACAGAGTGAGGAAGGAGAGGAATTTGCATTCCCTGGAGGGTCTTGGAATAAAATTTGTAACATGCCCAACCTGAGCAGGTGCCTGTAATATAAAATGTCTCCTTCTCCCATTTTCTTCCTCAATTATTTATTGAACCCTTGATCAGATCAGGCTCCAGCTGGGTGTTGTTTTTTATTTTTTAACAGATAAGCTGATGGTAAGAGTGGTTAGGTGAGTTGTCTGAGGGCCTATCTTTTGCTCCAGGCTTGAACCTCCTCCTGCCTGACCATCCTGCTTCCCTGGAGACAATCTAGCTGGGAGCTAGACTTGTGGCCTGTGAGGCTGCCTGAGTATTGCGGGAAGAGCAGACAAATTACTTTAACAGTCAGAATTTAATATAGGGGATTGGTTGAACGGATCTCAGAAGACTGAAAAGGCAAAAGGAGACACTGAGGTAAGCAGATAGTAACTGCTTCCTATAGCCGTGGGAATAGGAGGAAGAGGGTGGGGTTGTCATGACTTAGAAGCCTGCAGGAGGGAGCTGGTGGGGGGAGTGTTGGTGCCCAGCTGGGGCTGGTGTCTTAGAAGCTTGAAGAGGGTCCTCAGGGAGCTGGGACTCAGAACTTCAGACCTCTGAGGAGTGGGGAACCTCAACCTGGGAATGTGGAAAGAACTAGAAACTAGAGTCAATGGTTACTGGGACCAACTATGGCTTCCAGGGCTGCAAGACTGCTGGGAACAGTAAAAACATATGAAGGGTTGAATGCCTTCCTCTTCTCCCTCTAGTAGCCCCTATTGGCAGAAGCTATTGGGAATCAGCTGGCAAAGCAGAAAAGTGCTTTGGAGACCCAACTCCCCAGCTCCAGAAAGCTGAGCATAGAAGGGTAGATTTATTTGTTTTGTTTTTTGGCTGTGCCCCATGCAAGATCTTGGTTCCCTGACCAGGGGTCAAATCTGTGTCCCCTGCAGTGGAAGTGTGGAGTCTTAACCTCTGGACCACCAGGGAAATCCTCAGAAGGGTAAGTTTGGAGCTGAGAGGAGATAATAACTAACCCAGAGGCTATAGCTGCACTTAGACCCCTGGTGTTTACAGATGGAGCCCCCATCTCTGAGCCAGCGTGGACCTGGAACCTTGAACATCTGCCTCTTAATACACTGGCTGCCAGGAATGCAAAATGGTGCAACCACTTTGGAAGTTTTCTTATAAAGTTAAATATGCAAGTACTAAACGACCCAGCATTCCTCTCTTAAATATTTACCCAAGAGAAATGAAAACTCATGTCCTCACAAGCACTTGTGCTTGAATGTTTGTAGCAACTTTGTTTTAATAACCCCAGACTTGGAAACAGCCCCGATGTCCATCAGCTTGTGAATAGAGGCCAAATTATGGTATGCTCCTACTATAGACTGCTACTTAGTGATAAGAAGAATAATTACTGATGTACACATCAACACTGATGAATTATACCCTGTGAAAGAACCCAGGCACAGAAGACCGCATACTCTGTAGTTAATTCCATTCATATGAAATTTGAGAAATGGCAAAGTGGAATGATAGCACACAGATCAGTGGTTGCCAGGGCCTGGGGTAGGGAACGGAGGAGATTGATGGCAATGGGGCATGATCCTTTGGGAGTTTTTCAGGGATAATGGAAATCTCCTGTATTGTGATGCAGTGGCTACATAATTGTCAAAACTTGTTGAATTATACACTCGAACTTGGCGAGTGTTTTGTTTGTTCGTTTGGTTGTGTTGGGTCTTTGCTGTAGCTCAAGGGCCCTCTAGTTGAAGCACATAGGTTTAGTTGCTGCTCAGCATGTGTAATCTTAGTTCCCTGACCAGGGATCAAACCTGTGTCCCTTGCATTATAAGGCAGATCCTAAACTACTGGACCACCAGGCAAGTCCCTAAGTTGGTGAGTTTTATCATATGTAAATTGTACCTCAATAAAGCCAATTCTTAAAATGCTGTTAGAATGGGGCACATAGTCTATTTACTTCTAATACCACCTCCTGGGAGCCTCCGTTTGAGCAGCAGACAAAGGGATCTTTTTAAAACATTAATCAGATTACATCACTCTTTATTTAAACACTCTCATGGATTCTGTTTCCTTTTTGAATGACGTCCAGAGGATTACTGGGACCTACAAGTCCCTATGCCTTGCTTACTGACACCAACACTACGGGGACTGGAGCAGTAGGACAAATGGAGGCCCATGTACTGTGTGTTTAAGTTCTTATGACTGCAGAGCGAGCCAACAAACTGCTAACAAGACAGTTCTGTTCTTCTGCCTTGACCAGTAGACCTTCATGGCGAGCTGGAAGGCCAGATTCACATTTAGAATGCTTAGAGTCTTTGCAGTCCTGTGCCAGAGGTGATGGCGTGGAAGGCAGACCCGAAGCCACAGTTTGCCCCACCCCCTTGAGCTTTCCATCCAGGCTCCAGCCACCACTGAAGATACCTGCCAGGCCCCTGGAGACATCTGTGTTTGATATCCCCTGGAGGCTGAAGACAGCATTGGGCGCAGCATCAGGGAAGCTGGATTCTTAACATGTATCTCCTGATTTCTCCCCAACCTGTGCATTGCTCTGAATGCATGTGTATATATGTGGGCATGCATGCATGTGTGTGCGTGTCTCCATGCGTGTGTGGGTGCACCGTCTGTGTATGTTCACTTCTGTGCAGGTGCATATGCATGCATGTGTGTGCTTGTGTGTATGCACACGTGCATACATGTGTACTTCAACAGTGGTGTGAATTCCCGGAAGGCAACCACTGGGCCAGATTCATCTCCGTATCCTTTCCACCTATACAGAGGAGAGGCTAAATGCTTGTGAAGTGAATATATGAATGAATGAGCCAGTTCAGCACATTTATTGACAGTGTGGGTTTGAAATCAGCCAGATTTAAGGTCAAAATCTTACTTCACCACTCATCCACTAAGTCACTTTGGTTCAGTCTCCTAATCCCATACAGCCTCAGTTTCCTTATCTCAAGAGCAGAGGGAAAATAATGACATATTATAGGGGTTGGAATGAGGATTAAGTAACAATAATCAGAGCCAACATATATTGAGATGAACTTTGAGCCAAGCACTGTAGTTAGGCATTGAAAGTGCTAACTCATACTCGCAATCTTGTGGTGGATGGTTGGTTAGACAGTAAACTCTGAGTATCTTAGCCATTATCATATTTGTGATCAAAGGGGAGAAGATTCCAGATTTAAGCCTCAGGGGGCTTCTTCCCATGAATCCTGCTCAGATTCTGGCTGATGAGGCCGTGTAGAGATTTGGCTGTGGAGTTCAGCAAGCAGCCCTTTGCCAAGCTGGCTCTCACTATTTGACCCTCTTTTTGGACCGGTCCTTTCGCTTGTGACTTACGATATTTCCTCCTCCAGGTGGCGCTGCAGAGTGGGGACTGGGCTTCTGGGTCGCAGCGTCCCCTGGTGGTCAATTTCCATCAATGGTTTTGATTAGGTACAGAGCAGTTTCCACAAATCAAGTGCAGTGACAGTGGATATATATGGGGGAAAAATAGAGTTTGATGTAATAAGTTTTAAGTCAGAGGAGAGTGAAGTGTGCAGGGGGAGATAGACCAAGAAGGGACCAAACCGTATCAAGGAAATTATCATCAATAATAACATTAACATCAATGATTTACTGTTCATCTTCCACGTGCCAGGCATTATACTGAGTGCTTGGCATTCACCAACTTATTTAACCCATCTACAGAAGGTTTAATGAGAACAATGGCTTTCATTGAAGCTGGGCACAGAGTAGGTGTCTGGGGCACAGTAAGTGCTCACTACATTTTGAGAAATGAATAAGGCAATAATCCTATGAAGCAGGTATAATCATCTCCATTTAGAAAAATGAACAAGGAAACTGATGGTCAGAGAGGTTACGTAACTCAGGTGTGTCAGAGCCAGTGTACCTAAGTTCCAGACCCAGCTCTGCTGCGTGCTGAGACATCACAGAGGCGGGCAGGACCCTTCTGCCTTCAGGGAGCTTGCTGTCTAGTTGGCCTCATCCACACCCTTCTTGTCTTCAAATGCTGCTTCCTGGGGCCTGCCAGGGTGGCTATTTATGACTCAGGGAGGAGGTCAGTGAGGTTCCCCTCATAAATTACAAAGAGAGACACATGTGGGTCAGGATTGGGGAATTCAGTACCTGAGGGATCCCCAGGAACCTTGCTCAGTCTGATCTGGGATTTTCCTTCTCTTCCTTAGGAGAGTCATTCCAGGCAGTGGGCACTTGCTGACTTCCTGTAAGATGGGCTCCAGGGCCATCTCCCCGTCCTGCCCCAGCCCCTGATCATCATCATGCTCCTGTTTCTGCCACTGGAGCTCTTAGCCCTGATAAACAGCTCCTCAGAGGTGGGTTTCTTCATTTTATCTTGCAGACCTGCAGCACTTGAGTGAGAAAGGTTTGAAAACTGCTGTGCATTTTGTGACATTAAGATGTAGTCTTCATTCAGGACTGGCAGCCCTCAGGTATGTTCTGAGAGTATTGAACCTTTCCTTGGAGACGTGGCTATAAATGGATATTAGTGCAGGCACGCATGCTAAGTCGCTTCAGTCCTGTCTGACTCTTTGCGACCCTAGGGACTGTAGCCCGCCAAGGCTCCTTTGTCCATGGAATTCTTCAGGCAAGAATACTGGAATGGGTTGCCATTTCCTCCTCCAGGGGATCTTCCTGAGCGGAAGAGCCAAACTTCCTCTCCCGAATTGCAGGCAGATTCTTTACCACTGAGCCTCCGGGGAAGCCTATTGAATGGATCTTAGTATACCCTCATAATGCAGCGAGGCCCCTTCTCTGGGTGGCCCCTGGTGTTTTTTTTTTTTTTTTTTAATATATAGCTTCAGTGTCTTCCATTTTTTTCTTCTTTCTTTATTTACTGCTGTGCTGGGTCTGCATTGCTGTGCAAGGGCTTTGTCCAGTTGCAGCGAAGAGGAGCTGCTCTTCCTTTTGGTAGTTGGGCTGCTCATTGCGGCGGCTTCTCCTGTGGCAGAGCAGGGGCTCTAGGGGGTGCGGGCTCCAGTGGCTGTGGCTGTAGGATGCAGGCTCAGTAGTTGCCGCACCCAGGCTTACTTGCCTCACACCATGTGGGATCTTCCTGGACCAGGGCTTGAACCTGTGTCCCCTGCATTGGCAGTTGGATTCCTAACAACTAGACCACCAAAAAAGACCCTAGCGTTTGTTTTTGAGTCCTTGAGCCTCTTTATTTTTCAGCATTCTCTTTGGCACTTTACTGTCAGAATGTCACTTTACTGTCATTTGCTTCCTACTGACCCTCGCAGTTTTCTTCCTCCTGACCTCTTGGCCTCAACCCCCTGAACTGTTAGGTTTGGGTGTACATTCAAAGTAACCCAGTGGGAAGGGAGGGCCTGCAGAGTTGCTTCTGTGAATAAAACACGCGAGTGTTACTGCCTGGACCGAGAGCTACCAACTTGGACAGTTGAATAACTTGTGCGTGAGTTTCTCCCATAGGCTGTGGAGAGGGGAGGTTATCACAAATCAGCTCTCAAAATGCAAGAGGTCACTTCAGGCATTTCTCTGTACCTACTCAGAAAGACTCAATACAAATTTGCTGCCTGGAACATGTGAAGGGTTTGGCTTCTCTTCCTGGCAATTCCTCGGCCTCATTCTCTAACTAAAGTAGCAGCAGTAGCAGCAGCAGCAGCAGCAGGAACCAGTGGTGGGGCTGAGGGACACAGGAATCACAGCAGCAGCAGGACCAGGGCCCACTGCTGACAGAGTGTCTGGCCTCAAATTACACTGTATCAGAGCTCGGGCATAAAATTAGCAGCAGTGTTCTGTGTATGAGGAGCCAGAGAAAATAGCCAGATTCAGCAGAATTATGGGCAGAAGAAAGGGAGAGAGGGGATTGGGGAGGGGAAGAGCTGGCCCACTGCAGCCCCCCTGGACAAGCCTGGACCGCTGCCCCGAGGCAGAGGCAGCTGCCCAGTGGCTGGGTCAGGTCCCCAGGAGGCTTTCTGGGGTGGAGGGGGCTGGGGATGGGAAAGGAAGATCTTGAGAAACCCGGGAAGGTGAAATTGAGGGCTTATCCTACCCTGCACACACACACACACACACACACACACACACAACACAACACACAACACACCACACAACACACTGAAAACTCGGCACAAGGTTTAGATATTCCCGTATCTAGGCACTTTTCATGCATTTTTTTCTCATTAAGTTTTACTGCAACCCTATTTGGTAAGCCTATTTCACAGATAAAAGGATGAAAAAGGACATATTCGCTTGCTCAAGTTCATGTGCTATGGATATAGTCATGTTCATGCTCAGTTTGTGCCCACTCAGATTCCAGCATTTCAATATAGCCTCTCTGCAGCCACTGTGGAGAAGAGGATGGAGGTTCCTTAAATGGCTAAAAATGGAGTTACCATATGATCCAGCAATGCCACTCCTGGGCATATATCTGGAAAAGATGAAAACTCTAACTTGAAAAGATACAATCACCCCAGTGTTCATAGCAACAGTATTTACAGTAGCTAGACATGAAAGCAACCTAAATGTCCATTGACAAATGAATGGATAAAGATGTGAGATCACACACCCATACACACCCAATGGAATATTGCGTGCATGCTCACTTGCTCAGTCGTGTCTGACTCTTTGCAACCCCATGGACTGTAGTCCCCCAGGCTCCGCTGTCCATGAGATTCTCCAAACAAGAATACTGGAGTGGGCTGCCGTTTCCTTCTCCAGAGGATCTTCCTGACCCAGAGATCAAAGCTGTGTCTTCTACATCTCCTTCATTGGCAGGCGGATTCTTTACCACTGAGTCGCCTGGGGGAACACAATGGAATATTATTGCTCAGCAATAAAAATATGAAATAATGCCATTTTCAGCAAGATGGATGGACCTAGAGATTATTATACTAAGTGAAGTAAGTTAGACAGAGAAAGACAAATACCACGTGATATGGCTTATGTGTGGAATCTAAAATAATGATAACAATGACGTTATTTACAAAACAGAAACAGACTCATAGACACAGCAAACAAATTTATGGTTACCAAAGGGGGAAAGGGGTGTAAATTAGGAGGCTGGGGTTAACAGATATACGTGCATGTGTGCCAAATCACTTCAGTCATGTCTGACTCTCTGAGACCCTGTGGACTGTATGCTGCCAGGCTCCTCTGCCTGGGGATTCTCCAGTAAAGAATACTAGAGTGGGTTTCCTTGCCCTCCTCCAGGGGATCTTCCCGACTCAGGGATCAAGAGTCTTATGTCTCCTGTATTGGCAGGCGGGTTCTTTACCACTAGTACCACCTGGGAAGCCCAACAGATACACACTACTGTATATAAATCAGATCAAGAACAAGGACCTACTATATAACGCAGGAAACTGTATTCAAAACCTTGCAATAATCTGTAGTGGAAAAAGCCTGAAAAAGAATACATATATATGGATATTTACATATATATATATAATATATCTGGATCACTTTCTATACCAGAAACTAGCACAATATTGCAAATAAATTATGCTTCAATAATAAATAAATATATCCTCTCAAACTTACAATGTCACTACTGTACACATTGCATGTTCTTAATATATACAATATAAATACCCTCACACTTGTCTACACAGACTCATATATGTTTATAAACATGTTTATATAATATATGTTTTCAATTAAGCGCATGTGATGATACACTCGTATGCCAGTGCTAGATCATACTTTGTTGCTAAAATCATTGTCACTTCTGTTTTTCCTGACCAGCTGCAAGCCAGTGTCCTCCTGGTCCCCGGCCCCAGCTAGGTGCTTACACCTCTTGGAACTCACAGACATCTGCCACCCGCAACCCTGTCCTGTTACTGCTCATTTAGTTTCATCCTCCAGATGGGGAACCCTGAGTCACTATGACTGGAACAGAGTCATCATTTATATTATTTCTAGTTCTTTGGGTGTGAATTCTTTGGTATGCTGAGTCTATAAGCTATTTTTCGTAGTGGAGAGGTTCTTTCCACAATTTGCAACTTCGGTCTATGAGTCTATAGGGAAGTTTTGTTATTGCCTTGCAAGCTCATGACTTCCAAAGTATTTTGATGTTAATTCTTCATCTTAGGATGTCGATACTGCATGCATAGCTTAGATCTGGGTCTGACACCAGCGCATATTTTAGGCTTGAGGCTCTGACCTTGTATATGTATCTCTCATTCTGCCTATGTTCTGGGAGAGTATCTCAACTCCTGCAGTGAGCCCAGGCTGATAGCGGAGATGTTCTATTCCTTTAATCAGTTCTGACACCCAGCTTCACACTGGGAGTACAGATTTGATTTCCTGCCAGCAGAGCAGGACTTAGAGCCTGAACCTAGTCCCAGATTGGTGGCTAGTCCCTGATGCCTCAGACAGCAAAGAATGCCTGCAATGCAGGAGAAATGGGTTTGATGCCTGAGTTGGGAAAAACTCCTGGAGAAGGTAATGGCAGCCCACTCCAGTAATTTTGCTTGGAGAATTTCATGGACAGAGGAGCCTGGCAGGCTATAGTCCATGGGGTCACAAAGAGTAGGACAGGACTGGGTGACTAACACTTTCACACTTTCAGTCCCCGATTACGCAT
Source organism: Muntiacus reevesi (assembly GCF_963930625.1). Lineage (NCBI taxonomy): Eukaryota > Metazoa > Chordata > Mammalia > Artiodactyla > Cervidae > Muntiacus > Muntiacus reevesi. The sequence continues at coordinate 21,121,225 of NC_089249.1, forward strand.
TAAGATCTTACCCCTATGAGCCCATTTCTACCCTTGGTTTTCCCACTGGGTGTGGGGTGCCTCTCACTGGTATAGGTTCCCTTCTTTTAGAATCTGAAGATTACACTTTCTTGCTTTTGAGCTGGACTGTATATGTTTAAAATACTTAAAGATATGTTATCTTACAGCTTTTATATGCCTGGAGTAGGATGGGAAATTTTGACTTGGGTTCACCCTGCCATGTTTATTTCCGTATTCCAAATGCCCTGTTTGATAAATAGCTGATTGGGTATATCCCTCCATTTTTCTCCTTTCTTGTCTTCTCTTCTGTCCTCCAACATTGTTCCTGCTTCTCAAGGAGTCCATAAAGAATCTTGGTTTCTGAAGAGCCCTTGGCCCTGGCCAGGCTACAGGAGGAGAGGCAGATCCTCATTGGGTCAGGACTGTAGTGCCGGGCCCAGAGCATATCGCCTCCTGGGGATTTGGCCTCCGCCCCAAACTCTATTTAGGGCAGAAGGTCCCTTGGGATGGCTGGGTAGAGTGGGGATGAGGTTCACAGGAAGGGCTTGAGGCTGCCAGCTGCCCTTCATTTGTGAGCCAGACAGCTCTTGGGATCCTAAGAATGACTCATCCCCAGTTTCTGTGTCTGGGAAACAACAAAAGAACTACCGTTGGGAGATCTTGGTTCCAGGCTCCACTGGGCTGGCTCTGTCCCCACAGAGCATTGTCCCAGCCCTGGGAGTCTTAATTCAGCTTGGGTTTGGGACAGAGTGGGCGAGAAGGGCCCGTTCTGTGATGCCAGAAGGCATGTCTTCTCCATCATCCATATCCTCTTCCTGCTGCTTTCTTCTTTGCATCTGTGATACATGAGTGAAAGTGAATGTGTGTGTGTGTGTGTGTGTGTGACAAATAGGTGTGGCTCTCTTGGGAGTGCTCCCTTCAGAATTCTATAGCCATACATGTTAGAGGGGCCACAGAATCATATTCATTCCCCGTATGTTGGGCGAGCACTTGCAGCATGCTAGGCACTGCACTACCTGGGAAGACAGTTGTCAGACATAAAAATACAAACAAATATGGAGCTACAATAGTTCTCAATGCTCTAAAGCAAAAGTATAGGGATCTGGGAGAGAATAGCAGAGAGAGGGTGACGTATTTAGAGTTCAGTTTCCTGGAAGGTCTCCCTGAAAAGGTGACTTCCCAGATGAGCCCTAAAGCAGAACAGGGAAAAGCATTCCAGCAGAAACAGCCTGCATGAAGGCTAAGAGCGGAAGACATCTTGGACCATTCTAGAAATGGACTAGAGGCCAGTGTGGGAAGGAAACAGCCCAGGAGAGGGGGCTGGGGAAGCCAGTAGGGTGTTCAGAACTTTGGAGGCAGACAGGACTAGAAGTTTGGACTTTCTCCTAAGTGCAGGGTGAAGTAGTTAAAGTTTAAGCAGGGAAGAGTATGCTCAGATTTGTAATGTGATGCTCACTCTGGTTGGCAGCCCTGTAGGGAGATATGGCTGTGCCAGGCCCAAGTAGGCTTGGGGATCTCGGCATGAGAGAAGTGCAGCCCAGAACTCCAGCAAAGGGGGAATCGGGAAGGGTGAGCCAACCCTCACATTCCAACATGACACAAGTGCCTGCGAGCACTAACTTTGTTGGGAGTACCAGGAAGGCTTCCTGGAGGAGGTGGCATCAGAGCGAGGACTTTGGGAAGGAAGGTGAGGTGGAGGCCTGAACTCCCAGCCTAGGGAATAGGTTGGGTAAAGTCTCAACAGTGAGGGGGTGCAGGTTGGGTGTGATGAGTCAGTGGATGTGAAGTGACTCCCCAAGGATGTAAGCCCTCCTGGTGGCTGGGTCAGCACCGAGGCCCAGTCTCTGATGAACAGGTTTCTGATGCCCAGCCAAGATCTGGCACCGAGTACTGACATCGAGAAAGTCCCCGATGCCCCCCCCAAATCAGTGTACCCCACACACCCAGCGTCAGAGAGTGTGTACTTCCCCAGTTGTGGTACAGCTGCAAGGTGGGGAAGAGGAAGTGTGGGCCACAGGCCAGCCCCAGAGGGCCTGGAGGAGGAGCCTCTTCTAGAGCTGAGAGAAGCTTGGCTGGGGCCTCCCCAGAGGCAGCTCCGGGGACTCCTGGGACCACAGCCGAGACGCAGGGGAGCTCGAGGGAAGTGAGAGGTGACCTGGGCCTGGGCCCGGCCGTGAGACCCTCCGCCACCCCTCCCCCAGACTAACAGCCATGGCCAGGGCGCAGCAGCTTCGGGCTGAGAGGTGAGTGCAGGGGCGCTGCCCACCCGGGGCCTCCTCGCTGTTCCTGGCAGGCCTTGCAGGGCAGAGGCCCACTTTCCTGCAGCTGCTTACCAATGTCAAAAGTTGAGAGGTTGGAGTTGAGTCAGACCCCCAATACTCAGAAATACAGACTCTGAGAACTTTTTTAAGGAAACTCCTAGTCGTGGCTCACTTCCTTCAGGCACGGATGAAGATACTGAGGCTCAGAGAGGGGGAGTGACTTTCCCAGGGTCACGCAGGGGTGGGTGGTGGAGTCTGGATGGGAACTCAGGTGTCTGGGGCCCAGGCTGGGCCTCGGTACTCCATACTGTTCAGTAATGGCTTTTCATCTTCTGTTCAGATGGAGGCACAGAATCTGGCTTTTTTTCAGGGCTTGGCTCAAATGTCAACTCCTCCTAGAAATCTTCCTTAACAGCCCCTCTGAACACTTGCCCTCTTTCCTTCTTCTGTGTAGTCCCTACTTCTCTGGCCTAATAGTCTATACACACCCATCTGTTTTCTTTGTCACTGGCTCTGCAGTTAGAAGGAAGTTCCATAGGGTATTTATCTCTTTTGATCATTGCTATATCCCAGGTCCATCTAGTCAAAGCTATGGTTTTTCCAGTAGTCATGTACAGATGTAAGAGTTGGACCATAAAAAGTGCTGAGTGCCAAAGAATTGATGCTTTTTCATTGTGGTGCTGAGAAGACTCTTGGGAGTCCCTTGGACAGCAAGGAGATCAAAACAGTCAATCCTAGAGGAAATCAACCCTGAATGTTCACTGGAAGGACTGATGCTGAAGCTGAATCCACTACTTTGGGCATCTGATGCGAAGAGCCAACTGATTGGAAAAGCTCCTGATGCTGGGAAAGATTAAGGGCAGAAGAAGAAAGGAGTGGCAGAGGATGAGATGGTTCGATAGCATCACCAACTCAATGGACATGAACTTGAGCAAACTCTGGGAGATAGTGGAGGACAGGGAAGCCTGGTGTGCTGCGGAACATGGGGTCGCAAAGAGTCGATATGACTTAGCAACTGAACAGCAAATATCCCAGGGTTTGAACAAGGCCAGTACTAAGTGCTTAGTAAATGCTGCTGAGTGAGTGAGTGAATGAATGAATAACAGATTGATGGATGGATCTTTGAGCTGGAAAGTGTCTTTAGATCATTCTGGCCCAATCCTGTCATTGTATGGATGAGAAAACTGAGCTCCAAGGAGAATAAAATATTCACTCAGGGTCACATGGAGTGAGTGGCAAGGCTGGAGCTCCCAGCATAGCCTTTCCAGGGCCTCGCCTCATTTCTCAGGAGACATTCTCTGAGTTTCCTCAGTAGGCCGGCCTGTGCTCCGAGCTGTGGGGGGATCTGAGGACATAGGGCTTGGCTCCTGCCTTTCTGGATCAGAGCCACAGATGACATCAGAAGGAGTGTGTTAAAAGCATGGAAGTGGCTCAGAGGGTGACCGGGGATGGGTCAGGATGGTCTGGCCGAAGTGGGCAGCAGAGGGCCCCTGGTGGACTCTGCAGCTAGAAGTGGGAGCTGGGGTGGAATTCCTGAATGTCAAATATCAGAAGGAAGCTACATGCGTGCACACACACACACACACACACACACACACGTGTGTGTGTGTGTGTGTGTGTGTGTGTTGCAGGAGGGGTATCAAATGCAAATGCTTGGAGGGTGATTCAGGAATGCCTTTCCAGAGATTTTCCTAGCAGTTCAGTGATTAAGATTCTGCACTTCCACTGCAGGGGGTATGGGTTTGATCTTTGCTCAGAGAGCTAAGATCCCACATGCTGCGCAGTGCAGCCAAAAAAGAAGAAGAATGGTCTTCAAGAGCCACAGAGGGGGGTGCTGGGGGCTGGGGTGAGGTTCAGGAAGGCAGGAGCCAAGCCCCATGTCCTCAGGTCCCCCCCCCCCCAGATTCCAGCTCCTCCAGCCCCCAAGTCCTCAGTGGAGACTGGGCCTGGCATGTGAACCTGCACCCAGGAAATCGCTGCTGTTTGAGGCTGGTGGCACCTCCTGTTTCTCAGGGCACGTGGGTCAGAGAGATGATGCCCAAAGCCAAACCCTCCCTCCCAGCCCTGGTCTCCTGGGAGCTGTGCTTGCCTGTCTAGGGAGGAAAGTCCCCTTCCCCCCTCTTTCATGGGGCTATAGAGCTGGGTCTGGGGTCTCTCAGTCTCCCCGCACCTGGAAGCCTCTTTGAAAGTGAGGTCTGGATGCCTGAGGCCGAAGTGGAGGATGTAGAGGGAGGGCAGCAGATTTCAGGTAGCAGAACTTTCTAAGTCCTGAGACACCTGAAAGTGGAAAGGACTGCTGTGAGGGCCTTGAGTGCACTTCCCACAAGCATGTTTTGAGTGCCTACTGTGTGTAGGAGGCAGGAATCCTGAACTAGCTGCTGCTCTAGGGTCTTTCCACCCATCATCCAGCACCTCCTGTCCAGGCCTCCCACCCAAACAGATTTTTCATGAGCAGTATCGATCTATGGGCCCTAAGTGGGCTTCTGTTCAGAGGGGTTCTGGGTGAGGTCTTCAGGGGACAACTCTTCTAGGGGGACTTGCTGCCCATTTTTTTGCACCCTTGCTTTTGCCCAGTGCAACACCTTCTTGGTTCAGCTCCCTGGCCCTGCCCCGCAGGCAGCCAGGCTGTCCCCACGTGGCCCACAGTGGTGGTTTTGTTGCTAAGTCGTGTCTGACTCTTTGCAACCCCAGGGACTGGAGTCCGTCAGGCTCCTCTGTCCATGGGATGTCAGGCAAGAATACTGGAGTAGGTTGCCATTTCCTCCTCCAAGGGATCTTCCCGACCCAGGGATCTAACCCACGTCTCCCTTGCCTCCTTCCCTCCTACACTGCAGGTGAATTCTTTACTGCTGAGCCACACTGTCAGCCCACAGTGGACTTGCTGTGAAACAGACACAGGGCGCGGGCTTGCATCTCCCTGAGCACCTACTATGTGCCATTGCTGTTCTGGGCACTGGGGATACAGCAGTGAGCAGGGTCCCTGCTCTTGTGGGGCTCCTCCAGCTGTGCTTGTTACAGATGTGACCTCCAAACCCTCCTGGGATGTAACCGTCTCAGAGTGGTGGAGGGGTCAGAGCTCAGAGAGGAGTCTTCCCAAGTCTGCTGACCTTGGCAGTGTCAGAGCGGGAGTTCAGGTCTTCATCTTTCACCTGTGCCCTCCCCTCTGTGACACAGGGCTCCCTTCCTCGCCCCACCACCCCCAGGCGGGGCACAAGCGCCCTTCGTGAGCAGGCGCTGCCGGTCTCCCTGGCCTCGTCCCTCGTAACTTGCCCCTTCTTGCACAGTTGAGGCCTCTGCACTCACTCTTTTTCTTGCCTGTTGTCCTGGGTTGACTCCTCTTTACCTGGTGCCTCTTCTTCTGGGAAGCCCTCCCTGAACACCCTCAGTCTGAGCACAGACTGCTTGTCCTCCTTGCAGGTATAGCATCCTTGCTTCTCTCTCTGAAAAACGTCACCCCCATCTTAGAAGTGTCGGCCCGAGCTTTCTTGCCTGCTGCACTACTGATTGTTCCAGCCGAGGGATGATGGCTGGGCTCCTGCTGCAGCTTGAAACATTGTGGACTTTTCCTTCACAGCTTCTATGATCACTGAAATTATGTAATTTTTTATCCAGCTCCTCCAATCAACCATGAAACCCAGGAAGGCAGAGGCCACATCCTAGAATTCTTAGAACAGTGTCTGAGCTACAGTAGCTGCTAACAATATTATTACTGTTGTTATTATTTTAGATGGGAGACTGATACTGTGAGGGGCTGGCATTTACCTGAGTTTAACACAACCAGCTGTTGGGAGCTGCAAACCAGGGCCAGTGTAGCAGTGACTGGGAACAAAATTCTGGAACCAAATCCCAGTTTTTTTTTTACTTTTTTGGGACAAGTTCCTTAACCTCTGTGCCTCAGTCTGGAAAAAGTTTACACTGTCTTAGGAGGGCCCCTTGGTCCTCTGATGCACTTAGGAAATCGTCAGCTGTAGTTACCATTACCTGTTTCCCTGCAAAGGGCTGTTGGTGCCTCTCTGGTTCCTTCCTGCCCCACCGGCCTTCTACTGCAGGTGAAATAGTCAGGAAATTCACGGTGTGGGGGAGAAAGGGGAGGCGGAAGCTTCTCACAAGGTTGTTACTACAGGACCTTGTGTGGAAAGTGATCGGGGGAGGCTGCTAGCCTGGGAGCAGTGGGGATTTCCTCTGCCTGCCCACTGCCAGCCTGAGTGACCTCTTGTGCCAGCCTCCAGATTCCTGAGTTAGATCCCTGCAGTCCAGGTCACGTGGGGCCCAGCAGGGGCTGGGACTGGTCCCTGCTGGCTCTGAGGTTCAGGCAGCCCTGCCCCCCACTCCCACCCTGTTTCCCCACTGCCGCAACAGGAACACAGTTACTGATGGCTTCTAATTTCCTCATCTGTCCACAAGCAGCTGGACTGGTGACCCCTAGCTGCTCCTCCTCCCTCGCCTTGGTGTTCCGTTTTCTCTTCCTCCATCCATCCCTCTCAGTCCCCTCCTCTGCTCACTGATTGCTCTTCCCTGGGGATTTTAACCACTAGTCACAGGGCAGAAGGTTCTTACCACTCCCACTCCAGCTGGGACCCCCTTCAACTCCACTCCCTGCCACACACCAGCTTTTGCGGGACCATGACCTGGGTGCCCCAGGGGCCTCTCAGATTAGCACGTCCCAAAATGAGTCCATCAACCCTCCTCCCCTCCCACCCATCCTGGTCACAATACAAGTAATATGTGGGTGTCACTCTTGACGCTGCCCTTTCTTTCACCTCTATATCGTAACAGTCCCCAAACCCTGCTGGTCATAACTCTGGAATGACTCACAAATCAGCAGTGTATTTGTTGGACATGCAGAAGGCTGCAGAGAACAGAGGAACTGATAAGTGGCTGAAACAAACGAGGTTTATGCTTTCACATAATGAGAAGTTCAGAGGTAGGCCACAGCTGATTCTGCTGTTCAGTGACTTCAGGACCAGAGTCCCAGAGATTTCTGGGACTTGTTTCTCAAAAACGTGATTGTTCTCATGTTTTTGCCTCATGAATGCAAAGTGGCTGCTGCAAGTCCAGATGTCACATCTGCTTTCCAGGCAGGCAGTTGGGAAAAGAGGAGGAGACCCGACTAGCTTTGTCCATCTCTCTGGATGTTGAAGCAAACCCTCTCCCAGAGGCTCCTACAGCAGATTTCCTCTTAGTCTCAGTGGCCAGAACAGGTCACATGGCTGCTCCTAGCTGCAAGAGGGTCTGGGAAACAGCAATGGGGTTATTATGTTTGGCTCAGGCCAACTGTGATCTATCACCCTGGGGCTAGGGTTTGTCACCATGGAAAGAACTGGAGCTTGATTAGCGAGGAAGAAACTGGGGGCACGAAAATGGAACAGTGTCTGCCGAGGTATCCCTTGTGTCTGTCCTCTCTTCTTGTCCCTGCTGTCTGGCTCAGGCCCTCCTCATCTCTCAGCTGGACCACTTCAGGGCCTCCCAGTGGTGCTCTGTGCCCCCGTCTCTGCCCTCCTTTCTCTCTCCACGCAGCTGCCCGATTTGGCCTCCTACAGCCAGAGCCCTATAGTGTTTTCACTGTCTTCTGAAGCCATCCATGGCTCTCTGTTGCTTATTAAATTCCTCAGCTCTGCGCTGGAGACCTTCCTCTACCTGGCCTCATCTGCCTGTTCAGACTCTGATCCCACCAGACTCCAACCACAGTAGACTTGTCCTCAGAGCCTTAGCCCGTGCATTCCCTCTGCCAGGAAGGAGGGCAGGCGTTCCCCTGCCCTGGTCCTACCGTGTGGACTCCTATTCCTCTTTCTAGACCTGGCTCAAATGTCAGCTCCTCTGTAAGGATTTTCCCAACCTGAGTATAATGAACCGTCCTCTCTGGGAAGTGTGTGACCCAGTGCCTAGAACAGGATCTGATAGGCAGCGGTGCTTGATGCTCTGTTCCTGAATGAATAACACAGCCCCAAAGCGATTTGTTAGATTCCAGTATGGTTGTTGACATGTGGCTCCGACTCCAGATGCCTGGTTTGTGTCACAGACTGGCATGTGAGGGGTGTTGAACGGAGAACACCAGGTACATGGGTTCCCTTGGCACAGGGCCTTGCACGTACCAGCCCCTCAACACTTCAGGATGATGACCAGCATTTCTTCTCCCACCTCCCTTAGCGACTTTGAGCAGCTTCCTGATGACATTGCCATCTCAGCCAACATCGCTGACATTGAGGAGAAGAGAGGCTTCACCAGCCACTTTGTAAGAGAGACCCCTGCACCCTCACCCTCTGACCTCTGAACCTTCAATGCTCTCCTCTCCTAAGTTCTATCCTGGTGGGTGTTCTCACCAGAGCCATTCTACCCTCCAGGGGACGCTTTGCAGTAAATATCTGGAGACCACAGTTTTAATGACCACAACCTGGGGTGGGGCATCTACTGCGTGGCATCCAGGGATTCTGGTTCATGTCATGCGGTACCCAAGACAGGGAAATACCTCGCCCCCAAAGTGATACTGAGGTCGAGAAATTCTGATCCAACCCTAGGACCTCTGGACCCTCCTCTCCCTCTGGCCTGTGAGGCTTCCCCCAAGACCCTGTACTGCAAAGCCCCAATCCCTGGCTTGCTGGTTCAGTCTGTGGCCTATGTCTTCCTTAGGTTTTTGTCATTGAGGTGAAGACAAAAGGGGGGTCCAAGTACCTCATCTACCGCCGCTATCGCCAGTTCTATGCCTTACAGAGCAAGCTGGAGGAGCGCTTCGGGCCGGAGAGCAAGACCAGCCCCTTCACCTGTATCCTCCCCACGCTCCCAGGTAAGCAGCGACTGGCTGCCCCAGTTCGGAGCCCGCCTGCTCGCCTCTCCTCCCAGCTCTGTGGGTGCTGTTCGGTGCTTCTGTCTTAGCATAAACTGTTCTATTTTAGTGAAAACTGTTTATTTAATCCATGGCCCCCTCCTGCCAGTCACAGGCTGCCGCCTCTAGCTCTCCGGCCTCGGAACCCTTGACCTCTGAGCCCTTGACCACCTGTGCTCTATGACCTTCACAGCCGCCCTGCTTTAGCCAGCTGCCACCAGGTTTGAGCGCATCAGCTCCGGCCTCTCCTCCTGGAGACAGGAATCCCTGTGTTCCTCGTGGTAAACACAGACTCATCTTCCAGCCCTGTGACTCCTCAGTTCCCCGTGGGTGCGCCTCCCTCCCTGCTCGGCTGGGACACTGTGGGGGTGCACCCACTGCTGCTTTTGGACGGGCCTCTCACCCCCTGCCTCCTGGCCTTCCACCCCTACTCGGTCCTGACACGCACCTTGAAAAGATGCAAACCTCTCGGCTTCTCAAGGCCAGCCTTCGCGAGCCCAGCAGGAGAGAACCCTGATGGAGTGGGGTGTAGGGGTCACGGGGTGGTCTTGGCTGTGCCTGCCACACCCCACAGGCTGTATCCAAGCACCCTTCCCCCAGACACAAAATCCTCTCTGATCTTCCCTTCTTCAAGCTCCAAACCCTGCCTCCAGCTGGGGTTCCTTTCTGCCTCAGCCAGTGCCCCAGTTTCCCAGCCAGCAGCCAGCCCCAGGGAGGAAACTCACGCATTTCCTCACCCCACCTCTTCCCCATCTCTGGGCGGCAGGGAGGAGGGGTCCCTCCTGCTCTCAGCTGACCGCTCCTCCCTGATAGCTTGTCTCTCACGGCCCCTGTAGATTCACCTTCTCCTTCATCTCTTACTGTCTGCCAAGCTTCACCACGGGCGGGCTTGGTTTTCTTTCATCTTGAAGCAAAAACGTATCCTAAGTGAGCATTCTGGCCAGAAGCCTCTGTGAGCCCCAAGGGCCCTCAAAGATCTTGCCTTCCTTCCATGATAAATCTTGACTTGCTGTCTGACCTTCTCATCTTCCATCCTCTGCTCAACCCACCAGCTGGGTTTCAGCTCTTCCTGCTCTGTGAGTTCCTCTGGGGACAGTGGCCCATGACCTGATCCATGGGTACAACTCAGGCCTCATCTTCCTCATCCCACTTCTTCCTCTGGGATGCTCTCTTCAAACTTCTGTGGTGCCAGCCTCTCCCAATTCCCTTCCTATCTCCCATGACTCCTCCATCTCCTTACAGAGTCGCCTCCTCTGGTGCTCCTGGGAAGGTGGGCACCCATCGTCCTCACTTTTGTCTTCTCACTCCCTTCCCTTCCTCCTCTCCGCCGCCCCGCAGAGGCCTTTGACTTGCATGCCTATGACTTTAGTTGCCCTTTACTTGCTACTAATCCCCCAGTTTCTCACTACCCCAGGCCTCAGATGCTACCCTCCTGCTACTCCCAGACACCAGTGTGCCTCATGGGCTGTGACCAGCAGGAGCCAGACCTATCTCACATTTGCCTTCTGGAGGGCTCTCTGAGTGGGTGATTCAGAGCCCCCTGAAATTCCCAAAGAGGACACTTGTCTTTGATCAGCATCATCAATTTCCCGTTCCCCACAAACACCCTGTCTTACTTTCGAGGAAGGAAAGTAAGACATCCACTTCTCAAATATTTACTGGTTTGGCCCTTATTCTACACCATGGCTCTTAACCTGGGTGGCATATTGGAAGTACCTTGAGGTTAAAAGATTCTTGATGCCCGTGTTCCACCCCCAGAGATTCTGATTTAAATTCTTCTGGGGTGAGTCCTACGCAATGAGATTTTACACACTCCTTGAGTGACATGAATGCACAGCCAGACTTGAGGACCACTGTTCTAGGTGATGAGACTGTAGCTGTGAGCAAAGCAAAGATCCTGTTCTCTTTCTAAGAGTCGTGTGTGTGTGTATGTGCTTGTGTGTGTGTGTGTGTGTAGGCAATAGATAAACAGTTAAAACAAGAAAAGAATCAGCTGATGATAGTACTACAGAGAATGCACATTGGATGGCGACCCCCAGAGCGCCGTGGGCCGATGAGCGGGAGGAGCGCTGAGCTAGTGGGAAGGGTTCCTGCCTCCAGTGGGCAGCTCCGGGCCCAGAGACAATGCTCTTGGGCCAGATTCCCAGGACAGCTCTTTGTGTTTCCTCAGCCAAAGTCTATGTGGGTGTGAAACAGGAGATCGCCGAGATGCGAATACCTGCCCTCAACGCCTACATGAAGGTAAGGTGGGGCTAGGCCACGTGGCCCCTGGAGGGCGCAGGGTGCTGAGCGCGGGAGAGGCCCAGGTGCCATCCCTGAGAGTGGCTTTGGGAACTAGGGCTGGCTCTCCTGCTCTGATGGCCCTCATCTTCCATCCTTAAAGACCAGACCTGGGGAGAGAAACAGGACATGTTCTCAGGGCTCAGGGGGATGGGGCAGGAGCAGTTGAGAACTCAGGAAGCCACACCTTCTACTGACTAAGGGCTGTGCTGAGCCTCCTGGTACAGAGGAGAATAAGATCCATTGCCTTCCCCAAGGTCCCCACTGTCCCATGGGAATACAGACAGATGAGTCATGAAACCATGAAGAACAGGCTGTATAACAGGGGCATGGCAGACCAGGGCCCCAGCTTTCTCACAGAGCACCTGCATATGAACAGGACACAGGCTGGATTTTAGTGGCATCCATGGGCCTTGGACAGATGCCCTTATGTATTCCCCAACCTGTAAACTGTCTGCATCTTCAGGAGATGGGAGCACAGAGGAAGGAGCATCTTACAGACAGACTCAAGGCTGGTTAGGAAAGCTTTACACCAGTTAAAGCTGTGCAAGAAATGGATAGTGTTCCTGGGGTAGTGAGCACCCCATCACTAGAGGTATATAAGACATGTTTTGATGGCAACCTTAGGAAACTGGAGAAGGCAGCCCTCTTCAGAGCCAAGAGGCATCCTCAGAGACAGTGAGATCACCACTTCCTCTCCTACTCTTATGGGAAAAGAGCACTGAACTAGGAGTCTCTTTGGTCTTTGCTCTGCCATTCCCTGGGTGATTTAGGGTTAATTGCTCATCCTGTCTAGGCCTCGGTTTTCTTGCCTATGAAATGAGGTGGTGCCCCCAGCTTTCTGGTTTCACAGGAGGGGACTGATGTTGAGAAAAGGACAGAAAAGTGCTTTGTAAACTGTGAACCTACCTCCAGAATGTGAGACAGCATGACCCCTAATGGAGTGAGGAGGCAGGAGGAGTGCGGAGGGGGAAGGGAAGGGAGCAGGTGCCTGGCTTGCCCTCCCCAGCGGCTGCAGGAATCCCGGACTCAGGGAGGCACCTGGGCTCCAGCACTGGCAGCGTCTCGCCTCCAGGGGGCGCTGTGACAGCTGCTTCTTCGGGGGGCTGGCTCCTGCAGTCTCCTCCAGTCTCCACCAGCAGGGCTGGAAGGAGCCAGAGGGAGGAGGGGTTTGGAGCTGGAGCTCTTCACTCTTCACCTGGTCTTGGCAACCAGCAGCCTGGAGGATTTCATCTTTACCTGCCTGTGTCTGAGTGGGTTCCTTGAGGCCAAGAGGTCAATCAGTGTTATGGTAACCCCACCCTGGGCTTGGAACATTCAGAGACGGGGAGCTCATTACCATTCTCCCTGACCCAGGCTGTTCATCCATCGTTGGACAGCTATTAGAAAAGCCCGGCTTCCTGTGACTTCTACTCACTGGTCTTACCTCTGTCCTTATTAAGAATAGGGTTCACGTGATAACGACAATTGCCTGGAACCAGGTGGAGTACAACGAGGAGGCTCTTGATATATCCATGGATTTGTTGGATAACTGACTTATTTAATTCTCTCAATAACCCGTGAGCTCAGTACTCTTATCCCTATTTTAAAGTGAGGAAATGGAGGCACATAGAGGTAGAGTCACTCCCTTGGTGTCACAGAGCATTTAGTAAGGAGGATGGGGGTGAACACATATCTCTGGGACTCCAGGATTTTGCTCTTATCCACTGTACTGTGTTGGAATAAAAGTAATAGCAACAATGATAACATTGAGCTTGGATGGGGCCCCTGCTAGATGCCTATTCTAAGTGTTTTGCACGAATTCACTTATTTAGTCCTTCCACAGTCCTACAAGGGAGGTATCCTCACCCGCATTGTATTAATGAACACACAGAGGCATCCTTGCCCAAGGTCACCTGGATGAGCGGCAGATTCTGTCCCAGGCACAGCCTGGCTCTATCTGTGCCTTGAGCTCATCTCTGGGCAGCCCTCTCCCATCCTTCCCATAGAACAACCATGCCTTTTCTAGGCTCTGAGTTTACAATTCCTCTGGGATGGAGTTCCTGGCCTCCCCCCATCCTGCTGTCCCCATGGGGTTTTCTGGGGGGGGTGAGCTCTGGGTGCTGTAGCACCCAAAGCCAATCGCAGTGCTCCTGGGGACCTGTGCAGTGGACAGCTTGGACGGATGACCCTGCCAGGCTGTGGGTGCTCTGCACCTTCGCGGCTTGAAGGGCATTGCATCGTGGTAGGTGTTGCAACCAGCATCAGATAATCAGTCTCAACCCTACCACTTCCTAGCTCTGCCCCCCCTGACCTGGGCACTTTCCCACTCTGATCCTGTAATATGACATACAGAATCAGGAAGCACCATTTAGTGGTAATACCACCAAGTGTTGTTAATATGGTTTATCTGGCAGGTACTTCCCCCACCACTGTCTCATTCTGACCTAAGGGATGAGCTTTGGTGACAGATGGCTCTGGGTGATCAGCTCTGTCGCTCACTAGGCTGTGTGGCCCTGGACAGTTCCTTTCACCTCTCTGACCCGCTCTCCCAGGTTATTGTGAGAGGGAGTGAGGTCACACGGTGTGGCAAACAGTGCAGCGGCTGAATAGTCACCACCACATCAGGTCATCTTTTGTGTCTGGAGGCCTTTGGGTCTTTTCCAGACGAGCTCTTCTCAAGTTAGGTGGTCCCTCCTGACCTTGAACCTGGGGGTAGATCTTGTGACATGTTTCATTCACCCTGTTGAAATTTCAAAAATATATCTTGTTTCTTTATCACACAGAGAATGCATTGATGGCCAGGGAATAGTGTGTAGGGGGAGTGGGGGTGGAGCGACGGGGCTGGGATGCCAAGACTGCTGACCCCCGACCTGTCCTGCCTCCTCCTCAAACGCAGAACCTCCTCAGCCTGCCCATCTGGGTGCTGATGGACGAGGACGTTCGTATTTTCTTCTACCAGTCGTCCTACGACGCCGAGCAGGTGCCTCAGGCGCTCCGGCGGCTCCGCCCGCGCACCCGGAGAGTGTAAGTGATGGACCCTGGGCTCCCAACGGCCCTGGGCCACCTGCTGCTGACTGGGTGGGCTGTCCTGGAGGCCCCTGCCGCGAAGGCAGTTTCTCCCGTGAAAGAAGGCAAGGGAAGGAAACTGGGTCTCTTGTCTGAGCCTTCCAGGGTGGTTTGAGTCGTTAGGTAAGCTTGGAAAATCAAGCGTAGGGCCTGAACGGACAGAAAGTGGGTGTTTTGATGTGTGACACGAAGGACCAGAGGACAGGGGCTGTGATGGGAAGATCTTGTTGCCATGGCAACCACTGGCGATGGCCCAAGAGCTTAGGGTGCTTGGGGCGGGCAGAGTGGGCAAGGGAGGAGGAATGGTTCTGTCTGCAAACATTCTTCCATCATCGCCTGGGACACCTTGTCCCTGGTTAGTTTTAGTTCCATGGAGCCGGCTGTGGCTACTGGTGTATCACACTGGCCACCAGGGGGCGCTGCTGCCCACTCCCTTATTCTAAACCTCCCACAGCTCCCTCCGGCCCCGTCTAAGCGGGGGGGGGGGGGGGGGGGGGGACACACTAAAAATTCAAGTCGATGAAATAGAGCTGCTGCTGCTAAGAATCCCAGGACAAGGCTCCTGAGCCCCGCCTGCCCATCCAGCTCCTCCCTCCGTTCCGGCCAGTATCTCCAAGTGTCCTCTCCAAGTCGTGCCTGGCCATTTCCCGCAGGCACCCAGGCAGGTGTGGCCTGAATCCCAGCTGTGCCCCACGGCAGCCCTGGGTCCTGGAGTGGAGCTCAGCACTTTCTGAAGCCCATTTCCTCAGCCAGAAGATTAGGCGATGAGTGTGGGGAGTAACGGGAAAGAGTTGGCAAGCTATGGCCCTAAGCAAATGTTTATCTGAGCCTCTGCTTTCTGGTCCACAGAGGGGGGTGCAGTCCCTCCTCCAGGGCGATGAGAGCTGGGGGTAGTGTGCTGGCACAGAGGAGCAGTTGTAGCTGCATCTTTAACTCCTCACAGAAGCAGGCACAGGAGCAGGAGGGATGACAAGCCCCTCTTCTCTCTCCACAGAAAGAGCGAGCCCCCGCAAGCTGCTGGCATTGACCGCATGGCGGCTCCACGAGCGGAGGTACCCTTCCACCTCACCACTGGGCAGCAGCCTGGCTCCACCTCCAGCCCCTGAGCTTGCCCTGCTGGCGCCCGCTGTGTGCCTAGGGTGGGGGCTGAGTACAGGGTGGTGGGGGGGCCCACAGCCCCAGCCTCAGACACCTGAGAACTCCCAGCCACTGGGGGAGGGCCTGTGGTGAGCGCACAGAGGCAGAGGGTACTCTAGCCAGCCAGCATTCATTCAGCAAGCTCAGCCCTGCCTTGGGTACCAAAGCTTCAGAGGTGACTTAGACCAGGCCCTGTCCTCAAGGGGTTCACAGCTCCCCAGGGACACACTCTTAAAAATGGGCATTTCAAAACCAATGTGGGCAATGCCCTGGGGACTATGGGGGCACAGGAGTCCCCAGCGAGGCCTGGGGGATGGGGAAGTTACCCAGTCCGGGGAGTTTTAACCCTTCCCTCTCTCGCTTATGCCCCCAGGCTTGGAAGGAGCACCTGCTCTGGAGTCAGAGAGACCTGGGTTTTACACCTGGCTTCTCCCTAACAAATAGAGTGGGGCATCAGAAAGTCACTCATCTTCCCTGGGCCTCAGGCTCCTCATCTGTTAAATGGGACACTGGAGTATGTAAAGCACTGCAGTAGGAACTTGGTGAATATTTCTTCCCTCCTTCCTTACCATATTCTTCTCCCAGGCCCTGTTTGACTTCACTGGAAATAGCAAACATGAGCTGAATTTCAAAGTTGGAGATGTGATCTTCCTTCTCAGTCGGATCAATAAAGACTGGCTGGAGGTAAGTTTGGAGGTGAGCATGGAGATTTTGTTGGAGGTGAGCTTGGAGGTGAGCATGGAGGTGAGGAGGAAGTGAGGTTGCAGGTAAGTTGGAGGTGAAGTCGCTTTGATTCTGTGAGGGATCAGAGAAAGAGGAGGGATCTGAGAAGGCCCCAGGGAAAAGATGCTGTCCAAAGGTGGTCCTGGAGCTTTGGGCAGATAGATTGGGGAAGCCCGAGGAAATATTGTGTATGTGACTGGAGCAGAAGATTCTGGCACCTACACTTGCCTCTGACCCCATCAGTGGTCACATTAGACAGTCAGTTAACCCTCTGAGTTTCATTTCTTGTTCTATAACAGGGTCTCTCAGCCTGTTCACTCTGACATTTGGGAGCAGGCAGTTCTGTTGGGAGATGCCCTGCACACCGTGGGATGTTTAGCGGTGACCTTGGCGTCCATCTGCTAGATGCCAGGAGCACCCCTCTAGCTGCAATAATCAAGTGTGTCCCCAGACCTCTGGCCCCAGAAGGTAGAATCACACCCAGTGGAGACGTGCTGTTTGTAATCGGGTAAAGTTACTCACCGCGCAGAGTGAGTGAAAGTGAGGAGGGAGACTTACTTGAACTCCAGCGTCTGACGTCACATCCTAGCTGTTTTTAACTAGCTGTGTGACTTTGGGAAACTTACTCAACCCTGTGGTTTCCTATCCCGTAAATGGAGATAACCCTGGCCGTTTCTTCATAGGTTTCTGGGAAGGGTTGAAGGAGACGCAGCTGTTCGGGGCCTGCCCCATGTAGGGCCTGGGTGTTGGCATCTTGGCCATGCTAGATCCCCGCCAGAGGCAAGCATGGTCCTCACAGAGGCTCAGAGCACGCTTGGAGATGGAGGGGGTATCTAGGAGTGGGAAGTCCTGGCCTCCGTGCAGCCTTTCGGATTAAGTCCTCTTGTTATGAAAGATTCCCTTTTCTCGGGGCTCCTGAAGCGGTGTGTGAAGGAGCTTATGGGACAGGTCCTGAGGCGGGGCCAGCCGCCAGGCGTCCGGGGACCACTGAGGGAAGGGGAGGGCCCCTGGCGCCCAGGGCCTCGAGAGGAGTGTGGACCAACTGTTCAGCTCACAACTTGGCTTGATTTTTACCCCAGTCCCACAGCTCTGTCTCAGGTACTCACGAGCTCTGACAGCGGTAGGATATTGCTGGGTCATTCTCCAGAAACAGGAAATGTTTGTCGACTTCTTGTTTTCTAGAAGGTCTGGGTCAGTATGCTAGCTGACTTCTGGCTTCAGATGGATGGGAGGGTTAGGGAAGGCGCACGGGTACTACCTCAGCCTCAGTTTATATGTCTGTAAAAGGGGCTGGAGCAGTATGTCTTCCATACGGTTATGAAGATTAAGAGAACAGGTGACAAAGCACGTGATGCCACACACCCGGGCCCTAGTGATGGCTAGGTCTTGGCTGGAGTTTAGGAGAGAGGCCTGGCTGGAGGGAGATTTCTGGTTGTTTGGTCTAGAGCGGGTGGTGTCCATGGATGAATGAATGAATGAATGGGCCCCGCCTCTAACCCCCTCCCTCCCCTATCCTGTTTTCCTCCTGGACACCTACCACCATATGACTGCCCATAAAGTTCTCCTGTTTACCTGGGCCTTGCCTGGAGCACAGTGGAAGCTCCCGGGGGAGGGCAGGGATTTCCATCCCTTCTGAGTGCCCAGAGCCTACCCCTTAGCTGGTACTCAAGAAGTAGTCGAATGACTGAGTGAGTGAATAAATGAATGAGATGAAAGCAGGTCTTGACGGTCAAAAACGGATGTCTTGGGGTGAACAGCTTGGTGACTTGCCCACTTTTTCTCTTCCCTCTGCATAAAGGGACCCAGACCTTGTCTGCCTTTCCCCATCATTATAAACGGGCAGGACCCCGAGACAGGGCCCTGTTGCCTCTCCCAGCACCCACAGAGCAGTGTCTTCTTTCTTCCCCCAGGGCACTGTCCGGGGAACCACGGGCATCTTCCCAGTGTCCTTTGTGAAGATCCTCAAGGACTTCCCAGAGGAGGAAGACCCCACCAACTGGCTACGCTGCTACTACTACGAGGACACCATCAGTACCATCAAGTTGGTGGCCCGCCGGGAGGGAGGGATCTGTCTAGCCTCCCTGCCCCTCCCCGGCCCTACCCCACCTCTGGGCTCCAAGACCCAAACCAGATCACATGTCCCCCGACCAAACACACACACTTGAAAGCCCGCAGTGGCTCCCACCATCCTCCGGATAAGCCATACCCCATCACAAGACTTCAGGGTCCAGTGTGACCCGGCCAGCCTCCTTCCCTTGCCCCCTTCCTGGCCGGCTGCCTCCTAACTCCTGCCCACTCTCTCCTCAGGGACATTGCAGTGGAGGAGGACCTCAGCAGCACCCCACTCTTCAAGGACTTGCTGGAGCTCATGAGGTGAGGGGCTAGGGTGGGAGGGTCTAGAGGCGTCAGACACCATGCCGGAGAGAATAGCAGGAGGAACACAGCACATTCAAGGGCTGGGCGTTTTGTATCTCTTTCACCTTCTTGTTTCATCCACAGCCCAGCCCTGCAGGGTGGGTATCAGCTCACCACATTAGAGATGAGTGGGGGGCTGCAGAGAGGTAAAGGGGCTTGTGGTTTATGGGACTGGATTTGCTGAAGTTTTTCTAAGTCAAAACCTTGGACTTGGACCCTCCTCCATCAGGGAACCACCACCTCCCGAGACCCAGTTATAAACAGTTACTTTACAGAATGGAAATGGCATTGTTATATTCCTGACTGTAAAAGTAATATCTATTCACTGTTTTTTTAAAAAGATTGTCAGAAGTAATGGGAAAGTATAAAGAAGTGAAATCACCTCATATTTTACTCCTCTCATTATCTGCTGTGCATTCAGATTTCTTCAGCTCACACCCCACCCACACCCCACTCCCCATAATTTTATTATTTAGTTGGCTACAGAGCATTGTTCTGTGGCTGCACCATAACTAATGCAGCCATCTCCTTTTGTTGGCATTTAAGTTATCTTCCACTTTTTTATTATACTACTGTGACTAGTGCTGTGATCCGCCTATTTGATGTCTTGTCTGATTATTTCCTTAGGATGATTTTCTAGAAGTGAGGTTTGGGGATCAAGGTGTTCACAAGTCAGACAGAGCTTCTGACCCATTTTGTCAGATTTACCTGTGGAAAGCTTGAATTGCTGTTCACCCGTCTACCTGCACCCAGATCAGACACTTCCAATCCTTCATGAGTTCTTTGTGGCCACATGCAGGGCTGTCTCAGGG
The DNA here is from genome assembly GCF_963930625.1 of Muntiacus reevesi. Lineage (NCBI taxonomy): Eukaryota > Metazoa > Chordata > Mammalia > Artiodactyla > Cervidae > Muntiacus > Muntiacus reevesi. The sequence continues at coordinate 21,140,721 of NC_089249.1, forward strand.
GCTTTATCCTCCTCTACCCTGTGCTCAATAAAACCCACCTCTCTTCCCCATGACAGTTCTTAAGTCTTCAGCGCATATAAGACATTTCAAGCTGTTCCACAAATTTATTGTGAAAGTCCCATTTTCCCCCGGAGGTCTCAGTTTCCCCATCTGTACAATGGGAGATTGGACCACTCGGAGGATGGAACCAGTGTCCTGCTCTGACCTCTTCCAATTCTTAGATCCCAGCCATAAATCTCCCTCCATCCCCTCTCCCTCCTCCCACACCTAGGCCTAGAGGCTGCTGGGCCTTTCCCGAACCCTGATCTCTCCCACCCAGGCGGGAGTTCCAGAGGGAGGACATCGCCCTCAACTACCAGGATGCTGAGGGGGACCTGGTTCGGCTGCTGTCGGATGAGGATGTGAGGCTCATGGTGAAGCGGGCCCGAGGTCTCCCTTCCCAGAAGCGTCTCTTCCCCTGGAAGCTGCACGTCACCCAGGAGGACAACTACAAGGTCTACAACACGGTCCCCTGAGCTGGCGGTGCCCCTGGGCAGTGAGGGGACTCCTGGCAACAAGCCCTCCGAGGGGATTAGGACCTAGAAAGGCTGGGTGTGTGGGACAGACTTCCTGGTTCTGATTGGGACAGACCTGCCGACCTTGGCGTGTACATTTGGTCTCTGAATTAAATAAACCATTTCTTCTTAAAGGGGCAGGCTGAGGAAGAGAATGTCTTTGGAGGAAAGAGAGGAGAGGAAGTAAAAACCCATTCATGAGTATCACTGAGGGATCATTTATATACAGAAGAGGGCCCTGGCTTTGAGCCTCTAATCCAGCCACCTGTTCCCTCGCCTTGTCCCCTTGTGTGGGGAAACCCAGTGACACTCCTATCCCTTCTGGTCACTCCCTTTTAAACCCTCTCCTAGGAGTAACCACTTGCCTCATGGAAGTCATCTTTCTCTGGGTACCCTCTGGGTCAGGCCAACACCAAGCCCTCTGTGACCAAGGTCAGGGGCTTCCTCTGCCCTCTTATTCTTGCTCTCTGCAGAAGGGCAGAGACCTGAGTCGTCGTGTTGGTGGTCTTCATTGTAAGTAAGGGGTGAAGGGAGGGCGGACTCTGGCCCCTCTGGGGAGGAAGAAGAAGCAGAATGGCAGGATCTCCCTCTGTGAGCTGAAGCCTTTTCTCTCCTAAGCAGCCAAAATGCCAATAAGTATCAACTTCAGTAAGACCTCAGGAGGAGCTTGGCAGACCCCTCTTCTCTGTGAAACAAACATTTAACTGATTACAAAGTACTAAAAACCATCTATTCAAAGTTGAGAGGCCCTACTGCCGCAGCACAGTGAGACCCTAGATAGCACACACTCTTTGAAGAATCATGAGCCTAATAAGAAGCAGTGGGCTCTCCAATGATCCTCCCATACCACTACCCACTCCTGCTGAAAAAAAAAAAAAATCCCATGATAAGATCTGGGGTCAGAACCCACAGCCTCTGGGAGGCTGTTCTGGAAAGCAGAGGCAGTGCTACTGTTAGAATGCTGAGGCCCAGGGAGGCTGTGCATAAAGCGCCTGGACCAGGGCTCTTGTGCTAGATCAAGGCCTAGGGGTAAAGGATGAGGTGATTCTGAGAGAGTGGTATCCCTGCCTCCAAGCAGAAGAAAGTCCCCTCTGGAGTGAAGTGCTCCCAGTTAGGCTGACCGGAGCCACTTTAATTAAAATGCAACAAAATCTCCTAGTCAAAGATCACTGAATCTCTGTGAGTGACAATAGTCAGGGAGAATATAAATGATAGCTTTAGACCCCCAGGGTCTGAAGATTATTGAACTGCATGGCTAAAGTGTTCAAAGAAATAAAGGATGAAATCATAAAAATGAATGAACTAGAGTGAATGACCAGGCAGATTTGCAAAAGAAAAATGATTTATGTATAGGTGTATGTGTGTGTACATCTGTTGAGGCAGAAAAGACAGTGGATGAGTTAAATAGTATCAAAACATTACACACAGGTGATGAGAAAATTAGTGAATTGAAAGATAAATCCAGAAATTACCCAGAATATAACAGAGAGACAAGTAGTTGGAGAATATAAAGATGGAAATAAGAGATGTAAACAATAGAATGAGATTTTTTTTAAAAAAAATCAGAATCTCAGTGTGAGAAAATACAGAGAATGGCAAAGAGGTGATGTTTAAATAGATGGCAGATATAGTATTTCAAAACTGATGAAAAACTTAAATCTCTGGATACAAGAAACATGTATGGATAAGCAGGATGAATAAAAAATGGTCATAACTGGCTACAGTAGATCAAAACTACAGAACATGGAAGCCCAAGAGAATATGTTAAAAGCAGTCAGAGAAAGTGGAGATCACTACCAAGTAACAATTAGAATGAGAAGCAGACTTTTCAATTGCACCAATGGAAGACAAAACCATTATAGTTGTACCTTCAGATTTTTAGAGAAAATAACTTTCAATCTAGAACTTTGTGCTCAGTAAAGTCATCTTTCAGTAATGAAGGTGAGAGGACTTCTCTGGTGGTCCAGTGGTTAAGAATCAGCCTGCCAACGCAGGAGACATGGGTTCAGTCCTGGTCTGGGAACTAAGATCCTACATGCAACAGGGGTAACTAAGCCTGTGAGCCACAACTACTGAAGGCCAAGCGTTCTGGAGACTGTGCTTCACAACAGAAGCCACCACTCACCACAACTAGAGAAAACTCCATGCAGCAATGAAGTGCTCATGTGCTGAAACAAAGACCCACTGCAACCAAAAATAAATAGAAATAATGAAGGTGTGTGTGTTAGTTGCTCAGTCATGTCTGACTCTTTGTGACCCCATGGACTGTAGCCTGTCAAGCTCCTCTGTCCATGGAATTCTCCAGGCAAGAATACTGGAGTGGAACTGCCATATGACCCAGCAATCCCACTTCTGGGCATACACACCGAGGAAACCAGATCTGAAAGAGACACGTGCACCCCAGTGTTCATCGTAGCACTGTTTATAATAGCCAGGACATGGAAGCAACCTAGATGCCCATCAGCAGACAAATGGATAAAGAAGCTGTGGCACATATACACCATGGAGTATTACTCAGCCATTAAAAAGAATTCATTTGAATCAGTTCTAATGAGATGGATGAAACTGGAGCCCATTATACAGAGTGAAGTAAGCCAGAAAGATAAAGACCAATACAGTATGCTAACACATATATAGGGAATTTAGAAAGATGGTAATGATAACCCTATATACAAAACAGAAAAAGAGGCACAGATGTACAGAACAGACTTTTGGACTCTGTGGGAGAAAGCAAGGGTGGGATGTCTCAAGAGAACAGCATCGAAACATGTATATTATCAAGGGTGAAAGAGATCACCAGCCCAGGTTGGATGCATGAGACAAGTGCTCGGGGCTGGTGCACTGGGAAGACCCAGAGGGATGGGGTGGGGAGGGAGGTGGGAGGGGGAATCGGGATGGGGAACACATGTAAATCCATGGCTGATTCATGTCAATGTATGGCAAAAATCACTACAATATTGTAAAGTAATTAGCCTCCGACTAATAAAAATAAATGAAAAAAAAAAAAAAAAAAGAATACTGGAGTGGGTTGCCATTCCCTCCTCCAGGGGATCTTCTGACCTAGGGATCGAACCCAGGTCTTCTCCATGGCAGGCAGATTTTTTACTGTCTGAGTCAGCAGGGACGCAATGAATGTGAAATGAAGTCAAGTATGGATACAAATGGAAAATCTGTCATCAAGTTACCTGAACTATGCTGTATATCAGAAATTAGCCCAACATTGTAAATCAACTATACTTCAACAAAGAAAAAAGATACCTGAACTGAAAGTATCTTTAAAATACACGCTTCAAGAATAAGGAAAATGGCCCTTGAGGGATAATCCGAGATGCAAGAGCAAATGATAAACAAAAAGGTGAACATAATCTTTGGACTTGTGTTGACTTAGCTAAACTGCAACTGTATTTCCTAGAATTTTCTTCACTGCATGAATCCAGGTTAGCATGAGCCAAAAGAGACATTTTGCAAGAGACATTTAGAAAGCGATTGTGAAGCAGCAGCTAACCTCTTTTTGGTTTAGATAAGACGTGTTGTCCACTATTGTGCAAGCCAGACAGCATGAGTAACCAGAGAAATATCATCTGACTGATTAGCAACCACCTTGTGCCTATGGTGCGTACTCAGTGCAGGCATTCTGGACGAGGTAAAAAAAACAACAAACCAGACTGGTGAGATGTTATCATCCTTCCTGGAAAACTGTTATGCACACCCCCTTCCTGAACTTCTAATGAAAAGCAGTGTTTCAGTTTTTATTTCTCCCTAGTGAGATTTATGCATTACAGTCCATAAACAAAGAATTTTCGAGCAAGGGTAAACTCATTTTTTTCCTGACTGTGCTTGCTGCAATCACAGAGCCTAAGATTCTGACACTCTTGAAAGAAGAGTTCAGTCTTAAGGATGTCTTTTACAGAACTTCCAACGTTTAAGGTGATGTTGATAAATCAGCATTGACAAATGCTGATGCAGGCTCTGGCCATGTTGATGTCAGTTCTTCCCCCTGATCCACAGGGATCCATGGGTTTAATGCAATTAGAAAATACACTCCAAATAATTTTTTTGTTGTTTAGAGTTTCACACACTTATTCTAGAGTTGATAGGAGAAGAGTAAAGGCCTTGGAATAGTCAGTACTCCTGAAGAGAATAAAGTGATGAGGCATGCCCTCCGGATAGCAAGACTTATTATAAAGCAACGAAAAAGAAAATGGTGTGGTATTTGGACAGGAATTGACAGTCTGGCAATGGAGAACAGAGAGCTCAGGAACATAATGCATAAATGGCATTTGATATATGATAGAAGTAACTTTGCAGATCTGTGGACTTCCCGGGTGGCTCAGTGGTAAAGAATCTGGCTGCCAATGCAGGAGATGCAGGTTCAATCCCTGGGTCGGGAAGATCCCCTGGAGAAGGAAATGGTAACCCACTCTAGTGTTCTTGCCTGGGAAATCCCATGGACAGAGGAGCCTGGAGGGCTACAGACCATGGGGTTGCAAAGAGTCCGGCATGGCTTAGTGACTAAACAGCAACAAAGTTTTGCAGATGTGGTCTTCCCTGATAGCTCAGTTGGTAAAGAATCCACCTGCAATGCAGGAGACCCCGGTTCGATTCCTAGGTTGGGAAGATCCCCTGGAGAAGGGATAGGCTACCCTCTCCAGTATTCTTGGGCTTCCTTTGTGGCTCAGCTGGTAAAGAATCTGCCTGCAATGTAGGAGACCTGGCTTCGATTCCTGGATTGGGAAGATCCCCTGGAGAAGGGAAAGGCTATCCACTCCAGTATTCTGGCCTAAAGAATTTCATGGGCTGTATCATTCATGGGTTTGCAGAGTCAGACAGAACTGAGAGATTTTCACTTTTACTTTCACATGGGAAAGGAGGCAGAAAATCAAAGAATGGTACTTGGGCAAATTGTTCAACCATATGGAACTCAAAACAAGTGAGACTGAACCTCTAAGTCAAACAATTCCCAAAGGCAGTTTTAGATGTATTATGTTGTAGGAAGGAAAAACAATACTTACAGAAGATACACCTAATATTCCCTACCTAATCTTGGAGTAGGGAAGAAATTCTTAAACAAAACAAAATAAATGTTAATACATTTGACTATGTTAAACATACAAAGTTCTGTTTATCAAAAGAGGCAAGAGAACAAATAAGCCAAAAGCTAAAAGATATATTTGCAAGATATATAACTGACAAAAGATTAGTCTAGAATATATAAAGAATTCCCACATATAGAAAAGAAAAATACAAACAATTCTATTTAAAATGAACAACAAACATGAATATGTTTCCCACCAAGGAGGAGCAAATAAATGGCCAATGAATAATGAAAAGATGCTCAGTAATAATAAGAAGGATGTAAATTAATTCACCCTGTTTTGAAAACCATTTTCCATTGTTTTGTAAAGTTGAATATTCATGTAGTTTATGATCCAACAGTGAACTCTTGCACGGGACTGGGATACAGCAGCTCTCTATGCAGTAACTCCCAACAAGATTATCCACCTGAGCTCTTGTCCAGAGAACTGTAGACTCATTCATTGATTTGAACACAATGGTGAAATACACATGGCAACATGAAAGAGTTTTAGAAACATAACTGATTGAAAAAAATTAAGTCTCAGAAGATAAGCTTCTATTTTTATGAAGCTCAAAGACTATGAAGAAAAAAATAGCAAACACAAAAGTCTGGATAGGAGTTGCTTCCAGGAGGAAAGGAGGGAATACATAGGGGAGAAAGACACTTGGGTAAAAATGATGGGTAATGTGCTGCAGGACTCAGGTGTGAGTGGTGGGTTCACAACTGTTACACTTTGTAGCTTACATACATGTTACACATATTCTTTTCTAAGTATCACTAAGACATTAAAGGTATCCTAGAGATTACAAATTTAGAATGGGGAGGGATAAATTAGGAGGTTGGGATTAATGTATACACACTAATATATATAAAATAGAAAACCAGCAAGGACCTACTGTATAGCATGGGGAACAATACTCAATATTTTGTAATAACATCTAAGGGAGAAGAATCTGAAAAAGAATATATATATGCATGGACTTTCCTGGTGGCTCAGATGATAAAGAATCCTCCTGCAATGTGGGCGATCTGGGTTTGATCCCTGGATTGGGAAGATCCCCTGGAGAAGGAAGTGGCAACCCAATCCAGTATTCTTGCCTGGAGAATCTCGTGGACAGAGGAGCCCAGCGGGTCACAGAGAGTCAGACATGACTGAGTGATAAGCAGAACACAGCACTGCATAGAAAACACAGCCTCAGCAGGTTCCTCACTCAAAAGCGTTTCTCACCAGTTCCCCAAATTAGACATCTTTACACATTTCAAAGTTCTTCAAAGTTTAAGTTCTCTACAATACCAGGTGTCATATTCTTCCATGTGAATAAGAGTTCTTCTAAGTCAAGAAGCTGGCCTGACTTTTTAGAACATCATGATGCTTTTACTAACATTCATTGTAATTTTTCCTGATTATAGAAATGATATTTAGTCCCTTTGGACTTTCCTGGTATCTCAGTAGTAAAGAATCCATCTGCCAACACAGGAGACGGAAGTTCGATCAGGAAGATCCCCTGGAGAAGCAAATGGCAACCCACTCCAGTATTCTTACCTGGGAAATCCCACGGACAGACAAGCCTGGTTGGCTATGGTCCATGGGGTCACAAAAGAGTCGGACACGACTTAGTGACTAAACAACAACAACAACAATATATTCCTCTTAGAAAATACAGAAAAACATGAAGTGACACTAAAAATCACCCATAACCTCACAATTCATTCCTGTCATTTGAAAATATTTCCTCCTAGTCCTTTGACCTTTGACAGATGATTACTTTAAGAGCTAGTAACATTTTCCCCCACCCTACCCATATGATGGAATCACTTTGCTGTACATCTGAAATTCACTCAACATTTTAAATCAGCTTCAATTTATAAACAGTTTAAGAGTTAGTTTCCATGGGAGGTTCACGCTCTCCGGTTTCACAACTTCAGGTTCATTTTGTGTGAACTAATTATTCTCTCTATGATGTTATGAAAGCATTGGCTCCCTCCCTTGGGTCATTTTGGACATGCATGGACGTGAAGTGACACTGATCAAGTCTTTCTCTCCTGGCTCCAGAAGGGGCGTGGCATTATTGAGAGCTGACATTTCCCATCTCTGTGATAAACAGAGGATGCCGCTTTTCTGGGAGGGAGTGACTTCTATTCTTTGCAGTGCTCGAGGCTGAGATCCGTGAACGTGACCTGAATATGTTTCCTTGACTCTTCTGGCTGATGGATCTGATAGAAGAGGGGTTTTCCTGAAAGATAGGGCCAGATGAGGTTGTGGATTGACGAGCCTGGCTTTGGAGAAGAGAGGCCAGGGCAGGGATCCAAGTAAGCACTTTGTGGTGAGAGACTTGGAGCCCTCTTCCCAGGCTGTAAACTTTGGGACTTTCCTCCTTTGAAATTCTGGCTCATGGCCCATTTCCCCAGAAGTTGGTGCAGTAAACCCTCACAATTGTCTTGGTTTGGAGATTTGCTTTCAGGGGCACTGAGGGATGGATAAAAGGAAGGAAGCGTGGGGCTAACTTTTGGAAGGCATGGGGAGGAAAGGGAAAAGCAGTTGCCAGCTGGAGGGAGGCTGTGAATAGCATGAAAACAGGCTAGGCATCTGGGTCCATGGGTGAAAACATGGGTCCTGTCTTCATCACTTTCTAGCTGGGTAACTTGGGTTACAGACTCAGTTTCCACATGTGTAAAATGGGCTCATGATAGTGGTGCCTTCCTTTGTCACAGAGTTTGTGAAAATAAGGACGTCTAACTTGTACATTCCTTGGCATATAACACTCACCTCCAAAACACTGACTTAACAAAGAGGAGATCGCCTGGAAAGAAGTCTAAGCTTTAACAGAAACTCTGAGCATTTGAGCTGGGGCCCCTGGTCCCATGGGGAAGTGGGCCGTAGAGCAGGCTGGCTGGAGTCTGGAGGGAATTGCAGACACTTTGGTCATACTTTCCTACCCTACCCTGCCCACCCCCATCTGGTCCCGTAAATACAAAACCATCCAGGGACTGTGCTGGTGACGTGGCTATTATTGTTAAGTGGACTTTTATAAGCCACGTCCTTTTCTTCTCATGCCTGTTGAGAATTCATCAGGAGATTTCCTATAAGGCTGGTTTGATTTTTTTCACCCTTTTGACATAAATAGCACTTGGACCCATTGGGATGTTTGGTGATTTTGGACCGGGGCTTGCAGCCTTCCTGTTCAGAAACTGGGATCTTTGAGAAGCAGTTCTTGCGGATGCTAAAGTCTTATAACCTCAGAAACCTGAGCAATTGGAATCCTGGAACCCCCAATGTCTGAGTCACAGAATCTCTGAAGATCAGGGTGTGTGTTTGGGAGAGTAAGCAGGGCAGAGACTTCCCAAAAAACAAACTAACGTGGGACAGATGAGATCAAAGTTGTACAAAAAGGACAAAATGTTTCTGCCACCTGAAGCCGAAAGACTCCTGGTGACGGCCCAGCAGTGATGCTATCTGTCCCCTTGTCCCAGGGAAAAAAAGCGAAAAATGTTACTCACCCAATCCTGTCTGACTCTTTGTGACCTTATGGACTGAAGTCCACCAGGCTCCTCTGTCCATGGAATTCTCCAGGTAAGAATACTAGAGTGGGTTTCCATTCTCTTTTCCAGGGGATCTTCCCTACCCAGCGATCAAACACAGGTCTCTTGCATTGCAGGCAGTTTCTTTACCACCTGAGTCACTAGGGAAGCCCTGGTCCCGGGGAAAGTGGAGGGTATCTGGTAGGAGCCATTGCTGCCAGCCTTCTGCAAAGGGGCAGCCAGAGCAGGAAGCCAGATGCCTGCCTACCCCACCCCCCATTTCCTCTGAATATTCTGTCGAGGCTGTTGGCACCTAATAGGTGGCTCAGACCTGTATTGGCAGGCAGGTCCTTTACCACTATTCCTACCTGGGAAGCCCCAGATACATACTTTCGTTGTTGTTCAGTTGCTAAGTTATGTCCGACTCTGACTGCGTGGACAGCAGCACGCCAGGCTTTCCTGTCCTTCACTATCTCCCGGAGTTTGCTCAAACTCATATCCATTGAGTTGGTGATGCTATTCAACGATCTCGTCCTCTGTCATGCCTTTCTCCTCTTGCCCTCAATAGTTCCCAGCATCAGGGTCTTTTCTAATGAGTCAGCTCTTTGCATCAGGTGGCCAAAGTATTACAGCTTCAGCTTCAGTATCAGTCCTACTAATGAATATTCAGGATTGATATCCTTTAGGCTTGACTGGTTTGATCTCCTTGAAGTCCAACGGGCTCTCAAGAGTCTTCTCCAACAACACAATTCAAAAACATCAATTCTTTGGTGCTCAGCCTTTTTTATAGTCCAACTCTCACACCCATCCATGACTACTGGAAAAACCATAGTTTTGACTAGAGAGACCTTTGTCGGCAAAGTAACGTTACTGCTTTTTAATACTCTGTCTAGATTTGTCATAGCTTTTCTTCCAAGGAGGAAGCATCTTTTCATTTCATGGCTGCAGTCACCGTCTGCAGTGATTTCAGAGCCCCCAAAATAAAATCTGTCACTGTTTCCATTGTTTCCCCATCTATTTGCCATGAAGTGATGGGACTGGATGCCATGCTCTTAATTTTGTGAATGTTGAGTTTTAAGCCAACTTTTTCACTCTCTTCTTTCATGTTCATCAAGAGGCTCCATAATTCCCCTTCACACTACTATACATAAAATAGATGAACAATAAAGTCTTACTGTAAGGCCCAGGGAACTCTATTCAATACCCTGTAATAAAACACAATGGAGACCTTGCAGAGGCTGCCACGCTGGAGCCTCTCATGCTGTCAGCCATGGTCAGCCGCACTGTATTCTCCCACATCGCCATTGATGGCGAGCCCTTGGGCTGCATCTCCTTTGAGGTAAGAGGCCTGGAAACCAAGAAGTGACAGCTCATCTAGTAAAGCTGTTAACAGTTTGGAGCTGTTTGCTGACAAAGTTCCAAAGACAGCAGAAAACTTCCATGCTCTGAGCACTGGGGAGAATAATTCCGGGATTTGTGTGCCAGGGTAGTGGCTTCACAGGCCATAAAGGCACTGGTGGCAAGTCCATGTATGGTGTGAAGTCTGATGATGAGAATTTCCTCCTGGAGTATATGAGTCCTGACATCTTGTCCGTGGCAAATGCTGGTCCCCACGCAAATGGTTCTCAGTTTTTTATCTGCAGTGCCAAGACTGAGTGGTTGGAAGGCAAGCATGTGATCTTTGGCAAGGTGAAAGAGGGCACGAGTATTGCAGAAGCCATGACACGCTCTGGGTGCAGGAATGGCAAGACCAGCAAGAAAGTCAGCATAGCTGACTGCGGACAGATCTAATAAATACATTTGAATTTTCTTTGTGTATTTATTTTTAGCTGTGCTGGGTCCTTATTGCTGCAAGGGCTTTTCTCTAGTTGTAAGGTGCCAGCTTCTCACTGTGGCGGCTCTTCTTGTTGTGGAGCACGGGCTCTAGGTGAGCGGGCTTCAGTAGCTGTGACACGTGGGCTCAGCTGCTCCATGGCATGTGGGATCTTCCCAGATCAGGGATCAGACTTGTGTCTCTTGCATTGGCAGGCAGATTCTTTACCACTGAGCCACTAGGGAAGCCCTTGACTTGTGTTTTATCTTAACCACCAGTCCATTTTTTGTAGCTCAGGAGACCACCCCTACTCCCCCATCTGCTCAAAATACCCTATAATCTTTGTCCTCTCACTGCAGTTCTTTGGGTTCCACATTTTCCTAATCTCCCTCCAAGTATAGCTGGATGGCAAAGTTAAGTTTATGATTATAAAATAAAAACTAAACAAAAAACCACAAGGGAACAGAATATGAAAAAATATGTAAGTATACGCATGCTTGCTCAGTTGTCTCCATCTCTTTGTGACCCCATGGACTGTAGCCCACTAGGCTCTTCTGTTCATGGGATTTCCTAGGTGAGAATGCTGGAGTGGGTTGCCATATCCTACTCCAGGGGATCTTCTTGACCCAGGGATTGAACTCTTGTCTCTTGCATCTCCTGCATTGGCAGGAGGATTCTTTACCACTACACCACCTGAGAAGCCCATGTGTGTATCAATTCAGTTCAGTCACTCAGTCGTGTCTGACTCTTTGCGACCCCATGAATTGCAGCATGCCAGGCCTCCTTGTCCATTACCAACTCCTGGAGTTTACCCAAATTCGTGTCCGTCAAGTCGGTGATGCCATCCAGCCATCTCATCCTCTGTCATCCCCTTCTCCTCCTGCCCCCAATCCCTCCCAGCATCAGAGTCTTTTCCAGTGAGTCAGCTTTTCACATGAGGTGGCCAAAGTACTGGAGTTTCAGCTTCAGCATCAGTCTTTCCAATGAACACCCAGGACTGATCGCCTTTAGGATGGACTGGTTGGATCTCCTTGCAGTCCAAGGGACTCTTAAGAGTCTTCTCCAACACCACAGTTCAAAAGCATCAATTCTTCAGCGCTCAGCTTTCTTCACAGTCCAACTCTCACATACATACACGACCACTGGAAAAACCATAGCCTTGACTAGGCGGACCTTTGTTGGCAAAGTAATGTCTCTGCTTTTCAATATGCTATCTAGGTTGGTCATAACTTTCCTTCCAGGGAGTAAGTGTCTTTTAATTTCATGGCTGCAGTCACCATCTGCAGTGATTTTGGAGCCCCAAAAAATAAAGTCTGACACTGTTTCCCCTGTTTCCCCATCTATTTCGCATGAGGTGATGGGACCAGATGCCACATATAATATATGCAACTGAATCATTTTGCTGTACACCAGAAACTAACACAACGTTGTAAATCAACTGTACTCAATTTAAAAATGAGGTACTAAGATATACATTCAAAACAGCATAGACAAATCGAAATTAACTAGGGAAAATTCTAGAATGTGACCTATAGAAAGGAAAGGGAAAAAAGAGAAGCAAAAAATAAGATAAAACAAAAACATACAGGATAATGAAGCAGAAGCATACACTGAACACATACTTTGCTGGGGCAGGCTCTAAGCCCATTCCATGGATCATCCCACTGAACCTTCATAGCATCCCCAGTTTGGAAGTGAGGAAACAGAGGTATGGAGAAATTGAGTAACTTGTTTGAAGTCCTGCTGACAGTAGGATTTGAACCTAGGCAGTTCTGTCTCAGCCTTTTCAATACTTCTTATCTTACCATGAGGGCATTTGCCTTTATTTTTGAAATACAGTTGTTTGAATGCTTCAGTTCCTTCCAACATTTTTTTTAATTTTTGAGATGACATATTTTCCCCTGTGGAACTCAAGGACTGCACCATTCCTGGTTTTCTTGACACCAAGATGTGGTTAAACAGAGGTTTGTACTAATTCCTCTAGTCTTGAACTGTGGATGTTTGCCCTGTTTGGAACAAGTTTGAGATTTTTTTTTACTTCTGGTCTAGTGTCAAAATCTCCTTGGTTAGGCAGATGAGGCTACCAGCGTCCAATCCACACCAACCATCACCCTTGTCCATCTACCCTTCCAAGAGCTTCTCATGTCCTTCCTGATGGTACAGCTGTCTTTAAGTATACTAGCAGTTTCAGTGACTAGGAAGTTTTTGCTTCTCTTTTCTTGTCCTGTTCATAAACAATACATGCTGAAAAATTAGAAACTATAGCTAAGCAAAGAAGTAACCAAAAATCACCCATAGTCCTAACCAGAGAAAAAACTTCTGACATTTTTTAGCATAAGCTCTTCCAGTCTTTTCCTTTTATATTTTTATATTTAAATTTCCTTTTATATTTCCATAATTTATAATTTGGGGACAAAATTAGATCAAATATTATTTTTCAACCAGCATTTTTACTTAACAATACATTGAGAATATCTTTTTATGGTTGTGTTTGTTCCATACTTATTTAACTGACATTCTCATTTAATGTTTAGATGGTTTCCTTTTTTATTTTGTTTCTCTTTTTTGCTATAAGAAGCACTTCAAAGAACTTTCTGGGATTTCTCTGGTGATTTGGTGGTTAAAACTCCATGCTTTTCATGCAGAAGGCTCAAGTTTGACCCCTGATTGGGGAACTAAGGTCTCATATGCCACAGGCATGGGCAAAAATAAAAACAAAAAAACTTCCTGGTACAAACCCATGTACTTCTCTTTAAGTGTCTCCTTCAAATAAATTCCCAGAAGTGAAATATCTGGTTGAAAGGATATACATAGTTTTACTTAAAGCTATTGATACCTATTAACAAGTAGTCCCACTGAAAGTTTGCAATACTCTCACCAATAGTGTGCAAGAATCTGAGTCCCTCTTCTTTTACTAACTTTTGGCAACACTGAATGTTAGTATTTTTTTCAGTCTATTATTCTTACTGAGAAAATGGTATGACGTTGCATTTTCTTGGTTAAACTTTTTTTCACACTTATGGGGCATTTACATTTCTTCCTTTATGAATTGTTGCTATTTGGTATGTTCATGTTTTTCTTAAGTATTTGTAATACCATTCTTCCTATAGAGATCAGTTGTGTGTCTGGCATGTTTAGAAAAATTTTGCCCTCAGCCTGTCACTTTCTTGATGTCTTAGAATGTCACTTACCACATCTTAGTCCTGTGCAATTACAGTTTAGCTCTGGGAGGTGTGATCTGCTTTTTAAATCCTGGAAGAAGGTCACTCAGTGGCTCTCAGAAAAAAAACAAAGGCGTAGATAACTAACAAAGACCTACTGTATAGTACAGGGAACTCTGCTCAGCACTCTGTAATGACCTAAATGGGAAAAGAATTTGAAAAAGAATAAATACACGCATATGTGTAACTGAATCACTTTGCTGTACATTTGAAACTAACACAATATTGTTAATGAACTCTGTTGTTGTTTAGTCACTCAGTATTGTAGACCTCTTTTGCAACCCTATGGACTGTAGCCCACCAGGCTTCTCTCTCCATGGGATTCTCCAGGCAAAAACACAAAAACATTTCCTTTGCCAGGGGGTTGTCCCGACCCAGGGATCTAACCCATGTCTCCTGCACTGGCAGGTGGATTTTTTTGTTTTTTAACCACTGAGCCACCTGGGAAGCCTATTCTAATATAAAATAAATATTTAAAAAGTAAATAAAGCAAAACAAGGGATTCCCTGATCAGCTTAGTCATAGGAATCCAGCGGGGTATTTTTTTTTGGTGGGGGGTGTTATGGAAGATTTTCCTAAATTGTATCTCCTTCAAATGCATCATAAATATATAGGACAAAAATTGCCATTATAAGTACACATGTATTGGCATTAATTATGAAGTTTATCTTTTTATTGGGTGACCCAGCCCCTTCCCAACTCACCCCGCCCCATTTCCTTATTTTTCTCCTACATTGATAACCCACCTGTACTGGTTATTAAACTATTGTCTCTTAGCTCCTTCTGCTCTCTGCTTTGTTGCCATGTGAGTCCTGAGACTCCCCAACCACATTCCTGCTCTTTCAGTTGGTTCCCTTTTCGTGTCTGTTAGTGGGGATGCAAGAGAGATGCTGTGAGGCTGGAGGAGGCAGAAAGATTTGCTCCTTCCTGCCTCCTCGCTGTTCTAATGAGCCTCACTCTGGGAACTCCACCTCACCTCACCAGTGGCAATTCTTTCCTATCTATTTGCCATTTTTCCAGCCCTGGCCGTACCAGTTTCATTGGGCAATTCTGCCCCCCACCTCCTGAGACAGCAGCACCTGCTGAAGAATGCTGTCTCTTCGGACGTCTGAACTTGGCCTTAATGGGGTTCCTTTCTCCCAATTTCTAGGTTTTTATAATGCCAAACTCTCCCCTTTGTTCTCCCAGACCTCAGGCTGGTAACCACATCCTACAGTTGCTACCTCCGTGACACCTTAAATTCTCTATCTCTCTTTTTAACCTTTTAGTTACCAACTTCATATTAAACAATTATTCATGTCAAATTCTCTCTGGTTAAATAAATCATGTAATTTTAAAAATTTCTTTTATTGAAGTAGAGTTGATTTACAACATTGTGTTAATTTCTGCTGTATATATAGCAAAGTCAAATCACATAATTTCTGTCTCTGGATTGGAGCTTGACTTATACACTGAGTTAATTCTGTTTATTGCATTGTCACTGTCTGAGACTTAGAAAGTCTGTATCCCATACGTGAGTCTACCATCAATATATAAACTAACCAGTATATAAAGAATATAGTATATAAAGTAATCAAGTAAACAATTTCTTGGCTTGTTCCTCTCATTCTGCTATCATCCTCTTGGGTTACAAAGTTCTACCTGCTAGACTGCTTTTATTTCCAGGATATACTAATATTTATACTAATACTAATACTAGCAATTTTCGGGGGCTGTATGATACAGCATGTGACACCACTAAGATTCCATGGTACAAGGATCTTAGTTCCCTGACCAGGGATTGAACCCGTGCCCCCTGCATTGGAAGCGTAGAGTCTTAACCATGAGACGACCAGTGAAGTCCCAACATTAGCATTTATTATGAGTATATTACGTGGCATATAGTTTCTTATTTGTCTCATTTGTCTTATTTCTCATTTAGTCCTCAAAACAACTTCATTAAGTAGATGCTAGTCTTATCCTCACTTTATAAGCAAAGACACTGATACACAGAGAGGTTAGATGTGCCTGAGGACTCAGCTCTAGGTGGCAGTGACAGAAGTCAACCCCAGGTAGATTAACTCCAGAATCCAGATGCTTCACCTGTCGGCTGTGGGATTGTAGGAGGAAACAGACTCTGAACCCCAGCCCTGCCACTCATCTGATGAGTGGTCGAGGGGCCGAGGTACTGGAAGGATCAATCTTGGAACTGATGTGAGGGGAAGAAGACAGCAAGCCAGGTCCTCAAGCCATCAGTGATTGACAGGGTTCGTTTGGGATGTTGGCAGATGCCAGGAACACAGAAGGGAGCAAGGTAGAGTCTGATGCTGTGAACTTCAAATGAGTAGGGGATGGATTGGGAGAGAAAAATCCTCCACCAGAGAGAGCTGCGGAGGAAGCAAGTGTCCTCCAGGGAGGGCAAGTTTGAGTCAGAGCTAGACGGGAATCACAGTTTTCTGGGGCTACCTTAACACAATAGCATAGACTGCGTGGCTCAACCAACTAAAATTTGTCTTAACTCTGGAGGCCAAAGGCTAAAGCCAAGCTGTTGGCAGGGCTGTTTCCTTCAAGGGCCAAGAAGGAAGGGTCTGTTCCTGGCCTCTCTCCTTGGCTTGTAGATGATGTTTATATTCACAGAGTGTTCTCTCTGTACGTTTGTCTATCTCCAAGTTTCCTCTTTTTATAAGGATGTGCCTGCCTCCAAATTTCCTCTTTTATAAGGATGTGCCTGCTTCCAAATTTCCTCTTTTTATAAGGATACCAGCTATACCACATTAGGGGTTGATTTTGACCTCATTTGACCCATAGTGACCTCATTTTAAACTGATTACCTCAAAAAGCCTCTGTCTCCAATTAAGGACACATTCTGAGGTCCTGGGGGTTAGGACTCCAGCATGTGGATTGAGGGTAGATCAGTTCAGTTCAGACACTCAGTTGTGTCCGACCATGGACTGGAGCATGGTCTTTGTGACCCCATGGACTGCAGCATGCCAGGCCTCCCTGTCCATCACCAGCTCCCAGAATTTACTCAAACTCATGTCCATTGAGTTGGTGATGCCATCCAACCATCTCATCCTCTGTCGTCCCCTTCTCTTCCTGTCTTCAATCTTTCCCAGCATCAGGGACTTTTTAAATGAGTCAGTTCTTTGCATCAGGTTGCCAAAGTATTTGAGTTTCAGCTTCAGCATCAGTCGTTCCAGGACTGATTTCCTTTAGAATGGACTGGTTAGATCTCTTTGATGTCCAAGGAACTCTCAAGTCTTCTCCAGCCCCACAGTTCAAAAGTATCAAATTCTTCAGTGCTCAGATTTCTTTATAGTCCAACTCTCACATCCATACACGACTAATGGAAAAACCACAGCTTTGACTAGACAGACCTTTGTTGGCAAAGCAATGTCTCTGCTTTTTAGTAAGTTGTCTAGGTTGGTCATAACTTTTATTCCAATAAGCAAGTTTCTTTTAATTTCATGGCTGCAGTCACCACCTGTGGTGATTTGGAGCCCAAGAAAGTTAAGTCTGTCACTGTACCCAGTGTTTCCCCATTTATTTGCCATGAAGTGATGGGACCAGATGCCATGATCTTAGTTTTTTGAATGTTGAGTTTTAAACCAACTTTTTCACTCTCCTCTTTCACTTGTATCAAGAGGCTCTTTAGTTCTTCTTTGCTTCTGCCATAAGGGTGGTGTCATCTGCATATCTAAGGTTATTGATATTTCTCCCAGAAATCTTGATCCCAGCCTGTGCTTCATCCAGTCCAGCATTTCTCATGATGTCCTCTGCATATAAGTTAAATAAGCAGGGTAACAATATACAGCCTTGATGTATTTGTTTTCCTATTTGGGACCAGTCTGTTGTTCCATGTCCAGTTCTAACTGTTGCTTCTTCACCTGCATACAGATTTCTCAGGAGGCAGATCAGGTGGTCTGGGATTCCCATCTCTTGAAGAATTTTCCACAGTTTGTTGTGATCCACACAGTCAAAGGCTTTGGTGGAGTCAATAAAGCAGAATTAGATGTTTTTCTGGAATGCTCTTGCTTTTTCAATGATTCAGTGGATGTTGGCAACTTGATATCTGGTTCCTCTGCCTTTTCTAAATCCAACTTGAACATCTGGAAGTTCATGGTTCATGTACTGTTGAAGCCTTGCTTGGAGAATTTTGAGCATTACTTTATTAGCATGTGAGATGAGTACAATTGTACAGTAGTTTGAGCATTGTTTGGCATTGCCTTTCTTTGGGATTGGAATGAAAACTGACCTTTTCCAGTCCTGTGTGGCCACTGCTGAGTTTTCCAAATTTGTTGACATATTGAGTGCAACACTATCAGAGCATCATCTTTTAAGACTTGAAATGCTCAACTGGAATTCCATCACCTCGACTAGCTTTGTTCAAAGTGATCCTTCCTAACGCCCACTTGACTTCACATTCCAGGATGTCTGACTCTAGGTGAGGGATCACACCATCATGATTGTCTTGGTCATGAAGATCTTTCTGTATAGTTCTGCTGCGTATTCTTGTCACCTCTTCTTAATATATTCTGCTTATGTTAGGTCCATACCATTTCTGTCCTTTATTGGGCCCATCTTTGCATGAAAAGTTCCCTTGGTATCTCTAATTTTCTTGAAGAGATCTCCAGTCTTTCCCATTCTATTGTTTCCCTCTATTTCTTTGCATGATCAGAAAAGGGAACATGAGCTGTTGTTAGACCAGGAGTTACCAAGAGTGCAGGGAAGGGTTTGAAAAGGCTGAAGGATCAGACAAGATTCCAATTAGGAAGCATACAGAGAATTCAGGAATGAAGTTCTAGGTCATGGAGGAAGCCCTGGGCATCTGAAATTCTGGCAGTGGCTGGGGTGAATCAGGAAGAAGTCAATGTGCTGGACTTGGCCCTGATGACCCTTTGAGGAAAATGATAACCAGTTCTAGCTGGCCTGGGGCCACTGGACAGCTGACCGCTCTTCTGTTCTTGATAATTCAGGGCCAAAGCATGAATGAAAGCTTCCTTTCCCTCAGGCAGCATTGAGGATGAGTGGGGTTCATCCTTCTAGGAAAAAAAGGACAGGTTATCTTCCCCAAGGTCATTGAAGCCAAGATAACATCACTGAGCACCATTGACCCATTCTGTGCAGAGGAAGGTTCATGGAAGTTCCAGAACCTTTATTTTTGTTGTTCAGTTGCTCAGTCATGTCCAACTCTTTGTGAGCCCATGGGCTGCTGCACACCAGGCCTCCCTGTCCTTCACCATTGCCTGGAGCTTGCCCAAGTTCATGTCCATTGCATTGGTGATGCCATCCAGCCATCTCATCATCTGTCACCCTCTTCTCCTTCTGTCCTCAATCTTTCCTAGCATCAGGGACTTTTCCAATGAGTTGGCTGTTTGTGTCAGTTGCCCAAAATCAGCTTCAGCTTCAGTATCAGTCCTTCCAATGAATATTCAGAGTTGATTTCCTTTAACATTGACTGGTTTGATCTCCTTGCTGTCCAAGGGACTCTCAGGAGTCTTTTCCAGCACCACAGTTCAAAGGCATCAATTTTTTGGCATTCTGCCTTCTTTATGGTCCAGCTCTTACAACCGTATGTGACCACTGGGAAGATCTTAGCTGTGACTATACGGACCTTTGTTGGCAGTGATGTCTCTGATTTTCAATACACTGCCTAGGTTTGTCATAGCCTTCCTGCCAAGAAGCAATTGTCTTCTGATTTCATTGCTGCAGTGATTCGTGAAGGGGAGAACCTTTGTGACTTCCCTCAGTTAACCAGATTTATTACCTCTGTCAAGTTTTATCTTGTAATCAGCAGGGAAACAAAGTCCCAAGAATGTGGAATGCCCTATGGCACTTTTGAGGCCTCTTGCCTTAGAGGGTATTGAGGCTGCAGGGGGAGCGGTCCCTTGAAAAGAGATAGTGATACAGAGAACTTGTGAAGCCCACAGGAGAACTAGCTGCATGAAAAGCCACCCCATCAGCCAGGCTGATGAGAGAGCAGTGCCAAGGCTCAGGTCCTGGGGCAGCACTCAGATGGGAGAGGCCCTGATGGCCTTGGACCCTAGCCAGGGCTGATGACCCCATGCGTCTGAATCTACTCCACTCTCCTCATCTGCCTTCCCACCAAATTCCAACCCCTACCTGGCCTCATTGCCTGACCATGAGGTGTGAGAAACCCCATCTGTACAGTCAGTTTCCCTACTCCCATGCTAATCACCCTAAGACACATGCTTAACACTTCCTCTGTTGTACTCAAGAAATTATCAATTCAGAAGAATCAAATTACGTAACAGAGAGCTCAGTCTAGAGATAGCACCAAAACCACAGCCTAGAGAGAAGCAGGATCTTATGCAGTACCCCTGAGAAAATGCACCTGAACCTAGGTACAGAGGCTGAACTCTCCCTGAGGCTTGGGCAGGTCCCTGCCAATGGTGAGGTGAGATGGTGATCCTTTGGATGGGAAAAGGGGCCATGAGGGGCTTAAGCTCCCTCCCATCTCTCTGTCAGCTCCCCCAACCAGAGTTAGTGATTCAGGTTCCCAAAGGCTGTGCAGGATCCCAGACTAGGCTGCTCTCTCTGAGCCCAGCACTCCATACCCCATTCTCCTGACTACTCCATCAGACATCTGCCTTCAGAGTCCTTCGATCAGAGTCACAACCACAGGATCTGTTTGTCCAGGCCTCTCCCCAAGATGTCTTCCAGGGGTCTCTGAATTCTTGCCTGGAGCACGGTCTTCAGTCTCACAGGAGGGTATTCTCAGTGATGTTCCTAGGTCCTTCTTTCCCATGGCTGACCACTGTCTCCTCATTCCCCAGCTGGAGGCTCAGATCCATCCTGACCTACAACAGGAAGAATAAACACAGTCGTAGATGTTTCCCAGCTCTCCTTAAGACTCTGTTCTTGACTCTGGGTTGAACCTTGTTTCTGCAAGTCAGAGGTACTTATGCCTGACAACTGAATCCCTACATTCCTCTCCATGAAAAACTCTCTATTCTAAAAACTCAAGATGATCCTCAACTTCATAAAGAATATCTACCAAAAGACCTACCACTAACTTCATAGTAATGGTGAGAAACTTGAAACTTTCCCCCTAAGATCAGGTACAAAATAAGGATATCCCTTCTCAGTACTCCTTTCCAACATTGTACTGAAAGTTCTAGCTTATGCAATAAAACAAACAAAAAAAAGGAAATAAAAGGTGCACAGATTGGGAAGAAAGAAATAAAACAGTCTTTGTTAGTAGCTGACATGATCTGTGTAGAAAATCAAAAGAACTGGCCCAAAATATTGTCCTGAAAATAATAAGCAATTACAGCACTTGCCAGATCTAAGATTAATATTCAAAAGTAAATCACTTTCCTGTGTACTAGCAATGAATAAGTGGAATTTGAAATTAAAATGAAATATCATTTATGTTAGCACCCCCAAATGAAATACTTAAGTATAAAGCTAACAAAATATGTACAAGATCTACATGGGGGAAACTTTGATGAACAAAATAAAAAAAACTAAATATATGGAGAGATATTCCACATTCATGGGCAGACACACTCAATCTTGTAAAGATGTCAGTTCTTCCCAAATTGATCGATAGAGTCAATCGCATCCCAATCAAAACCCCAGGAAGTTATTTTGTGGATATCACCAAAATGATTCTGAAGTTAATATGGAGAAGCAAAAGACCCAGAATAGTCAACACAATATTGAAGAAGAACAAGTTGGAGGACCAACACCACCTAATTTTGACTCACTGTAAAAACTACAATAATCAAGACAGTACAGTATTGGTGAAAGAACAGACAAGTAGATCAATGCACTAGAATATAAAATGGTGGGGTGGAATAGACCCACAGAGATATAGTCAGTTGATCTTTGACAAAGGAGCAAATGCAATACAATATAGCAAAGATAGTTTTTTCACAAATGGTGCTGCACAAATTCAATCTAGACAAAGAATGTATATCCTTCACAAAAATTGACTCAAAGTGGATTGTTCTGTAGATCTTGGTATAAAATGCAAAACTATCAAATTCCTGGAAGGTAACACAGGAGAAAGTCTAGATGACTTTGGTGTGGTGATGCCTTTTTAGGTGCATGCAACCAAAGATACAACCCATGGAAGAAAAAACTGATAGATTGGATTCCATTAAAATTAAAAAACATCTGCTCTGTGAAAGACAATGTTAACAGAATGAAAGGACAAGCCATAGAGTGGGAGAAAATATTTGCAAAAGACACATTTGATAAAAGATTATTTTACAAAATACTCAAAGAAACTCTTCAAATTCAACAATAAGAAAATGAACACCCTGATTAAAAAATAAACCAAAGACTTTAACAGACACCTCACCAAAGAAGATATGTCATCAGGGAAATGCAAATTAAAACAACAATTTTACACACCTATTAGAATGGCCAAAACATCTTTACATGCCTATTAGAATGGCCAAAATCCATTGACAACACCAAATGCTGGTGAAGATGTGGAGCAGTAGGGAAGTTTATTCACTGCTGATGGGACTGCAAAATGGAACAGCCACTTAGGAAGACAGTTTGGCGGTTTCTTCCAAAGGAGGTGAAAACTTACGTTCACACAAAAACCTGCATATAGATGTTTATAGCAGCTTCATTTAGAGTTGCCCAAACTTGGAAGCGTTCAAGATGCTCTTCAGTAAAGTGAATGTGAAAGTGAAAGTCACTCAGTTGTGTCCAATTCTTTGAGACCCCATGGATAATACAGTCCATGGAATTCTCCAAGCCAGAATATTGGAGTGGGTAGCCTTCCTCTTCTCCAAGGGGTCTTCCCAACCCAAGGATCGAACCCAAGTCTCCTGCATTTCAGGCAGATTCTTTACCAGCTGAGCCACCAAGAAAGGCTGCTGTTCAGAAAGTGAATGGATAAATAAGCTGGGATACATTCAGACAGTGGACTATCACTCAGTACTAAAAAAAAAAAAAAAAAAAAAAAAAAAAAAAAAAAGGTTAGTTATCAAGACGTGAAAAGACACAGAAGAAACCTAAATGTGTATTACTAACGAAAGAGACCCATCTGAAAAGGCTACATACTGTGTGATTCCAACCATATGACATTCTGGAAAAGGAAAAACCTTGGAGACAGTGAAAAGATCAGTGATGGCCACAGGTTAGGAGCACACAGAGGATTTTTGCAGCTGCTCTGTTGTGATACTGTAATGGTGTATACATATCATTAGACATTTGTCCAAATCCAGAATGGACAACGCCAAGAGTGAACCCTAAGTTAAGCTATGGACTTTGGGAGACAGTAACCTCGAAGTCTCCTTTCCAGTGCTGGAGCAGTGGCTGCATGGTGCTGGAGTGACTTTGAGGAGGTACTCCATGTCCAGGGGCAAAGGAGAAGCCCCAGCAAGATGGTAGGAGGGTCGAAGCTGTGTTTAGACTCAAACCCCACATCTGCCAGAGATGCTCAGAGGGCTCAAACCTTGTGCATACAGGGACCAAGAGATCCCATAGAGACTGAGACAGAACTGTGTTTGAGTGTCTCCTGAGGAGGTACAGGTCAGCAGTGGACTGCTGAGGGGACAGGGGCTCTGGGTGCAGCAGACCTGGGTGTGGCAAAATCCCTCTTGGAAGAGGTTGCGATTAACCCCACCATTGAGCCACCAGAACTTACACGGGACTGGGGAAACAGACTCGTGGAGGGCACAAACAGAAACTTGGGCACACCAAGACCCAGGAGAAAGGAGCAGTGACCCGACAAGAGACTGACCCAGACTTGCCCGTGAGTGTCCAGGAGTCTCTGGCGGAGGCGTGGGTCAGCAGTGGCCTGCTGCAGGATTGGGGGCACTGAGTGTATCAGTATGTGCATGGGACCTTTTGAAGGAGGCCGCCATTATCTTCATTACCTTCACCATAGCTTAGCATCAAGTCAAATAACAGGGAGGGGACACAGCCCTGCCCTTCAACAGAAAATTGGATTAAAGATTTACTGAACATGGCTCCACCCATCAGAAAAAGACCCAGTCTCCCCTCAGTCAGTCTCTCCCATTAGAAAGCTTCCATAAGTCTCTTATCCATCTCCATCAGAGGGCAGACAGACTAAAAATCACAATCATAGACAACTAACCAATAGGATCACATGGACCACAGCCTAGTCTAACTCAGTGAAACTATCAGCCATGCCATGTAGGGCCACCCAAGAAGGACAGGTCATGGTGGAGAGTTCTGACAAAATATGATCCACTGGAGAAGGGAATGGCAAACCACATCAGTATTCTTACCTTGAGAACCCCATGAACAGCATGAAAGGCAAAAAGATAGGACACTAAAAGATGAACTCCCAGGTCGGTAGGTGCCCAATGTGCTCCTGGAGATCAGTGGAGAACTAACTCCAGAAAGAATGAAGAAATGGAGCCAAAGCAAACACAACACCCAGTTGTGGATGTGACTGGTGATGGAGGTAAAGTCTGATGCTGGAAAGAGCAATATTGCATAGGAACCTGGAATGTTAGGTCCACGAATCAAGGCAAATTGGAAGTGGTCAAATAGGAGATGGCAAGAGTAAACATCAGCATTTTAGAAATCAGCAAACTAAAATGGACTGGAATGGGTGAATTTAACTCAGATGAACACTATATCTACTACTGTGGGCAAGAATCCCTTAGAAGAAAGGGAGTAGCCATCAGAGTCAACAAGAGTCTGAAATGCAGTACTTGGATGCAATCTCAAAAGCGACAGAATGATCTCTGTTCATTTACAAGGTAAACCATTCAATATCACAGGAATCCAAGTCTATGCTCCAACCAGTAATGCTGAAGAAGCTGAAGTGGAACGGTTCTATGAAAACCTACAAATTCTTCTAGAACTAACACCCCCAAAAGATGTCCCTTTCATTATAAGGGACCGGAACGCAAAAGTAGGAAGTCAAGAAATACCTGGAGTAAAAGGCAAATTTGGCCTTGGAGTACAGAATGAAGCAGAGCAAAGGCTAATAGAGTTTTGTCAAGAGGACACACTGGTCATAGCAAACAGCCTCTTCCAACAACACAAGAGAAGACTCTACACGTGGTCAACACCGAAAACAGATTGATTATATTCTTTGCAACCAAAGATGGAAAACGCTCTATACCATCAGCAAGAACAAGACTGGGGGCTGACTGTGGCTCAGATCATGAACTCCTTATTGCCAAATCCAGACTTAAATTGAAGAAAGTAGGGAAAACCACTAGACCACTCAGGTATGACCTAAACCAAATCCTTTATGATTATACAGTGTAAGTGAGAAATAGATTCAAGGGATTATATCTGATAGACAGAGTGCCTGAAGAACTGTGGACAGAGGTTCGTGACATTGTACAGGAGACAGGGATCAAGACTATCCCCAAGAAAAAGAAATGCAAAAAGGCAAATGGTTGTCTGAGGAGGCCTTACAAACAGCTATGAAAAGAAGAGAAGTGAAAGGCAAAGGAGAAAAGGAAAGATATAACCATTTGAATGTAGAGTTCCAAATAATAGTAAGGAGAGAGAAGAAGCCTTCCTCAGTGATCATGCAAAGAAATAGAGGAAAACAATAGAATGGGAAAGACTGGAGATCTCTTCAAGAAAATTAGAGATACCAAGGGAACTTTTCATGCAAAGATGGGCTCAATAAAGGACAGAAATGGTATGGACCTAACAGAAGCAGAATATATTAAGAAGAGGTGGCAAGAATACACAGCAGAGCTATACAGAAAGAACTTCATGACCCAGATAATCACGATGGTGTGATCCCTCACCTAGAGTCAGACATCCTGGAATGTGAAGTCAAGTGGGCCTTAGGAAGGATCACTTTGAACAAAGCTAGTCGAGGTGATGGAATTCCAGTTGAGCTATTTCAAGTCCTAAAAGATGATGCTCTGAAAGTGCTGCACTCAATATGCCAACAAGTTTGGAAAACTCAGCAGTGGCCCACAGGACTGGAAAAGGTCAGTTTTCATTCCGATCCCAAAGAAAGGCAATGCCAAACAATGCTCAAACTACTGTACAATTGTACTCATCTCACATACCAGCAAAGTAATGCTCAAAATTCTCCAAGCAGAAGCTTCAACAGTACATGAACTGTGAGCTCCCAGATGTTCAAGTTGGATTTAGAAAAGGCAGAGGAACCAGATATCAAGTTGCCAACATCCACTGAATCATTGAAAAAGCAAGAGCATTCCAGAAAAACATCTAATTCTGCTTTATTGACTCTGCCAACGCCTTTGACTGTGTGGCTCACAACAAACTGTGGAAAATTCTTCAAGAGATGGGAATCCCAGACCACCTGATCTGCCTCCTGAGAAATCTGTATGCAGGTGAAGAAGCAACAGTTAGAACTGGACATGGAGCAAGAGACTATTCCAAATCGGGAAAGGAGTACATCAAGGCTGTATATTGTCACCCTGCTTATTTAACTTATATGCAGAGGACATCATGAGAAATGCTGGACTGGATGAAGCACAGGCTGGGATCAAGATTTCTGGGAGAAATATCAATAACCTCAGATATGCAGATGATACCACCCTTATGGCAGAAAGCAAAGAAGACCTGAAGAGCCTCTTGATACAAGTGAAAGAGGAGAGTGAAAAAGTTGGTTTAGAACTCATCATTCAGAAAACTAAGATCATGGCATCTGGTCCCATCACTTCATGGCAAATAAATGGGGAAACACTGGATACAATGACAAACTTAACTTTCTTGGGCTCCAAAATCACTGCAGATGGTGACAGCAGCCATGAAATTAAAAGATGCTTGCTCCTTGGAAGAATAGTTATGACTAGACTGCATATTAAAAAGCAAAGACATTGCTCTGCTGACAAAAGTCTGTCTAGTCAAAGCTGTGGTTTTTCCAGTAGTCGTGTATGGATGTGAGAGTTGGACTATAAAGAAAGCTGAGCACCGAAGAATTGATGCTTTTGAACTGTGTTGTTGGAGAAGACTCTTGAGAGTCCCTTGGACTCTCAGTGAGATCCAACTAGTCCATTCTAAAGGAAATCAGTCCTGAATGTCATTGGAAGTACTGTTGCTGAAGCTGAAACTCCAATACTTTAGCCACCTGATGCAAAGAACTGACTCATTTGAAAAGACCCTGATTTGGGGAAAGATTGAAGGCAGGAAGAAGGGGACGACAGAGGATGAGATGGTTGGATGGCATCACCAACTCAATGGACATGAGTTTGAGTAAACTCCGGGAGTTGGTGATGGACAGGGAGGCCTGGCGTGCTGCAGTCCATGGGGTTGTCGGACACAGTTGAGCAACTGAACTGAACTGGACTGATGTGTCATTGCAGGTCATCACTAGTGACTAATGCGTACGTCTGCTTCGTGGGGGAAGCTGCCCAGATGTAGGACAGGTATATGGGAAATCTCTATACTTTCCTCTCAAGGTTGCTGTGAGCCTAAAATTGCTCTAAAGAAAAGTTTTAAGAAATTTTTAAAGCTCAAGTTGGAGGCCTGCCTGTTCTGTCATCACCCCAACCTCTGCCCCATCCCAGCTGGCTTCCCTAAACTTGCACCTGGTACCCTGGGTCCCAGTCCTGGTGCATGAGGCCCAGCTCCCCCTTGACGGCAGCGCTTCAGAACAAACCAGCTTTCACTGTCACTGTAACCAGGGGTGGGGACAGCCTTCTCCTTGGGCAACAGCTGTCTGTCACTAGTGATTGCCCGGAGCCTCTTAGTTTCAGACTCCACTGCTCAGAGACCCTGTGAAACAGCCCAGCATTTGAGGAGGGAGCCTGGTTTGTCACGCAGGGATTTTGCTGGACTTCGTCACAAGAGGCAGTTGTTTTATCTGTCTCTGCATTGATGAAACGCTGACAGGCTCTTATCTTCCTTGTGACTCCAAACCACACAGCTGGGTTCCTGGTATTTCTACCACCGCCTTGACCCACCCTTGAAAAACAGAGATGGTTTCGTGCGTGGTTATCTGGCCTCATTTGCAGTTCCCCATTTTTGGCTCAGGTGCCCCTGTCAGTGGGGAGATATGTGGGGGTGCATCTCTGGTCCTGGAAGAGCTAGTGGTCCAGGGCAAAGCCATTGAGATGGTCCAGGGAGAGCAAAGGGAGGAGGGAGAGGAGTGGTGATAGCAACTGCCCTTGGAGGTCTCATCTGTGCCAAGGCCTGCTGCTCCTGCACTCCATCCATCTACTCAGCTACAAAAAGAAATGCCTGGGGCCACCCCCCCTCCCCCAGAACTGCAGGGTTCTGTGATGTCATCCAGTGCTCTGTGATTCAGTTCAGTTCATTTCAGTCTCTCAGTCATGTCCAACTCTTTGCAACCCCATGAACCGCAGCACACCAGGCCTCCCTGTCCATCACCAACTCCCGGAGTTCACTCAATCTCATGTCCATTGAGTTGGTGATGCCATTCAGCCATCTCATCCTCTGTCGTCCCCTTCTCCTCCTGCCTTCAATCTTTCCCCAAATCAGGGTCTTTTCAAATGAGTCAGCTCTTCACATCAGGTGACCAAAATGTTGAAGTTTCAGCTTCAACATCATTCCTTCCAATGAACACCCAGGACCGATTTCCCTTAGAATGGACTGGTTGGATCTCCTTGCAGTCCAAGGGACTCTCAAGTGTCTTCTCCAACACCATAGTTCAAAAGCATCAATTCTTTGGCACTCAGTTTTCTTTATAGTCCAACTCTCACATCCATACACGACTACTGGAAAATCATAGCCTTGACTAGACGGACCTTTGTTGACAAAGTAATGTCTCTGCTTTTTAGTATGCTCTCTAGGCTGGTCATAACTTTTCTTCCAAGGAGTAAGTGTCCTTTAATTTCATGGCTGCAATCACCATGTACAGTGATTTTGGGGCCCAGAAAAATAAAGTCAACCACTATTTCCACTGTTTGCCCATGTATTTGCCATGAAGCGATGGGACCAGATGTCATGATCTTAGTTTTCTGAATGTTGAGCTTTAAGCCGACTTTTTCACTCTCCTCTTTCACAGGTATCAACAGGCTCTTCAGGTCTTCTTTGCTTTCTGCCATAAGGGTGGTGTTATCTGCCTATCTGAGGTTGTTGACATTTCTCCCAACAATCTTGATTCCACCTTGCCTCCAGCCCAGTGTTTCTCATGATGTACTCTGTATGTAAGTTAAATAAGCAGGGTGACAATATATAGCCTTGATGTACTCCTTTTCCTATTTGGGACCAGTGTGTTATTCCATGTCCAGTTCTAATTGTTGCTTCCTGACCTGCATACAGGTTTCTCAAGAGGCAGGTCAGGTGATCTGGTATTTCCATCTCTCAAAGAATTTTCCACAGTTTGTTGTGAGCCACACAAAGGCTTTGGCATAGTCAATAAAGCAGAAATGGATGCTTTTCTGGAACTCTCTTGCTGTTTCGATGATCCAGTGGATGTTGGTAATTTTGATCTCTGGTTCCTCTGCCTTTTCTAAATCCAGCTTGAACATTTGGAAGTTGAAGCCTGGCTTGGAGAATTTTGAGCATTACTTTACTAGCATGTGAGGTTACTGCAATTGTACAGTAGTTTGAGCATTGTTTGGCATTGCCTTTCTTTGGGATCAGAATGAAAACTGACCTTTTCCAGTCCTGAGACCACTGCTGAGTTATCCAAATTTGCTGACGTATTGAATGCAGCACTATCACAACGTCATCTTTTAGGACTTGAAATAGCTCAACTGGAATTCCATCACCTCGACTAGCTTTGTTCAAAGTGATACTTCCTAAGGCCCACTTGACTTTACTTTCCAGGATATCTAGCTCTAGATGAGGGATCACATCATCATGATTATCTGGGTCATGAAGATCTTTTTTGTACAGTTCTTCTGTGTGTTCTTGCCACCTCTTCTTAATATATTCTGCTTCTGTTAGGTCCATACCATTTCTGTCCTTTATTGAGCCCAACTTTGCATGAAAAGTTCCCTTGGTATCTCTAATTTTCTTGAAGAGATCTCCAGTCTTTCCCATTCTATTGTTTTCCTCTATTTCTTTGCATTGATCACTGAGGAAGGCTTTCTTCTGTCTCCTTACTATTACTTGGAACTCTGCATTCAAATGGGTATACCTTTCCTTTTCTCCTTTGCTTTTCACTTCTTTTCTTTTCATAGCTATTTGTAAGGCCTCATCAGACAGCCATTTTGCTTTTTTGCATTTCTTTTCCTTGGGGATGGTCTTGATCCCTGTCTCCTGTACAATGTCACGAACCTCTGTCCACAGTTCTTCAGGCACTCTGTCTATCAGATATAATCCCTTGAATCTATTTCTCACTTCCACTGTATAATACTAAGGGATTTGGTTTAGGTCATACCTGAATGGCCTAGTGGTTTTCCCTACTTTCTTCAATTTAAGTCTGGATTTGGCAATAAGGAGTTCATGATCTGAGCCACAGTCAGCCCCCAGTCTTGTTCTTGCTGATGGTATAGAGCTTTTCCACCTTTGGTTGCAAAGAATACAATCAATCTGTTTTCATTATTGACCATCTGGTGATGTCCACGTGTAGAGTCTTCTCTTGTGTTGTTGGAAGAGGGTGTTTGCTATGACCGGTGTGTCTTCTTGGCAAAACTCTATTAGCCTTTGCTCTGCTTCATTCTGTACTCCAAGCCTGTTACTCCAGGTATTTCTTTACTTCCTACTTTTGCATTCCGGTCCCTTATAATGAAAAGGACATCTTTTTTGTGTGTTAGTTCTAAAAGGTTTTGCAGGTCTTCATAGAACTATTCAACTTCAGCTTCTTCAGCATTATTTGTCGGGGCATAGCCTTGGATTACTGTGATATTGAATTGTTTGCCTTGGAAACGAACAAACATCATTCTGTCTTTTTTGAGATTGCATCTAAGTATTCCATTTTGGACTCTTTTGTTGACCATGATGGCTACTCCATTTCTTCTAAGGGATTCTTGCCCATAGTAGTATATATAATGGTCATCTGAATTAAATTCACCCATTTTAGTCCATCTTAGTTCGCTGATTCCTAGAATGTCAACGTTCGCTCTTGCCATCTCCTGTTTGACCACTTCCAATTTGCCTTGATTCATGGGTATAACTTTCCAGGTTCCTATGCAATATTGCTCTTTACAGCATTGAACCTTGCTTCCATCACCAGTCACATCCACAGCTGGGTGTTGTTTTTGCTTTGGCTCTGTCTCTTTCTTTCTGGAGTTCTTTCCCCATTGATCTCGAGTAGCATTTTGGGCACCTATTGACCTGGGGAATTTATCTTACAGTGTCCTATCTTTTTGCCTTTTCATGCTGTCCATGGGGTTCTCAAGGCAAGAATACTGAAGTGGTTTGCCATTCCCATCTCCAATGAACCACAATCTGCAGACCTCTCCACCATGAGCCATCCAGCTTGGGTGGCCCAAGAAACACGGCATGGCTTGGTTTCATTGAGTTATACAAGCCGTGGTCCATGTATCAGATTGGGTATTTGTCTGCACTTGTGCTTTCAGTCTGTCTGCCCTCTGATGCCCTCTCTCAGCGCCTACCGCCTTACTTGGGTTAGCCGCAGGAGCCGGCGAAGAGGAGCTACCCCATGTCCAAGGTCAGGGGCAGCAGCTGCACTTTGCTGGGGCAGCCATGAAGAGGTACCCCACGTCCAAGGTAAGAGAAACCCAAGTAAGACGATAGGCTCTGTGATTGTATCCTTTAAACGTGTCTGGAATGTACTCACTTTTCTTTCCCCACTGTCACCACCATAGTCCCTTCCAGCATCATCTTCATCCAAATGACTCCCTACTCTGTGATAACCCTGTCTCCAGCCTTCTTTAGTGTGGCAGCCTGAGCCGTCTTGTCAAAAAGCAAATCTGGGGCTCTCCTGGTGGTTCAGTGGTTAACAGTCCACCTGCCAGTGCGGACTGGTAAAAGGGCACGGGTTCAGTCCCTGGTCTGGGAGGGCCAACTAAGGCTGTGCGCCACAACTCCTAAAACCCGTGTGCCCTAGAGTCTGTGCTCCCCGGGAGGAGAAGCCACAGCAATGAGAAGCCCACACACTAACTAGAGCGTAGCCCCTACTTGCCCCACCTAGAGAAAGCCTTCGTGCAGCAACAAAGACACAGAACAGCCAAAAATTTTTTAAAAAGAAAAATTATAAAGAAACGAAAAAGCAAACCTTTTTCTTTCTCTGCTCTGTTGGAAATTCCTATAACTTCTTAGTGCTCTTAGGCTAAAGTCCCAAATTCTTACAGTGGCCCAAGAGTCCCCCTAGAACACGAGCTGTCACCAAATCTCCATCTCCTCATGTCCCCCACTCTTCCTGGTTCCCCAAATAGCTCATATTCTCTTATCTCTGGGACTCTTATTAGACAAGTCTTCCCTCTCCAGCCAACTCCTACCGAAACCTATTCCTACTGCCAGCCTTCTGGTCTCCCCTTAAAAGACATTTGCAGTGGGATGCTGCCCTAAAGTTCAGGCTTGATCAGGCGACCCTGTGGTTTGCCTCCTGTGGCAGCTCTACTTTTCCTTTTACAATATTTTGAAGGGTCCATCAGATTTTTTATTGTTATCTCTGTCTTGAGCAAAGGTTTAAACTTCTCCAAGGAAGGACCATGGCTGTTTGGTTCACTGCTCTGTTCTCAATGTCCTGCACTGTGCTCCAAAAATAGTAGGAGCTTAGATCATTCAATTAGGATTGCATTCATTTGCAATTGTTTAATTTCTTTTCACAGAATAAATCTGGAAGTGAGGGATCCTAGTGTTGGTCCATTGCCCTGATGATGTCAGAGCCAGTGTATGGATGATTCTCTTGGCTTTTCCCATCCCTGTTGTTCCATGACTGGAAGAGAGTTGTGCTCAAGGCTTTAAGTTCCTGTTCAAGGACAGAGGAGGGGGAAGACAAGAGGACAAAGGCCGTCTCTTCACAAACCTGTATCTTTTTATTTGTGAAGTGGTGCTCTCTCCTACCTTCCTTGTTTTGGTCAAAACAGGTCAGATATTCATACTGTAGGCCAGTCACTGCCCAGGCAGAGGGAAGCTTCCAAAACTGCTTTATTAAATTATGACTCTTTTTTTAAAAAGTCATGATTCTGATTATGGATTGCAATAAAGAACCATCTTCCCTGAGCATAAGGATCTCCCCAGACACCTGGAAAATCATGGTTCTGTTAGAAGAAGTGGGGAGCAGTTGGGAGGAGTACATAAATTGTTTCTGGGTATTGAGTCACTCCAAAGTCAACAATTTAAAACAATGAACATTGACTCATATAGTCTCATATGAGGATCAGAAAGCTGGGAGCAGTTAGCAAGGTGGTCTGGCTAAGGATCTCTCATGAGGTTTTAGTCAAGCTGTTAGTTGGGCTGCAGTCAGCTGAAGGCTGGACTGGGGCCAGAGGATCTGCTTTCAAGATCACTTCTGTGTTTGTTGGCAAAAGACTTCTTTTCCTTGTCATGTGGGTTTTTCCATAAGGCTGTTCATGACGTGGCAGCTGGCCTCTTCAGAGTGAGTGAGCTGGGCAAGAAGGGTTGGGAAGGAAGGAGGGAGGAGAGAAAAAGAGGAGGAGGGGTAAGATGGAAGCTGCAGTGTTTTTATAACCTAATAGCAAAAATAACATGCTACCTTCTGCTCTATTCTACTGGTCACACAGACCAACCCTGGCCCAGTGTGGGGTTGGACTACATCAATGTGAATCAGGAGATGGGACTCATTGGGGTGATCTGGGAGACAGTTAAAGCAGGCGTGGAGAGTAGACAGCAGGCCTGGAGAGTAGATAGCAGACCTTAGCTGCCACGGTGTACTTTTGTTGAGTTGAACTGATTGAAACGAAGGAAATGAGTTGAAATGAAGTGTTCTCGATTTCAGGGTGAAGACAGGAATGGTATAAGAAAGCTTACACTAGTTTCATGCCTACTGTACACTGGCCATGCAGCATAGGTAACTGCATTGACTTTCCCCAGCCGTGCTGTGACAATTAGAGGGTGACATCTGCATCGTACAGAAAAGAGCACTAAGAGCCCAAAGCTCAGCCTGCTTCCTTTGCATCTGATTCCTTCGAAAGTCATCCCAACACACAGTCGGCTGTCAATCCATGATACTTGGGCTAGCTGAATCTGATTCTTTTCTGTGAACTTGAATGAAGAAGACTTGGTGAAAGAATGAGGATATGGCCACGGGAGCAGAAGCTGCAAACTACACCATGGTGGACACAGAAACACACTGAGACGGCCACTGAGAAGGGCCTGTTAATCCCGGGGCTGGGGTGCTGCTGACTCCATTGAAAGCCCATTAAGGGAGTTCCACCTTGCCCAAGTCTTGAGCTTTCCCGAGGGACAAGGGAGAAGATATATAATAATTAGTGGGTGTAACACAAAGGCCTGGACATCTTGGCCTGACACAAGACAACTCTGAAGGAGCATTTTAGCTCCTATGGGATTGGCCAGGACACTTGTGGGCCTGAATCACAGTTCAACTTCTCCCTCTACTTAGTCCTGCTCCCGCCCCTTCCCCTCCGCGGTCTTTGATTCTAAGGGTGTTCCTTAGTAAACACCCTGCACACTGAACTGTCTCCAAGTCTAATTCCTGAGAAACCCGACCTGCAACCATCAGTAGCTGGAATGGTTCAAGAAAGCTGGCACAAAGATAAGGTTTTGGATCTGCCCAGCCAGGAGTGGGACCCCATGACTGGTGGCAGGTTGAGCTTAAATAACCCCCAGCACAAAGCGACAGGTCAAATGTTAACATCTGTACCAGCGGCAAATGACAGTGGCAGATGTTAGTGTCACCCTTAAAGATCTAAAGGATGCAGAGAAAAATAAATAAATAATTGAAGGATGTAGAGGTGGTGGTCTCCATCGTGACCCCACCGTGTTCATCAGTTAATGTCATCATCAGTTAAAAACACTGAGATCACAGAGAATGGCAGAGGTGTATTACAGACTCAACCAAGTAGCCGCAGCTCCGATTGTAGCTGACATGGCAGATGTAGTGTCCTTGAAAGAGTGGATACACTTGGCCTTATGTCCATGGTATGTAGCCACAGATTTGGTGAACTTGTTGTTTTCCACCCAGTCAGAAAGGAGGATCAGAAACCATTTGCCCTGGCATGGGATGGACGTAGTCTACAGTTAGAGATTTTCTGCAGAGCTCTGTTACATCTCCAACCCCAGGTCACAATAGAAGACAAATATAAATGACCATCTGGACAACCTGGAGAATATCAGGTTGACCCACTGAGTCAACGATACCGTATTCATTAAACCAGATAAGCAAAAAATGCCCAGCACACTCAAGGCCTGGATAGTTCACATGTATACAGTGGGTAGGATATAAAACTTATGAAAATTCAGGGCTTTCCATTTCAGTAAAAATTTCAACGGTCTAGTGGTCAAGAGAGTACTGGGGCAGTCCATCCAAAGTCAAGGACAAAACATTGTGCCTTTGCATATTTCACCACAAGGGAGAAAATCCAGTACTTGCTAGGGTTCTGCAAAGCTTCTTTTCAGCCTGGGAATACTTCTCTGACTCACATACTGGACCACGTTAAAGCTGCCAGATTTTTTTGTTTCTTTTTTAAAATGACCATTTATTTATTTACTGGGGTACACTGGGTCTCCACTGCTGTGCTCAGGTTTTCTGTAGTTGAAGCAAGAGGGGGCTACTCTTCACAGAGGTACACAGGCTTCTCACTGTGGCGCTTCTCTTACTGCGGAGCACACACTCTAGTCACTTGGGCTTTAGTTATTGCTCCACATGGGCTCGGTCATTGGAGCACACAGGCTTAGTGGCCCTGAGGCATGTGGAATCTTCCTGGGCCGAGGATCGAACCTGTGTCCCCTGCATGGGCAGGTGGATTCTTAACCACTCTACCAACAGGGAGGTCCAGGGCTTCCAGATTTGAGAAGAACCCAGAGAAGGGAAGGCCTGTGTAGCAGAGTTGAGATACAGAGCAAGCAGCCCTACCTCTTGGGTCCTAAGGCTCAGTAGAATTTGTGATAGTAGAGGTATCAGCAGCGGGAAAAGATGCCATGTGATAAGCCCTGGTGGGAGAACCATCACAGAGACCCCTGGGGCCCAGGGGCAAGGCCACACCTTCTGCAGTGGAGAACTGCGCACCTTTAGGAAAATAATCCTGTGCCATCGCTTTGCAGGGCCCTAGTAGAGACACAATCCTTGCCTATGGGATACCCTGGGACCACGTGGCCACAGCTGGGCATCAGGGCTTCACTTTGTGAACCACCCAAGCCTTAATGTGGGGAAGGCTCAGAGCATTATGCCATCAGATGGAAGTGGTCCACCTGGGGTTAAGCGTGAACAGGACTGGGGGCTGGGGAATGAAATCAACAAACTGCATGCCCGCATGCCTTTCCCTTAGCTCATGCTTAGGTTACATAGGGTGGGAGGGTTGCTTAGGACAAGCCGATAGAGAGAGAAAAAGCTTGGTCCATTTGTGGGTCAGCTAGTATGTGGTTACCCGCAGAAAGGGCATGGCGGTTGTGCGGCAACCCCAGTGATGAGTGGTCTTGAAAGATCAATGAAAAATCCCCCAGTGGGCCATTTTGAGTGGAGCATTTGGTTATATGTATAGAAGGAGAAGTGGCCCAGGGTTAGGATAAATACAGACTTAAGTGCTGGCTGTGGTGGGGCCTACATCACAACTCAGCTTCTGCTGTAGTTCTGCTTCCTCTCCTCTTCTCTTACAGGTTTTGATCCCCGGACACATCTTAATAAAACTCCCACCACAGGCTAAACATCATCTCAGAGCCTGCCTAACAGGGAGCCCAGCCTGGGACATAGGGAGAGAAAGCAGATGGCAGGGAGCCTGTGATGGAAGAGCCCATGGGAGCCATGATCAATATGGGGATTCGGGCTGAGGATGCTGACAGGCAGGGAGGGGCAGGAGGGAGGGGTGGAAATAGAGGGGAGTGGTCGCTGTGGTGGCAGGTGCGGCTGCTGAGTGGTTGACAGTGTAAACGGTCCCTAACACTGTCTCAAATCTCAGCCACCTGCAAGGTCCCAACTACTTTCCCAGTTCTGCAAAGCTTGGCTCTGTGGGTGCCTGGGGATGTCCATTATCCTGCATGGGGCAGAGACAGCCCACTGTCCTCAGTGTCTGCACTTCCTTTTTCCTAATAAAAGGATCTGTGGTGGATACAGAGTGCGGTGGGTTCTCCAAAACATGTCGGCACACCAACCCCCACAACATGTAAATGTGACCTTATTTGAAAAAGAAGTCTTTGCAAATGTAACTAAGTTAAGGATCTCGAGATGAGACCATCCTGGAATATCCAAGTGGCCCCTAAATCTGGTGACAGGTATCTTTAGAAGAAGAAAGCGTAAGATAGATACAGAGGGGAGTAAGGACCATATGAAGACAGAGGCAGAGATTGAAGTTTTACAGCCACAAGTCATGGAACACCTGGAGCTATGAGGAGCTGGAAGAGGCAAGGATGGATCCTCCCCAGAGCCTCCAGAGAGAATACAGCTTTAAGACACAACAATTTTGCACTTTTGTTTTCTGAAACTGCAAGAGAAGAGATTTCTGTGGCTGTAAGCCACCAAGTTTGTGCTCATTTGTCACCACAAGCTGACATACACAGTCGCCATGAATAAAGACTGAGTTTCCCAGTTTCCCGTGCAGTTGAGTGTGGCCATGAGGCAAAGCCCCATCTGGGGGAATAAGCAGAAGTGATGTGTGCCTCTCCTAAGCTCCGTTTCTACCAAATGAGGCAGCTTTGAGAAACTTAGAATCCAGGGGAAGAACAATACTTACCTGCAGAGGTACCTACCTCTGAGAAAGAACAATAAACCAACTTTTCCCAAATTTGTGGCCAAGATCAAGCTTTCACCAGTCTGAAATATAATGGAGAAACTTAAAGCAATTATATTCAGGACTCCCATGGTGATACAGTGTAAAAGAATATGCCCGCTAATGCAGGAGACACAAGTTCAATCCCTGGTGCAGGAAGATTCTACATGCTGTGGAGCAAAGAAATCCAGGAGCCAAAGCTACTGAGCCTGTGAGCTGCAACCACTGAAGCCATGCCCCTTAAGCCTGTGCTCCGCAACAAGAGCTGCCGCAGTGAGAAGCCTGTGCACCGCAGAGGGGTGTTGGTCCCCCTTGTCTCCACTAGAGAAAGCCCAAGCGCAGCAATGAAGACCCAGCATAACCAAAAAAACTAAATAAATGATTTTAAAGACAGTTGTATTCAATTTATGACTATTTATTCTGGGATTGTATCCTTAAAAAAAAAAGTCAAAACAAAAAGAGCATCTTTCTCTAGTGAAATTAACAATGATAGACAGTTCGATGACTGGTTTTGGCTTTTTCATCCCATAGTTCCTTTTATTTACCTGATATTCCAGGAAGGGAACTAGAAGTAAGCTGAACATCCCCAATGTAAGAATCAGGAATTGATGGCAAGTTACAAGAGCAGCCTTGAACAATAAGGAAACTGACTGATCCGTGGTTGCTTTTGAAAATGTCCTTAACTGCTCCTCCACCAAACGTTGGCAACCCTATGGTGGTTGCTATAAAACTTTCGGAAAAACTGGAGTAGGAAATGTTATCAGCATGTCACTTTGCAAAACCTGAGACTTCTGGGGTAGAGCATCATGCAGGGCAGATACCAAGAGCCCGACAGCATCTTATTTAAAGAATCCATGTCCTTGGAGAACAGACTTGTGGTTGCCATGAGGAAGGGATGGATTGGGACTTTGGGGTTAGCAGATGTAGTCCATTATATATGGAATGACTAAACAGCAAGGTCTTACTGTATAGCACAGGGAAGTATATTTAACACCATCTAATAAACCATAATGGAGAGGAATTTTTAAAAGAATGTGTAGGCCTTCACTGGCAGTCCAGTGGTTAGGACTTCAAGCTCCACTCAGCTCTGCAGGGGGCACAGGCTCGACTGCAGTTCAGGGAGTCATGTGCCATGGATGAAAAACTAAAAAGAATGCATATACACATATACATATATAACTGAATCACTTCGCTGCACAGCAGAAATTAACACAATGTTGTAAATCAGCTATACTTCAATTTTAAAAAATCCATGTTTTAAATGTTTCTGTAAGGAAATTCTCCCCTATTTTTATTTTTTCAGTTTTTATGTAAGTTTTCATACACTGGGTTTTCGCTGCAGCGCACAGTCTTTCTCTACTTGTGGCACGTGTATCTCATTGCCCTGCAGTATGTGGATCTTGGTTCCTCGACCAGGGATCAAATCCATGTCCCCTGCATTGGAAGGCAGATTTTTAACCACTGGACCACCAGGGACATCCCTTCCATTGTCCTTAGATTTTAAGGAAATTCAGGCCACAGCTGCCATTTCATTGCAACGCTTCTGACTCACTAGCTCAGAAATCATGTGAAAGAGCTGAATGCAGGAAAAACTTCAGATACTAGAATCTCTTCAGGATGATCAGAGTGAAGTAAAGTTGCTCAGTCGTGTACGACTTTTGGC
Source organism: Muntiacus reevesi (assembly GCF_963930625.1). Classification (NCBI taxonomy): domain Eukaryota; kingdom Metazoa; phylum Chordata; class Mammalia; order Artiodactyla; family Cervidae; genus Muntiacus; species Muntiacus reevesi. The sequence continues at coordinate 21,180,231 of NC_089249.1, forward strand.
GATCCCACTGACTGTAGCCAACCAGGCTCCTCTGTCCTTGGTTTTCCAGGCAAGAGTGCTGAAGTGGGCTGCCATTTCCTTCTCCAGGGGGGGATCTTCCCGACCTGGCGATCAAACCCAGTTCTCCTGAATTGTGGGTAGACACTTTACCTCTGAACCACCAGGGATACCAGAATCTCTTCAGGATGATCAGAGTAACACATAGAATTTCAGGGACAAAATTTCCAAAAGTGGAAGTTAAAAAAAAAAGAAAAGGTGTCCCCTGGGGGCTATAGTGGCCCGCAGAGATGCTCTATGGCTCTCTTTGCACAGTATTGTGTGGGACGCTGAGTTGCTGGAGGTCTGAGGCCCACAGAGGAGGTTGTGCCTAAGCACCAGACAACAAAATGTAAAATACCAAAATGTCAGGAGTAGGTATGGGGTACTGATCAAAGGGAGCCACATACAATGAAAAGGAGGGTGAAGCATCAAGTTAAATAGGTAAATTCAGCAGTGTAAGTCAAGCAGGTTTAAGTTAAGGAGCTTAAGTCACGCCATTGCTCTGTAGTCAGATCTTGAGTGGAAAAAAAAAGACAAAATAGGCCAGAAAACAAGCAATCGCTGAGGATCAGCTTCTACCCTCAGGAGTGAGGGTCCCTGGAGCAGAGCTCTAGGCAGGCGATGCTGCTGCTGGTGGTCCAGGAATCACATTCTGAGTCACAAGGGACTGGCTGACATCACTTTGGGGGAAGATCTGGGAGGGTTTGTGGAGCAAAGAAGGATGTTATGAAGGGGGGGGGGAGAACATATTGTTTGTTAAAAGGCACAGTAATGAGGGCCCTCTCAGCTGCAAGCAACCAGAAAACCACTGAAAGTAGCCAAGCAGCAAGACCTGGTGCCCGGAGGTGGGACAGCACCGAGTGAGTCAGTACAAGGTCTCGACCTTATCACGAACCCGTGTGCTTTCCCTCCTTCTGCCCTGACAGCGTGGAATGTGGGTGATGATGGCTGGGGTGGCTCCAGACTCACAGGCAGAGGACAATGTCAAGAGGTAGGAACGATGTCCTTCCTCGAAAGGCAAGCTTTCCCTTTGTGAGTCATTGGCCATACTGAGTGCACCTGCCTCTTCCCTAAGCTGATCTCTGGCAGGAGAATTACCCTGAGTATCTCAGACTAATCGAGTTCTGCCTCCGTGAGTCTGGGGACAGGAATAGATCTTATATCCAAGATCTGATTATTTCAATATCTTTGGTTCTTGAGGGTCATTACCTATTGTTAATTGTTTCTGCTCACTCTCAGCCCTGGTGGCTCGTTTCCTTGTGAATATGGTGACTGTTACTTATGGACTTAGGTGGCTAGGTGAAAAGTCAACATGGTTTGGCCAAAAGTAAAAAAAAAAAGAAATAGAAAACAACATCATGTCTTCTACAAATAGACAACTAGAACTTGGGTCCTGAGAGGCGTTTGGGATTCAGTTGACCCATGGCTCCTCCTGGTCAAGTTGGGGTTTGTTATAAGTCACATGTTCCCTTGTCCACGCTGTCACACCTGCTCACCCTTTTCAGTACGACTGCCTGGGGGGAAACCACAGAAAGCATAAGCCCAGAGCAAAACAGAGACGGGTGCTTTCTCTTCTAACACCCAATACTGGTGCTCACAGCAATCTAGGCAACCTGCCTTTACCACGATCCCAAGGTTGGAACAGAATAGGCTGTGACCATCAAAAATGGCCATTCACACCCCAAAGGAGTTCTCACTGGTAGGCTCTCTCCTTGGATTTCACTCGTGACCATATTTGCAGGGTCTCTGCAGCCCACCACAAGCCTTCTGCTATTCTTCCTCTTACCCTAGGCCTTAGGCTCTACCATAAATCCTCCACTGAGCTGCCTGGGGACCCTTCAGATTTCTGCAACTTAGTTATGCTGAGCAAGTCTGGCAGGAGGACAGGGGCTTCATCTTTCATGAACATAAAAATACCTGTAGATTTCTTCAGAGTTCAGAAATAAAACAGATTTGGTCTTCACAGCGTGTTATGTGGCTGAAACTCCCCTGGAAAAACAGCTTGAGCTGAGCTGAGGGTCTAGTGGGCCCTCGAAAATACCATCAATTAAAGGTTGGGCAGAGAAAGAAGAGACCATGAAGGAGAAACAGAAGGAAATAGAAAAGCATGGTGTTCAGAGACCAAGGCACAAACACGCATCAGGCACTGAGTGTTCAACAGCTTCGAGTTGTGTGTCTGCAGTGCCATAGATGGATGTAGATTGGCAATGTGGAGAGAGAGCTCTGCTGGCTTGGTCAGAAGCAGCGTTTATGGAGCAAATTTCCCTGGGGTGAGGAGTTAGTGGGAAGCAAGAAGTGATGGTGGTGGTTGTAACCAAGACTCTTTAGAAGTGGCAAGTGTCTTTTCTGCCCAAAGAGATGGACCTGACCATCCCATTTAATGCTGCAAGTTGCTCTCCCCTCACTCACCCAATCTTCTTACCCTGCTTCACTTATTTTTCCCATGATGGCATTAATCCCCTTCCATAATATTACATGACTTTATCCTTTACTTGGGGCTTCCCAGGTGGTAAAGAACTTGGGGCTAGTGGTAAAGAACTCATCTACCAATGCAGGAGACATAAGAGAGATGGGTTCGATCCCTGGGTTAGGAAGAACCCCTGGAGTAGGAAATGGCAACCCAGTTACCACTACAGTGTTCTTGCCTGGAGAATCCCCACGGACAGAGGAACCTGGTGGTCTATAGTCTTTAGAGTCGTCAAGAGTTGGCCACGACTGAAGTGGCTGACACACACACAGCACATCCTTTGCTAACTTAGGTGTTCTTTGTTGATTGTGTCTCTCCCCTGTGAGACCAAAACAGTTTCGAACATGGAGATCCTCGTCAGTTGCATTCACTGATATATCCTAAGTGCCTAGAGCCTAGAACAAAAGGTTAGCACCCAGTGGGGTTTCAGAAATGAATGAAGAGGAGAAGGACAGGGATTAAGAGAGATGATGGGGCAAAGCAGGCTTTGGTTCTAAAGGTAGTGGCAGCCTGACTATGTTTACGGCTTGGAGGACCTCTCCAGTTTGAAAGCACAGAAGAGAGAAGTGGGAAATAATGACTCAAGGTCTAAGAAATAGTGAGTTTCAGAGCATGCTTAAAAAAAACAGTCTGGTTTGGGGAAGTTGCATGTGGTGACACATATAGGGGAGGGTAGGTCCATGGAGTGTCTTAAATAACACCAGCAGGCTCAGAGTTAATGACCTGGGAAATGGAAAACCTGGACTTGATGCTGTTTTTGAACAAGGAAGAGACAGATCACTTTGGTGACCACTCAGGGTCACAGCATTGCAGTGTCTCAGGACAGACCATTCAAAATCCCACACAGAACAAGATGAATGATGCTTTCCAGAGCTGTGCAACCTGGCAGCCCTGAGTGGAGGGGCTGGTGATGAGAAAGGTGCAAGGCAGGATTGTATGATGGGAAACTCTTGGAGACAGAATGAGGCCTGACTAGGGTGTGGAATAGGGCTGGGTAGAAAGTTTCAAAAGGCTGATTTTTTTTTCCAGCTTGTTGCAAGCTTTCATATCATTCACACACAAATGATTGCAGAATTTGTCCTGGTATTTGTACTCAGGATATACACAGGGATGCTTTTATTCATATTTCTACTCCTTTTATAAAGAACATGGTTTGAAAAATGTGTCTGGGGATAGCATTGATGCAGGTTTGTCTCCTTTGGCTCTGACTTTATTGCATGCTCCTTTCGTGGCCCCGTACTGACTTCCATACTGAACAAAGGTCCCCTGCATTGGGAGGACGTAGAACTGGATCTGTTTCACTGGTTGGAGTTCCCTTCTCCTGTGTTCCCCATGGAAAGCAAGACGCTGATTCCAGAAGGGTGAGCCAACACCTAGTGGTGAGCACTAGACTTTTATTCTCTGTAAGTGGAGAAATAGCACAGCCCTTCTTCATCTGCCAGTGTTGGAGGGTCTCCTGGGGAGATGAGAGTCGGCAGTGGCTTGTCATGGGGGTGGGGGCATTTGCGGCAGCAGCCAAATTCAGATTTATTGGGTTAACCAGAGGTTTCACTCAAGTTTTTCAGTAAGATGTTATGGAAAAATCTGAATGAACATTTTGGCCATAGTACTAGTGGGTGGGCTGAAGCTCCACTCACTACTTTGGTCACCTGATGCAGACAGCTGCTCATTAGAAAAGACCCTGATGCTGGGAAAGATTGAGGACATGAGGAGAAGGGAAGGACAGAGGGTGAGATGGTTGGATGGCATTACTGACTCAATGGACGTGAGTTTGAGCAAGCTCTAGGAGATAGTGAAGGACAGGAAAACCTGGTGTGCTGCAGTCCATGGGGTCACAAAAAGTCAGACATGACTGAGTGGCTGAACAACAATAACAGCTAGTGGTTGGGAAGGTAAGAGGATCAGAATATTAAATGCAAATTGTTTACCGAAAGCCCTTCAAAACCTGGGCTGGCTGGACTGAGGAGATAATGAACTGAGGTTTTGGTAGTTGCAGTTGCTCAAGAAAGAAGGAAGTCACTTAGATACCATAAAATGTTTTGTTAAAAACATGACTGTAGATAAGTTCCCAAATAAGACCTATAAAGGGAATTTAGCACTTAACCGGAAAAGGACAACTGGAAGAAGTTGTGACCTTTTTGAGATTGATGTAGGGAGGTCACCTATGCCCTGCTGAGATTGTATTTCACTGTCTTTACTATTCTTACTTGATTCAATGTCATCTTGTCCCCTCTGTAAGAGTTAATTACATTCTAGTCCATTTAATAGATGTTAAATGGGTGTCTAGAAATCCTTGGTATCAGAAATGTGAAATAAATGATGAGAAATAAATGGCATAGTCCCTGCTCTTGACTGGTTGTCAGACTTCCAAAGAAGACAGAAACACAAGCAACTACAGTAGACTGTGGTGGTGGTGGTGGTTTAGTTGCTAAGTCAAGTCTGACTCTTGCAACCCCATGGATTGTAGCCTGGCAGGCCCCTCTGTTCATGGGATTCTCCAGGTAAGAATACTGGAGTGGGCTGCCATTTCCTTCTCCAGGGGATCTTCCCATCCCAGGGATTGAACCCAGGTCTCCTGCATTGCAGGCAGATTTTTTACCAGCTGAGCTATGAGGGAAGCCCTAATGCTAAAATGAAGCTTCTCTGGGGATTGGGGAGGGCAGAGGGAGGAGAAGGTGGGGAGCATTATGGTTCCTTCTCTCTGAGTTTCCTATGGAGACTTTTCCTTGTCATCTTTCTGCCTGAAGTGCTAGGAGCTGGAGTGTACAGTGGGAAGAAATAGTAAAGAAAGTTCAGGATTTCACATTTGCTCCTGGGATCCCTGACCCTCCTCAAGGTCATTAGAGGTAGCATTGGCCTCCACTCAACCTCTAATTGGGTGTGACCTTGAGGTGCCACTCAATGCTGGGGAGCCTGTGAGTGGAGATGTGGACCCAGTCTTATGTGGAAGCACTTTTGACAGCCTGGTGCCCTGATTAGCAAGCCAGATCAATGAGTAGACCCTAGGGATAATGAGTAAAAGCCCACACCTCCAAGAAGCCTGCCCAGATAACATTTTCCTTTGCCTGGCAAAGCCTCCATAAACTCTAAGATCTAGCTCCATGGATACCTCCTCTACGGAGCCTCCTCTGATCTCCTAGGAGATGTGTTTCCAGCTTCCACATGCTCCTACTGTGAGTGGGAGGTCCTCACAGTGCATAGGAGTGGGAGGTTTGCACCTGACCCTCCCTGGATTGTGCATTCCATGTGGCCAGTCACCGGCTTTTACTAAACTTCGTTACCTAGCACATGGCAGATACTCAGTGCTGATTAAACAGATGAATACATGAATGAATGTCAACACTACATCCTCCTTCACTCTACAAAGCTACCGTCAAGGTCCTTGGAAGCTTCCCTTGCCTCCTTGGGCAGAAGTCATCTTTCCTCATACTCTCATCGAATGTTCTTTTACTATCTACTACAATATGCCAGAAAATTTGGAAAACTCAGCAGTGGCCACAGGACTTGAAAAGATCAGTTTTCACTCCAATCCCAAAGAAAGGCAATGCCAAAGAATGTTCAAACTACTGCACAATTGCCCTCATTTCACTTGCTAGCAAAGTAATGCTCAAAATTCTCCAGGCGAGGCTTCAGCAGTACATGAACCGTGAAATTCCAGATGTTCAAGCTGGATTTAGAAAAGGCAGAGCAACCAGAGATCAAATTGCCAACTTCTGTAGGATCATAGAAAAAAGCAAGAGAGCTCCAGGAAAATGTCTACTTCTGCTGTATTGACTATGCCAAAGCCTTTGACTGTGTGGATCACAACAAACTGTGGAAAATTCCTAAAGAGATGGGAATACCAGACCACCTTAACTGCCTCCTGAGAAATCTATGCAGGTCAAGAAGCAACGGTTAGAATCGAACATGAACTGGTTCCAAATTGGGAAAGGAGTACGTCAAGACTGTAAATTGCCCTCAGTGATCAGTAATCAGTGAAAGTCACTCAGTCTGACTCTTTGCAACCCCATGAACAGAATAGTCCATGGAATTCTCTAGGCCAGAATACTGGAGTGGGTAAACTTTCCCTTCTCCAGAGGGTCTTCACAACTCAGGGGTCAAACCCAGGTCTCTTGCATTGCAGGTGGATTCTTTACCAGCTGAGCCACAAGGGAAGCCCAAGAGTACTGGAGTGGGTAACCTATCCCTTCACCAGCTGATCTCTGCAACCCAGGAATCGAAGCGGAGTCTCCTGCATTGCAGGTGGATTCTTTACCAGCTGAGCTATGACACCCTGCTTATTTAACTTATAAGCAGAGTACATCAGGTTAAATGTCAGGCTGGATGAAGCACAAGCTTGAATCAAGATTGCTGGGAAAAGTATCAATAACCTCAGATACACAGATGACACCATCCTTATGACAGAAAGCGAAAAACTATAGAGTCTCTTGATGAAAGTGAAAGAGGAGAGTGAAAAAAAACTGGCTTAAAACTCAGCATTCAAAAAACTGAGATCATGGCATCCGGTCCCATCACTTCATGGCAAATAGATGGCGAAACAATGGAAGCAGTGACAGACTTTATTTTCTTGGGCTCCAAAATCACTGCAGACGGTGACTGCAGCCATGAAATTAAAAGACACTTGCTCCTTGGAAGAAAAGCTACACAAACCTAGACAGTATATTAAAAAGCAGAGATGTTACTTGGCCAACAAAGGTCTGTCTAGTCAAAGCTATAGTTTTTCCAGTAGTCATGTATGGAGGTTGAGAGTTGGACTCTAAAGAAAGCTGAGCACCAAAGAATTGATGCTTTTGAACTGTGTTGTTGGAGAAGACTCTTGAAAGTCCCTTGGACAGCAAGAAGATCCAACCAGTCCATCCTAAAGGAAATCAGTCCTGAATATTCATTGGAAGGACAGATGCTGAAGCTGAAACTCCAATACTTTGACCACCTGATGTGAAGAACTGACTCACTGGAAAAGACCCTGATGCTGGGAAAGATTGGAGACAGGAGGAGAAGGGAACTGCAGAGGATGAGATGGTTGAATGGCATCACTGACTCAATGGACATGAGTTTGAGCAGGCTCCAGGAGTTGGTGATGAACAGGGAAGCCTGGCGGGCTGCAGTCCATGGGGTCACAAAGAATCGGACACGACTAAGTGACTGAACTGAACTGAACAAAACAGGAGCTGGCAAAGTTTTTTTTTTTTTTTTTCCCTTAAAGGACAAGATAGTAAATATGGCTTTGCAGGCCACATGTTTTCTGTTTCAACATCTCAGCTTTTCCACTGGAGCACAAAAATAGTGGAATAATTAAGAGCAGGGCCTCTGGAGACAGAATAGCTATATTCAAATTCTGTTTCCAAATTCTGTTTCTTCCTGCCTTTTACAGTCAGAGTTCCTAGGCAGCCTGATGAGGGTGGGAAGGTGACCAGGACTCATGCAAGGAGGGTACAGTAATGGAGTACCAGAACTGGGTAGCTCAAGACAACAGACATTTATTGTCTTACAGTTCTGGAGACTTGAAGTCCAAAGTCAAGGTGTCAACGGGGCTGAGCTCTCTCTGATAGCTTTAGGGGAGAATCCTTCTTTGCTTTGTTCATGCTTCCAGTGTAGGCTGACAACCCTTGATTTTTCTAGCTTGGGGATGCGTCACTACTCTCTGTGGGTCTGTACATCTTCTTCTTTCTGTGCGTGTCTTTGTGTCCACGTCTCTTTTATAAGCATGCCAGTTATAGTGGATGAGAGTTCACACTAATGACATCATTTTCACTTAATTACTTCTATAGAGACCTTGTTTCCAAGGAAGGCCACATAAAAAGTGTACTGCCCTTAATATTTTCCGTAACTTGAAATTGTTTCAGAATAAAAGCAAAAAGAAAAAAATACAATGTAATCAGAGACTAGCTATTTGACAAGTTGTTTCACTTTTTATGCCTTAGTTTCATCAGTAAGGATAAAGCAACAACTACTTAAAGGATATTGTGAAGGATAGAGATCATATGAGTGAAGCACCAGGTCCAGTGTCTGGCCATGATGTAAATGCTCACGCCACGGCTCTTATCTTATCAGGCCATGAACTATGTTCTTGCCCGTAATTTGCAGTATTTCCTAGAATCTGAGATGTCATCAACTGTAAGGCACATTATTATTCTATATGCTACTGGGAAAATAAGAACATACCTAATTAAGCTGACAGAATGATTCTTTTCACTTAGAATTTTTAAAATTTCTTGAGAGTGTTCCTTTAGATTTCTTTTAATGTAGCTTTTAAGATTCTGTGTCTCTATATTGATTATGGCTCCAAAATCAATACGGGTGGTGAGTGCAGTCACAAAATTAAAAGATACTTGCTCCTTGGAAGAATAGCTATGACAAAACTTGACAGTATATTAAAAAGCAGAGACATCACTTTGCCAATAAAGGTCCATCTAGTCAAAGCTATTACTTTTTCCATTAGTCATGTATGGATGTGAGAGTTGGACCATGAAGAAGGCTGAGTACTGAAGAACTGACACTTTTGAACTGTGGTGCTGAAGAAGACTCCGGAGGGTCCCTTGGACTGTAAAGAGATTAAACCAGTTAATCCTAAAGGAAATCAGTCCTGAATATTCATTGGAAGGACTGATGTTGAAGCTGAAGCTCCAGTATTTTGTCCATCTGATGTGAAGAACTGACTCATTGGAAAAGACCCTGATGCTGGGAAAGCAAAAGGAGAAGAGGGTGACAGAGGATGAGATGGTTGGATGGCATCACTGACTCAAGGGGACATGAGTTTGAGCAAACTCAGGGAGGTCGTAAAGGACAGAGAAGCCTGGTGTGCTACAGTCCATGGTGTCTCAAAGAGTTGGACATGACTTAGTGACTGGAGAACAGCAAAATGATCACATTAGAAGGAAATTATAAGCAAAAAAATGCGTTGGTTGAGGTGTACCTAAGATTTCTTCATATTTGCAGGCTGGTGCTCCCAGATCATTTAATTCAGAGTCTTCGCATCTTTGCTTTTCTATCCAACAACATCCTGTGTGCCATCAAGGGCATCAGGGATGCAGTGAATGTTCTGCTGTTAACCTCTGGAATGTTCTTCCTGGCTATCACCATCTACCATTCTGTGTATATTTAGACTTGTTATTCGAGGACAAGGAAAAAGAGAAAAGAAAAGGGAGAGAGGGGGAGATTAGGAGAGTGATGACAGATTTTATGTTTCTTTTTTATGCATACATCTTACATCCAACATCTGATTGCTCCATATCTTTATTTCTTGGGGATCTATGTCTATTGTTTGTTGTTTTTGCTTACTTTCTGCAGCTTCTTTCCTTGTAAGTTTGGTGACTGTCATTTGTGAGCTTATAGGTGGGGAACTGAGAATGCTCTTCTCCAGAGATATATACTTTTGTTTCCACAGGGCATCAGGGACTATCCTCCCCTAGAGTTGATTGAGGTCTCCTCCAGGGCTCTAAGTTCAGGGTGAAAACCTTGAGTTCACTGTCCCTGTCTTTGGGAGCCCAAGACACCCATTCCAGATGGTCAGAGCAGTTAATCAGCATTTGCACTGATCGCAAATTTGACACCACATTTCCTGCTTGCTTAATACTCGGGGTTTCAGCTCACTGTTTTTGCTTTTTTTTTTTTCTGTTTGTTTTTTATTCTTTTTTTTTTTTTTAAGATTTAGCATGATTTTTTTTTATTTACTTTTATTAGTTGGAGGCTAATTACTTTACAATATTGTAGTGGTTTTTGCCATACATTGACATGAATCAGCCATGGATTTGCATGTGTCCCCATCCCGGTCCCCCCTCCCACCTCCCTCCCCATCCCATCCCTCTGGGTCTTCCCAGTGCACCAGCCCTGAGCACTTGTCTCATACATCCAACCTGGGCTGGTGATCTCTTTCACCCTTGATAGTATGCTTATTTCAATGCTATTCTCTCAGAACATCACACCCTCACCTTCTCCCACAGAGTCCAAAAGTCTGTTCTGTACATCTGTGTCTCTTTTTCTGTTTTGCATATAGGGTTATCATTACCATCTTTTTAAATTCCATATATATGCATTAGTATACTGTATTGGTGTTTATCTTTCTGGCTTACTTCACTCTATATAATGGGCTCCAGTTTCATCCATCTCATTAGAACTGATTCAAATGAATTCTTTAAATGCCTGAGTAGTATTCCATTGTGTATATATACCATAGCTTTCTTATCCATTCATCTGCTGATGGGCATCTAGGTTGCTTCCACGTCCTGGCAATTATAAACAGTGCTTCGATGAACATTGGGGTGCACGTGTCTCTTTCAGATCTAGTTTCCTCGGTGTGTATGCCCAGCAGTGGGATTGCTGGGTCATATGGCAGTTCTATTTCCAGTTTTTTAAGGAATCTCCACACTGTTTTCCATAGTGGCTGTACTAGTTTGCATTCCCACCAACAGTGTAAGAGGGTTCCCTTTTCTCCACACCCTCTCCAGCATTTATTGCTTGTAGACTTTTGGATAGCAGTCATCCTAACTGGCGTGTAATGGTACCTCGTTGTGGTTTTGATTTGCATTTCTCTGATAATGAGTGATATTGAGCATCTTTTCATGGGTTTGTTAGCCAGCTGTATGTCTTCTTTGGAGAAATGTCTGTTTAGTTCTTTGGCCCATTTTTTGATTGGGTCATTTATTTTTCTGGAATTGAGCTGCAGGAGTTGCTTGTATATTTTTGAGATTAGTCCTTTGTCTGTTCTTTCGTTTGCTATTATTTTCTCCCATTCTGAGGGCTGTCTTTTCACCTCGCTTATAGTTTCCTTCGTTGTGCAAAAGCTTCTAAGTTTAATTAGGTCCCATTTGTTTATTTTTGCTTTTATTTCCAATATTCTGGGAGGTGGGTCGTAGAGGATCCTGCTGTGATTTATGTCGGAGAGTGTTTTGCCTATGTTCTCCTCTAAGAGTTTTATAGTTTCTGGTCTTACATTTAGATCTTTAATCCATTTTGTTTTTGATTCTTGTTTGAGAAGAGGGAGTGCCTAAGAGAATTCCTTCTCCCCTGGGAAGTCGAGCAATGCATTTAAAGACAAAGTGGATGCAGAATCTAGGGATTTCAGAGTGAAAGAGACCCTTGGTGTATTTAGGTCATCACACCAATTGACCTAATAGCTCTTCTGTTGTCTCTGTGGGGTTGACTCATGGTCACAATGAGTGGAATGCCACAGTGGAGCAGCAGATGATGGCCTGATTATTATTATTATTTTTATCCCGTGCAGGTGGTATGCAGGAGCCTTGAGGGTCTTTTGTCAGATTTTTGTAGGGTGTCTACTTGGCTCCTTGACCAGCTCCTCTCCACTTTGAAGGGCCTTTCTCTCTGGATTTGCTGACTTATCCTCTTTCTCAGTTTTGCTTCTGACTGAAGGCCAGAGGAGCTCCCTATGCAGGGTTGCCCACCCCTTCAATGATTTATTTGCTTCTGTGTCATAAAATTAAGAGCAGAAAGTCACTTCTATGTCCTCGATTAGTTGCTTTTGTACATTTCTTTTTGATTTTCTTCATGAATTTTTTGTTCATTTTGGTTAGTATCTGGGAAATACAATCTGAGATTTTGCTTCACTCTCTCATTTAATCCGGTAGTCTGAAATCTACATTTTTCACAGCACCTTAGAAGTCACAGATGGTCTTTAGACCAGAATTTGAAAGTCAAGGGTCACCCATGGCGAACAAGTTAGCCTAAATAAGGAGAGAAGGTTATGGACAATTCTGGTGTCTGAAAGTCTTTGCCTATCATTTTGTTTAACTGAAGCACATAAAATGCCACTAAGAATAATGTGATTTCATACAAGTAAAGTTCAAAAGCAGGCACAATTCAGAATGGCAGCCACTCAATCATTTAAACAGAAGTACCATGGGCTCATCAATTCCACTTCTGGGAATGTTCTCAAAAGGAGTGAAAGCAGGGGTTTGAACAGATATGTGTGCATCTGTGTTCATAATATGTGTGCATCTATTGCTCATAACAATATACAAAAGGTAGAAACAACCAGGTGTCCATTATAGTTGATTGGATAAACAAAAGTAGTCTATTTATACAATGGAATATATTCAGCCTTAAAAAGAAGGAATTCTGACACATGCTACAGTATGGATAAAGACATTATGGCAAGCGAAATAAGCCAGTCACAAAAAGATAAACCTGTATGATTCCACTTACATGAGATATTGAGAATGGTCAATTTCAAAGAGATTGAAAATGGAATGGTGGTTGCCAGGGATTAGGAGGAGGTGAGAACAGGGAGTTATTGGTTAATGGGGACAGACTTTCAGTGTTGGATGATGAAGAATCTCTGGAAATGGATGGTGGTGATGGTTGCCCAGCCATGTGAGTGTACTGAACTGAATGTCACTGAACTGTACAACAGGGTAAAAACAGAAAATTTGTTTACTTCACTCCAATTTGGAAAAAACAACAAATTTACAGTCGGGGAAATCAAAGTAATGGTTATCTTTGAGAAAGAGAGATGGATGGAGGCACAGAGGAGACTTGTGGGGTTTGGGAATCTTCTATATTTGATAAACAGGTGATTATAAGAGCATAGAGATTTCTTAACAGTCCCTACACTATATATTTGGGATTTGTGCCTTTTAGAGTATGCAACTTTAAAATGTTCTAAATACAAATACCATGGAGAAATTTTTTTTTTTTTACTTCCACAAGCAGAACTTGTTTGGTCCCAGGCAGAGAGGAGTTGGGCTCCACGACATTCACGGCAGTCGAGAAAAGAATCACAGATCTGGGAAAAGGCAGCCTGCCGTGAACCAGGTGGCAGTCCTGCACCTCCAGCCAGAACCATGTTGAGTAACCACGCACCCCATCCCGCCCTGTGGAAGTTCACACCCACGTCATAGGCACGCCTCAAGAACACAATTCAGTTTCTCTTGGTTTATTTTCTGCGAAACTTCTTGTTGTTGCTTGTTGGTTTTTACATTATTGGGGGCTTTATTTTCAGATGTCGAGGATTGTTAACCTCTGAAGTTCCATGTTCAGGTCACGTCACTGCTAGAAACGCGTCCCATCACTGAGTCTCCCGCATGGAGCCCCGAGCCTGGGGGGCATCTTTGCCCACTGAGAAAGAGGAATGTGACTCTTGTTGGGAGCTCTGCTGAGCTGGGAGAGGTAGCTGAGCTACCAGGTACCAGAGAGCTGATGACAACAGCCAGCTGACAACTGAAAGGGTTAGCTTTCATCACTTACCGCGATGGTGTAGGATGCTATAAGATGGTAGAAGCAAGACGGTAAAACAGGAGAAAGTGCAGATCCTTGTCCTACCTCCATGGGGTCAGATGAATCCTCTCATGGTTGAGGGAACTAGAACACAAGGCTCCAGCCTTTTTATGGACCTTGGAGTTGGGTGAGGGCCGGGGGGAGGGCTTGGAGTTGAAAAGCAGAGGGTTCTGAGTAGGGAAAATGTCCTCCAGGTATCTCCCTCTCCCCATAAGGAGACCTCCACCCAAGACCTCAGCTAAGAGGCCTAGGAGTGCAAAGATGGGAAAGAGCATGACCGACGATGGGGGGCCTGTGTCGTTGACTCTGCCAGAGCTGGCCCTGCGCTGTATGTGCACAGTCTGGATTAGGGGTGGGGGCAGACAGGGAAAGCTAATCTGGGGTCAGGGCTGCAAAGCACGCACAGATTTTTAACCAGGAGCCGGACTCCTCAGCAGTGTGTCTCTTGCTCTCTCTAGGTGGGAAATGAGGAGGTGGAGGGTCGGATCTTCCCCGAGGAGACAAGATGGAGCTCCTTGGGCTCCCTGGAGACCTGGAGAGCTCCGTTCCTGTTGCTCTCGGTCCGCAGAGCTCAGTCCAGTGGGACCACCCCCCCCTGCCTTCCTGGAAGGGCCTGTTTCCTCCCCCCTAGTGATCAGGCCTGGGGTGGCCCTTTGGGGGTGGGGTCCCAGCCCCTAGACCAGAACGGAGGAGCACAGCCCACGCCTTCTCTGTCCCACAGGACACTCCAGGCACTTTTGGGCCAGGCCTGTCCTGGTAGGAGAAAAGCCAAGAGCCATCAGGCCAGGAATCCAGTGGCCACAGGTTCCAGCCTTCCTCACCCTTCTGCCCCAGCCCCTGCCCCGTACCATTTCCCCTCATTTCTCCTCTTTCCTGTCACTCTGTCTCTGCTCAGGAGAAAAGGTACTGTTTCTTGCCTGACTCCAGTACGGCTCAGGGTGGGCCATCACCAATGTGTCTTTATTTAAAAATGTGTATTTGTTTATCATGTATTTTTAAAACTTTTTTACAGTATTGTGTTAAAATATCATCTTGAGGACTTCCCCGGTGGTCCAGTGGTTAAGATTCCACTTGCCAACGCAGGGGACACAGGTTCAATCCCTGGTGGGGGAAGATTCCACATGCCACAGAGCCACTAAGCCTGTGCGCTACAACTACTGAAGCCCATGTTCCACAGCCAGAGAAGCCTGCACACTGCAAGGAAGAGCAGCCCCACTCGCCCCCACTAGAGAAAGCCCTTGCACAGCAGTGAAGACTCAGCGCAGCCAAAAACAAAATAAATACTTAAAAATATATATATCATATATATTTAAAATATAAAATAAATAAATACTTAAATATATATATATCATATATATTTAAAAAATAAAATAAATACTTAAAAAATAAATATCATATATATTTTAAAAATAAATAAATACTTAAAAAAATATATATCATATATACTTTAAAAATACAATAAACTATCATATTGATTACTGAGGATGTGGACGCCACCTGAAATTTTGAGCCCAGGGGGATGCCACATTCACTTGGCCTTCATCTTGGCCCTGCTGTGCCCAGAGGCCACTCACCATTCACTCGATCATTCAGCTGTTCCACACACAGTTGTTAAGGGCCCCATCTGTGCCGGGGAGCGTGCTGGGTCCTTAGGAGAGAAAACGAGCTCATAGGACAGTGCTGGGGAAAGACAGCTGTGAGTCCCAAGACTTATGGGACAGTGTGGGGGGGGGGGGCGTACAAGGCAAAGGGGCCCCAGGGAAAGCAAAATTGTACCAGCTAACACCTGGGGATCTCTTGTACCAGGCTTTGAGCTAAAGTCTTGCCCTTTGATGTTTACAGATGCTTGTAAGTCAAGAGGCGGGTCCTGAGCCCTGGCGAAGTTACATGCAGGTAATTTGCAGAGGATCTCACCCTGAGCAGGTGGCGATGGGAGGCCAGGTCCCTGTGGCTCTGAGCTCTCACCGGCTATAGAGGCCCTCCCCCGGCATCCCCCCTGGGGGTGTCTGGGAAGGCTGCTTGAAGGAACTTTGCACTGAGCAGAGAGAACACATGTGGAAGTTTACAGGGAGACCACACAGAAAAGATTGAAGTACTTCTAGAAGGAACAGCATTGGCAAAGCCAGAAAGGCTCAGAATAAAACTTCATATCTTGGTGTCCACAATTCTGAGAAGCCAGGCAATCTTGTGAAGAGACACTTGTACGGAAAGAGGCCAGGGCCTGCCGCTTCCTCTTTCTGCTTCTCTGTTTCCTAACAACGTCAGCATAAATAGGAAGCATGAGAGCCTCGCTGACTGCCTCCGGGAGACACCGCAGAAGGTCCGTCTGTCCCGGCACAAAGAGGGTACGTGTGGGCTTTGGGGCAGGCTGAAGGGCGGGGTCGGGGGCAGGGGCGTGTGGGAGTCTGGGATGGGAAGGACTGGGAGAGCCTGGGGCTGTCGAGTGGGCAAGTGTGCCCCAGGGACTTGGGAAGTTAGGGCTTGGCCTCTTGGGAAAATCTGAACCCAGACTCCCAAGCAGCCAGTGGACGAGGATGCAGACAGCAGGGACCGACCTGCCTGGGTGTTGGGGGAAGGGCTTTGGGGGTTCGGTCCTCACTGCTGGATCTGACTGTCCTGTCAGCGGGGAAGATGCCTGGGGCGGTAGAGAGCTCAGGCCTGGGAGTCACACAGCTGTGTACTGTTGACTTTACTTTGTCACAAAGCTATCACTAAGGTGTCACTAAAGTGTTGGTGGCAGTGATAATATCCTGTCCTGGGCTTCTGTCTCCTGTCTGGAACAGGGGAGTGCCGATAGTCCCTGACATCCTGGTCTGGAAAAAGTCTGTGTGTGCACACACATACACACATATTCGTGTGCCTGCACACATGTGTGGATGTCCACGGGGATGCAGAGATACTGGAGCAGATGATGAAGCCAGGAAACTTGTTATGCTCAGACCTAGACTGGTGTGGGTTGAGAAGCTCATGTTGGAAAATAAGAAGGGAGGAGGTTCCTTCTTTACTTAGACACATGTCTTCCCCACTCCAAGAAAGTTTTCTTAATGGTCACACTCTGCCCTGACCACTGTCGATACGTTACGTTTGGGCCCAGCTGTGGATGCCTGTTACTGAAGTGAGTTGGTTCGGTGGTGGGTGTCGGGGGGTGTTTTCGTCCAGGTGTACACTTGCCCTGTGGATGGGAAGACAGGTGTTTCTCTGGATCCCCACTGAGATAAGAGCCTGTGGGGACTCACCAGGCAGCCTGTAGTGACAAGTTGCAAATGTGCAATGTTTAGTCTTTAGACACCTCGCTGTTACGTCTTTGTATAACCAGATTCTAATTTTCTCTGCTTATCATCTTCTTTGCTTTCTAATGGTTTTATAACAAGCAAAATCTGTCCTGCTAATTTTGGGTCACACTTTTTTTCATTCATTAGTTTTACTTATGTTGTTCTATATCTACTAACATCACAGGATACTTCTTGAGTTCTTTAATGAATATATTTAATATTAAACAAGTGAATCCATGGATCTATGTTTTGCTAAAAATTTAAAAATTGGGAGTACATAAAAGTGATTATAACATACATGTTGTCCTATAGCTTAGTTTTCCACTTATTATTACGTTCTGGACAACATTCCATAATAAGATATAGAGATTTGACTCATTAATTAGCCCTAAGAGATACATGACGTTTATCAGTTTAGGTGTTACTGAAAGAGCGTGGTGGGGTCTGGCTGCTTGCTGTTCAAAAGCCAATAAGCAGGCCAGGTTGGTGGAAAGGAAAGTTTGCTTTATTTCAGATGCTGGCAATTGTGGTGGCAGGGCGTTGTGGATGTCTGTCCAAAGGCCGACTCCCCACACGGGCAGCCAGTGGGGCAAGAGCTATTATAAACAGAAGGTGGGGACAGGGGGCTACATACAGAAACAGCGCAATCAGCTCTGACAGTCATCTTCAAATTGGTCATCGGTGATCTGACCAGTGTCATCATTATTGTTTTAGGTACAGTTAATCTTCAGTTCCGGGGTCCATTTGTTCCCAATTCTTTGAGGCCAGTTCTCGGAATCGTGGCAGCTTATGTTGTGGGTACAGTCTGGTCGTCATGAAATTAACTTCTCCATCTTGGTGTTTTAGTATCTATAAGACAGCTCACAGGATATGGCTCATAATATTATCTACAGCCCTTAAGACAGTGCTAAAGATCCTTGACTAAGCTTAATGATTGCATTAATTGGTCTCTTTTGACCATTTTCCTTTGTTTCTGTATTTCTCACTTTTCTGATTAAACTTATTCTTTGACTAAAGTTTTCCACAGACAAAAGGCAGGCAGAGGACTTCGCGGGGTGGAGCGTGGGCAAGGACCAGGGGCTCCTGCTCCATTTCACAGGTACACCACAATTTACCCGATCACATGTTGCTAGACACTTGGGTGGTTTCCAGTTTTCCACACCTGTGAAAGAATTCCTAGAGCCCAGATTCCTAGAAGTAGAATTGCTGGGCAAGAGACTGCACATTTAAAATAATAGTAGATATTGTCAAACCATCCTCAAAGTAGCTGAACTAACATATCCATGGTAGTGCATAAAAAGGCTGGTTTCTCTTTAAGGAAACAGTCCATCTTTTAATTGGGTCCAGTGTAATAGATGAAAATTATCTGGTTCTCACTTGTATTTTTCCTTTCCCTGGTGATAGGTGAAGTTATGCGTCTTCCATGTGTTGAAAGGCCATTTGGATTCTGTTTGTAATGTGCTTGGAAATGTCCTTTACATTTCTCAGTGAGCTGGTTGCCTTTTACATATTGAGTACTAACACATTTGGAGCATTTTAGGAGTGTTCCATTTATTACATGTATGGACGATTTATTGACATATGCTGAAAATATGTCTTTCAGATTGCCACTCTATTTTTTCTTTGGTGTGTTTAAAGATACCTTGTATTGTATAAAGATATATTCATTGCTTTTAAGTCAAATCTGTCATTATTTTGTATTTCAGGCTTCCCGGATTCAATGTCTTATTCAATCCCTAAGATTAAAGAAATATTTTAGAGCTTTTATCATTTTAGCTTTGACATTTAAATCTTTAATCCATTTAGAATTTGGAGGTCTAGGTAATAAGTAATCATCTAACTTTTAAAAAGTGATTAACTGGTTGTCTCAATATCATTAATTTTGAGTGTGAAAACCATGTGTTCTCTGTGATTTGAAATTCTATTATTATTTCCAATTCCTAAGTAGTTCTTTTCTTTAATATTTTCTGTTCCATCTCTCTACTGTTATACTCATTGTTTTTCTAACCAATAGAGCAAGTTCCTCATGTTGGATTTGTTATAATCTAGCATCAATTTGTTAAGCCAGTTGACAATCTTTCTGGAGTCTTAATGTGGATTGTCTTGAATTTAGAGATTACTTGGGGTAACACTGATCCCCAAGTAGGGGTCACAACAACAGTGGGCAGCCTCTACTTTAAAGCAGAGGGTACTGACATTTCTGTTGACTTTAATGTTACTGTAGTTTTCTAGTACATACCAAGAAATGCCAATGTTCTTTTCAATTCCTCATTTGCCAAGGTTTATTTCTTTGTTTCATCAGGAATGGCTTTTGTACTATCAAATATTTAAGGGCATCTGTCAAGATAAGCTTATCTTTTTCTCCTTTTAATCTGTCTGTTGATCTATTTCTATTAATCACAATTAGAGTTGATGCATTCTTCTTTTTAAAGTGTTCATCAAGTTATCCTATGAAATTGTTTTTGTCTGGAGTGAATTTGTGCCTTTTTTCCCCTTTTCCAATTGCTATTTTTATCATTAAATTTCTGCATGAGTTTGCGAATTTTGGTGAGCATGTTTATTTTATTTTGAGTGAGAAGGCATCTGGCTTTTCTCTCCTCTTCCTCCCTCTTCCTCCTTCTCCTTCCCCCCTTCCTGTCATTCCCTGGTTTCCATGGTTAATCCTCACTCATAGTGATCTGTAACCCTTACATTTTAAATACACATATTTACACTTAACTTATATTTTCCATCATCATTTGGGCTTACTCAGAATATATACACTCCTCCCAAACAAGGCAAGATCCTTAGCAAGCTTTCGGTTCATCTCTGCTTTCTACCTGTAACCTCACAGCCAACGGGTGTTAAAATGATCTCAGTTTTGCTTCAATGTTGTTACTGTGTATTTATTTGCTTTTACTTTGAAAAATGGAGTTGCTCAGTCATGTCTGACTCTTTGCGACCCCATGGACTATAACCTATCACGCTCCTCCATCCAAGGGATTTTCCAGGCAAGAGTACTGGAGTGGGTTGCCATTTCCTTCTCCAGAGGATCTTTCTGACCCAGGAATTGAACCTGGGCCTCCCTCATTGCAGGCGGACGCTTTACTGTCTGGGCCACCAGGGAAATCAGTAACAATATTTCTTTACTTAACAGTAAGTCCTATTGGTTGTTTTTTTTTTTCAAAACTGATTCCAGTATCATATGCTATCTCTCTTTCTTGGAACTTTTATTTTTTTCTGAAATACATGCTAGAGTAATTTTCTTTAAAAAGATCTGGAAAGCTTTTTTTATCCTTACATTTCCAAAATATTGTGATTTTTTTCCCCCTTAAACTTGAAAGTAAGCTAGAATTTTTATATTTCTAGGTTCAAACATATTTTCCTCTCAGTATTTTCAAAACATTACTATCTACTTAGAGTCCTGTGTTACTTGTGAGAGGACCTTGCAAACCCAATCTTTTTTTCACTGAAAATAACATATTTGTTTCCTTCTGGAAGCCTCTAGGATTACGCTTTTACTCTTTGATGACTAAAAGTTTATTAGCATGTGACTGAATATGTTGCTATTAAAAATGAATCTTGCGTGCTCGCTTCGGCAGCACGTATACTAAAATTGGAACGATACAGAGAAGATTAGCATGGCCCCTGCGCAAGGATGACACGCAAATTCGTGAAGCGTTCCATATTTTTTGATAACCCTATATGCAAAACAGAAAAAGAGACACAGAAGTACAGAATAGACTTTTGAACTCTGTGGGAGAAGGTGAGGGTGGGATGTTTCGAAAGAACAGCATGTATATTATCTATGGTGAAACAGATCACCAGCCCAGGTGGGATGCATGAGTCAAGTGCTCGGGCCTGGTGCACTGGGAAGACCCAGAGGAATCGGGTGGAGAGGGAGGTGGGAGCAGGGATCGGGATGGGGAATACGTGTAACTAATGGCTGATTCATATCAATGTATGACAAAACCCACTGAAAAAAAAAAATGAATCTTGCTTTTAACCTAGTAGATTATTGCCTGATTTAAAGCCCTGTGAATTTTTCTTCTATTTGCAATTGTATCTCTGTGTTTACACATGGAAAACCCCCAAATAACAGTAGCATAAAACTATATAAGTTTATTTTTTCCCTCACATAAAAGATGTCCAGAGGTAGGCAGTCTCAGACTGTATGGCTGGTCCATAGCGAGAAGAGGGATCGAGGTTCCTCTTTTTCTGTTGCATATGACTTCTACACTCAAGAGAAACTTACACTTCAGAATGACTGCTGGAACTCCAGCCCTCTCTTCCAAACAGCAAACTGGAGAAAGGGAAAAAAGCAGGAGGGCAAAGATGGATTTCTCCTACCTGAACCACTTCCTTTAAGGAACTTTTTTTGAAAGGCACACCCAATGATTCTACTCACATCTTCTCGGACAACATTTAGTCACACGAACACACCTAGCAATAGGAGAGTGCAAGAAATAAAATACCTGTGTAGCAATAAACCTAGGTAAGACCTACCCTTTCGTTACCAAGGGGAAAGGGGACAGCTAGGTAACCGACACTGTCTGCAGTACCTGCCCTCAGTTCTCTGTCTTCTGCTTCTAGATGTTGGAACTCTTGGATTTCATTCCTAGGCTTCAGTTTTTCTCTAAGACTTCCCATTTCCTAGCCTATTTGCTGTCTTCAATATCTACCTTTGTAACATGACAGTTTATAGTGTTAATTCTGATTTGGCCCATTATTGAGCTATGGTGTTTGTTTGGTTTTTTTTTAATGGATTTCATACCTTCAAATGCCAAGAACTCTGTTTATTTGTTCTTTGCATAGCAATCTGTTCTTAAATGGCCATGATTTCTCAAATTTCCCTGAGCATGCTACTTGAGATGTTTTAACGTTTTGTTTTTTTTTGCACAGACATCTGTGCACATCTGTAGAACTGTCTGTTGGGTCAGTATATGTCAGAATAGAGATGTACGATACCAATAATTGGGAAATACAACACTATGCCACTCACTATTATGACTGGTTAAGAACACAAATTCTAAAGCCAGTCTCCTGTGCTATAGTCTCAGCCTGTTCCTTTCTGCTGTATCATCATGGACCTATACCAGTTTCCTCATCTACAAAGTGGAGATTTTAACCTACACATTGATGTATTAATATCTGTAAACCCTTTTGAACAGTGGCCAGCTGATGGCAAGTGTTTTGTACTTGTTAGCCACTAATACGAATTCTCTGCATGTAGGTGTCTTTTATGCTTGTGTCCTTGGACGCCTTTAATTTGTTTGTACTATTTATAGCATAAAGGTAGTCGCTTGTTCTCCATACTTCTGGCACAAACATTTATTTTGCACTTTGTCCTTTGCTTTGTGGTTCAGTTATTTTTTTAAAATACTGAAGTGTTCACTTTTATGCACTTTTATTTGTCAGCCTATGTCTCTGATTTCTTCTAGTGCTTTGAAGCTTAAATAGTTCAAAGATATTCACTTGTACAGCTTGCAAGTTTCATAGAATTTAACTGCCTATATTTAAATTTTTCATTGATTTGAAATGAATCCATGGGGAATGGTGTAAGGTAGGGATTTAGGCTGATATGTTTTATGTTGTTATACAATTGTCTCAACACTTTTTATTATTCCATCACTTAATACTGATTTATGGTTCTTCTTCGTCACATAGTCCATTCTCTGATGAAATACAGTTCATCTGATCAGTATGTCCACTGATTTGTTGTGTGTGTGTGTGTGTGTGCACATGTGTGTGCATGTGTGAAAATCCATTACTTTACTTATCAGGTCTTTATAATATATTTTGCTATTGGGCGGAGACTCATTATTTTTGTTGAACTATAGTTGATTTACAATATTTAGTAGGTTTCAGGTGTAAAGCAAAGTGATTTGGTTATACACACACACACACACACACACATATCTGTATTTGTTTTACTTTTGATTCTTTCCCATTATAGTTTATTATAAACATAGCTTTTTAATAATAGTTTATTATTGAATATAGTTCCCTGTGCTATACTGTTAGTCCTTGTTGTTTATCTTATTTTATATATGGTGATGTGCATCTATTAACCCCATACTCCCAATTTACCCCTCCCTGCTTCCCATTTGGTAGCCATAAGTTTGTTTTCGATGAGGGCTTACTCACTCAGTTGTATCTGACTCTTTTCGACCTGCCAGGTGCCTCTGTCCCTGGAATTTTTCAGGCAAGAATACTGGAGTGGGTTTTCATTTCCTCCTCCAGGGGATCTTCCCAACCCAGGGATCAAACTGGTGTCTCCTGCATTGCAGGCAGATTCTTTAACTGCCAAGCCATTAAGGAAAACCCATTTTTCTATGAGACTTCTTAGTTTTTAAAGTCTCATTAACTGTCCTCACACATATTTTCTCCCTTGTGAATTCCTGCCAAAAAAAAAAAAAGAAAATCTTGCTAAGTTTTGATTAGAGTTGTGTTAAACTTATAACTGACTTTCAGAAGAATTGACCTCTTTACATGTGAGGAATTTGCATTTGTGGTAAGACCCAAAGAGAAGCTCTGAGCTTTTAGCTGAGTTCCAGGTAGGCAGAGAAAGCTGCACCAGCCCAGGCAGACTCTCCTTTGCCTGTCAAGGCACTGCTCCCCTGCAGGAACTAAAATACTCTTCCCCAGCCCCAAACAAACCCACTCTTCCTTCCCAGGCATTTCTTGGACTAACCAACCCACAAATATCACCAAGTTTGGTTCTCCCTCATGATCTCATGTGAGATATGTTGGATTGGGCCCATTTTACAGATTTAGAGAGCAAGGTTCAGAGGGCACGGATAAGTCAGCCCAGGCCACCAGCACAGGAGGGACAGGGCCTGTGCTGAAAGTCAGTTTGGCTGAGCCTAGAGCTGTGCTTTTCCCAGCAACAGAGCTTCTGGGATATGTGTCTGTGCAGCTTGAGTGAAGTTTTCGACAATCTTACCGACAGAAAAGGAGTCATGGTCCTCTGTTCTACTTTCCTGGTACTTCCCGGGGGCTGGATGAAATGAAATGAGGAAATCCCCAACCTTCTGCAGAAAAAAAGGGAACCAGCATTTCAGGGGGCAGTGTGGGAGGAATGAGGTAAATGGAACAGGGTGGGGAGAGCACCAGCTCGTGTGTGTGTGTGTGTGTGTGTGTGTGTGTGTGTGTTGTGTGTGTGTGTGTGTGGTGTGTGTGTGTGTGTGGTGTGTGTTGAGGGTATGTGCACGTGCTCACTCCCACGGGGGGATCACACCCCAACACCCAGTGACCCCCACCCAGGTCAGTACCTGGTGGGGGGGGAATCAAATACCAGGCTTCCCTCTTGAATTTTCTCATCACCAGGGCAGTGTGACCCAGTGGGAACCCACATCTGCCGAGGCCACTAAGAGCATCTCCTTCATGGTCACATCCCGGGCACTGAGCTGAGGAGCAGGGAGCCAGGCTGAGGCAGCAGTGGACTGCAACCAGGCAGCAAGGCCGCGCCTGGGTCCGCCCTACCACGTGGGCCGAGTCCCATAGGCTGACGCTTCCTTCCACAGGCCTGGAGGAGGCAGGATCCCAGAGAGAGGAGGATTCCCAAGAACTGATGACATGGGTCTAGCCCAGCCTCCAGCAGGGGAGGAACACAAGACTCCAGGACAGTGAGGAGCCCACACCTTGCCCAGACCTGGACCCACCCGAGCGGGCCACCTGTTCTCCAGAGCTGAATCACGAGATGACGCTGACCCGGGGGCTGCTCCCCCTGGCTCTGCTGGCGCTCTGCTGGGGACTCAGCATAACAGGGGCTGAAGGTGAGCCAGATCACCCCCTCCCTCTCCGTGTCCCCCTTCTCACTGCTGGGGCACAAAACCCAGACCCCCAGCCCCCCCCATCTCTTCTCTTTCCTGACTTTCCCTGGAGGCCTCCCTTCCCTCCCCCCACACTCCCGCTCATTCTTTTCTGGCCTCCTGTAAAGACCCTCTCTGTTTGTGTGGCCTCTCAGTCCACATTTCCCAGTGTGGCATTCCAGACCTCCAACCTCCCAGCTGCCCATTCCAGGCCTTTGTCTGACCTTCTCTCCCCCCAGGCACTCAGAACCTTGAGGTCTTGACCAGTTCCGACCTCTGTACTTTTGCTCCTGGGGACCCTCAGCCTGGGCGGGGGGTCTCTCCTCTTGCCTCGAGGCCCTGCTGAGACGGCCCCCAACCCGGGGCTCTTCAGACCAGTGACCACCCTCCCCAAGCGCTCCCGGAAAACTCAGTTCCGCTGATAACCCTGGGAACCACACTCCACTTTCCAAGCATCAGGCCCAGTGGGGCCTGATCCAAGAGCAAGGCGAGGCGGTCCCAGAGGAGGCCCCTTAGGGGTGAGTTTATGCCTCTGCTCCCAGGCTGCACCCACCCAGGGGCCTAGGGGCCCAGGGGCCCAGGGGCAGGGCCTGTGTCTGACGCATGTGCCCACCTGTAATGGGAGGGACTCTGTTCCTCCAGGAGGAGGGCAAGGCAGGGGCTCAGGACACATGCTCTGAATCAGCTAGAATATTGTGTTTTTCCCCAGACAGGAGGGTACACAGCTAGCTCCCTTTCACCTGCACACCTGCAGAGACAGCCCTCCTGCCCCTGCCAAGGCCTCTGGGGACCTTTGCCTGGACTCCAGGAGCCTTTAGAGAACTCTGGGAGACTTCTCTGCAGTGCTGTGCCATCTGAGGGGGAAGCTGTGACTCTCTTTCTGCTTCCCTCCCTGGCAGAGACTGTCCCGCTGCGGACCCTGAGCTGTCATAATGACTACACCAGCCGCATCATCTGCAGGTGGGCAGATACCCAGGATGCCCAGCGACTGGTCAACGTGACCCTGTACCGCAGGCTCAAGGAGTGAGTGAGGCAGGGCCCAGGGCTGGAGGGCAGCGAGGGGCACTGCTGTGTGGGCAGTGCCAGGGGTTTGGGGCTGGACAGAGTGCAGGGATGGGAGACCCCTGCCCAGGAGCTCCTGCCCCATCAGGCAGCCCTTGGGCCCAGGGGCTTGGGTCTGATGTCCGGTTTGGAAGAAGAGCCTCTGATGTTAATATAGATGATGATGGTGATAAGCTCTTATTTTGTGACAATTAAACAAAATCATTCGGCAGAAGTCAATTTTGGTTCATCCTCCTTATGAGGTGGGCAGGACAGGGACAAAATGCCCAATTCACAGATGGAGAAACTGAAGCTGCAGAGGTGAGGTCCGTCCCTCTGGCCACACAGTGGGGTCAAGGCCTTAGCAGGACCAGTGTCCTGTGTCCAGCCTGCAAGGCTAAGCTCCATGTGTCTCCCAGGCCCTGCTCCCTCCGGAGTGGGGGTTTCTCTCTCTTTATCTAGTCTCCAGGGCATAGCCCATTTGGGAAGGTGCTCCCACCATTCTGGAATCCGGTGATAGTCTAACTCGCCATAATGGAAGTAATTAAACAGCGGGCATCACAGGGTCTGGGGAGACCCCTGACGACCTCCCCTAGGAGGAAGGGCTTTCGCTCCGCAGCATCTTTGCCCCTGCACTCTCTCCGCTGCTCTCCCCAGAGCCTCCGTCCTCCTTGTCCACTGTCCCCACCCGCACCCCCAGCTGTGGCCTGCCTCCTCCTGCACTGGGACAGCAGACACCCCCAGAAGAGAAGCTTCCCAGCACCTCCCCCAACCATGGCCTGCCACCTCCCTGGATACTCCCTGCAGTGATTACCTGTCCCAGGCAGGCCTGTCTGAGGCCAGAGTCGGGGTCCCACCTGGTCTTGCTGCTCAAGGACATCACTGCCATCCCAATCTCCACTGTCCCCATGCTGCTGAGGGTCACTGTCCTGGGATTCACTTAACAGGTGCCGACCAGACAGTAGCTCAGGGCCTCCCGGGTCCGGTCTCCTAGCCCGGCTGTCCATTCTCTGCTTCCCTCTGAGGGAACCTCCTCTAAAGAGCGATCTGTCTGGAGCCCTGTTTCCAGTGCCTCTCAGGTACTTCCTCCAGAGCCCACTCTCCCAGGACTCTGCTGCCCCCAGCAGGCCATTTAAACTGCTCCCGCTGGAGTCAGCGATGCCCACTTGGTGTAAATCAATGGTTAGTCCTGGCCTTCTCCCCACGCACCCACAGGCAGCCCCTGACAAGGCCTGGCTGGGCCTAAGCACGAGGCCCCACTGTGGCACCTCCCTCCCGGGCCCTGGCCAGCACCCGGGCCCTTCCCCACGTCCCCCTGGCCCGCCTTTTCCGTCTCCTGGTCTGTTCCCTACTCTGAAGGGGACGATGTCCCAGGGCTCTTGGACCTCCATTCTCTTGCATCTGCATCCAGCGGCAGAGATCCAGCCCCAGACTGTGACTCTGACCCAGACACACTCTCTCCAGCCCGGACCTTTGCCCAAGTTCCAGAACCATAGGTGCACTTGCCTCTCCACATTGTCCCGTAGAGTCTTTAACTTCAAGTGTCCTAAACAAGTTCCTGCTCACCTCCCAGAGGCAGCCCCTGTGCTAGATCCCCATCTCAGTTCACTAAAGGGGAGCTTCCAGGGGCTCAAGCCAGACAAATGGGGGCAGTCTTTTAATTTTTGCTTTTCAGTCTCCTTTCCCTCCTTTCCTTTTCCACCGCGGCATCCAACCCATCAGCAAATGCGATCAACTTCATCTTCAAATAGCAAGTGAATCTGACTAACACCCTGATTCAAACCACTTCTTATCACTGAGATAGTCCAGAAGCCTCCTAACTTGTCCCTCTGCTTCCAGTATTGCCACCCCCACCCAACTCAATCTATCCACAGCTCAGCAGCCACAGGAATTCTTTCAAAGTGTGTGTCAAAACATCACTCCTTTGCTCATAACTCTCAATTTTCCTCACTTACAGTGAATTCAAAATTCCTTACATTCCTTTTAAGCACTGACCTTCTGTAACCTCCCTCTATAGGCTCCTGGACCTCCCACCCTCACATCTCTACTCTGCACGCACTGTTAATTGCCTAGTCATACAACACTCCAGACCTAAGCCTACCCCAGGACCTTGGCACTTGCCATTCCCTTTCCTTGAAATCCTCTTTCCCCAGATTTGGCATGGCTCCCTCCCTGATCTTCAAGTTTCTGCTCAGATGTTACCTTCTCCAAGAGGCCTTCCCTGCCTTCTTTATTTCAAAATGTATCCCCAGGCCAGCCGTCCTGGCCTGTTCACACCTCTTTCTTCCTGACTTGTCTATGTACAATTTTCTCCATTTGACATGTGACATCATTCCATCATTGTTTTGTGTATGTCTGCCTCTATTAGGATGTCTGAACTACAGACAGGGATTTGCATGTGTTTTCTTTTCCTGCCAGGCTCCCTGGTACTGAACAAAGCCTTACACATAGGAACCACTCGTAAATGTTTGTGAGTGAGTGATTCTTCTCTTGGGCTAAACTTGTCCTCTCCTGGCAGGGACCATCCACAGCGAGTGTCCTGCAATATTAGTGACGACAAGGCCTGGTTAAACAGCAATTGTCTTGACTGTGTACCCAGAAAATGTGTTATTCCTTACCGAAGCTTTGTGCTTGCTGACTTTGACTACTTCTCATTCCGACCGGACCAGCCTCTGGTCACTGAGCTCACCATTAATCTGAGCCAGCATGGTAAGACCTGGGGTCCCCGGCCAAGGGTGGTCTCCTGTGAGTACCGGGAACCCTGGAGTGTCCACAAGCCCCTGGCCTACTTGGGGAGGCAGATGTGGAAACATCTAATCCTCCAGGGTTGTTAGGACCATACAAAGGGTGTGATGGGCAGGAAAGGGAGCAAGGGACTCTGCCTTGGGGAGAGGACCCAAGAAGTTTCCAGAGAAGGATACACGTCTGATGTGTACTGAGAGGTGCGGGATGGACCCTGGGCAGAGGAACGAATAAAGTGTGGACTGAAGGGGGAGTTACAGGAGTCACAGTGCCCTCTGCTGGGCAGGAGGCCACACAGGCCACCGCATGGGCAGTGGGGACAGAAGGAAGCTAGCTCCCTTTGGAGTTTAATTTGAGCACCTTTTATGGAGCTTATGTTCTGAGGCCTCAGAATCTACACAGCTTCATTCATGTTCACACTGAATCCCCACGATTTAGCAGAAGGCAGTCTGAGGTCCATGGAGAAGAGGGGTCTGTCCAGGATCACTCAGCCAGTGGGAGCAGTGCCTGGCCTGGGACCCCGGCCTACCCACACATGGGCCACAGAGGGCCTTCGCGTCCCGCACAGTCGTCCAGCCCCTTAGGGACCCTTTCCTTCCTCTCCTTCCAGTGCAGCCCCCCACACCCAAGGACCTCAACATCACTGCTACCCGGGAGAGTTTCCTGCTGTCCTGGAGTATAGCCCATGAGGGTTTCCAGAGCCACTGGCTGTCCAGCCTGGAGTTTGAGGTGGTCTACAAGCGGCTTCAGGACTCCTGGGAGGTAGGGACCCCACCAACTGTGCCCCAAACCCACAGGTACCCGGCCCAGCCGGCCCTGCTCCAACAACCCTTCTCCCCTCCAGGATGCCCGCACCAGCTACTCCAAGTTCCCCCCGGCCATCCTGGAGCTAAAGCACCTCCTGCCCAGCAGCACCTACGTGGCCCGAGTGCGCACCAGGCTGGCCCCAGGCTCGGGGCTCTCAGGACGACCCAGCCAGTGGAGCCAGGAGGTTTCCTGGAACTCCCAGCCAGGTAAGAGAGTTGGGACAAGGCTCCCTTGTGGAGAGGGGGACTCACTACAGCTCCAGGACGAGTCAAGTGTCCACACAACAGGATCCTCGGGTGCTCTGTATTCAGAGTGGCTTCCTTGAGCCCAGCCCATGCCTACTGTGACTCTGCAGAGGCAGCGTCTGCATCTGACTCACCCCCAGGCCCCAGGTTGCTGTCCACGTTCTGTGGAGGAACAATGACAATTTAATCATAATGGCATATGGGCAGCTGTGTTTTTGTGAGGGCTGCATGACCTGTGGACACACCAGCATGATGGTGTTATTTAATAAATCCCCGAACCCTGAGTCTGAGCTGTCCTCCCCATTTGCACAGGGGGTGTGAAGGTTCACAGAGTTCACCCTCTAACCTGAGGTCACACGGCTGGCAGGCCAGGCTGAGTTTAACCCGTGATGTTTTTGGCCACAGTCTCTCTGTGATGAGTCTCATGGTGAGCCCATTGAAGGCTAGGGAATGAACGAATGAGGACTGAAGGAGGGTTTGTTCTCCCTCCCAGGGGATGAGGCCCAGCCTCAGAACCTCCAGTGCTTCTTTGACGGAGCCGCCCTGCTCACCTGCACCTGGGAAGTGAGGTCTGAGGTAACCCACTCCGTCTCCTTCACCCTCTTCTACAAGACTGGCCCCAATGCACAGTGAGTGTCCCCTGCCTCTGTCCCCTCCCCTCCTCTAAGCCTCACCCTTTCCAGGCCTCCTCCTGCCCCTGGAGCCCAGCAGAAGCCATAGCTCCTCCTGAGGTCTCACCCCTCACATGGCCCCACTTCCCCCTGCCCTGACCTCTGCTGTGATCCTCAGGGAGGAAGAATGCTCTCCCGTGCAGAAGGAGACTGGCAGCCCCTACATCCAGCACCGTTGCCAGATTCCGGTGCCCGATGCCAGGAACTACAGCCAGTACATCGTCTCTGTTCGACCAAAGATGGAAGAGAGGCTGATAAAGAGCTCAGACAACAGTGAGTTTCCCCTAGCCTTCTGTGTGGAGCATCTTCCAACAGCACTGTTTCATTCCTCATGGTCCAGACTTCATGTCTGTCAATTTCAATGAAACAGCCCAGGGAGCCAATTGGAACAAAAATGATTCTAGTCTATCCTGGAAGTTCTCAAGAAGCAATAATGCAACAACGACAAATAACATGAAGGAAGATGCAATTAATATTCCTCCAGAATATCAGTATTAAAAAACCTTTGATCTCATTCTTTTAGCTCTATCTTCCCTGGTGGCTCAGATGGTAAAGAATCTGCCTGCAAGGCAGGAAACCCCAGTTCAATCCTTGTGTTGAGAAGATCCCCTGGAGAAGGGAATGGCTACCCACTCCAGTATTCTTGCCAGGAGACTTCCATGGACAAGGAAGCCTGGCTATAGTCCATGAGGTCACAAAGAGTCAGATACGACTGAGCGACCAACACTTTCACTTTATTTTCCCCTCCAACTTCTCAGTTGCTCGAAAGTTCCAGCTTCTGCCCACGACCTCCTGGTCTTCCCACTGATTTTTCCCTTTCTTTCTCAGATTGGGTTTTTCTTTTTGAGGTTTCCAAAGTCCTTCCCAGACTGATATTTTCAGGGTTCATAATGATTCATCTGTGATTTACTTCTTCAGTTGGGTACTAGGGGGGTATGCAAATGGACTGTGGTTCTTTGCAGGTTAAGTTCCCTGGTTGCTGTTACATAGAGAGGACCTCATGCAGAGGAAACTCCTGCATTGCTTCTCGATGATCAAGTTCTTCTTCCCAATCTCTAGTGTGTGTCAGGGACAGCAACTGATTTGTCTTAGTTACCTGGGTTTAAATCTGCTACTTACTGTTTGGGATCTTCCAGACTGCAATCTTTGTTTCTACCATTCGTTAGCTGCCTGTCCTTGCAAACTTACTGAATCACTCTGGGGCTCAATTGTCTGAAAAGTGGATAGATTAAGAGTACTTACTACATCTAGTTGTTGTTACAATCGAGTGAAATTATTCATATAAATTTTGCATGCATAATAATACTTAGAACAGTGTCAATACTCTAGATTAGAATAAATTAATACTACATTTATTTCTATTAAATACTAGGGGTAACCCATACTTCTGGTCACCTCACTGCCAAACAATGTATATTAACATCTCCCAAGAGAAGGGCATTTCAGGTCAAAATAGATGACATGGTGAAGTGGGGGTGCAAAGACCCTAAGATGGGTGGGACCTGGGGTCCTGGGTCAATGGAGAGAGCACCTGTGATCAGCATGGAACACAAAAAATGTTCCACTGGAGGAATATTAGAAACAATATTCCTTAAAAGTTTTCCTCCCTCCAGTCCAGATGGCTCCCCCGACCCTCAACGTGACCAAGGGCAGAGATGGCTACATCCTGCACTGGAAAGAAGAAAAAATGAGCTACTCACACATAACTTGCATCTTCCAGGTCCAGTACAAGAAAGAAGGAGCCTCGTGGGAGGTGAGGGTCTGTGCCCACGGAGGGGCCTGGAGGGGAGGAGGGAGCAGTGAGACAATATTTGGGGAAATGCCACCTGCGAGATGCCTGGCTCCCAGCATGTGACCAGTCACAGAGAGCCACTGGGACTTGGTGCTCACTCCTTCTGAGCAGGCTCATCGTCTCTTCCTTTGGTGAAGGAACCGAGACTCACAGAGATGATGTGAACTTGGCCAAGGTGTACACGTGACCCTGAGTTGCACAGGGTCATAGACATCAGGAGGGGGAGGGCTGAGAGGCAGCTGGAGGACAGGTTTTCAGAAGTCACAATAAGGTGACACTTCTTCGTAAGAATCTCATCCAGAATGCAAATGTGCAGCTGCTAAGAGCAGAGCAGCTCCTGGAGAGGCAGGCAGGGCCCCACCCCGGGGCTCAGTATCTGGCCCTGGCCCCCAGGCAGCCCTTGGGCCTTGTGGACAGAACCTGGGGCTCCACAGAGGGCAGATCAGAAACCTCAGAGCCAGCCCCAGAACTTTCGGCTGGAAATGGGGAAACTGAAGCCAGGAGGGAGTGGGTTAGTGGTGGAGCTGGGAGTGGTCCTTGGGCTGCTGAACATCTGTTTGATGGTCCAGGGTTCAGTCACCCTGCACCACACTCCAGGGGAGACCACATCTGGGGTCCAGGCTGCCCCAAGGAGAGCTGGGAGGGTGAGGGGGGCCATGGTGACTCCTCAGGGTTTCTGCACCCTGCTGTTGTCATGGGTGCCAGGAGTTCAGTACAAGAGGTGCTCCCTGGTCCTGCCCCTCTGGAGTGTGGTCCTCCGTGGTGGGGGTGATGCTGCTCAGATCTGGGGATGTGACTGCAAGCTGGGAACTGATGGGTAGCAGGAAGGCTGGGGTGCTGAGGCGGGAGGGCTTCATAGCTGTGCCCACGCACCCCAGACCTCAGCACTCCTGCTCACACTCCTGCCCTTGCAGGAAACCAAGGCAGAGGACTTCCAGAATGCCCACACTATGTCCCTACCGACTCTGGAGCCCGCCAGCAGGTACCAGGCCAGAGTGAGAGTCAAACCCGAGCCGGGGAACTACAAGGGGATCTGGAGCGAGTGGAGTGAGGCAAGGTCGTGGGACACCGATTGGGGTAAGTCTGCCACGCTCCCCTCACCCCTCCTGGCACAGCTCCGCTGGGCAGAGGACAGGGAGGATGTGAACACAGAGACGTAACCCCACCCCAGGGTAGCATCCTTCCTTCCCAGGTGTCATCAGGGATTAGAAAATGACACCTCCTGGTGTGCAACACAGACCGCGGGCAAGGCCTCCAGAGGACAGAAGAGGGAGCACGGCTCCCCAACAGGTCTCCCTCCAACTGAACCTTAGCCTTCTATTATTATGGCCCAGGCTTCTAGTGGCTTCCCAGCTGGCGCAAGGGTAAAGAATCCACCTTGCCTGCCAATGCAGGAGACACAAGAGATACAGGTTTGATCCCTAGGTCAGGAAGATCTCCTGGAATAGGAAATAACAATTTGCTCCAGTATTCTTGCCTAGGAAATTCCACGGACAAAGAAGCATGGCAGGCTACAGTCAATGGGTTCACACAGAGTCAGACATGACTGAGCGCGCACACACACACACACACACACACACACACACAAAAGCATGCTTTCATTAGCTTTTGTGGAAGCTACTATCCAGGGACCACTCAGCCTGAGGAACTACAGACTGGGGCCTGAGATTGGAAAGCTTCGGTCTGATTTCTCAATCTTTTACTTTTGCTAATTTCATTTATCTACCACCATCGCCATGGTGGCCACCAGCAGACAATTATAGGACAAGGTCCAGGGGGTGGCTGCAGAAAGAGGGTTAGCAAAGTGTTTGCAACAAGGTCCCCAGGCCCAGACGACTGTCAGGGAAAGAGCCCCAGAGAGAGGATCCCAACCAAGCAGAAAGGAGAAGTGGGTCACAGGACCTAAGGGAAAGAGATCAGGGGAGTTCTGGAGGGGCCAAGCCAGTAAGGGGCTTAAACCCAAATGGACAGTTGAGAGAGTCTTTGATGGGCCTTTGTACCTTCTGGTTCCTCCACCATCACCCCTTTCTCCACCTCTGCCTCTCCTGTTGTCCTGTTCTTAATGACCACCTTATATGCTGCCTCCTTCAGGAAGTCCCCTGTGATTGCCTTTGGCTACAGTTGCTGCCCTCCCACAGCAACACCTGCTACTGGCCAGCCCTAGCCAACATTGTGGGTGGCTCAGACAAAGGCTCCCTTCTTCTTAGTCAGTTTCTGGCCTTGTCTCCCCCTCTGCACCCCAAGGAAGCAGCTGCATCCCATCTTCTGAGTCTCTAGCCCTTTCCCTCCCTGGATGCTAATAATCCTTTTTCCTTCCTGGCTTCCTGAAGTGCTCCCCATGTGGGTCCTAGCCCTCATCCTTGTCATCAGCACCTTAATCCTGCTTCCAGTCCTGCACTTCTGTGGCGTCTACGGGTACAGGTAAGGGGACTCCAAGAGGGGGCAGAGTGTTATCCAGGGCCCCAGAGGATGCCAGGGTCACTGTCTGTCACAGCCCTGTCACCCGCTCCAAATGGGGTCTTGGACTAATCTGAGCTCTCCCTGGGCTGCAGTTTCACCTCCATACATGAGAACAGGCAGCTGCCCTGAGGTCTTGGGCAGCGGTCACCTCTTTGCTGTCTTTCCAGGCTGAACCGGAAATGGGAGGAGAAAATCCCCAACCCCAGCAAGAGCCACCTGTTCCAGGTAGGAGCTAGCTGTGAGGGCGGCGGAGGTGCTGGGGCTCGCGTGCTCTCGCGCCCATGTCCCCGCGCCCCTGTCCTGCTCCCCTTCCTGGGGGCTTTGAGTGGGGCTGGGGGTGCAGGTGGCTAGAAGAGGGGCTGGGCAGCTCTAAGAGCCAGGCCAGCCCCGCAAGTCCAGCACGGAGACCCCCTGGTCTCCCCCGACGCTCAGGGTGCCCTGCCGGCGAGGACTCACCCGGGACAGGAGGGAGGGTTGACGTTGGGGGGCTGGTCCCTGGGAGGCTCCAGGAGAGGCATAGTCACATCGAGGGCAGGTGGGTGGTGGGAGGCAGAGTGGCTTTCCGAGGACAGGATGGCAGAGCTGAGTGCTAAGGGGTGCAGGGTGGTGGGAGGTGGGAGAGGCCACGGCAGGCAGAGGCGTGTGGAGGGTGGAGACGAGGCGCCTTTGAGAAGGGAACTGAGCGGGGAGGGCAGTGAGTCTGGGGCCCATGGCGGAAGGCTGAGCGGACCCTGGGGAACAGGAGCCCTTTGGTCAAATACACGGGGCCAGAGCTGCCTTGGGAGGGTCTCACGGCTGGTGCAGAGGGGGCTGGGGTGAGCACAGAGCAGGGACAATCCAGATAGTGTCCTCAGGCGACCCGGGACCCCAGCGAGGTCCCAGCCCCTCTCTGGCCTCGTCTCCCTGGTGTCAGGAGGCCGTCCTGCTGGTGATGAGAATCTGCCTCGTCTGGGGGTTCCTGAATCTCCACCATTCTCAAGGCCTTCCCTCCATCTGCACCTTCTGGAGCGCCCTGACTCCCAAAGATACAAATGCCCTTTCTCTTCCCAGAACGGGAGCGCCAGACTCCGGCTGCCAGACAGCATGGCCACCCTGGACAGCGGGAGCCACCCACACAAGGGGCCGTGGGGCAGCAGCTGCCCTCAGCTGGAGGGGTGAGTGTTGGGCAGGGGATCCCTGGGCGGTGGGAGGGTGGCACCCCCCTGCACACCCGAGGTTTGGAGGAGGTGGCCTGGGTCTGGACCTCAGTTTGAAGAGATCCATGGAGGCTGGTGGCGCTAAAGCAAGAGGCATCCCGGGTTAGCAAGGGTCAGACCACAGACTTGACTGGAGGCAGGAGACTGGAGCAGATGACCTCCCTTCACCCTGCTGCCCAGGGAGACCCCACACTGCCTTGGCCCCACTGGGTGGCAGAGGGTCTGTGAACCTTCATGTCCTGGGCATCTGAGCCGCCAGCTTGCCACTAACCCTCGTGGGGGAGATGACTGAGCCCAGGCTGGACGCTGACTTGGGGCCTGAAGCTGGGTGATGGGAAGGAGTGGAGGGTGGGAGGGGTCCTTGACCTGGAATGATAGCACGGAGTCTGGAGGGCCTGACCCATGGGGAGGCTGAGGAGCATCTGGTTTCCTGCTCTGGGCCTGCTTCCCAACCTTGCCCCGCCCTGAGTTTTCTGAGAGCTGTGGGTGTGGCCAGGCCTCTTGTCCCACAACCCGCTCTGCCCCTGTGCCCAAGGAGGTCCCCACATCCCTACCCCTGTTCTCCCCACAGGGTTTTCCCTGTAGACTGCGGGCACAACGAGGTGTCACCTCTCACCACAGAGGACCCTAAAGACGCCTGTGACTCATCATCAGGGCCTGACATGACTCTGACCGCCTCGGACCTCCCCACGGAGCAGGCCCCCAGCCCCCCGACAGGGCTGGCCGCCCCCTCAAGCAGGCCTGAGAGCCAGGCTTCCGGCTTTGACTTCAATGGTCCCTACCTGGGGCCGCCCCACAGCCGCTCCCTGCCTGACCTCGTGGGCCAGCAGGTGCCCCCACAGACGGGCGTGAGCAGGAAGCCACAGTCCCCGGGGTCCCTGGAGTACCTGTGTCTGCCCGCAGGGGGGCAGGTGCAGCTGGTCCCGCTGGCCCAGGTGAAGGGGCAGGGCAAGGCCAGGGATGGGGACACAAAGTCCAGCCCAGGGGCCCAGAGGAGCCCTTCCCTGGAGCCAGAGGTGGGCCCTGCCCCTCCAGAGCCTGGGCTGATGGAGGGTGGTCAAGACCAGAAGGACAGGGCCCGCACAGTTCTGCCCACTGGCTGGCCTGAGCTTGGCACTGTAGCCTCTGGTTACATCACCACTCCAGATCTGATATTCACCCCACCCACCGGGGCCCCATCTTCCTCCCAGGCTGCCCCTCCGAGCCTCCCCTCAGCCCAGAACCCCACTTTCCATCCTGGACTGGCTGATGGGCCCCCTGTAGCCTCAGCCCCCCGGAAACCAGAGTTCGAGGGCTACGTGGAGCTCCCTCCAGCCACAGGCCAGTTGCCGCAGTCCCGTCTGGCCAACCCCGCCCCTCCTAGAGTCAGCAGCCCTGTCCTGAGCCCAGGCCCGCAGCGGGCAGACATGTCCCCCACCTCCCCAACCCCTGAGGGTCTCCTCGTCCTGCAGCAGGTGGGCGACTACTGCTTCCTTCCAGGCCCTTTCTCCCCCCAGAGTAAGCCCACCTCCCCAGGACCCTGTCCTGAGATCAGGGACCTCACCCAGGTGGTCCAGCCTAAGAAGCCTCCAGCTCAGGCCCTTCCCCAGGTGCCGGCCATTCAGCTCTTCAAAGCCCTGAAACAGCAAGATTACTTGTCACTGCCCCCTTGGGACATCAGCAGGCCCGGGCAGGTGTGCTGAGGCTCTGGAGACCTTGAGGGGGAGGAACAGAGGAAAGGGCCTGCCTTTCCTCCTGCCCTGCCTGGCCCTCCTGCCAACTCTGCTCGCTTCCCTGGTCCTTTCCACAAAGCCACGGAGAAGCTTCCATGTTGTAACAGATGGAGACCGGAAAAATAAGTTAACCATCTACCTCCTTCCTTGACCTTCAGCAAGGTCAAGTTTCTCTCTCTCCCTCGCTTCCTCTCTGCCACACACACACACACACACACACACACACACACGCACTGTTCTTTGAAGTTAACTTATTTTAGGTTCTGAATTATTGGAGCTTTATATATATACACACCAGAGAAGGAAATGGCAACCCACTCCAGTACTCTTGCCTAGAGTATCCCGTGGACAGAGGAGCCTGGTGGACTGCTGTCCGTAGGGTCGCACAGAGTCAGACACGACTGAAGCGACTTAGCATGCATGCATTGGAGAAGGGAATGGCAACCCACTCCAGTGTTCTTGCCTGGAGAATCCTAGGGACAGGGGAGCCTGGTGGGCTGCCGTCTATGGGGTTGCAGAGTTGGACACGACTGAAGCGACCTAGCAGCAGCAGAGGCGGCAATACACACACTCATTTCATTTGTCTCCTTTTCCTTTTTACCGAGTTTCCCTGATTTTGCTATTGCCTTCTTTCTCTTTCCACGGATTTATCATTAGAGTTAGTTTGAGGTCCGGGCTGAGCCCATTCTGAAGTTCGTCCTGTATCAGTCAGAGCCTTTTCTGATGCTGACATGTCTGGTTTCGTGGAGGATTTCTGTCTGTCCCTAGCAGGCATGAATGTGCAGATTCCAGCCTGAAGGCAGGAGGCTGGAGGCAGAGTGTGGAGGCTTGGGGGTTTCAGACTTGGAAGAGCAGCCCTGGACTCAGCAAGCATCTGTCAGCCCCAGGTGTGGTAGCAAAGCACCAACCTCAACTGTCACTCCAAGAATTGTCACTTCCCATGGACTTGGCATGGGAAGCACTGTCCTGAACTCATGGGAAATACTGCTAGTCTCTTCAAGGTGACTGGGGGAGCCTCAGGGGACCCCCCCAGTTCCTGCATCTGAGCAGTGGGCAGTGCAGGTTGCTGATTGAAGTGATCTTCTTCTTATACTTAGGTTAGTGGGGCCAGGGAAAGTTTGAGAGGGGAGTGGAGTTCAAAAATCACATAGAAAAGTCAGAAAGAAGTGCTCAACAAGGGAAAATGGAAAACGACCCAAGGGCATGGACACTTGAGCTTATAGTCCAGATCTCCCTACTGCCCTCCCTCTAGAAAGACCTTACAACTCCCACCCCCACCAGCCACCTACGAGAGGCTTTTGGTCTGTGGTTGGCCTACACTGAGGATCGTGGTTCTTTTAAATCTTTGCCTTTCTGATATGCAAAAAATGGCATTAAATTGTTTCAGTTTGCACTATTTGGAAACTAACATGTTTGCACATGTTTTCCTATTTCTTGAACATTTGTATTTTTTTTTTTCCCTCTGAGCTAAACTCATTAAGATCTCATTGTGTCAGATGTCCTCTTTTTTCTAAGTAACCTTTAAAAAGTATTTAGCTCTGGCTGGCCTTTCACAGATGGTGCAAATTTATTTTCCTAGTTTGTGGTTTGCCTTTTAATTCTGTTCATTACGCTTTTGATTGTATTCAATGTAGACTTATCCGGGTGGTCAAATGAATCTATGGGTGAACTCCTTCACGGCTCCACTTTTGGTGTCAGATTTGACAAAGGCCTTCCCCACTTGAAAAGTGCATTTGTCCAAAGTTATGTTTTTTCTGGTTCTTTTTGTGTTTCAAAAATGCATGTATGAAATTCTTTTGGAATGTATGTATTTAAGGTGGAGAGCCAGCTTAGCCAAGTAGCCCAGATGTTCTGGAAACATTGGTGGAATCACCCATTCTTCATCCATGTATCTGATATAGAAAATCTGTGTATACACTTGGTCAGTTTCTAAACTTTCCTTTTTATTACGTGGTCTTCTCCATGGACCCCACTGCTTTGACTGTTCTAGCTTTATCATATGTTTTAGTAAATGGCAGAGCAAATTTCTTGTTTCTTTCATCCACAAAATCCCTGTTGATGACGGCATTGTTTGTAGCCGAAGAAAATGATAAACAGTTGAAATCTTCACCTATAGTGAAACTAATCACAACATTTGAGTCCATTCTAAGGTGGAATCCTGTGTGCAAAATGAATGAAGTGGACCTACGTGCATTAGAGAGAAGTCCAAGATGTGAATTTCAAAATGTCTGGAAAAAAATTGTTAACTGAAAAAGAATTGTGATAAAATATTTTTATTACAAGACATTAATGTGTATACAAGTGTTTAGGTGGATGTTCAGGGGTGCCGTTTGAAAGCACAGTCACCCTAAGGAGGATTGATTCTGTTCAACAGAAGGGCCTTCTGTCTACCACAGTGCGTTAGGGGCAGTTTTGATCAGACCTAAGATGCTGGTTGTAACAGAATGAGAAGCAAGTGGCACTCCCAGGACAAGCCAGGAGAGAGTGAGGGAAGGAGAAAGATGGGCTGGGGGAGAGAAATATGAAGGACACGCTCAAGCTAAAAACAAGGGATTCGTTGTAATCCAAAATTCAAATCTAGCTGGGCATCCTGTGTTTAGTCTCTAATAAGAGTGGAGACAGAAGGAAGAGACTGAATTCTCCATAAAAATAAATGAATTATTTTGTTGTTGTTGTGGATTTTTAAAAAATTTTGTTAATTTATTTTTAATTTTAGCTGTGCTGAATCTTCATTCCTGCTTGGCCTTTTTTCTCTTTGCTGCGAACGAGGTCTTCTCTCTAGTTGCAGCGCGTGGGCATCTCGTTACGGTGGCCTCTCTTGTTTCGGAGCACTAGCTCTAGAGAGCGTGGGTTTCAGTTGCAGCACATGAGCTCAGTAGATGCAACTCCAGGTTCTAGAGCACAGGCTGAGTTGCCTCGAGGCATGTGAGACCTTCCCAGACCAAGGATTGAACCCATGTCTCCTGAATTGGTAGGCAGATTCTTTACCACTGAGCCACCAGGGAAGCCCTAGATGAGCACTATTAAGACTTATGCCTGCCAGGCCCTGCTGCATTGATTTAGGGGATTGCAACCCCTTGAGACAAACACTACCTTTATCATATTCTTTTTTGTATTTGGGGAAACGAAAGCACAGGGAGGTTACATACTCACTCCAGGTCAACCAGCCAGTGGGTGGCAGAGGCAGGATGCAAACCTTGGCCCTGTAACTTAGAAAAAAAGAAAGCTAGTCATTCAGTTGTGTCTGACTCTTTGAGATCCCATGAACTCTAGCCTACCAGGCTCCTCTGTCCATGGAATTCTCCAGGCAAGAATATTGGAGTGAGTTGCCAATTCCTTCTCCAGGGGATCTTCCCGACCCAAGAATTGAACCTGGGTCTCCTGCATTGGAGGCGGATTCTTTACTATCTGAGCCACCAGGAAGCCCTGGAGTTTAGAACCTGCCCTCAAAAGCAAGGTCTCCCACCAGAATGTCCACCTGTGAATGCAAAATGATCCATGTTGCTTGGCAAGACAGAAAAACATTACAAAATGAGCAGGTTTGGTGGTGGGGTGGGAGCAGGGGATGCTGAGTCAGAGCCGAGAAGAAAGAAATGTTTTTATTTCTTTAAGTTTAAGTAAATGAAAATCTCTCAGTCATGTCTGACTCTTGCAACCCTATGGACTATAGAGTCCATGGAATTCTCCATGCCAGAATACTGGAGTGAGTAGCCTTTCCCTTCTCCAGGAGATCTTCCTAACCCAGGGGTCAAACCCAGATCTTCCCTCATTGCAGGCAGAATCTTTACCAGCTGAGCCACAAAGGAAGCCCAAGAATACTGGAATGGGTAGCCTATCCCTTCTCCAGTGGCTCTTCCCAACCCAGGAGTCAACCCAGGGTCTCCTGCATTGCAGGCGGATTCTTTACCAACTGAACTATCAGGGTAACCCTTTTATCTCTTTGGTAGCTAAATATTAAGGGCATGGGTTCTCACTCACTGATGTCTAGAGATACCTTGCAGGTAGGACCATGTCCTCCTCACCTATCTGCCCTGAGAACCCAGCCCAGAGCTGTACAGATGAGTAAGGGACCACCAAGGGGTTGTCATGACTGGAGATCTCCAGGAAGCTGTCCCCAAGATGGAAAGGACGCAAAGGACCTACTGGGAGTGACAGCACAGCAGGGAGGGTGAGGCAGAGCTGAACAGGAGCCGTTAGGGTTTCCAGACCTGGATAAACATCCACCAACCTACAGGGAGCTCCCGAGCAAAAACGGCCTGCCGAAAGAGCCCCACAATGGACAGAAATGACCAGGCCCCTGGGCCCTCATGATGTTGGCCCATGATATTTTCTTAATAGACTTTACTTTTTAGAGAGGGTATCCCTGATGGCCCAGTGATAAGGAATCTGCCAGCCAATGCAGGAGACGTGGTTTCGATCCCTGGGTCAGGAAGATCCCCTGGAAAAGGAAATGGCAACCTACTCCAGTATCCTTGCCTGGGAAAACCTATGGACAGAGGATCCTGGCAAGCTACAGTCCATGAGGTGGCAAAGAGTCAGACACAACTTATCAACTAAACCACAGCAACAGCAATTTTTTTTCCAAGAAATTTTAGGTTCACAGCAAAATTGAGCAGAAAGTAGAGAGATTTCTGATATATCCCCTATCCCACATACGCACAACGGCCCCCACTAGCCACATCTCTGGCTCACCAGAGTACATTTGTTATAATTGATGAACCTACACCCATGCATCGTTATCATCCAAAGTTCATCTACAGTCCATGGGGTCGAAAACAGTTGGACATGATTGAGCAACTAGCACACATCTTGGTGTTGAACATTCTGCTGGTTTGGAAAAATATGGAATGACATGTGTCCCCACTATGGTATCATACAGAGTACTTGCACTGCTCAAAAAATTCTCCATGCTCCGCCTATTCATCTCTCCCTGCCTCCTAACTCTAGGCAGCAACTGATCCTTTTACTGCATTCATATTTTTGCCTTCTCCAGCATGTCATATAGTTGGAACCACAGTGTATAGCCTCTTCAATTCAGTTGAATTCAGTTCAGTTGCTCAGCCGTGTCTAACTCTTTGCGACCCCATGGACTGCAGTACGCCAGGCTTCCCTCTCCATCACCAATCCCGGAGCTTGCTCAAACTCATGTCCATCGAGTTGGTGATGCCATCCAACCATCTCATCCTCTGTCATCCCCTTCAGATTGGCTTTCTTTCACTTTGCAATATACATTTAAGTTTCCTCCAAGTCATCTCATGGCTTAGTAGCTCAATTTCTTTTAGCACTAAATAATATTACCTTTGCGTGTTACATTTGGATGTATCAGTTTATTATCCATTCACCTACTGAACATCTTGGTTGCTTCCAAGCTTTGGCAATTAGGAATAAAGCTGTTATAAACATCCACGTGTAGGTTTTTGGTGAACATAAGTTTTCAGTTTCTCTAGGTAGATACCAAGGAACATGACTGCTGGATCATATGGTAAGAGTACATTTAGTTCTATAAGAAACTGCCAACCTGTCTTCCAAAATGACTGTACCATACTGCATGCCCACCAACAATAAATGAGAGTTCCTGTTGTTCCACATCCTTGCCAGCACGTGGCGATGTTGGTATTACAGATTTTTGCCATTCTAATCAGTGTGTAGTGGAATCTCATTGTTTCAATTTGTAATTCCCTAATTACATTTGATGTGGAACATCTTTTCGTATGTTTATTTGCCATCTGTACACTTTTTGGTGGGAGGTATCTGTTCACCTCTTTTGCTCATTTTTCAATTCAATTCAGTTCAGTCACTCAGTCGTGTCCGACTCTTTGTGACCCCATGGACTGCAGCATGCCAGGCTTCCCTGTCCATCACCAACACCCAGAGCTTGGCCAAACTCACATCCATCAAGTCAGTGATGCCATTCAACCTTCTCATCCTCTGTTGTCCCCTTCTCCTGCCTTCAATCTTTCTCAGGACCAGGGTCTTTTCAAATGAGTCAGTTCTATGCATCACGTGGCCAAAGTATTGGAGTTTCAGCTTCAGTATCAATCCTTCCAATGAATATTCAGGACTGATTTCCTTTACAATGGACTGGTTGAATCTCCTTGCAGTCCAAGGGACTCTCAAGAGTCTTCTTCAATACCACAGTTCCAAAGCATCAATTCTTTGGCCCTCAGCTTTTCTTATAGTCCAACTCTCACATCCATACATGACCACTGGAAAAGCCATAGCCTTGACTAGATGGACCTTTGTTGGCAAAGTAATGTCTCTGCTTTTTAATATGCTGTCTAGGTTGGTCATAACTTTCCTTCCAAGGAGTAAGAGTCTTTTAATTTCATGGCTACAATCACCATCTGCAGTGATTTTGGAGCCCAGAAAAATAAAGTCAGCCACTATTATTATTCACTTTCTTATTATTGTTATGAGTTATGTGAACCATTTGGATAATGGTCCACTATCAAATATGTCTTTTTCAAAGAATTTCTCCCAGTCTGTGGCTTGTTTTTTTCATTCTCTTAAGCAAGTACTCTTACACTATCTTGGTGGGAAGTAGTTTTTTAGACAACATGGAGCAAAATGAAAAACACTTATCTTTTAACCTTGCAATTTTGTTTCTAAAAATATTTGAGAAACAT
Source organism: Muntiacus reevesi (assembly GCF_963930625.1). Classification (NCBI taxonomy): domain Eukaryota; kingdom Metazoa; phylum Chordata; class Mammalia; order Artiodactyla; family Cervidae; genus Muntiacus; species Muntiacus reevesi. Next base: position 21,224,323 of record NC_089249.1, read on the forward strand.
GACTAAAAAGATAGGTATATAAATGTTTATTGCAACATTATTTGTCTTTCAGAAACAGAAACCACATGGAAGCAACAGTGTGTTCCCTAAGTCTGGGGTAGAGAGAGGTGTGAATGTGTGTACTCCACCCTGTGGAATACTACATAGCCAACAAAAAGGAAGGTTATTATGAAAAGATTTCCAAGCTACATTAATTAGAAAAAGCAAGGTCTAGAGCAATCTGTTGAGTAGAACCACATTTTTTAGGTGGGGAGCCTGGAGGGAAGTAGTCAATCTAAGCTTAACTTTATAAATGCAAGGGGAGACAATGAGAGCACAGAGCCACCCAAGACTGGGGTTTCCTCTAATGAGGGCAGGGAATCAGAATATTTTTATTCTACACCCTTTCAAACTGATCTTTTAATGTTTATGTGCTACTTGTATAAAATAAAACTGATATTTTTAAAATATTATGATTGTGTCAAAAGCAAGGGAAGTGAAAAAGAAAAGAAAAAAAAATCAAATATCTACTTATTACTGTGAAAGCAAACAGAACCATAAGGCCAGGATTCTCAGATTGGATTACATATGTTTTAATGCAGCTGTAGTCCATTTTCAAAACACACACACCACACAAAGGGTTTGAAATTTAAAAATAATAGGATGGAAAAGGCAAATGTTAATAACAACAACAAAATGCAGATGGCAGTGTTAATATCAGATTGAACAATATTTAGGACCAAGTATATTAAATAGAACAAAGAAGCATACCTACAGCAAAAATAAACAACAACTTTGAAGATACAGTGATCATCAACTTTTTAAAACTGAACAGCGCGGCAAGACATGGAAGCCACCTAAATGTCCATCCACAGAGGAATGGATAAAGAAGAATGTGGTATATCTATAAGATGGAATATTACTCGTCCATTAAAAAGAATGACATAATGCCATTTGTAGCAACATGAATGGACCTAGAGACTGTCATACTGAGTGAAGCAAGTCAGACAGAGAAGAGAAATACTATATGACAGCCCATATTTGAGGAATCTAAAAGAAAATTTTACAAATAAATTTACAAAACAGAAAGAGACCCACAGACTTAGAGAATGAACTTATGATTGCCAGGGGAAGGGATGGAGTTTGGGATGGACATGTACACAGTGCTATATTTAAAATGGATAACCAACAGGGACCTCCTGTGTAGCACATGGAACTCTGCTCAAGGTTATATGGTGACCTCGGTGGGAGGGGAGCTTGTGGGACAATGGACACATGTGTATGTACGGCTGAGTCCCTTCACTGTTCATCTGAAATTATCATGACATTATTTGTTAATTAGCCATACCCCAATACAAAAAAAAAGTTAAAGAGCTAAAAAAACCAAACTGAATGGCATAGGGCAATCCATAAAGCAAATTCTTATAAATTTAGGAGAATCTGATAAAACTCTGTTAGCAAATGTACTCATTTCATATTTGGCAGATCTCATAGATAAAATATTTACAAGGATTCAAGAAAGTGGCCTGGTACAGGGCACACAGTGGACTCTCAACAAAAACGGGTAAATGAGTGAGGGAAACAATTTAAAATCTGACAAAGAGCATTAGATTTTATACCAGGCACTTTACTCTCTTAATCCTCCTGCCGACCTTGTGACATGGGCATGATTATCAGCCCATTTTACAGATGAGGAAGCAGAGGCACAGAGAGGGCTGGGAATTTGCCTAAAGGTAGAAAGTGGCTGAACTGGGGTTTGAACTCAAGCAGTTTAACTACAGAATCAGAACTACTACCCTCTCCTGCCTCTGGAAATAACTTACATATGACAATAATTAACCAGTGAGATTATATAGGTGAATAAGTTTATTCATAGCTGTATAATATACATATGTATATAATATACAAATAAAGATTATCTTTTCTTGCCTTTTTTTTTTTATTCCTAAGGGATAGATAGATAGGCCAATCTACTTAGCCACAAGGAAAAGATTAAAGGAATTCCAGAGAGGAGAATTTTCTATATTGTGGTCACATTTTCTGCTACAATAAAAATAAAAATCAGTAATAGAGGGGATCAAAGAAGAATCTTGATTACTTGCTTATAACTAATCTTAATTGAGAACAATTTCTGGAAGTGAGGACTTAGACTAAAGAAACTTGGCTGAGATGTCTTTGCCAGTCTGAGCGTGATGGACAAAGTATAACTCAGATCTTCAAAGAGTGAAGCCAAGGCAGGATCCAGCATGACTGAGGAGTGACAGACAGGCCTGGACTGACCTGACAGACAGGACTGGCTCTTCTCTTGACTCAGTTGAAGCTCTGCATCTGCATTAAACCCCGGACTTCTTTTCCCCAGAATCTTTCATGTGTCTAGAGAAGGCTTCCCTCATAGCTTGGTAAAGAATCTACCTGCAATGCAGGAGACCTGGGTTCAATCCCTGGTTGAGGAAGATCCCCTGTCAGGGGGGCTGGAGGGCTTCTCCACTGGGGAGGTCCAAGGTGGTCAGAGTCATGTCAGGCTCTGATGATGAATCACGGGCATCTTTAGGGTCTACAGTTTAATTATTATAAATGTGAGTCTCCACACTTTAAATGCTGACATTTTTCTGGGTGATAACAGTTTTCCAGCACTCTCAGCACCAGATCACTCCTGGGTTTCCTCTCCTACACTCTCGTAATGCCTAATCAACACTCGTTTGGATAATATCCATCTGCTGGAAAAATTCTTAATCTTTGGATGCACAGCTGAAGATCTGTCAGTAAAAGTTTCTGGCAATACATTTCTAGAAAGAATTCTGTACCCAGGATTAATGGTTCAGAAAGATCCTAAAACCTTTATCTTTGACTGTAGAAAATGGTTGACAGTCTAGATCAGTCATTTCTAAAGCATTTTGTTTAGACTTTAGCCTCTGAGGACTCAACACTATGAGGAATGGCCTTCCTAAGTCATTATTTTTGTGTCATCTGCTATTTTGAGATTTGAATAAAAGGAAACAATGTGATTGGGTGCCTTGTCTATCTGTAGGACTGGCTTCCTTTCTTCTTTGCTTCATCATCTTCAGGGTGTCTGCCTCAAAGATAATTTATCATGAATCTGAAACTCAGTTTTGAACTTATTTGTCTTTGTGAAATTTTGACGTGGCTAACCTGACATTTTGCTTCTAATTTATTCACACAAGATATGAAGAGTTGGGAACTATAGTCAATATCCTGTAATAATGGAAAAGAATATAAAAAAGAACGTATATATGTGTATGAGTCACTTTGTTGTACAGTGGAGACTGGTACAACATTGTAAATCAACTATATATACTTCAATAAAAAATAAAGTACAAAAAAAAGGTGTGGCAATTCTCATATTGGAGCTCTTCTTGAAGGGTATATCGCCTAAGTGGAATTAAACCACTAAAAAAGGAACTAGAATTCTTGAAAGGATTCTGTTCCATGTGAGGAATATTGCTACTCTAAAATTTCTACAGTGATGAGACATAATTAAATCTCTATTCCTGCCTTTTATTGTGATTTCAATTTTAGAAGCTCAAACCATCTATAATAGTCTTCCTGAAATTATCAAGCAAATACACTCTCTTAATATTTGTATTAACCATCAATCTAGTCTCCTAGTCGATGATTTAAAGCCCTTAATTATTATTTTTCTTCAGAAAATTAACAGCTTTCACCACTATTAATTAGTACAGCCTTTTACTTTTGAAATAATAAATATATGTTTATGCTTCAAGTGACTGATTCAATTTCAGCATAAAAAGTGTGTAAGCAAACATACTGCAAGGAGAAAAAAGAGAAGTAGATGGAGTAGCTACACATTTTAAAAGGTAAAACTATGATAAATTGTTTGGTGACATATCTTGGATGATAAAAAATAAAGAGAGGACTTCCATAGTAGTCTAGTGGTTAAGACTCTGCGCTTCCAGTGCAGGGGGCGTGGGTTTGATCCCTGGTCAGGGAACTAAGATCCCACATGCTACACAGTGCAGTCAAAAAGTTAAAAAAAAAAAATCTACATCTATCTAGTTAGCTAGCTAGCTAGCTATATATGTTTGCAGGGCAGTAGTAGAGATGCAGACACAGAGAATAGACTTGTGAACATAGCAGGGGAAGCAGAGGGATGGACAACTTGAAAGAGTGGCGTTGAAACATATATATCACCATATGTAAAATGGATCACCAGTGGGGATTTGGTGAATGACACAGAGAGTACAACTTGGTGCTCCGTGACATCCTAGGGGGGTGGGATGGGAGGAGGGAGGTTCAAGAAGAAGGGGACATATGTATACCTATGGCTGATTCATGTTGATGTATGGCAGAAACCAACACAATATTATAAAGCAATTATCCTCCAGTTAAAAATAAATACATGTTAAAAAAAAGAGGGAGAGAGAGAAATTCTAAAGTGATGGACTCTGCCCTAGAGGTCCATGTCTCCCCCAAGACCCAACAACTCCTTATCTCCCTGGGCCTCTTCTGGTGTGAGTCACCCCTGTGTCTAAGCAACCTGCATTCTAATTTCTCAAGGCTCACGCTGAACACTTCCTTAAACTCATGCAAGGCTATTAATTCAAAAGAATCAAATTCTATGGTAGAGAGCAAACAGTGGAAAGGTCTGGACTAAGAGGAAGGCTGGCCTCTAAGATCTGTGCATTTGAAGCTAGGAACTTGGGATGCAGACGTGGACTCACCCTGAAACCTTGACAGGTCCTTGCCAATGGTGATAGCTGGCTGGACAGAGGATAAGACAGCTCCCCAGATCAGGGCTTGGGTCACAGGCTCCCCATGGCTGGGCAGGGCCCCAGCTCAGGCAGGCCACTCTGAGCCCAGCCCTCCACACCCACCTCTCCTGCCTCTTGCCTCCTGACTCCTCCATCAGCACCACCTCTGCCCACTGGCCCTGCATTAGCAGCAGCTCGGAGCCTTGGGCTACACTTGTAGGATTTGTCCATCCAGGTCTCTCTGTGCCCAGTGGTAGGTCCTCTTCTCCCCTTGACTGAGTCACCTGTGCCCCACCTTCCCATTCCCTCCTTCCTCCCACTGCATAGCTGGAAGCAGTGATCCATGCTCCATACTAAGACCATCCCTGGCCCTAGGCAGCAGGAATGTACAGGGCCAGAGCAGTTTTTGACCTCACGCACCTCCGTTCTCATCCTTCAGTTCAGTTCAGCTCAGTTCAGTCACTCACTCATGTCCAACTCTTTGCGATCCCATGGGCAGGCTTCCCTGTCCATCACCAACTCCTAGAGCTTGCTCAAACTCATGTCCATTGTGTTGGTGATGCCATCCAACCATCTCATCCTCTGCTGTCCCCTTCTCCTCCCACTTTCAATCTTTCCCAACATCAGGGTCTTTTCCAAAGAGTCGGTTCTTCGCTTCAGGTGGCCAAAGTATTGTAGTTTCAGCTTCAACATCAATCCTTCCAAAGAATATTCAGGACTGATTTCCTTTAGGATTTACTGACTGGATCTCCTTGCAGTCCAAGGGACTCTCAAGAGGCTTATCCAACACCACAGTTCAAAAGCATCAATTCTTCCACCTTCAGCTCTTTCTTTATAATCCAACTCTCACATCCATACATGACTACTGGAAAAACCATAGCTTTGACTAATCGAATCTTTGTTGGTAAAGTAATTCTCTGCTTTTTAATATGCTGTCTAGGTTGGTCATAGCTTTTTTCCCAAGGAGCAAGTGTCTTTTAATTTCATGCCTGCAGTCACCATCTGCAGTGATTTTGGAGCCCAAGAAAATAAAGTCTGTCACTGTTTCCATTGTTTCCTTATCTATTTGCCATTAAGTGATGGGACCGGATGCTGTAATCTTAGTTTTCTGAATGTTGAGTTTTAAACCAACTCTTTCACTCTCCTCTTTCACTTTCATCAAGAGACTCTTTAGGTCTTCTTCGCTTTCTGCCATAAGAGTGGTGTCATCTGCATATCTCAGGTTATTGATATTTCTCCCGGCAATCTTGATTCCAGTTTGTGCTTCATCCATCCTGGCATTTCACATGATGTACTCTACATATAAGTTAATATGCAGGGTGACAATATACAGCCTTGACATACTCCTTTTCCTACTTGGAACCAGTCTGTTGTTCCATGCCCAGTTCTAAATTTTGCTTCTTGACCTGCATACAGATTTCTCAGGTCAAGTGGTCTGGTATTCCTATCTCTTGAAGAATTTTCCACATTTTGTTGTGATCCACACAGTCAAAGGCTTTGGCATAGTCAATAAGGCAAAAATAGATGTTTTTTCTGGAACTCTCTTGCTTTTTTGATGATCCAGCAGATGTTGGCAATTTGATCTCATCCTTTGGTCCAATCTTATTCCTGAGAGCTAGGGCAACTGGATGTTAGCCTCTGACACCTGAATTCCTACCTTCTTTCTCCTGCTGGAGTCTCTGTCCTAAAAGACTAGAGAATCAGACCTGTCCTGTTCTGCCCCTCCCCAGCTCCTGACATGCTTCTGGTCCCACACTTGGAAGTGGGATCCCTTTCTACTGGAGACTTCCTCTTGGCTCCCCCTGATTAATGAGTGATGACACGCTTCCTCCTCTATTACTGCTCAGTGCTCTTCTCTGCTTCCCTATCTCTCTCTGCATACATGGCTTCCAAGCTTCGCATTTTCACTGATATTTGTGAGACTTAAAAAAAAAAAAAAAAAAAAAAACAAGAGAAGCAGTAGTAAATTTTTATTTTTTAATCAGATCAATTAAAAAAAAAACATTATTAACTAAACTTTAGACCAGCTTCTTGACCCTAGGCTCTGACCTCCCATTTTTTGAGGCATTTTCCTTAGAAATCTTAACTCTCTCTGTCCCTTTGAGATATGTAGACACCATTTTTAAAAGGCTCTTTCCAGTCTTACAATCCAGAACTGTCTTACTCAAGGACCTGGCTGTTATCCCTTTGAAGTGTCATCCTGAAAGAAGTTGAGTCTCTCTCTCCCAGTTACTGTGCAGAGGTAGGTGCTTGACTGTAGTGGGCACCATGCTCCAAATTGTAAAACTACTTTCTGACTTTCGATAGCAGAAAGCTTGCTTCTTCTTTGGGTAAAGCCAATTAGCAAACGCAGACAGGCAAATGAGCTCCCTCTCTGGAAAACTCTTAAAAACCCTCCAGCCCTTTTTGTTTCAGGAAAATTGAGTTTACATTTGGTTCTAGTCTCTCTCCCCTAGCAATAGTCTTTTTGTAAAAAAAATTTTAATTGGAGGCTAATTACTTTACAATATTGTAGTGATTTTTGCTATACATTGACATGAATCACCCATGGGTGTATATGTGTTTCCCATCCTGAAACTCCCTCCCACCTCCCTCACCATCCCATCCCTTAGGGTCATCCCAGTGCTTCAGCCCTGAGCACCCTGTCTCATGCATTGAACCTGGACTAGCGATCTGTTTCACATATGATAATATACATGTTTCAATGCTATTCTCTCAAATCATCCCACCCTTGCCTTCTCCCACGGAGTCCAGAAGACTATTCTTTACATCTGTGTCTCTTTTGCTGTCTCACATACAGGGTATATATGCATTCAGTTCAGTTCAGTCACTAAGTCGTGTCCGACTCTTCGCGACCCCATGAATCACAGCATGCCAGGCCTCCCTGTCCATCACCAACTCCCAGAGTTTACTCAAACTCATGTCCATCGAGTCAGTGATGCCATCGAGCCATCTCATCCTCTGTCGTCCCCTTCTCCACCTGCCCCCAATCCCTCCCACCATCAGGGTCTTTTCCAATGAGTCAACATTTCACATGAGGTGGCCAAAGTATTGGAGTTTCAGCTTTAGCATCAGTCCTTCCAATGAACACCCAGGACTGATCTCCTTTAGGAAGGACTGGTTGGATCTCCTTGCAGTCCAAGGGACTCTCAAGAGTCTTCTCCAACACCACAGTTCAAAAGCATCAATTTTTCAGCACTCAGCTTTCTTCACAGTCCAACTCTCACATCCATACATGACTACTGGATAAACCATAGCCTTGATTAGATGGACCTTTAGTATATATGCGTTAGTATACTGTATTGGTGTTTTTCTTTCTGACTTACTTCAATCAGTATAATAGGCTCCATTTTCATCCACCTCTTTACAACGGATTCAAATACATTCTTTTTAATGGCTGAGTAATATTCCATGGTGTATATTTAACACAGCTTTCTTATCCATTCATCTGCTGATGGACATCTAGGTTGCTTCCATGTCCTGGCTATTGTAAACAGTGCTGTGATGAACATTGGGGTACACGTGTCTCTCTCAATTCTGGTTTCCTTGGTGTGTATGCCTAGGAGTGGGATTGCTGGGTCATATGGCAGTTCTAATTCCAGTTTTTTAAGGGATCTCCACACTGTTCTCCATAGTGGCTGTACTAGTTTGCATTCCCACCAACAGTGTAAGAGGGTTCCCTTTTCTCTGCACCCTCTCCAGGATTTATTGTTTGTAAACTTTTTGATAGCAGCCATTCTGACCAGTGTGAGATGGTACCTCATTGTGGTTTTGATTTGCATTTCTCTGAAAATGAGTGATGTTGAGCATCTTTTCATGTGTTTGTTAGCCATCTGTATGTCTTCTTTGGAGAAATGTCTGTTTATTTCTTTGGCCCACCTTTTGATTGGGTCATTTATTTTTCTGGAATTGAGCTGCAGGAGTTGCTTGTACATTTTTGAGATTAATTCTTTGTAGGTTGTTTTGCTTGCTATTATTTTCTCCCATTCTGAAGGCTGTCTTTTCACCTTGCTTATAGTTTCATTCATTGTGCAAAAGTTTTTAAGTATAATTAGGTCCCATTTGTTTATTTTTGCTTTTATTTCCAATATTCTGGGAGGTGTGTCATAGAGGATCCTGCTGTGATTTATTGGAGAGTGTTTTGCTCTAGGAGTTTTGTTATGTTTTCCTCTAGGAGTTTTATAGTTTCTGGTCTTACTTTTAGATCTTTAATCCATTTTGAGCTTATTTTTGTGTATGGTGTTAGAAAGTGTTCTAGTTTCATTCTTTTACAAGTGGTTGACTAGTTTTCCCAGCACCACTTGTTAAAGAGGTTGTCTTTTTTCCATTGTATATCCTTGCCTCCTTTGTCAAAGATAAGGTGTCCATAGGTTCGTGGATTTATCTCTGGGCTGTCTATTCTGTTCCATTGATCTATATTTCTGTCTTTGTGCCAGTACCATACTGTCTTGATGACTGTGGCTTTGTAGTATAGTCTGAAGTCAGGCAGGTTGATTCCTCCAGTTCCATTCTTCTTTCTCAAGATTGCTTTGGCTATTCAAGGTTTTTTTGTATTTCCATACAAATTGTGAAATTATTTGTTCTAGTTCTGTGAAAAATACGTTGGTAGCTTGATAGGGATTGTATTGAATCTATAGATTGCTTTGGGTAGTATACTCATTTTCACTATATTAATTCTTCCAATCCATGAACACGGTATTTTTCTCCATCTGTTTGTGTCCTCTTTTGATTTCTTTCATCAGTGTTTTATAGTTTTCTATGTATAGGTCTTTTGTTTCTTTAGGTCGATATACTCCTAAGTATTTTATTCTTTTTGTTGCAATGGTGAATGGTATTGTTTCCTTAATTTCTCTTTCTGTTTTCTCATTGTTAGTGTATAAGAATGCAAGGGACTTCTGTGTGTTAATTTTATATCCTGCAACTTTACTATATTCATTGATTAGCTCTAGTAATTTTCTGGTAGAGTCTTTAGGGTTTTCTATGTAGAGGATCATATCATCTGCAAACAGTGAGAGTTTTGCTTCTTTTCCAATCTGGATTCCTTTTATTTCTTTTTTGTCTCTGACTGCTGTGGCTAAAACTTCCAAAACTATGTTGAACAGTAGTAGTGAGAGTGGGCACGCTTGTCTTGTTCCTGATTTTAGAGGAAATGCTTTCTATTTTTCACCATTGAGGATAATGTTTGCTGTGGGTTTATCATAGATGGCTTTTACTATGTTAAGGTATGTTCTTTCTATTCCTGTTTTCTGGAGGGTTTTTATCAGAAATGGATGTTGAATTTTGTCAAAGGGTTTCTCTGCATCTATTGAGATAATCATATGGTTTTTATCTTTCAATTTGTTAATGTGGTGTATCACATTGATTGATTTGCAGATATTAAAGAATCCTTGCATCCCTGGGATAAAGCCCACTTGGTCATGATGTATGATCTTTTTAGTATGTTGTTGGATTGCTTGCTAGAATTTTGCTAAGGATTTTTGCATCTGTTAAGGATTATTCATCAGTGATATTGGCCCGTAGTTTTCTTTTTTTGTAGCATCTTTGTTTGATTTTGGTATTAGGGTGATGCTGGCCTCATAGAATGAGTTTGGAAGTTTACCTTCCTCTGCAATTTTCTGGAAGAGTTTGAGTAGGATAGGTGTTAGCTCGTCTCTAAATTTTTGGTAGAATTCAGCTGTGAAGCCGTCTGGTCCTGGGCTTTTGTTTACTGGAAGATTACTGATTACAGTTTTGATTTCCATGTTTGTGATGGGTCTGTTAAGATCTTCTATTTCTTCCTGGTTCATTTTTGGAAAGCTATACTTTTCAAAGAATTTGTCCATTTCTTCCAAGTTGTCCATTTTATTGGCATATAGTTGTTGATAGTATTCTCTTATGATCCTTTGTATTTCAGTGTTGTCTGTTGTGATCTCTCCATTTTCATTTCTAATTTTGTTGATTTGGTTCTTCTCCCTTTGTTTCTTGATGAGTCTGGCTAACGATTTGTCAATTTTATTTACCTTTTCAAAAAACCAGCTTTTAGCTTTGTTGATTTTTGCTGTGATCTCTTTTATTTTTTTTTTTTGCATTTATTTTTGCCCTAATTTTTATGATTTGTTTCCTTCTACTAACCCCGAGGTTCTTAATTTCTTCCTCTTCTAGTTGTTTTAGGTGTAGTGTTAAGTTATTTGTTTGACTTTTCTCTTGTTTCTTGAGGTAAGCCTGTATTGCTATGAACCATCCCCTTAGCACTGCTTTTACTGAGTCCCATAGGTTTTGGGTTGTTGTGTTTTCATTTTCATTCATTTCTATGCATATTTTGATTTCTTTTTTGATTTCTTCTGTGATTTGTTGTTTATTCAGCAACGTGTTGTTCAGCCTCCATATGTTGGTTTTTTTAGTGGTTTTTTTCCCTGTAGATGACACCTAATCTTACCGCATTGTGATCAGAAAAGACATTTGGAATGATTTCAATTTTTTTGAATTTACCAAGGCTAGATTTATGGCCCAGGATGTGATCCATCCTGGAGAAGGTTCTGTGTGCACTTGAGAAAATGGTGAAATTCATTGTTTTGGGGTGAAATTTCCTATGGACATCAGTTAGGTCTAACTGGCCCTTTGTATCATTTAAAGTTTGTGTTTTCTTGCTAATTTTCTGTTTAGTTGATCTATCCATAGGTGTGAGTGGAGTATTAAAGTCTCCCACTATTATTGTGTTACTGTTAATCTCCCCTTTCATACTTGTTACCATTTGCCTTACATATTGCAGTGCTCCAATGTTGGGTGCATATATATTTATAATTGTTATATCTTCTTCTTGGATTGACTCTTTCATCATTATGTAGTGTCCTTCTTTGTCTTTTTTCACAACCTTTATTTCAAAGTCTATTTTATCTGATATGAGTATTGTTACTCCTGCTTTCTTTTGGTCTCCATTTGCGTAAAATATCTTTTTCCAGCCCTTCACTTTCAGTCTGGATGTGTCCCTTGTTTTGAGGTGGGTCTCTTGTAGACAGCATATATAGGGGTCTTGTTTTTGTATCCATTCAGCCAGTCTTTGTCTTTTGGTTGGGGTATTCAACCCATTTACATTGAAGGTAACTGTTGATGAGTATGATTCCATTACCATTTACTTTGTTATTTTGGGTTCGCGTTTATACACCTTTTCTGTTTCCTGCCTAGAGAAGATCCTTTAGCATTTGTTGAAGAGCTGATTTAGTGGTACTGAATTCTCTGAGCTTTTCCTTGTCTGTAAAACTTTTGATTTCTCCTTCATATTTAAATGAGACCCTTGCTGGGTACAATAATCTGGGTTGTAGGTTTTTCTCTTTCATCACTTTTAAGTATGTCCTGCCGTTCCCTTCTGGCCTGAAGAGTTTCTACTGTTATCCTTATGGGAATCCCCTGGTGTGTTATTTGCTGTTCTTCCCTTACTGTTTTTAATATTTGTTCTTTGTGTTTGATCTTTGTTAATTTGATTAATACGTGTCTTGGGGTGTCTCACCTTGGGTTTATCCTGTTTGGGACTCTCTGGGTTTCTTGGACTTGGGTGACGATTTCCTTCCCCATTTTAGGGAAGTTTTCAACTATTATCTCCTCAAGTATTTTCTCATGGCCTTTCTTTTTGTCTTCTTCTTCTGGGACTTCTATGATTCGAATGTTGGGGCATTTGACATTGTCCCAGAGGTCTCTGAGGTTGTCCTCATTTCTTTTAATTCTGTTTTCCTCTCTGCTTCATTTATTTCCATCATTCTATCTTCCACCTCACTTATCCTATCATCTGCCTCAGTTATTCTACTGTTGTTTCCCTCCAGAGTGTTTTTGATCTCAGTTATTGCATTATTCATTATTGATTTTTTATTTCTTTTTTATTTCTTCTGGGTTCTTGTTAAACATTTCTTGCATCTTCTCAATCTTTGTCTCCAGGTTATTTATCTGTAACTCCATTTTGTTTTCAAGATTTTGGATCATTTTACTATCATTATTCTGAATTCTTTTTCAGTTAGATCCCCTATCTCCTCCTCTTTTGTTTGCTTTGGTGAACATTTATCGTGTTCCTTCACCTGCTGAGTATTTCTCTGCCTTTTCATCTTGTTTAGATTGCTGTGTTTGGGGTGGCCTTTCTGTATTCTGACAGTTGTGATTCCTCTTTACATTGGAGGTTCCTCCCTGTGGGTGGGGTTGGACGAGTGGCAAGTCAAGGTTTCCTGGTTAGGGAAGTGTGCGTAGGTGTTCTGGCGGGTGGAGCTGAATTTCTTCTCTCTGGAGTGCAATAAAGTGTCCAGTAGTGAGTTTTGAAGTGTCTTTGGGTTTAGTGTGACTTTGGGCAGCCTGTATATTAAAGCTCAGGGCTATGTTCCTGCACTGCTGGAGAATTTGCATGGTGTGTCTTGCTCTGGAACTTGTTGGCTCTTGGGTGGGGCTTGGTTTCAGTGTCAGTACGGAGGCTTTTGGATGAGCTCTTATTGATTAATGTTCCCTGGAGTCAGGAGTTTCCTGTTGTCCTCAGGTTTTGGATTTAAGCCTCCTGCCTCTGGTTTTCAGTCTTGTTCTTACAGTAGCCTCAAGGCTTCTCCATACATTCAGCACCAATGATAAAACATCTAGGTTAATTCCTCCCAATGGAGGAAAGATTCTCCACAGTGAGGGAAACCCAGAAATGTTCACTGAGTCACACGGAGAAGAGAAGAGGGAGGAGGGAGATAGATGTGACCAGGAGGAGAAGAGGGGGAATCAAAAGGAAAGAGACCAATCTAGACAGTAATCAGTTCCCTAAGTGTTCGCCAGAGTCTGCAATACCCAAAGAGATTCAGAGTTGGGTAGAGAAGAGAGGGAGGAGGGAGGAGATAGAGGTGACCTGGGGGAGAAAATGGGAGTCAAAAGGGGGAGAGGGCAATCAAGCCAGTAATCACACTCCTAAGTAAAAATGGGTACTGAAGATTGGATTCTTAAAGGTACAAAAGTGATAACAAATACCAAAAAGCAAAGATTAAAAGTCTAGAATAGAAGTTAGACTCTCAAAAACACAACATTAAAAAAACAAAACCAAATCACAAAAATTATAAAAAACATATATGAAATTTGCTTTTAAAATAGGGTCTTTTTCTACGAGGTAATAGTAGGTTATAAAAATGAAAATTAAAGGAGAAACAAAGGACTTAAAATTTTAAAAATGATAATAGTAAAAATATATCTAGGAATTTCTCTGGACCTGTTGTGGGCAGTGTGTGGTCAGTTCAGTTTCCGAGAGTTCCTTGTTCCAGCTTATACGTCTCCAGGCCTATGGGCCCCTTCCAATGTAGTTGGTGCTAACTACAGGGTTTTAATCTGTTGCACCTGTCACTTTCAAACGGTTCCCTCTGTTTATTTTGGCTTCTTCTGTTTGCAGTTCTCTTCAGTGTCTAATTTCCGCCCTGACAGAAGGGGGAGAAGGTGGTCATTTATTTAGGCTCACTCGTTCAATTGTGCTGTGGGGAGGGGGCAACACTGCAAACAAATATCACTGGCGTGTGTGGGGAGTGCTCGCAGTGTCTCGGCCACACTGGGTTTGCCCCCGCTCACGACGTGTGTGCTTTCCTGGTCTACACTGCTCAGGCTCCAGGTTGCTCTGCAGGGGAAGTGTCTAAAGCAGGCTCTGGGTTGTGTGCACTTCCCAGGTCTAAGCCTCTCAGGTTCAGGTTCTCGGGTACTCCACAGAGGCGCAGACTCGGTTGGGCCTGCGTTTTGTGCCCTTCCCAGGTCCGAGCAGCTCCGGTGACGAGGTGCTTGGTGAGCGCACTCTCCCCAGGTGGCGTGGTGAGTCTTATCACCTCCCCGGTCCCAGCTGCTCAGTTTCCTGGGTGCGCAGAGGGCGCGCTGTCTCAGGTGTGCCGTGTGTCTCCTCTGGGGAGCTGATCTCTGGCTGCGACCCTCCCAGCAGATGTCAACCCCCCAGGATCCCAGGAAGACTTGGTTAGCAACTGGGAGCCTGCTCGCAGTTTGGTAGGGGATGCCCATGTCTCTGGGGCTGAGTTTGCCCCTTACCTTCCAGGTCTGGCGGTTGCCCGGCTGCATCCCTGCCTCCATCGGGGGATGGGCTGGTCCACAGCTGGCTAGCTCTCCTCTGGTATTCGCTGAGTCCTTTGTTCTGTGAGTGAGCCGGCAGTGCCTTAGGTTAGAGCTTTTCACGTGAAAGTTCTCTTTCTCTTTCTCTTTCTCTCTCTCTCTCTCTCTGGCTACCCCACAGTTTGGGTTGCTGTCTCATGTTAGCTCCCTCAGATTGTCCTCAGGGCATTCAGGCCCAGTCCTTACCCTAAGCAATGCAGTCCTTGCCTCCCTGCTCAGCCCCTGCTTGCTGGTGGTGGATGTGAGCATCTGGACTACTTCTCTGCTGGGAGTTGCCATTAGGCGTGTAATCTGTGGGGTTTATTTATTTATTATTTATTTTTCCTCCCAGTTATGTTGCCCTCTGAGATTCCAAAACTCCCCACAGGCCCTCCGGTGAGAGGGTTTCCTGGTGTTTGGAAACTTCTCTCTCATGACTCCCTCCCTGTGACAGGTCTCCGTCCCTAGCTCTTTTGTCCCTCTTTTTATCTTTTATATTTTGTCCTGTCTCCTTTTGAAGACAATGGGCTGCCTTTCTGGGTGCCTGGTGTCCTCTGCCAGTGTTCAGAAGTTGTTTTGTGGAATTTGCTCAGCATTCAAATGATCTTTCGATGAATTTGTAGGGGAGAAAGTGGTTTCTTGGTCCTATTCCTCTGCCATCTTAGGACCGCCCCCTGCAATAGTCTTAAATAAAGTCTTCCTTGTCTGTTTCATTTGGCTGAGTATGATTTTCTTTGGCAACAGAGGCCACAGTGGTGGGACAGTCCCTTGGAACCTGAAACCCACCGGGGATTATGGGTTATGGAGAGATTTTTAATGTCATGGAAGCTACTTGTAGGGTCTTTCCTTTAATTTATTCTACTGATTGATTTCTTAAGTTGGCACTATCACTGCACTGTGTGAGTGAATTATTCTACTCAGCCAGATATTCCTTTGAAACACTGTTGGATCTGATTTGCCAACCCTTTATCAATGATTTCATGTCTGCATTTATAATTCTGGTAAATCTATAGATCTCTTTTTGCGCCAGCTTTATTAAATTTGGGGAATATGGACAAAAAAAAAGATGATAAGTAAAAAAAAAAGCATTGCTTTCAAATTTAGATTGCAGGATAAAAAAATCTGTCAAATATCAAGTATTTTTAAATTGTTCTGGTAAAAAAAAGGAGAGAGGACTCTCTTAATGATGCAATCATCTGCTGAGGCTTCATGCTTTCTAAATATTGTGCTACTTCAAGAAATTTCCTAAGCTTGCTGTTGAATCATTTATGTATACTGACATAACTTTTGAACTATCATCAATTTTCATGAATTATATAATTTAGCCTGAGCAATGTTTCCAAAGCCTTTGAAACAACTGAATTATTCAAAGAGTTTTAATATGAGCAATAAAAAGTAAATGAATATGCTCATGAGCACCAGAGGAATTCAGTTTTTTTCTGGGAGGTGAATTTGAGTTCAGATAAAGCAGGTAAAGCAAAAAAGCATTGGTTTTCAGGCTTTTTCCTCCATTTGTAATTCTAGCTGCAAGCCTGTTCCTGGTTAGCAGCTGGTCAAACTTCCACTCTTAAAAGGACCTTCATCTTCTTGATCTTAGGTTTTCTTTCTCAAGAGGGGCTTATGTGTTTTCTTCCCACAGTTTAAGAATGTGACAGCTGCACTGAACTTAATTGGGAAGTTTTCCTTCCATCTTTGCCTTTCCTCTGGGGTCATGTAAATAACACAGGGATGATCTGTTGCTTCAAAGAAGGCAATGGCAACCCACTCCAGTACCCTTGCCTGGAAAATCCCATGGACAGAGGAGCCTGGTAGCCTACAGTCCATGGGGTCGCCAAGAGTTGGACACGACTGAATGACTTCACTTTCACTTTTCACTTTCATGCATTGGAGAAGGAAATGGCAACTCAATCCAGCATTCTTGCCTGGAGAATCCCATGGACAGAGAAGCCTGGTGGGCTACAGTCTACGGAGTCACAAAGAGTAGGTCACAAGCTAGCAACTGAGCATGTGATGTTAAGAGGCATCACAAAAAGGCCTGGGTCCTTTCCATGGTGTAATAGCAATCTTCTCCCTTGAGCATCACAACCAATGCGCCCAACAGGACCATGGCTCACTTAGTGGCCAGGTGCAGCCTCAGCTTCTGGGACAGCAGAACCTTTGTCTGACGTCCCCTGTTAGAATCATTTCACCCTCAGTAACCTAGATTTCTAAACCAGCAAACCCCAATATCGCAGAGACAGGAACACAGTTTTTGCAAATGGGCCATTAGGAAAGTTCAGTCCCAGTTCTGGCCCTTATTCCTGGACCAGTATTTTCAAAAAGTCTGACGACTTCCCTGGCAGTCCAGTGGTTAAGCTTCCACGTTCCCACTTCAAGAAGAACTAAGATCCCACAAGTCCTGTGGAATAGCCAGAAAAAAAAAATCTAGGTCCTCCCCTTTCCCTGATGCTCAGTCCCTTTAGAGAAGGCTAGGAGAAACATTTATCATATACATGTTGGGCAGTGTGGCAGGGTCCTTCCTTGAAAGGACCCACCCTTCCCTTCAATCAAGGGGCTCAGTTCTATGAGCCAGCCCAATTCTAGGAATTGAATGAGGGGGCAAATCTCCTTAGTGTGGTGACTCAAATCACATCCCTGTCCATTAGGAGTTTTTTCACACGTACAGATTACATAACTTTCTTAGGCTGCCCAACTACATCACTCCTAAGTACACTATGACCAATTAACTTCTGCTAAAGCCCTCTTGGGTTATACTATCCTTTCACTATTTCAGCTCTGCTTCCTGAAGTGCTAACCACACCCACCTTACAAGTACTTCGTCTTAGCCTCCACGTCCCCTGGACTCCATCAAGCCCCACTGAATTCAGGGAGCCCATTACAAACGTAGCATCCCCCACATCGTCCCTGGTCTGCAAAAAACCACCAGAGACTTTAAAGGAGGTTGCCCTACTCTCACCACTGAAGCAGGGATTAACACACTTCCAAAGGTCTCTATGAGCATGTGATTTGCTTGATAGAAAGTGATGCAAAGAGTGGGACTTCCCTGGTGGTCCAGTGGCTAAGACTATGTGCTTCCAATGCAGGGGGCCGGAGTTGGATCCCTGGTTAGGGAACTAGATCCCACATGCCAAAACTAAGAGTTTGCCTGCCACAACTAAAGATCCCTCATGCTGCAACGAAGATGGAAGATTCTCTGAGTACCACAACTAAGACCTGGGGCAGCCAAATAAGCAAGTAAATTTTTTTAGGGAAAGAGAGAAAGATGGAAAGTGATGCAAAAAGACTAAAGAGGACTTAAGGTGATGCTAACAGTCCTTCCTGTTAGCTCAGCTGGTAATGAACCCACCTGCAATGCAGGAGGACCCCAGTTCAATTCTTGGGTCAAGAAGATCCCCTGGAGAAGGGATAGCCTACCTACTCCAGTATTCTTGGGCTTCCCTGGTGGCTCAGCTGGTAAAGAATCTGCTTGCAATGCGGGAGACCTGGATTTGATCCCTGGGTTGGGAAGATCCCCTGGAGGAGGGAACGGCTACCCACTCCAATATTCTGACCTGGAGAATTCCATGGACTGTATAGTCCATGGGGTCCTGAAAGATTGGACACAGCTAAGCAACTTTCACTTTCACTCTTTCACACAACAGTCCTTCAGTGAAGCGTCTGGTTTCTCCTATCCTATCTTCCAACAGTAAATCATAGCTTCCCTTAGTATCCCCTGCAGAGACTGTGGGGAGATCACACCTGAAAGATCCAGCTAGCTTGATCAGTTGCCAAGTGCTTGCACATCATCACAAGTTATGTCCTGCTATGAGCTTGTCCTAACAACGATGCATTCTGAGCAGATGCTCTGCTCTGCATGTTCATTAGATATTTTTGTCTCGTGCTGCTGAACATCTGCACTGCGGTGCAGCTCCGTGTCCCTGGATGACTGATGGAAAAGAGGCTTCCCCACCTCCAGTAGGCTTTGCCACATCTCATCAGCCCAAAGTATTTCCCCCAGTTTTATTGAGGCATGGTTGACAAATAAAAATTGTATGTATTTACGTGGTAGTGTGTGATTTCTTCACGTAACATGATGATTTAATATACTTATGCAGTGTTGAATGAACATCACTATGATAGTTAATTAATACATCCACCAGCTCAGGTGGTAACCATGTTTGAGACCTACTCTCTTAGCAAATTTCAAGCAAACAATAAATATGAGACACTACAGTCACTATGTTGTAAGTTACATCCCCAGAACCTATTCATCTTATAACTGAAATTTTGTACCTTTTGACCAGCATCTCCCCATTTGTCCCACCCCAAGTTCCTGGCAAACATGATTCTACTTTCTGTTTCTGTGAGTCCTGTTTTTTAGATTCCACATATAAGTGAGGTGATATGACATCTGTCTTTCTGTGTCTGGCTTACTTTACTTAGCATAATGTCCTCCAGGTTCAACTATGTTATCACAAATGGCAGGATTTCTTTCTTTTTTATAGCTGAATAATACTCCACTATGCATATATACTACACTTTCTTTATCCATTCATCCATGAGAAGATCCCCTGGAGGAGGGAATGGCTACCTCCTCCAGTATTCTGGCCTGGAGAATTCCATGGACTGTATAGTCCATGGGGTCCCACCGATGAACACTTGGGTTGTTTCTGTATCTTAGCCATTGTGAGTAGTGCTACTGTGAACACGAAAGGGCAATTCTCTCTTCAAGGTGCTGCTTTCATTTCCTTTGAATACAAACCCAGAAGTGAACTTGCTAGATCATATGGAAGCTCTACTTAATTTTTGGGAGGAACCACCATACTATTTTCCATAGTGATTGCATCAGTTTACATTCTTACCAACAGTACAGGCTTTCCTGGTGGCCCAGGTGGTAAAGAATCTGCTTGCAATTCAGGAGACTGGGTTCAATCCCTGGGTCAGGAAGAGCCCCTGGAGGAGGGTGTGGCAACCCACTCCAGTATTCTTGCCTGAAGATTCCCATGGACAGAGGAGGCTGGTGGGCTACAGTACAGAGGGTCGCAAAGAGTCATGACTGAAGTGACCTAGCATGCACACACTCACAGAAGAAAAGATGCTGAAGTAAAGAAAATGTCGTGGAGGAGGGGACACACTGTCACTTTCTGTTACAGGCTTTTAAAAAAGTGCCAAGCTATGGATGAGTGGCTCAGATGGTAAAGAATGTGCCTGCAATGTGGGGGACCCAGGTTCAATCCCTGGATTGGGAAGATCCCCTGGAGAAGGGGAAGGCTACCCACTCCACTATTCTTGCCTGGAGAATTCCATGGACAGAGGAGCCTGGTGGGCTACAGACCACGGGATCTCAAAGAGTCAGATAGGACTGAGCAACTCAACACTATCACTATCCTGTGTGATTATGACAAAATGTGTTGCATTTGTAATCTGAAGATTGTAAGAAACAAAAAAATAAAAATATTAAAAGTGAATGAGAAAAAATGAATTGGATAAAAATATAGGCGTAGAAGAATGAAATGGGTAAACCTTGAGAATCTGTTGCTTTGGGAAATCGCCAAGCTTTCCGGAAAAGGGTGGATGCACCTTCCTCCTCTGCCCGTCTGGCCCTTCTTTCCTTTCCAGCCAGAGATGAGGCTTGACTCGGCTTGGTGCTGCCACCTAGAGGTCATCATCAGACATGACTCCAAATACAATAGGTAGAGACGGCCCCTTCTGCGGCAGTATGCAGTTTTCATTCTAACAAGGCTGACAGCAGAGCTTTGTGGGAACTTCCAGTGTGAAGACAAGATGGGAGGAAAGAGTGAGACAGAATAAGATAGACAACACATGTGTGTGCATCTGTTCAAAAGCATCAAGCATTTCAAAAGCGTGGCAACAATCATTAAACCAAGTGGGGGCCCCTCTGACTGTAACGCCCTGTGTGACCACATAGGTTGCACAAGGAAGAAGTTGTCTTGGTTTGCACACTTGAATCTGGATGTGTGAATGTTTTCGATGCTTTTCTGTATCTCTCATATGTGTATGTGTGTACAAACACACGTATCTGTGTGCAGGCGTCATGCTGATGTTCAGCCGTCTGTGAATACACATTTGCTCAGGTAACTGTGTATGACCATGATGGTGTATTTGTCTGTGTGAGAGAGAAAGCAGGTTTCTGTATTCCAGGACATGGGAGCCTCAGGTCTGTGACTTGGACTGTTGGGGAATGGTAAATGAGCTGGTTTCCTGCAAAACACTCACAACAGGTGCATCTGGGCCCGCCCACCGAAAACTGCAGAACTCTCGGAGGATAACTCCATACAAATCCCCCACATTAAGAGACTTAACCAAACTCTAGCCCAGCTTCTAGCAGCCTAAGGCTGTGCCCCTTGGATGATACCAAGTTTCCCACTCAAAGGCCTGCCTGAGAAAACGTAGCTGCTGGGAGAATTTGCCTTTTGTTGCAGCCAACACCCAACCGTAGGTCTCCGCCCTCCGTTTCTTGGAGTGTTAGCCAGAAAGAGCTTACATGACAAGTCCCTCCTCTGTGCCTTTGAGATGTTTGTGCTTCTCCTCCAACCCAGGAGTAGCTTCCTCAAGGACCCAGACGAAAACCATCCCTTTGAAACACAATCACCAGGGAGGCCAATCCCATCTCCCAGACTCTGGGAGGGCAGAGTCTCAGCCTCCACGACTGCCAGCCTCCAGCCCCCAGCCTCGTCACATTGACTTGACCCAAACCTCAGGCTCTGTTTGCCTTTGATACCACACTGCCGCCATCTTCACTGTCCAGGGCGCCCAGCCACAGGACAGAGGATGGTCTCTGGCTTTGGGAACAGAGCTCGCCAAAGGCCCCAGGGACCAGGGACTTGGGGCCCCTGGAGAGCACAGCCTGCCCCCACCCTTCAGTGGGGTGACTCTGAGGCCCAGGGTCCCACGCTTCCCAGACTTCCTTGGGGGAATCAAGTTCTTTCCAGCTGTCCATGTGATAATTTACACATTTCATAATGTACATTTTAATTCTCTCTCATTTCCTGAGTAAACCCTTCACAGGATCCCTGTCCCTGGGTCTGCTTCTGAGGACCCCAAACTCAGGCTGCCCTCCAAGGCTCATACCCCCAGGGACTGCTCTAGGAGTGTTTTTGTTTCCTGAACTTCTCTCTGCTCAGCCAGCTGACCAGGGCCCAGGCAGCCTGGTAATGGGTCATGTGTTTATCTGTCTCCTGCAGGCCAAGCTGTGCTCAGACGCCAAGGAGGGGGCCCCTAGCTCTTCCTTCTCACCCTCCATCTCCCCTCTCAGCTTTTCTGCTTCCCAGCTGAGTTTTTACCTTTTTTCCTCTTTCTTTGCTTGTTTGCTTTTTAATGATTTCTGGGGAGCAAGACCATGTGGAAGATAAAATGACTGCATAGCATTTATCAAGCACCTACCCTGGGCCAGGCACTGCTACTGACCACTACATTTAGGGAGCCGTTGACCACCCTCTGTCCATCAAACTGCCTGAGGAGATTTGTTCTCTGACTTTCCTGTTATTACATATGAGGACCCCAGGATTCAGAGCAGCCTGCCCAGGGGCTCACAGCTGCTTGTTGGCTGAGTCAGGCATCCCAAGGGAGAATCCTGAGACCCAAGTCCCAGCTCTGCCTGCCAATGTGAGCTGGGTTAGCAAAGATAAGGAGGTCACCGAGAAGTCATCACTTCACTTGATTCCTTGTACCTCAGTTTCCCAATCTGTTAATTAAGATAATGCAAGGGTTTTCTAAAGTCCCTCCAGCCTTTGCTTTCATGCTTCTCTTTAGGGATGGAGCACATGGTCTGCTGACCTCAGGCCACAGTTCCAAGACTCCCTGCATGCTTGGTTGCCTATAAACAATTTACCCAGGTCAATTTTCCTTGTTGACATTATCTGGCTCTCACTCAGCTCAAATACTGAGAGCTTGCCTCCTCCTTCACTCAGCTTTTAAAAGATCACTGGCATTCCACTATCAGAAAGAATTTAAGGATCAGCAGCGAACATGAAAATCCCTGTGTGAACTTCCTCCTCTGGACTCAGATACAAGCATTTTAGAAGACTCACCCCATGCACACACTAATTCCTGAGGAAACCACTGTTTACATTTCTCCAGAGCAATGTAACTTGTGGTTAAGGGCAAGGACTTCAGAGTTACACCCCCAGAATTCAAATCCCAGCTCCACCACTTACCGACTGTGTGGACCTCTCTGTGCCTCCATTTCCAGATCTGTAAAATGGGACCATTTAAGGAAACGACTTTGAAGGAACGTTGTGATTGAGTTGATACATGTAAAGCTCTCAGTGCTATTTTCTAAATGGAGTCGGCCTGGGTTTCTAGTCCCTTAAATCCAAGGACACAGAGGCTCTCCACAGTGGCTCGACTTTCCTGTGGTGGACTCTTGCAAGGAGGCTGAGGAGTGGGTCTTACCCTGGGCAACAGGTTAAATAGGTAAATAGAATGAAAAGGAAAGCAAGAACCTAGGGAATATCTCTTAAGGATCATAGGTTAAGATCCTTCACTGAAAAATGTTGCCTGCCTATCAGCAAACAAAGAATGTTGCATCTGTCAACCACTATAGCCCCTGAGGGGATTCAGGGTGAGAATGCACAGGATAGGGCCCTAGATATCAAACGTGCATATCAAAGGAATGATTTCAGTGAGTACAGACTCTGGTATCTTCCCATACAGAGAAAAGTTAAATTCCTTAACTTGAGATACCTGGTTTTCTTTAACTAATGGTAATTTTTTGATGTTCCAGCTACCTAGTCTTTGTTAAAAAACCCCTCTATAGCCAGGAGCGCCCCTGCCCCCTGTTACTTCTGGGGAGCAGTTCCTCAGAAGGATCTGAGAGTCTGTCTCCCGGGGTTGAAGTTCTCAGAAAATTCACCTAATATAGCACAACTCTCAACTTTTAGGTTGTTTTTCCCCCCCGCTGTGGCTACTCTTCATTGTGGTGTGTGGGTTTCTGATGGCAAACACTTCTCTTCTTGTGGAGCTCGGGATTAGTTGCTTCAGAGCATGTGAGATTGAAGAAGGAATTCATAGGGCCTGGACTCCATCTCAGGCTTGTCCGTGCTGGTCGTGCGCGGCCACCTCTCCAGTGGACTCTGAACTCTGTGCTTAGGGCCTGTGGGAATGACAATGGAAGGATAAGACTCCCTCTGAGCAGGGGAATCCTGAAGACCACATCCAGGTTACTCATTGCCTAAGAGGAAACATACCATAACCACCCCTGCCTCCGGACAGGTCATAAATTTTTTCCATATCTATCGGGATGTAATCAAAGGCTTATCGATTATTAACTGGTTGGAACATGACCACAGGCTTATTGATTATTAACTGTTTTGAACACATAACACGTGAATGATGGGATTATTGTAGTCGTATTTACCCTTCCTTTGAAGTTATGTAAGTTTCAAGTTATGTAAGTTATGTAAGTTTCAAGGAATTTGGGGTGGTGGGTTTGGACACGTACACATGGGGTATAAAAGATTTTCACAAATGCTGGTCGGGGTCCTTGGCTAAGAGGAGACTCTGCCTTGGGCCCGCCGTTGCAATAAACTGCACTCCACTATCTGCATTATCCTTCTGAGTGAGTTTGTTTCCCGGAACATGTGGCTATAACAAGATCTTTCCAGATCAGGGATTTAACCAGACCGGAGTCTTCCCAGACCTTGCACTGCATGGAGGCTTTTTAACCACTGGGCCACCAGGGAAGCCCTTGTGATTCTTATTATAATTGCAAGGCCCCCTTCAGCAATAACCATCAGGAAACACTGAGAAAATAAAGCCTTATTACTTACAAGACCTGGAAAATACACAGTATGGTGGGGCCAGAGAGCAAGGTCCTGGGGGGGAAGAGAGAGAGAGAGAACAGGAGGACCTGGGATTCTACTTTTACTGGGGTCAAAGGTGGGGGGCTAAGGTTCTGAGTGTTCATTCTTGTCAACTACAGATTGGCACTTGCCATCCACCTCTACTAAGATTATTAAATCAGTTGCTGCTGCAGTTGCTGACTTTCAAAGCCCTCTGAAAGGAGTTCAGGGCAGAGGACAGAAATGAGGCACTCTGAGCTCTGGGAAAACTGGCAGAACAGGTCTTCAGATAAATATTTTCAGGAGCCAATTTGTGAGCCTGATTCTTGTACCTCCTCATGGACACGTCTTGGTGACATGCTTTCTCCTCGTGACTAGCAGTCTGTACTGTGCTTAGCCTCTCGGTTGTGTCCGACTCTCTGCTGGCCCCAGGGGCTGTAGCCCACCAGCCTCCTCTGTCCACAGGGATTCTCCAGGCAAGAATACCAGAGTGAGCTGCCATCTCCTACTCCAGGGGATCTTCCCAACCCAGGAATTGAACCGGGGTCTCCTGCATTGCAGGTACATTCTTTACCAGCTGAGCCACCATGACTAGCAGTAACCTTCTGGAAAAAAATCTGTGCTTGATTGCCTGTATTCCCCCTTTACCAAAATCACATGTATACTGACCTCCCCTTACCTCTTTGGAAGACCTATCTGAGATGCTATCTCCTGGGCTATAGTCCTCATTTTGCCCCAAATAAAGTTTAACTCACAACTCTCATATTGTGTTTTTTTTTTTTAAGTTGGCACTGTTTATTGGTGAATATAAAACATAAGCAGGGAAATTTAAAGTGTGAGAAGAAGTGACCCAAATGGTGATTGAAATCAACCAAGATCTCTAAAACTGAGGAGACTCAGTGGAGGGGTAGGGGATGGGGGGTGGCATGGCTCTTTTCTTAGTCCTCTGGCTGCACAATGTGCTTCTTTGTGATCTCCATCATTCAAGTGGATGCCTCTGTAGTAGAAGCTTAAATCAGGCCCTTGCATTGCAAAGAAGACAAAAGCAAACTTCAGGGCTTGCCCTCTACACTCCTTGGTATTCTGCTCATCTCTGTCTTCCATTATTTTTTACATATTTATTTAATTTTATTTGGCTATGTCGGGTCTTGTTGCAGCATGCAGAATCTTTGTTGCACTATGCAGGATCTTTCATTGCAGTGTACAGTCTCTCAGTTGCACAAGCATGGTTGCTCCATGGCATGTGGGGTCTTAGTTCCCTGATGAGGATCAAACTCACATCCCCAGCACTGCAAGGCAGAGTCTTAACCACCAGACATCAAGGAATTCCCTCTGTCCTCTGTTGCTATCACCCTGTAGCCTGGGAGCCCTCTGAATAGAAGGACAACTCATCTCTGTCTCTGTACTGGTGCCAAATAGCCAGTACATACTAGGTGGTTGGTAAATGCAAGTCCCTCAGAAAGAGATTAGGAATGGGGGAGATCCAGGCCTGCCTTCTGGCCACTATCTGGAGCAAGTCACCCTCTAGCTTGTAATCCAGTGAAGCCAGCAGCACGGGAATGGGAGGAGAGGCTGCGTTATCCCTCACGAGGCCTGATTCACACAGGATCACCATGAATCTCACCCCCTTGTCCCAAGGACAGGCTCATGCCTTCTCTTGTTACTTATAAGCTCCCCAGATGAGATGCCTGCAGGCTTGGCCAGAGGGAGGAGGCCAGGCCCTTTGGCCTTAATACTGAGCATCCTGGTTGACACATGAGTCCATCCACCACCACTCCCTGCCCCCCCCCACACACAAAAAACAAGGCTTCTCTCCCCCAGATGATTCCCTAAGCTTCTGAGCCTGCAATTTTAATAAAATCAGTTTTATTGTCACAGTTCTCGGTGGCTTGCTCTGCCTGTGCTAGGCACAATGGAAAACAGTGAACACTAGGCAATAATTTGCAGTGGCACAATGAATCTTCAAATACTCCAGGTCCTAAGAAATCTTGCACAAGAAGAAAATTAAATCAGCATCATCCATTTGATAATGGAACAATCCTTTACATCATACCTATTAATATGTCCCAGTGTTTCTTGAAACATAGTTGGGAAACCTAGGCCTGAAAGAAAAGAATAAGCATTTATTACATGCCTGAAAGAGGGCTATGCGCTGTACCTGGTCCTGGACGTGCATTTTCTCAGATAGTCCTGAGACTGGTGTTATTTCCCCTGAGGTAAATGAGAATGAGTCTCTGATAAGCAAGGTGATCTTCCCAGGGACTAGAGCTCAGCAAGAGAGTCACTTTTGGCTGCAGTCTCTCGTTGCTCTTGGATTTCTTCTGGACTTACTGCGTGCATGCATACACCCATGCCGTCACTTCAGTCATGTCTGACTCTTTGTGACCCCATGGACTGTAGTTTGCCAGGCTCCTCTGTCCATGGGATTCTCCAGGCAAGAATACTGGAGTGGGTTGCCATTTCCTTCTCCAGGGAATCTTCCTGACCCAGGGATCAAACCTAGGTCTCCTGCAGTTCCTGCATTGCAGGCAAATTCTTAACCGCTGAGCCACGGGGGAAGCTGGGACTTAACACAACTCCTGCTAGCTCCCATTTGCCACAGAGACAATGATTCCTGGAGAGAGAAGGCAGAAAGCCTCTTCCAGCCACTCTGGACTGTTATGACAGTTTGGATTTGCAAAGCCAACAATGTGTACTGTTCACTTCCAGATTAAACAGAAGAAATTCACTTAATTGAGCTTTAGCTTCCACAGCTATAAAATGGAGCTATGAATGAAGAGCAGGAAATACATGGCTAGAAAGGTGTAATTAAATGGTCTCTGGGTGCCCTCCTTAGCACATACATGTTGGATTTCTGAGGTCTAAGTACTTTTCTCTAATTTAGAGACACTCCCACCGGGCAGTGAGCTGGACTAGGATAACAGCCAGGTAGAGCAGACTGCCTGAGTCCCAGGAGAGAGCGTTGGAAGTTGCTTTTACAGGTTGCTCCCTCAGGTGGTACTTGAATATCACAGAAAATATGAAGACAGATCTGAATCACTTTGAGTAAATGAAGTCCTGCATGAATGGAAGGATGAATAACTTTTCCATTCTATGAACGAATGCTACTTAAGACCTGGTCCCTGTACTTCCTAGAAACTTAAGAATCACCACATCTACCATCTAACAGGCTTCCCTTGTAGCTCAGTCAGTAAAGAATCTGCCTGCAATGCAGGAGACCTGGGTTCGATCCCCAGATCAGGAAGATCCCCTGGAGAGGGAAATGACAATCCCTCCAGTATTCTTGCCTGGAGAATCCCATGAACAAAGGAGCCTGGCAGGCTACAGTCCACGGGGCTGCAAGAGTTGGACACGACTTAGCGAATAAACCACCACCACCATCTAATGACCTCAGAAAAACAATGAACAAGGAAAGCTGTTAGAAATAGCACCAGTGAAATAAAGGTCTCATTTAAGTTTTAAAAGCTGTGCAGGTTTTCTTTTGCCAAGATTGCAGCTTCTCTCTTTCCAAAATATTCAATGTTTAATTAAAAAGGGCTTCTCTTAATGTCCGGAGATAAAATCTTTAACTGAAGCAAAGACATAAAATGTCTTTGTTCATTTGCTCATTTTGAATTTCAAATTGAAATTGCTCGTTTAACTTAAAATCACCTTCCCCACATTCTGTTACTCAGAGGCTCTTCCTGAGCATCTGAGTTCTCTCAGAGGGCATCTTGCCAGCTCTCACCAGCAGTTATAGGAAACAAAGCAGTTAGAAACAAAGCAAATGTAATGTGAAGTTGAATTTCTGCAGCATCCTTTCAATCCACCTTCCATACTCTGATGAGCAATGAAGCTGTTGGGTGTATGCTTTTTGAAGGTTACAGAAATGGCACATTTCATACTGTAAGGCTCATTCTGCAGACTGTCATTTCCACCCACTATGATATATCGCGAGATCTTTCCAGGCTGATGTATGTAGATGTGGTTCGGCCCTTTCCACTGTCATAAATTACCCGCCTTGTCCATTCTCCTCCTAACAGATCTGTGCATTGTCTTGCTGTTACAAACAATGCTGCAATGAATATCTTTGCATGAGGTTCCTTGTGTGCATCTTCCAGAGTCTCTCTAAGCTATGCAGAAATTGAAGTGCTAGGTCGTAAAATTTAATTTCAACCTTGCTAAATTCTTCCTTGCTGTTCTGGACTCATGATTCATGAGTGTATGTGACTTCTCATTTCTCTCCTCACCTATACTTGCATTTTAATGTTTCCCAACTCTATGAATTTATTGTTTTAATTTGCATAATGATCTCTCTAATTATTGGAGGTATTGAGCATCTTTTCAACTTGACTATGTGGTTGCTTCTGTCATTATCAGCCCTTTGTGTCCCAGCCAGACTCTAAGCTCCTGGAGGAAAGGTTGGATCTCACATCAGAAACCCTCAGAAGGCAGAGTCCCATCCAAGTATAGATTCTCTTTCTGTGACCCTTTCCCCCTTAACTTTTGTGCCCCACCTTGGAGTCCTACCCTCCAAGATTAACAAATAAGCAGCTCCCCAAATAAGCATACTAGGTTTGTGCTCATACAATACCTTCAGTCTGGAATGCTGTATCTCTTCCAGGCCACCTGAACCTACCTACTCATGTCCCAAGGTTCACCTCAAGATCTTCTTCTATGAGGTCATCTTTGAGCCCCCAGCCCTCTCTCCCACCCCAGGTTCACCTCTGTGCTTCCATTGGCTCCATATGACCTTCTCACTGCATGTGTAAAACTTATGAGCGTCTTTGATTGATTCATCTCTCCACCAGAGTCTGGACTCCTTGAGGACAGGCGCCATGTCTTATTCATCTCTGAACTTCTGGTTTATTGTTCAATACTGGACAGAGGGTAGATGCATAGTATGTGTTTGTCAGATGGGTGGAGGAGCTTCAAGGCCAGCTCCTTCCACATCAGTTCTCTGCAGACTGTGATGTCCTTAAGGACAGAACTGTATTAATTCATACCATTGTGCCTTATGGTGGCTAACAGAATCAAGTGATTATGGCCCTCAATATCTATGATTGTCTGGTAGATCCTACAACAACTTTGGACAGAATTTCCTGAACTTCTCCCCCCCCCCCCCACCCCAGCTTTCTGCTGGGGAATTTCCTTGGTCTCTCTGAGCCTCAGTTTCCTCATCTTCATAAAGAGGATGATAATAGCATTGAGGATGGCATAAGGATGAAATAAGGCTGTGTGTGTAAAGCATCTGGCATACAATGATAAGCATCTGGCATATTATAATTTTTACATCAGAACAGGGTGGGGTCTACTTTAGCTACAATTCTCTAAATGACTCATTTTTTTTCAGTTGCCATATGTGATGAGCAGATAGCTCAGTTCAGTCGCTCAATCCTGTCTGACTCTTTGCAACCCCATGGACTGCAACACGCCAGGCTTCTCTGTCCATCACCAATTCCTGGAGCTTGATCAAAGTCATGTCCATTGAGTTGGTGATGCCATCCAACCATCTCATCCTCTGTCGTCCCCTTCTCCTCCTGCCTTCAATCCTTCCCAACACCAGGGTCTTTTCCAATGAGTCAGTTCTTCACATCAGGTGGCCAAAGTCATAGCTCAATAGGTAAAGAATCTGCCTACAATGCAGGAGGCATGAGTTCAACTCCTGGGTTGGGAAAATCCCCTGGATAAGGAAATGGCAACCCACTCCAGTATTCTTGCCTGGAGAATCCCATGGATGAAGGAGCCTAGCAGGCCACAGTCCATGGGTTCGCAAGAGTCGGCAATGACTTAGCAACTAAACCACCACCAGACTTAATTGATAAAACAGTGGCAGGCTTTGAGAAGACAGAGCAGATAGTAGCTACTCAATAGCTACTATTGAATCCAGATGTTCAATCTGGATTTAGAAAAGGCAGAGGAACCAGAGATCAACTTGCCAACATCTCTTGGATCATCGAAAAAGCAAGAAAGTTCCAGAAAAACATCTTCTACTGCTTTGACTATGTGGATCACAACAAACTGTGGAAAATTTTTCAAGAGATGGGATTCCCAGACCACCTGACCTGCCTGCTGAGAAATCTGTATGCAGGTCAAGAAGTAACAGTTAGAACTGGACATGGAACAACAGATTGGTTCCAAATTGGGAAAGCAGTATGTCAAGGCTGTATATTGTCACCCTGCGTATTTAACTTATCTGCAGAGTACATCATGAGAAACAATGGGCTGGATGAAGCACAAACTGGAGTCAAGATTGTTGGGAGAAATATCGATAACCTCAGATATGCAGATGACACCACCCTTATGGCAGAAAGTGAAAAAGAATTAAAAAGTCTCATGATGAAAGTGAAGAGGAGAGTGAAAAAATTGGCTTAAAACTCAACATTCAGAAAACTAAGATCATGGCATCTGGTCCCATCACTTCATGGCAAATAGACAGGGAAATAATGGAAACAGTGATAGACTTTATTTGGGGGGGCTCCAAAATCACTGCAGATGATGACTGTAGCCTTGAAATTAAAAGACACTTGCTCCTTGGAAGAAAAGTTATGACCAACCTAGACAGCATATTAAAAAGCAGAGACATTACTTTCCAAACAAAGGTCCATCTAGCCAAAGCTACAATTTTTCCAGTAGTCACGTATGGATGTGAGAGTTGGACTATAAAGACAGCTAAGCACCGAAGAATTTATGCTTTTGAACTGTGGTGTTGGATAAGACTTTTGAGAGTCCCTTGGACTGCAAGGAGATCCAACCAGTCCATCCTAAAGGAAATCAGTCCTGAAAATTCATTGGAAGGACTGATGTTGAAGCTGAAACTCCAATACTTTGGCCACCTGATGTGAAGAACTGACTCCTTGGAAAAAACCCTGATGCTGGGAAAGATTGAAGGTGGGAGGAGAAGGGGATGACAGAGGATGAGATGGTTGGATGGCATCACTGACTCAATGGACATGAGTTTGAGCAAGCTCCGGGAGTTATGAAAGACAGGGAAGCCTGGCGTGCTGCAGTCCACGGGGTCACAAAGAGTCGGACATGAGTGAATGACTGAACTGCTCTGAACTGAAAGATGAAATGTAGTTTTTCTCACACAAGAACAGTGTCTTGCAGAAATCAGGTACAAAATATTAAAAAGCTGAGCTGAACTCAATATCTTACACAGTCAGGTACGTAGTAAATATTAAATCAAGCCAAATTCGTCTCGCTGCACTACATCCAATCCTACCTTAAAGACGTCACTTCTTTTTGTGGAAGAAAGGGCCCTCCCTCTTTTTCTGCCAAAGATGTACTTTTGATTTTTCCAGAGGACGGTGGTCACTGTGGTAGACAGTTACTGTGGTGAGTCCCCAGTGACCTGTTTCTGCTGATAGGAATGCTCTTGTTTAGCCACCTCCCGCTAGAAGTTTGACTTGACTATATTTGTCTCTGACCACAAGGACATTAACAAGCCAGTGTTAAGACATGATAAGTTCTAACACATTGAGTCTTGTCTCCTTGAGAGACTCCTTCTTGGAGCACAGTCACCATGCCAGGAAGAAGCCCAAGCTGGCCACAAGGAGAGGTGGAGCTCCAACAAAGAAAAAGTGATGCCTAAGCGGCCTCCAGCTGAGGCACCGGGTATGTGAGAGAAGCAGCCATTTTCACAGCAGATGCCCCATGGAGCAGAAATGAGCCATACCTTCTAACCCTGCTCAAACTGCACAATCTAAGTAAAGAAATGATTGTGGTCATTTTAAATAACCTAGGTTTGGGGTTGGTTCAGTGCATATCAGTGATCTGGGCGTTGGGGAGTGCTATGTCTTGGAGGCCCATCAGGTTATAAGCTTCGGGATCAGATGGAAAGCATGCTTGTCTAACCTGGAACCCCTTCTCTGGGAATTCTTCCTTGGTAGTCCAGAGGGAGTGGGCGGTGGGTGTGGGCGGGGGAAACTTCTGGCCAGGAGGATGGAATTAATTGAGGTCACGGGGGACCAGATTGTGCTGCAGTGTCTGCAGTTCCTTTAGTCATAGGGTATCTGCCAAGAGCTGTCTGCTCTCCACGTTTCTCTCATCACATGAGGAGCAAAGAAAGTTCCCAAGCTTTCCAAGTAGAGAAAAGAATTTCCCAGAATGCTCCACACACCCACACCTTTTCTCGCATCTCATTGGCCCAAGTTGGATCACGTGCCCCTTTCTGAACTAATCACTTTGTGTGTAGAAGGAAGGGTTAGAATTCCTGAAGACCAATCAAAATTACCCCTGGATTGGAAGAGGCGTGGTCAGTCCCTCTGAAGTCCATTGGATCTTGGGGAAGGAACAGATGTCTGGAAATAATTGGGGCTGTGCTAGGGAGGCGGTGCAGTAAGATCCAGCAGGGGTCCCCTGTAGGAGCCCTTCGCCCCTAGTGAGGCACTGTGTGTGTGTGTGTGTGTGTGTGTGTGTGTGTGTGTGTGTTTGTGTTTCCCCAGAAGGAAAGGCTGGGGTGGGGCGAGGAGGGAACGGTAGCTTGGACTGTTAGGGCTTCTGTCCCTTCTCAGTAGGTTTCTCCAGCACTTCACATTGCCCTCTCCCCCAACCTGAAGAGAGGAGCCAAGCAGAGTGAAAGGTTCGGATGTGTGCCTTTCTTTATTAGCACTTTCTCTGAGCGGAGGGCACCTCTCCTGGGCTGTATCTACTTTGAGTTCTTGTTTTTGCTCTTTTCTTTCTCATCCAGTGCTTTCTGCAAGTTCATGTTCATTGCATTTTTCTGGTGCCACCGTCCTGCAGAGAGGAGAGAAGGAGCCAGCACAAATCACCAAGAGGACTTCCGGAGTGTGCGGGTCCCAGTGGCAACCCATGTGTCTCCGGGCCCACCCCAGGGCTCCAGCCGCTGCTGTGGTTTCTCTCAGGACCTTAGGCCAACACACCCTACCCAGGGAGTTCCCTCCTTCCCCACCCCCAGCTGCCCACCTACCCAGATCATCCGTCTTCCTGCCATGCCAGTGCTCTAAGTCCCTCACCGATTTCTCAATCACCTCGGGGGTGTAGGAAGCCTTCATGAGGCTCTTGGTCTCCTGTGGGGCCCCTATGGAACCCCATGAAGAAAAGAAGCCCCAAGTCAACAGAGGTCAAGTACTCCACGGTTCATACCTGGGTGTCAGTTTCCCCTGTGGATCATGGGTTGTGGAAGGGCAGAGGATAGGAAGGGTTAGGCAGAGGAAGGCTGGCCTGGACTCAAACCCAAGGTCCATCACTTATGGACAGTATGGCCTCAGATAAGATTTTAATCTCTCAGAGCTTTAACCTCTTGATCTGTTCAAAAGAATAAAATGTTCTCACAATACTGGGAAGGCTACACTCCTTGGAGCAGCTGGCATGTGGCAGTTGGTACCTATATTTTCACTGAGGTCTGTGTGTTAAGTTAAAACACACACAAGGAAATAGTTACCATGATCAAAAGTCAGAAAAGTCATCAGAGGACCAAATTGCAAAAGACACAAGGATGTGAATGATCAGTTACAGAATATATTATTGTCATTCAATGTGTGAAGTTGTGGAAAAGAGAATAAAAACATAAGCAAAGAATAAAAAACTACCCAGAAAGAACAGACAAGTTAGTAAAAGAAGCAAATGGAATTTCAGAAATGAAATATAATAGTTGAAAGGTAATGGGTTCAATCCCTAGGTCAGGAAGATCCCCTGAAGGAGGGCATGGCAACCCACTCCAGTATTCTTGCCTGAAGAAACCCATGGACAGAGAAGCCTGGTGGGCTACAGTTCATAGGGTCACAAAGAGTCGGACACGACTGAAGCGACTGAGCATGCACACACAGTGGATGGAAAATAAAATTTAAAAAAAGGTGATGGATGGTAAGAAGCCTGGGATTTGCTTCAGAATTATCTGGGGTGGGAATGAATGGGTGTGTGAGGAAAATGATGAAATAAGATTAGTTGTGTATTGATAATTATTGAAGCTGGATGGTAAGTGCAATATCTGCTTATTAAACTCTTCTCTCTACTTTTCTTTAAGTTTGAAAATTGACATCATAACTTTTAAAAACAAATTCAGTGGACAGGTAAAAGAGCTAATTAGATACAGATGAGAAAAAATGGTAAACTAGTAGATAATATCTAAAGAAATTAAGTAGAATGCAGCATAGAGGGGGGAAATAAAGATGTGGAAAATAAAAAACTGTTAAATGAAGATTAAATGAGAAGGCCTGACATATGTCTAACTGTAGTTCTAAAGGAGAGAGTGGAGAAAACAAGGAGAAACAATATTTGGGAAGATAGTGGCTGGAATTTTTTCAGAATTGATGAAATACATGAATCCTTAGATTCAAGAATCACAATTCCCCAGTCAGTTTAAGCGAAAAGAATTCCTTACCTAGGTACAATCAAGTAAAATTTAGAATACCCGAGACAAAGAAATCTTAGAAATAGCCACAGAGAAAAGACAGATTACTTACAGAGAATAATAATGCGTTTAATTAACCATCCAAGTGAGAAGGAAATAAATTAACATCATCAGAGTGCTGACAAAAAGGAATCAACAATCTTGAACTGTTTACAATAGCTCTTCCAAGAATAGGATGAAATAAAAATCTTTCTGAGCTTAAAATTTAGCAACAACAGGGATTTCCTGGGCAGCCCAGTGGTTAAGACCCCGTGCTCCCAATGCAGGGACAAAGGTTTGATCCTTGCTTGGGGAACTGAGATCCCATAGGCCACACAGCTTAGCAAAAAAGAAAAAAAAAGAACCAACAACAGAATCTCACCCCAAATATCTTCTAAACAACATAATTCAGAAAGAAAAAATAATCCCAGAAGGAAAATCTGAAGTAAAAGAAGGGATGGTAGGCAAAGATATTGGAAACCTTGAATAAATCTAAATACACATCAATTATAACAACAGTACCAATATGGAGCAAAATAATGACTGTGACAGGTAAGTATTTTTGAAGATTTAGCAGGTGCTAAGCACAGACAGTTTCATTCAAATCTTTACAGAACTTCTTCACTGAATTTTCCCAACAACCCTAAGAAGTGTGGTTATTACCCCTGTTTTGCTGTTTAAGTCACTGACGCACAGAAAGGTTAAGTCACTTGTCTAAAGTCACACAGCTGCTAAGTGAAAGATGGAGGACTCAAACTCGGATCCTGCAGCTCCAGAATCCACAGCTTAAACTACTTTGCTTATGTAGAGTAAAAAACCTGTAAAATAATCACACGTTAGCTGATATTGGAGGGGTGGCAAGAATAAAGGTGAAGCATTCTAACACCTTTATATTGTTCAGAAAAGCTGAAATACCTTGATTGACTTTAGAATTTGCTAGCTATTCATGTAAAAATGTCAAAGATAGGAAATTCACTGGAGGTCCAGTGGTTAGGAATGAGCTTCCATGGTAGGGGAACTAAGATCCTGTAAGTCATACAGTTCAGTCAGAAAGAAAAAAAGTCAAAGATAACCACTGAGAGAATAGGAAGAATAAGGACAAAAATTAGATTGGGGAAAAAAAGAAAGTTCACTCAAACCCAAAACAAGGGAAGGAGAAAAAAAGCAGCATAGAAAAATTAGGTCAAAGAGAAAGTACAAAATAAGACCATAAAAGTAAATCCAAATCTATCAGTAATTAAAATAAATATAAATGGAGTAGACCAGCTGTTTAAAAAACAGATGATCAGGCTATAGATGTTTTAAGATATATATTATTTAAAGCACATTTAAAGCAAAAGGACACAAAGAGAGGATAAACATGGAAATACAGAAAAGGATTAATAATCACAAAATCACAAAGCAATCTAGTCATACTACATTAATATTGGATAAAATAGACTGTAAAGCAAAAGCACTATAAGAAATAAAAGTAACTGCTGTTCATTCCGGTGACATAATTCTAAACTAGCTGCACTGGAATAATCACAAAATTGGTAAAGCAAAACTGACAGAGAACTACAAAGAGCAATTGACAAGCCTGCTATCATAGGGAAAGACTTGAAGGTACATCTTTTAGTAATTAATAGATTAAACAAAAAACATTAACAAGGAATTCGAAGATTTCTATGGGAATAATTAGCAAGCTGCTTTATTGAACAAATACAGGATCCTGAATTCAAATTATTTTCAAATATATATTGATTATCTATAAAAGTTGACCATCTGCTGGGTTTTAAAGCTCCACATTTGAAAGGACTGCAATCATTACAGGTCGTGTTCTCTAATGATGCTATTGAGAAAGAAATCCACTTTTTTAAAAAGTGATTTTTATGCTGTTTGGTATTTATTGATTTAAATGCTTACAGAACACAATGTTCAGAGACTTGGACTGAAGCCCTGAGGCTAGTAGAGATCAGATAACAGACTGAGCTGTGAAATGACTCCTGGGGTCACTTGGGGAGCTTGACACATTGCCCGAAAGTTTGAGGGGGTAGACACCAAGGCTTAGAACAAGAGGCATTGGCCCCAGATAAGAGTGAGCCAGGCATAATCCCTCAAGTGCAAGGACGTACATGCACGTGTTTCCATGAACCAGGTGTGAGTTAGTGGAGAGAGGACCAGCCTGGAGCCTTTTTCAATCCTGCCTCTGATCTGGTCCTCCTCACTGGTCCCCCTGCTTCTAGTCCTGCCCCTCTGGGTTCTGTCCTATAACACTACAGCCAGATGGATCCTTGGAAACAGAAGTCACTCCTTAGTACAAAATCCTACAGTAGCTTCCAGTAAAAGGGCCAGAAAGAGCCTACGTCCTTAGCATGGCCCCTGTGCCTGCCTGATCTTCCCCTGCAATCCACAGGCTGAGCCCCACTCCTTCTGGTCTGTACTTAGAGGTCTCTTGCCCAGGAGGTCTGACACCATAGAGAAAAGGGATTGTTAACAAGAGTCAAACAGCGACTTCTCTGCCGGTCAAGTGGTTAGGACTCAGCACTTTCACAGCCATGAGCCAAAAACAACAAAAAGAAAAGGTCAAACAAAAGTGAGATGAGGCAGCTGGGAGAAATACAAGAGAGCCTTCTGAGGTCCCTATAAAGCCCCCCATTGACCCAGGAGGTGGCACACAACTAGTTATTGTTATTCTTTATACTCTACACACAGACTTTATACACTCTTCTACATGACAGCTTTTACAATTAAAAAAAATAATGCATCTGTTGTTTAATCACGAAGTCATGTCCAACTCTTCTGTGATCCCCCTAGACTGTAGCCCGCCAACCTCCTCTGTCCTTGGGGTTTCTCAGGCAAGGAGTGGGTAGCCATGCCCTCCTCCAAGGGATCTTCCTAACCCAGGGATTGAACCCTCGACTCCTGTGTTGGCAGGTGGATTCTTTACCCCTGAGCCACCCAGGAAGCCTGATAATGCATCTATACTAATTTAAATGCAGGTATACAAGTTTGGTTTAATATTTAAAAATCAGTTACTATAATTTACCACTTCAACAGATCAAAGGAAAAAAATCATATGATCATCTAAGTAACAGCTGTATGACTTTCCTGGTGATCCAGAGGTTAAGACTCTGTGCTTCCACTGTGGGGTTCATGGGTTCCAACCCTGGTTGGGGAACTAAGATGTTGTGAGACTCAGACAAAAATAGAAAAACTTTATGGGGCTTCCCTGGTGGTCCAGTGGTTAGGACTCCATCCTGTCGAGGGTCTGGGTGGGGAACTCTTACATGCAAGCCAAGCAGTGCAGTCAAAAAAGCTAAACCAAAACAGCACTCATGCACTACTTTTTAAAAAATTAAAGTGCTAGCTAGGAATAAATGGAACCCTCGATTTGATAAGAGGTATCTTCAAATTCTTTTTAAAATATTGGATTTAATGGTAAAATGTTAGAATCAAGAAGCAGAGAAGGATACCTGTTTACTTGCACATTGTCCCAGACAAGCCAGCTGGGACAGACGGTACAAAGATGGAATAGAGCCTCGTGAGTAATAATGTGAACTTTGGTCCCAGGCTGCCAGAGTTTAACCCCAGCTCTGACTATTCCTAGCTGTGTGGCCTGAAGCAAGTTGTTTAACCAAGTGCCCTTAAGCAAGTCATTCTTTCTATCTTAAAAAGGTGGTGGGGGCAGATTATAGCAATACTGCCTAAGGTTCTTATGAAAATTAAAATGTATAAAAGTACTTAGAGCAGTGCCTGACTCATGTTACATGCTACACATAAATAGAGCCATTGTTATTATTAAAAAGAAGCCCCAAAGAATCTATAAATTATTGGAATTAACAGGTGAACTGAGTAAGCCCTCTGGATGTAAGATTAATGTACAAAAATTAAAATTGCCTCTGGGTATATAAGCAGCAAAGTTAGAAAAAAAATCGCATTTTTAAAAAGATACTATTTGCAATAAGCAGCAAAAAATAGATAAATAAAAGATTTTTCAAAGCAAGTCTAACAAAAAGTTGTTTAATCTTTGTAGAAAAAAATTATAAAGTGTTATTGACACATTTGGAAGGTAGATTTAAATTAATGGGGTTGTAGACCATACCCATGGATTGGAAAATTCATTGTCATAAAACTGACAACTGCCCCTAAATTGAGCTGTAGATTCAATATATCAATACTTTCAATCAAAATGCCAACAGGATTTTTCATGGATATTGACAAGCTGAGTTAGAATTTATATGAAGAGCAAAGAGCCTAGAATAAGCTAAGACATTAGCTGTTCCTGCTGGTGGTGGTGAAGGGGTGGGGAGTGAAGACAGCCCAACCAGATATCAGGCCACTTTTAATACCCTGATAATTAAAAGTGTAATATTAGACCAGTGGACAGAATAGAGAGCCTGGAAACTGATCCATGCACGTAAGGAAACTTGATGAAGACCAGTGGTACCACTGCAGGTCACTGGGGGTAAAGATGAGATTATTCAGTAAAAGGTACTGAGAAAATTGGTAATCCAAACCAAGGAGAAATTAACAATGTTAATTCACACTAAAAACAGAAATCAACTCCGCATGGATTAAAGACTTCAGTGTGAAAACCAAAACTAAATATTTTAGTAGACTATATAAAAGATTGTCTTCATGACTCAGCATGGCATAGGATTTCTTCAAGCCACTCCTCCTGGAACCTACTCTATCTCAGTAAATGCCAATCTCATCCTTTAAGTTGTTCAGGTCAAAAACCATGACATCAACCTTTATTCCCTCCCATGCGCCCCAAATCCATTGGTTAGTGTGTTGTGTTTGCCCTGCCTTGCACAAATAGCCAGGCTCCTTCTGCATCAGATCACCTTCACCATTACCTCCCTGTGCCACCATATTGCATAATGTGTGTGCGTGCTCAGTTGTGTCTGACTTTTTGTGATTCCATGGGCTGAAGCCCACCAGGCTCCTCTGTCCTTGGGATTTCCCAGGCAAGAATACTGGAGTGGGTTGCCATTTCCTTCTCCAGGGGATCTTCCCATCCCAGGGATCGAACCAACATCTCCTACATCTCCTGCGTTGGCAGGCAGATTCTTTACCACTTGAGTCACGTGGGAAACCCATTCTTGCACAATGGTACCCATCAGAGTCATAAAATGCAGCAGCCCTGCTCTCTAGACCAAGCCCCCATTATCTACCCCACCTGGATTTTTGCAGGCACCTCCTCACTGGTCTCCCTGTTTCTATCCCAGCTCCCTGTGTTCTCAATACAGCAACTGGAGCCATCCTTTACTCTAAGTCAATGATATTCTCCCTTGGCTCCTTACCTCACTAAGAGAAAAGACCTTCCTGAGGCCTTCCCCACCTAGCCTGCTTCTTCCCTCCCACTCCTGTCCAGCCACAGGTGCCTCCTCAGCCTGGAGCAGCAAATGCCAAGACCAACCTAAGCGGATGGAGGGGGATGGATGGGTAAGGCACACTGCCTGTCTGCTTTCTGCTGGGTACAGAAAGCAACGCCCTAATTTGTAAGCCCTTGCCAATTTCTGGAGTGTCAATACAGTTGGCCCTTGAACGATATGGGTTTGAAATGGATGGGTCCACTCATATGTGTATTTTTTTCAATAAATATAGTACCTGCATTTTCCTTCTACAGATCTTTGAGAATTAACTAGGTGTAGGGGAAGTTTGTGTTTGGTTATGGGTCACGATACATGAAATCAAAAGAACCAGGATTTGGGTCCTGATTCTGTTTCAACTATCTCAGCATCCTCCCTTGGGTGAGTCATTTGTCAATTTCTTTGTTTTGTGGGCAGAGATAGTAGTACTTGGATTGTTGACTGTGTGCTGGGGGTGCGGGTAGGGTGGTGGTTGACACCCTGACTGCTCTATGTTCAAAGATCAATTGTAGGACTATGGCCAATTGTAAGATAGCTCATGATATCAACAATTTGGTAAAATTTAACAATCAGCTCTTAGAAGCTGATGCAAGCTAGTTTGCACTGGCTCCATGGGTTTGCTCCCTTGGCTCAATTGTGTTTCTCAAGCTGGCTGAAGTGTGCATGTGCATGTTAGTCCTCAGTCATGTTCGACTCTTTGTGACCCCATGGACTGAAGTTGGCCAGGCTCCTCTGTCCGTGGAATTTTCCAGACAAGAATACTGTAGTAGGTCGTCATTCATTCCCTTCTCCAGGGGCTATTCCCGACCCGGGGTCTCCTGCACTGCAGGCAGATTCCTTACATGTCAGCCACCAGGGAAGCCCTAGGTACAGTATACACAGATGCTTTTTATATCATTCTTTTAAATGTATGTAGGCATCACCATATAAAGACACACATAAAATTATTGAGTGACAATTGCAATGGAAGACCGACTTCCAAGACTCAGAAAGGGACAATCCGAGACTGTATTCTCTCTTCTCTCCCCAAGCACTACCCTTTCTTCAAGCTCAAAGGAAAACTCAGAAAGTTTTCTAGTGGTTGTCTGGTTTCTTGGGTGATGAGGATCTGAGCCAGGTAAGAGGCTTGCCAGGCCCTGAGGACACTGAGAAGGCATAGAGTAAGGAGAGAAGAAAGAAGGGGGCCAGAAAGACTTTATATTTTGCAATAAGGCCAAACTGGAATGTGGGGACAGAGAGAAGCTCCCCCTTGCTGGCCAAGGACCCCCATCCAGGCAATCAGTTAGACCCCTGGGAGCAGGGTCATATTTTGGGAGGTGACCAAGTACTGGGAAAAGACTCTGGGGCTTTGCAGGTGGAAGAAAAACCTGGATTTGAGTTTCAGATCTACTTTGTATGACCAAGAAGCCCTGGGAAATTGTTTCCCATCAGCCTGTGAGATGGAGCTAGGGGTACTCCTCTGACATTAGGACCTCAGAGGCCCACAGGACTCGCTACAGATGTCCTGGCCTCGAACCCACACTTTGCCCTGGAGGTGCCCCTTCTGGGCTCTGGGAAAGAAAAATACTGGCCTGTCAGATAGTAAGCTGGTTCCTCATAAAATCGTGTCATGTTATAAGCCCCATTGTACCAAGAAAGTATGTAAAGAAGAACCGTAAAGAAGGCTGAGCAATGAAGAATTGATGCTTTCAAATTGTGGCACTGGAGAAGACTCTTAAGAGTTCCTTGAACTGCAAGATCATCAAATCAGTCAATCCTAAATGAAATCAACACTGAATCGTCATTGGCAGGATTATTGCTGAAGCTGAAGCTCCAATACTTTGGCCACCTAACGGAAAGAGCCGATTCATTGGAAAAGACTGTGATGCTGGGAAAGATTGAAAGCAAAAGGAGAAGGGGGAGGCAGAGGATGAGATGAATAGATAGCATCACTGATGCAATGGATATGAATTTGAGCAAACTCCAAGAGACAGTGGAGGACAGAGGAGCTGGGCATGCTGCAGTCCATGAGGTCGCAAAGAGTTGACATGACTTAGCAACTGAACAACAACAACCAAGAAGGTTGACTGAGGCTCAGAGAGGTTAAGAATCCTGCCTGAGGCCACACCCATTGGCTAAACTGAACTTTGAACCCAGGAAGTTTGATACAGTCACCGTAACCAAAGTAGGCCAGACCAGAGATGCACTGGCCTCCTCTTGGCAGATTAGGACACCAGAGGTACAGCGGGGAGGTAGGGCTGACTGCCAACTGGGAGGGACCATCTGCCTCTTGAGGACAGACTTGCCAGAGGACTGGACATTCCCAGCACATGGCCTGGCATACAGGTGGCCCTTGGCGGCTGTGAAACGAGTGTCCCTGAGGATGTATCCTGGGGTCTTATATTCCTTTGGGGATACAGGTCCTTCCTGGCCCAATGATTTGAGGGCTGTGGGTTTTCATAGCCCATACACTTGTCTTTCGGCCTGACCTTGAAACAAGTTTGACCGCATGTTGTAGCCCAGATCATAGTAGTCTGAAAAGATGGAGGTAATTTCCGTGGGGCTCTGGATCCTGCTGGGCCATGAGCTGGCCCTCTTCTGGTCCTCCAAGGCTTCCCCAATGGCCTTTCGAGCCTAAGTAGGACGGGAAGGAGGGAGAGAGAAGACAAAAGGCAGGGCAGCAAAGTGAATCCCATACCTCCCCTCTAACTTCTCCTCCCTTGGAGCCTGCCCTCACCACCCTCTCCCCACCCTAAGCCTGCAGCCTTCAACCAACTCCCAGGCCTGGGAGATGGCATAGCTGAAGGCCCTCCACCCTCCCATACCACCTCAACTTTCACATGGGCCGCAGGCATCAAGGAAGAAAAAGATTATGAAAGCTCCCTACATTCAGTCTCCCTACATTCAATTGAACTCCCTACGTTCAATCTCCCTACATTCAATTGAACTCCCTACGTTCAATCTCCCTACATTGAACGTGTGAACATGTCAGTTGCTCAGTCTTGTCCAACTCTTTGCGATCCCATTGACTATAGCCCACCAGGCTCCTCTGTCCATGGGATTTTCCAGGCAAGAATACTGGAGTGGGTTGCCATTCCCTTCTCCAAGGGATCTTTTTGACCCAGGAATCAAACCCAGGTCTCCTGCATTGCAGGTGGATTCTTTAGTGTGTGAGCTACCACGGAAGCCCTATGGAACATCACCAGGGGACATTTTTATAAGCTGGTATTATTTTCACAATTTATAAATAAGGAAACTGGGCCTCAGGGCAGGGACTCAACACAGCATACAACTGGAGAAGGAAGCCCTGACTGGCCTCCTACAATGATAGGAGTGGTTGAGCCCAGGCCTAGGAGCCAGGAAACCTGGTTTGGGTCCCAACTCTGCCATATACCAGCTGCTAATTTGGGCAAGTCTCTGCTCCCCTCTGGGCCTCAGTTCCCCTACTCTTAAAATGAGGGTGGGGGCAGAACTGGGTGGTCTTTGAAGTAACTTCCAGTTCTAATGTTTGCTGGCCTGATGATACTTGTGATCTGGGTCACAGCTGGATACAAAACAAAGCAAAACCCAGGTCTCTTGATTTAAGACCAAGACAATGATGGCCAAAGAGAGAAATGGCATGTACCCTGAGCTAAGAAGGGCAGAGAGAGAGTGTGACCATACTGCCAACCTCAAGTTGGGGCAAGACCCTCCAAGTGGAGCAGGGGGGTTAGGATTTTGACCTCCCAGACTAACAGGTGCAAGGGTCACCCCACCTTAAGATGATAAAGTAGAAAGGGACCCACCCATAGCCTTTCTGACCCTGGCTCTTCTACTTGTTCTGTGTGACCCCAGGCAGATCATTTCACCTCTCTGAGCTCCAGATTTATCATCTGTTCAAAAAGATGGTGAAGGACAGGGGAGCCTGGTGTGCTGCAGTCCATGGAGTCAAAAAGAGTCGCACATGACTTAGCCACTGAACA
This sequence comes from Muntiacus reevesi, assembly GCF_963930625.1. NCBI lineage: Eukaryota > Metazoa > Chordata > Mammalia > Artiodactyla > Cervidae > Muntiacus > Muntiacus reevesi. Next base: position 21,268,507 of record NC_089249.1, read on the forward strand.
ACAGCAAAAAAAGAAACAGTGACTAGTGCCTGGCCTGCTGTACAATGTATCCATTATGAGGGTTGAGATGGTGACTTTGAAAATATGCCTCAAAATGCCTCAAAATATCTCTGTTTGGCCAGAAATGGCAGGTAGGCAGGTAAATTTTCTTTCAACTTTCAGTTGATCAGCACTGAGTTCCTGCAATGATGTATCAAGTGCGGGAAAAGCGCCAGCATCAACTGGTGATGTCTGCCGTGAATTCAGGCTGTTATTTGCCAGCCTGATCTAGTCAGCCTCACTTGACAGATGTAGAGACTGGGTCCAGAGAGGAGAAGTAGCGATGCAAAGTCTCCCAGGATTCAGGGGCAGAGCCAGGATTCAAACCTAAATCTTCTGATTCCCAGTCACTCCTGTCCCCTTGAGGAGACTTAAGTTAAAAGCATCTAATTCTAACATAAATCTTGTAAGTGCAAAATCATTACAGACCAGGACTCCAGAGTCTGCCAGCCAGTTTGGATCCTGTTTAACTTGGGTTAATTTACTTAAGCCTGCTAAAGCTTGGGCTTCTAATCTGTAAAATGAGGATTATTATAGCATCTCTCTTACTGGGAAAATTGAACGGTTAGATGTGGATACTAAACAGTGCACAGTGCCTGGGCCATAGCGAGTGTGCAGTAAACACTACTCTCTGATGATATTATTACAGGACTCTGTACTCGAGAGCCACTTCCTTCGGGGTCCTCATTGCCCATCTCCATCCTTGACCCTCCTGCCACCCTTAGCTTCCTGAGCCCCGTTCTGGCACCTGCTCTTCGGAGACCAGCTGGTCCACCACGTTGCTCCCAAACTTGTGACGAATGTTGTTGGGAATGCTGCTGCCGCTCTGGCCCTGGGCCCCCGAGTTGGGGTCTTCCTTCGGCGCCTGGCACAGCTGAGCCCCTTCTCGTAAGGAAGCCCTGCTCTCCCTCGAGGAGGGTCTGAAGCTCCCCTTTTTCAGAGATTCCGGGTCTGAGTCCCTCCAGGGGGATCCCCGGCTGACGGCTGAAGGTGGTGGAGGCGGGATCTCCTCCAGGGAGGCCCGCCTCAGGGAGCTGCTTCGGGGGCTGTCTCCTTGGTACAAGGATGTCTTTGGGTAGACTGGGGCCTGGTACTTGAGCTTGGAGGTATCCAAAGGGCTACGGGCAGCTCTCCAGGGGTCCGTGTCCTGCTGGCCCTCCTTGTTGTTGTTCGGATGGGCCCTGGTCAGAGTGGTTATACCTGAAAAGGGAAGAGACAGGGAAGGAAGGAGAGGAGACAGAGAGATGTAGAAAGTGGAGGGTAGGAAAATGATGATGGGGGTGGGGAGGGAAAGTAGACAACTCAGAGTAGAAAAAAAAAGATGGTATGGGGTGTTAGGGGGTAGACGGAAAGAAGTCATGGGAGACAGAAGCATGGGTGAGAAATCAGGAGAGAGACCAAGAGAGAAGGTAGTAGCCTGAAAAGTGTCACTGGACAAGGCAGCCCTCACTGTTTTTGACCACAGGGGCTGCAGCCCCAGCCTGACCAGCCTTGAGGCCAGCTGTGTGACCTTCAGAAAGGAGGTGATCCCTCTGTGCTTTAGTGAACTGACTCCATTTGTTTAGTTCCCTTCCGTACTTTGAACCTCCTCCATCCACCACCCCCGACCCCTGACCCCCAACAATCCAGTGAGGAACTGTGAAAGCTGGCAGAGGGCATCTTTGGGCTTGGCCAAGTCACATGGCTAGCAAGTACTAGAACTGGGTTGGGCTGGCGTTATGCTCCCCGTTTAGAGCTGCTCCCCAACCCCACTTCTCTCCTCTGCTCTCCAGCTCATGGAGTGGTGTCATCCCAGCCACTTCCGGGCTCTCACACCCCACCTCTCCCCTCCCCTGTCCCCATCCCCACTCCTGCCCTGACTTCCAGTTCCCAGGAATCTCCTGCCCAAGCCTGCAGGTCTCATTCTCTTCCCTGATCCCCGGCTCCAGCCAAACTGCCACTCCTTCCCCACCACACCTCATGAGGTCCGACCTCCCAGCCTTTGCTCAGACTGATTCTGCTACCTGGAAATCCAGCCCCTCCTTTCCCCTGAGTCAAAATCCTCCAGGTTCTTTCCAACTCAGCCCCACCAGGAAGTCCTCCCTGACACCTACCCCAAGCTGGTGGAGCCAATGCCTCCTTTTCAACTCCACAACTCTGATCCCAGCACGCTCCATGCATCTCTCTGGGTTTTCCCCTCTCACCATCCTTGTAAGCTTCAAACCCTGTTATTTTCTCTCCCTGATGGGGGAGGGGAGTCACGGTAATGGGTCCACAGGTGAGTCGGTCCTGGGCCTCCCCTCAGCACCCACCAGAACCCTGTGCATCAGAGATGCTGGTGGCACCCATCGATGAGCGAGTGAATGAGTAGATGGTTGCAGGAGTATCAGACCGGGGGTCACCCTGCAGCTCATCAATTCTGAAATGTCCTTTCTTCTCCTGTTAGCATCCTTGACACTCAGCTGCATCTGACAATCAATGCACTCTGGTCTAACGAGCAATATTTTCTTTCTTAATGACCCATAAGTAAGTAACAGTTCACCTTATAATCCACTGGACGGTGACTTATAACACATTTTATGTAGCATTTCACACATGGTATATAATAAACACCTTCTTACTGGGCAAAATACAGAAGACAGGTCTGTCTCTGCCCCCTCCCAGCAAAGAGCCACCCCCACAATCCTCAGTCTCAGGTGGTAGCTGTCCCTCCACAGTTTTGGATGGATCCTCCAGTGCTCCTGAAAGACACACAGCCCCGTGGGCTCAGGAGGAGCCCTGCCCTGAGCTGGGCTTCCATCTCCCATCAAGCACAAGGGAGGGCCATGGTGATCAGGCCGGTGCTGCGTGCTCTTACTGCTGTCTGCCTCCGTTCTCTTGAGAAGGATCCCTGTCCCCATCCTGGAAGCCTTGTTCCCAGAGGCACCCTCTTTTTGGCTGCCTGTTTGTTAGCCAGAACCACAAGACAGGATGGAAGGAAGGCAGTCTGATCTGGGGGAACAGGTTTCTCCTCTTTTGTGTAGAGAATAAAGGGGCAAGAACAGGATACTCTGACTTCAGCTCCATGGGGGTGATGATGGTGGGAAGGAGAATGGTGAGGAGGAAGTAGGCAGGTCTCCAGGATCCATACTCCTGTTTCTCCCAGGCTGTGCTACCGCCTGCCTCCTCTAAACACAGTCTATCTTAACTGCCTGCTCACCCTCCACTTGCCCTTTAGGGTTAGGAGAGCTGCAATGGCTGGGAACATATCTCCTGCCCCTGGCTCAGAAAACCAATGTGTGTGTGTGTGCTCAGTCACTTCAGTCATGTCTGACCCTACGGACAGTAACCCACCAGGCTCCTCTGTCCATGGGATTCTCCAGGCAAGAATACTGGAGTGGATTGCCATGCTCTCCTCCAGGGGACCTTCCAGAGCCAGGGATTGAACTCTCATCTCCTGTGTTTCCTGCATTGCAGATGGATTCTTTATGCACAGGGTCACCTGGGAAGCCCAGCCACATAAATAATAAAAAAATATTGCAGGGAATTCCCTGGCACTCCAGTGGTTAGGGCGCCACACTCTCACTGCCGAGGGTGCAGGTTCGATCTCTGGTCGGGGAACTAAGACTCCACAAGTTGCGTGGTGCAGCCATAAAAAAAAAAAGAAACAATAATGCAGTGATTAAAGCAGGATCCTAGTTTCTCCTCAAGGGATACCTTTGAGTTTTTCTGCAGGAACTAAGGTCTCCACCCTGGTGGAGGATGAAAACTTCAGACTGGAGCACAAGTTTCCTAGAGCACCACTCTGTTACCTCACTACCATCCAATCAGAAGGAAGTCACATACCTTGCAGCCTTCACCCCAAAGCCTACAAAATCTGCCTGAAAACCATTGAAGAGTTCAGGGGTTTTGAGCATGAGTCACCCATTTTCCTTGCTTGGCCCTTTAAGGAACTTTTTTCCGCTCCAAACTCTGAAGTTTTAGTTTATATGGCTTCACTGTGCCATGGGCACAGTGCCTTTGGTTACAAGAGGGGACACTAAGGTGGGGTCATAATCCCCAGACCCGGCAGATGGGAGGGGATCAGCAATACTCTGTGCCCTTCCTCTTCCTTCTGTCTTCAGATAGAAGACTCAAGGAAGTCAGGGCCACACAGCAGGTCCAGAGGCCAAAGCAAGACTAAGAGGGGGCGGGGTTGGTCCCTGCTGTCCTCAGGGGATCCCTCCAGGGCCCTGCACATGCATTCAGCATGCCCCTGCTTGCCCGTCCTACCTGCTCGGTGGCCCAGCTCCATCGGCTCTTGCTGTGGAACAGGTAATTCCAAGCTTAGTCCTGCAGATAAAGAAACACACAGGGTCATCTCAAATGACAAGTCTCTGTAAACAAAGATGAATGGAGGGCTGAACAGGGAGACCAGTGGCCATCTGCCCAGCCCCTGATCGAAGGGCTCCCTGTGCAGCCTCCAGGGCTCTCTGGCACCAAGGAGCCTCCTGCTCCATCTACTCATCACCCCTGGCACTGGATCTGCTTCCTGGACCCTGGCAGGCTGGGTCACCCCATTCCCAGTGCCTCTTTCTCAAGGAACCTAGGGTTCCTCTTCCTCCTTTACAATTTTTTTCTTCTATTTCCTCCCCCATCTGTACCACCCAACCCTCTCTAGGGGCCCCCAGCAGGCACCTAGCTGGAAGGGGCATTGCCCCAAGCCCCCCATCCTAGAGACTACTTGCCTTCTGCAAATAGGATTTTGTCTGTTTTTACTAACTGGTCATTCAGAGAGGAACCAGCTTGGCCAACATGGAGGAGAGCCAAGAGCAGGAATTGACCCTGGGATAATCTCTGTCTTTCTTCCAAAGAACAGGCCTTTGGGTCAAATTTGAGGGCCAGCGCTGGCATCTTCAAAAGCCTCTGCAGCTTTCAGGTTCATGTTCCTTTCTTCTAAGTGAATTTTTTCCTTATTCATATTCTCTTATTCTTTTGCATGCGTTTTTAAAGGACTTTTGTGAAATTTGTAATATGAATAAGATAAAAGGATTTATTGTATAATGGATAATTAATACCTAGATCTAAGTGGTAAGTATCTTTTAATAAGGAAAGCATAGAAGCATCTAGTCAGAGCTGGAAAGGGTCTTTGAGATTAGTTAATCCAATCCCTTTATTTTACAGATAAAGAAACTGAGACTCAGAGGGTGTAATTTGCCATTCACCCAGCGAATCAGTCTCTGCCAATAAACTCAGAGAGGTTAAGAACCAGACGAATTGTATTCTCTTGGAAAATCACCCCTGTTAATTTTGACTTAATTGTTTGGTGATTGTGCAGCTTCTGGTATGACTTTTAATGACCCTTAGCCCCCTGGTATTCATACACTGTATTTCTCCTCAACCCTTGAGTCTGGGCTGGACCTAGTGACTTGCTTCCTTTAAAAAAAAAAGAAAATTATTTCTGTTTTGGCTGTGTCGGGTCTTAGTTGTGGCACACAAGATCTTCATTGCATCATTCGAAATCTTGCATTGTAGCAAGTGGATTCTAGTTGTGGCTTGTGGGCTTAGTTGCTCTAAGGTATGTGGGATCTTAGTTCCCCAACCAGGGATTGAAGTTATGTCTCTTATACTGCAAGGCAGATTCTTAACTACTGAACTACCAGGGAAGTCCTGGAAGGGATGCTTGACATCAGAAGCTAGTGGGTGGTCTGAGGTGGACTGTGACTTGTCTTGTTCACATTCTCTCTGACTCTTCTTGGCTCTTCTTCTTGTGCTGATGGAAGCGGCTTCTGTGTTGTGAGCTGCCTTCTGGAGAGGTCCCCATGGCAAAGAACTGAGGGCCTGTGGCTACCAGATCCAAAAGAAATGTGACTCAGTTCAACAATCTGAGGGACTGAGTCTTACCTTGGGCATGGTCATGGGAAGAGGTCCTTCACTAACTGTCCTTTGAGATGAGACAGAAGCCCTGGCCAATACCTTGATCACTGTCTGTGAGAGATCCTGAGACAGATGGCCCGTTGAAGCTAATCTGTATTCCTGACCCACAGAAACTATGAGGTAATAAATGTTGTCTTAAGTCACTCAGTTGAGGTGTGATTTGTCATCTAGCAGGAGATGACAAATGCAGCTCATGTGTTAAGCATTCCCCCATCTAGGAGACTAGCCTCTTTTCACGAGGACTCAGTGAGGTGTTAGGAGAATGTGTTAACTCACCCTCTTTCACAATTGGGAGAAACTGAGGCTCAGAAAAGAAACAGGACCTCTTGCAGGTGGTGCTGAAACCAAGCCCCACTCCTGTCTCCTTGGAGTTCTCTTTCTGCTCCTGCCCCTGTTCCCCATCCCCAGCCACCCCCCGCCCCCAATATGCCCACTGGAGCTCCCCATCAGCTCTGGGGACACCCCCAGTCCAGAGTGGCCTGGACTGGTTTGAACAGAAGTATAGGCTCACTGCCAGTTTCTGACCTGGAGAGAAAGATCCCAAGAGACGTTGGTCAAGGAGGGAGGGAAAGTAGATCCCTTGCAGTCTGGGAGCTCCACTCACAAGCAGTTCTGCATAGAGAGAAAGAAGATGAAGCCCCGTGTCCTGGCAGACTCCTGGCCCACCTCAGGGTCCCTGCCTCACCTGTCCACTCTCTCTCATAACGTCAGAAAACATGTGAACTGCCTTGGTGTGTGCCGAGGCCCAGGAGTGCAGATCTGCGCCGCACAACTGCTGCTGGAGACAAGTGGATCGTTGCTGGGGAGCAGCCAACCCTGTCCATTGGAGTTGCCATGGTGACCACTGTTCACAGGGCTCTGTTACCTCAGAGGGCTGATAAGCCCACCCTGGGGAACAGAGGCCGGGGAGAGTCAGGACTGAGCGGGCAGCAGGGGCCTGCAGGCATTGCTAACTCTCTCATCCACTCAAAATGTCCCAAGTATTCACCATGGGTTTGGTTGCATGCTAGGCACAGATGGCTCAGATGCCATCAAGTGTGAAGGATGTTCTTGGGATTACAAATTTGTTAGGAAGAGAGGGTAATTAGTTTTATCTAGGGAAAAAGAGGCGGGGCTCACAGACGGCCATCTGAGCTGGGTCTTGACGTATGCGTAGGAGTTTAACAGTTAGAAGATACTAGACTATTAAAGGCCCGGGTGTAATTCTGAGCATAAATTAGGTTAAGGGGAGTGGGGAGGGAAAGGAAAGATGTACCTGGAGCTGTCTGAGCTGGTTTCAAAGGGATGCGGGATCAGAGCAAAATGAGAGCAGGGGTTGAACAGCGAGGATATACTCTCTTCCCCTTAAACCCCAAGGTTACTATCTTCTCTTGCAGCTTCCTGAGACCTTCTCCCAGGGACTGAATCTGTTTCTCTGGTCCCTCCCCTCATCACTCCTCAAAAGGTCTTATTCTGAGCCAGGAAAGACACCCAAGGTAGAGACCACCTTCCTTTGGCCTATCTACATTTTTTAAATTTGATTTTTCTTTATACTACCATATAATTATCAAGTTGTGTTAGTTTCAGGTGTACTGCAAACTGATTCAGTTATACATATATTTATTTTTTCATATTCCTTTCCCATATAGGTTATTAAAGAATATTGAGTAGAGTTCCCTGTGATATACAAGTCCTTGTTGATTACGTATGTTATGTTAAGAAGTCAGTATGTGTTAATTCTAAACTCTTAATTTGCCGCCCCCCCCCAACCTTTCCCCTTTGGTAACCATAAATTTGTTTTTGAAGACTGTGAGTCTGTTTTGTTTTGTAAGTAAGTTCACTTGTATTATCTTTTTAGATTCCACAAGTAAGTGATATCATGTGATGTTTATCTTTCTCTGACTTACCTCACTTAGTATGATAATCTCTAGGCCCTCCCTGTTGCTACAAATGGCATTATCTCATTTTTTTTTATGGCTTAGCAATATTCCATTGGATATATAATACGTACCACATCTTCTGTATCCATTCATCTGTTGATGGACATTTAGGTTACTTCGATGTCTTGCTTATTGTAGAGCATGCTGCAGAGAACATTGGGTTCATTGAGCATCATCTGGGCATCACCACTTCTGAAAGGCCCCAGGGCCTGTGGGCCACCTCACTGAACACTCATTTCAAGTGGAAGACCAGTTGTCTTCTCTTCCACCCCCTCCTCCCACAGGGCTGGACCCACAGCAGGAAGGGGTGGCCCCCAGCAAGCCTGGGGCTCACCCTCTTTCTGGCTTACTGATGCCCTTTCCAGGTAAGGTCCCGGGGTGCTCCATCTGACAGGCAACAACAAGCAACTTCTTTTGCCAAAACTAAATAAAAAAGTGGTATCCCCAGTGTGGCGGCTGCTGTGACGTTTCCTTACTTGGTAGGTTCTAAGGAATTTGAAAGAGAAGGAAGTACAAGGCAAGGATGGAACCAGGGAGAAAGAGGTACACACAGCTACTTGAAAAGGCCAAGTTTATTCCAGTGTTGTTGGGGAAAGGAGCACTCTATACATTAATTCTAAAAACTTGTCAATTTCCCTGGCTGAGGAGGAAAAGATTAGCTGCAGGCCATGCCGGATCACTCCACCGGCAGGAGTTGTGGGCAAGGGGAGAAGAGGCCACCACTCAGGCCTTCCCACCCTTCCCCTGGGACACCCGGGTCTCCGGGGGGGCCCGATGGAACCACTCAAACCAGGAGCCATCATAGATGGCCACATCGGGCTTGCCACAGAGGTAAGCAGCCAGGGCAATGTGGCAGGCAGTGACGCCCTTCCGGCATGTGGCAATGAGGGGCTTTGCGAGGTCCACCTTCTTGGCCTCGAACATGGCACGGAGCTCCTCCGGACTCTTTTCAAAGCCATCCTCTGTCAGGAAGTCCATGAAAGGCATGTTGACTGAGCCTTGGATGTGACCTGAGTCCAGTCCTGGGCGAAGGCAGAGGACAGGATAGGGTTAGGAGCAGCACAGAGGGTAGGGGGGGAGTGGGCCTGGAGGTCGGAATCAAATGGTTATGAGGATAGAGAGCTTTGCAAACAGAAAATAACGTCCTCGCCTTTCTCAGAGCTCAATTTATTCCAGCCCTGGCTACATTCAATGTTTATGACCACCACTCCCACCCCCCCATCAAATCTACCTGATATAGGTATGTTCTACCTGCTTGAGAGGACAGGGAGGAGTCTCAGCTCTACCATCTACTAACCTTTATCTTGGGCAAACTGCTTCACCTCTCTGAACCTCAGTTTTCTCATCTGTCAAATGGGCTCAGTGTTACATTCCTATAATATAGGGCTGTGGAGAAGAGCAAATGGGATGAAGAATGTAAATGTATGGGGTGTGCTAATTGCTAAGAACATGGGTGAAGGGGAGACACAGACCATGCTCTCAGGGAGATTACAGTCTAGCAAGGAAGATAGAGTTTAAATATATAACCACGATTCACTAAATATAACGTCGCTCTATTTTACAGATGAGTACACTGAGGCTTGACAAAGTGAAAATACTAGCCTGAGGCAACACAGCGAGGTGAAGGCAGGGCCAGGATTCTGCTGAGTCCCCTGGTTTTCCTGTCAAGCCCACAACGGGTAAGGAGCCTGTGATCTGTTACTAGATGGAAGTTCAAATCCCAGCTCTGCCACTTACTGAGGAGTGACCTTAAGCAAAGAGGCCCCACCTCGCTGAGCCTGTGTCCCCATGGGTAACGTGGCAAGGGCTGCTGTCAAGGGTAAAGCACCGACTATCTCAATCGGCTCACCGCCCTCAGGTGCTGCTGCTTCTCCATCACTTTCCCACCTACCCTGGGGGGCAGGTGAGCATGGGGGCCCTGTGGTCCTTGAGGACCTTCCTAGCAACCCCGAGAGGCTTTGACAGAAGCAGAATAGGGGTTTAGGCTAGCTCCAGGGTCCATTCCAGAAACTTCTCTACACCTAGTCAGGCCCCTCGGCCAAGTCTGGGCTTCAGAATAACCATCATGTGGGGCAAATGGAACTCGGCCATGGCTGAACTGATGCCACGTGCAAGGCCAAGGCCAAGGTCCAGCCCCCAGCGTGGCCCTGGTCACTCCTCTTCCTCAAGCACCCCACACTGTGGCAGACTGGAGTGCCCACTGGGAGTGGGGCCTCCTTGTCTCCCACAGCCCCTGCTTAACCCAGACTGTGGGGCAGGACCAGGTGGGCAGCAGTGTGAGAGGCAGATCTGACCAGGGTAACCAGGGCACATCCTGGGGCAGCGTGAAGGCAGCTGTGCCCTGTATGTCTGAGCCTCAGTTTTCCACCTGGGAAATGGGGAGCTAATCACACCTATCTCACAGGCTTGTGGGGAAATCAGCTTCCGCAGATAAAAGCCTTAACAACCTGGGCACCCAGGAGGAGGGCAATCATGCCAACAGTGTCCCGTTCTCCTCAAGGCCAGAGAGAATTTGAAATTCTCTGGGCCATGTTGCTGGCCCAGTCAAGAGTTCCTTTGATTGACTATAGATGTACTAAATTATAGTGATTTATGGGTTGAGTATTCTTGCCTGGGAAATTCCATGGACAAAGGAGCCTGGAGGGCTACAGTAAATGGGGTTGCAAAGAGTCATGACTGGGCGACTAACACTTTATTCCTGTTGTGATTTCATCCTTCTGTCTGGAAATTTTGATCTGAGATCTGATGTGAACTGACCCTACCGATGAGGCACAACTGGTCTGTTGGCTCCAAGGGTGTTCTTTTCCAAGAAACCAACTTAAAATGTCTCAGGGAGCTCCCTGGTAGCCTAGTGGTTAGGATTCTGGGCTTTAATTGCTGCGGCCCTGGTCAGGGAACTGAAATCCCATGCAGGCAAAAAAAAGGTTCCGTACCCAGGTAGTGGGCTGGATGAAGTACATTAAAAAACACCAGCGTTTATGGAGTCCTGAATGCTGTTTCATTTCTTTCCACCCATCCCTGATGAAACAGCTTTACTGTTTTTTTTCTAATTACAGAAAAGGCACCTCTTCTGAGTAAAAAAGTGGTGGTGGTAGGGGTGGAGAGGGTGTTCTGTAGACTGGCCCCCACCCTGGGCAAGCCTCAGGAGTTGGAGGCCCTCCCTTTCTGCCAGCCAGTGCTCAGGGCCTGTCGGAGGAATTTAAATGAGCAGAAACTGGCTGCCTGCGTAGGGGGAGGGCTGGGATGAACTTGGCTGGAGAACCTCGGAGACCAGCCAACTAGGGGAAAGGCACTTTGCACCCAGGGGCAAGGACTCCTGCTGTTCCTCCAGGCCCAGCTTTAGCTGCAGGCTTGTGGCTATCTCCCCAGCCACCAGGCCAAACCTCTGGCATCAGGCACCCAGACGGCTTATCTGAAGAACTTTTCCTCAGTCCGCAGACCATACAGATGGGCCTCCTGGCACTCATGGGGGGCCCAGGCTCAGAGAGGTGAGGTAACTCACCCCATGACACACAGTACAGGTGTGATGTGCACGCAGGTGTGTCCGGCCTCAAAGCCTGTGCACTCTGACTACCCTGAGACTTCCTAGAAAGAGCGGCTGAGGCAGGCTGAGATGACCTCTCGTGATGACCAGTTCAGAGGTCTGGGACTTGGTGTTCCAGCTTTGGCCAAGAAGATGGAAGTCCAGCTGGCAAGTTAGCATCCCGCAGGTCACCAATAGGTGTGGGCTTTCAAGGCCAGGAAAACCTGAGTAGCTCTATCTTGCTTTCCTCCTAAAGACACCAAGGAAGCCAGTGCAGGCAGCCCCCAGCCCAGCCTGCTGGGAGTCAACTTGGCACCCCCTACCCCCTCCTACCCCAGTCCGCAGCCCTGGGAAGACACACAGGCAGAAGTCACATGACCTCATGAAGCAATATGAAGCAACGCTTTGGAGCTATGACCACTCCGTGCTTATTGACACAGCAGTGGCCTTGGGAAATAACCCCATTTTGATCCTGTGACTGGGGTCGAGTCTTGGCCTCAGTGTCTCACTGCAGAAGTTTCTGCTTCCTTTCCCTACCTGCAAAGTGGACCACTTGGAACCCCCACCTGCCTTCCCTGCAGGACTGCTGCAGTTGCCCAGGGGAGAAGGTATATAAAGGGTCCGGCAAATAACAGTATGCCATTAAGGGGTCAGTATTCTCCCTCTTGACCCTCATGGACCCCACTTCCTTCCAAGCAGAGAGAAGGAAAAGAGAATAAGGTTTATAAAGATACTGAGCTGGATCAACTCCCAACTCTCTTCTCTTCTGTTCCCTAAGGCTCCTCCTATAAGGTCATAGATGGCGTTCAGTAGGAGGGTTCAGGGGTGAAGGGACAGGCCTGAGGCCACACCTAAGTTCCACACAAGGATGCAAACTCAGGTCTGTCTGACTCTCACTTTTCTCCTCTTACAAACAGGACCAAAGGCACTGGGAGCACATAGCTGAGGCCAGGTGTGAGGTTGCTTGCCTGAAATGGGCAGAAAGTGGCTGTGGGGTTTCTAAGGCCCTGCTTCCAGCTCCTCTTGGGGGTCATTCCTTCCAGGGACACCCAGGGCTGCCACCCATACTCCCCTGGGTGTTATATCTGGATGGCTGAGCCCATGGGGTGCCTCTCTGATCCCATGAGCTCAGCAAAGCCTCATGTGCCTAATGTCTTGTACAGGAGGCCAGCAAACCCTCTTAGAGAGGCTTTACAGATAGCCCCAGGCTTTGCACTTTTCTTCATCCTTTTCAAAGTACCTCCAGCCATTGCTATTTAATAAATACATAGCCAGGTGGGTAGGGCTGGCATTACTCTTTTCATTTTATAAGGGAACACAGGCTGAGCAATGAACTGACTGAGGTCCCAGCATAGAGGAGCAGGATTCAAACTGGGGCCTGTGCTCCTTGGTCTCCAGATGGGAACTGGAGGGGAGAAGCTGGCTACAAGAGAGGAGCCAGGACTTTAGAATCGGGGGCTTGCAGGAGGTCCTACCTGCAGCAGCTGGCTTTTACCCCCCTCTCTGAGCCTCAGTTTCCTCATCTCTAAAGTGGGAAAACGGAGGCTGAATCTGGCATTTCTACGCCCTCCGCTCATTTATTCTGTTTGCTTCAGGGCAAGCTGGGGGATAGCTAGAGAAACAATTCCACCTCTTCTCCCTGCAGTGGCATGTCAAGTGCCAAGGAATGGAAGGTGCCTTGAACCAAGGCCAGGAGGGGGGTTGCAGGAACTGGTGCCAGGAGCTAAACAAACTTGAATCTTCAACTTCAGACCTTCAGAGAACAAGTAGGGCAGGAAAAACACAGTCCTAGAGAAAGCTACAGCAGGGAGGGCAGAGTCCTGTGCCTTCCTGGTTCTGCCTCCAACTACCCAAGTGGCCTTGACACACTCCTTCCTCTGTGTACCACAGCCTCCCCTCTGAGCGGAGAGGTGACCTTTCATAGCCTCCAGTTCTAAGAGTGTTGGAATGGCTTTCACAATGCTTTTCACAGAGGCACAGAAAGGAAGAGACTTTTCAACAAGTTAGTCCAAATGTTGCACAGGAGGTGGATTCCACAGAGGTTTCCTGAGGACAGCGCTGCAGCACCCCCAGGCCATCCTGCGCCCTGAGAGCAGTGAGGTCCCGGCCACCGGAGGTGTCTAGGAGGAGGGTGATGGCAAGACCTCTGTGGTCCTGTTAGGAGGTTCTAGAATGCAGTTCTGAGACTCACCCCACCCCAACTTCCACCAGTGTAGAACCCTCCCTCTCTGTCTACAGAAGGGGATTCATGAGTCATATCCTTAGAGAAGCCTGGCGAAGGGGCTCCCTGCTGGCCCCATGAGGTGAGGGTGAGGCAGGACGGTGGTGCATCCTGGTTTGAAACTAGGCAGTACTGGGTTCAACTCTGGACTCTGCCACTGAGCTAAGCAAGCAACCTAAGGAAGGTCAGGGGGTCTGGGAGAGCTGGAAGAGGGAGGGGGTGCTGGGAAATAGCACTGTTCATGTTGCTAAGAATTTCTGAAGAACTCACGGGGTCCTGAGGAGACTTCTGTACAGCGGTATTTGTGTGGCTCATGGATGCTATTGAGCATGTTGGGGAGCTAGTGCGTGGGCATGGATGCAGGTGGATATGTTGTCAGTTACCTCTGCTGATGCCACTCCACACAGATAGTCGGTTGTGCCTTTGCATGTGGCTACGGGAAGGCATGTGTCCGTTCCCATGCATCACAGCTGGAAAAACCTTAGGTTGGGCACTCCCCTTTCATTTTACAGATGGAAAGACGGAGGCCCTCCTGGGGGCTGCTGAGGGCAAAACCTGGAGAGGGTCCCAGACATCCTACTCCCCATCTCTCCATGAGCATTGCTCCCCAGGGACCATCCCCCCACGGGGCACCTACCTACTGCATCTGGCTCCGGCTGTGTGCCCAGGTATCGCCCTTGGGCCCGTGAATCCACCAGCTGGAACCTCTTTGATTCTAGGTTCTCCAGCACCTGCTCGTAGGTCTTGAGCAGGGAGCGGTTCAGCGTGGCTTTAAAGACGGCTGGCTCTGGGCGTGAGGGCTCAGATGTCACCGGGTGGCCCTCCTTCAGCCAGTTCCGGAAGCCACCATTGAGCACGGACACCGTGCGGTGGCCAAACACACGGAACATCCACCAGACCCGCGGCGCATAGAAGCTGCCCAGGTCGTCACCATCGTACACCACCACATGCGTGTCGTTGCTGATGCCCAGACTGCCCACGTAGTCGGCGAAGCCCGCCTCGCTGGGCAGCATCACCTCGTAGGGCGAGGCCTTGTCCCGACACTCCTCTATGTCAAAGAAGGAGGCGCCGGGCACATGGCGCTCCAGGTATTCCTTGCGGGCCTCGCGGGTGCCCGGCGAGTACCAGGACGCATCCAGCACCCGAAGGCCAGGGCCCAGCTTGCCAGCCCGGACGGACTCCGCCAGCCACCTGGTGGAGACCAGCGCTCGGTAGAGCACCTGCTGAACCATGGTGTCAGCTCTCCGTGGCACCTGGCGCGGGTGGGAACCAGGAAAGAGACCGGCGTGAGGACTGTCCGTGCAGTGGGCTGGGGCCTGGGAGGAGGAGCTTTTCCCCCACTGCACTCCCCCAGGGGTGTCGTGTTTATGGCAACCCGGCAGGGTTGGGGTGTGCAGTGGGTTAGGTTTGCAGATTCCCTAGGGAAAGCCAGCTTCCGCCGCTCCCTGCGTCCCCCGCCCGCGCAGAAGTGGGTGGAGCGAGAGGGCCGGGGATCGAGGAGCAGCTGGGAGGGTGTCTGGCCCTAGAAGCTACTATACTCTCCCTCAGGATTCTCCAGGAGCAGCGAAAAGATGTCCAAGATGGGAGGAGAATGCATCTTGGGCTTAGAGACCCCTTCCTGGGAGCGTAGGGGAATGGGCGCATGGGAAAGGGTCCGCTGGAGACCCGCAGCCGCCCTCATCCGCGCCTCTCGCCTCGCAAACCTTTCTGCAGCCTCTCAGCAACCTGGGGTCGCCCGCCTCCTAAATGCCCAAGTCCGGCCCAGCCGGTGCCCTCTGCTCCAGTTGGGTCCAGGGTTCCCGGGGCACCCCCGCCCCGCTCTCGCCAACGGGATCCTCCCCAGGGTCGCAGGTAGTTTGGCCGGCGGCCCGGGCGCCTACCGCAGCCCCACCCCGGCGCACTCACTCGCCCTCGCCGCCGCCCTGGCGCTTGCCCCTGCCCGCTGGAGAAGTTGGCAGGTTCAAACCCGGAGCCCGCAACTCCCCGGCCGGCCCACACCATCGCGCCGCCGCCCGCGGGGGGGATCGCGCGCCGTCCGCCACTCCATGTGTCCCCGCCGCGCGCCGCGCCCGCCCCCGGCCAGTCCCCGGGCTCGCTGCGCGTCTCGAACCCGCCGGGACCCGGGGAGGAAGCCGCACCGCAGGGGGCGGCGCGGGGCGCGGCTCGGCGGCGTGGGCGTCCCCCCCCGCCCCGGCCCGGCCAGTGGAAGGCGCCGGCAGCCGAGGCTCCCAGTGGCCCGGGCGGTGGGCTGTGCCGGAGTCTCCTCCCTTTGGCCCGCAGCAGGTTTGTGGCGGGAGGAGGGGACTGCTGAGGGGAGGGGGAATCTCTGCTCGAGGTCATGGCCGAACCCGGAAGCCGAGAGCCCGAGACTCCGGTAACTGCTGAAGCGTGGCTCTTGCCTTTCTTTAGGGGGAGGCCGATCGTCGGGGTGCGCAGCGTGCGGCTCGCCCGAGGGGCCTGAGCGGAGCAAGGGGCCGTAGTCTAGGAGGGAAGACGCACCCCTGGCTTCACCCCAAGGACGGCTGTTCGCGGCTGCTGGGGGGCAACCCGCTGGGTGGGGTCGGCGTAGGTGGCAGGGGGAGGGGGTTGTCACCTGGTGACCCGGAGGAGGACTAATAAACCCTGACCGAGAGAAGGCCAACTGACCCACAGGCTCCAGGAGGACAAACTGGCAAAGAACCTGCTGGAGTGAAACCAAACTAACATTTGTCAAGGCCTGCTTGCTGAGGCGTTTTACTGGGGACTCCTATGGCTGTCACTTGCTTCCCATAACAACCCTGGGAGTAGGCCAGAAACTTTTTTTTTCCCCATTTATTTGTATTAGTTGGAGGCTAATTACTTTACAATATTGTAGTGACTTTTGTCATACATTGACATGAATCAGCCATGGATTTACATGTATTCCCCATCCGGATCCCCCCTCCCACCTCCCTCTCCACTCGATTCCTCTGGGTCTTCCCAGTGCACCAGGCTCGAGCACTTGTCTCATGCATCCAGCCTGGGCTGGTGATCTGTTTCACCCTAGATAATATACATGTTTCGATGCTGTTCTCTCGAAACATCCCACCCTTGCCTTCTCCCACAGAGTCTAAAAGTCTGTTCTGTACATCTGTGTCTCTTTTTCTGTTTTGCATATAGGGCTATCGTTACCATCTTTCTAAATTCCATATATATGCATTAGTATACTGTATTGGTCTTTATCTTTCTGGCTTACTTCACTCTCTATAATGGGCTCCAGTTTCATCCATCTCATTAGAACTGATTCAAATGAATTCTTTTTAATGGCTGAGTAATATTCCATGGTGTATATGTACCACAGCTTCCTTATCCATTCGTCTGCTGATTAACATCTATGTTACTTCCATATCCTGGCTATTATAAATAGTGCTGCGATGAACACTGGGGTACAGTGTCTCTTTCAGATCTGGTTTCCTCAGTGTGTATGACCAGAAGTGGGATTGCTGGGTCATATGGCAGTTCTAATTCCAGTTTTTTAAGGAATCTCCACACTGTTCTCCATAGCGGCTGTACTAGTTTGCATTCCCACCAACAGTGTAAGAGGGTTCCCTTTTCTCCACACCCTCTCCAGGATTTATTTCTTGTAGACTTTTGGATAGCAGCCATTCTGACCAGCGTGAGATGGTACCTCATTGTGGTTTTGATTTGCATTTCTCTGATAATGAGTGATGTTGAGCATCTTTTCATGTGTTTGTTAGCCATCTGTATATCTTCTTTGGAGAAATGTCTGTTTAGTTCTTTGGCTCATTTTTTGATTGGGTCATTTATTTTTCTGGAATTGAGCTGCAGGAATTGCTTGTATATTTTTGAGATTAATCCTTTGTCTGTTGCTTTGTTTGCTATTATTTTCTCCCAATCTGAAGGCTGTCTTTTCACCTTGCTTATAGTTTCATTCATTGTGCAAAAGCTTTTAAATATAATTAGGTCCCATTTGTTTATTTTTGCTTTTATTTCCAATATTCTAAGAGGTGGGTCATAGAGGATCCTGCTGTGATTTATGTCAGAGAGTGTTTTGCCTATGTTCTCCTCTAGGAGTTTTACAGTTTCTGGTCTTGCATTTAGATCTTTAATCTATTTTGAGTTTATTTTTGTGTATGGTGTTAGAAAGTGTTCTAGTTTCATTCTTTTACAAGTGGTTGACCAGTTTTCCCAGCACCACTTGTTAAAGAGGTTGTCTTTTTTCCATTGTATATTCTTGCCTCTTTTGTCGAAGATAGGTTTATGGATTTATCTCTGGGCTTTCTATTCTGTTTCATTGATCTATATTTCTGTCTTTGTGCCAGTACCATACTGTCTTGATGACTGTGGCTTTGTAGTATAGTCTGAAGTCAGGCAGGTTGATTCCTCCAGTTCCATTCTTCTTTCTCAAGATTACTTTGGCTATTCGAGGTTTTTTGTATTTCCATACAAATTGTGAAATTATTTGTTCTAGTTCTGTGAAAAATACCGTTGGTAGCTTGATAGGGATTGCATTGAATCTATTGATTGCTTTGGATAGAATAGCCATTTTGACAATATTGATTCTTCCAATCCATGAACACGGTATGTTTCTCCATCTGTTTGTGTCCTCTTTGATTTATTTCATCAGTGTTTTTTTTTTTTTTTTTTTTTATTTTTTTTTTTTTTAGATTATTATTATAACACACATTTATTTTTAAAAATTGAAGATAGTTTCTAATCTGTGAGAGTTGTAACTACTCTAAGGTAAATGCTACAGAAAACATTCTGCATTAGAGCAGAGCTTATGATCTCTCTTTTTAACTTTCTTTACTATTTCTAAGCATTTTTTTTTTGCTACCCAAAGAGAACATTCATTAGTTCTTAATCAGCCAATCACTTTTTGAGCATCTACTATGTGCTACATTGGGCTAAGTGAAGTGGACAACAAAAAAGTCAAGGAAGACCTGGTCCTGGTTCATGAATGCGACAGTCCAGGTAGTGAGAGGAGACACATGCAGTCAACTTACCGATTCAGGGCAGTAACATGTAGTGGAAGGAGACCTGGAGTGGCTTCCAACAGTCACAGCTGTAGTGACCCTAGTCATCATCAGTGTTTTATAGTTTTCTATGTATAGGTCTTTTGTTTCTTTAAGTCGATATACTCCTAAGTATTTTATTCTTTTTGTTGCAATGGTGAATGGTATTGTTTCCTTAATTTCTCTTTCTGTTTTCTCATTGTTAGTGTATAGGAATGCAAGGGATTTCTGTGTGTTAATTTTATATCCTGCAACTTTACTATATTCGTTGATTAGCTCTAGTAATTTTCTGGAAGAGTCTTTAGGGTTTTCTATGTAGAGGATCATGTCATCTGCAAACAGCGAGAGTTTCACTTCTTCTTTTCCTATCTGGATTCCTTTTACTTCTTTTTCTGCTCTGATTGCTGTGGCCAAAACTTCCAAAACTATGTTGAATAGTAGTGGTGAGAGTGGGCACCCTTTTCTTGTTCCTGATTTCAGGGGAAATGCTCAGAAACTTCTTTAAAGACTTGGAAAAGAGTTGCCCAGGGGCTCGCGGTGACATTGAGGCCAGGCCATTTGTTAATCCTGGATCTGAAACCCACGTGGCAGAGGCTGCTTTTGTTTACTTGCTCATCCCTGAAGTTACATATTTAAAAAACAAAAACAAAAAAACTTCCTTTGTCCTTAACCTATTTCATTATAAGTGAATATAATTTAATTTTTAATAATGGCTGTGTTTAACAACCAGTTGGCTTAATTCCTGAAAATCTAACAACTGCTTCTTGCAAGCTAGTGGGACACCCCTACCCGCCCTATACTCAGTTTTTTATATGCTATTATGTATGCTTGGAGTGCTTTTCTCATCCCCCTTGGAAAAAAATCTTTTTATGTTGAAACAATGATAGTCTCATGGAAAGTTGCAAAAATTCATACTTTGATAAGCATTTACCCAGGGAATTCTCTGAGCTTTGTGCTTTGCAGTCAAGGGAGAGAGGGAGCCAGGAAGTACAAGACCAGGGAAGCCCTTATAGAAGGTCGAGTCTGGCTGGACCCTGCTATTCCAGGGCCCATCCCAGACGGCAGCCTGGCACTTACACCTCCCCTAGCACAGTGTGCACCCGGGAGATAGGCCTGGGGCTGTCCTGTTTGGCTGGGGGTCCTTGACTCCTGGAGCAGCCCCACCTACAGCCATCCATGCGTGCCCAAGCTCATCGGAACCTGGTCCACACCCTTCAGTGACACACACGGCCTGCTCTCCCAAAACTTCCTCTACCTCCTATAGTCCTTCATGGGAACTGCCAATCCAGCATAGGGAGTGTGAGTGTGAGTGTGTGTGTGTGTGTGTGTGTGTGTGTGTGTGTGTGTGTGTGTGGCAGGATGACCTCAGACCTCTGAAGTTCCGATTCTAGACTTGCTGACGATGGATCAGAGGCCACCCATGAGAGTAGCTTTGAAGAGAGAGTGGGATTTTTATGAAGCTGTCTTTAACGATTATTAAAACCAGCCATGTGCAGGGCATTATGGTGGTGCTTTGATGTTCATTTGGGCTTCCCTCGTGGCTCAGTCGGTAAAGAATCTGCCTCCAATGCGGGAGACCTGGGTTCGATCCCTGGGTCAGGAAGATTCCCTGGAGAAGGAAATGGCAACTCACTCCATCATTATTGCCTAGAGAATTCCATAGACAGAGGAACCTAATGGCTAAAGTCCATGGGGCCACAAAGAGTCAGACATGACTGAGTGACAAACACTTAATGTCCATTATTTAATTTTCACCATTAAGAGGTGAAGATTGGAAGCTCAATTATAAGAAATGGAAATGGTGCTGGGTGCCTCACATGCTCACCCAGCATACACCTGGTTAAGAGGGGCATGGGACTGGCACTGACTTTGGAGGGGCTCTGGCTCCCAAGTCAGCATTCTTTCCACTCTAAATAGATCCCTGGGGAAAAAACTAAGGACCCTCAAGAAAGAGGAGTGAGGAGGGGCTACTGTGGTTCACAATGGGGTCTTCAGGTAGTTCAGTTCAGTTCAGTTCAGTCACTCAGTTGTGTCTGACTCTTTGCAACCCCATGAACGGCAGCACGCCAGGCCTCCCTGTCTATCACCAACTCCCGGAGTTTACCCAAACTCATGTCCATTGAGTCGGTGTTGCCATCTAACCATCTCATCCTCTGTCGTCCCCTTCTCCTGCTTTCAATCTTTCCCAACATCAGGGTTTTTCAAATGAGTCAGCTCTTCGCATCAGGTGGCCAAGGTATTGGAGTTTCAGTTTCAACATCAGTCCTTCCAATGAAAACCCAGGACTGATTTCCTTTAGGATGGACTGGTTGGATCTCCTTGCAGTCCAAGGAACTCTCAAGAGTCTTCTCCAACACCAGGTAGAGGCCTGCTGAATCCCTCACCAATCCTAGTGCAGTATAACCCACAGGCACTGCGATCACCCCTTGGGCAAAGGCTCTGGCAGCTGCACCCTGAACATGTCAAATCAGCTTGGATTTTCCCTGCCCCCCACCTTCACACCTCAGGCTGAGCTAGTGTGCCCCCTCTGCTCCCACTGAACTCCAGACTTTCTACAGTTATATTGTGTCTCTTTTCTCTCTCCTTGGCAGAACTGGGTCTTCGTTGCTGCATGCAGGTTTTCTCCAGTTGCAGCAAACGGGGGCTATTCTTTGTTGTGCTCAGGCTTCTCACTGTGGTGACTTCTCTTGTTGTGGAGCACCATCTCTGGCACATGCGGGCTTCAGCAGATGCAGCACTCAGGCTCAGGAGTGTGGCTCGTGGGCTCTAGAGCACAGGCTCAGTAGTTGCGGCACACCGGCTTAGTTGCCCCACAGCATGAGCATGTGGGATTTCCCTAGACCTGGGATTGAACCTGTGTCCCCTGCATCAGCAGGCAGATTCTTAACCACGGGACCACCAGGGAAGTCCTGTAATTACATTCTCTTGAGCAGGCCTGTGGCTGCTAACTCCCAGGGCCTGGTCACATGGGCAGCATGGCTCCTAAAAGCCAGGCTGTACCGACTGAGGGAGGGACTGGGCACCAGATATCACACTGTGGACACACAAGGCCCTGGTCACCATTGACCTTCAGGTTGGGAAGCTTTAGCCTCAGAAGTTACAACCCAATTGTAAATCTTGAGGCTGCCCCTGACCAGCTCTGTGACTAGGGCAAAGCATTTTTATCTCTAACCACCAGTGGTCTTATTCAGAAACAGGCAACCCCACCCAGTGACTGCTGAAGACTGTGTTGCTTAGTACATGACCTGCAGGGGCATTCCACAAAATGTTCCATTCTCTACCCACCCCCGTCCCCTTCGTGGCAGGGCTGCTTGGCATGGATGCAAGGTTGCACCTTGCACTGGGGGGTACACAGCCAAGGCAGTGGGTGGGGCTGACCTGCAGTTCACACTCCACTCACCCAGCCATGTGCTCTGGTGGAGACTGTGCCTCTGCCTGGCAGAAGGGGCACCTTTCTCTAACCTGCCCAAAGGCACCTAGGGCGTCCACACGTTTGGAGCCTGGCCCTGGAAGGCTGTGAGCTGACTTGTCATGGTGGGCTGGTAAACTGCTATACTCACAACTGCTGGCCTGCAAGGGAGAGAAGAGGGTGGGGAGTGAGGCCCTAATCGCTGTTTCCAGAGAGGAAGAAAGTAAGCCACTCAGTGGTGTTCAACTCTTTGCAATCCCATGGAATGTAGCCCGCCAGGACTCCTCTGTCTGTGGAATTCTCCAGACAAGCATAGTGGAGTGGGTTGACATTTCCTTCTCCAGAGGATCTTCCCCAGGAGATTGAACCCCAGTCTCCTGCATTGCAGGCCAGCAAAGCCCGAGAGGAAACTCAAAGGGTGAAATCAGACTTTGCTGAACTGCCTGGCAGTTGCTGTGAAGCCTGGAAACACCACCACTTCTTTGCTGTTGACCTTGGTCTTTAGTGCACTTCTATGAACTTCAGTGTCCCCTCCAGGAAACAATGAGAAGAATACCAACCTTCTTGAGGTTACTCATAAATAACTGAGAGCCTATTCTGTGTCCTGCAGTGTTGTAAGGTGTTATGAGGATTAAAGCACAGATGGGGATGAGATGATTGGATGGCATCACCAACTCGATGGACATAAGTTTGAGCAAGCTCTGAGAGTTGGTGATGGATAGGGAAGTATGTTGTGCTGCAGTCCATGGGGTCACAAAGAGTCGGACACGACTGAGTGAACTGAATTGAAGGAGGATTAATTTACTAATTCCAGTTGCTAGGCTCCTGAGGCTGTTTACGTAAATGTTTCAAGAATGGGTGAATTCCACCTGGGATCTTGGTTGATTGCAAGCAAAGCTGAGCTGCACCTTAGGGAGGGGCTAAGACTTTGCCCCTACTTGCCTTAAAGTGCCAGGAGCTTGCGTGCTAAGTCGCTTCAGTCCTGTCCGATTCTGCGACCATATGTATGGACTGTAGCCCACCAGGCTCCTCTGTCCATGGGATTCTGCAGGCAACAGTACTGGAATAGGTTACCATGCCCTTCTGCAGGGGATCTTGCCAAACCAAGGACAGAACTCAAGTCTCTTATGTCTCCTGCATTGGCAGGTGGGTTCTTTACCACTAGGGCCACCTGGGAAGCCAGCAGGGCCTTCTCCTAATTGGGCTCTCTCCCTATCCACCCCGCCTCAAGCAATGGTGAGAGCCATCGCCTTGTTCCCTCTAAGGGGTCATGGTCATTCTGCTGATTGCTCTGTGTACATATCCCAGGCTTAGCAGGGCAAGGGAAGGGAGGTTCCCGGTGATCTAAGTCTGTATCTTGGGTTCACTGCCGCTGGTTTTCCGAGTTCCCTGGACTTTGCCCTCCCTAGGCTCCACTGCGCCCTCCGGCCCTGGACCCCGCCCTCTGCCCCTGGGCCACTGGCCTCTTCCTTAGTATCCTCCTGACCTCCTCCTTGTCGCCCAGGCCTGCAGCCCCACTGTCGCCACCGCCATGGCCTCGAAGCAGCTCTTCCACGCGCTCGTGTCAGCGCAGTGGGTGGCCGAGGCGCTCCGGGCCCCACCGGCCACGCAGCCCCTGCGGCTGCTCGATGCCTCATGGTACCTGGCCAAGCTGGGCCGCGACGCGCACCGCGAGTTCGAGGAGCGCCACATCCCGGGCGCCGCCTTCTTTGACATCGACCAGTGCAGCGACCGCACGTCGCCCTATGACCACATGCTGCCCAGCGCGGCGCAGTTCTCAGAGTACGTGGGCCGCCTGGGCGTGGGCACCGCCACCCACGTGGTGGTCTACGACGCCAGCGATCAGGGCCTCTACGCGGCACCGCGCGTCTGGTGGATGTTCCGCGTCTTCGGCCACCGCACCGTATCTCTGCTCGACGGTGGCCTCCGCAACTGGCTGCGCCAGGGCCTCCCGCTGAGCTCGGGCAAGAGCCGTCCGGAGCCCGCAGAGTTCCACGCGGTGCTGGACCCGGCCTACATCAAGACGTACGAGGACATCAAGGAGAACATTGAATCCCGGTGCTTCCAGGTGGTGGATGCCCGCGCCGCCGGCCGCTTCCGGGGCACGGAGCCCGAGCCCCGAGATGGTAACCGATGCGCGAATCGCCCAGGAGTCCCTGGGTTGCGGGGTCAGGCGCGCCCTGAGCACTGCCCTCACCTCACTCTTGCCTTAAAGGGTGGGGTGGTGGGGTGCCAGCTGAGATTCACCCCACAGCATGGGGGTGCCGGCTGAGATTCAGTTTCTTGTCGTCTCACTGGGCTTTATTCTAAAGTGGAGGCAATAATATTTGCCCCGCCTCCACCCCCAAACTAGTTGGAAACCCAGAATGCCCTGTATAAGTGTGAGTTCAAACAGCCCCCTCCCAGTACTATGGATGGGGGGTCACTGCCACATGGGAGGAGGGGACAGGCCAAGTTGGGGAAAGTCCCAAATAGATGGTGCTTGATCAGGTCTACCACCATCTCTGAGGATGATGGAGCCAGGAAAGAGGAGAGAGAAAGTGGAGAGTGAAAGTCGTCAGAGAGGCCAAAGGCTAGCAGGGAGCAGGACTGAGGAGCCTCAAGAAGAGAGAGTGCCACCCCAGATTGGAGCAGAAGCTGAATAGAGGGTGGTTGCTGGCCTTGGTTGGGGCAGGGCCTCTCCCACATAGGCTGGGTTCCCCACAGAGTTCAACATCTGGCTGCTTCCTGAGATCTAGGGAGTGGTGGCCATTCTAAGGCTTCACGTCCCCCTCTATAAGGAGCAGGGTTGGGAAGGGGTCCCCACAAAGCAGATGGATCAATAACCACTTTGGTGTGAGCTTTTTAATGATCTCACAAGAGGACTTCCCTGGTGGTTGTTTAGCCGGTGAGTCGTGTCTTGACTCTTTTGTGACCCCATGGACTGTAGCCCACCAGGCTTCTCTGTCCCTGGGATTCTTCAGGCAAGAATACTGGAGGGGGGTTGCCGTTTCCTTCTTTCCCTGGTGATCCAGTGGTTAAAAATCTGCCTTCCAATGCAGGGCACATGGGTTCGATCCCTGATCGGGGAACTGCAGGGCAACTAAGCCTGAGTCACAACTAGAGAGCCTGTTTTCTGTAACAAGAGAAGCCCCTGTGCTGCATCGAAGACCCAGCACAGCCACAAAAAAAAAGAAAGATCCCTCGAGATGGGTGCTCTTCTCATATAGAACGGGATGTGGAGCCTTAGAAGAGCCACCTTTTCCCAGATCTCAGGAGGCAGCCAGGCATTGAACCCCAGTGCAGTACCTTTAACTGCACTGAACAACCAGTAATCCCCCAGTCGTTTTTCTCATGTCTGCTTTGAGGAGGGCACAGGGAACTTGCCACTTCCTCTGGGAAGCTCTCCCTGAATGGATCCCGCTACCCCTGAATCAGGGCTGGCTGGAGCTTCTTTTTCTCGAGCAGCTTGGGCTCACCCTGTCCTAGCACTGTTAGGGTGATCTGAGGGCAAGGACCATCCATGCTCCTAGTGCGTCCTGAAGACTAACCCAGCAGCTGGATGGAGTCCAGAGAGGTTTGGTGAATTCACAAGGTCCCAACACAGGGAACCCTGCAGAGCTGTATAGACATGACTGTGGGAAACTGCTGATGGCCAAGCTTTTTTGAACCTAAGTTAGTGGCAGTTTGAGATGGTTCAGCCTAATAGGGATGCCACCTTGAACCTGTGGAACCCTTCAGCTTAGCCCCTGGGTGGGGGTGGGGGAGATGGAGCAATGTAGGGCAGTGAGCCAGAGCCAGGCCTGGGTTCAGAGCCCTCCCCGGCTTGCACTAGCTGTGTGACACCAGGCAGGTCACCTCGTCTCTGAACTGCAGCTTCTGCGTGGGTCAAGTCAGGGCAGAACATGGAGCTTAAAGGATGCAGTGAGGGTTAAATGAGAGCACATGTGTTAAGCACTCAGTTCTGTGTTTGCACATACAGGATGCACTTGAGAAACGGGAAGTGGGATAATTAACGTGTGCTTTCCTGGCTGTGGGTCTTTACAGGGGTGCTTAATGCTTACCTCCATGGTGCTCACTCATTCATAAAATGGAAGATAAGGATAAACACCCAGCTGGCCTGTTGTCAAGGTAAACGAGCTGATGTGTGTACAGGCTCCATCTAAATCAGTGGAGAATATCAGCGTCCCCATTGTCCCCCCTCCACAGCCTGAGACCTAGTCTGCTTGATGCCCTTTGCCTGGGATGCTCTCAGCTTCTACCACCCAGACCCTTCCACCTGGTTAAATCTTATTCAACCTTCAGGGCTTCCTCAGAGAAGCTTCCCTGCCCCTCCCCCTCCCAGGCAGTGGGTCCTGCTTGGCAGCACAGGCTCTGGGGCCTCTCTGCTCCAACTAGCTTGGGCCAGTCTGTTCCGTGTGCCTCAATCTCCTTGTCTATGCTTTCCCATAGTATTAGAGCAAGGATTAAAGGGGGAAATATAGCTGAGGGGCTCCTAGCACAAAGTAAACCCTCAGTAAGGTCAGCTACAGTGATTCATGTTACTGTGTATTACTGTTATTTACGATATGTGATATATCTCCATGCCACCCACGAGGGCCTTTTAGTAACACCCATCATCCCTGAAGAAGGAAATGGCAACCCACTCCAGTATTCTTGCCTGGAGAATCCTATGGACAGAGGAGCCTGGCGGGCTACAGTCCATGGGGTTGCAGAGAGTTGGACGTGACAGAAACTACTGAGCATGCACACATGCAAAATAACAAGTATACCAGCATTCATTTACCTAGAACTTCCTCTAATTGTCAGCACAGTCAGTCTTCAGGAAACTTGGGGCAGAGTGTGGCTTCTGTGGAGTCTGAATCTTGGGTTCAGATCCCAGGCAGCAATTCGCTAGATGTGTGACACTGGACAGTAGCGAACCTCAGCATCTCCTGTAAAACAGATTCCTGTAGACAGTGGCTGCCTGGGTTTCCTGGTGGTTTGGACTACCGGAGATGATGCTTAGAGAGGGCAGCGGCATGGCTGCATGGAAGGTTCTCAGCCCCGCAGGGGCCATTCCTACCACCCTTGTACAATTGTTTGTTCTCTGCCTCCTGCTCTCCTGTTGCAGGCATCGAGCCCGGCCACATCCCTGGCACTATCAACATCCCCTTCACGGACTTCCTGACCGAGGACGGCCTGGAGAAGAGCCCCGAGGAGATCCGCCGCCTCTTCCAGGACAAGAAGGTGGACCTGTCCCTGCCCCTGGTGGCCACGTGCGGCTCCGGCGTCACAGCCTGCCATGTGGCCCTGGGGGCCTACCTCTGCGGCAAGCCAGATGTACCCATCTACGACGGCTCCTGGGTGGAGTGGTACATGCGTGCCCAACCTGAGGACATCATCTCCGAGGGCCGGGGGAAGACCCACTGAGGCGTGGCGGGACACAGGAAACTTGGGTGACACCCAGCCACCAGCGGTATCCAGCCCGGTGGTTCCGACTCTGCTTTGACCAGGATAGTGTTTCTTCCTCCAACTCAGGTGGTACCTGGGGCGACATCCCAGAGGCCAGGAACTCTGTGGACTTGTGGGCTCCCAGGGGAGGCAGCAGAGAAGGAGGCAGTGGGCACAGGGGGAGGGGAGGTGCCCTCGTGGTGCTAAACTGGAGTCCCACTTCCCTTCTGTTGAAGAAATAAAACAGTCAAGTGCTAAACTCTTCTGACTGCGGGGCTGCCTCAGCCCTCCTCGGCTCCTGGGCTGACGGCTCCAACATGCCCAGCTTGGGAGCTCCACGGAGCCAGAGTGTCTTGAGGATGGTGTCCCTTCTGCCTTCTGAGCGGTGCTGGGGCCCCAGAGGTCTTCCAGTCCCCCGAGACCGAGTGTCTTCCTGACAGCTGTCTTCTACTTCTTTTGCTACGTGAATGAATGGATGCATTAGTCACTCAGCAGTGTCTGACTCTCTGCAACCTCAAGGACTGTATGTAGCCTGCCAGGCTCCTCTATCCATGGAATCCCCCAGGCAAGAATACTGGAGTGGGTAGCCATTCCCCTTTCCAGGGGATCTTTACTGGGGTCTCCCTTCTGGCTTCTGGGTTATTTAAGGTGAATCTGCTGTGCTATGTCTGGAGTCCCACCCAAAGCCGGCCCCTCCCCATGGGTAAGTAATACATCTCAAGACAGATGGTTCCAGAACTTAATAGGAGGCTGTGCCACCCTGAGGAGGCCTATTCCAGCCCAGCCAGGATGTTTTGGAGAATGGCAGAGTTTAGTCAAATTAGAGGGGATCTAGTTCTAGACTCTGAGAGCCACCCTTGGGGCCTCGACTTTGGGGCTACTTGGGGGTGGGCAATATGAGGGGGTTTGATCCTTCCTGCTCAAGGGGAAACAACCCTTATCCCCCAGGCTTCTCAAGGGTAAGGAATCTATTCTTCTCCCTCCGTGTTTGTTCTTTGTGCAAGGATGGACATGGGTGTCAGAAGGCCCCAGGTGCCCCCTGTTGTAACCTGGGTGACCCCTCCCCCAGGCATCTAACAGCCCCTGAGGCATCTCTTGGTAGCAAAGGCCCAGGTGTCAACCAGTACTGGGGGCACCTCCAGAAGAAAAAAAAAGCAGAAGGGTCAGTGGCTTACCCAAGCTCACACGATGAACTCACGACACAGCTGGAACCAGATCCAGATTTTCTGACTCTGAATTTACTTTTTTTTTCACCTCTGACTCTGAGTCGTCTCTCCCTAGTCCACAGGGATGGTGGGGAACCAATGGGACAGAATCCTGGTTTTCTGAATAAAAGGTCTAAAGTAAGTCCCACCTCTCTGAGCCTCAACTTTCTTACTTATAAAATGGGAATAATATGTACTTTCAAAGAAGGGATTTCAGACAAGGACCTGGCCAAGAGCCCAGCCCTGAGCCCTATCTTCATAGCTCAGGGCTTCTCAATCTTGGGACAACTGACATTTGGGCTGGATAATCTTTCATTGTAAGAGTCATCCTGGGCATCAGAGGATGTTCAACAGTATTTGTGGCCTCTGCCTATGAGATGCCAGCAGCACCAACTAGTTGTGAGAAACAGAAATGTCTCCAGATAAGGCCAAATGTCCCCCAAGAGGCAAAAACAACCCCCTAGTTGAGCACCAGTGCTGTAGGAGCAGTGGCCGTACTTGGTGACAGCAGTCAGGACCAATATGGACTGGGATCTCCACGTGGAGGGAACCCCCATCTCCCCATCATAAACCCTTCCCCCTGGGGGCCGAATTTAACAGTTCAGGAATCTTCCTTTCCAGCTGGTTTCAGACAAACCTCATTTTCTGTCTTAAAAATGTCCCTGCCTCTTCAAGGAGTTGGGTTTGCTGGCAAACACACATGAGGTCTGATGTGGCTTCCGGTTCCCCTGCCCCATGCAAGGCTGCCTGATTTTGGACACAAGGCTGAGCCCCTTTGAGCCTCAGTTTCTTCATCTTTTGTTGTTGCTGTTAAAATTTTATTTATTTTTGGCTATGCTGGGTCTTCGTTGCTGCACATGTTTTCTCTAGTTGCGGTGCACGGGCTTCTCATCACGGTGGCTTCTCTTCTTATGGAGCACAGGCTTTAGGGCTCGAAGGCTTCAGTAGTTGCAGCTCTGGGGTTCTAGAGTGCGGGCTCAATAGTTGTGGCACACTTCCCCGACTAGGGATCAAACCAGTGTCTCCTGCACTGGCAGGAAGATTCTTTGCCACCAAGCCACCAGGGAAGCCCCCGTCTTTTTCTTTTTAATTGTCTATTTATTTTTGTTGTGAGCCACACGTAGGATCTGTTCTCCCACCAGGGATTGAACCCACACCCCTCTGCATTCGACTTGTAGAGTCTTCACCACTGGACCACCAGGGAGGTCCCAGTTTCTTCACTTTCAAAATGAGTTGTAATCATACCTACATTCAGTAACATGGGGATTCAATGAGAGAATCCATAGCAACTGTTTAGGTTGGTGGCAGGCACAGTCAATATCGAGTGTTACTGTTATTTTGTAAAAGACTTACTTTATCAGCACGTTGAGTGTCTCCTGTACTTCCAGCATTGGGGGAAGGGAATGCAAGTATGAAAATTATGTTCCAGCCCTGTAAAAGCCTCCCAGCCAGGACGGAGAAACTGGCCCAGCATATATTTTTAGAGAGAAATGGTGAAATGATCTATTTTACAACAGACTCATTTCACAAGAACCTTTTGATGAAGGTGAAAGAGGAGAGTGAAAACATTGACTTAAAACTCAACATTCAAAAAACTAAGATCATAGCATTTGGGCCCCCCATCACTTCATAGCAAGTAGATGGGAAAACAATGGAAACAGTGACAGACTTTGTTTTCTTGGGCTCCTAAATCACTGCAAACAGTGACCACAGCCCTGAAATTAAAAGACACTTGCTCTTTGGAAGAAAAGCTATGATAAACCTAGACAAGGTGTTAAAAAGCAAAGACACCACTTTGTCAACAAAGGTCCATCTAGTCAAAGCTCTGGTTTTTCTAGTAGTCATGTATGAATGTGAGAGTTGGACCATAAGGAAAGCTGAGCGCCAAAGATTTGATGTTTTCGACCTGTGGTGCTGGAGAAGACTCTTGAGGGTCTCTTGGACAGCAAGGAGATCAAACCAGTCCATCCTAAAGAAAATCAACCCTGAATATTCATTGGAAGGACTGATACTGAAACTGAAGCTCCAGTACTTTGGCCACCTGATGCAAAGAGCCAACTCGTTGGAAAGACCCTGATGCTAGGAAAGATTGAAGGCAGGAAGAGAAGGGGACGACAGAGGATGAGATGATTAGATAGCATCACCGAGTTGATGGACATGAATTTGAGCAAACTCCAGGAGACAGTGGAAGACAGAGAAGCTTGGTGTGCTTCAGTCCATGAAGTCACAGTATCAGACGTGACTTAGCTACTGAACAATAACATTTCACAAGTGGAAAGACAGGTTCAGGGATGTTGAGTGATTTGCCGAAGGGCACACGGGTATTTTGAGAGAGGAGCCTAACCAGAGTTAGAATTCTCAGGATTGGAGTGTCTCTGGTGGATTAGGAAAACCTGAGTTGGTTTTCCCAATTTCAGGATCAAGGGGAGAAGGGAGTAGAACTCAGGGTTTGGATACACATGTGGCAAGCTTGTGGAAGGTAGCCAAGTATCTTGATCCAGGTTCTGAGTTTCGAGCAAGGAGATTTGGTTAGGCTTCTACCCCCAACCCCAGACCCATCATCCTTCCCTCCCCAATCCCTGCCCACAAGCAAGGAACCCGCTAATCTGAGCAGGGGCTTTTTCCTCCTGGAAGGTTCTCCATGGATCTAGAAAAATTCAGAGGTAATCTTCTTGGGGATGGGAGAAAGGAGACAGAGGTGTGCCTTTATAGATTTCTTGGAGCTGCAGTTGGTTTAACTTTGCAGGAGTTGGCTAGGAAAGACCTAGGGCCTTCTGGAGCCCTGCCTTGGAAGTCTGAACTCCCGGAATAATTAACTATTCCCTGCAGGGTCCCGGCCTCTGCCAGCACCCATCCTACCTCGCTGCGTGTGTTCCAGGAACTTGCAACATCGTACAACAGAGATGATGAAAGTTTTGTCCACTTGGTAAATATTTGCTGAGCACCCCTCTCTGAGTCAGGGATAATTGGAAGTTTGCATACCTCGTCTCCTATGTGCTTTGGATTCTGTCCACTCTCTGGCTTGTTGCCTGTAGGGATCATGGCACCAAGGAGCCCCAACCCTGCACAGTGGGCTGAATAACGAAGTGATGTGCTGATTCAGTCCTGGCTCTGCTCGAGGCCCCAGAAGGTCTGCTTTCCAGACCCTTCCCAGTTGGGGCCTCAGTCATCTCTTCTGGAAAATGGGAGCAAACTGCCCTGTTGCATACAGGGTGGATGTGGTGTCAGATATGGAAGAACTCCAAATGATCTAAGACATTTTCTATTATAGGTCATTCCCACTGAAAATAAATAACCCCAGCTATATAAGAAGGATGGAGCTTTATTATCCTTAACATGCAGAGAATGAGTCATTTGGGAGGAGGTGAAATTTTCAGATTAACTGAAGCTTTATAATTTTTTAAATTAACTTTTATGGGAGTATAGTTGCTTTATAATGTTGTGTTTCTGCCGTACAGCGAGTGAATCAGCTGTATGTATACATGGTGGTGGTTTAGTCGCTAAATCGTGTCTGACTCTTTGCGACCCCGTGGACTGTAGTCTGCCAGGCTCCTCTGTCCGTGGGATTTCCCAGGCCAGAATACTGGAGTGGGTTGCCATTTCTGTCTCCAGCATGTATCCCCTCTTTTTTGGATTTCCTTCCCATTGAAGTCACCACGGAGTACTGAGTAGATTCCCCTATATTATATAGGAGGTTCTCATTAGTTGTCAATTTTACACATAGTATCAATAGTGTATATATGTCAATCCCAATTCATCCCACCCTTTCTTTCCCCCTTGGTGTCCACATGTGATAAGGGGTGTCCTGAAGTTTTATCATTTTAAGCACCCCCAAATTTAACAGGGGGTGGGACACAGCGTTCTGAGGATACCAGAACTCTCTGTGGCTTTGTTTCATCACTTTACTATGAGCACTGTTTGCCCCTAAACTAAACGGCCCCCAATTGCTGTGACTTTCCCGTCCTTGAGTCCTTGCATCTCCAGATCATCCTTGACCACTGTCCATCCTGGTTAATATCGTGCTCTCCAGAGACTCCATCTGCTTCTAGGTAGGCCCACTCTCCAGATGATGCCAACTATTCTAGGGCTTAAACCACTGGTGAACCAGGGCCTCCGGCAACCCACTGGGGTCCACTGCCTGCAGTTCCCTCCCCCTGCTCCTCTGCCCATGTCCCCTGTCAGAGTGCGTGGCCACCACGCAGGGTCACCTGTGCCCAGACCTGCCTGGCCGCCAGTTCTCCAGACTTGGCCTCTCGTCCCCATAGTCAATCAACACCCAGGCCCATGATTTCCATCTCTGTACTCACTGCCTTGGTGCAGGTCACCACCCCCACCCCGATGCCAAAGACACACAGATACAACCTGTCCAGTCATTAATTCCAGCACACACCTTCAGGAACAGGCCTTGTACTGGGATCTGGGGCATGGAGGATAAAGACATAAGGGGAACTGACCTAGTGGAGAGGGGCAGACAGACAGACAGACCAGGACAGCTGTGGCAAGGAGGATCTAAGAGATGAAACAGAACAGGAGAGGGTGGAGCAGGTGGCTCTGGGTCCGAGAGGCTGGTCTGAACAGGCCAGTAGCCCCTTTCTGAATCCCCTGGCCCGTGCCGCCTCACTCCATGTGGAACAACAACGGGGGATGGGGTTCAAAGCCCAGCCTCCGGAGTATCTGGACCTCCAGCTCACTGGCTATGAGTGTGCTTCGATTTCCTCATCTGTCATGGAGTAATCCGGTACCCACCTTACAGGATCAGATTGATACAAGCACTGAGAACAGAGTCTGCACAGTGAGCCCAACATCCATGCATTATTAATTACTAATATTCTATCCTACTCAGGTCACTTCTGCCTCCTTTAACCTGCCTGGGTGCCCTTGAGGGTAGCATATCTTATTCGTGGTTCTCTTCCTGGCCCCAGCACAGTGACACAGTCAGGGCTTAATGAGCGTCTGATGTGTATATTAATATCCTGGCGGGACCTAAGAGGGACCCTAAAAAACCTTCCTCGGGACTTTGCTGGTGGTCCAGTGGATAAAACTCCAAGCTCCCAATTCAGGGGGCTTGGGTTCAGTCCCTGGTTGGGGAACTAGATTCAGCATGCGCAGCTAGGAGTTCACTTGCCATGGCTAATGATCCTGCAGGCTGCAATGAAGATGGAAGAGCCTGAGTGCTGCAACTAAAACCCAGTGCAACCAAATAAATACTAAATAAAACAAATATTTTAAAAAATCCCTCCTCTTTACTGAGGACTTTCCGTGTCCAGGGAGAATGCTAAGTGTTTTGTACCCACTTAATCCAACAACCCTGAGAAATAGGTGTTATTACCCCTTTCTCTCATTTTATAGATAAGGAAGATGGTGGCTTAGGTCAGGTGACTCACCTAAGGTCTAGGGAAGGATAGGGCTGAGACTGGAATTCTAGATGGAATGGTTTCATCATCGAAACCATTATTCATCATGGTGAGACAGAACTGGAGAGAGGGTCATAGAAAAGGGAGTGGGATTTCTGTCTGGGTGGGGGGTTCGTAGGCCCCGTAGGAATGCATTCACACATGCTCACACCTTTGCTAACAGGTGAGGAATTATGGAACCAGGCTAGACAGTTTGCCAAGTTATGTGTGCACTTTGATGCATATCTCCAGGACTCTCTATAAAAATTGTACTTCCTCTCCTTAAAGAACATGTAGCAATCTGCAGAAAAAAACAGGAGGAAGGAGACAACTATTGAGTGCTAACAACCACACCCAATAATTAGGTGCAAGCATGTGATAAACTGCAAAATTGTGTGGTCCAGAATGAGGTGAGAGGGGCTTCTGAAAGTTCCCAAGTAAGCTAGGTACCAGAGAGGCTTCTGAGAACTAGTGCAGTGGTGCAGCCCCCAGGGAGGCTGGTTCCTGTCCATTCTGTTTCTGCCCTTCTTCCCCTCTTTTCCCTCTCACTCCTGCCTGGTGGCTTTTCTCTATTTCTGAATCATGAAAGGCTTGATAAATCACATAGCTATTAAATGAAACTGCATATGCCCTTACCTTGGAACCAGCCATTCCACCTCCGGGAATTTCCCCTGAAGATACACTTCCAACAATAGGAAAACACTTATGCATAACTGGGTGGCTTGTTATAGCAGTATTTGTCATTTTCCAGTAGCTATGTATAGATGTGAGAGTTGGACCATAAAGCTGAACACCAAAGAACTGATGCTTTTAAACTGTGGTGTTGGAGAAGACTCTTGAGAGTCCCTTGGACTGCAAGGAGGTCAAACTAATCAATACTAAAGGAAATCAGCCCTGAATATTCCAATATTCATTGGAAGGACTGATGCTGAAGCTGAAGCTCCAATACTTTGGCCACCTGATGTAATAAGCAGACTCATTAGAAAAGACCCTGATGCTGGGAAAGATTGAAGGCAGGAGAAGAAAGGGGTGACAGAGGATGAGATGGTTGAATGGCATCACCGACTCAATGGACATGAGTTTGAGCAAGCTCCAGGAGATAATGAAGGACAGGGAAACCTGGCGTGCTACAGTCTCTGGGGTCACAAAGAGTTGGACACAACTGAGTGACTGAACAACAACAAGCCTCCAGTAAGGGAGTAAACTGACACGCCTACCTCCTGAGATGATTCACTGAGAACACAGCATCACCTCTGATGTCCCTGCCAAAGATGTATCTGGTGAATCAAATCATGAGGACACATCTGACAATCCCAGATTGAGGGCACTTCTATAGGATAAGCAACCTGTTCTCTTTGAAAATGGGAGGCAAAGAAAGACTGAGGGACTGATTCACATCAAAGGAGATTAAATAAGACATGACGGTTGAAGGCAATACATCCTGGATTGGATTTTTTTTTTTTTCTATAAAAGATACTAGTGAGACAAATGAGTATTTGAAGAAATCCTTAGATAAGTTAATGGCATTGTATCAAAGCTAATTTCCTGACTTTGATCATTATACTGTGGTTGTAGAAAAGAATGTCCTTATTTTCAGATCACACTGAAGAGTCTGAGTGCAAGGTCATGAACTCTGTAATTTACTCCCAAATGGTTCAGGAGAACAAGAAAGGAAGAAGCGAGAATGAAAAAGCAAATGAAGTAAAAATGTTAACATACTGGGTAACAGCTCTACCAGGATTCTTGGTATTATTTTTGCAACTTTTCTCCAAGTCTGAAATTACTTCAAAATAAAATTTTATTTAAACAAATTGTAATACAATTTTAAAGGTTACTTTCCATTTACAGTTATTACAAGATATTGGCTGTAATCCCCGCATTATACAACACATCCTTGAGGTTATCTTACACCTAATGGTTTGTCCCTCCCACCTCCCTACCCTTATATTTGCCCCTCCCCCCCCCCACACACGGGTAACCACAAGTTTGTTCTCTATGTGTTATTTTTCAAACACCAGGTTTCTGATTCAGTTTCACAGGGCCGCTAACTGCACCCACATTCCAAAACAAGGTGCTAGACCATCTAAAGCAGCTCTTTCAGCCGCCTTGGTTAAGAACTAATTTAGAAACCGTAGGAGACCTCCCCTCCCACCCACAGCAGAGACAGGAGACATGCCATCAGGAGCCATTGGAGGGCAGAGAGAGGCTTCCTCTAGGGGCAGTTGTTGGGGCTCTGTGGCACTCCCCATGGTGGGAGTTGCCTGGGGTACCCCCCCTCCCCACAGGTTGACTGGCTGGGTGGGGGTTTCAGGGAGTCCACCTGAAGAACTTGAGCTGTGTCTCCTGGATTCAGGGGTCGGGGATGGAGGGAGCTCAAAGGTTGGGTGAGACCCCTGCCTGGGAAAGCCTTGGGGGAGATGCTGGCCTGGCTGGTTGCTGGGCGGTGTGGTCAGTGGATGCAGCTGCATAGGGTGAATCACGTCAGCGGTGAGCTAGCCAGGACTTCTGGGGAACCCACAGAAGACCCAAGTGAAGAAGATGCCTAGGGGCTGCCCTAGAAGGGACTAGCCCCTTCTGGACAGAAGGGACTTTGTCCAGAGGGCTGTGGGGTAGGGCAGGAGGGAGCGAGAACCAGAGGTGGTTCCCAGTGGGGTGCCCCAGACAGCCAACAGGAGGAGTTTCTGCCAGGGTAGGAAACCCCAGAGCGAGCCACTCCCAGCAATGTGGACTCCAAAGAACCCTCAAAGCTATCCTCCAGGGCAAACAAGCCTGCATGAATCATTGCTCTGGCCAGAGCAAAGGAGCAGTAGAGGACGTGGGCACCAGGCAAGCAAAACCAGTCCTTTCCTTTCCCACTCCCCATTCTGCTTGCCAGGCCATGCAGGAGCAGGAGGCGGTGGGGAGTGAAGGTGCAAGAGGAGCTGGGGGCCCAGGAGAGCGCACAGAACATGCGGAGGGCTCCTCCTCTGTATAATTATAGTCAAATTATAGTCAAATCTCCCTGTTGGGGTGGGATTAAAAGAGCTAATCCAGGAGACTGCTTGGCGCAGAGCAGGGCCCATTGATGTGCTCATAAATATCTCTCTGGCAGCAGGGGCCGGGGCTGGGGGTGTTCCATGAAGCCCAGGGGGTCAGGCAGGAGCTCCTGGTTCTGTGCAATTCCTGATTCAAGCTTGGCTCCTGATTCCACCTGTGGGATGATCTTGCCAGGAACCAGAAGGACCTTTATGGGGAAGAGTGGGATCTCTGAGGGAGGTTGGGACATTAGTTGACTGTCATGACCTCAGTATTCCAGAGCAGAGCTTCTGGAAAGGGAAGCCAACAAGAGCAGATGAATAGGGTGGGCGGGAAAGCGTTGCGAGGGCCACCAAGGATGCAGGCAGATTGGTGTGCTCCCCACTGGTGAAGTCTAATTGCGGGCCACACTCCGGCAGAGTCCAGACAGGCCGAGAGCCCCGCTAACCACCCGTTCCCCAACCCCGACCCGGCCCACTGGTTGAAGAGAGCATCTTGCAGGCTGAGGGCATTCAGCAGGGACCCCGGCGATGCGAAAGTGTCAGGGTCAAACTCAGCTACACTTCTGTGCAAATTGGAGAAAGGCAGGCATCCTTTTCTACAGACCCTTGATTGCCCTTCTGCCATGCGAAAGGCGACCCCTGGAGTTTGCAGACATTAACGAGCCCTCTGGGTGAGCTCTTCAAGGGTAGGAGGGTCTGCACCTCCACTTCAGAATTCTAAAACCCAGCACTTGGGGCAGGCTCTGTGAATATTTGTTGACAATTAAAGGAAGTTGTAGGTAAATGCATTCTGGTTTACTTGTTATCTTGAATGCGTGGGTGCTCAGTCGCTTCAGCCGTTTCTGACTCTTTGTGACCCTATGAACTGTAGCCCACCAGGTCCCTCTGTCCATGGGATTCCCCAGACAAGAGTACTGGAGTGGGTTGCTATGATCTTCTCCAACTTGTTATCTTACAGACATTCAAGTCTGTGGACCAGGTATCTAGCCTCTCTGAGCCCCATCTGTAAAATGGGTATGATAATACTTCTAGCCCAGGTAGGTGCTCTAGCACATAGTAGGTGCTCAATCATAATAACATTAACTGCATGTAATAACACTAAGAAGTAAGAATAACATTATGATATAAATATTGCAAATGGTGTAAAATGAGAGTTGAAAAGGTTACATAACTAATTTTACATAACTTATTAGTGAGGTCTCACAGGAAACCATGGAGCAGAGATGCAAAGTCTGGACCATGGGCCTCTGAAAGCCTGTTTGAATATTTCTGGCTGGTAAAGACACCCTCTCTTTTACTGCATAAGCTTGTTCTTCTCCTCAGGTGACCTGAAGAGGTGCCAATTTAGAACCAACAATCTCTATCCCAAAGTAAGAGGCAGATCTGTCAGCCAAGGCAGGGATGGGATTGAATTTGATGTTTAAAAAAAAAAATAAAAACCACACAAAATAAGAAGAGTTGAGATGAATCAGAATGTTCTGACATTCTGAACGTGGGGCAGAGGAGGACTGACTCCAAAAAGCCCAGCAGAGATGAAAGACATCTTAGTCATGGGAGTGACAGCAGATGTGAACAAAACCCTCAGATGTGGGGGATGCTGTTTAGAAAATGAGAAGATTCAAAATAGGACACGGTGATGTGCTCAGGTGAGAACTTCAGGATGTATTTTCTGTTCCTTCAACTCTGTCTGGCAGTAGAAAGTTTCCCAGGCCCCTGGAGATCTTGGGGGTTTAGCATGAGGAAATGGCAGTCGCTCTGCTCTGGAGGCTGGGTCATTTGGGGTGGCTTTTCTCTCTGCCTCTCCCTCCAACCCCAGCAGAGAAGTGTTGGTTGGGCTGGTTCATTCCAGGCTGCTGGGAAATGCATCTTAAGGGGCAGTCTTTGGCTTAGCCCCTGATCTTGGACCCAAAGGACAATAGGCAGAGTGGCAGGATTGGTTTCATGAAAGCCGATATTCACAGGACCTGAGGCTTTGTCCAGGCAGCGTGCTGAGTGCTCTTCATGTGGTTTCATGTGTTAGCTTGTTGAATCCTCACAATAACAGCATGAGCTAGGCACTATTATTCTCAGTTTAGATATGGGGAACCTAAGGTTCAGAGAGGTTAAGTGATTT
Source organism: Muntiacus reevesi (assembly GCF_963930625.1). NCBI lineage: Eukaryota > Metazoa > Chordata > Mammalia > Artiodactyla > Cervidae > Muntiacus > Muntiacus reevesi. Next base: position 21,307,626 of record NC_089249.1, read on the forward strand.
TGCCAAGATCACCCAGCTAGCAAGCCACAAAGCCTGGGCTGGCATCCTTGTCTGGGAGCTCTGTGCCCCTTAATCCTGTCTCACTTTCAAGCCCTATTCTGAGCCATGTTAAAAAGCATCTGAGAGTTGCTCTTCCCAGAAGGGGACAGCAGGGGGCAGTGTAAGCAGAAAGCATTTGAAGTCTGGCCCTTCTCCAGGGTAACCATCACCCCAAGGAAGTGTCTAAGGGATGTTTAATTTTATCCTCTAAATTCAGATGACATGCATAAAACTGTGAAGCATACCAGTCCATGATTACAAGCAGAATAGTCTGGGATTCCATGTTTTTTCAAAGACTCTCAAGCCCACCTCCTCTAATCCTAAGCCCCCTCTAGGGGAAGGGACCACCCCCAGTGCCTTCATCTCTGTGTTTGAATGTCTGGCACACAGTTGGTGCTCAGTAAGCAGTAATATCACTGAATGATGGTTGGTGGGAGGGAGGTGGTATTGCTTCAGGTGGGAACATTTTAAGTGCTTACTGAGGGGGTGCTGGTGTTTAGGTATAGGTGGGCTTCTGAGGAAGGAGGGGGGGTAAGCCTCCCACTCCACTCTGGGACCAAAGATGCTGGCTGAGCCTCTGTGACACCTTCAGGACCCCATGATGGTCCACGATGGCAATGAGCCAAGCAAACTTGCACTGGGCCACCAAGGTGGGTGTAGTTTCCTCCCAGCATTCTCAGAGTTAAGAAGGCCTGTGCAAGGGTGTACTGGGACTCTGTGCCAGGTTGAGTTTCAGAATCAGTGAGACAAGCTTGAAGGCCAGATCTGCCCTTGGTTGCCATTCCCAGCATCACCTGGAAAGGCCCAGGGTCTCAGAGCCTCGATCTCATCTTCCATAAGATGGAGGTGGGAACAGGATCAAGCACATGGGGCTGTTTTAAGAATTCTGTACAGACTTGACCTGGTGCAGAATAAACCCTTTATCAGTGATAGCAGCTGCCGCCAGTATAGAATGCCTAGGACACAGTCTCCAGCATGTTAGATGCATAAATGGTAGCTCCTGCTCTCACCCGGCTCCCTGAGAACACCTGTTACATGAGAGAGATGGGCTTAGAATAGCATCTGACACATAGGAAGCCCTGAAGCAGTGAAACAAAACACATCGGAAGCCAGTGTCAAGGAAGAAGACTGGTCTCTGTCCTAGAGACTCCCAGTATCGGGGAGGGGTTGACCCAGTTGCCCCTCTAGGCCAGGCCCAGTGTCGCTCTGCTGGGTCTTTGTTGCTGCAAGGGCTTTTCTCTGGTTGTGGCGAGCAGGAGCTACTCTCTAGTTGCAGTGCATGGGCTTTTCACTCTGATGGCTTTTCTTGTGGAGCACAGGTTCTATGGCGCGTGGGCTTCAGTAGCTGTGGCTCCGGGGCTCCAGAGCACAGGCTTACTTGCAGTGCACAGGCTTAGTTGCTCTGCGGCATGTGGGATCCTCCCAGACCAGGGATCAAACCCATGTCTCCTGCATTGGCAGGGGAATTCTTTACCACTGAGCCACCAGGAAAGCCCTTCTTTCTTTCTTTCTTTATTTTTAAATATCAGTTTTATTGTGAAATAATTCAGCGCAGTAAGGAATTTCACCTTACCTAAAGAGAGATCTGAATTTTGTCCCGGGATATGCCTCTTTAGTTTAAAAGCTCTACACTGTCCACGTGCTGCGTGGTCTGTGCTCCTCGCTGGGGAGAGGCAACCCCCAATGGGTGAGAGCTGGTGGCCCAAGAAACCTGGGGTCTGCTCCATATTTGCTGAGTGACCCTGTGCAAGTTATTCTCTGCCTCCAGGCTTTGGCTCTGTCACACCTGCAGGAGCAGGTTGGTTCAGGCAAGCCCTGGGTTGTCACAGCTCCAGGATGCTACAGCTCCACCTTCTCAACTTTCATTCCTCCTGTGAACTTGTTCATGAAAACTGGCCCCCTCTTGGTCTCTGGAGTATGGCTCTTGCTCCTCGCTCTCCAGACTGTGTCCCGTCCTCTTCATTCACTGGGGCCACCATCTGAGAGGGCCTTCCTGGGTGTCCAGCTCTGGGACTTTTCAGGTCTTCTTTGAAGGGGTCTTCTCCCTGCTCTACGCTCAGGCCAGCCCAGCAGGCCTCTCCAGCCCAAGTTGCTCTGCTGAGTATCACACCTGCAGAACAATCGTCTCTTGCCAGAAGCCAGGGTTGTCAGCATGACCCCTCCTCCTTCCTCTTTCTCCCTCCTTCTCCTGCCTTCCCACAGCTCCTTCAAGCTTCACTTCTGTTGCCCAAGTAGCCACTGAAGCCACCTACTCCTGGTTGACGCTGCCTTGGTTGGGGCTTCTCTACCCCTCACCTAGAAGCCCTCCTGGCTGGTCTCTCAGGGCTTTGAACCGTCTCCTCTGCAGTCTCCAGAGTGACCCAAGTTACACATCTGACCGTGTTACTCCCTGCCTATGACCCTTAAGTGGAAGACGACATATTCCCTGCTATGGTTTTGTTTCAGCTGATGATGGTGGAGGACTCACCAAGCGCCTGCAGTGCTGCTGCTCGTCCAAGGCCAGTTCATGACGCATTTCCTATTTCATTCATTCATGTATTCTGTATACTACAAGCCATGGATTATGGCGGCTGTTTTACCAACATAATCGAATCTTCATGACAGTGTTCTTCAGCGGCACTTCCCACTTCGCAAAAGGGAAAACAGATTCAGAAAGGAGGTGGCTCAAGATCTCACTCGAATCTGTGTTTAAGAGAACACAAGTTCCCAGGAGCAGGAGTCTAGCAGCTGTGATCCACTCCCTGCCAAGGGGAAAAGTTTATGGAGACAGAACCTGAGGAATAACAGAACCTTCCCCTCCCCGCCCCGCCACAGGGCCAGGCTGCCCAGTGGGTGGGGCCTGTGTGTGTGACACAGAGATCACTGACTGAACTAGTGAGAAGGAAAGGAAGTGAAAGAAGACAGCTTTCAGGAATTCTCTGGTGGTCCAGTGGTTAGGACTTGGCGCTTTCACTGCCAAGGGCTTGGATTCAATTCCTGGTCAGGGAACTAGGATCCCACAAGCTACATGGAAATAAATAAAGAAAGACAATTCCCCTTCTGCTCCTTTCTTTCCCAGGACCCAAACCACATGAGGAGCTGTCCCCTTCCCGCACCCTGCAGAACCCACAATAGCAGCACCCCCTCACCCCTGCCAAGTTATCTGGCTCAGAAATACATCCATAGAACCAATCCCTCCTCCCCTTCCCGAATTACAGATAGGTAAATGGAAAGTCTCCCAGCACTTCATCCTACAAAAGCCAGAATGAAAACCTAGCTCTCCAGACATTCATCCAGTACCCTCTCCACTCTTCCTCCCTAGAAACGTTTCCCACAGAGCAGCAAAGGGGACTTGGTGGTGGAAATGCACTTGAAACCCACCTGGGTTCCTGCCAGCCTGACCCTCACTAGCTGTGTGAATGCAGAAAATCACTTTGCTTCTGTGTCCTCATCTGTAAAATGGGTACAGTAACACCAACTTCACAGAGCTACTGAGGGCATCAATGAATAATACAGATGCATAAAGCATCTGGAATATAGAAGGCGCTGAGCCAACTGTAAGCCCAGCTCTGTTGTCCTCAAAGAGAGTTTTCGTGGGGAAAGAGCACAGATCCCTTCTCCCCCAACCCCTGCCCGCCAAAAGCAGAATGGAAGAATATTAGAAAACAGATACAGGTAAATCCTGCTATAAAGTTGGGAGAGGGAAAAGTTTCTTCTCTTGTCAGTTGTTTGATAACCCAGACTGGACAAAGGGAAAGCAACCTGGTGACAGAACGGGAGGATTGCTGATTTGGGGTATCACTCACTATTTTCCCAGTGGCCTCGAATTTGACCTTCCCCAAACACAGAGCACTTTGGCCAAGAGCATCTTTAACAGACCCTCGTTTGTAGACCTCCCAGAAAGGACAAAGTAGGCTGGGACTAGGGAAAGGCAAGATCCTCACTCCTGCCGCACCCGCCCGCGGCGGCTCGGACTACAGCTCCCGGCATGCCCGGCGCTCGGTACCTGCCCACCTCCAGCCTCCTTGCCCGGAGGATGCAGACGCTGGGAAGAGCGATGAGGATGGAGGCCGGTGAGGCAGCGCCGCCGGCGGGGGCGGGCGGCTGGGGCAAGTGGGTGCGGCTCAACGTGGGGGGCACGGTGTTCCTGACCACCAGGCAGACGCTGTGCCGCGAGCAGAAGTCCTTCCTCAGCCGCCTATGCCAGGGGGAAGAGCTGCAGTCCGACCGGGTGAGGCCCACGGGGTGGGCGGCCGTTGGGGATCCCTCGCTCGCTGCTGGCTATCCAGCCAGGCCTGCTCGCAGGGCTGGAAACCCGGCTGGGTTTCTTTCCGAAGAGCTGGAGGCAAGAAGAACTGGTCGGAGGAGGGGCGAAGGAAGTGGATCTGAGAGTGAGCGATGCCATTGCCTTGGCAACAGGACAACGCCAGGCTGGGGCCATTTGGAGCTTTTGAGCTCTGCCCTGGGCTCCTCACCCAGGAGACTATTGGATAAGGTCTCTCCTGTGTCTTTGGGGCTGTGGGGAGGACAGACACGAAGGGCCTTCTCTCCTGCCCAAACTGGACTCCTGCATCACAGGAGTTACTGAGTCTGCTTCTCCCTGCCCTTTGGGGTGTGGGTGGCCTAGGGGTACAGGGAGCTGGGTGGAGAAATCCCAGGTTCCTCCTGAGCTGGGCTTCATGGGGAGGAACGCTGGCCTGGGGCACCATTTCTGGGTTCCCATCTCGGTTCTGCTGCAAACTGCTTGCATGACCTTGGGTCAGATCCTTCCCTGCTCCAGCTCAGCCTCCTGTCTGTAACCCCAGGGGGCTGGCCTGGCCATGACCACTAAGGCCCCCTCTCTCCCATTTCCTGACCTTCTGATGCTGTGACCTTGGCCGAGTCCGTTTACCTGGTGATGTCTCTGTCTTCTCTCTGTAGAGTTGCACGGAAACCCTCTCAAGCCTCCCTGCAGGCTGAGGGTATCCAATGAGATAGCAGCTCCTTTGGAAACTTGTAAACATCCCCAGAATAACTGGGGTCTGGTGGAGATGGTGTAGGGCTGGCTTCAGGGAACAGCCTCTAAGACGGACAATCCCTGAGCCCTACACTGGATTGGGTGCCATTGAAACTTCACTGGCTGCTCACAATTCTCCCTGGTTGTGGGGGAGAGGAGCAAGGCTCAGAGAGGTCAGGTCACTGAGTCGAGGTTACAGAGTGAGGAAAAGGCAGAGGCAAGATCTGAACCTAGCTGTATCTGACCCCAAGGCCCTTTTACTCCATCACACCACTCTGTTCTGGAGCAGACATGCGCCCCCACCCACCCTCCCTCTATCCTTTACTGGGACTGAAGGGTGGGAATATGTGCAGGGTCAGCAGGGAAGGGGGGCTCACTCTTTTCTTGCTGCCTGTGCCCCTTGCCGTTGTAGGATGAGACGGGGGCCTACCTCATCGACCGTGACCCCACCTACTTTGGACCCATCCTCAACTACCTCCGGCATGGCAAGCTGGTGCTAGACAAGGACATGGCCGAGGAGGGTAAGTTGGTCCAGGGGGCTGGCCAGGGCCTGCATCCTAAGCCTGTCTTCTCTAGCCTGCCAGGGCCTTCCATGGAGGTCCAAAGCCATTTCTCCCATCCAGAGGAGACGTCTGTTTTCTTCCATGTTTCCTGCTTCTTCTCATCCCAGACAGGACTGGATGCCAAAGCCTCTGCCCAGGCTGAGCCTAGGGCCAAGGTGACTGGCCCATGCTTCCACTGGGTGCTTCCACTGGGTGGTGCTTCTGGGGAAGTGGCAGAAACATAGGCAGAAGAGAGAGGAAGCCTGTGAGGCTGGCAGCCTCCGCCGGGGGCAGGGATGTCCTTTCCCCTGGCTTCCTGGGAAGCCAGTGGTGAGCTGGGTGGGGGTAGAAATGGCCATGGGAAGAGGTATGCCTCTTTCTTTGAGTGATCGGGTATCTCAGATGCCTGGTGAGGGCTCACAGTCAGCAGGGAGGTGGAACGGGTGACTCTTCCTGAGATCTGACAGCCTCTGCTGCACAGTGCTGGCTGTGGGTGGAGGAAGGGGAGCGGGGAGGCTGCTCCCCAGCGGGCGTTTGGTCCCTCCCAGGCTGGGTAGCTGAGGCCCTGTAGATGTCCACTTCCTGGCCCAGCAGATGGCAGGGAAGCCATGCCTGGGAGAATGGCGTCTTGGTAGAACCCCAGCCTGGAGCAGGGACCATAGGTGGGTGCCAAGCCCAATTTTCCTTAGGGCACAGGGTGTGGCTTTGGGTCAGCTGACCCAGCCAGGCCAGCTTGGACATGTCACTTTTCCTTTCTGAGTCTCCACTGTGTATATAAAATGGGGCGGTGATCCCCATTAGGGATGTGTTCTGGGGAAACAGACATCTCGAGTCCTGGGGCTTGTACCCTGAAGGGGTCTAACACGGCCCCTCCCTCCTCACTCGGGCCCACAGTCTTCACTCCTGACCCCTGTAGGGCATGGTGATCTAGAGGCCAGGTGGCTCTCCAGAGGACCAGGGCTTCAGAATCAGAGCCCACTCTAGGTATCAGCTCTGGGAGCCCCACAGCTTTCCTGGTGGCCCCTGGGGGAGCAGACAGCATGGGCGTGGCCTGGGCCCAAAAGCCGCTCCCACGGGGAAGGGAGGTAAACACTCCAGCATCACAGCTCACACCTGTTTACAGGTTCTGGGTTTGTCAAAGCCTGGCATTCCCAGCACCTTCAGACAGGACTAGCGCCCTGCTCCAAGGGGCCAGGGGGTTTGGCAGGAAGCCGACTAGTTATGTGAACCCTAGAAAGTCACTTCTCCCCTTGTGGCCCCATGCCTGCATCTGTGGGGTGCGGGAACAACAGCACCCACCTTGCTGAGCTGCCGTGAAGATAAAAGGAGCGAATACAAGTGCATCCCTTAGTGCCATGCCTGGCACCAAGGACCTGTGATACAGAGTTTCTGTATCTGTAGGGCTCCATGGGGGGCATCCTGGCAGTAGCACTGACCGCCTCCTCTGTGTTGGGTGGATGTGAGCACTGGGGACAGCCAGGGACATCAGACGTGGGTCCTGTCCCCCAGGAGCCCAGAGGCCAAGGACCAGAAGTGTCCCTGCCCTGAGGAGCTGAGGGGAGTCCAAAGGGCTGTCCCCTTCTCCAGAGAGGGACTCGCTCAGTCTCTAAGCAGGGACAGTCTCTAATGCATGGGGACAAGAACGCCCTGGGGCTTGTGAGGAGCACAGGATGGGCTCTGCAGACTGTGAAGTGTGGTTGGTCAGGGAGATGCACGTGCACAAAGATCATGCACTTAGTGGGATTGGAGGGCAGAGGAACTTGAGTGTGAACCCCAGCTCTGCCGCGTGCTGGGTCGGAGGTGTTGCACAGCTACTGCTTTGCCTGGGCCTTGGTTTCCCAGGCAAGGTTTCCCCTTGCTCGATGGGGTTGATGAAAGTACCTACTTCTCGTGCTGAGAATGAGCTACAGTAAAGAGTGCAACATGCCTGCCATGGTGCCTGCCACTTAGCATGTGCTTCATCAGTGGGAACATGTAATCAGGGGTCAGCCAAGGCCCCTCTCACCGTGGCCTTCTAGGGTCCAGTCTCACGGGCCTGCTGCCTCTGGTTAGCCCAAGACTGGGGGACTGGCAGGTGTCCTGGGTCACTGTGCTCAGCACAGCAGGGATATGGTGCGGATGAACAGCAGCCTCAGCTCTGCTATAGAGAGTGTGGGTCCCCAAGAAGGAAGTGTTCCCTCTCGCCTGACCCCTGAACTCAGAGAGGCTCATCACCCTAGTGTGACTGGAGCAGGGGGTGGGGATGGAGGGGACAAGGCGAGAATGGGGCATGCGGGCAGTGGGAGTGACGGGGGTGCTGCTCTGTGTCAGGGGTCCTGGAGGAAGCGGAATTCTACAACATTGGCCCGCTGATCCGCATCATCAAAGACCGGATGGAGGAAAAGGATTACACCGTCACACAGGTCAGGGGGCAGCGGGGCAGCATCCATGGCCAGAACAGGGGGTGGTGGGCAGTGGAGACAGAAGGAAGGTCAGGAGAGGCAGAACTAGCTTTTCTTGGGAAGGCCGAGCTGGCCTATAAGGAGTTGTCCAGCTCCCAGATCACCCCGTAAAGCCCCAGACTGGGAGAAATATACCAGGTTCTGTCCTTGCCTTGGCTCTGTTTGCTGTGTGACCTTGCCCCAGTCATGCCACCCTCTGGACCCTGATTTCCTTTTGTGGCATATAGAGGTGCTGAGAACTGCCTACCCTTCCCTTCCTCACAGGCAATATGGAGTCAGTATAAGGGTACAGAGGACCCTGTAGGGGCAATGGGGATTAGTACACCGTCCATTTCATGGGTTCAAGTGGCCCCCTGGAGCTGGCATGTCTGAGCTTGGACCCTGGGCCTAAGTGACCAGTCTGTAGGAGAAGCTGGTGGGATTCTCTGCCCACCCTGGGGGAGAGGTAGAGGATGAGAGATGGGTAGGGAGGCACTGTCTTCCACTGTCCTCCTCTCCCCAGGAGCTTGAAGAGGGGGTGCTCTGTCTCCTGGAGGACCTGCCTCAGTGAACCAGGATGCCCCCTAAGCCCTTCCTCCTTGCCCCTTGTATCACCTGTGTCCCAATTCTGGGTCTGCAACTCTTTAGCTGAGTGACCTTGGGCCAGGAACCAACCTTCTCAGAGCTTCCATGAACCTTCCTGGGGTTTTTGGAGGGATTAAGTGAAATCATGCATGTTGAATGCCTGGCACATCATAGTCACTCAGAACGTGGCTTCTGGCTTACCACCCCAACCCCATCCCCTCCTTCTGTCCTTCTTAGGGGTAGAGGGCAGGTGAAGAGCAGGTGCTCTCCCATCCCGGGATGCTGGGCACTCCCACAAGGTGCCCTCCACGTCGCCCTCTGCCCGCAGGTCCCACCCAAGCATGTGTACCGCGTGCTGCAATGCCAGGAGGAGGAGCTGACGCAGATGGTCTCCACCATGTCTGATGGCTGGCGCTTCGAGCAGGTGGGTGGAGCGCGCGGAAGCCACACCTCCAGGCAAAGCAAGCTCCTCCCTTCCCGCGGCCCCAGCCCTTGGGGTTCCCCATCGCAGCCCCTACCCAGGAGTCTTCTTAAGGCAAACAAACAAGATTAAGAAAGGCCACACTTGGCAGCAGATTGATTGGGAAGAAGAGACAAGAGAAGCCCCATGAGCCACAAGGCAACTCTGGCGAAGCCTCTTCAGCAGGAATCCTCCCAGGAGCTGGGTAGCGTTTACACCCAAGTGTCTGAGTCTTTGCCCAACAAGCGACAGTTCTGATGAGAGGAGACAAGATCCCCAGAGGAGAGTGGAGGTCCCCTGGGGGCCACACTTCTTGTAGCAACTCCCCAGGCATAGATTCCAGGTCCCTGCAAGGGACATGCCCAGTTCCAAGCACGGCTACCTTCAGAAGCACAGAGCAGCAGCCTCCCTTGAGGTATTCATGATATCCTGCATTTCCTCCCAGTCCTGATGCAGTTTACCAGCCAGGAGAGATTTTTATCATAAACAGGTTGCCCTAGTAATCCAGTTGATGTCACACCTCTCTCAGGTTTCCAGAGGATCAGAGCCAGCAAGCAAACCCAAGGTCAGATTGGCCCTTAGAGAAGAGAAGGGCTGGGCTGCCTTTTATCCACACAGGTTCCACAAGCTCCCTCACACCTGGAGGTTGAAGAAGGGAGAGGAAGGCCAGGCTCCCCAGGATGGCCAGGCCTGGGGGGAGAAACAAGCCTAGTCCAGGAACTGGAAGCCTGGATTCACATCTAGGCTTCACCACTGACATGCTCTGCGACCTTGAGCAGGTCATCTCTCTCTTGGCCTTAGTTTCCCAATCAGTGACATGGGCCAGTAGTGCTTCTTTTGCCAGAACATTGTGTAGATTAGAAAGACCATGGATCAAGTCTCTAGCCCAGGGTAGGCCTCGAAACATTGAAGCTAGCTAGCATCCTATGAATTATTAGAAGCATTTGACTCTGTAGGATTCCAGAGAGGACTCTGTCCTGGATTCAAATCCTGTTCCACTCATTCTGGCTGTGGGACATGACCACCCCTCCAGGCTTCATCTGCCAAAGGGGCTGGTTTTTCCTCTCTGTCTGCAGGATGAAGGTCCCTGGAGGCTGAATGAGACCCACCGTGTGTAGAGTTTTTATCAGCCAGGAGGGGCCTGCAGATGTATTTATTTTAGGGATCCCAGACCAAAAGTGGGGCTGCTTTCCTCTCCTCTCTGGGCGAGAGTCTTTGGCAACTGCATGGGCTTTCAGAGGCTGAGCAAACATGCCAGGCACCACTGGCCTAAGGAACGGGTGACCTGGTCTTCCGCTGCTTCCAAGAGCAAACAGAATATGCTATGGGGCTCTACCAGGTCATGTGGACCCCATCCTGCGACCTGGTTCTGGGGCTGCTTCAGCCACCCCTGGGACACAGGAGCACAGTCTGCCTGCTACAGACCTCTGCCTGCTTCTGGAAGTGGCCTGCTAGATCTGGGACTAGACTGAGTAGGGGAGAAACAGCAACGATAACGGCCTTCCTCTAAGGATCAGGCCCGGCCAAGCCATGTGGAGAGGCTGGCCCTGGAAACTGACCAGAGGCATAGGTGGGGGAGGTGGAGAGGACTCTGACTTTGCACCAGAGGTGTCCTCTGGAAAGCCAGGGGGATGAGCCTAAATGGAGCAGCGAGATCAGGGCACAGTCAGTATCTTGACAAGCGCCAATGTTTGCCCACCCCTGCCCCCCATCCCACCTGACCAATCATTTTCTCCCCACGCCCCGTCCCTCCAGCTGGTGAACATCGGCTCCTCTTATAACTATGGCAGTGAGGACCAGGCAGAGTTCCTGTGTGTGGTGTCCAAGGAGCTCTACAGCTCCCCACACGGGCTGAGCTCCGAGTCCAGCCGCAAAACCAAGGTGAGCCCCTCCGCCCGACCTCAGCCTCCCTGCCTTCCCTCCCTCCCTTGCTGCCCTCCGCCTGGCCATCTGTGCTTCTTCTTTCTCCCTCCTGCTGCACACGCCTGACCCACTGATCACAGCCGATGCCATCCATCCCATGCCACCCATGGTCCTGTCTGCCCACGCCAGTTACCCAGGCCCAGGCTCCGGGGACAGTGAGATGAGATTAGCCCCAGAGTGTGGCCAGAGTGGACTTAGATGTTACTTGGATGGTGGTCACGTAGTGGCCACGGGGCAGCGTGCCGCCGGGGGAAGGCACTGGACTAGGGGTCTGGGCGTGGTGTGAGCGCTCTGTGTGACCTTGGACAGGTCCCATCGTCTTTGTGCACCTTGGTTGTATTCTCAGAGAAGTGAGGGGGTGGACCACCAGCTTGGAACTTCTGGGATCCAAGGGTCCAATTTAGTTCCCGGGGACCAGGGCTGGGGCAGGGAGGCCGAATCTGTTCATTCTGCCCCTCCTGCAGTCTCCCCACATAGGACTCAGCAGCACAGGGGTCTGGAGCCTTCAGGGTCCAATCCTGTGTTTCCATCCTGGCCTCTGAGGCAGCCTCAGCTGGCTGCAGGGAGGGGGTTGATCAACGGTCCTATCACCCTGGACCCCGAGTTGGTCAGAAGCCTCAGGAGCCAGGGTGGAACTGGCGGGGCAGGCAGCAGCCAGGCTGGGAAGAAAGGAGAGCGTTCCTTCTAGAAGCCTGTCCCCGTGTGGTGAAGACTTAGGAACTCTGCTTCCCGTCTGTTTGTCTGCCTTCCTGTGCTGTGACTTCCCGTGCCCACCCCACCCCCAGCGGGGCCAGTGGCTGATGTGGCCTTGCAGGGGTGCAGGGTGAGCAGGCTGCTCCTGCGTCTCTGGGAGAGACCTCAGGATCTGGGATGTCAGAGCCGGTGCTGGCATCGCAGATCTGGCTGGTGTCTACCTTGGGCCTTCCCTGGCTTCCTATGTACTCTGGGTTGGTCCTTCTAAAATGAGGCCTTCCCGACGCCCCTTAAGGATACCCCAGCCACACACCCACGCTCTTCGTCTTCCACCGCTGTCATAGCGGCCGGGCCCAGCCGCCAGCATCCTCAGCAGGTCCCTACCCTCCCGCTGGTTCCCCCAGGCCCCTCCCCAGGCTTCCCGGGACCGGACACGATGCCCCGGCTTCTGTGGCTGTAGCGCTCCCCTCCCCTGGAGGTCCCCCTTCTCTTGCCCTTCCCCTTCACCCTGAGACGGGGGCCCTCGGGGCCAGCCGCCAGCAGGCCCCGGCCCCCCGGTCAGTTCTGCGCTCTTTCTTCCCTGGGTCCGCCGGCTGGTTCACAGAGCGCGGAGGAGCAGCTGGAGCAGCAGCAGGAGCAGGAGGTGCAGGTGGAGGCAGATACGCAGGAGAAAGGTGCAGCCAACCCCCGAGGAGAATGATTGCTAGTAGAAGCCGGCGCCTCCCGCCCGCTCCCTGCTGGAGCCAGCTGCAGAACCTGGGGTCCCGGGGGCGGCCGGGGATCGGGCGGGCCCACCAGGGTTAGCTCAGCCGCATGCCTGGCGCCTCACCTGCATAACCATCCCTTCTCTCACTTTCTCTTTGCAGCCCAGTCATCTCAGGATCCCGCTAACCTTTTCTCCCTCCCACCACCGCCTCCTCCTCCTCCGCTCCCCGCCGGAGGTCCTGCCTCATCTTCATCCACCTCTTCTTCCTCCTGGATCTCACCTACACCCTGCCTCTTCCCTCTCTGCCCCTGTCCGGGTTTTCTCTCTGCCTGCTCACACCTCCATCCCGGGGCTGCCCTGGTCCCAGCCTCCTGCGCCCTCCACCCAGGCGCCCCGGCCCCGCATCCCAGAGCACCCTGCCTGCCGCCTCCTGCACCCCTTCTGGCACCTCCTGCCTCCCGGGCCGGGGGGGAGGGGCGCAGTTGCACCTCCTCGGCGCCCCCTGCCGGCCACGTCTGAGCACTGCTCCAGCGCTTCACCTCCTCACGTTTCCTCCTTGCAGGTTTCTGTCTGCACCCCCTCAGACCTGAGGTGGTACTTGCAGGGAGGGCCTCTCCTGGGCCCCTCGCCTGACCCCCAGAGCTGCTATGCCTGGTTCGTAGCCTGGCGGAGCTGGAGGGAGGGGCAGAAGCCAGAAGGGTGCTCATCTCTTACTTCTTGCACTTGAGCCGGACTTCCGGCTGATTTTCTCCCCTCACCCAAGCTTCTCAGCCTATCTTGGCCTTGGGTGTGAGGCTCTGAGAGCAGACAAGAGGGGAGGAGATTCTCTCCCACCTGCCCATCAAGCCCAGAGCCACGCTGGGAAGGAAGGAAGGGAGACCGAAGCCAGGTGCCCAGACCTCATCCCTGACGCCCAGGACTCCTAATCACAGCCTCCGGGCACTGGGTCCCTGGTTTCTGCGGGGCTGGGAAGGACAGGCCACACTTGGATGCCCATGGCCTAGGAGGAGTCAGCGGGAGCTGGCTCGCTAAGGATCGGGCTGTGGCAGAAGAAGCCCTGGCCAGGAGCCCACAAGCCCCCACTCCATCTTATCTACCTGCTGTGTGACTTTGGGAAAGTCACTGTCCCTCTCTGGGCCACAGTTGCCTCTAAAATGGGGACGGACAGCTGTTCTCCGTGACCTTTTGCCTGAGACACTGGTGACCAGCCTCTCTTGGCCTTCACTCTCCCGGCCAGAGTCTTGGCAGAATATGGACTCCTAGGAGGCCACCACCCAGCCCAAGATGGGGCGTAGGGTCCTCTTCCTGTAGCCCCTCCTCCTCAGCTCTGAATCCACTTTTTCTGGGCCTCAGCCCTCCTCCTTCCTCCCAGAAAGGACCTAGTGACTCACCTAACTCTTTCTCTCTCCCTGTCTCCCCCACCCACCCACCCCCTCCATTTCGATCTCCCCTCTGCCCTTCTCCTGGCCCCGCACTCCCCTCTCCTCACTGGCCCCACCCCCTCCTCCCCCTCCCGGTGTTCTGACCACCCCCACCCGGTCCCCCTGCCCCTCTTATTTTCTAGCTGTTACAAGCCAGAGGCACCCGGATGTGAGGCCCCAGATCACCTCCAGGGACTTGGGGTTCCGTTCTGAAATCCTTTATTTTTGTACCACGGGGTGGGCCCCCGGCCCAAGGCAGAGGAAGAGCTCTTCCCGCTGTCAGCTCTGTCTACACCCTGGGGGATGTCATTCACCCCTGCCTCCGGGGTCCAGGAGGGGGCCCGCGGGGACCTCTCAAGTCCTGAGGTGGGCCCTGGGACCCCTGGGCAGAGCTGCCTGCCTGTGGCCAAAGTGTGGTGTTGTCCAGCTGTGTCTCCCAGGCCCCCGCGTCCCTGCCCCCAGGGCCCCCAGCTGCATGGCGAATACTCTGCTCCCCCCCAATCCAGTCACGTCACCTCCTTGAGCCTCAGTCTCCCTGCGTGTCACCCAGGTCACGTCCTGCCCTGCCTACCTCACAAGGTTGTTGTGAGGTTACCAAGAGGGGCGAGAGCCCTGAAGGCCCTCGGGGAGGGTGTAAAACGCAGGCATTGGTGGGGGTGAAAGGTCTGGGCGTCGGCCACATCGGAAGGAGGTGATGGGTGACTTGGCCTTCAGCTTGGCTGCTCCCCATGCCCACACCCACCCTGTCCCCGCCATCTGTACTGCTGGGCGCAGAGTGACCTGGCCAGGAGGGAGGCAGGCACTGGTCCAGCAGGGGCAGTGGGGCCCCTCGGGACCTGATGACGAGGTAAAGGGGACCGTCCTCCCTCCACCCAGGGGAGAGTCTGGGGCTGGCAGGGGCTGGGCGAGGGGCCTCTCGCGTTTATGGGCTCCTGGGCCAGGTACTTGCTTCTCAGTTGTGTCCAACCCCGTCATGTAATAAAACCTGAAGAAACAGCCAGCCTGGCTGCCTCCCTTTCTCTGGGCCACATCTGGGGACAGCGCTCTGTGCACATAGTTGTGTCCGATTCTTGTGACCCTGTGGATGAGTCCATCAGGCTCCTCTGTCCATGCGACTTTCCAGGTAAGAATACTGGAGTGGGTTGCCATTTCTTCCTCCAGGGGATCTTCCTGACCCAGGGATTGAACCCATGTCTCCTGCATTGCAGGTGGACTCTTTGCCTGCTTAGTCATCGGGGAAGTCCCTTGGATCAGGGGCTAAACTTAAGGTGGGATAGAGAGCCCAAAGGTAATGGGGCTTTTTCCTAAAGTCCTAGGACCTGCCTATTGTCACACTCCTGTAAGTGTTGAGGGGGAGCATCATGGCCAGATCCTCTGCCCCGTGGGTGGGCGCCCAGGGGACCAACGCTGCCTTGCTGGGTGAAATTTGGAAAGTATCTGCCCCTCTCTGGTCTGTTTCTTCATGGGTAAAGGCAAGGGGTTGGATGAGGTGACTTCTAAGGCCCTGCCCCTGGGGTTACTCAGTCTCTCACGGCCTCTGGGCAGACCTGGATTAGCTGGAATGCTGAGGGATGGGGAGCTGGGCTTCCGGGCATCTGGAGTTTCCCTGCCTCACCTCACCATTCAGCTGGCCCTCTGCTCCCTGGCTTTGCCCTGCCACTTCTGCTCCATCCTAATCTCCCAGGATGTCCCCTCTGCCTCCCGCTGTGATACCTTCTGGTCACCTCCACCCTCTACCCCAAGTCCTAAGAAATACGATCCCCAGGCTTCCCTCCGTCTTCTCAGAGTCCAACAAAGCCCCGCCCACCCCCACCCCACCTGGCCAATTCCTTCACCATGTGCTGGTCCTACTGAGTGTCTACCTTGCCTCCCCCATCCCCCAGCAGTTTAGCATTGCAGGTGTGGGGGGGAACATCTCTGCAAAGCTGTGATCCCCTAAGCAGAGGCCCTCCCAAGCCCACTCGATGGCTTGGGGGTCCTCACCACTTCTCTTGGGGCCACCTGGCTCTCTGGAGTTGACTTCACTTTCTGTATCGCAAAAGGGTCACCAGGGGGGTTGTTAAAAGAACAGATTACATGCCCCCCCCCCCCCAAATTCCCACTAAGACTAGGATAAGGCCAGGAATTTGCATTTTAGCAAAGCAGTGTTCTGCTCCCCCTCTGAGAGGCCCCCCAGGGTAGGCCTGTCCCCTCCCCAAAGGTGCCCCCCCATAGCAGCTGCTCCATCTGCTCCATCTCCACAGGCGGGACCCAGCAGGTGGAGGGCTCCCCACACGTGGCTCCAGTGGCCACACCTTTTCTCCCTTTGAAAACCCTCTGGAGACTAGGTCCACGCTGAGGCTCCCCGCTTCCTCTTCCTCCCACTCAGTTAGGCTCCAAAGAAGACTTGTCTGTGCTGGACACCCCCCTTCCTCACCTCCACCAGGGCCCACCCCCCAGCCCTCCCTGATCACTGCCACTCAGGCCACAGCCTTGGCTGCTAAGACCCCACCCCCTCAGCTCCCCTCCAGCCACTGGACACAGCCCTCAGCCTCCTACTCTGGGCCCCCACTTCTGCCGTGCATGTGTCTCCTCTACCTCTTTGGTCTCCCCTGGACCACCTTCCATGCAGGGTAGTTGGAAAGCCCCGCCTCCAAATCTCAAGCTCTGCCTATCTCCTGGACATCTCCCTCCTAGAGGTACCCTAAGTTCATGACACCTTCCCAGAGCCTTTCCCTCCCCAGTGCCCCAGGTCAGGCAATGGGTCCTCCACCAGCCCAGCCGAGAGAGGTCCTCAGATTACCCCCACCACCAACGCACCTGAAGGATAATGAAGGTCCTTCAGTGCTGTGTCCATCCCCACTGCCCTGCTCAGGCCAGGCCTCCTCCTTCTCTTCTTGAGTTCTACAGTGGCCTCCTCACCAGCCTCCCTGCCTCTCATTTTCTCCACGCTGATGTCAGTGTTGGCTCTAAATGTGAAGCTACTTGTGTGTCCCTTTCCTGCTCTAGAACCTTTCGTGGCTCCCCAGAGTGCCCAGCATCAGATCTTCAGCTCCACTCCAAGCTCTTTGCCATCTCATCTCAGTTTGCCCCTCCCCAAAGGAATTCTGCAAAGACCTTTGCAGTGCCCCTAATCCCAATCTCTGTCCCAGCTAAAAACAACCGACTTTCCCTAAGAGGCCACTGACTCTGAGGACTCTCTGCCTTTGCACATCCTCTTCCCCTGCCTGGAATGCTCTTCCCTACCTTGGCTGCCTTTGAATCCCAACTCAAGATTCCTCCAGGCAGCCCTCCCTGACTTTCCAAGTTACTGACTGCCTCCCCCAGAACCCTTCACACTGGATCACCATCCCACCCCTCCCGAGATCACGAGCCGAGTTCTGTGCAGCTCCATGACCCCACTACAGCACTTGGCACGTGGTCAGAGCCTGTGAGGTGCTGAATGAGGGACGCGGAATGCAGACGCAGTGCTGAGACAGAGAAATGGTCGCCTGGGAGTCAAGAGACAGGGCTTCCAGGGGCCGTGCAAAAATAAACTTCAGACTCAGCCCCAAAAAAAAAAAAAAAAAAAGAGACAGGGCTTCCACCCCAGGCTCCACTGTTGCCCCATCCCTGGTGCGATCAGGAGGCTCTCTGCCCCTCAGTTTCCTCCTAGGCTTCCAGAAGGAGCCCGTCACTTGTCCCGGCCCTGACTCTGACGTGTGTGTCTGATTCTTTGTGGCCCAATGGACTGTAGCCCGCCATGTTCCTCTGTCCAAGGGATTTTCCAGGCAAGAATACTGAAGTGGGGGTGCCATTTCCTCCTCCAGGGGATCTTCCCAACCCAGGGGTTGAACCTGTGTCTCTTGTGTCTCCTGGCTTGGCAGGTGGATTCTTTACCACTAGCACCACCTGGGAAACCCGACTCTGACATGAGGGCACCCAACCACCTTCCCAGGATGGCTCCTGGGACTTGGGCAGCTGCCCTGGAGGCAGGTCCTGCCCCCACTGACCTCACCATGGCCTTCTGGACACTTAGCCAACAGGCTGAGCAGATAGCAAAGGTTTGTTCAGTCAAGGGCATGAGATTGGTGCTGGGGCCCCATTCAAGCCACAGAGCAGGACCTCGGGTCAGACGGCTTTATTTCACAGGGCAGCTGAGCTCACATCCTGGTGAGAATGGGCAGTGAAGTCCCAAGGGGCAGGTGGGGTTGGGAGGACCCTGGACCCCAGGCTCCCCACCCTTTGGCTTGCAGTGGCGGCTGGCCCACTTGGCTGTCTCCAGGACTCTGAGGGGCCCTCCTGTGGGAGCACCTTCCTCCTCCACCACTCAAGTTGGGCCGAGGGCTTCAAAGGCTGGAATCTGCTGTCTGGAGAAGATGCCATCCCAACAGCCTTTGCACTGGGGCAGGGGTGGTGGCGGGGGGACCCAGCAGCCACAGAATTGCTGCTTAACTCTTCCCCCCAAAGTCAGCAGCAGAGGAGGGGGGAGGAGAAGAGAGAATCAGGAGGGGACAGCCTGGATGAGAACCCCCCCATCCGGGACTGGTGACCATCCTAGGCCCTCAGGGGTGGTCTGGACCACCAGCAGATGGCCCTTCTCCCTCCTTGGACCCTCACTGAGGCTGATTATCAGGCAGCAGTTGGGAGACAGGAAAGACACCACCTCCTGTCCCCTCCGGGCCCTGCTGCCTGCAGAATACTTGCTCTCGACCCCCCGGTGGGTCCCCTGGGCTCTCTGAGTCCAAGAGGGAGGCCCCTGCTCTGCAGGGGCCAGCTCCTCAAGTCAGCACCTGCTGGATCCAGCCAATCACACCAGTGATGCGGGTGTAGACGCCAAAATAGTTGGGCCGGCCGCAGCCCAAACCCCAGCTGACTAGCCCTGCCAGGAACCAACGGCCACTGGGCTCCTTGCACACCAGCGGGCCACCCGAGTCACCCTGTAAGGCAGGGAGAGACAGGACTACGTCAGCCTAAAGGAATCCACTTCAGGTAAAGGGCTGGACTACTGGGGATATTCTGAGAGTGACAGCAGGAAAATCACATCCCCTTTGGAAGCCTCTGATACATGGAGGGAGCCCGAACCAACCCAGCCTGTCCTCCAGCGTGGCCTGGCTGTCATGGAGGCTTGAATGTGTGTCCCAGTGCCCTGCCCAGCTCTGCCTCCCTTCTGTGGGCTCCATCTAGCCCTCTCTGCTGGGTCACTTGGGCAAAGTGCCTCTCAGAGGGTGAGGAGCAGAGCTGGGGTTGGGTCTCAGACCTGGCCCCCAGGGGGTCTTCTGATCTGGGGTCTGCAACCTGGAGCCAGTCTCTCAACCTCCCAACCCTCAGCTTCCTCATCCACAAAGTGGGGACAGCCAAGCCCAGCTTGCCGTGAGGCTGCTGCAGGCTGCTGTGAGCCGAGGGCCGGGCCCTGGCTGATGAGAGCAGTGCTGTCTCCCCCGCCCTCTGGCCCACTCCACGGGAGTCACCTGGCAGGCATCCTTCTTGCCCTTGCGGTAGCCAGCGCACAGCATGCGGGGCGTCACCTGGTAGCGGTAGGCTTCGCTGCACAGGTCCTGCGGGATCAGCTGCACGTCCACCTTCTGCAGGCCGTTGCTGGTGGGGCCTGCCGGGTGGGGTTGAGGGCAAAGGTGAGAGGATCTGAGATGCCCGGGGCCTGCACTCTTCTCTTGGCTATTCCTCTTGCATTGCAAGAGCTCCTTCCTCGCCCCTGCTCTGCCCACCCTCCCATCTCTGCCCTCCCCCTCACTGACACTGTTCTGGCTCCTTCTCCAAGTGGCTCATAGGGCCAGAACCCACCCTCCCACCCACCAGGGCTCCTCAGGCTCCCCTCCACTCCCTCCTCCATGAGGCCTCTTGGCTGCCTCCCCTCTTCTCTGTGACAGCCCTAGAGGACTTTTGCAGAGCACACACCTCACGCCTCCGCTCCCACCTAAAACTCAGTCAGCCTGCTCACTGTCCAGCCAGCGCTTCTCCACGAGGATGTGTGTTAGGGCCCCGCCACCCCCCATGGAGTTTCAATATACACCCTGTGCCTAGCTCCACTGGAGGATCCAGTCTGTTCAGCTGGGGTGAGACCCAGACACTGGTTTTCTTTCCCGAAGCCCTGAGACCTTCGTTCAGGTCAGGAGTAGGAATCCTGGCTCAAGATCCTGACTGAGATCACTTGCTTGTCCTTCCCACCCATCCTCACCCAGACCCACCTATTCCTGGCTCCCCTCTGGTGCTGGGTGTACTCAAGTGGGTTGTCACCTGTGCTCTTACCAAAAACACCTTTCCGCTTTGCTGGGACACTGCTGACCCACCCTGCAAGCCTCAGCTCAGCCCACCCCTCCTCTGCGCTGCCATTGCCCCCACACCCCTGTCCGTGTCAGCTCTTAACACTGTCTCCTCTTCATTTTTATACCTCTTTGTCCAACTCAATGCCCGCCATATAGCAGGTACTCACAAATGTGTCACTGAATGAATGAATGAGCAAGTGAACTGATCCTTTCTTGACCACTGTTCTCTATCATCCTCTTGGACAAGTCACTTTACACGTGAGCTTCAGCTTCTCCATCTTTACATTATCCCTCAACCTCACCCACCTCCAGACTGTAAAGCACAGTATACACTCCTGAAAGTCACCACCACGAAGGGTGCAGGGCATGGCCGTAGTCATGCACAGAACTGAGAGCTGGCCTCTAGGGACAGCAACCTCCGGTCAGTGTAGGAGGGAAGGACAGAAACTCGTGTTTCTGAGAGGCAGTAGCAGGAACAGCAGAGTCTCTGGGGTCAGACAGTCCTGGGTTCTATTCTCTATTCCAACCCTCCCTGTGTGACTTTGAGTCAATGCTAAATGTCTCTGTTTTCCCATCCTTGAGATGGGGTCCATGATAACCAAAACTAGAGTTGTTGGATGGATTAAATGAAACCATGTTCCCCTAAAATCTAACCTCCATGTCATAAGTGTTAATAATTAAAAGTCTCCCCCCAACACAGACATATACCCTGCCACCCTCCACTGTCCAAGGAGCAGAGGGTTGGAGCTTGCCCATGGGCCATGGGGTCCCTGGCCTGCCCTGTCACCCCACACATATCCCCAGGGATCGCCTCCCATGACTTTGGTTCTCCGTAAGTGCCCTTCTGCAAGGAAGGGAAGGGCCAGGGGGACAGGGACCCATGGCCGCAGTAAAAGTTTTATTTTTTTTTTTCCTATGAAATCCAACCTCATTTAATCCAGGACTAGCAGGTCTCAGAAGTGGAGCCCTAGGGTCCCTTACCAACTCCCCTGCAGGCTCAGAAGTTAGGTGAGCCAGACCCACCCTGTCTCCCCTGCCCACAGTCTAGCTCACCGCCTTCTCGCAGGGCACCCCAGCCCGTGATCCAGCAGTGCAGGCCCGGCTCGAAGAAGTGGGAGTGGGCAGGCAGGCAGACGGGATGCACAGAGGCCGAGCGCACCACGGGGTGGTCGAGCTGCAGCAGGGCCACGTCGTAGTCGTGGCTGTCCTCCTCGTGGTACGGGTGCAGGAGCAGACGGCTCACCTTGAAGGACACTTCGCCCGGCCAGCGTGAGCTCTGCCACACTTTGCCCAGGAACACGGTCCACAGCGCCGGGGATGCCATGCTGAGGGTGGGAGGGGGACTCGCTCAGTGGCCGCCTCCCCCATCCCATCCCGGATCCCTCTGATAGCCAGCATCCCCACCTGGGACCCGGTCCCCCACACCCATCCCCACCCTGCTCTGGGAGACCGTGCAGCTGGCAGGGTGGTGCTCATTGCTGGCCCTGGAGTCTGACTTCAGCCCCAGCTTCATCCCTTCCTAGAGGTGTGTGTACCTCTCTAGGCCTCAGTTTCCCCATCTGTGAAGTGGGAATAGCATCTTCTGCTCATATGTTCCTGGGGGAATTCAATAAGACTGTGAATGTAAAAAAAAATCAGCGCAGTGCCAGGCACTGGCAGATGTTTTCTGCACGCTTTATAGATGGAGCAATTGGGAAACCCCTGGAAATTGCGGGTCCTCAGGAGAAGCAGATGGGAGTTGAGTGTGAAAGAGTCGGCAGAGACTGGGCTGTGCAGACACCTGCAGGCCAGGTCAGCATCCAGGTCTCTCTCTACCTTGTGGACAGTGGGGAGCCAGGGATGGAGTGAAAGAACCTGGGTAGTCAGACCGCACCCAGAAGGGCACCTGGGCGCCCAGGCATAGGATGCAGAAGGGAGCTTGACTGGGCTGCTGCAGTGACCCAGGGGTGATGCTGGCAGCATCAATGTGCAGTGGCTGAAGATGCATTCAGACCACTGAGAGGGCTTGCTGCCTGGCTGAGTCGGGGGGGAGACGGAAGGGTGCCCGGGTGGCTCCAGGCCTTCGGCTTGGACTGAGGACACAGGAGGAGGTGTGGGGAGAGAGTCCAGGGCTGGCCGTGCTGGGGGAGTGGGGGTGGGTCTGGAGCACCGGGTATCAGGCTGCAGGTGGAGAGGGGAGCTGTCAGCCCACCACGGAGATGGGGGGATGTCTGTGGGTGGGCTGAGATGGCCCTTCTTATGGGCTTCTCTGCACCTCTCCCTCCCCAGAGTCGGGGACAGGCACATCTGGAGGAGGGTGTCACGACCTCTGACCAGGGCAGGAATTCTGTTCTCAGCTCTACCCCAGTGTCTAGCAGAGCCCCTGGCACAGAGAAGCACGGCAAATATTGCTGAATGGAGGAAGGAGTAAATGAATGGCTCACCGGCCCAGCTGAAAGCAAGACACCGGAAGCGGAGCACAGCAACGATGAGCAACCTTTCCCAGGGCACAGAGTGTGTTCGTGGTAGAGTCAGGGCTGGACCCGAGTGTGGGGACAGCAAGTCTGAGGGGCTTCCCACCACCCTCCCCTCTGTCTTCTGAGATCTCAGACACGCCGCCCCCGCCCCCTCGCCACCACCTTCCCTACCCACCTCTCGTGGCCTCTGTCCCCAGGCTCACCTCTCCTCCTGGAAGCAGTGGGCAGCAGTGATCACCCAGCGGTCCGCGATGAGAGTCCCCCCACAGATGTGTCGGCCTCGAACCTGGAGGCTGGCCTGCCACGGCCACTCACCCTCCGAGGACACGTCCCCGCCCACGATGCGGCCCGAGGGGCCCTGAAGGCCACAGTCTGGGGGCAGGGGCAGGGGGGGACGGAGGGGCAGGGGCAGGAGGGATCCAGTGAGAAACAGAGAGAGAGTCAGGAGGGGAGGCATGGAAGAGGAGAGAGGAAAGACACGGGCCCAGTGGAAGAGAATGAGGGAGCGAGAGAGAGAGAGAGAGAGACAGGGGTGGGCATGAGGGGGCAGAGGCAGGGTAAAAAGAGACAGATGGACAGACGGTGAGCTCTCCCTCCAGGCCCCCAGGGTGGGCACCTCCCTCCCTCCCATGCTCGTGGGCCCAGCAGGTGGAGGGTGTCCTGCCCACCCCAGCATGTCGGAGCGCCCAGGCTCACCGCAGAACAGCTCGTCCGAGCCGTCCCTGCAGTCGGGGTGCCCGTCACACTCTGGGTTGGGCTTCTTCACACAGCTGCGGTCCTCACACTGAAAAGTGAAGGTCCCACAAGGCACCCCTAGGATTGGGGGGACAGGGTGCAGAGAGTGGGTCCCTGAGCCCGAAGGAGCCTCCAAACCAAAGCCCAGGGAAGATGGAGCCTGAAAGAGGCCAGGAGATGACTGGAGAGGCGTCCCTTGATCACACTAAAGGGTCCCCTGAGGCTCCTTTAGGGTTCCCTGGAGGCAGGCCGTATCCCTCGTTCCGTCGCTCCCTCAGACTGTTTTTTGAGAGAAGGTGATGTCTCCCCTCTCAAACCTGGGCTCCTGGTACCTGAAGCCAGAACTGTGCCTCCACCTTGAGATGAGCGAGGCTCCCAAGAGCAAGGCTATGCCCCTCCCATCACACTACCTTGGCCTGGCAGACCCCCAGGCCCCAACCCACCTAGACACCCACCTGCTCCTCACTACCTTCACTGTGAAGAGCTTTCTGCCCCACCAGCCAGTCTTCATCTGGTCTCCTTTCCTCCTCTATTTATTTCTCTTCAAGGCCTAGTTCGAAGCCCACCTTCTCTGGTTTTCTCAGCCTCATCTCCTCACCCTCCAGTCTTCCTATACTACTGGACATGATGTTCAGAGACTTTGGCCCAGAGAGAGTAACCCATCTTTTTTTAAATTTTAAATCAGATAATCCCCAGAGGACAGGGACCACTTCTCCGGTGCCTTTTATTTCAATTTCCTTACTCTGCCTTGCATATCACTCGGTAGTCTGCAAGTGAAGGTTGGCTGGTCTGAGGGATGGGTGGGTGGGTGGACAGATGGATGGATAAAACAATAGAGACTCGGACAAGATATTGGGCAGACCAACAAATGTGTGGTTTGATAGTCTGACAAGAAGACTGACACGCAGCTATTTAGATGATTAAATGAGTGGATGTGAGTACCAATGGACAAACAAGTAGATCCCTGTATGGATGCATGTACATGTGCATTCATGGATGCATGGATGGAGGATGGAACAACGGACATACAGACAGGAAATTGGGTAAACAAATAAAACCAATAAATGAGTAGATTGATAGCTTGGTGGACAGGGAGATAGGTGGTTGGACAGGCTGATGGATGAATCAGTGAGTGGATGTGTGAATCAGTGGACAGACAAATGGTTGGAGAGACCAGAAGATGGATGGACAGATGAATGGATGGACAGATGGATGGGTAGACAGATGGACATGTAGGCAAACTTATAGATGGGCTGGTAAGTATTTGGACAAGAGGGCAGAAACCTTTGTGGAAGAAGCATGGAGAAGGTCCAGGTTGTCTGGCCGAGTCCGTTCTTTGGTTTCCCCCTAGATACCTAGTCATACTCTGCCCTACCTTCCTGGCATTGCTCTTCGTCACTCCCATTGAGACAGTCGGGCTGCCGGTCACAGACCCTGGACAGGGGGATGCACGTGCTGTCCTCTTGGCACTGGAATGTGGCTCTGCAAACTGTGAGGACACAGAGGCGGGACAAGTGGGAGGAAGCCAGAGGCACCAGGCTGGGACTCTGCGTCGCCTGGAGACCATGCATGGTATCGCAAGTTATGATCACAAATCTCTTTCTCAGCTACTTTACCCCTGAGTCTCACAGCAACTCAGTGAGATATTCCATTTCACTGGTGGAAAAATGGAAACAAAGTGACTTGTCTGAGGTCACCTGGCTGAGTGAGAACTTGAAGCCAGATGTTCCGGTTCCAAATACGAGGTGCCTTCCCCAGCATGAAGGCAGGATCAGTCCAGAGGCAGGCACATCCCCCTTCCCTCCTACTTCCCTCCCCACATGTATAAGACTTTGATGGGATGCAGGTTGCTGTGATGGTGACTCTGGGGGCCAGAAGCCAGGATTCAGAAGCAGAGTTATTAGTCCAGGAGAATCCTGGCTTGCGGACCGTCAGAAGCCCCTTCTGATTCCCTTCTGCCAGGGTTGGCTGGCGGTGAGCACAGCCCCAGGAAGAGTCAGCAGCTCCAGTCTGAACCCCTGCAGTGGAGGGTCCTGCTCAAAAGAGGCAGATACAGGGTCCTCTCTTCGGCCACCCTGGGCCTGCCCAAACCTGCATAACAGCCTTCTTCCTCCTGGTCCTGTCCTCCCTCATCTACTCTGTTCCTTCTCGGACAGCTGCCTGGGCAGAAGGCTGAGGGTGATAGCCTGGTGGCGAGAAGCCATGAGCTGGGAAGCAGCATAATCGGGTCCCTGTTTGTCTCTGCGACTGCCCTATGGGGCGGCCCTGGAGAGGACACTTGCCCATCCTGTGCATCCACCCTGCCATCTCAACACAGCGAGGGAGTTTCCTGGAGGCTGATAATGGGAGCTGCCCATTGGGAGATCTCGAAACGATAGGCTCAGCCCAGCAGCATGGAGGTGGGGAGAGAGGAGGGACGGGGTGGGCGGGCTGCTCACCGCAGTTTCTCTCATCCAGGCCGTTGGGGCAGTCCTTGACCCCGTCGCAGGCGGGCACACACAGTCCATTCACGGAGCAGAGAAACTCTCCAGGGCAGGCTGGATGGAGAGAGCACCATCGGGACACACATCATTAGGAAAACACGTGCAGACACACCACTCCTGTGTGCTCACATGTGTACCCATGTGCCTGTGCACACGGTCCATGCGGACATACATGTCTGGCTCAGGCACACAGCACACGCTTGGGTATGTATGAGTGTGTATACCTCATAAACACCTGTGAGTGCTTTGCACATGTGGGCACACGCAAAGCTGCCTGTGTTCATGCACATGTGTGCGCACATGAGTGAACACACACACACACAAAACACTCCTTTAGACCAGCCTCTCGGTGCTTCCAGGGAGGGCTAAGAAGCAGGGAGGAGCTGCAGGGGCCGTGGGGTGCCCCCCACCCCCCGACCTGCCCATACTCACGGTCTGTCTGGTTGTACAAGCTGTAGAACACCTGCACGCCGGGCCCGGTGAGGGAGATCTGGGATGTGAAGTTGATGGTGATGCCGGCGCTGGCCACCACGGGGATCCTCTCAGCATAGGGCTGCAGGGTGCGCAGGCCACACAGCCTGCGGGGGGGCCAGAGACGGACTGAGGGCTACACGGCCTGGTCCAAGGGACGGGACAGCCTGGGTCCCGGTGCACAGACCAAGCGAGGACAGGGCAGCTGGGGAAGAACGGGAAGCTGCACCCCGGCCCCACCCCCTGGCTGACCGCTCACCCCAGGGTCATCTGGAAAGCAGCCTGGCAGTGTCACTGCCCTGCTCAGAAGCCTTCGATGCCTCCCCGTTGCTGGCAGGATAAAGCGTATCGTCTGGATTCCCAAGTCCCAGTCAGAATCCTAGAATGGGTCTAGGGGACTAGAATGGGTCTAGGCTAGTCCCAACCTAGGAGCCTTGAGATTCTAGCAGGTCAGAGTCCTTCTCTGGACCTCACTTCCCTCGCTTGTACAACAAGGGGAATTCGCCTCTCTCTTGACCTGACAAAAGGCTCCAATGTGTCAGTGGAAGGAAAATTCCTTGACTGATCTACTGTCCATAGGCAAGAAGGGATGTTCCTACTGTACTTAGAGTGGGGCAAGAAGATAGCCGTGTTCTCCATTTAAGCCCACACCTACCACTAGGTCTCCACAGCCCTGGGGGCTTCCCTGTGGCTCTCTGGACATGAGTGGGCACCAGTGCTGCTCCAGGGCCAACAGGTGATGGGCAGCGCCTTCTCGAGCATGGCCACACCCAGGTGGGACCATCCCTCAACCATGGGAGCACATTCATATCCCTGTTGGTGCCCCCCCGCCCCCACGGATGATGCTTTTGTTCCCACAGAGCAGGTGGGAGACCTCCATGGAAAGGTGGAGTCCCACCTCTTGGGGAGCAGGTAGGAATCCTCCCAACTCCAGGGCAGGGGGCACAGGGGGCTCTTTCCACACAGCACTGTTCCCAGCTCACCTCACAGAGCAAGTGGACATGCCTTCACAGAAGGTGCAGTCACGCCCCCAGAGTGGCAGGACCCGCTGCAGAGAGCAACCCGGGGTACCCTGCCTTCCCAGGCGGGACACCATCGCGGAACAGATGGGTCAGCCCCACCAGATCATAGGAATGCCCACCCCCATTGGGAATGCCTTTACAGATGAAAGAAACACCCAGAATATGGGTGGAAAAGTCTGTGGGGAGAGGTGAAAATGCCCCTATCAGAGAAGGTAGGAGGAAGTCAGGAGAGCAAATGAGAGTGCCCCAAAGCATGATGGGAACATCTCACAGCAGATGCAACAGCCCACACTGCAGGTCCCCTAATTGCCAGGGGTCAGAGGCTTCCTCGTAGTTCCTAGAACATGGCAAGCACTTACTGGTTCAGTAATAGTTGGAGGCCTCATTGCATAGGGATTTTGAGGTCACAGCAGCTCCATCCTGTAAACAGGAATTGTTCTCATCCTGTTTTCCAGATGAGGCTCAGCGAGGGAAGTGCCAGGGTAGGCAAGAATGCAGCCTTCTCAGGACCCAGAAGGCCCCACCTGGCCTGCTCTATGGAGAGGTGGGCACCTTGACCCTCACACCACATGAGCTCCAGAGGCTGAGCCCTCATGTCCCCTGTGGCCCCCATCAGACCTGGCCATACTGCTTGACTGTGGGAACCCTATTCTTGCCCCTATGCCAATGTACAGTTCTCAAAATGTGGTTTGGGGACCCTTGGAGGTTCAGAGAGAAAACTATTTTTATAATAATTCTCAGGTACGATTTGCCTTTTTCACTCTCATTCTCCCACAAGGATAAAGTAGAATTTTCCAGAGACTATGTAAACATGTGCGTGTGTGTTCAGTCACTCAGTTGTGTCCAACTCTGTGACCCCACGGACTGAAGCCCGCCAGGCTCCTCCACTCATGGGATTCTCCAGGCAAGAATACTGGAGTGGGTAGCCATTCCCTTCTCCAAGGGATCTTCCTGACCCGGAGATCACACCTGCCTTCATTGCAGGCGGATTCCTTACTCTCTGAGACCCTAGGGAACCCCCCATGTAAGAATAGAGTAGAATTTTCCAGAGACTACGTGATATGTGATACAGTAACCCACACCGGTGTGGGGATTCAATCCTGGTCTATTAATCCAATTACTAAAGAAAGTTACAAAAATGTAAAATGAGGATATTTTTCTTCACCAAATGTTTTTAGTTTTGGAAAATATAATTCGTTTTATGTTAAAATGTAATGGGTTTCTTATTTTAAATGACAAATATGTTTAAATGTTTTAAGTTGTAATCTCTACTACTGTACATATATATTACAAATATAGTTTTTATATGAGGCATATAACTCTCTGGGTTGCTCAATAATTTTTAAAACAGTGTAGAAGGTTCTGAGATGGAAATTTTTGAGAACCAGGGCAGTACAGCCCAGAGAGGGATGAGGCGCCACCAGGGGGCGTCCTAAGCAAACCCGGTCCTTATCCTTTCAAAGCTAAGGTAACAAGGCGCGGATGGTCTATTTGTTCTTAAAGTATTTTTGTAAAAGTTATCAAGGATTGCTATCCCCAGAAACTTGTCCTGGGGAGTGGACGGGGAATCTGGGGGTTGGGAAATACTGAGCAGGGGGAAATGAGAAATCAGGGGCATCCTGAACATACTTAAGGCTCAGGGGCCTGGGGCTGTGTCCCCACACGCTCACCGTGGACAGGGATGGAACTAAAGCTGGGTTGGAGGGGAGGGGAACGTTATGGTTACAAGAATTGGAGGGCTGCGTGGTCGCCGTGGCCAGAGGCTCTAAGAACATTTTGGGGCAAGGCTCTTCGTTAGCAGACGCGAACAAAAGAATTCAAGGCAGAGGCTGAAATTTAGCGACGCAGGCTAAATTACTCAGTCGAAAGAGGATCTATTTAGCCTATGCAGTGTTAAAAACATTTTAAAAACTGCATGTGCCAGCTAATTTCACATAACGATCTAGATTCTTGCTTCTGAAAAATACACCCCAGAAACACTGTCTGGAAGTAATCAGAGGCTGCCTGAATTAGTCAGGGCACGTATAGTCCAGCTAAGGAGGCTCCTCCCTCCCTTGCTCCCTCTCCCCCACACAGCCCGGCTTATGGAACTACACACTGCCTTGGCCTCTTCGCACATCTTTGTTTCTGGTTCTTACTGCAGTGCCTTCTGGGAGAAGGTTTAAATCCCCTGACTCTCCAATCCCTCCTCATCCATCAAATGCTGCCCCCAGCCCCATACACCCTCTCCAAGGAGTGCCAAAAGTCTGAAGACTGTGGAGCCCACCTCTCATCTCAGCTACAAAGTGCTCGGGGTCTGAAGGCACCATTTTTTGCACTCATGCCTGCCTTACTTTCTCCCTTTTCTGAATGTGGGGAATTTTGCTTCTTGCCTCACATAGACAGCAAGCAGGGATCTGGTCAACCTTGCATATCAGCATCTCTAGCTGAATTCAGGGAGTTCAAGACTGGATGGTGGATGGATAGAAGGGTGAGTAGATGGAAAGAAGGAAGGGGTGGGTTGGTGTATTGATGGATGGATGAATGGATGGAAAGAAGGAAGGATTGATGGATAGATGAAGGACTGAAGGTGGGTGAATGGATAGATGGATGGATATACACACACAGATATTCCCTTCTCTCAAGACAGGCTAAATGGGAAAGAGTCAGAGAAGGCGAGCACTGGAAAGGGGAGGTCAGCAGGGTCTCACGTGGCCAGAGCACTGGACCTGAAGCTGCAGAGCTGAGGCTGAGCTGGGCTTTGCCACGTGACCCAGCTGTGTGACCTTGGGCATCTCGCTCAACCTCAGCAAGCTTCTGTTTTCATGTCTGTAGTAAGACAGGGTGGTAGCTCCCCGTAGGATGTTTTATGGCATGAATGAGAAGGGATTTCTTTGAAAACTAGCTGCTGACGTCGTCCGACAGTGAGCTCACGGAGAACAGTAGCTCCTCCTTCCATATGGCCAGCCCTCAGCAGTGCCCAGGGAGTCTCTGGGGCCACATAGAAGCTCTGGAGACCAGAAGGGCTACCCCATAGCCAGACCCAGCCTGAGGGGCTCCAGCAGGCTTAAGGAGCCAGTGACTCTGCCTGTCGCCATCGGCAAAGTGGAAATGGTTGGGCAGATCACAAGAAAAGTGACATCACAGGAGAGGAAGCTGGCAGGAGGCAGGTTCCCGGAAAGGGGGAAGCCTGTACCGTATTGACGCCCCGTCAGAGTGGGTTCTGTGAAACTCAGCTGCTGCTGGCCGGATGTCACGAGGTCAGCTCCCTCCCCCGCCTCCTGGCCACTCAAAGGGCATGAGGCCTTGTTGGCCAGGGAGAAGCTGCGGAGGAAAGAGGGAGGTGGGGGGAAGGCAGAAAGGGCTCAGAGGAGGAAGGTGACATGCCCAAGGATGCCTCGCCAATCGAGGGAGCCCGGCCAACCTCTCCTTATTACTATGCTGGCACTGAGGGGTGAGACCCCCTCTCCCCCAACCTACCCTCTGTCGCCTTGTCAATAGCCATTCTGTGCATCCCCCTCCTTATAAATCCTGTGCCTGGAAATCTACACCCTTCCCCAGACCTCTCGTGTCTCTACCACCCACACAAGCAGATTTTCCAACAAATGCTTATTCAAAGAATTTCCCAGCAACTACATGGGCTGATGGTTATCAAAAAAGATCAGAACTAGAGGAAATGGTTTGCCCAGTTGTTGCAATCTGGAGGTACACCTCTGCATCCCCTTTCGTACTCAGACACGGGCAGGAGCCTCGGGGCAGGGGGCCACGAGTCTCTCCCAGGGACCCTGACCCTTACAAAGGTCTGCGAAGACAGAGATGGGACTTCCCAGGTGGCTCTCAGATGTGGTGAGAGACAGCAGTGGTCAGTCCCCTTAGCAGGGTGCCTTGGCCATGGGAGGGAAGACCTGACACGGCTGCCCCAAGGCTCTGAGGGAAGACCGCACAAGTGTGAGTGTGGATGCTCTCACAGACACACGCTCACAGGTCCGCACGCCCTCGTGCATGCTCTGGATCTTGCTGCTCAACTCTGGTTTCTCTAGTTACGAGCTGGGTGATTTTGTGGGAACGCTGTTGCCTCTCTGTGCCTCGGCCCCTCATAGGTCTATGAAGGCATCGTGGGGCCAGCTCCCTCACCAGGTTGCTGAGGATGAAAGAAACGGCACCCGAGCCCAGAGCATCCCTGGCACAGAGTCAGAAGCCAGTTCTGAACGCGTGGTTGGTGCCTTCCTGAACTGGGCTTTATCCCAGCCTGAAGTAGCCAGCAACCTCTACCCGCCATTTCAGTTACTCTTCCCTGGGTGGGAGGTCTGCTTCATGCCCATTTTTTAGATGGTTTACTTGAGGCTAAAAAAGGTGAGTCCTTGCCAGACAGAAGGAGAGGAACCAGGACTTGAACACTGCTTTCTTGTTTCAATAGCTATACTCTTTCTACCTCTCCAGCCCAACTTGGAATGACATTTTATTAGGAACTAATAAACACAACTTACTGGGAGATATCTTTCTGATGGGTAAATAATAAAAAGTTAGGGCCTTGGGCTGGTCTTGGGCTGGCATAACCCCCTTGTTTTATAGGTAAGGAATGGAATGTACCCAGAGTTACGTGCAAAAACAGGTGGACAGGCTTCCCTGAGCACATCTTTATCACCCCAGCCTCCCCTCTGTCGCTCCTCGTCAACGGCCAAGTTGGAAGAGGCTTCAGAAGAGGGGGGGGGGTGGGAGCACCAGGACCTGTGGGGCTTCACCCTCCTCACCCCACCCGCCACCCAGCTACACCCGGGTCCCTTGCCACTACTCCAAGACAAAGAGACAAGGACAAGAGGCCAGGACTTCCTGGTGGTCCAGTGGTTAAGAACCTGCCTTCCAATGGAGGGGATGTGGGTTTGATCCCTGATCAAGGAACTGAGATCCCACGTGCCACAACTAGAGAGAGTCACAATGAAGACCCAGCGCAGCCAAAAAATAATAAATAAATAAGTAACAATAAAAGGGCAAGTCCTTAGTCCTCCCTTGGCCTCAGTTTTCCCACCTGTACAATGGGTAAAATAGGCTTCAACAGCCACCCCAGCCTACTTTTCTGTAGTTCAACGGTGCTATGAGACACTCGGGAGGGTGAGACTCCTCCAATTTTGGTAGATTCTGTCACAATGCCTGAAATTTCACCATTGCAGCACCATTCCTTTTGATGAAGACGCTCCCCATCTGTGATCCACCCTTGAAACCCAAGGGCAACTCATGAAGTCCTACCACCTAATGCCCCCACCTCTGTCCAACCCTCTTGGCTGCGTCAGGGAGGCAGGAAGGAGGACCTCCAGGGGAGCACGGTGTGGACCACTGTATGTCCTGCTGTTCCCATGATGTGCATGGGAGAGGGACCCTGACTCTGGACCCATTTGGGTACCACTTAATCCCACTGAGCCTTGATTTCCTTCTCTGGGAAATGGAATGATGATACTGCTGACATCACAGGCTGTCAGGCCAGTGAACTGATGCCCTGTGCTGAACAACAAGCAGGTGGAATGGGGCACCTGATGCCGGGGTCCACCTCCCACCCATGGAATAGCCTTGGGGGTGGGAGGTACATGAAGGAGCATCAGACCCAGGGCCCTTCTGTCTTCCGAGCTCCTCTTTGAGATATCAGATTCACCTCTAGGGTTGAGAAGGCAACAGGAAAAGATGTTAACCTCATTCGGAGAATGATGAATCAAGGACCACTCTCAAGGACACACAGTGGGCTCCTGATGCTGGGTGGGGGGTGAGCCCAGTCATCCTCAATCTGGGTGGCCCCAAGCCAATGGGGAGGGGTCCTGAGGGAACTCCATGAAGGATCAAGGCAGTCATGCCCAGAAAGGCCACCCACATGCTGGGACCTATGGGACAAGATGCCTTCTGCTCTCCAAAAAGCACAGGGCCAGAGTCACACCACTTGACATCACCCCCAAATAGCACAGGCTCAAACTCACATCCTCGGCATGGGTTCTTTTCCGTTTTAATCACAAAAATCCTTGATAGTTTCCCAAACCCCTGGAAAGGATGGTGACAAGTCAATGAGTGTAGTCAATCCCTGACTCCCTTCGTCTGGCTGATGCTTTTCAACAGGATCAACCAATAAGCAAAACCCAAGCGTGGGTGAACATGAACACTAACCCCAGAATCCAAGAGTTCCAGAGTCCCAGAACTTTCCAATTTTAATGTATTAGAATCTTTGATATTGAAAATCCGTGAAACCAAAAAATCAGGAAACTTGCACATTAGAATCCCAGCCTCTCATAGACCCCTAGGATCTCAGGGTTGGAAGGAAGAGCAGAGGCCCAACCTGCGATGAGATGTAGAATCTTCTCTTGGACATTCTTGGACCCCAGGTGGGGAGGGAGCTCCCCAGTTCTGCGAGGCTACTTTGAGATCCCTTCTCTCTCCCCAAGCCTCTGCCCCACCCCTGCAACAATGGTGCCATGGCAGGGTGTTCTTCTGCTCTCCGTGCCCCCTGCTCCCCTCCCGCCTCACCCCCCCTCCTTGTTACGACCCGTGCCTGAGCCATCCTCTCCTGCTATGGGATGCTCCCGCACAGTATTTAGACACAGAGCCCCTCCCATCGTACACATCCCCTCCCTGAATGCCCCAGTTCTCTGTCTCTCTCCAGACCAGGGGAAGCTCGTCTGCAATGTCTCCATTTCCCACCTCCCCACCCACCACACTCCTTTGTGACTGCCAGGACCACTTGTGGCCCTCAGGGGGCCAGCCCCCCTCATCCTACTGATCAAACTGCATTCACGTTGACCAGAGGATGGCCTGGCTCTGCTGCATCCTGCCCACATCTCCAAAAGACTCAATGCTTCCTCAGGAACTCTGTCACCAGGGGGCCAAGGGTAGGACAGAGAGCAGGACCGGCAGGGTGGCCTCGGGGAGTGGTCAGGTTAGCAGAAGTCACGTGGACTCTGGCTAAGCAGTGTTGAGGCCCAGAAGCTTCTTTACTTTGACCAACAATGGGGGGTAGGATAAGGGATGGCAACTGGGATGGATTTAGGAAAGGTGCCCTAGCACCACTGAATCCTATGACTCTGCATCATCTCATTTAAGGATTCTGGGTGCCAGGCAGTGGGGTGACAGTACCTACAGAAATGAAACCATTTCACTCTAACTAGGATCGACATCCAAGGTGACTGATGACAACTGTGTGTCTGAGACCTCTGAGTGGCAGGAGGTGAGGCTGGGGCTGGAGGTGGACAGGGACTGGGTCAAGGGCAAGACAACAGGCCTGACCAACTCCACCTCTGCCCTCTTCCCGTGATGCCCCTCTGAGATTCCACACTTGAGCTCCCAAGGGAGGCTACCTGCAGAGAAAGGGAGGGGGTTCAAAGGGCGGGTACCTTCTGTTTTGGATGGTCCACTGGCCCTGGGTGCATGGCATGTCGTATTTCTGCCTCCGCAATGCATAGGCATCAAACCAGAGGGCCAAGCCGTAGTCCAGAGAGGGCACCTAGGACAGAGGAGCTGGTCACGAGGTGGCCCGTGGGCTGTGGCCGGGCCAATGGCCCCATCTCCCAGGATCACAAAGCAGGAAGGAGGCCTGCCAACATAGAGTGCTG
The DNA here is from genome assembly GCF_963930625.1 of Muntiacus reevesi. Classification (NCBI taxonomy): domain Eukaryota; kingdom Metazoa; phylum Chordata; class Mammalia; order Artiodactyla; family Cervidae; genus Muntiacus; species Muntiacus reevesi. The sequence continues at coordinate 21,342,361 of NC_089249.1, forward strand.
GCTGGGACTGAGGTCTGTCAGTCACTCAACAATCAAGAGTCACCATGGCCAAGGGAGCCATCCCACCCACCCCAGAGGGACTAGTACCCAGGGAGCAGCCTGGGTCAGAGGCAGGACAGTGCTCCCCTCCCAGCTGGGGTCCCCAGAGGTCTATAGGCTGTGGGCGAGGGTAGGTGGGCTCACCGTCAGGTGCCAGGAGCAGTGGGTGCTGGGTGAGTAGTAGCTGGGGAAGTACGGTGTGCTGAGGACGCCCTGCGGCTCCAGCCGGCCCTCCAGGGTCAGGTTCACCTCGCAGGCTGGGTCCAGAGAGCAGAAGTTACAGAGGGGTCCTCAGCCCCGCCCCACTGCACCTGCCAGCAGGTGGGGGGCAGCGGAAACCCCACCACCCTGCCTGCCACTAAACAGTACAGCTTAAAGACTGAGTGTGAATGCGTGAGCTTGGGCCTCAGTTTCCCCCTCTGTGAAATGGGGACAGTAAAAGCACATACTTCATAGGGAAGTTGAGCAGATTACACAGACATGGCAGGTAGTAAGTGCTCAATAAATGTTCGCTGCTGACATCAGCTGTGCAGCCCTTGACCGTTTACTGGACATGCTCACTGCTGTGCCAGCCTCACGGTTACAGGGACCGGGGAGAAAGAACCATTCCCCTTTTCAAAGATGATGAGGTTCAGAGAAGAGGGGCAATTTGGTTGAAGTCACACAGTTAGCGGGCGAGGGATGGAGAGCAGCTGTGTCCCCACCTCCCATGGAGCCAAGGTCCCTAAAGCCCTCCTTTCCCTCCCCATTGAGCTGTATCAGAGACGCCCATGAGAATGGGCCAACTCTGGCACTTCTCCAACCTCGGGGACTCCAAAAGGGTCACCAGTGGATTGGGTGACCAACAGGAGACCAAGGGGGTGGAACCAGGGGAGGGAAGGGGAAGTGGGTGAGGAGATTGAGACTGACGGCAGAGGAAGGGAAAGGGGGCAGGCTGTGTGTCCTCGGCGTAACCCTCCCTCCACGGAGCCCGGGAAACTTCAAGTTTTGCTCTGTCTTCTTAGAGGTGGCTGATGGATGATAATTGACGGTGATGATGAGAGTCGGCAGGTGTGAAGGGTGGGGCCTGCTCTTCCTGAGAACGCGGGTGGTGGAGGGGGATTCGGAAGCAGGAGAGAGTGGGAAAGACTCAGAGGGGCAGCCCGGGCACCCTTTCCCATGAATCGCCTGCCGCTGAAAACCCCTCCCCTGCCATCTCTAGGGACAAATGCACTGATCTTTAGTGTGACAGGGTCGTCTGGGGGACCCCACTCTCCACACTCAGAAGGAGGAGGGCAGGGGAGGGGACCGGGAGAGGAGACAGTCAAGATGAGGGAGAGAAGAAAGAGGAGCTAGGACAGACACAGGTTGTCTGCAAGAGGGCAGGAGAGAGGATGAGCTGAGGAGGGAGAAAGGATGGGGGACAGGGGAGGGGGTGATGGAGCAGTTGGGGGAAATGGAGCCAGAACAGAGAGAGATAAAGGGCGTCAGAGGGGTGGGTGTGAGTTTGGAGAGCAGAGATGCTTCCAGAACCTCCCCTCCCCATTTCCAACCAGAGCAAAGAAGGGGAAGGCAAGCCCAAGGAGCACCCCTGACTTCTGCCACTGAGCCCCTCTCCTCCCCAAAGGACTCCTGAGCCCTCACCCTGGAAGGTCACAGGCTGCACGGAGAGCACAAAGGGGTCGTAGTAGCTGTGAAGGCCCTTCTTCCAGACCACTGCCATGATGGCTCCTGAGGCTAGGACCTCCACCACGGGCTCCTGGCGACTGCAGCCATAGACCCTGCGGGGACAGAGAAAGGCGACGAGGAGGGGCGGGGCCTGGGAAGGACATCCGGGAGGGCTAGGAACAGATGAGCAGGGACTGGGAGCCTGTACATCTGAGTCTACGGCCAGGCTGCTGTGTGTCCTCAGGCAGGTGTCTGACCCTCTCTGGCCAGGGGGCTGACCAGAGGCCCTATAAGGGTCAGGCCAGCTCCTCAGGGGAGAGACGACAAGGGGTTTCCCAGACTTCTGGAGCTTACAGTTCCACTGTGACTGCCGACTCCTGTCCCACAGCATCCCTCCAGCCCCCTCAGAATCCCCGTGACCCCTGAGTGCCCAGACTATGCCCTGCAAGGAGACCAGACTGGCACCTATGGGGGCCATGCCCTCTGGATGACCACACCTAACTCCTGGCTCTCCTGGCTGGAACAGAGACAAGACAAGTGTACAGTCTGGTGGTCCCCTGGGTACCCCAGGACTCTACCCAGTGCTTGGCTTGGGGGAGGCACAGGAGAAATAACCATATCTTAGAATTCTAGACTCAGAGGAATATCAACCATGATAAAGTCCTTCAGGGATTGTCAAGGTTAACTGCTTGGTTACCAGGTGGGGAAACTGAGGCTCATGAAGCTGCCAAGGCCCCACTCTGGGTCCACAGCACAGACGGACCCATGCTGGGCACTGCCTGTGACAGCGGCTGGCACCCCCGCTATCTGTGACCCCGTTCAACCCATTTCAGGGTAGGATGCTCCCGGCTTCCCCCTCCCTCACTCTTGGCCAACCTCTGCCAAACTTCCTCTTGACTCAGAATTCTCTGGAGCCGTGCTCATCAGTAGACCAATTCCTAGGAAGCTAGGAACCCTGCCTCCCCTGGAGGGGGTGCGCCGGCATCCAGCAGGGAGGTACTGCCTACCCGCCCTGTGCCAGCTCTGAGCTTGCCCGGTGTGAGTGGACGGCAATGGGGGGACTGCAGGCATCCAGGCAAATGCGGGAAACCTAAGCACAGCCTCAGAAGCACCATCCACACCAGCCCTGGGAACCCTGCAACTGGCGAGGGAAGAGTGAGCCATCCCAGAAATTTCCCCAGGAAAGTCTGGTGCCCCAGGGTCCTGGAAGGGTCCTTTCCCCTGGCCTCAGCTCGCCCAGGAGGTGCTCACCCCTCCCTGATCCTCCTGCTTTGGCCATCGCCAGCTTGTTCTCACTGCTGGGGGCCCCCCCACCCTCCTATACCACACCCTCCCCGCCTCCACTACTCCTCTCCTTCAGGAGGTGGGACATAAAATATAAGAGGTCGCCTTTAATTCTCACTTGTAATATTGGGGATTTCTTTTATTTACTTAAGCAGCTGAGCCCTTGTTGCAACTAAAACGAGGTGAAGGTTGATGGAGACCCCACCAGCTCCCCCTACTACCCTACGCCCCTCACTCTGTGTTCCCGTCACCACTAAAGTACCCCCCTCATGGTATGGGGTGGAAGTCTGAGGACCCCCTCAGTCCTGTCTGATCCCTCATTTTACACCTTCTCTGAGGGCCTGAGACAGCAGTCAGATCCCCTCTCCAGCAGCAGGCTGAAGGGGGCACTTGGAGAAGCCCCACGAAAAGCCCTGAAGTGTCCCCACCCTCATCAGGCCTGGAAATCAGCTGGTGTCTAGCTTCTCTGCTTCCCAGAGCCCTCCAGGAACCCAGCCTACGCACACCCCAGACTGCGGTCAGCACATGGCAGTGGGTGGGGCTGCAGATGAGAAGGCAGCCTCAGAGCCTGGAGGATCAGAGAGGCCCTGGGGGAGGGGGCTGGGGAGAACTCACTCAGCTCACCCTGCAGGACTACCCTGGACCTGAACATGCAGGTCGCACCCCCATCGGGCTTGGAAGCTGGTGTCCAAGCAGGACAGAGGAGGCAGCAGCCCGGTGCCCCCAGGGTCTCCCCTAACTTCCTGTAGTCCCCTGCCCCACCCCCACTCTGTGGGGAGGTGATCAGGCTCCTGGAGGCCAATGCCATTTCCAGCCCCTTCGTGGTTTCCCCATGGCCCACTACTTGCCTGTCTTCTGCATTCCACATCTTATCCTAAAGTTCTCTTCTGCTCAAGAACTTTCCATTTGTTCCCCACTTACCAAGTATTAAAGATCAGATTATCCCTTGCATTCCATGCCCTTTGTGGCCTAGCCCCAGCTAAACTGTATATAATGATAAGTAATAATGGCTAGCAGCTGCTGGAGGTTTAATGGATACATCAAATGTATGGTAATAATGGACAGCATTACTGTGTGTAAAGATCTTGGCCCAGAATCTGAAATCCTCTCAATAACCCTGCAAGGTAGGAATGGCTGTGCACCCATTTTACAGGTGAGCAAGCAAACTGAGGTTCAGAAAGGCAAAGTAACTTGCCTTAGGGCACACAGCTAGGAAGCAGTAGCATAGGGTTAGAAGTCGGGGACTGCCAGTCTTCAGAGTATTCTTACAAGATCATGTCACCTCCCAGAGCTGAGCTTAGAGATCCTCTAGTACAACTGCTTTGTTACAGATGGGGAAACAGGCTGGCGGAGGGGAAGGGGGTTGCCCAAAATACACAAGCACTTCCACTCTTCTCTCACCATCTCCCTCTGACCTCACTGTCTCCCAGATGCCAAATACAGGGCCCAGGGTCACCCAGCCCCTTGTCTCAGAGCACTGGGCGTGGCTTTGACCTCACACTATCACCCCCTTCCCAACCTCCCGCCCACCACCTTCCCAGGGACTCACGAGGTGATAAGCCTCCTCTCAAGAGGCCCCGCCACGTCATACATGGCCAGCCGGTCCCGGCAGTCAGCCAGCTTCCACTCGAGCCGCAGTTTGAGCATGAGATCCTGGGGGCCCTGAAGGTGCCACAGGCAGCTGGATGCCAGGGTGTCGGGCCCCTTCAGCCGGAGGACCTGGCCCTGGCCCACGTAGCTGTAGCGGTAGCAGCCTGGAGTGGGGAGACGGACAGGCCCCCTGACCCCTGTTAGCTGGGAGGAGGGACCCGGTGGGGGGGGGCAGCCCCACCAGGTCCTTATCCGGGCAGGGGTGGGGTGGGGAGAGCAGCTGGATGGGGGTCAGCCCAGAGGCCCTCTGTCCCAGGTTCCTGTTTCCCTAGTGCTTCCATCTCCAGCCTCCTCACCCACATATTTGTTCATTGGTTCATTCATTCATTCATTCCCTTCATGCTCACTGAGCTCACCAAACCAGGCGAATGCTAGAGAAAGTTTCAGTCAACTGCCAGGGAGTAACAAGAACAGCAGGGAAATACATAGACACTGGGGGGAATATCTCGGAAGTGAGGCCTCTCAGAGAAGTCCAGTGTGTGTGTGTGGGGGGGGGGGGGTGTGTCACAGAGTGAGCAAAGGTCTGCAGGCTAGGGTAGGTAGGGGACTTGGAGGCAGTAGGGCAAGCTGGAGGAGGGAGGCAGGGCCCCCCTTGTGCCCAAGGGAGAAGCCTTTTGGTCCTGCGGCCATGAGAGCCATGGAAGGTTAGGTAAGGCTGGGACACGATCAGGCTTGGGTCACAGACTCCTCCAGCTGCTGAGAGCAATGTCAAAGAAACCAGAAGACCAGCAGGATGGCCCAGCAATAAGGGGAGCGGGCTCAAGGCTGCATTTCGGATGGAGAGAAAGGAGTGTGTTCCAGTGGGACTGGGAGGCAGCAAGGTAGAGGAAGTCAGCTCAAGCTAGTGATCATCAAACAGCAGGAATGAAACAGATAGCACTTAGCAAGCATTTTGATACATGCCCAGAAGTGAACCAAGGGCCATACACTCACCATCTCATTCAATAGCTCCATGAAATAGTTTCTATTATTGTCCCCATTTTACAGACCTGGGCCAGGCAGATCTAGGTTCACCTAATCTCCACCTGATCTTTCTTGGGCCTCAGTTTTTTCCTCTATAGAATGGAGGCAGTGACGATCCTTGCTAGATTGTCACAAAGCTTAAGGAGGATGCATGTTTGAACACCCAGCATAGTGCCTTGCACATGCATGCATGCTCAGTCGCTTCAGTCGTGTCCGACTCTTTGCGACTCCATGGACTGTAGCCCACCAGGCTCCTCTGTCCAAGGAATTCTCTAGGCAAAAATACTGGAGTGGGTTACCATCTCCTTCTCCAGAGAATCTTCCTGACCCAGGGATCGAACCCAGATCTTCTGCATTGCAGGCAGATTCTTTACCATTGAGTCACCTGGGAAGCCTTGCACGTAGCAGGAGCTCAATACATGCAGTGACCGTTCTTCTTTAGGGAGGTGTGGGGGAAAGGGAGAAGGTGGAGCTGGGAAGAAACTCCTATGACTTCTCACCCTTCAGTCAGCCACACTTGAGGCTCAGATGTAACCTGTCCCACTGGTTGCCCTCACTCCACACCACCTTCTCCATCACACCTGTCTGCATCCACACCCCCACTGTGCTTCCTTCCTCTCTAGCGGTTCTCCATGAGCTTTGAATGCAGTGCTAGACTTTGCATAGAGGTATCAGCTATACCATTCATTCACTCATCATAGTTGTTGGGCACCTGCAATGTGCTTGACTTAGGCTCCAAGGACCCGCAGTGAACCTGGGCCATAAGTATGTCATTTAAACTTCACCTTGAGCTTTGAAGAGGGGATGATGCATGCTCTGCCAGGAAGCAGAAGGGATGTGGGATTGAGCCCCGGATGTGAGAGGCAGCCTGGCATGCAGGGAGTTCACCCTCTGTGTGATTGTCCTGGCACCGCCTCCCATCTGCTGTGTGACTCTGTATCAGTTGTTCAGCCACTGAGTTCTGTCAAACGAACATAATGCTAATCCCTGTCCCACCTCCTTCTTTGCGTGGTTCTGAGGACCAGGAAGGGTACAGAGGTGAACGAACAGGCTTTGCTCTGACTGCTGCCTGCCACTTGCTCAGCTCCCTTGTCCTGACCCCTGGCCATCCTGACCCTAGCTGTGGAGCTGATCTCTCCAGGGAGAAACCTCTGGCATCGCCAAGGGGAAGGGAGAGGGAGCCTGGGAAGAGGTGCCCGGCTGTTCCCAGGCATTTGTATTCTTGCAATCTTGCTCCAAGCTGATGCTTGCTTTTGCCGCTTTAATAATTACTTTTTTGTATGAAGCTGATTTAGGGGAGTTCTGGTCTCTGTTGATCATCAAAAACACCTTTAGGGAGCCTGGGAGAAAGTAATTGAAGCTCCTGTGTGTTCCCCTAGCTGCCCTTTTCTCATGTTCCTCCCTCTACCCAGAGTGTCCTTTCCCCGCCGGATCTGACAGATTCCTACCTATCCTGTAATCCTGAGCCTCCCTCCTCCAGGAAGCCTTCTAGGACCTCTCCAGTCAGGAGCACTCCTTCCTCCCTCTAGAGACACATCCCTTCCTCTGCTTTGGATCACAGCCCCGGGGGTTCCCCTCTGTCCCAGGGCAGAATGGCTCCCTTTCTGCACTGCCCCCGGGACCTCTATTCTTGCCCTGGCATTTGGTGTTGTGAGATTCTGTTTATGTGTTTGTCTCCCTCGTGGGGGCTCGGAGCTCCTCTGAGGGCAGGGGTGAGGACACGGCCAGCTGGTGTCTCCAGAGCCAGCATGGGGCCTGGCAGGGAGAAGGTGCCCCCAAAGCCTACTTAGAGGACTTGAATTGTCATCCTTGCCCCATGAGACGCTGTGCTCTGGGAGGGCAGGGGCTCTAGACGTGTACTGAACCAAATAAAGATAATTATAAAGCAACTGCCGGAAACCTGGGGACATGTGAACACTCAGCACAGGCAAGTGCAATGGAAAGGCCTGTCTGAGACCAAGGATCAGGGCGGCGTGTGCACCAATGCGGTGTTAGATGGTGCATATCAATAAATATAGACAGAATAATTTCTTGTGCTCTCCTTTAGACGTGAGGGAAAACCCTACTGCTTCCCTCATCAGTGAGTTAAACAAATCTTTGATATGTGCTCATATCTTTGTATGAGAATCATGATTTTAAGTATTTGAAAACTGTTCTTTGACCCCCATCACCTCCATCGACGAAGGAAATAAGCCTTTGACTAGCCACATGGGAGAACAGGAAGGTCGGAGAAGGATTTCAACTCTGCCTCCCTAAGTAGAAGAAGAAGAATCTGGGAATTAAGGAGCTCTTGCTCAGAGCCGCAGGGTACAGTAGCCCAGGTTGTGCACTGCCCATTTCCGGAAGTCAGTAGTCACACAGCCTAAGACATGGACAGCATTCGTTGGTGGCCCTGCTGGTACTTTGATTCCCAGGGCTCAGTAGGAAGACTAGAGCCTCTTGGCTCCAGCACAAGGTGACTCTAGCAATAGGGCATGGGATGGGGTGGGAGGAGAAGACAGATGAGCCCGACTGCCTGAGAAAGGGAAGAAAAAGATGGAGGGAGTATCCTTACCTGTGACAGAAATAGCTCCAAGACCAAGTTTCAAAGCCAAAGTGACTGATATACCTCAAATCGACAAGATTATTTTCTACCATCAGTGGAAACATAAGATTTCAAAACAGAAGAAATGGAATTCCATGAGAGAAAAGCAGGATCACATTGATGTGCAACTAAATCTGCTACTCACTCACACCCCACACATGAAACACAGATGCTTTTGTGCAAATACACACTTTGTTCACATGCGCACAACATCTCTTCCCCTCAGAGGCCCCCAGCCCTGCTCAGGACCTGTCACTGAGTCTATTATCGTGCCCCTTGGGTGACCCCAGACCAGCGCCCCTTGCCCCCAGAGAAGCCGTGTGGACCCCTGACACTCAGCCAAACCGAGAAAAATACCAACTCAAAAGGAAAGTGGGGAGGAAAAACCAAAGTGGCGTACCCAGCGTGGAATTCAGGGCAACTATGTCTTTCACGCTGGCTTCTGTTAAAAGGAAAGGAACAAACAAATGAACAGAGAGAATAAATAAACGAAATGAAAAAAAAAATAGAAGAGGTTATCAGAGCCTGTCTGAGATTGACCCTGATTGCCCACCGTCCCCCATGACCCACCCCTCAGTCCTGGCTCCTGACCACTGGGGTTGGGGGGGTGGGAGGGGCCATCCCGAGAGCATCCCATCCCTGGAGGCAGGCTTGCTGGGCCTCGCCAGACCGTCCCATGTTCCTCATCTCCAGTACTGACCCAGGATCACCAGACCCTCGGGGTCCACCTCGTACTCAGTCCGATAGGGAGCAGGGACCGAACTGTTGGCCGCGGACAGCAGCTCCTCTGCCAGCAGGGCCCGCACCACGTCGGGGCTCAGCATTGGCCGGTGGTGCTCCGGGATTTGGAGGATGAACCAGAAGAAGCAGGTGAATGGTCCCTCCCTGGGGCAGGCGGAAGTGAGAGGGGCTGGGGGAGGAGCCTGGAGTGTGGGCCCCACCCAGCCCCCTGCTCCTAGTGGGAGTTAGAGAGTGATGGCAACTGTGGCTCATGTGATGGGCATGGAGCCAGGCATCCCTTTTCATCTTCATGGTGGAAACCTAACACCCTCTAAGGGAGGAGCTTTGAAGAGGGTCACCCATTTGACAGATGAGGAAACTGAGGCGTGAGAGGTTAGGTTATATGCCACAGACTATGTTATAAGTGAAGGGGACCACTGCACTCCCCACCCCTACTGCTTCTCCGTGGTCTCATCTGATACCTGTCAGGCCCTTGATAAAGACACCACAGTCACTGTCTAGTATAACCCTTGCCACACCATTGTTTCCATTCTACAGATGAGAAAACCAAGTTCAGTGAACGGAGGTCACATGCAGGAATCCAAGTTTCCTCTCTGTGTCTCAGTTTCCCCATTTTAAAACACGGAGGCATTGCATCAGAAGCCTACAGCATCCCCTCCCATTCTTTGAGTCAAAGGCTCTAGCAAAGTCTGCTGAGGGTGGGGTGTGCGCAAGAAGACTCACCCAAAGGAGTAGACGGCACTGGAGTTGTAGTAAGTACCTAGGCGGGTGCTGGCAATGAGTTCCTTGAGCTAAAAGAAGGGAAAACAATCAGAGTCCCCTCATGACGCTCTGCAGAAACCCTCTCCTACCCTGGGATACCCTTTGACCCTCCCACAGCCCTCCTTGACTGAGGAATCTATAGGATAGAGAGGCTTGCCCATGGTCACACGGCAGGTAATGGCCACGACAGGGAACAAACCTCATTCAGTCTTTATCTCCCTCCCCCTGCACACAGGCGGGCTTCCCTGGTGGCTCAGAGGTAAAGAATCTGCCTGCCCCTTCCACTAGCTCTAACTTGACCAGACTACCAGTGGCTTCTCCCCCTCCATCAAATCATTCCTTGGCTCTGAGAAGCTCCCCCTGGGCTCCTGAGTCCCCTCCTTAGGCCCAACCACCAGCCACAGGGGCTCAGACAATTGGTCTTCGCACATGTTCAATGGCAGTGCTTCTGCGGGGTGGAATGCAGGATCGTGGGTTCTTAAAGGGCTCTGAATGGCACAGAGCTCTCATCCACATGCTCTCATTTTAACCCCACGACAGCCCTGCAGACAGGCACTGTTTTTATCTCTCCACTCTGCAGAAAAGGAAAGAGAGTCTTGGGTGGGTCTCCCCGAAGCAGGTCCTGAGGCAAGTGGTTTATTTGCAGGTGATTCCAAGACACACTAGTGGGGAAGGAGACAGGCAAGAAGGCAGCCAACATGGCTGCGAAGGTTCTGGGCAGAGCTGCGGGTGGCTGGGGAGCAGATCCAGCAGGGATCTTTGAGAGACTGTGGTGGAGGTGGTGGTTTAGTCATTGAGTCATGTCTGACTCTTACGACTCCGTGGACTGGGAACCTACCAGGCTCCTCTGTCCATGAGATTCTCCAGGCAAGAATACTGGAGTGGGTTGCCATTTCCTTCTCCAGGGGATCTTCCCGACCCAGGGATTGAACCCAGGTCTCCTGCATTGCCGAGACCGACTGAGCTATGAGGGAAGCCTGAGAGACTGTGGGGGCATCTTCAGAACTGCTCTCACCAAGAGCTGAGGGATCCACTTTCTCTGTCTCTTGTACCTGAGGGTTGCTGCTGGGAATTACTCCTCAGCACTTCCAGCCCACCCTGCTGGACAGGGTGCTGGCTGCGAGGGAGACCATCCCCAGTGCAATAAGCCATTGCTAGGAGGAGAAGGGGTGTGGGTGGGTCCTGGCAGCATCCTTACGCTGCCCTAATTTTCAAAGGTCATGCTTCTACTAAGTGGCAAAATCAGGATTTAATCCAAGTGCAATTTGACCCCAGAGTCCACTAGCTTTCCCACCAGTCTCCACCGTCTCCCTTCCATAGTGCCTAGAGCAGGACTCTGATCCTAATGACTGTTCTGGATGGTTTCACCCACTGGCTGGACATGATCAGTCCCCTCCACTCTCTCCCCCCCCACCCCCGCCCGACATCCTTCCTACCATCTTCTGAGCTTTGGCAGTTTCACTGCGGAAGGCACTGGACTCCCGGCGGGCAAGGTCCTGGGAGAAGTGGCGATTGAGCACGCGGAGGCTGCCTGAGTACACCTGGCTGACCGTCACCTCTGCCTTGTACCCTGCCCAGGAAGAAACCAGCAAAGGTTAACCAAGGGAGTAGATGGGGATGGTTCCTGTGTCCCCTACTCCTTCTCCTGCCACCCTGAACCCTCAGCACAGCCTCCAGCATCTTGGGCCTCCAAGGCACCATCATCACTACCATCATCTTTGTCATTGTCATTCAGAGTTTGTGTAGTGACAAATTGGCCCCACAGAGCCAGGGAGGACAGAGGTCCACAGGCGGGTGGTGTCCCAGGGGCTCCCGGGCAGAAGTTGACCCAGTGATCAGTCCAGGACATGGATACCGAGAAACCCACATGGGCCCAGAAGGTCAAGTTCTTGATTTAGCACCTCTGTGTTGTCCAGTGAGTTGTCCAGGCTGCACCTACTATGAAGGGTATGCTAGTAAACCAAGACAGACAGGTGTCCCCACATGGCCCTGACAGTGATGGGTAAGATAGACTTTCCCCCAGTAGCCATACAGCCTGTGGGATTCATCTGCTAGGATGTCTTAAAGGAGAAGCACAAGGTGCTATTGAGGGGACATGGAAAGCCCTAGGCCAGGGTGACACTCCATCTGAGACAGGAGGAATGGAGACTAAGTTAAAAAGAGGGGAAGAAGGGGAATATCTTCGGGGCAGAAGGAATAGCATGTGCAAAATCTCCACAACGGGGCTGTTTGGCTGGAGCAATCAGACTGGGGTAATAAGAGGCTGAGACATCAACAGGGCGGGATTTTGGTCTTTCCCTGATGAATAAGGGAAACCATGAAAGGTTTAAAATCAGGGATGATGTCATCAGATTTCCGTTTTACAAAGATCGTTGTGAGTGATCTGAAGACAACAGATTCACAGCCCGGACTTTCTTCTATTCTTATTCAGTCATTTATTCATTCATTCAACACATATTTATTGAGAACCTGCTATGTTTAGGGACTGGCCTAGAATACATGGGAATATACTGGTAGGACAGTGAACAAATAACAACAAAACCAAACCTGTCCTTAACAACTTGTAGTCTAACAAGAAAGATAATAAACAGCGAACACAGGACATAACATGTTAGAGGTGTTAAGTGGTGTGGAAATCAAGGGTTGCTGCAACATGGAGGCCAGAGAGGAGGAAAGTGGTGTTGGCCAAGTGGATGTTAACCTACGGAAAGAGTATTCCAGGCAGCATACTGGCAAGTGCAAAGGCCCTGAGGCAGGAGCTTGTCTGCTGTGTTTGAGGAACAGCAAAGATTTGAGCAAGGGGAAAGCAGAAGGAGATAAGATGGTGAGCGAAGGGTCACATAGGACCTTGCAACCCGGGGAGGACTTTGATTTTTGCTCTGAGTGAGATGGGAGCCACGGGAAGCTTTAAGCAAAGAAGTCAGATGATTTGATTCACTTTACAAAACAATCCTTCTGCCTTTGTGTTGTGAACAGGCTGTAAGCAGGCCAGGGCAGAAGCATGGGGACCTACAGGAGGCTCCTGCAACTGTCCCAGTGTAAGTGGTCCAGGGGAGCCTGACCAGGCTGCGCAGGGAAGAGAGAAGTGATTGGAGTCAGGGTATATTTTGAATTTGCTGGCTGCCAAATGGGGGCTGGGCAGTAAAAGAAAGGGGAGTAAGGGGGAAGGATAAAATGACCACCACCTGGGGTGTTCTCTCCATTTTTCTCGATTTTAAAGGATTTTCTTAGGTCACGATTTTCTATTTTATTTTGTTTTTTGGCACACTGCAAAGTATGCAGAACTTCCCTAGCCAGGGATTGAACCAAAACCTCCTGCAGTGGAAACAGTCTTAACCACAGGACCAGCAGCGAAGTCCAGGTCACTAATGGTTATACGATAAAGTTACAATCATTTCTCAAAATCTCAAACTTCTGAAAAACTTGTCTATAAAGACACATTGCCTCAGATATATGGAAAATCAATAGTTCAATATCATTTTATGTTAACAACTGGTTTAAGTTAAAGCCCCCTTCAAAATATACTCCAAAGGCAGAGTGACAATTTATAAACGATTTAACTCTCAGTGAGGTCTGAAATACCCTTAGACATCCTGGAGGAGGAGCACCCCCCCCCACCCTCCCACCCTCCCGGTGCACATTGGAGCTCAAGGGCTGAAAATGCAAATTTGGGAATCATCAGGGGGTAAGGGCATAAATGGAGGCAGAGGGGAGGAAAGTCCTTCCAACAGCAAAGACACAGAGGAGAAGCCATCACGAGCTGAGGACAAAGAAAGTGTGGGTGCCTCGGAAGCCAAGTGAGGAAAGTGTTTCGAGGAGGAGGGGATGAGGTACCCAGTCAAGTGCTGCCTGCAGGTCAGATGCCATGAGGACCGGCCACCGGATTCAGCAGCGACCGTGACAAGTACTCTTGGGGTTGTAGGGGGTGGAGGGCAGGGAGTCAGATTGGAAAGGGTACCAGACAGAGGTGTAGAACTGGAGGGCACAGTGTTTTGAAACACCAGGAGTTTGCTACAAAAGGAATCTGAGAAATGGCTGGCGGGGGTGGGGAGACCAGAGGGACTGAATACAGAAGCTAAGAGAAGCACTGTCCACTGATGGATGGGGCCCCCAGAGGAGAGAGGGGCCATGGCTGGAGCCGGGCCACTGCATGGGCAGGCTGGGAGGACAGCAGGCTTTACAAGGCTTTTTGTTTGTCTGGTTGGTTTGTTCCCCACCCCCTGACGCACCACACAGCATGTGGGATCTGGTTCTCTGACCAGGAATTGAACCTGCGCCCTCTGCATGGGGAGCCCAGAGTTTAACCACAGAACTATCAGAGATGTCCCACATCTGGCTTTTGATAAGGCAGGGCTGGTTCACCCAAGCGGATGGTGGTGGGCACAGCACATGGGTACAGCTGGGAGAGCATCTGTGGGGCCTCTCTTCTGAGTGGTTCCGTTTTCTCATTGAAGCAGGAGGCAGAGTGGGTGGGGGATATGGGAGAGTTTGAGAAGAAAGCATAAAACTGTGGCCCAGGAGAGCAGGAGAGGGAGAGGATCAGGGCAATACAGCTGAGTGGGATGAAGGGCCTCGCTACCCAGATCTGAGTGGGCCAGCCCAGGGCCCACTGGGCTTGGGAAGCTGGTCCTCACCCTATCTCCTGGGCCACTGGGTCAGGCTGGCACTTATCCAGACGTTTGCGCCTCACTTCAGGCTTATCCTGATCCAGTGTAATAGGCCTCTTGTCCATCTCTCCTTCCAGACCAGACAGGGCATGTCTGTGGCCCATCCCCTCCCCAGTGCCCGATATCCGGAGCACCGCCTGGCCCAGGATGGGAGAAACTATTCAAACATCTCCTAAAGTGCTCTTCTACCTGCATCCCTCTGGGGAGAGGGTTGCCTTCCCCCAGCTGGAAGAAGCTCTCACCCCCTGGGTCCTCAGCCCCATGGAGCATCCTCTACCCGCATTGGGGTGATTCACTCCAGAAGTCTAACCAGGAGAAATCAGATGCTGTGAAGACAACTGGCAGGTGAGTGCCTGCCCCTCCCACCCCCTCCCACCGCCCCAGCTTGGTGCTCTGCAGTTTCCCCTAAAGACTAATTATCCTGCAGCCTAAGGAGGCCTTGGCAGCCCTGTGCTATTTGGGATGCTGGCTTCCTGCCGGTGGTGAAATGCCCACAGCTTCCACTCTTAGCCCGCGTTGCTCGGTTCTAAGCAGAATCAGAATCCACCCAGCATCACGGCAAGTGGGTGAGCGTCAGACCCAGGCTTCCTAACAGCTTTGGCCCAGGGGCTGGTTCTAGAACACCCCCTACCTCAACTCCCTTTGGAGTCGGGCGTAGGCTGCTCTCCCCAATGGCTGCTCCACCCAATGGCTGCTCCAAAGTGGGTCCCCATTCCTTTCAATGGACCTGAAATTCCACCAGGAGATGCAGTCAGTAAGAAAATGGTCTAACTTTTGCAGAGTGCATAATGGGAGGTCTCTGATCTCTTGGGCAAGGTGGGCTGTCCCTGCTAGGGTTCTGTTGGGTCCCCTCAGCTCGCTCTGTCCTAACACATGGCAGACTTTATGCTGAGGGCAGGGACTATCTCCAGAATCTGCACAGAGCTGATGTATATAGGAGGTGGTCAGTACTGAATGAATGAAGGATGGATGAATGGACCCAGAATAGAGGCTAGTTGCTCCTGGGGCCCCAACAGATTGATTGAAAACTGTGATACCAGAGACGGAGGGCCTAAATTCAGGACATGGGGAGATGCACCTGCTCTGGACATTCTTGCCCCCATTTCCCTCTGGGTTGAATTCCAGGTGTGCTCAGGCTGGGGTATAAAGCCATCAGCATGCATGGACACTACCCTGGACACCTGAGTCCTGGGTGCCCCTCCCCTTAATCCCAACTCCTGCCGGGTCCTGGAGACTCAGAGATGATAGAGCCAAGGTCCCCCCGCCCAGAAGAGCTGCCAGATTGGACTCAAGTGAGCAGAAATACTAATTGGTGTCAGACACCACTAGCACCACTGGGCCTCCTCCAACTGAGCCAGCTGGCTCCAAGCCCAGGGGCAACCCAGGAGGGCTGCAGGTAAGGGGAGGCAATGCTTACACTCCTATAGCTTGTCAGTTTACAAGAACTGGAAGAGCGCTTCTTCCTCAGCTGCTGGGAGTTAGGGGCACTTGGCCCCAGAAAGGATCTTGCACTAACATCTTACAAGACAGGAAGAGAGACTCCAAGAGAAGTGCATGTCCAAGGGCACACAGTGAGTTTCCAGGTGTTGCTGAGCCTGGAATCCTGGTCTGTCCTGTTGTGCCCCTTCGACCACCCTAAGTTCTCCCCAGGTGCCTCTCCCAGGGGCCCATGTGGTTACCTAGGAAATACCAGAGCAGGACCCCCACTGAAGCCAATGCGACCAGAGCCAGCCACAGGGGAGCCAGGCGGAGGTAGCCTCGGACTTTTCTCTTCGGGTCTTTGGGGTCCTTGAACATCCCTTCCGGCTCTGCCTCTTCACCATCACCTCCATCGCCCTGCCCGCCAGCCGCTTCGGGGGCCTTGGCCGTGGGCATCCTGGCAAGGAAACAGACCAGGGTTGGACACAGCCTGGCATTTGCAAGGGAGCCTTTGCTGAATGCTAGCCTTGCAGAGAAGTAAGACAGCACCTCTGCCTTTTGGAGGAGCGGGATCATAATGCCAGGTACCGGTAATTGAAAGTGGGCCCTGAGCCAGCTCCCAAAGGAGGGAAGCATACCTTGGAGCAGCTCACCCCAGGTGGCCAGCTGGAACCCCTACCTTTGCATCTGGCATCAGGGGAGAGAAAGACATTTCACTACCTAAACCCCACCCCCACGGCTGTACCCTCAGATGGAACTGGGGTGCATACATGGCATAAATGTTTCTATAAAGCAATTCCTCCTGCTCTCGGGATTTCCTAGCCTTGGCTTCTCTTCCATTAAGGGGATGCTTTTACCTTGCTCCTGGTTCTCAACAGCAAAGCTTCCACAACATCTACGCAATTCATTTACTTGGCCCTTCCTGCCTAGAAGTCCTGAGTCAGCTCTGTGTCAAGCCAGGGACTGCCCTCCAAGGAGCAACACCCTTCTTGTGTCCCCACTTTCCAAAGTATCTTAGGGGCAGAGGAAGGAGATAAAAACTAATATTCAAAAAAAAAAAGCTAATATTCATGTAGTGTCTGCACAAGACAGTTCATAGATATCACTCCCTTTAATCCTCTGGTCTCTGGGATGTGAGCACCATCTTCCTCATGCATTCCTCTTCCTCAGGTCCTCTCTCTGTAGACACTCTACTTGTATTTTCTTGCTTAACTTCCAAATGTCTTTCAAGGTTCTGCACTCATTGAACAGAGGAGGAGACTGAGACCCAAAAAGTTTTAGCAACAACTCAGTCCAGGGATTTCCTAGCCTCATTTTTATCAATGCAATATGAATGTCTGATGTTGGCGACCAGCCCCATTTTTCAGATGGAAAAACTGAAGCCCAGGGTGGCTAAGTCACTCACCAAAGGTTATGTAGCAGATAAGTGGGGGTCAAGCCCTGGTGTCTGACTCCCTGATCTTTCCGCTACTCTGGGCCACTTCCTGGAAATGAGGTGTTAAATAACAAATCATGATGAAATAATACCTGAATGTCACCTCTCTGTGCCCCAGGCCTGCAGCTGTCTCTCCTTCTAAACCCTCCAGGAAACTGCTGAGAGCTATTTGACTTCTTGGGCAGGTTTTCCACAGTCCAGAGAGGGCCCTTCACTCGCCCGCCCACCAGCAGAGCAAGGATCCCACACCTCTGAGGAATTAGCCTCTTCTTCCCACAACCCAAAGGTCATTGCACCTTTAAAATACATCCCCAGGTGTGTGTGTGTGTGTGTGTGTGTGTGTGTGTGTGTGTGTGTGTGTGTGGCAGAGGAGTCCTTTGGGTTGTGTCTTGGGTTTTCACACAAATGGTTTCTGAAAACAGGGCTCATTTGTGATGCTTGAAGTTTCTCAGTCAAGGATGTCTGGCTCCAGGTACATGGATCTCTTAACTGGCCTCCATGGATGCAAGGAAAGGAGGCGACTGTTGGTCATTCTCAACTGGGTGTAGGACTCCCCTCCACCAGAGGATTTCTTACACACAGGGCAGGCCCTGCTGGCTTTCATGGGGCCAGGACCATGGATGGTAAAGATCCCGCAATGAGTGGACAGCCCTGCCCACTGCTCAGAGTGTCCAAGGCACCCCAGGTGAAAGTGGCTGCCCCCCTGAGCTGAGTGGAGTGACTAGAGCCAGGTAATCCCTGTGATGGGCCAGTTCCTTCCCTCTCCAGGCCCTAAGTCCACTCCCTCTGCCAGAGAGCCACATCCCTATTTTACTGAGTCTGGATCACCAAGGACCTACTGGGGACTAGGAGAGCACAGAGGTGACCACAACTGACATTTATTTGAATTGCTTTTTCCAGTGTTTTAGTGATTTCCCTGGTGGCTCAAAAGATAAAGAATCCATCTGCCGGTGCAGGAGAGTCAGGTTCGATCCCTGGATTGGGAAGATGCCCTGGAAAAGGAAATGGCATCCCACTTCTTGCCTGGAAAATTCGATGAATAGAGGAACCTGGTGGGCTACAGTCCACGGGGTTGCAAAGAGTCAGACATGACTGAGTGACTAACACTTTCACTTTCCAGTGTTTTATAAGCACTGTCTCATGTAAGCCTTCTGCAGACTCTTGGGGGATAGGGTCTGTTATTATCCATCCCCATTTTACAGATGAGAAAGTTGAGGCACAGAGAGATTAAGGAACTTGACTGAGATCCTGCAGTTGGTCAACAGCATAGTCAGGCTGCAAACCCATGCTATTTGTCTCCAGGATAATGCCCTCACCACCATGCTTTACTGCCTCACACATCATCAGGGTACAAGGGGAAACTGAGGCTCAGAGAAGGTCATAGATCTGATACAGGAGGCCCAGAGGGGAGTAGTCCCAGACAGGCGCCCCCTTCTTCCCTCCATACACCAAGCACTGCCTTTACTCCCTGGCTTTTGCCTCCCCCATTAATGACACTCACATTCATCTGGGGGAACTCTGAGTATCACAGAAAATCCCCTGTGTGAGACCCAAGATCTGACACAGCCCAAATTGGTGGGGCAGGTGAGGAACACACCTGGGCTCCCCATCACCTCCCACCTTGACTCCCAGGGCAGTCTCCTAATGCCCTCTCTGCCTCCCATCTCTGCCTCCAGCACCTCTTCCATGTTGTCAGCAGAGAGCTCTCCCTGCCCAACTCCAACCATTCACATGCTCAGAGTCCTCTCAAGGCCCCTAGCCACCTCCAAACCCCTAGCTGAGGCACCCAAGACCCTCCATGGACAGGCTGCTGCCTTCGCCCCCATAGCCCCACTTTCATCACACACATCACCCTGCAAGTTTACAAGGTGTGCCTTTGTGCAGCCACACCCTCTGCCTGAAGGACGATGGGACCCCTCAATGCCAGCTCCAAGGTCACCTGCCCAGCGATGGGGCCCAGGGCCTTGGAGAGTAAGCCACTCCCTCCCCTAGGCAGTCCTTGGTCAAGATCAGCAATCTGCCTGGCTTTTGGCTTCATTTCCTCTTCTCTACAAGAAAGGCAAGTCTGTGTCTTATTCACTTCTGGATCCTCATAGAACCCAGCACAGGGCCTGCCACTTGAATGAATAGTTCATAAAAGAATGGGTGAGCAAAAGCTGAATTAAATTTTTTAAAAATAAAACTTAAAAAAAAAGACTGGACGAGTAGAGCCCCAGTTATCTAGACTCCCAGTGCAGTGCTCTCATTCACGTCTTGCTGCCTCTGGGAAGCAGGACGTGTGAGGCTTGGAGCTGGGTCACGGAGGTGGTGCCCGTTTCTGGGGTCCAGGGTACAGCTATCAGGCCTCTCTGTGTCTGTTGAGCACCTGCTTGGTGTCAGGCTCTGTGCTAGGCACCGGGGGTACACTGGTGAATATAAGAGACCTCATTCCCAGCCTCTTGGGGTTGATAGTCCAGCAGGAGGTGGATAATCGTGACAATTGACAATTGTGAAGATGACCCCAGCCTCCTGTCTTTTACTATTATTATATGATGACTCTTCTGTTGCTTTTAGGATCCAGTCACCATAAAAGTCTGTGGCTCTATCTTCCAACTGCTCCCAGAACCCAACCCCTTCTTGGCACCTCTGTGGCTCCCACCACCATCCAGGTCAATATCATCTATCACCTTGACTCCTATACCAGCCAGTCATCTGGCCACCTTCACCAGCCAGTTCCCACACAACCACCAGAGTGGTCTTCACCATGCATCCTGTTCACAAGCCCCGCCCAGAACAGAGCCCAAAGCCCTTGTCACAGCCCACCAGGGCCTCCGTGACATGGCCCTTGTGTACCTTTCTGTCCTCTCTCTCCCTCGGCTGCAGCTATACCCAGCTCCTGGCCAGATCTTCACCAGATGGAGTACAGGCTACCTCAGGGCCTTTGCACTTTCTCTTCCCTCTGCAAGAAATGATGTTCCTTCTGTCTTGCCTCATGACCTGCTCCTTTAACTCCTTCAGGTCTTTACTCAAATGTTACCCCTTCACTGAGACCTTCCCTGACTGCTCCCCTCTCTTGGCTGCATCTTTCTTTATGGCTGTTTTCAGGACTGAAATTGCCTGATACGCTTCTGTGTCCTTGATCCATCTCCTCCCCAGCTGTACTGGAGCAGGGGCTTCATTCTTTTTGCCCTGCATACCCTGCTCGGAGAGCAGAACGTGGTTCCTTCCGTGCAGTCACGGTGCTGGGTGCACGTGTGGCCTGGCCAACTCTTTCTGCCTTCTTCGGCCCCTCTTCCACTTTACCCTTGTTGCATCCTAATGGTATTGGGCTTCCCCGTGACTGATTCTTAAAATGAAGATGGTAAAAAGCTTTTCCAGATCTAGGGTTCTTAGCCAGCTTTGGTTGAAGAGCTTCACAGGATTGTGTTTTGAACCCTGAAAGTTCTTGCTCACCACCTGACTTTCTTCCTTCTCTCTGGGCTGGACCTCCTGACCTGGCCCCTTCACACCTCTGCTCAGCTCTTACCCACTCCTAGCAGCTCTCCTAGAGTACCCTGGCGGGGGCGGCTGCTCCTCTGAAGCGTCCTGGGCTTCTCCCATCAATGCACAGTTCATTGGGGCATTCTCTGTGTCCCCCTTGTCGGAGAGCCCCTGTGGGGGGGGACTGGGTATACCCCAACTGCCACAGGATCTGAGGCTTCTCCCTTGATCCAAGAACCTAGACACTAGCCCGGAACCTGCTCCTCACGCCCTCCGTCCCTTCTGGTCATTGCAGGTCCTCGGTCTGCCCACGGGAGGCTGAGCTCTCTAGGGCCGGACAGTTGTTCCTCCTGGTTGCCAGCCCCTGCTGGACACCGACATAATCAAGTTCTATTTCTCCTCCAGCATCCTTGTTTTCTCTACTTAATGGCTGGGAAAACCAAAGTATATATATAGAGAAAAGGACTTACTCGGGTCACTCCCCCAGGATAGACAGAGCAGAGCGGGGCAGGGATTCTGATCTAGGACCCACGGGGGAGACCATTCAGGCCTAGAGTTCACCCCCACCACGAGCTGCTCTGACTGAGTCCCCAAGTGTAAGGAAAGGGGTGAAAGTCCCTTCCACACACTCCTAAACTCACACACAGATGTACACCAATGGAAGCAGGCTGAAGTCCGTGCATAGGTATCTGTGATATACAAATGGCTAGGTGCATGCTTGTGTACACACACACACACACACACGCACACACAGAGCTACATTCAGCTCTGAGCGCGCCGCCTGTTTAGTGCAGTGGGGAGCTCTGGGCCTGTCTCCCATACCAGAAACTGCAGGTGGGGTACCTGAGTATGGAGGGGGCAGCTTGTCCAGCCCAGAATGAGGGTGGGGTCTTCAGCCTGGCCAACCAGGCCTCTCCCCTGCCCCGTGCCTGCCCCAGAGGCAACCAGCCATAACTGAGCCCTGGGTCCCCCAGACCCCAGAACCTGTAGCCCCTCCACTGCCCTGTGCCTCTCCCCAGCTCTACAGTCTCCTCACCTTTGGCTCACCCGGTCACTCTCTGCCCCATGAGGCCCAGCAGACCAGGTCTCAGAGCAGAGCAGTTGGCTGCTGCCCCAGGGAACCAGGCCCGACTCTCCAGGTGGACGCTGTCACCGGCTCATTCCTAGGTCCTGATCTCCTGTCTTGGAGGTCCCCGCTTACCTTTGGGAGTGGCGGGTGGGTGCCAGGCCTGCACACAGGCCTCAGAGCCTCTGTTTGTCCAGGCCAACGTCTCCCCGCCCCCACCCAGCCAGCCTGGGATCAATGACCCACAGCCATGGCCGGGGTGTCTGGCCCTTGTCCCCTGTGGCCTGTGGCCCCAGGCTCCATGGGCTTCCTGCTGGGTGGGGGACAGCACTGTGACTGAGCCCAGGTAAACAGGCCAGAGGCAACCCAGGAGGCAGGAGGCAGGCAGCGCCCCGCCCCGCCTCACCCCTCCCGTGAGCACCCAGGGAGGCTGGCAGGCAGGTGCAGGAGATCCGAGCTCTCCCTCGAGGCCCGTTGCCTGGTGATGTTCCTGCCTGGCTACAGCCCCTGGTCCCCTGGAGCATGGGGTGGGGCTGGCCAAAGACTGGGGTCTGGGCAGGGGCCCAGGCAGCACAGGCAGGGGCTCATGCGGGTCTCCTTACCTGGACAGGTGACACCAGAGGAGTCAGTGGCCCCAAGAGAGCAAAGGAGCCAGGGCCCATGTGCTCCGGGGACGGGAGGGGAGAAGGTGGAGTGGGGGTGAGGTTGGATGCTATTTTCTGTTTAGCTGGAAATTATTTGAATTGCAGCCTGTTTCTGGAGAGCTGTGCTGTCCACTTTGGTGGCCTCTGGGCACATGTGGCTCTTGACCCCACCAGGACATGGACAGTCTGAATTGAGGTGTGCCACATGGGTAAGAAACACACCAGGTACTGAAGACTGAGTGCGAAGAAAGTAAAATAGCTGAAGAAGAATTTTTTAGGTTCATCACATGTTGAAATGATAACTTAGCAATATGGGGTTAATAAAACATATTGTTAAAATTCATCTTACCTGCTTAATTTTACATTTTTTATACGACTATAAGAACCACAAGTGTGGTAGTGAATGGAATGCAGCAGAGAAGGTGGATTGGATGTGACCGTGCTCCAAAGCGCTTGTTGGGAACCAGGGTTTTCTGGTTGTGTACAGGTTGCTGGCTACCTCCAAGCAGGAGAAGGACTGGCTCAGGCTCCAGCAGAGGACACATGGAGGGGCTGGTTAGGAATTCTGGGTCGGGATACCTTCCCTTACTTCTCCTATTCTTTGACCCTGCCCGCGAGTCCTAACCCTGACAAGACAAGGACCTCAGCCTTGGTTCCCCTCCATCAGCCCCAGCCCCAGGGCAATTTTCCTTCCTCCTTCCAGTCTGCCCTCCTGCTAGGCCCTGGTACCCCACTCCCGGAAAACATTCCAAGGGAGAGGCGCTTAGGATGGGAGCAAGGAGAATTGGACTGTAAAGACAGAGACAACCCAAGCCCTGCCTCTGTCCCTCTCCAAAGTAGCCCGGGTCCCTGGACCAGGCAGGCTGGTAACGGGAGTCTTTTCTTTTAATTGGAGTATAGTTGCTCTACAATGTTGTGTCAGTTTCCACTCTTCAGCAAAGTGAATCAGCTATACATATACATATATCTTCTCTTTTTTGGATTTCCTTCCCATTTAAGTCACCAAGGAGTTCTGAGTAGAGCTCCCTGTGCTATACAGTTGGTTCTCATTTATTATCTCTTCTATGAAAAGTGAAAGTGAAAGTGACTCAGTCATGTCCAACTCTTTGCGACCCCACTGACTATACAGTCCATGAAATTCTCCAGGCCAGAGTACTGGAGTGGGTAGCCTTTCCCTTCTCCAGGGCATCTTCCCAGCCCAGGGTTCGAACCCAGGTTTGCCCACACTGCAGGCAGATTCTTTATCAGCTGAGCCACAAGGGAAACCCAAGAATACTGGAGTGGGTAGCCTATCCCTTCTCCAGCAGCTCTTCCCCACCCAGGAATTGAACTGGGGTCTCCTGCATTGCAGGCAGATTCTTTACCAGCTGAAGCACCAGGGTATCCCTATCTCTTGTATATGTAGTGTGAACAGTGTATATATGTCAGTCCCAATCTCTCGGTGCATCCCGCCACCACCCCTTCCCCCTGGGAGCTGGACGGTCTTTGAAAAGCAGATCTTGTGCAATCAGTCCTCTGTACTTGTCGGCACCCAGCCATCGATTGGTCACAGCCTGGGGGGAGGGGCTGACTTGGGGGAGCAGCAAAGTGCCAAGGGAGGCGTTTGAAAGCAGGGGCCGCGTGCCAACTCCCCAAGAGCTCAGAGAGCTGTGGGCCGGGGCTGCCCACCACTGAGACAGGCTTCTCTCTGTCAACTGGCAGACTTCCCTGGTGGTCCAGTGGTTAAGATTCCACATTCTCAGTGTAGGAGGAGCAGGTTCAATCCCTGATCAGGGAAGATCCCTCACGCCTCGTGTACAGTCCAAAGAAAGAAAGAAACGTTGATTAAACCTTTGTCAACGGGGCAACAGTATGCACCTCGTCCCTGAGGAAGCAAGACACAGTCACCAACAAGGGACAGAGGTCTTACTGTTCCCTGGGAATCTGCATTTCACACTTAACACTGGGTCCCCTTGTGTCAGGGAATGTTTAACAGGAGGATTCCTGTGTGCTGTTTCCTATCTCTCTTCAGCCCTCTGTTCCTTATCAGTCCCTATGGGGCGAGAGGAGCTGGCAAGCCACTCCCAGGACTGAGATCATAAAGATGCGATGCTTGCATAGGATCTCCTTCATTAACTTTTTCATCTGGTGATAGGGATTATTTATGACCCTCTTTTGATATGGATTGCCTTTTGGCCTTATGGCCTCTATTGCTCCTTGTTTCCTTGGTAACTTGTAAAGTCAGGTCTTTTGATCTTTATCTGAAGAAGCTACCTTGTGATACAGTATATACACTCTTATTGAATTCCATAAAGCACCCTCGCTCCACCAGAGACTTGGGTCCCTGTGTCCTTCTCTCTCTCTCTCTCTCTCTCTTTCTTTCTGGCAGATTCCCTGGAGCACAAAGGATGGCTGCATAACCCAGGGAATATTAGCCTCTTTCCTTCTTTCACTTTCTCATTGTCGACTCTGGACGACCAGGTTCCGGTCCATTAAAGGATCCCAACAAGTGGCACCCAGAATATACCAAGGGCCTGGTATATGCGGCACTTCGGACGGAGTGACACAGGACCCATTGAGGTCGGGACCTATTGGGATTGGTAAGTACAAGGACATGGGTTAAACGGCTGGAAAGGCCCCTCACTTTTCTACTTTACTTCATCATCTATTTAAAGTTCAGGGACTCTCGGTTTCACGCCAATGAGTAGAGGCTTGCCTTCAAACAATAGTTGAACATAATCCCTGGTTCCCTGATGAAGGCAGTTTTGATTTAGAAATTTAGCATCGGGTCAAAGAAAATGTTGAACGAGCCACCAGACAGGGAAAAAATATTCCAATTAATTTCTGGCCCCTGTGGGCTCTCATTAAAGCTGTAATTCTGCTATTTCAAGGCAATTCTAGCCCTCCCAATATTTGACAACAGACAGAATGCTTATTACTTGAATATGAATTAGATGATGACACTTTCCAAAAGGCCCAATTAGAACAACATGAAGTATTTCAGAATTTTCCTACAAGCCCTGCCCCGGCTGCTCCAAATGCTCCTCCTCTGCCAACAGGCGCAAATCCAAAAGTCTCTCTTTTTCTAGAACCTAGTGATTCTGACGACTCTCCTGAGATACTTTGTGACACCAAAACTGGGAATGCTTTTCTAGATAATAATGATAAGTCCTTAGCACAAACTCATATTTACAAAAAATTGCTACCTACTCACTCTCCTTCGTGACAGAGGCTCTCTGAATTGCTGGCTTTGCAATCACAAGTCTCTGAAGCCGATGATTTTTCCTCATTCCCAGTTTTTAGAAATGCTAACGCTCAAGGGCAAATAATTCCTCAATATGAAGGTATTAACCTTTTTCACATGAAACAAATGAAAAAGGCTGTAACTATGTATAGCCCATATTCGCCTTTTACTAGAGAAATTCTAAATGCTATGGTGTCTTCTATTGGAACCTTTATTTCCTATGATTGGTGAATTTTAATAAAAGCTCTCCTTAAATCAGGAGACTATCTTCAATGGACAATGTGGTTTCAAGATATAGCCAGAGATCATGCTAACAAAAATGCTCGAGCTGGTGCTCCCCAAAACCAAATTACTTTTGAAATGTTAGTTGGCACCGGACAATTTGATGCTATAGAAGCTCAAATACAATGCCCTCCTTTGTTGCATGAACAATTAAAAACAGTGGCCCTTGAAGCCTGGGATCGATTACTCCTCAAGGGGAACCTACAGGTAGCTACACTAAAATATTACAAGGACCTAATGAAACTTATGCTGACTCATTAGCTAGATTAGAAACTGCTATTTCCCATACTATAATCAGAGAAGAAGCTAAAAGGCAACTAGAGAAATTACTTGCTTATGAAAATGCAAATCAGGAATGTCAAAAGGCTATAGCCCCAATTCGTGAGACAGGAACTATTATTGATTATTTGAAGGCTTGTGGCAATCTAGGATCAGAAACTCAAAAAATGCAAATGCTAGCTGAAACAATGGCTGCTTGCTTTATTAGGGGAAATGAGGGATGTATTATATGCAGGAATAAGAATCATTTAAAAAGGGATTGCCCTAAGAAAGCCAATAAAAAACCTCCAAAAGTCTGCCCCCGCTGCCATAGGGGAGTGCATTGGGCCAAAGAGTGTAAATCTAAATTTGATATTGAAGGAAAACCTATTTCGGGAAACTCCAAGCAGGGGACCCCCCCCCAGGTACCCTTCAACAAAAACCAGGGACAAAATCCATCTTTTCCCTCAAACCCTCTATATCCGGCAGTGCTGCCCTCGATATACCAGCCCTAAATGATTTTCTCCTTTACCTTCAAGCAGTCCCCTCTAGAATACCTACCAGCCTTTTTGGGCCCCTGCCCCCACAAACCTTCGGTCTTGTACTTGGCCGATCTAGTTTGACTTCTAAAGGGATTACTGTCCACCCTGGAGTAACTGATTCAGATTATAAAGGAGAAATTCAAATTATGATGTCATCTCAGGTTTTATGGCAGTTCAAAAAGGGGGACAAAATTGCTCAATTGCTCCTTTTACCTTACATTTCTATTAACTCCTCTAATGATGTACGGACAGGCAGATTTGGCAGTACAGATCAAAAACAGTCCTTATGGACATCACTGGTATCTGAATTTGCCTGTCCGAATATAAATATCAAAATTAATGGTAAAAGATTTTCTGGTCTCCTCGATACTGGATCTGATATCACTATTTTTTTTTTTTAATTTTTCAGTGGGTTTTGTCATACATTGATGTGAATCAGCCATAGATGATATCACTATTATATCCAAACATTTACGGCCCAAATCCTGGCCTATACAAAAAATCTCTTGCCAAATTGCAGGAATTTCTCAAGAACAAGAAGTTTATCAAAGTATTCAAATCTACCCATGCGAGGAACCAGAAGGCCAACCTGCAACATTAAAACCTTAGGTGATAGATGCACCCCTTAATTTAATAGGAAGGGATTTACTTATGCAATGGCAAACTCAAATTTACATTCCACATTTTTCCTAGGGGCCACTGCTCATTTAACAAATAATACAATTATTAAAATAACTTGGAAGTACGATGAGACCATTTGGACAGAGCAGTGGCCCCTTACGAAAGAGAAACTACAGGCTGCTAAAGAACTTGTAGATACACAATTAGAATTGAAACATATTGAGAATCTTGCTTTCCTTGGAACTCTCCTATTTTTGTTATAAAAAAGAAATCTAACAAATGGCATCTCTTAACAGACCTTAGGAAAGTTAATGCATCTATGAAACCTATGGGTGCATTACAACCAGGAATCCCATCATCTACCACTATTCCTCAAAATTGGCACATTATTATTATTGATTTGCAAGATTGCTTTTTTAATATACCTCTACACCCTTTAGACCGAGAGAGATTCACTTTCTCTATCCCTTATCCTAAGCATATCGGGCCTCATAAACGATACCAATGGACTGTATTGCCTCAAGAAATGATGAATTCTCCCACCATGTGTCAGTACTGTGTAGCTAAAGCCCTTGAGCCTGTGAGAAAACAATTTCCTGACTTTCTTGTTATCCATTATATGGATGATATATTGTTTTCAGCTCCATCCATTTTAGAAACTCAACACATGTTTGATATAGCTCAACAATGCTTAAAAAACTCTGGATTAATTATTGCCCCTGAAAAAAATCAAACCTCTACTCCTTATCATTACTTAGGATTTGTTGTTAAAAGACAACATATTACCCCCCAACTAACTCAGATTGGTACTGATAAATTATCAACCTTACATGATTTTCAGAAACTCTTTAGGTGATATAAATTGAATTAGACCCTCTTTGAAAGTGAAAGTGAAGTCGCTCAGTAGTGTCTGACTCTTTGCGGCCCCATGGACTGTAGCCTACCAGGCTTCTCCATCCATGGGATTTTTCAGGCAAGAGTACTGGAGTGGGTTGCCATAATTATCAACTGACTAATCTATTTAATACTTTGAAAGGATGTCCTGATTTAAATAGCCCCCGAGCACTTTCTCAAGAGGCATGAGAGGAGCTCTATTTGGTACAAAATAAATTACAAAAGCAATTTCTTACTCACATTAGACTAGATTTACCTTTAGAACTATTTTTATTCCCCTCTCTTCATTCTCCCATGGGACTTTTTGCCCAAAAAGAACACCCAATAGAATGGATCTATACCCATTTTAGAGGAATAAAGTCACTTACAACGTACCTTGATTTAATTGCTCTAATCATTATCAATGGAAGAAATAGGACTAAAACTCTAGTTGGCTCCGATCCGCATAAAATTGTGATACCTGTCAATAAATCTCAATTTGAGAATGCCTTACAAACGTCTACTGATTTCCAAATAGCTTTTCTGGAATATTTTGGAGAAATTTCATTTCATTATCCTTCTAACAAGCTATGGAGTTTCTTCAAAAATACTGAATTTATTATTTCCCGCATCGTCAGCTCACAGCCAATACCTCAAGCTGAAGTTTTCTATATAGATGGGACTAAGAACGCTAAAGTCTCATTCTGGTCTCTCAAAGAATATAACATTTTTTACACTAAATTCTAAATTCTATTCTGCTCAGCAAAATGAATTATATGCTCTTATTCACATCACACACAATGATGTGGCTAGTTTTCTTGATATTGTTTGGATTATTTACTGCCCTTTCTTTGTCTGTGAACCATGTTTACACTACTAAAACTTTAGGGAAAGAGTTAGGGAAAGAACAAAGAACATTATGTAAAGGGTTTACTTATAAGAACTTTAAATATACTCTGTTTGTTGGGACAAATGTCAAGCCAAATCAAGAAAACTAATAATTGTGGCTAGCCACACCATTGTTGATTGGGGACCCCATGGTATGTGGTTGTCTAACTGCTCAGATGACATTAATAGCACTGTGTGTGATTATGCTACTCAAGTGGCTTGGAAAGTTATTAACACTATGATGGAACAATACCTTGACAAAGGACTTCTTGGCTGGCTTGACGGTGGAATGGCATCTCCTCGTCCTTGGATTGTCCTCGATAAACAAATTGGGCCTGAACTACGGGACATATGGAAACTTGCTGTGAGCACCGAAGAACTTGGAACTTGGACCAGACATTTCACAGGAACCAGTCGTAGTCATAATTATTTCTTTCATTATAATCAATCATATTTCATACAAACTTGTATTCCCCTTCCTTTTGTTTTAACCATAGGAAACTTATAATTCAATAAGACTTTACGTTCTGCAATTTGTATAAATTGCAAACTGTATACCTGTCTTAACTCTTCTAGTTCCTTAAGAAATGAATCCCTTTTTATTCTTCGATCTCGATGTAACTTGTGGTTACCAGTAAATCTCCAATGGCCCTAGGAAGAAGGTCCCATGGCCAGGCTTGCTTCCTGGTTACTTACTAAATTACTCTGACAATCTAAACGATTTACTGGATGGATGATTCTTGGCATTTGGGGATTAATAGCTATTTGCACCACTGCTGCCGTCACTGGCGTTGCTTTACAAACCTCAATTCCAACACATAATTTTATCCAAAATTGGACTAAAGATGCTCATACTATGTGGGCCACTCAGGCTCGGATAGATGAGGATATTCAAGATGAAATACAGGAACAAAAAACAGCCATCAAATGAATTGGAGATCAATTAATAGATGTACAAAAGCAAGTGATATTAAATGTGATTGGAATTCTACTCAATTTTGTGTTACTCCTGTTCAATTCAATCATAATGCCTATAACTGGGAGCAAATAAAATTTCATTTACAAAATATACATGATAATGCCTCTCTGAATGTACAATTATTGCAAAAAGAAATCTTTGAAACCTTCTTTAAAAGTCTGCCCTCATCCACCAATCTGGAAATTTTAGCTGAACAACAAGCTGATCAATTATCTGGGCTAGACCCACGAGGATCGTTTCAAAGCATCATCCACAGCATTGGGTCTGGAACTGTAACTCTGGCGATTGTCTTGGCAATTATATTTTTTGTTTACCATTGCCTTTCTGCAAAAATTGTTAAAACTAAACAAATTTAAATGGTCAGGGCCTTTTTTACAAATATAGTAAAATATGGGGAATTGTCAGGGAATGTTTAACAGGAGGATTCCTATGTGCTGTTTCCTATCTCTCTTGAGCCCTCTGTTCCTTATCAGTCCCTATAGAGGTGAGAGGAGCAGGCAAGCCACTCCCAGGACTGAGATCACAGAGATGGGATGCTTGCATAGGATCTCCTTCATTAGCTTTTCCATTTGGTGATAGGGATTATTTACGACCCTCTTTTGATATGGATTGTCTTTTGGCCTTATGGCCTCTATTGCTCCTTGTTTCCTTGGTAACTTGTAAAGTCAGGTCTTTTGATCTTTATCTGAAGAAGCTACCTTGTAATTCGGTATATATACTCTTACAGAATTCCATAAAGCACCCTCGCTCCACCAGAGACTTGGGTTCCCGTGTCCTTCTCTCTCTCTCTCTCTCTATTTCTGGCTGATCCCCTGGAGCTCGAAGGCCGGCTGTGTAACCAGGGAATATTAGCCTCTTTCCTTCTTTCACTTTCTTATCGTCGACTCTGGACCACCAGGTTCCGGTCCATTAAACCCTTGGTCTCCAGGGACAGAGAAGCTACCCAGAGGCCTGGCCAGTGAGGCTTGGAGGCCACAGGGCACAGCAGACTGGACCCAGCAGGACCAAGGAGAGACAGTCTTCAGCATGTGCACCGCGCTCAGGCAGCAAAGATTCAACTGGAGAACAGAGGACATGGCCAGAATCTCAGAGCCCCCACCTGCTGTGACTTGGCAAGATACACCACCTCCCCGTGCTGCCATCTTGTCACCTGTGGGATGGGGACAATAAAGCTGGGTTGTTGAAGGCAGAAAAAAGAAACTGGATGTGAATGGCAGATTCTGTGCCTGGTCAACGGGAGGCTTTTAAAAAACATCAGCTGCCTTTTGTTTTATTATTATTATTCTTTTGGCCGTGCCACGTAGCATGCGGAATCTTAGTTCCCCAGTAAGGGATTGAATCTGTGGTCCCTGCATTGGGAGCACAGAGTCTTAACCACTGGACCACCAGGGACATCCCTGGCTGCCTTTCTTTTAATCCAAGGTTGGGGAGGAGTCAGGGGCAGGGTCGGGCAGCCGCGTGCTCCCTCACTCTGCATCCCAGGGTTGTGATAAGGGTGCTCCAGGTCCTGGTTAGTGCTGTGGGGAATGCTCACTGTGGGCCAGACCCTGCCCCTAGCACTTCTCAGATTATTTAATTTACTTCTCACAACCACCTTTTTGTCGATATCATTTTTAGCCCCAATTTGCAGAAACTGAGGCCCTGGTCAAATCTGAACTCACAACTTCCAGTTTATTTAATCACACAGACATACATTAAGTGCCTACGAAGGGTCAGACTGTCCTGGGTGCTGGGAAAGGGATGTGAAGGAGACACGTCTGACGTCTGTTCAATAGAGCAGAATATTATGCAAAAGTCCTCAGGTGGAAGGGAAAAGAGGTGGACGTTAGCACTCCCCCTCACAAGACATTCTGAAGATGAGCTGATGCTCTGAGGTGGAGGCCGGGGGCAGTGAGTCACAATCCTGACCTCAGCTCTGGCCAGCAGGACAGGTGCTGCCTGACGTTCTGGAAGCACAGATGTGTTGAACTGTGAACCCCCAATTCATATATGGGACCCCCAGTAGCTCTAGAGGTGACCTTATTTACAAATAGAGTTGTCACAAATGTAATTAGTTAAGATGACAATCTCACTGGAGAAGGGCGGGTCCCTAATCAAATATGATTAATGGCTTTATGAAAAGGGGAAATTTTGAAAAAAAAAAAAAAAGAAAAGGGGAAATTTGAAGACAGATACACAGGGAGAATTCCATGCGAACATGAAGGCGGAGACTGGGGTGATGTTTCTACTGGCCGAGGTAAGCCAAAAGATTGCTAGCAAACTACCAGCGAGCAGGGAAGAGGCATGGAATGGATTCTCCCTCGCAGTTGCAGAAAGAACCAAGCCTGCTAACAGCCCTGATCTTGGGCCTCTCACCTCTAGAACTGTGAGACGTTACATTGCCATTGTTTAAGTTGCTCAGTTTTAGGACTTCCCTGGTGGTCCAGTGGTTCCACTGAGCTTCCACTGCAGGGGCACGAATTCAATCCCAGGTTGGGGAACTAAGATCCCGCATGCCATGGGGCAGGGCCAAAAAACTGCTGCTCAGTTTGGGGTACTTTATTACACAGCCCAGCCAAACTAACAGAAGGCGCTGGGCAAATGCCACGGCAACCATGTCTGTGCTGTGTGAATACAGCCGGTGCTCACAACTGGCCACCAGAGAGGCCGAAGAGCCAAATATCTGCATTTTTAATGATGTCTTGAGCTCAGACACGTTGGAGGAAGCTGGGGAAGCTGACCTTGTCTGAACTTAGGAAAGCCCCATAGCAAGAACTCCAATAGCCCAGAGGCAAATCATGTCACAACACGCCTCTGAAATCATTCCCACCCTACTCTCCCCACCCCTAGACGGTGAGCCTCACGAAGACAAAGGGTTTGTCTGTCTTGTCCCATCTAGGATCCCAGCCTAGAACAGTGCCTGGCAAACAGGGCAAGCCAACATTGTTGAGTGAACAAGTCACAGTTCCAGTCTACTCCATGGATGGTAACCTCGTATTTTGAGTTTCGGGTCCCCAGCTGGAGCCCCGGCGATGCCTCAGGTTCAGGCTTGGGAGTGGGACTGCATGTCTCCACTCAGCAGAAGAAGAGACCGAAGTTCTGAGAGAAGAGGTTGGCCCGTCCCAGGATGCATAGCCTGGAGCAGGTGGCACCGATCTCTTTGATGGGAGATATATCAGTTTCCTAGGCAGCCATAACAAATTGGCCTAAACTAGGTGACTTAAAATGACAGGGTATATTATCTCATAATTCTGGAGGGGAGTCCACAATCCCACGTCAGTCCTTTCTCTCTCTGAAGGGAGAAAGAACCCTCCCTTGCTTCTTCCTAGCTTCTGATTGTCACCAGCATTCCTTATCATTTCTCGCCTTGGAGAAGCATCACTCTGATCTCTACCTTTATGATTACGTGTTCTCTTCCTTGATGTCTGTGTCTATGGGTCCAAATTCCCTCTTGGTGTAAGGACACCAGTTAGAGAGGATCTAGGGCCCCTCTAACCCAGGATGACCTCATGGTTGCTGGGTTACATCTGCAAAGACCGTGTGTCCCAGGTTCCTGGTGGACATGGGTTCTGTGGATTCTGTTCAGTCCAGCACAGGGAATGACTGTCTCAGGAGGATGAGGCTGGGAGACATGAGAGTGCTAACCCTTCTGGTCAGCCTGTCCTGCGGGGCAGCAAGTCTCAGAACTGAAAAAGGCCAGTGAGGGTAGAGCTGGGATATCCCTGGGGAAGGTTCTCAACTGGCTGAGCCGGCTCTGACACCCTCTGAGTGAGCACAGGGTTCACAGCTCCCGGGCTGAGGTGAGGGGTGAGGGGCGGGCTCCAGGTGCCCCCGACAGACGCTGTCTAGACAGTGTCTGGAAAGAGGAGGCTCTTCTAGCCAAGGTGGTGTGTAATTGTTTCCCGGGACTGTCCTAACACAGAACCACTGGCGGGGTGGCTTAAAACAATAGAAACTCTTTCTCTCATAGATCTGGAGGCCTCAAGTCCAGGATCAAGGTACCCACAGGTGCACACTCTCTCGGAAGCTCTAAGGAAGGCTCCTTCCTGCCTCTCCCAGCTTTGGTGGCTGCTGGTACCCTTGCTTGGGTCACGGCAGCGTGACTTCAACCTTTGCCTCCCTTGCAGCATGGCTTTCTCCCTGTGTGTCTTTCTCAGTGTCTCTTCCTTTAAGGACACCCGTCATGTTGGATCCGGGCTCACGTAGTGACCTCATCTATTCACAGTTGCAAAATTTCCTAGATCCGTATAAGGTCACATGCAGAGCTACTAGGGTTTGGGATTTCCACATATCTTCTGGGGACAGAGTTCAGCCTGTTACAGACAAGGTGAGAGGCTGGGAACGGGCTGGTTACTGACAACACTCTGGACTGCTGTTCCAAAGATCCGTGTCGCCCTGGGTCCTCATGTCGCTTCCAAAGCCTGTTTTTTCTCTGAACTCCTACCCTCCTCACCCTCCTCCCACACGGACACAGGTCCAAACTGCCCCCTTCTCCCTCCTACAGGCTCTGGAGCTCCATGGAGGTGGGCAGTGGGGAGGAAACTCCCTGAGTTGCACCCATCTTTCCCTTTGCCTCAACCAAACCTTCAGAGGCTGCCCAGGCAGGGGTCCCTCTGATACCTCTGTCCAATGCACCGCACACCTACAGCCACTAGCTCACTACTTCTTTAAACAGGTGTCAAGCACCCATGGTGCTGGCCTTTGCTGACCCCCAGGCCACGGAAACAAGCAAGGCTCAGCGTCTGCCCCTGAGGGATGCAGCCCACCCCGGGAGACAGTGGGACAGACGAAGACCTCTGTCTTCACAACGGCAGATGGAGGACAGGGCCCTTGGTAGACTTAGAGATGCTCCTTAGTGCTTCCATGAAGGGGAATCCATAGGAAGGGGCTGCTGTGGAGCCAAACAGGAGCCTTCGAAGGAGTCATCATATTGGTCCCTGAGTTCCCTCACTTGCAGAGGGGTTCAAGGTCCTAAGTTCCTCCAGGATCCCCATAGAGGCCCTGAGACTCTGTGACTTTATGCTACTACTAACCAGACACAAGGCAGGCCTCATCCCCTGATTAAAAAATGGCCACCTGACCCCATTTTGCAGGTGAGAAAGTGGAGCTGAGAAAGCAGGTGTCATTCGCTCTTGGCCACACGGCAGGAAGTGCTGGGGTTCAGACCCAGGAACCCCTGACTTCAGAGCCCTCTGACTTCATCCCCTCTGGGTGTGTGTCCCTCCCCCCCTTGGCACCCCTTTTCTGGCTCCCTCAGCCCTCTTGGACCCTGGCCTTTGGCCTCTGTCTGCCAGGTGAGAACTCACAGGTTCACAGGTCTCCAGCCTGCCCTTTCCCAGCCGGGCGGTCAGGGCAGTGGCTTCTGATCAGGGGTTTGAGGTTTGAGAGGCGCTGCCTCAGGCCAGGCCGCTGGGGACACAGAATGGAAACTCTTGATGCGTCATTCAACCTGGCCTTCTCCACCATGGGGTCCCAGCAGGAGGGGTTCCAGGCAGGGGGTTGGGGTGAATAGACAACTACCCAAAGTCACGTGGCGTGGCTGAAACTGGGTTGGGGCTGAAATGCAAATCACCCAGGTTCCCAGGCCTGTGCTCTTGCCAGTACTCTAACCCAAATTAAATGTTTAAAAATAAAATCAAAGGGCAATATCATTACCGAGCATGCAAGTTCTTAGGTAGAAAGCTAAAAAAAATTTCCAGGCACGTACACACACGTGTGTGTATAACCTCAAATATTGTTGCAGCCAGAGCTCCTCGTTATAGGCGGTTGAGTTTGAGAGTCTGACTCTTGCTCCTCCAGGGGAGCCCTGTTCAAGGTCGAAGGAACAGAAAGCTCTCCAAGGAGCCTCTTTCCTGCTGCCCTTAGAGGCAGCCCCAGCACTGGCTCTGGCCTTGCAGGGTGCCTCTCTTCTCCTTGAGGCTCCATGTCATCAGGGCAGCTGCTCATGCTGGTGGGGCTGCGTGAGGTCCCAATGCCTGTGGGCTCTGTCCCTTCGGCCATCCTCGTTGGTCTCTGATCTCTATGCAAGTCCATGTTCTTGGAACCTCTGTGTAACTGCCTCTCCCTCCCTTTGTGTCTTCCTCTCTCCCTCCCCTCACCCCTTCACAGTTTGCACATTCACTCAATGGACATCCTGTGGCAGGTGCTGGAATCCAGTGATGAACGGGGCATTTGGCATCAGGGCCCGCAAAGGCTCACAGTGGAACTCAGAGCACAGGGTGGTGAGGATGGAGCGCTCAGCCCAGCCAAGGTCTGGAGGAAGCGACATTTTACAGTAAATCTCAGAAGATGGCTTTCCTTTATTCCTCCCAAGAAGACACATTTTGCTTGGCCTGTTTGTGTTTTGATTTTTTTTTTTTTAAAGTTAGTTGCCAATATTTAAAACTCAGGATACTATACTCTCCAGTTTCCCTTAAATGTTTCAAAGATCTGGGTCTGCCTCCCAACACAGCAATTGTCAGTGGTGGCTCCCCTGAGCAATTTCAATATGACACAGACCCCCACCACTCCTAATTGTCTTCCACTATCTGGGTTAAAAACACAAGTACTGAAGCCAGAAGCCTGGGTTCAAGTCCTGACTCTGACTCTTATTAGCATAAGACCTGAGTTACCAGTTATTTGATCTTGTTATGCCTTTGCTCTCTCATATAGAAAATGAGACAATAACTATAAGTGGTGTGAAAACTGAAAGAAAGAACTGATGAGTGGAACTCAGAACAGTGCCTGCACCTACTAAGTACTCACTGCATGTTGCTATCATCATTTTCAGCACTGTTGCTGTGATCTGCCCCCCACAGCTTCCCCCAGCAGTATCTGCATCTGGGCTGGGATCCCACCAGTAAAGGTTTCGTTGTTAGTCTCCTATTTGCATAAATCACAAGCAACAGACTTCGCTGACTTACTCAGCTCCTGGATGGTTGCTTTGACCACTGCAGCTGGAGCTCTCCTGCACCTGTATTTACTAGAGTCTCTGGACCCTTGGCCAGGGACACCCTCTCAAACACTGGAGTTGACCAATACCAAGCCCTGACCCAAGCGATCCCAATTCCCTGCAATCCAATGTCTACTTTGAACAGTGCCGTGCACACAGTAAGAGCTCAATAAATGCATAGGAATGAATGGGGAATGGGTTGCCTGCAGCAGGGTGGGCTACCAGTCATGTCACACGAGGTTTATCTAATTAGTATCTCCTCTGGGTACTTAACATTGAGACGGGTGTTGGGGAGGAAAATTGCCAAGACAAATTTTCTGGGTCATTTTTAGCTGAGTGAGTGGGGACTCCATCCAGAACAGACTGGTTGAGTCAGAAGAGAGCTTTCAGGTTAGACAAACTCCCCTCCCCCTGCACCTTTCACCCCAGTTTACAGTTGAAGAGACTGAGCCTCAAAGGGGATGAGGGGCTCAGAGCTGGGACAAATGGGACAGACTGAATGCCCTTGACCCTGGACTAAGCGGGCAGCAGCTCATGTGGATGGATTTGAGAGGTAGGCGGAAGATGCAGTAGATTTCCTTCTGCCTTTCTCATACCTCTGGAATCCCCCCTGTTAGAGATTGATCCCTTGGGGCATTTGTGTCCCCCTAGGGAGGGTCACACCTTAAGCCATTATCCCCCTGAGACTTACCAGGTGCTTGGGGTAGATAGACACTGCAGTGGCATCCAGGTCAGCCCTGCCCCAAACAGCAGAGAGCATCTGAGAGGCTGCCCAGCAAATCAGCTGCCTCCACACTTGCAGCCCTTGGGCTTTCCCTGGTCACAGCCCTGTATCTGTCTGTCCTATCTCCCCAAAGCCAGCTCATCTCTTTTAACTACTTTGTATACACTCGCTTCTTAAATCCTGACAACAGTCCTGATCCTTCCCTCTGCCTTTTACAGATGAGAACACGGAGGCACACAGAAGTTTAGGCACTTGCCCAAGGTCACAGCTGGTAAGTGGCAGAACCAGGATTTAATCCATGTCATCTAGGTCTAGAGTTAGGACTTTAACCACCACACCCATTGTCCCAAAGGGGCTGTGGGAGCCTCAAGGCAGGCTGGACTGTGTTTTGTCCACTGCTGCATTCCCGGCACTAGTAGCACACATCCTGCACATAATAAACCCTCAGGAAATGCACGTTGAGTGAATAAATGAACACTTGCTCCAGGAGCCAACTTCGGTCAACTACAGTAACCCCCCCCAACCCGTATCTGCAGTTTCAGTTGCCCGCGGTCAACCTCAGTTCAAAAATATGAAATGGGAAATTCCAGAAATCAACAACTCCTAAGTTTCAAATCATTTTCTAACTCATCCGGGCCATGAATTACTCCTTTATCCAGCATATTCTGCGGTCAGTCACTTAGTAGCCACCTTGGTTATCAGATGGACTGTCGAAGTATCTCAGAGCAGTGTTCAAGTAACCCTTGTATTACTTAGTAATGGCCCTAAAGTTCAAGAGTAGTGATGTTGGCCAGATATTCTCTAATTGTGCCTCATTTATTTATTAAAAAAAAAAAATTCTTATTAATGTTTTGGCCATACCATGCTGCATATGGAATCTTAGTTCCCTGACCAAGAATTGAACCCATGTCCCTTGTATTGGAAGGCAGAGTCTTAATCACTAGACCCCCGGGGAAGTCCCCTGGGCCTCATTTATAAATTAAACTCTCTCATAGGTATGTAGGTACAGTATAGGTAAAAACAGTATATATGGGATTCGGTTCTCCAGTATTCTTGCCTGGAGAATCCCACGGACAGAGGAGTCTGGTGGGCTACAGTCCACGGGGTCACAAAGAGTCGGACACAACTTAGCAACACAGCACGATCCTTGGTTGGAGGCATCCACTGGGCGCCTGGACTGTGTCCTCCAAGGGTGAGGGGAGACTGCTATGTGTGTATCTGAAACCTAATGAGGCTGAACTCCTCTTGTTAAAGACCTATACAGAATTCCACCCTCCCTCCCCAAGCTAGGAGACTCCGGAGCTTTCCCAGGTCGGGTATTTCCGATAAAGGCTCTGATTGACAGCCCTCCAGAGCAGGAGGGTGCGGCTGTGTGTTGACTGGTCCATCCTTTGCGGTCACGCCCTCCGCCAAGGGCCGGAGTCTCTGCCGACTGGGCAGCAGGCAGTCTTTTCGTGGCCGGGGCTTGGCTTGCGGCTCAGATGCAGAGGACTGGAAGCTGACGCATCTCCCGCCAGCTCCTCCCTCCCCTCTGCATCCTGACTTCCTGGAATTGTAGACTGGGTACCTTTTCTCCCCACAGGCAACTCTCCCCCCACTCAGCACTTCCGGCCTTGCTTTCTCACAGCTCTGTCCGACAGCCTCCCTCCCGGGCGCTGCGATGGGACGTGTGTCATACCTGCGGTGGTGGAAAATGTCTCAGAGCCACCCAAGGGGATGTCCCGGGGCTGTCACAGGGGCCAGGCCCAGGCTGTTGGTGCTGAGCTCAAGTTTAATCAACAACCCAACCACCCTCCCCACCCCCAGTGACAAAGGCCAGGAGAGAGCAGGCTGCAAGGGTGGGAGTCCAGGTTTCTAGTCATTCCCCGAGTCAGATTCACTGAGTGGCCTGGCACAGGGCACCCTCCTCTCAGGATTGCATGTCTGTATCTGTGATGCAGAACCTGGAATCTTGGTCATTCTTGTCAGGCTGGGTTGCTGAGAGATTGTATGAGATCTCTGAGTGCACACATTTTAAAGCAGTAAAAAGCTAGCCCGTGTGAGAGCCGAAGACTGCCTGGGTTCAGATCCTTGCTCTACTGTGTTCCAGTTGTGTCCTTGAGCAAGTCAGTAACTGTGTGACTTAGTCTTCTCATCTGTAAAATGGGTAAGAATAGTCCTTCCCTTGTGGCCATGTTGTAAAGATCAAGTGAGTTAGTAACACCATGCGTTCAGAACAGAGTCTGATGCCTGCTAAGTGCTCAAAAAATGCCCCTTTGATGAGACCCTAAAGGATGAACGTTCCACTGTGGCCCACACAGGTCCTTCTCCCTGCACCTGCCCCTCCCACACTGCCTGTTGATAAAATCCAAATTGCTAAATGGTAGCTGCTGATCTGTAAGACCAGTTTCTCTCTCTTTCAAGAACCACCCTCAAACAATTGTTTCCAATACAAGCTGAACTCCAGCTGAGCCCCTACCACAGCCCGGCGCAACATTCCGCCTTCGGTCCCTGAGTCCGAAACTCCTTCATTGTCTTCTCGTGCCTGGTATTTCCAAATAAAGGCTTGTGCTAGTGGGGCTCTAGCTGGTTTTCTCCCATAGCTGTTATTATCAGCCCTGTAACTCCAGAATCTAGCTCAGGATCTCTCTGGCCCATAGCATGAGAGATGGTTAAGAGAGGGAACTCAGGAGGGGCACAGCAGGAGGAAGTACACAATCCAACTTGGAATGAATCAGAGGGCCTTCCAGAAGTGGGGATACTTGAAAGTCCTGAGGGATGTGTAGGAGTCCAGGAGTGAATTGTTTGGGTGGCGGGTCTGCTTCAAACCCAGAGACCAGCATGTCCCAAAGCAAGTGAGTCACTGTGGTCCCTGTTCCCATCCCCACCCCCGAGCCCCAGCCTCCCACTCTTGAAGTGAAATACATGTAATCCCAGCCACAAGCCACATTCCGTGTGACACCTGAAACTACAGACTATCAGGGCTAGGAGACTACTTAGAAATCATCCATTTGACTATGCCATTCACAGACAGATGAATGAGCCATGAAACCAGATGGGACTTGCGTGGAGTCCCCAAGTCATTCATTATCACATTAATGCTTTCAGCTAGTGTCCTGAAAATAACAGGGAGTTGTTGGGGGTTTAGGTGGGGATGTGGCATGACCCAGATGTGCCCATGATAAGATCACCCTGGAAGGGCTCAGAGGTGGAAGAATGAGGGGGCAAGGGGAGGGGGACCAGTGGACCAGGAGGAGGCTGAGCAGGAACCTGAGTGAGAAGTGATGCTTCCAGGTCACAAGGATAGGATGGTTTTGATCACAATCACAAGCATGGAATATAGGCAGCTTTTGTTTTTTCAGCTGGTTACCAGGAAGCATCCAGTCCCATCATTTCATGGCAAATAGATGGAG
Organism: Muntiacus reevesi; assembly: GCF_963930625.1. Classification (NCBI taxonomy): domain Eukaryota; kingdom Metazoa; phylum Chordata; class Mammalia; order Artiodactyla; family Cervidae; genus Muntiacus; species Muntiacus reevesi. Next base: position 21,383,413 of record NC_089249.1, read on the forward strand.
AAAAAATGAAAACATGACAGACTTTATTTTCTTGGGCTCCAAAATCACTATGGATGGTGACTTGCAGCCATGAAATTAAAAGATGCTTACTCCTTGGAAGAAAAGCTATAACAAACATAGACAGTGTATTAAAAAGCAGAGACATCACTGCCAACAAAGGTCCATATAGTCAAAGTTATGATTTTTCCTGCGGTCATGTGTGGATGTGAGAGTTGGACCATAAAGAAGGTTGAGCACTGAAGAATCGATTCTTTCAAATTGGAGTGCTGGAGAAGACTCCTGAGAGTCCCTTGGACAGCAAGGAGATCAAACCAGTCAATCCTAAAGGAAATCAGTCCTGAATATTCATTGGAAGGACTGATGCTGAAACTGAAACTCCAATACTTTGGCCACCTGATGCAAAGAGCCAACTCATTGGAAAAGACACTGATGCTGGGAAAGATTGAGGGCAGGAGAAGGGGATGACAGAAGATGAGGGGGTTGGATGGCATCACTGACTCAATGAACATGTTGTTTGATCAAACTCCAGGAGATGGTGAAGGACAGGGAAGCCTGACGTGCTGCAGTCCATGGGTTCACAAAGAGTCGGACATGACTGAGGGACTGAACAACAACCAGGAAGCTTAGAATGGAATTTTGCTTGTTTTTTCCCATTAATATAATTGTCCCTTATGCAGCCTTGTATATGCAAAAGGGTCAAAATCTCTAGCACCAAGTGCACTGAATTTGAATCCTGGATCCACCAACAGTCAGCTGCATTTCTTAACCTCCATGAGCCTCAGTTTCCTCATCTGCAAAATGTGGAGCATGACACCTGCCTCACAAGGTTCTTTTCAGGTGACGAAATGTTGCTTGGAAAATGTCTGGCACTGTGTCTGGAACATAAAATATTAGCTGCCTTCTCACTTTTAAAGGTGCTTCTTGATCTTTTTTTTAAGTTATCTAGGATGTCAATTGGAGAAGGAAATGGCAATCCACCACAGTACTCTTGCCTAGAAAATTCCATAGATGGAGGAGCCTGGTGGGCTATAGTCCATGGGGTCGCAGAGTTGGACATGACTGAGCAACTTCACTCACTCACTCGCTCAGGATGTCAATAAGTTGGAGGACAGTGGTAAGTGATTCATCCTAGCCATGAACTGTTTCCACAGTAATTTGCTAGATAACTGTGGACAGTGGAAGTTGCTTGGAGTGGGAATTGGTAGATCGGGGAAGAGCAGAGATATTGGGGGATTGGGGAGGTGAAGGAATAAATACAGCTCAAGACATTGAAGACCTGAGGGGCTGGAAGGCCCTTCTCACCTCTCCTCTCTGTTATTTTATTCCCCAATCAACCCTGGCTGCCTCCTACTTACTGCTCCGCACCTGACAGTTCTTTGAGACCCTAGGCTGCCTGGTCCCCAGCTGGCGCCTCTCCTCTCTCCTACAGTCTGACCCAAGCAAGCTTGTCTTTCCTTCATCTCTTCTGGCCCTGCCAGCTGCCCCCTCCTTACCCTATCTCCCAAGACCCATACCCTACTGCACATTAGACATGTCACACTGTGGCTTCCAGCCCATCAGTCCATCTCTACTTGGTATAAGCTGACTCCCTACTCTGCTCACTGCCAGCTCAGGTCTCCTGTCAGACTGGGTAGGGACAGCTGGGTTCCCTGGATGTGCCTGCTCATAAGCCCTTCTCAGCTTTCCTCTCTCCATCATCTCAGCCTCAGTTTTACCTGCCAAGAAAATCGGAGTTGGGAGCAATAACTTCTGTTGTGGAAGAAACCTGAGGGGTTATCTGGTCTAGAGCTACCACCAGGTGCCAGCTATAATCAATTGGGACCTGCCTACAGAATCTAAGACTGCATCCAAGCACCAGAGAAAGGAGGGCTGTGGTCAGCCAGCAGTGTCTGCCAAGCACCAGTACTATTGATATGATTGATTATCAGTGTCTGCCCTGAGTGCAGCTTAATGAATGCCAAGCGTTGCTACTCATGATCTGGGCCAACTTTTCAAAATCAAGGACACTGAAAAAAATAAACTTATATTTTAAACATAAATAAAATTATTGTTACATATAAATTTAAAATTATATATATGATTATACATGTTTTGTTATATATTTGATTAAACATATAATTTGAATATATATATATATGTATAATCAAGTGGGGCTTCCCTAGTGGCTCAGCTGGTACAGAATCCGCCTGCAATTCAGGAGATCTGGGTTCGATCGCTGGGTTGGAAGATCCCCTGGAGAAGGGGACAGCTACCCACTCCAGTATTATGGCCTGGAGAATTCCATGTACTACAGTCCATGGGGTTGCAAAGAGTTGGACACAACTGAGCAATTTTCACTTACATAATCAAGTGCAATATTTTCCCATAAGACCATGTCAAATGGTGCCTGGACACGGAATAAGATAACTCTGATTCCTTTTAGTGAAAAAGACATTCCATTTATAATCCTTCAGCATTTTCTCAAGAAAGAAGTCTCTGGTTTTCATATGCCTTCATCAGCTTCCCAACACTTGCTTATCTCCCCTTTAAAATAAGAGAGCAGATTTTCAGCAGGTAATAAATTGAAACATTCTGCTTTACTGTATTTACTTTGTGCTATTGCCTTTTATTTATAGTGAATATTGGGTTTTTCCATTTACAGAATCAACATAAAGATTTTTCCTTAAATAAAAGTATTGAAACAAAAATTGAACTGATTTAAAGAAAAATACTAAGTAAACAATAATGATACACACAGATCATTAAAATATACAAACATATACACGTGTGTGAGATATATATATATATATATACATCACACGATGATCAAGACCTAAGAAATGTAAACTCTAGTAGCATTTTGCAAAGTGGAAAATCACTCGCAGAGAGATTTCCTAGTTTGCCCCAGGACAGACAGCACAGCTGCAGGCACTGAGTTTGGGACTGGTCCTCTCCTCAGGACTGAGATGTCCAGAACACACAGCATTGTAAGACAGGAGGCAGGAAGAGAAACAGGCGGGTAATTAAGCTTTTCGGTGGTAAGTATCCAAGATTCAGACGTCCTCAGGAAAAGGGGAGTTTATTTTGGACATAAAAGCAACAGGAATCCTGAGTGAAGGCAGCAGTCCCCTGTGGAGCAGGCGCATCCGTACTAGGAGCCCAGACACCCTCTGCTAACTCCCCTCTAGCCTTTCGGTCCCTCTTGTCCGTGTTCCACGTGGCACCTGCTCCCAGAGGCTCCCCTCCTGCTCTGTATTCAAAAGCCGACTGAGAGAAACCTGATTGGCCAGTTCAGATCCGGCCTTCCTGATTGGTCAGAGCTTCTGTTCTCAGTCACCTCATAGGCTGCCGACGAAGTAATGGGTGGGCTTGTGTCAGGTGCCCAATCAGTTGAAAGCAGGGCCTATAAAAGCAGGCACTGTGCGCTTTCACACCTTGACTGATTAGCCGGGACCCCTTGTGGTTCTCGCCTCTGAGAGAATTCTTTTCGTCACAAGTGTGATCAGTGCCAGGCATAGAAGGACGAGAAGTGGACAGGTGGTGGGAGCACCGAGAAGGAACGGGCTCGCCGTGTGTGGCGGGGCAGGACTGCCATGTGAGGGGATGAGCCTTTTGCTGGGGCGGGCATGCCGGAACCTAGTGGACATGGACTGCCTGCCTCTCCAAGGCTTGACCTCAGAGACGTCAAAGTGCCAGGGGTGCCCCGAGAGGTCTATGGTCCCCCCCACCCCACACCCCGCATGAAGGCAGCAAGGGCACAGGGAGACCACGCATGGTGATGCCAGATAGTTCATTAATTCACGCAGGGACTCTGATAGGATGTAAAGTGCACTCTGTCAAGGGCAGGGAATGGAACTGCCATCAGGAGGCAGTGTGCCAGCCTTTGAGCTGCAGAAAAGACCCCTCCAGTGGAGGGTGGAGCAGGAGGGGCCCGAGGGAAGGCTCCTGCGACAGCATCAGGACCCACCACTTGGAGGGGCTTACTTTCCAGCGGCTTGCCATTGTGGAAAGATCCAGCCAGGGTCCACTTTGCTGGGCATTTGTGCACAGACTTGGGCCACAGCTGTAGGCAACCATTCCGAGATCACCAGAGATCCCAAAGGGGACGTGACAGAGACACTTTGTCCCGCCACAATGGGACCCTGAGAATCTGTCCCTCCAGCACTGAATCTCGAGTTTGGGCACATGAAAGGAGGCAGTGTTTCCCTGCAAGGGAAGCAGAACTGCCACCTAAAGGATAATGGTAGTTTGTCACCGAAAGATGAGGGAGGAGAGGGCCCCCCAGGGACAGGAAATCACAAGCACAAAGGTGTGGGGAAATGAGGGAGTTCCAAGTGGCTCTGTAGGACTGTTATTGTTCAGTTAGTTGGTCGTATCTGAATCCTTGAGACCCCATGGACTGCAGTACGCCAGGCTTCCCTGTCCTTCACTATCTCCAGGAGTTTTCTCAAACTCATGTCCATCGAGTCAGTGCTGCCATCCAACCATCTCATCCTCTGTCGCCTCCTTCTCCTCCTGCCTTCAATCTTTCCCAGCATCAGGGTCTTTGAGTAGGACTGTTGGGAGGGTTCTAGATGGGAATGTCCCAACATGATGCTGGAGGACCCAATGGGTAGGCCAAGAAGTTGTACTGAGGGCAGTGGTGAGCCATGGCAGGATTTTAAACCAGGAGCAGCATGTGTATGCTCATTTGCTCTGTCGTGTCCAACTCTTTGCAATCCCATGGACTGTAGCCTGCCAGCTTCCTCTGTCCATGGGATTTTCCAAGCAGGAATACTGGAGTGGGTTGCCATTTCCTTCTCCAGGAGGGGCAGCATAGCTCCATTTATGTTTTGGAAAGATTCCGCTGATTGTCCTGTGGTGGGTGGGTGGGAGGGGTGTGATCGAGGCAGGAAGCCCAGTGAGTAAGCCAGGGTGAAGAGGTAAAACCCACAGGACTTCATGACGATGAGGGAGTGGGGGAGTCAAAGGACCCCACCCCCAAAGTTCTTGGCTTGGGGTGTAGGTGCAGGGAGCAGCAACTGAGGTTTGGAAATGAACAGCTGAGTGTGCAGGACTGGGTGAGGCCCTCTGGGCAGAGATGTCCAGAGGCTGCTGGACACCCAGTGTCTCAGCAGGGGACAAGCTTCATGGACAAGAGTCCTCAAGCAGGCCTGGCGCAGCAGTGGACGGCCACCTGCCTCCCAGCTCCGGCTGTCTGTCTACACCAAGTAAGCTGGGTCCTGATCCTGGAGCTCTTGGAGGGACAGGTAGGCATCGGTGTTCAGGGTCAGGCAGGCAATGGGAGCCCTGACTTGGCCTTGCCCGGGAGGGCTGACCCAGGGGAAGCTGGTCCCCTCCCTTGGACGGGGGCCAGGCACCTTCTCTCTTGCTTCTCCCAGCTCATGCTCTGGGGGTGACTGCAGATCCACCAGGTCAGGGGTTTCCAGAGCAGAAGGCCCCAGGGACTGGGGGGTCCAGTCTCCAGGGACTGCCTCCTGTGGGCTGGCAGCCAGCCTCTCTTCACCAGCCCCAGTGCCCCGCTGGGCAGTGTTCGGGGGGCCTGGGCCACTGACGAGACTCGGAGAGAAGAGCAGCAGGTCTTCCCCGGGGGGGAAGGTGCAGTAGGCATCGTCATCCCCTGGTGGAGTCGGCAGGGGTGGAAGGAGAGCTCCCTCGGGGGCCCTGGGCCCACCCGCATCGAGCTCCTCAGTGCAGGGGTCATAAGCGAAGTAGACCTGGCAGGCCTCGATCTCCAGGGCGTCTGGGAGACGGAAGAAGAAGTAGCCTTGGTTGGTGAAGCAGCTGGTCACCGAGTGGCCGCTGGTCTCAGCTGAGGATGGCGAGCTCTTGTCCTGCTGAAGCAGGAGCAGCTGTGTGGCCTTGGCATCCCTGTCCAGCACCTCCAGTGGGGAGATCTCGGGGGTGAGACCACTGGGGCTGAAGGAGGACGAGGGGAAGGGTGAGGAGAGCCACTTCTGTGAAGAGAAAGGACAGTGGGAGGGTGAGGGGGCCGTCTCTTCTAAACTCAGCAATAACCCCTAACTCCTCCTTCTTTAGCAGTAGACTCAGGGCTGCCCCCTCTGGGATGCCCTCCCTGACTGCAACCCCCCCCCCCAACACCACCACCACCCCCGCCCCCCCCTTGCCCTACCTCCCAAACACACACATGCACACACACACAAACTCTGCCCACTGGTTGGGGGAATGTTCCACATCAGTGGGTGTACCTGCTTCCCAGCCTCAGCACAGGTCTTCCTGGCTCACTAGGGTCCAGGGGATGTGTTGGGTCAACGCCTGACTGCTTTTTGAGTGGCTAGTATTGGAAACCTAGTGCTGCTCCAGGTCCCGGGGACATAGCGACGGGTGGAATCCTCAGACTGGTGGGGACCAGTGTGAGTGTGTGAACCAACCAACCAACCACTGCCAAAGCAGGAAGAGCCCTGAGAGTACATCACGACCACCATATGGATTCCCAGAGAGAGCCTGTGTCCTGGCCTTGATCATGCAACCAGCAGGTAGAAAAGCTCAGGTTCCCCACTCACACTGCCATGGAACCATCTCCAGCGGGGAGCTAATGGTCCAGCCCCCTGCCTCCCACACCCTCCACCCACTGAGAGAGGCAAGCGCCCATCAGAGGCAAGCACTTCTCAGTTGCTCTGGAGTCTGGAGAGCCCTGGCAAGGAGCAGGGAGACCCAGTTCCAGCCCTGGCCCTGGCACTCACTAGCTGTGGGACCCTGGGCAGGTGACTGCACCTCTTGAGCCTCAGTTCTGTAATAGTTAGCTGCCTCTTTCCTGACTGCCTCACTATGGCCCAGCAGAGAGATGTTAAAGAAGAAAATGAAGATGGAAGCACCTGGCACAAGTTAAACGCACATGCCCAGCAGAGGTGTAGGGGACAGTACACCCATGAGGACAGGGTGATGGGGCTTCAGGAGGGGGCACTTGAGAACCCCAACAGCCTTCTGTCCTGGGAGTCCTCTGCAGCCGGACCGTGGTCCCCTGAGTGCAGGGACCAGGTGTGATGGGTCCCCTCCACACCCTTGTGCCCAGCATGGGGATCAAGAGGCCCAGTCGATATGTTGCAGGTGAATTAATGTCTGGACCACTCGACAACATCTACCCCGTTCCCCAAACCAGGTGTTTGTGTTACAGGAGAAAAGGCCAAGAGAGAAGGACAGTGAGGGCCAACTAAGGATGGCGAAGGACAGAGGCGCGGGAGAGAGGGCAAGAGCCAGGCCGGGTGGGGCTCCAACACTCAAAGAGGCAGCAGAAGGCAGGGCCAGGCAGCAGCGCTGAGCAGCGGCCAGAAGGAAAGGGCAGCTCTGTGGCCTGCGCTGGAGTGCTGGGCCTCAGAGCTGTGTGGTCAGCCACTTCCGGGGCCTGGGCCTCCATCCACAATGCCTTGAAGTGGACGTGGGTGGGGGAGGGGGGACTGTGGTGCGGCACAGGAAGAAATTCATCCTTATCACACACCCTGGCACACACACTTCTGGGTCTCACGGACAGGGCAGTGGGCCCTGGGGTCTTGGAGCTCGGGGTTCTGGGGCAGAGAGAGAGAGGAGCTGACCTGTCACCCAGATGCAGAGGAGAGGGTGGGGTCCCTCTCGGCCATCTGTTGCCCCCAGTCACATCTGCATCCCCAGGGCCTTTTCGGGATACCTCCCACCACACATGGCAGGCCTGGGTTAGGCACTTTGACCTAGGGTTGATCTCGTGGGAAGATGCAGCTCTCTAGAAAGGACCCCAGTCCTGCCTCAAAATGTCCCAATCCCATAGATTCAGAAGGACCTCAAGTTGGAAGAGCTCTGAGGCTGCATCTGGTCCAGCTTCCCACTTGGTATCCCTTCTGCCATGTGACCAACACAGTCAGCCAAGGCTGACTTGAATACCTTTGTTGGTGGGGAGATCACTAATTTTTAGACTAAAGGAAGAGTTTTAAGGAGATACATTCCCCACATAAGGAGCACTGCAGGCAAGATGTGCCCAGTCCTGAGAGTTTTCCAGAGACTTCCAGAAGGGGCCCTGATCAGCCCCGATAGAGAATGCCAAAGCCAGCTTGTGACAGGCCTGCTCCAGCATGGCTTCCCAGCCTCTGGGCATTTCTCTCGACCTCTGTCCACTCCCACCTCACCCCCTCCACCAACACGAATCTAGTGAGCCTAGAGTATGGGGTGGGGTGGTAGAAGCGGCCCACCATACCCCTCTCCCTCCCGGAAGCTTCCTTCCTGAAGCATGTGTGGGCTGAGGGAGACGGCTGAACTCTGCATGGCATTCAGAGCATTCTGACATACAGGCGTGCACTTTTAAAATGAATCTGTTTTGTAACTAGAAATGCCTAGAGGTCTTGCTAGCATTTGTGATAAGTCATTGAGGCTGCCTGGGGGGATTTTTCAAGAGCAGGGAAAGCAGATCTGCACGAGAGAGGGTGAGAACTTGAACCTGGTGAATCCTGTTCCAACAGCAGCCCAGTGTGGGTAATTCCCATGAGGGTTTTGTAAGCATTAACTGTTTGCTGGGCTATGTCCTTGGGATCGTAAGCATACTAATATTATCTCATCTTACCCCACAACCCGTTTTACAGGTGAGGAAACTGAGACACAGAGAGGTTCTATAACTTGCCCCAGGCCACACAGCCAGGAAATGGTGGAGCCAAAGTTAGAGCCCAGGTAGGCTAGCTCACTCAGATGGACGCTGCCATTCAGCCTGAGAACACGGGTGCCAGAACTGGGGAGAGGGGTCCAGGGCGTCCCGGGTGGTGAAGTTGCTAAAGAATCTGCCTGCCAGTGCAGGAGATGCAAGAGACTTGGGTTTGATCCCTGGGTCAGGAAGATCCCCTGGAGGAGTCCATGGCCACCCACTCCAGTATTCTTGCCTGGAGAATCCCATGGACGGAGGAGCCAGGCCGGCTACAGTCCATGGGGTTGCAAAGAGTCCTACACGACTGTTCACACACACACCTGCGAGGCAGCTGACTTTGCATTTCTTCACCCGAAGTGCAAAACCCTCTGTTCTCCACCTCATCCCCACCCTGTCCACACCCCAGCCCACCCTCTGGCCAGCCCGTGTCAACTGCCCGCTCTGTCCTCCTCCTCCAGACTCCTACCTGGAAATCTCCTCCATGCTCAGAGCTCAACTGGGAAAAAAACTCCGAGGGGTCTGGGATGTGACACTTCAGAACCTTCTTCAGCCTACAGAGGGGAGAGGAGGGAGGGAAGAAGGGTGAGAAGGGAAGAGGGCCCACAGTGTCCTGCCATCAGCCCCACAGGTCTGAGTGCAGGGCACAGAGCCTCACCACACACGTTCATTTATTTTGTTGATGTTGATTGCATGCCCAGTAAGGGAGAGTATTGTGCTGGGCACTGGGAACACAAGAAGAATCAACAGAGGAGGTCCCTGCTCTTAAGGAGCTGACATTCTAATGAGGAGCCAGTTAATGAACCAAGTATGCAAGTATACCATTTGTTCTGTGGAGAGAGAGAAGAAGGACGTGGGGATGGGAGACCATAAAGAAGATCAGAGCAGAGTGAACCAAGAGGAGGGAGGTAAGAGAGAGGCCAGACTGTGGGCCTCCTCATCAAGGCTGCCATAGACAGTGGTTCAAGTTGTGCACTGTCCAAGGGCGCCTGGGTTTTTTGTTTTTTTTTTAAGGGGAAGGACAGGTGGTGACGAGAAGCTGAATCCCAGCCCATGCACTGCTTGCCAAGCTAAGTGCCCCAGTGTCTGTGTGCATCCACTTCAAGATGTATGCCTCAAGACCCCAGGAAACCTGGCTGCTGCCCAGAAGTCCAGGCTCAGGTCCCAGACTTCCTTCTGGTCTCTGACCACATCCACTTTCCTATACTCTCTGTTCCTGGAATGCTTCTCCCTTGTTTCCACCCAAGGTCTTTGCACACGCTTTTCCTCTGCTTGGGATGGACAAGCTCCTGACCCTTCCCTGCCTAATTTGCTCCTCCTCCAGATTTCGATGCCATCATCGCCTCCTCGGGGATGCTTCCCCTGGTCACCTCTTAGCTGAGGCTCCCCTTCCTATTGTCTACTTCTAGTACATCTAGCACCTTCCTTCACCACCCTAATCTCATGTCATTATAAACCTGCATTATACATATCTGCCATCCCCCATGGGACGGTGAGTCCCTGAAAATGCAACAACATGCCTGTGGCTGTGCTTACATTCCCAGCGCTCAGCACCATACCTGATTCTGAGCTGGGACTCGGCAAATGAAGGAAAGAACAAATGAATGGTCAGACCCATAACGACACCCCAGCCCCCAACACAAAGCAGCTGGCTCATATACATGTACATACTCCAGTCCTGAGCCTAATGCTCCGGGCAAGGCTGCCATGGGGTTCTCCCTACTCTTCTCCTCTCGGACTGGTCCCTTGGGCCTCCCTTTTTTGGGGAAAAGGTCAGATGTTAGGCAGGGAGGGCCCTTGGGATGGCAGCGGGGGCATTGGACTGTCAGAATACGGGGCTCAGCCCAGAAGCTGACCTGGCCATGGGAGATATCAGACCGAGACGTGGAAGCCGGGGAGGGGGCATTCTTCTTACCATAGCCTGATGCACCGGAAGTTGCCCAGAAAGTAAACCAAGAGGACAAGACCAGAGAAACTGCCAACGCCCAAGATGAGGTGGCCCAACCAAGGGAGAGGTGGGATCTTCTGCCTGGTTTCTGCCCAGAGGGTAGAAAGAGGAGAAGGGGAGGGGTTAAAGAAGTATGCCCCACCCCCAGTCACTCCAGCATCCCCCACCCATAATGTGGTGCTGAGAGATGACCCAAGGCCTTTATAAGGTCCCAGGTGATCCAGCAGACCTGTTGTGTGCTCAGCCGACATGGGGCATTGTATGACTTCATCACAGCAGCCCTGCCGTGGTACCGTGGTACCCACTTCACAGATGAAGAAATAAGCTAACAGGTGAAAACAGACCACCCCAGACCTTGGCAGAAACCAAAAGCTTGAGGTTAAAGGGTGGAGAGAGAAGAAAGAGCCTCACTGGCCTCCCCACTAACTCACAAGGCCTCTGAGAAGTCCCACCCTGTCACCGAATCCCTGTTTCCATCTGCAAAACTTGCCCACATTTCTCACCCTGCAGGTCACATCCAGTGAGCTAAAGATGGTCGAAGGGTGCTGTGAATATACCCCAAAGTTGCCCCGCCAGTCCCTCCCCATTACCCAGGCTGCATCCCCACCTCAGCTCCCCATCAGTACCTGCAGGGACCGTCCTGAAGGCCAGGGGCTGGCTCCAGTGGCTCCAAACCTCATGCCTGCCTAGCTGGGGCTTGGCCCGCACCTGAAGCTCATATTCTGTGTCTGGAGCGAGATTGTCCAGGGAGATCCATTGCTGGTTCTGCCTGAGGGTCAGCAGTGGGGCGTCCTGGGGCAGAGATAGGGCTGTCAGACCAGAGGGGCCTGCACTGCCCCCTCACTTCCTGTGGCAGGGCTGGCTGAGCATATGAGCAGAGCAGTGCCTTCCTTTATCCCCTCTAGCCATGCACCCTGCCCTGTCCCCCTCTCTTACAGAAAGGCTCCCCAACTAACCACTTTGCAGGAGCCCCAAGAATCAGGGTCTTCCTGAACCCCTCCTCCTCACTCAACTCCAGTATCCAAAGCCATCTGTCAATCAGCTGGTTCCACCTCCAGAACCTATTCTGGACCCTTCTCTCTTCCCTCCACTCCTTCCCCCTGCAGGTCTGAGCTCCCGCGACCTCTGAGCCCCATCCAAGGTCTCCCTCCTTCCCTGCGCCCCATACCCCTGTGCTCTACGGCAGTCTCTTCTACACTCAGCCAGAAAGAGGGGCTTCCCATAGACCTCTCCCCGCTCGGCGTCACCCGTTTTGCTTTTTCTCCAGCACACCAGACACACAGGCCGTGTTTTGCCTTTGCAATGGTTTTTTCCTCTGCCTGGAAGATCCTCCCCAGATCCTCAAATAATCAGCTCCTACTTGAGCCCAGATCTCAGAAAGGCCTGGTCACATGAGTCTGAAGGTGCCTGGCCTAGCCCTTCTCAACTGTGTTATCACAGTAAAATTTCATGAGAGTATGTAAAAACATTGCAGAGTCTGCTCCTATTCCCCCATGTGAGTTTCCTCAGAGGCAGCTTGTCCAACTCTCCCTCCATTCTCTCCCCAGCATCCAGCACGTAGTAGGTACTCAGGGAATGTTTGTTGAATGAATGAGCGAATAAAGGAGTGGGTAAGTGAATGAATAAGTGATCAACCTCCGTGCACTTGGACCACACTGGATTTGAAGAGGGAATGGTGGCTGCCCAGGGCCTCTGAAATCTTCAGAGGGAGAGTCTGCTGCCTCTTAGCTTTGTAAATCTTGCCTAGAAACCGCCATCGGCAGGACCCCTGGGGTGTCAGGGGACATCAGAGGGAGGGTGTGGGGGGGCAGTTCCAAGGAGCAGCAGGGGTTGATTAGGGGCTTCTGTGGCTTTGCTGAGATGAAGGATGGACAGGGTGACAGGACAGGGAGGAATTAGGGCAGGTGGGACGCAGCCAGGTATACTCACCTCCCAGCTGTGGCCCGCAGACCTAGTCCGGGCCTCGAACTGCACGTCTGTTTGGATGTAGTGGGATACCTGGGAGACGGTCCAGGTTATGTTGCACCTATGGGTCTCTACGTGGATGACTTGGAGTGAGTGGGGTGGAACCAGACGAACTGGAGACAGGAGAGAGACAAAGGCAGAGAGAACAAGCTTGGGGGATGCCACATGCTGATGCTGAGATGAGAAAGCTGAGCTGAGCTCCCACCTCCACCTTTGTACCTGCTGTTCCTCCCTCCCGATGTTCTCTTCTCCCAGGGATCGGCAGGTTCCTGCTCAAATGTCACCCATTCAGAGAAGCCTGCTCCAACTACCCACCACCCTCCATCCCCCTCGCTTGCTTCATTTTTCTACCTAGTACTTATCATCATCTGACATATTAAATATCTGATTCTTTATTTGTTTTCTGTTTCCCCCACTAGACTGAGCTCTCTGAGGGCAAGGACTTGATCTCTGGAGTATCCTTGGTGCCTGGAACATTACCTGGCCATACGTGGTGGGCAATTGATTAGATATCTGCAGAATGAAAGAATCAAGGCAGCCTTTCTCAGCACTCAGATTTGATCAGAGATTTACCTGGATCGTCTCATTTATTTTATTTAATTCTACTTCAGCAATCTTGGATGATTATAAGTTTGTATGATTCTGAAGTTCAATTGATCTAAATTTTTATACTTCTGAGATTCTGTAGAACTCCACAAATAATAATAAGCAAATGTTTGTTGAGATATTTCTGTGTCTTGGCTCATAGGCTCCTAAGCAACCACGTTGTTGTGGCTGTTGATTAGTCGCTAAGTCGTGTCTAACTCTTTGCGACCCCATGGACTGTAGCCCACCAGGTCCTCTGTCAGTGGAATGTCCCAGGCAAGAAGACTTGGAATTGCCATTTCCTTTTCCAGGAGACCTTCCCAATCCAGGAATCTAACCCACGTCCGCTGCATTGCAGGTGGATTCCTTACCACTGAGCCACCACAGAAGCCCTACAGCAACTATAGGCAGCAGGTAACTGGATATCCCCACTTTACAGATGAGGAAACTGAGGCTCAGACATGTTAAATGACCTGCCATTCAGATTACAGTCACTTCCAGATCATCCCTTATGCTGAGTATTCAGAACAGAGATGTAAGAATGGCAGAAGCTCTGCCCTCAGGGAAACTCACAGTCCAATGAGGGAGACAGACCCATTATCAGGCAGCAAAGACCCAGGACATAAAGAGGAGGTACCAAGGTACCAAGGGCTCCAGGAGTATGGGAAGGCCTCCTGGAAGAGGTGACTCCTCACTGAACTTGAAGCATGAGTGACAATTTTCAGGGTGACAAGAGACTTTCAAGTAGTGGGTCCATGGTGTGCAAGTGTTTAGAGGCATGGAAGGGCAAGCTGAGCCTGGAGAGCTGGCCTCTGGTGTGGCAGGAATATAAGCCATAAGAGGAGGCATTCTGGAGAAGGAAGCCAGACCCAATGGCCTTGAACACCAGGGTAAGTGTCCGGGACTTCATCCCAAGTTCAGCCGGCAGTGAGTTGCTCAGATGGGGATGTGGAAGTTGATGGGGAGAGAGTAGAGACTAGAGAGGGAGGCAGGGAAGAATGTGGTTGCCCACCCCACGCCAGCTCCACCCTGGAGTCCTCACTCACTGTAATCAAAGGGCTTGATATCCTGGGTCATCATCTTCCTCCACTTCCCGCCTTCAGAGCACATCACTGTCAGTTTCATGACGTCCACTATGGTCAGTTTCTGAGACTGAAAGGGAAGGATACTGGGGATAAAACTTCCAGTAGCTGGTGTGGGGATGGAGAGGCTGCTGAGATGTGGATGGCAGGGGAAACCATGGCTGTAATAAGCTGGACCTCCTCCCTGACATCCTCCATCTAAGGCACGGCTCAGCAAACTTTATGAAAAGGGTCAGATAGTTAATATTTTTGATGCTGCAGGTCATATGATCTCTGTCACAACTATTCAACGTTGCCACTGTGGCTGTCCTGCAAAAGCAGGCATAAAAAAACAAGAGAGCAAATGGGTGTGGCTGTGTGCCAATAAAACTTAACTTATAAAAGCAGACAGTAGGCAGGAGCAGAGCTGAGTAGCCAACACCTCATGAAATTCAGATCCCTCCACCCGTGGGTCAGTCATCTGCTTTCATGAATGCTGCCTTCTTCCTCCTGCCTCCCCAGCCCAGGAAGCCCACTCTGCGGCAGCCCCTGACCACTGGGTGTGCTGGCGCCTCCACCAGAAAGATACTCCTCTGCACCCACCAGCTCTGCTGGTCGCCCCCTCAGCTCTGGTTACTCACTTCTGGTGATGGTCCTAGGACCAGATTGCATGCCCAGGATCCCGGCTTCACTTGTTGCAGCTCACAGGTGTGTTTCCACTGTTTTGTAGGAAAAAACTCCTCTCTTTGAAGAAAAAGAGGGACCCCCTCAGAGCTGGCCTCAGGAGGGTCCCCATGCAGCATTACTGATCTGAGCCCAGGCTTTATACCAACCCCACCTGCCCTGCATCCCTTTGTGAGCATCTGTCCCTCCCAGTCAAGCCCCAGGGCAGTGAAAGTGATCCAGAAACAAATCCATTCAGGGCACATGGCCCTTCCCACCTAAAGCCTTCCAAATTCTCCCATAGGGCTGAGGGTGTGGACAATCCTTGGTGGGCCCTCCAGAGGCCCTTAGAATCACCACCCACCTGGGAGCCAAGGTCAGAGCTGCCCTGCTGGCTGCTACCAGCAGGATGTTCGGATCAGTGCCCCTTCACGGATTCCTTCCCAGCTGGTGGGTCTCCCCAGTCCCCTGTCCCCACAGCTGTCCTAGGCATCTCACAAAATCCCAGGTTACTCAAAAACTTTGGGGAACCCCATTCGGTCCTCCTTGCCTCTAACATTGAGTCCATCCTCGGCGTATCAGGCGAGCAGCCCAGTGTCCCCAAACTATCTAGTCTGGCTCATGCCCAGGCCTGCCACTGCAGCCCAGATCGCTACTGCTACTCAGGTTCCAGGAGTCTAAATATCTGACCCCCAGTTCTTCCGTAGTTTTGTGATACCAGCAGTCTGTGGGTCTTTTTAGGCCAAATTCTCAAAGTGCAGAATTCTTGGGAGTCTCAGAGCTGTTAGTAGGATTTCAAGAGTCTAAAAGTCAGGATGACAAGATCTCAGCACCCTGCAATTGTGTGCATTTGGCCATCAACCCCATACGCACCTCTTAGGCTGACGGCTGTGCAAGCAGCAGGTGGTGGCCTGCAGGCCCTCATCATGGCTCCAGATGCAGGAGACATTGGCTCTTGAGTTATAGAAGCATGTGATGTTGGAAGCAAATGCCATGAAGATGCGGTGTGTGGGGCTGGCTGTAGGGCACCCATGGCCTTCAAGGGTTCGCCCGCCACGCCTGTCCTCATCACGTGAGGAGATGCTCAATGCTGGTGGGCAGAGAAAGGGTTAGTGGGTCCATTTCAGAGAGGACAAAACTAAATCCCACAGCCTGCAAAGATTCCCAGACTGGTCGAGGCAGTGCAAGGACAAGAAGACATTGTCTTCCTGGGATCTGGAGAAGCCTGTGGGTACCGTGCAGACAGGATGGTCGAGGGAGAAGGTAGATACGCGGTCTGGTTCCACTGGCCCCCTCCCCCACCTGCTGACGGAGCTTCTGCCAAGAATCAGGGCTCTCAGAACAAGTTCTAGAAGGGCCTCGGCCTCCCTCCTGAGAAAAGCCCAGCTCTCCAGATGCCAGGGTCCTCACCGTTCACTGATGTAGATGCCTGAGGGATGGCCAGGGGCAAGAGGAGGACGAGGAGGCACAGGCAGCAGGACAGAGCCGGAGCCGCCATCACATCCACGGGTGGGGGCTGGGGAAGGGAGCCCTGGATGGAGGAAGAAGGGGAGAGAGCGTGAGTGAGCACCCAGCCACCCCCTCCCCCACCCAGGAGACAGGCTGGGCTCTGTCCTCCCGAGGTGCACCCATCGGCTCCCCGCCATGCCAGTCTCAGGGATTTTGCACCTGCGGTTCCCTCTGCCCCACACATGCTCTTTCCTTTCCTTTCAAGATTCAGGGACCCATGTTGTCATTGCTGAAAGGACTCTCTAGCATGTCCAACCTTGTTTAAAAGTTGGGGAAAATAAGGCCCAGAGAGAGGAAAGACCTATTTACATCCAGGTAGAGAGGCCAGCACAGAGCTGGAATTAGAACCCACCTCCTCTCTACCCAGTTGCCCCCTTAACCACACCAAAACCATCTGTCAAGAGGTTCCTCTATGCCAGGTTCTATTTTAAATCTTTAACCATGGCAATCAGGGTATCTACTGGAGATACACTCATTATTCCCATTTTCAGATGAGAAACTGAGGTGCAGAGAGGTGAAGCAAATTACCCAAGGTCACACAGCTCATAAGAGGCAGCTGTGGAATCAGAGCCAAGGAACACTGCCTGGAGCCCAGTAAACTGTGCTGATCACCTCGTAAGGATACCTCATAGCAATTCTAGAGGAGGCGAGTGGGGTGGGGGATGGGGACGAAGCCCTCACCCTGTGCCAGGGTTTTGCTGCACCAGCTCATCTAATCTACCAGCAGCAGGGGCTGGGAGAATATACTGTCTCCTTACTCAGATGAGGAGACCAAGGTTCTAAGCCATGAGCTCTCCCAAGATCGAATCACAGAAGAAGCAGAGCTGGATTTCCACCCCGGGACTGCACCCTGAGGCCCATTCCCTCCCATCATTCTGCCCCACCCAGATTCTGTCCCAGAGGTAGGGCCCACAGCTTCCCCTCCCTGGGGAGTCAGACCCTGGCAGGGGTAGAAAGCACCTGACCTGGTTGTGGAGAAGGGCCCAAAGAGGTACCTGGGGGCACCTCCTTGCCTAGCCTACTGTCTCCCCAGGGCCACGCTCCCAGGATGGGGCTGTTTGCCTCTTTCTTTGGATCCTCCAACCTATGATAGCATGGAGCCCAGGGCTGGGACCCCAGAGGCCGGGGAGCCCAGGAAAGCAGCTCCAGCAAGCCCCTGGTGCCCTCTCTTTGTGGATCATGGCCCTGGGGGACCCCCGCAGGGAGTTGCCTGGGGCCAGAGCCCCACCTGCAGGGTCACCCTAGGCCCAGGACAGGATCTGACACAGAGCCTCCGTGTGAGAGGAGAAGGGTAGAGGCAAAGCTGTGCAAGATCACAGGAAGGTCAGGGCCAAACCACAGCCCCAGCCTAAGTGAGTCGGGCAAGAGAAGAAGCATCATCTAGAATGAGTTCCCGCCACCCATAGCCAAAACCGTGCGGCGGAACCCCGAGCGGGCAAAGAGCAAGGAGGATGGGGTGAGGAGGGCTCCCAACTGTCTCTGAGGCTGCCTGCTCCTGCAGAGGAGGAGACAGTCTCGGGTCAGTTAAGAAACCTGCTCAAGCTGGCAGAGGAACGATGAGGCCCAGCCTCAGGGAGGGCAAGTGGGATCTCTGAGTCCCCAGCTGGCTCCATCCTGAAATCTCACACACGTCCACGCATCTGTGCCCTGCCCTTCATAACTGCACGGCCGAGCACACTCATGGACTCATTAGGTCCCCACCTTGCCCTGGGAATGTGTGTTGTCATCCCCATTTGATAGGTGTCAAGACTGTCACAGCTGCCCAAGGAACTGGCCTCTAACGCAGGTTATCTGATATCAAGTTAGAAGAGGATAATGATGATGATGATGGTGATGAGGATGGAGGTGATGGTGATGGTGACGGTGGTCGTGATGATAGTGGTCATGATGACTAATGCTCAACATCACTCTGCCCAGCACTGTCTTTAGCACTTTCAGATGTTACCTCATTCAAAGCTCACGGAAACCCTATGAGTAGATACTGTTATGACTCCTTTTCTCAGATGAGGAAACTAAGTCCCTTCTAAGCCTCTTGGGCTGGAGTTGGGATTTGAACCCAGTCAGTATAGCCTGAGGCTCTGCCAGGGTCAATATCATGGGATGTGGGGTACCCAGGGGCTGGGGGAGGGTTTGAAGCAGGGGCTCAGTAGTCTGAGTCACATCCCACCTTTCCTCTGACCTTGATGGGCTCCATCTCCCCTCGGCCTCTCCAGCCAACCCCTCATCTCCCACTCTAAGACTCCCTCTGTCTGTTTAAGTCTGGGAGCATCTCCCCAGCTGGGTGTGGGATGCTGGCTTTAGGGGAAGAAAGGGGACCCTTGGGGGTGGCTCCACCCCTTAGGTGCTCCAAACACAGTTCAGGGTGGGAGGCCTCGGCCCCCAGGAGTGGAGGGAGACCCTGACTTTGGGGGTAACTGGAGACCCTCCTGACCTGCTGGGTCACACATACAAGTAAGGGACAACAGAGATGAGCTCAAGCTCAGGAGTTCAGCCTCCAGCCCAGGGCTCCCAGAAACCTCCCAGAATACCCACTTCATAGCCAGGTCTCAGAAGGGTCCCTCTCCTTTTCCCTCACCCCACAGCCTTCTGAGGTGCCCTTTATACAGGGGCACCTTCCCAGTACAGGCCACATCTCTCCCACCCACACCCCACACCCTCTCTGGGCACCCAGCACATCTGAGTCTCAGCCAGCCTGCCCCTTCCCAGGTCTCGAACCTCCTTCTCCACTCCTCTCAGTTGGGGGACCCAGCACAGGGCCTGGGAAAGCCCCTCATCCCAGAGTAGCTCCCAGCCTCCCAAAGTGAGAGTTGGGAGGGAGGGAAAGACTAGAACCTGAAGCCAGAGCCATGGGAACAGGGCCTGCCCCATCCCTGGGGAGCTCTAAGTTAAGCTTAGGGGCAAGGGCTGAGAGATGGCAGATCAGGCAGAAACTTTTGGTGGGTCTGAGTCAGAGTTGAAAGAAATCCCCGTGTCCTTCACCTCCAGCCCCCTGGCTGGTGGCAGGGGCCAGGAGGGAGGCTTGGGCTGCCTGGGGATCAGGCCGAGCTGGGCCAGGGCAGGGTGGGTTTTACCTGTCTGGGACATGGAGCTGCGACGCGCTCTCTCTGCTTCTCTCCGCTGCTGGGACCGCAGCCATCTCCCCAGGGCCGGGCTCCGGCTCCCTCGGCCCAGGTAGTAGAAGGCTGCCGGGGCCAAGCAGGCAGACTAAAACCCCAGGGCCAGCCCACTTCCTGTGCAGAGGATGGAGGGGGTAAGGCCTGGGGGTGGGAAGGCGGGGGAGATCTGACTGGTTAGAAAGCCTGAAACTCCTGCAGCACCAGGGGCCAGATAAAGATCTACCTCCTCCGCTGGGGGCGGCCGGGGTATGGGGGGGTCGGGGGGGGCGGCCACTGTGGGTGTTGCGGCAGCAGGCGCGCGTGTACACCGTCGCATACGTGCCGTCTCTCACTCTTAAATAGGTGCTGCTCTGCACCCAAGAGCCCATGGGGACAAGGCCCCTTCTTCTCCTTCTCATGCCACCCCCACCCCATCTCACAGGCCACCTCAAGCCTCCGACACCTTCATCCAGTCACACACAGGTCCACTAACACCCAGGCCTCACTCAAACCGGTCCCTTGAGGTGCACCCCAGCCATGGAATGAGACACTCCAACTCCCTCAGACATCCTTTCTCACCCGGCCTTCCAAGAAGCCCCTGACTCAGTTTAGCATTCCGGGGTGACTATTTGGGGGGCCTTTGCAAACAATTGCAAGCAAACTGGCCACTTATTGAACATTCTAGAACCTTCCTCTGCCTCTCAAGTCACGGTTTATAATCCCCTTTCTCCTCCTTTCTTTGGCAGAGAGAATCAGTTCCAGGCTTTTTCTTTTTTTTTTAATACCGAGCAGTTACAAACTCCCTCTTTGGGAAGGTGCATATCCACCTATATCCAGTGTCGCAGGCCTAGGGACCCCGTGACGTTCCATCCAGTGTCAGAAGAAGCAACTCTGCTGCCTCTTGATTCTAAACTCTCTGCCTCGGGGAAGGTTTTCCTGTGAGCTGCCATCTCTTTCACCACAGGGAATGGGGTGAGCAGGGCGGGGAGTGAAAAGAGCGGCTCTGCAGAAGTTTCTGTCAGCAGAGAAGTGAGAAAACAGAGTGGAAGACCCTTTAGACAATCAGGCCGACTCCCTTCTGAGCAGGAGGCAGGAGCCAGCGTGGCTGAGAAGAACAAGACCGGATTCGAGGCTCCTGGAAGCTGAGTGACCTGCTCGCCTGTGTTTCCCTGTCCCCGGCTGGAGAACGAGGGGTGGCTGTTCCTGCGGGGATGCCAGGAGGACCGAACGGCAGGAGGGCGTGAGCCTCTCACCTGGTGACCCCATGGAGTGGGCCCTCAATAAGCCCATCTCCCCTCTCCCCTAGAGCAAGTCTTCTGGCTGCAGGAGAGAGTGACAAACTCAAGCACCACAAAGATGAAGATAACAGCCGAGATTTATTAAGGCTAGAGTAGTTGTGGAAGCTTCTCAGCGAGGGATGCTGATTCTCCCAGGGGGAAAGCCAGCTCAGGAAGGGAGAGAAAGGCCGCTTTTTGCTGTAGACCCTTTTATACCACACGCATGTATTTCCTGTCGCCAAACTCATGAACTCAGTTTAAAGCTTTTAAAAATGCATATAAAAAAGAAAAAATGCATATAAAGAAAAGTCTAAGGAAGACAAATAGCATATGATATCACTTATATGGACTGTAAAATATGACACAAGTGAACCTATCTATGAAGCAGAAACAGACTCCTAGACATAGAGATTAGACACAAGGTTGCCAAGGGGGAAGTGGGAACAGGAGACATGGATTGGGAGTTTGGGGTTAGTAGAACTTGCAAACTCTTACATGTAAAATGGATAAACAACGAGGTCCTACTATACTGCACAGGGAACTGTATCCAATCCCCTGGAATAGACCATAATGGAAAAGAATATAAAAAAGAATGCATATGGGTATATAACTGAGTCACTTTGTTATACAGCAGAAATTAACAACATTGCAAATTAACTATGAAAGCGAAAAGTGAAAGGGTTCGTCTCTCAGACATGTCCGACTCATTCCAGCTCCATGGACTGTAGCCCGCCAGGCTCCTCTGTCCATGGAATTCTCCAGACAAGAATACTGGAGTAGGTTGCCACTCCCTTCTCCAGTGGATCTTCCCAACACAGGGATCAAACTCTGGTCTCCTGCATTGCAGGCAAATTCTTCACTGTCCGAGCCACACTTCAGGTTAAAAAAGAGAATGATAAAATCCATCTGCAGGTGAAGGCAGAAACTGTGGACCCAGCTTCGTCCATGCTCAGGCATGGCTGCCATCAGCAAGCATGCCAAGCACCCCACCTCCACGCCCACCCCCTGTGTACACACTGGTGCCCACCCAGCTGGTTTCATGTTCCCTGCAGAGCTAATGCCTTCCTTCCCATTTTACAGGCAAGGAAATTGAGGCTCACTGGTCACCCAACCAGAATACGGCAGGAGTGGGATTAGAACCAGAGTCTGTCTGACAGAGGACATCAGATTCTCTCTGAGATGACCTGAAGAGGAATCCAGAAACTTTTCCAATGGCAGGGGCCTGACAGAGCCCTCTCAGGCCTGCCCAGACCTTGATCTCAGGAGTTTGGGGGTTGTACCCAGCCTCCTCCAGCCATCCCCCTTCTGTCCCAGTACGCAATACACAAAGCCCCTTAAACCCTGTCCTGCGCCTTCCACACTGTGTCCTCAGGGTCCCACTGTGAACCGACCTCACTGCACCCTTGGCTCTCATAGACAGAGCCGGCTCCTGCCCAGAAACCCCACTTTCACAGGAGCTTGGGGCATGTGTGTTTGGGCCCTTCTGGCTCCTGTGTCCTTTCTGACCATGACATTTCCACCCATCACAGGGCTGCCTCTTCTGGGGATGCCAGACCCTGTGCCCACCTCGGCCGTGGCCGCTACCAAATGCCCCCTCCCCCTTCCTCTGTGCTCCAGCTCCCAGGTAACTTCAGGGCCCCGTAGCAGCCTTCAGACTTCTGCACCATCTTCTCCCCAGGGACCCTCTGCTGACTACACATTGCAGCCCAGGCCCACCCCGGGACCCCATCATCACCCTGACTTGTGCCAGCCCAGACCCCCTTGCGGCCACCACCCCTTCCACTCTGCAACAATGTCCCAGTTTGCACTGCGTCCAGCTGTGTCTGTCAAAAGAGAACTGAAGAGCGTAACAGGACCCTAAAGTAAGAGAGCAAGTTTATTTCTCTTTCACATAAAAGCCGTCTGGGGACTTCTCAGGTGGTCCAGCGGTTAAGGGTCTCCCAATCAATGTGGGGGACATGGTCAGGGAAATAACAATTCCACATGCCACGGAGCAACTAAGCCCATGTGCTGCAACTACTGAGCCCATGTGCCACAAGTAAGACCCGACACAGACAAATAAAATAACAAACAAATTTTTAAAAAGTCGTCAGAGGAAGGCTGTTGAAGGCTGGTGGAGGGGCCCTATGATGTCATCAGAATCCTCAGTTCGCTCCGTTTTGCTACTGGGGCATCCCCAATACCTTTCATCTGCCTCATGGACCAAGAAAGCAGTTCAAGCTCCATCCATCACATATGCATTCCTGCAGTCGGACAGTGGAGGAAGAAGCAAAGAAGGGCATCCTCTGCCAGGTAAGGACCTTTCCCCAAAGTTGCCCTAAGTTAACATCCCATTGGCTATGCCTGAGTCACATGACCATTTGTTTGCATTCCACCATGAGTGGCCTGGTTCATCAGCCATTCCAGCACTAGCTCCTGAGCAACTCATGTCTCATGCAAATAATGACATTCACATAGAAAGTCATTCCCTGATCCTGTTCCTCACCAGCGCGGCACCAGGGGAAGCAGCTGTCCTGCTTTGCCTGAGGCAGTTTCCAGAACACAGGACTTTCAATGCAAAACTAGGACAGAGCTGGTCACCCCATTGCCAGCCCACTCTTCCAGACTAACTCAACTGGCTGATTTCAAACCAATTCTTCCTGGAACCCCTACCCCAGCCTGATCATATCTGAGACACACATCACTTGCTTATTTCGGGTCATGACTGTCTGTTCAGGTGTCCACACTAGGAGTTGCCTGAGAACAGGGATCATGTTTGATTCACCCAGATTGTCCCAGAGCCTCGAAAATGACCTGACACACAGAGGTGTCAAGCTGCAGGGAAGGAAGGAAGGAAAGGAAAAGGAAAAGAACTGAGGTTTTCAAATCTCTAATGCCCTAGAGGACCCAGAAATGGCAAATTAGAAACAACACAGAGAATATCAATATTTGAAGCTTCAAAAGGTTTGCCAGGGTTTCTCCGGTGGCTCGGTGGTAAACAGTCCACCTGCCAGTGAACACCGAGTCAGTCCCTGGTCTGGGCAGATCCCACCTGCTGCAGAGCAGCTAAGCCCGTGTGCCACCGCTATCAAGCCTGTGCTCCAGGACCCGGGAGCCACAACTGCTGAAGCCTGTGCTCCTTAACAAGAGAAATCTCTGCAGTGAGAAACCTAGGCAGCACAACTAGAGAAAAGTCCATGCAGCAACAAGGACCCAGCACAGCCAAAAACAAATAAATAAAATTCTTTTTTTTAAAAAAAAAAGAAGGGACAGTTGTCTAATCCTGATGTGAAACAATCCCCAGGATGTGCCAGTGGGTGCAGACAAGCCAAGTTCAGTTCAAAGTGTGCAGTGGAAGGGTGTAACAGCATGAGCATGTGACTGTGAAGGGACATGTGCCAGGGTGTGTGCGAGTGTGTGGGGGTGGGTAGGTGTGAGTGCCTGATGGGTGTAGGATGAGCCTGTCTGTGTGTGAGAGGGCGTGCGTGTGTGAGGGGGAGTGGGGTGTGTGCTTGTGCATTTGTGAGAATGTGTGTGCAAGTGAGTGTGTATTGTGTGCGTGTGTCTGTGACCTGGCAGGTACAGGCACCGAGTTGTTCTGGAACGAATTGTTATGGACTGGATTGACCTCAGGGAGGGAGCTAGGAGACCCAGGAAGCCGTGGAGGGTGGGGGATATTTCCTGAATAACCTTTGGTACCTTTTGAACTTTGTTTCATGGGAACAAAATATCTATTTAAGAAAATAAATAAAATAGGAATCAGAATTAAACTGTAAAAGCTTGGGACCCTTGGTGGGGGCTGGGGTTCTCCTCAAGGGTCACCAGACACCAGACCTCCCACTGCTCCTGCTTAATTCCAACCTCTGCAGAGGAAGGCTGGGGTGCCCCGGCGTGGGGGTCACCTCGCTGTGCTGATGGTGCTTAGGAAGGGAAGCGTTTTGTCCACAGTCCACCAACTCCTCACCCCTGTCTCCTGACTGCCAGGCCAGAGTCCTGCTATGGGGACAGTCGGGAAAGCTCTGAGGATCCTTTGACAGCTCCTGCAATGGTTTCCCCCCCTTTCCCGTGAGAAACAGGTAGAAAAAAGATCTTTTCACTAGTTCTTATTCTTAAGTAGGTTTCACCAAGATCTGTGATCTTTCTCAGAAGACAATCTAGGTGTTGCAGCGAGGAAGGAGGACGTGTGATGTTTGCAAAGTGTCTGTGAGAAGTTCCTCTCTATCTAGAGGTTATGCTTGCTTGCTTTTCTTTTCTGGGTGTTTTTATTAAGGAATGGCAAAATATTTAAATGTCCCTTTGCTTAGATTGTCCCCAGCTGTCAGTACTGTCTACAGTGTCTGCTTGGAGGAACGCAGTAAACAGGGTAAGGAGCTCACCCAGCTCTGGAATGATGGCCCCAGTCAAGCCTGGCCACAGGGATGGGAACCCTAGATGGTTGCCTCCAGCCAGAGAACGGGAACCCTGAACTCCTCTGAGCATTGAAGATGCCTGCTTCAGGCTGTAGGCAGGTGCAAGGTGAGGCAGATCTGGCTATCACCTGGCCCAGGATCATACAGAGAGACTGTGAAACCTTCCTCTGGCCCTTGATTCTTGGCGTCTTGGAATGTGGATCTCATTGCCAGCTCAAGGATCTAAATAAGGTGGGACTGAGAGAAGAGAGGCAGCCATATTTTGGCAGATTCCAAAACAACCACGATGAGGGTATGGAAAAGACCTTGAGTCTCCTTCAGAACAAAGGGGCTGAACTGAGCCGGATGAGCGGGAGCTCTGGGCAAGTGCAAAGCCTCAAAAGGTGTTGGGCCAGCATCTGGGTGGAGAAGGGCCCCTCTGGGTGGCACTCTGGGAAGCATGCTGATGGGGGGAAGCCCTGTCATTATTCCCTCCACAGCTGCAGCTCGAAGCTTTCCCAGCTGTGTGCTCCTACAGCGGCTCCACCAAGTTTAAAACAGGCTTCTCTTGACATCGTTTCTCAGGTCGAGGGCCACCCCAGCTGGACTGTAGAGATATCAGGGACCAGGTAGTTTTCGGACAGTCGACAATTCACTAAAATACATCTGACTCCCTTGGTCTCCCAACAACAAAGGCTTTTCTTTGGGTGAGGGAGGTGGCCTCGTCTCTCCCTCGCTGTGGGTTTGGGTGGGGGACCCCAACTCAGATGCCACAGGGGCCAGGTAGGAACCCACGCTTGAGGATGGCAGGAGGGGACCATGGCAAACTGGGGTCTCCATTGCTGTGGGCGATAGCAGATGGGAACGATGGCTCAATACTGCCAGGAAATGCTCAATTTTCACAAAAAGCAGAAAATTGAGAATTTTTTTTTTTTAATGTGAAATTCTCTTACTTAAAATAACGGTCATTTATTCTAACTTCAACCCACAGCAAGACACCCACCACCAAGCCTGCCCCAGAGAGAACACACAGCCGGCCACAAGGTGTGAGGAAGCCAACTTTAGGAGGCAGGGGTGGGGCTGAGGGCTGACAAGGACCCTCTGTTGGGGATGTTTCTTCTTAGGTGCTGGCCGGATATTTATTTTTCATCGTGGTCACACTGCAGCTTTGCAAACCTTTCCTGTGTTTGTGGTGTTTACCTGTTTAGGAGCCCTGGGTCCCAAGTAACAAGCTCAAGCTTTACTTTTGCAGTCTCCCTTGCAGCGGGGTGAGTGAGCACATGATCAGGCTCACCCATTCAGGAGTGTCTGCTGCAGACCTCCCTCGGGATGGGAGCCAGGGATGCGGGTTAGGAGGCAGAGAACTCCAGGAGGCTGGAGCATTTCAGAAACTGTACCCCTCCAAGCCTGGTTTATAGACTCTTGAGCTGCAGAAGATCTTGAACCAAATGCTTTTCTAACGAAAGTGGCCAGGTGGGGCTCTTTGGTTTGCATCTGAGATTCCTGACTGACACAGGTGCTTTGAAGCCAGACAGGGTGAGCAGTCACTTAGCATGCAGATTAAGACTCGAAATCATCTTTAATTACTAGTCCTCCACCCCATCCTGGGACTTGGGGTCTCAGACAGTAAAGAATCCACCTGCAATGCAGGAGACCCAGGTTTGATCCCTGGGTTGGGAAGATTCCCTGGAGAAGAGAATGGTAACCTACTCCAATATTTTCACCTGGGAAATTTCATGGACAGAAGAACCTGGTGGGCTACAGTCCATGGGGTTGCAAAGAGCTGGACACCACTGAGGGACTAACACACACACACACACACACACACACACACACACACACACACACACACACACACACACCATCCCACTCTTCATGTAGAGCTGACCTTCTAGGGTGATGGCAAGGTGGAAACCAAGTGAGAGGGCACACGAGGAGTGTGTCTGTGTGGAGTTTTCTCTCTGCTGGGGCCCTTGGAATAAAATCTGTGTTGTCATGCAGATCTGATGGCCAGGCGTGAGCACTAGCTCTTGAGGGCAAAACAGAGGCGGGTAAGACAAAAACCCGCCTTGTGTCCTCCAGTTGTAGGTGACTCTAAAGAGGCAGTCACAGCTGGATGTCCTAGCCGATTCCATGATTGAACGCCTGGGAGGCCCATGCACACTCAGTGGGCTGGCTGACAATGAATCTCTCTCGCTGACTGGTTTCCACGTTGGGTGCTGGTTAATAAAGAGACAGCCTCCTGGAGGCCCCCATGTTTGGTGGGTGGCTGGTTTCGCTTTCAGGGTGAGTTAGACTCAGCCCGTTGTGAGTCCTCCCACTGCACAGAGTCACAGACCCAGCCTGACTTGTCTGAACCAGATCAGTGCATGCTCTGCTTACCAATTCCTCCTTCCCTGGGGAAGACTTGCACCCCCCTCACTCCTACCCGGAGGGAGTTTCTACCACATGCCAGGGGTTCTGGGCAGGGACCAGGGTGTGTGTGAGGGTAACAGGGAGCCTCAAGCACTAGCTGACCCCTTCCCACCTTCACGCGCCTCCTCACACTCTGCCCAGCAGTCAAACCACCAACACCCCCACCCAACACCGGGCTGGAGCTGAGAACACATGTATCTTCTCTGCGATTCTACTTCATTTCAGTCCTGTCCCTCCTCCCAGGCCAGGGCACCTTCCAGGGGACACAGGCTGGGAATCTAGGGACCTGGGTTTGAGTCCCAGCAGCGCCCCCAATCCCTGAGTCACATGTCCTCCCCTGCGGTAATCACCACTCTGGGGCTGCGGACCATAGGAACAGGCTGTGGCTAACTCAGGAGACACAGAAATGAAAGGATCTGGAGTGGTTCCGAAGACCAAGACCTCAGGGGAGCAGATTCCAGACCAGCTGCAGGGACCTGGCTGCAAAGATGCCTTCGAGGCACCAAACTCCAGCTGTTTCCTGGCTTCATTCCACTCCTCTTCAAAGAGTACCATTGGCTATGATGAGGCCAAATGGCCACCCCTTGGCTGGAGAGGTTGAATGGGGTACTTTGATTGACAGCTTGACCAAGCTGTCTAATGCAGAAAGTTAATCTCTAAAGAGAAATGAGTGATGTTACCAGAAACAGGGGGCTAGATGATGCTGAATAAGCAAGAACTAAAAGGGTCAGACCACTCCTCTTTGGGCCCAGCCTCCCAGCCCTACAAGGACAGGATCAGGTCAGACGAATTCTTCCAGGAAAGGCATCCTCTGATTGGAGGAATCCGAACCAGGCACCTTGCTTCCCTGCTGGGATGGGGTGCAGGGGGGTGAGGGGGAAGCCACGGGGTGGTGGGAGAGGCTCTTCTCAGCCCTCAGAGGGAGCTCCTGGCATGAGGGTGCATTGCACACCCACCCTGAAGCCTCCCTATTTAAGAGAGAACCAGGTAAGGTCAGGGCAGCTGCCTGAGTGGGAAGGAGGGATGCTTACCTCCTCCCCCACATGGGGCTTAAACCAGTGACCTTGATCTCGTGGGCCCCGGGGAGCTCATGAGCTAACCTGAAAGCAGCAAAGGATGAAGGGCCCCAGGCTGCATCACCCTCTCTCAGGGCAAGGCCGGAGGAACGCTGTGACTAGCTCGTTCCTCGGGGCCTGAAGCCGGGAAATAACCTAAACTGGAACTCAGTCAGCAACCGGCTGTACCCGCCAGGAGGCCCTTGCCTGCTCCTGACTGAGGAAGGTGATTTGTATACCCACTTTTCATGGGTCACCACATGGCACCCTCTGGAAACACCCTGTTAGGTAGAAAACAAAGACCGTGGGATGAGGGCGCCTAGGGAGGGGCAGGTCTCTAAGGCAGAGCTGAGTCAGATGCTCAGCCATCCAGGCCCCCAACACAGAGTTCTCTGTCTACAACCTCTTCGCTCTCCCACCCCCCAACCTCCACCTCTTCAGAAGCACCCAGGAACCCCAGCCTCACCACCACTGTCCAAGCCAGGACTCAGGGACCAGCCAGGCCTGGCCAGTGCACCAGAACCCGGGCGCGGTGGGGGGGCCTGGGCAGGGCAAGGAAGGAACCGAGGGGCACTTCCATCGAGAGGATGTGGCCGGGGGCTTCGGGCCTGCGGTTCCAGCCAGAGTGCTGCTGGCCCCTGGCTGAAGTCACCTGTGCCCTTCCCGCAGGAAGCAGGGGGCGGCGGGAGCGGAGGGGGCAGGGGAAGCTGCGAGGTGTGCGGTTAAGACTGTGAAGCGCACACCAGGGTGAGCCCGGACACTCGAGCGAGCGGGCCTGGTGAGCTGCTTCTGCCGCCAGGCCCTCTTCCTGTGTCTCTCTGCTCAGCTCTGTCCTGACACCTGCCCACCAACACCTGTCCCTCCTCAGCGCGCCGAGCACAGAGCACCAAGAAGGTTCAGAACGGCCGACCTCAGACAGCAGCAGAGGCACCAGCATCACCAAGGCTCCAGACAGCAGAGCACCGAGAAGGTGCACTGAAAGAGTCCAGAAAGTTCTCAAAGCCTTCTCTGAGAGGTACCAGGTACCAGAGCTGACGACACTGCCCCAGTCCCTACCGTGCTCCAGGCCCTGTTCTTAGTTTATGGGTGTTAAGTCCTAAATATGCCAAGTGAGGTTTGAGGTCCAACAAGCACCAGCATCCCCAGGTGCTTGTAAGAAATGCGATATCTCAGGCCCCACCCCAGACTGAATCTGAATCTGCATCTTAACCAGGTTCCCAGGTGATTTCTGCATACATGGAAGTTTGAGAAGCATCATACTAATTCATTTAATCCTGATAACAGCACTTGGTACCTCAGACAGTAAAGATAAGCACCTACAATGCAGGAGACCTGGGTTCAATCCATGGGTTGGAAAAATCCCCTGAAGAAGGGAATGGCTACCCACTCCAGTATTCTCACCTGGAGAATCCCATGGACAGAGGAGCCTGGTGAGCTACAGTCCATGGGGTCACAAAAAGTCAGACATGACCGAGCTAACACTTTCAGGTAGGTATTCTTATGATCCTCTTTTACAGATGAGGAAACTAAGGCACAGGTTAAATAGCTTGCCCATGGCCACACAGAGGGGTTAGTGCCAGGGCTGGGACTTGAACCCAGGTAATCTGGCTCCAGAGGACACACTCCTCACTGCTGGGAGGCCACTGCCTTCGGAATGAGAGGACCATGGGGATTCCAGTTACTGCTGGCCATTCGGCGCCTGTTCTATCTGTGCTGCCCTACCTTCCAGAAGCCACTCCAGCCTTTCCACTATTTTTCTGCCCCTCACCTGTCTAGGGAGAGTCTGAGTCATGGTTTTCTCAGGCACAGAAGGTAAGAACACCCACCAATTGCATGGACCATTCGTCAAGTATGTGTCATCCTGGGAGTTACGACCCTTACAAAAGATGCTCAGGATTCAAATCTGCCTCAGGGAGTCCAGGGCCTAATATAAGAGACAGAAAACAGGAATGGTCACATGTGTGAATATAACTTTATCTGGAGGTGTTCAGACACTCCCTGTGGCAGCCACACAGAGAGGAGGAAGCTTTGAGCCAGACCTTGAAGGCTGAAATGTCTAACACAGGACAAGCGTCAGCTTGAGTGAAGGGGTAGAGTGGGGTGTAGATACAGGTGTAAAGTGGCCTGCGTGGCTGAAGCAGGTGCATGGAGCTCAGCTTAAAGCATCCCTCCCATCCAACCCTCAACTGATGCCCAGCTCCCCTCCACAGCATCTCACCCAGAGTGCCCAGACTCCCTTGAATGCCCCCCTGTGATGAGGAGACCACTCCTTCCTATAGCGTGAAGCCCAGGCCATCTCTGATGTGCCCACAGATGTGTTCATTCTAGCCAGCACACCTGTGTACAGGTAGGTGTCCTTCAAGCACACCTGAGCTACACGGATCCAGCTGGTCCTGCTGCTACCTGGGGAGTAAGAGATGCCTAAATGCCCAAGACATCTGCTGTACCAGACAGGCCCCCAACCCTAGAGCCTTGAAGTGCTGGCTCTGTGGGACACCCTACCACAGTATTGACTAGCATAGGAAAGGGGCCCTTAGCATCTGGACTCCACCCTGCTTGGAAGAACCCTGAGGCTGGCATGTCCTCGCACACAGCAGGGAGCCCTTCTAGATGGGGTGCCCCCCAGGTGGTCTTTCCTGAAGGCACTGAGCACGCGCGTGTCGTAAGCACAGTCTGCTTGTCCTGGGCTGGACCGACTCTGACATGCGGTCCACCTACAATGCCATTGAACGCGTTGAACGCCCACTGCAGCCACGGGACCTCCATCTACCATGTCTACCACTAGATAGGAAGACACCCAGGGCTCCCTCGTAATCCGGATCTGAGCTCAGCTCAGCGAACCTAGAGTTGAGTTCTGAGCACCCACACAAGATTCCTTCCCTCCTTCCCCTCATTGCCCACCTCCTCCACGCTTGCCTCAGTACTTTGCACACAAAGGGCGCTCAGTAATTGCTTTAGAACATTTGAGTTAAGGGACTTTCCTGATGGCTCAGTGGTTAAGAACCTGCCCGGCCATGCAGGAGATGGTCACACTCCATGCCACATGCCAGAAGCCTGCGTACGGCATGGGCCACAAGGAAAGATCCCACGTGAGGCAGCAAAGATCCTGCATGCTGCAACTAAGACCCTACAGAAGTGAAATAGTAAATAAATGTTTAAAAAAAAAAAAAAAAAAAAGAACACGGAGTTATGGGCCCAGAAGTTGCCACCAGGGGGCGATGCGTGCCGCGCCCCAGCCTCCATACGGGAGAGGTGAGATGATGAAGGCAAGGAGGGCGATGTGTGCCTCTTCCCAGCCTCCACGCTGGAGCAGGAAGGTGAGATGAAGGCAAGGAGGGCGGCCCGAAGTGGACGGTGGCCTCTTCCTCCTGGGGAGCTCCAGGTGCCCACCAGACAAGATGGGGAAGCAAGCAGGGCCCGTCAATTCCAGGCAGGCAGCATGAGGGGAACCCAGGGAAAGAGAAAGCCGGGAGAATGACCCACAAGGGATCTTGGAGACTCTCAGATCTACCCTCTCCCTGTAGAGATGATGAGCCTGGGCCCAGAGAGGGGCAGATGTCAGCCTTAGGTCACACAGCAGGGTGGAGGTTTAAACCCTGCCCTCCAGCCTCCCAGAACCCTTCATCCCACTTAACCCCCAGACACAGAGAAGGAAGCTTAACTCAACGGATTCCTCACCTTCCTCTAGTTGGTACAGATCAGAAATGGGTTCCTGAGACAGCCCCAGGCCCCAGCCCTCTGCTCCTCCTATATCTCTTTCCCAAACACCTCCATCTCCAACCCTCACTACCCAAGGACTCACAGTCCTGAAGCTCTCGCTCTGACCCACCTCCTCAGCCCTCCATCTCCCTTGTTCTGCTCATCTGGCCATCATTCTGTCCCCCAAGTACCACTGCCAAGCCTTCAGGCTCAGCTGCTGTCCTCTTAGAATGAAAATCAGATAATATCCTGTCCTTGCTTGAACTACCTGCTGCCCAACAAAGGCTTCCTGCTGCACTTATGATACAACCTCACCTGCTCACCCTGCAAGTCTCAGCCTTGCTGCCCCTGCCCCTGCCTCCCTGTCAGCCCCTGGAGGGCTCTAAGCTCAAACCTGCGGGACCCTCATCATGCTCCCTCTGAGCTCCTACTACAGTCTTCCCAGACCAGCCTCACCCCATCTAAAGCTGACATGTGCCTGCTAAGTCCTGGCACCCACCTGTCTCCCCAGAGCACTCACTCTCATTTGTAATTGGCTGGACATTGAGGAAGGATTTGCTTGGGATCTATCCTCCTGGCTGGACTGTGGCTCCTCAAGATCACAGGTCAAGTCCATGGAGTCCCATGGGTTCTCTGGCAACTAAAGTCCTCTGTGACTCAGGGAAGGTGCTCAGATTGTAGTTATTGAAAGAACTGATGGATGGAGGTGATAGCTTATGGTGAGCAGTCTCAGATTTGTGATCTCCGAAGGAGAGGATTTCGCTTCAGGACCGAAGACATGGCTCCAGTCACTCAGAGGTTTGCAGAAGTTTCATTACAGTGAAAAAGAGATAGAGAAAGCTTCTGACATAGACATCAGAAGGAGGCAGGGAGCGCCCCGCTCACTAGCTGGGATGGGGCTTTATATACTTTATCAATTGGTTACTAACAATAGATTAAAAGAATGTTTCAAGGTTTTAAAAGTCTTAGTAGACCCACTCCCATAACATGTATTTTAGGATAACAGGATTAGCCAGAAGGTTCTTGTTAAAAAAGAGAAACATGTTCTTGAGCAAGATATATTGTTGTTATATAATCATTAGTACAGAGCTTAAGAAAAAACCTACCCTTCAGCAAGATGAGTTGTTTTGTTGTGTAATCACTAGCTCTGGGCTTAAAGAAAGTTAGTTATTAGGCAAAATAGATCATTGCCATAACTCAGAGCTTGAGAAAAAAAAGTCTTATGTAACTAAGATGAAGGAATGTAGAAACATTTGTCCCTTTCTCCTCCTTGAGGGCCCCAGACTCCTTATCAACCTACCTAAGAACAGTTCTCTCAGAGGGAGGGATGGATGAGGGATGTGGTGGTTGTTCAGTCGCTAAGTCATATCCAACTCTTTGCAACCCCATGGACTGCAACACACCAAGCTTCCCTGTCCTTCACTGTCTCCTGGAGTTTGCTCAAATTCATGTCCATTGAGTCGGCGATGCTATCCAAACTTCTCATCCTCTGCCGCCCACTTCTCCTCCTGCCCTCAATCTTTCCTAGCATCATCAGAGTCCTTACCAATGAGTTAGCTCTTGGCATCAGGTGGCCAAAGTATTGGAGCTTCAGCTTCAGCAACAGTCCTTCCAATGAATATTGAGGGTTGATTTCCTTTAGGATGACTAGTTTTGATCTCTTTGTGGTCCAAGAAACTCTCAAGAGTCTTCTTCTGAACCACAGTCTCAAAGCATTAATTCTTTGGCACTAAGCCTTCTTTATGGTTCAACTCTCATATCCATACATGACCACTGGTAAAACCATAGTTTTGACCATATGAACCTTTGTTGGCAAAGTGGTCTCTGCTTTTTAATACACTGTCTAGGTTTGTCATATCTTTTCTTCCAAGGATCAAGTGTCTTAATTTCATGGCTGCAGTTACTATCCATTGTGATTTTGGAGCCCAAGAAAATAAAATCTGTCACTGCTTCCACTTTTACCCCTTCTATTTACCATGAAGTGATGAGACTGGATACCATGATCTTAAATTTTTTGAACATTGACTTTAAAGTTAGCTTTTTCACTGGAGGGTGGAGGGATAGATGGATGGACTGAGACAAGGATGAAGGATGAAATGAAGGAAGGTCTTGGCATTGGGTTGAGAAAGGGTCTATTCATCCATTTATTGATCTAACAGTGATTTACTGAGTACCTACTGCCAGCATGTACTGGGCACTGTGGGTGTTACAGAATGCATGGGACTTGAAATCTGTCTAACTCAAAGAAGCATCTCTTAGTATGCAAGTAGGGCAAATATGCAAATAATAATAACAAAGGGAGTGTGTCAGTACAATAACCATTGGGTTAAATTTTCACAACAGTCCAAATATCACATGATAACAGTAAATACTATGTCTGATTCTAAATCTTTCAAGGTTTTATCTAAATAAAGTAGCAATGCAGGGGGAAAAAATTATTTTTCAGACTATATAGGCAATTTTGTCTTTAGAAAATGTGGTCATAATAAGTATAAGATGCACAGAGTAGGCCAGTTCAAATAAAACATATGCAGAGAGAAGAAAAACAGATCCTTGCTTGACTGAGCCAAGAAGGGAAGACCTTCTAGATACCTTCTAAACCTTCTAGTACGCCCTTAACCTCCCAAAATTCTAGACTTGTGCTCATTCAGTCAACAAATTTTTATCGAGTACCTATCATGTAGCTAGGTTCCTGGACTAACAGTATAGAACTTACAGTCTGGTGGGAGTGGGGGTCAGGGGAGACAATAGCAGTGGGTGGGCAGAGACAGTAAATGCAATAGTCAAGTAAATTCCATAAGGAGGGGCTTTCCTGGTGGCTCAGAGGTAAAGAATCCACCTGCAAATTCAGGAGACACAGGTTCGATCTCTGGTCCTATAAGATCCCATATGTCTCAGAGCAACTAAAAGAAATCAAAAGTTTGAGGTTTCAGGGTGGAGAGAGTGGAAAGAATCTCACTGACCACACACTAACTCACAAGCCCACTGGTAAGTCCCACCCCCTCTCTGAGCCCCTCTGTCAAACACGCCCACGTTACCACCCTGCAGATCACATCCAGTGAGTTAATGATGGTCAAAGGGTGCCATACCCACACTCCAAGGCCACCCCAGCAGCTGCCCCCAGTCTCTGCCCCCTGCCCAGGTTGCATCCCCACCTCAGCTCCCCATCAGTACCTGCAGGGACCGTCCTGAAGGCCAGGGGCTGGCTCCAGTGGCTCCAAACCTCATGCCTGCCAAGCTGGGGCTTGGCCCGCTCCTGAAGCTCATATTCCGTGCCTGGAGCGAGATTGTCCAGGGAGATCCATTGCTGGTTCTGCCTGAGGGTCAGCAGTGGGGTGTCCTGGGGCAGAGATAGGGCTGTCAGACCAGAGGGGCCTGCAC
This sequence comes from Muntiacus reevesi, assembly GCF_963930625.1. Classification (NCBI taxonomy): domain Eukaryota; kingdom Metazoa; phylum Chordata; class Mammalia; order Artiodactyla; family Cervidae; genus Muntiacus; species Muntiacus reevesi. The sequence continues at coordinate 21,419,029 of NC_089249.1, forward strand.
TGCCCCCTCACTTCCTGTGGCAGGGCTGGCTGAGCATATGAGCAGAGCAGTGCCTTCCTTTATCCCCTCTAGCCATGCACCCTGCCCTGTCCCCCTCTCTTACAGAAAGACTCCCCAACTAACCACTTTGCAGGAGCCCCAAGAATCAGGGTCTTCCTGAACCCCTCCTCCTCACTCAACTTCAGTTTCCAAAGCCATCTGTCAATCAGCTGGTTCCACCTCCAGAACCTATTCTGGACCCTTCTCTCTTCCCTCCACTCCTTCCCCCTGCAGGTCTGAGCTCCCACGACCTCTGAGCCCCATCCAAGGTCTCCCTCCTTCCCTGCGCCCCATACCCCTGTGCTCTACGGCAGTCTCTTCTACACTCAGCCAGAAAGAGGGGCTTCCCGTAGACCTCTCCCCGCTCGGTGTCACCCTTTTTGCTTTTTTTCCAGCACACCAGACACACAGGCTGTGTTTTGCCTTTGCAGTGGTTTTTACTTCTGCCTAGAAGACCCTCGCCAGATCCCCAAAGGCTCAACTCCTGCTTAAGCCCCAGATCTCAGAAAGGCCTGGTCACTTGAGTCTGAAGGAGCCTGGCTCAGCCCTTCTCAACTGTGTTATCACAGTGAAATTTCATGAGAGTATGTAAAAACATTGCAGAGTCTGCTCCTCTCCCGCATGTGAGTTTCCTCAGAGGCAGCTTGTCCGACTCTCCCTCCATTCTCTCCCCAGCATCCAGCACGTAGTAGGTACTCAGGGAATGTTTGTTGAATGAATGAGCGAATAAAGGAATGGGTAATTGAATGAGTGGTGGTTCTGCAGTAAATAATTTGCCGTATGCAGGAGACCTGGGTTGAATCCCTGGGTCAGGAAGATTGCTGGAGAAGGGAATGGCAACCCACTCCAGTATTCCTACCTTGAGAATCCTGTGGACAGAGGAGCCTAGCAGGCTACAGTCCCTGGGGTCACAAAGCATCGGACACGTCTGAGTGACCAACACACAGTGAATGAGTAAGAGATCAACACCCATGGACGTGGACCACACTGGATTTGAGGAGGGAAGGGTGGCTGCCCAAGGCCTCTGGAATCTTTAGAGAGGAAGTCACCTGCCTCTTGGCTTTGTAAATCTTGCCTTGAATACAATACCAGCTGGATCCTTGGGGTGTCAGGGGACCCCAGAGGGAGGTGGTGGTGGGAGTGCGGGCAGTTCCAAGGAGCAGCAGGGGTTGATTAGGGGCTTCTGTGGTTTTGCTGAGATGAGGATGGACAGGGTGATGAGGACAGGGAGGAGTCAGGGCAGGTGGAACGGAGCCAGGTACTCACCTCCCAGCTGTGGTCGGCGTACCTTAACCGGGCCTCGAACTCCACGTCATTTTGGATGTAGTGGGATACCTGGGAGACGGTCCAGGTTATGTTGCACCTATGGGTCTCTACGTGGACGACTTGGAGTGAGTGGGGTGGAACCAGATGAACTGGAGACAGGAGAGAGACAAAGGCAGAGAGAACAAGCTTGGGGGATGCCACATGCTGATGCTAAGATGAGAAAGCCGAGCCGAGCTCCCACCTCCACCTTTGTACCTGCTGTTCCTCCCTCCCTATGTTCTCTTCTCCCAGGGATCAGCAGGTTCCTGCTCAAATATCACCCATACAGAGAAGCCTGCTCCAACTACCCACCACTCTCTGTCCCCCTCGCTTGCTTCATTTTTCTACCTAGTACTTATCATCATCTGACATATTAAATATCTACTTCTGATTCTTTATTTGTTTTCTGTCTCCCCCACCAGACTGAGGTCTCTGAGGGCAAGAACTTGATTTTCTCAAGTATTCTTGGTGCCTGGACCATTACCTAGCACGTGGTGGGCACTTCATTAGATATCTGTGGAATGAATGAATCGAGGCAGGCTTTCTCTGCATTCAGATCTGATCAAAGAGATTTATCTGGATCATCTCATTTATTGAATTTAATTCTACTTCATCACTCTTATATGAATATAAGATTGTATGATTCTGAAGTTCAATTGATCTTAATTTTTATACTTCTGAGACTCTGTAGAACTCCACAAATAATTAGCAAATGTTTATTGAGCAAGTTCTAAACAATTTCTGTATCTTGCCTTATAGACCCCTATAGCAACCATGGTTTTGGTGTTGTTTAGTAGCTAAGTTGTGTCTGACCCCATGGATTGTAGCCCACCAGGCTCCTCTGTCAGTGGAGTGTCCCAGGCAAGAAAACTGAAGTGGACTGCCATTTCCTTCTTTGGGGATTTTCCTGACCCAGGGGTTGAACCTGCATCTGCTGTATTGCAGGTGGATTCTTTATCGCTGCACCACCACAGAAGCCCTATAGCAACCGCAGGCAGCAGGTAACTGGTTATCCCCACTTTACAGATGAGGAAACTGAGGTTCAGGCATGTTAAATGACCTGCAGTCAGAGTACACTCAGTTAATGCAGGATTGCATTTAGAACACTGGATCTCACTCTGTGTTCCCATCTCTTCCCTGGAGATGACCTCCAAGGCTGGAAAGGGAGGGGGATAGGCTGGAGGTGATGGAGGGCACTCAGTCATTCAACAAACTTTCCACCAGCACCATCCAGATAAGCCCTGATGTTGAGTATTCAGAACAGAGATGTAAGAATGGCAGAAGCTTTGCCCTCAGGGAAACTCACAGCCCAATGAAGGAGACAGACCCATTATCAGGCAGCAAAGACCCAGGACATAAACACCCTGAAAGAGGAGGTGATAAGGGCTCCAGGAGTCTGGGAAGGCCTCCCGAAGGAGGTGACTCCTCACTGAACTTGATGGGTGTGTGGCAATTTTTGGGGTGAGAAGAGCCTTCCAAGCAGGCTGAGGCTGCTTGGTGTGCAAGTGTTTAGAGTCATGGAAGGGCAAGCTGAGCCTGGAGAGCTGGCCCTTGGTGTGGCAGGAATATAAGCCACAAGAGGAGGCGTTCTGGAGAAGGAAGCCAGGCCAAATGACCTTGAACACCAGGGTAACTGTCCGGGACTTCATCCCAAGTTCAGGGGGTAGTGAGTAGGAAGCTGATAGGGGTGTGAACGCTGATAGGTAGAGACTAGTACTGGGTGATACCAGAGGGGAGACAGGGAGGGAAGAGCCCACCCTCCCCACCCCACGCCAGCTCCACCCTGGAGTCCTCACTCACTGTAATCAAAGGGCTTGATATCCTGGGTCATCATCTTCCTCCACTTCCCACCTTCAGAGCACATCACTGTCAGTTTCATCCACTCCGGTCAGTTTCTGAGCCTGCCAGGAAAGGAGGCTGGGGATGTAACTGCCAATAGCGGGTGTGGGGACGGAAAGGCTGCTGAGATGTGGATGGCAGGGGAAACCATGGCTGTAATAAGCTAGACCTCCTCCCTGACATCCTCCATCTAAGGCATGGCTTAGCAAACTTTATGAAAAGGGTCAGATAGTTAATATTTTTGATGCTGCAGGTCATATGATCTCTGTCACAACTATTCAATGTTGCCATTGTGGCTGTCCTGCGAAAGCAGCCATAAAAAAACAAGAGAGCAAATAGATGTGGCTGTGTGCCAATAAAACTTAATTTATAAAAGCAGTCAGTAGGCAGGAGCAGAGCTGAGCAGCCGACATCTCAATAACCTCAGATCCCTCCACCCGTGGGTCAGTCATCTGCTCTCGTGGATGCTACCTTCTTCCTCCTGCCTCCCCAGCCCAGGAAGCCCACTCTGCGGCAGCCCCTGACCACTGGGTGTGCTGGCACCTCCACCAGAAAGATGCTCCTCTGCACCCACCAGCCCTGCTGGCCTCCTCCTCAGCTCTGGCTACTCACTTCTGGAGATGGTCCTAGGACCAGATTGCATGCCCAGGATCCTGGCTTCACTGGTTGCAGCTTACAGGTGTGTCTCCACTGTTTTGTAGGAAAAAGCTCCTCTCTTTGAAGAAAAAGAGGGACCCCCTCAGAGCTGGCCTCAGGAGGGTCCCCATGAAGCATTACTGACCTGAGCCCAGGCTTTATACCAACCTCACCTGCCCCGCATCCCTTTGTGAGCCTCTGTCCCTCCCAGTCAAGCCCCAGGGCAGTGAAAGTGATCCAGAAACAAATCCGTTCAGGGCACATGGCCCTTCCCACCTAAAACTCTCCAAATTCTCCCATAGGGCTGAGGGTGTGGACAATCCTTGGTGGGCCCTCCAGAGGCCCTTAGAATCACCACCCACCTGGGAGCCAAGGTCAGAGCTGCCCTGCTGGCTGCTACCAGCAGGATGTTCCGATCAGTGCCCCTTCACGGATTCCTTCCCAGCTGGTGGGTCTCCCCAGTCCCCTGTCCCCACAGCTGTCCTAGGCATCTCACAAAATCCCAGATTACTCAAAAACTTTGGGGAACCCCATTCGGTCCTCCGAAATTCTCAAAGTGCAGAGTTCTTGAAGTCTGAGAGCTGCTAGTAGGATTTCAAGAGTTTAAAGTTCAGGATGGCAAGATCTCAGCACCCTGCAATTGTGTGTATTTGGCCATCAAGCCCACACGCACCTCTTAGGCTGACGGCTGTGCAAGCAGCAGGTGGTGGCCTGCAGGCCCTCATCATGGCTCCAGATGCAGGAGACGTTGGCTCTCGAGTTATAGAAGCATGTGATGTTGGAAGCAAATGTCGTGAAAATGTGGCGTGTGGGGCTGGCTGTAGGGCACCCATGGCCTTCAAGGGTTCGCCCGCCACTCCTGTCCCCATCAGGTGAGGAGATGCTCAATCCTGGTGGGCAGAGAAAGGGTTAGTGGGTCCATTTCAGAGAAGACAAAACTGAGTCCCACAGCCTGCAAACATTCCCAGACTGGTGGAGGCAGTGCAAGGACAAGAAGACATTGTCTTCCCGGGATTTGGAGAGGCCTGTGGGTACAGTGCAGACAGGATGGCTGAGGGAGAAGGTAGATACACAGTCTCTGGTCCCACTGGCCCTCTCCCCCACCTCCTGCTCCTGCTGACAGAGCTTCTGCCAAGAATCAGGGCTCTCAGAACAAGTTCTAGAAGGGCCTCGGCCTCCCTCCGGAGGAAAGCCCAGCTCTCCAGATGCCAGGGTCCTCACCGTTCACTGATGTAGATGCCTGAGGGATGGCCAGGGGCAAGAGGAGGACGAGGAGGGACAGGCAGCAGGACAGAGCCGGAGCCGCCATCACATCCACGGGTGGGGGCTGGGGAAGGGAGCCCTGGATGGAGGAAGAAGGGGAGAGAGCGTGAGTGAGCACCCAGCCACCCCCTCCCCCACCCAGGAGACAGGCTGGGCTCTGTCCTCCCGAGGTGCACCCATCGGCTCCCCGCCATGCCAGTCTCAGGGATTTTACACCTGCTGGTTCTGAAACCATTTACTTCAGATTGGGACTCAAACCCACGTGACCAGGACTCGAGCCCAGTCAAAATCCACGGTACCTGTGTTTAGGACCTAATGAAACTCAGGTTCTTGATGTCTCAAGAATGAGTGTAGGCGAGTGCAGACAGGAAGTGTGGCGTGGTTAGTTTTTACGGACTGGGTAATTTCATATGTAAATGAGTGGGAGGATTATTCCAACCATTTTTGGGAAGGAGTGGAGGTTTCCAGGAACTGGGCCACAGCCCACTCTTGGTCTTTTGCCTCTGGGTGTGTCATTTAGCTTGCTGATTGAGGATCAGGTTCTCATCAAGTCCTTTTATCTGCCATCTTGGACCCATTTGATTCTAATCAGCCTATGTTGTGTCCTTGGGCTATGTCAAAGTTGTGTCCTGCCCCTTTCCCTCCGGTTACAGTCCCTCTGCCCCACACCTGCTCTTTCCTTTCCTTTCCCTTGGAGATTCAGGGCCCCATGTCGTCATTGCTGAAAGGACTGAGTGGGCACAATCCTTGTTGAAAAGTTGGGGAAAATAAGGCCCAGAAGGAGGGGAGACCTGCTTACATCCACATAGAGAGGCCAGCGCATAGATGGAATTAGAGCTCACAAACTCAGGTTAGATCCCTGGGTCAGGAAGATCCCCATGGAGAAGGAAATGGCAACCCAAATCAGTATTTTTGCCTGGAAAATTCCATGGACAGAGGAGCCTGGCGGGTTACAGTCCGTTGGGTTGCAAGTAGTTGGCCACGGCTGAGTGACTGAACACAACCTCTCTACCTGACTGCTCGCTCACCCACACCAAAGCCATTTGTCAAGATGCTTTGAAACCATTAACCTCAGGTTAGGACATTAACCACATGGCCAGGACTGGAACCCAGCCAAATCCCAGGTTGGGACTTGAACCCACAATCTTTTAATTAGAATCACTCACCTGATGTCTGGACTTACTGAGCCTCAGGTTATTTGTGTCTCATCACAGAAAGGATTCAGTGAGAGGCAAAGTGATAGGTATGAAGTGGGTTTATTCAGACTCAGAGAGAAGCACTCCACAGACAGGGTATGGGCCGCTGTAACGTGGCAGTGAAATGTGGCCTGGTTAGTTTTTATAGACTGGGTAATTTCATATGCTAATGAGAGGGAGGATTATTCCAACTAGTTTTGGGAAAGGGTGGGGATTTCCAGGAATTGGGCCACCACCCACTCCTTGCTCTTTTGACAGTGCCTTGGAACTGTCAGGGGTCTCACGTCATTTAGCTTGCTGATTGAGGATCAAGGTCTAATCAAAGTCCACTTGTCTGCTCTCTTGGACCCATTTGATTCTAAATCAAATGTGCTTACTTTGCGTCTTTGGGCTCTGTCATTCTTTCAAAAGTTGTGCCCTGCCCCTTCCCCCCCGTTACAGTTCCTTTATGCCAGGCTCTATTTCAAACCTTTAACCATGGCGACCAGGGTATCTACTGGAGATACACTCATTATTCCCATTCTCAGAAGAGAAATTGAAGGGCAGAGAGGTGAATCAAATTACCCAAGATCACACAGCTGAAAAGAGGCAGCTGTGGAATCTGAGCCAAGGCACACTGCCTAGAGCCCAGTAAACTGTGCTGATCATCTTGTAACAAAATCTCATAGCAATTCTTGAGTAAGGATTTGGGTGGGGGAATGGGGACTAAGCCCTCACACTGTACCAGGGTTTCACTTGCACCAGCTCATCTAATCTGCCAGCAGCAGGGGCTGGGAGCACGTATGGTCTCATTACTCAGATGAGGAGACCAAGGCTTTAAGCCATGAGCCCACCCAAGGTCACATCACAGAAGAAGCAGAGCTGGAATTCCACCCCAGGGCTGTGCCAAGAGGCCCATTCCCTCCCATCATCCTGTCCCACCCAGACCCTGTCCCAGAAGTAAGGCCCACAGCTTCCGGTCCTAAGCCCCACTGGCCCAGCAGAGTGCATCTGGCCTGAGTGTGGAGCAGGGTCCAGAAAGGTACCTAGTTGCTCCTCCTTGCCCAGACCAATGTCTCCCTAGGGCAATGCTTCCTGACCAGGCTGGTTGTCTCTTTGGATCCTCCAATCCCCTATAGTACAGAGCATAGCCTCAGTACTTTGCACACACAGCGTGCTCAATAATTGCTTTAAGGGCTTCCCAGGTTGGAGAAGACTCTTGGGAGTCCCTTGGAATGCAAAGAGATCCAGCCAGTCATTCATAAAGGAAATCAATTCTGAATATTCATTGGAAGAACTGATGCTGAAGCTGAAGCTCCAGTACTTTGGCCACCTGATGTGAAGAGCTGACTCATTAGAAAAGACCCTGATGCTGGGAAAGATTGAAGGCAGGAGGAGAAGGGGATGACAGAGGATGAGATGACTGGATGACATTACCAACTTAGTGGACATGAGTTTGAGCAAGCTCCGGGAGATGGTGAAGGACAGGGAAGCCTGATGTGCTGTAGTCCATGGGATTGCCAAGAGCTGAACTTGACTTAGCAACTGAACAACACTGAACAAGGCTGCAGAAAAACTAAGCCTGCATGAGTCAATTAGAGAGTCCAAGGGTTACAGGGAAATATCTGGCATGACACAAGGAAGATCCCTCCTGCCTCAACTAAGATCCGGCATTCTGCAAATAAAAAATTTTTAAAAACTCATGGATTATGAGCCCAGAAGTTGCCACTAGAGGGCGATGTGTGCCTCTTCCCAGCCTCCACGCTGGAGCAGGAAGGTGAGATGAAGGCAAGGAGGGCGGCCCGAAGTGGACGGTGGCCTCTTCCTCCTGGGGAGCTCCAGGTGCCCACCGGACAAGATGGGGAAGCAAGCAGGGCCCGTCAATTCCATGCAGGCAGCATGAGGGGAGCCCAGGGAAAGAGAAAGCCGAGAGAATGACCCACAAGGGATCTTGGAGACTCTCAGATCTATCCTCTCCCTGTAGAGATGATGAGCCTGGGCCCAGAGAGGGGCAGATGTCAGCCTTAGGTCACACAGCAGGGTGGAGGTTTAAACCCTGCCCTCCAGCCTCCCAGAACCCTTCATCCCACTTAACCCCCAGATACAGAGAAGGAAGCTTAGCTCAACGGATTCCTCACCTTCCTCTAGTTGGTACAGATCAGAAATGGGTTCCTGAGACAGCCCCAGGCCCCAGCCCTCTGCTCCTCCTGTATCTCTTTCCCAAACACCTCCATCTCCAACCCTCACTACCCAAGGACTCACAGTCCTGAAGCTCTCGCTCTGACCCACCTCCTCAGCCCTCCATCTCCCTTGTTCTGCTCATCTGGCCATCATTCTGTCCCCCAAGTACCACTGCCAAGCCTTCAGGCTCAGCTGCTGTCCTCTTAGAATGAAAATCAGATAATATCCTGTCCTTGCTTGAACTACCTGCTGCCCAACAAAGGCTTCCTGCTGCACTTATGATACAACCTCACCTGCTCACCCTGCAAGTCTCAGCCCTGCTGCCCCTGCCCCTGCCTCCCTGTCAGCCCCTGGAGGGCTCTAAGCTCAAACCTGCGGGACCCTCATCATGCTCCCTCTGAGCTCCTACTACAGTCTTCCCAGACCAGCCTCACCCCATCTAAAGCCGACATATGACTGTTAAGTCCTGGCACCCACCTGTCTCCCCAGAGCACTCACTCTCATTTGTAATTGGTTGGACATTGAAGGATTTGCTTGGGATCTGTCCTCCTGGCTGGACTGTGGCTCCTCAAGATCACAGGTCAAGTCCATGGAGTCCCATGGGTTCTCTGCCAAGTGGAGCCATGTGTGGTTCATGGTAGGTGCTCAAATTGTAGTTGTTGAGAGAATGGATGGATGAAGGGATGGATGGATGGAGGGAGGGATAGATGGATGGATGGAGGGATAGATGAATGGAAAGACGGACGGAGGATGGAAAGAAGGAAGGTCTTGGTACTGGATTGAGACAGTGTCTATTCATGCTTTCATCAGTCTAATAAGGATTTACAGAATACCTACTGCCAGCACCCTGCCAGGCACTGTGGGAGTTACAGGATGTGTGGGACTTGAAGTCTGTCTAAATCAAGGAAGCATCTTTTAGTATGGGAGTAGGAAAAGTGAAAGTGTTATTCTCTCAGTTGTGTCTGACTCTTTTGCAACACCATGGACTGAATCCTACCAGGCTCCTCTGTCCATGGAATTCTCCAGGCAGGAATACTGTAGTGAATAGCCATTCACTTCTCCGGGGGATCTTCCTGACCCAGGAATTGAACCCAAATCTCCCACATTTCAGGCAGATTCTTTACCATCTGAGCCACCAGGGAAACCCATGGGAGTAGGACAAATATATAAATAACTACTAACGGAGTATGTCAGTACCATGTCCTTTGGGTTGAATTTTCAGGACCCATATCAAATGAAAAGAGTAAATATATATGATTTGATTTTAAACCTTTCAAGTTTTTATCTAAATAAAGTAACATGACAGAGTAAGTCATTTTTCAGACACATTTTGTCTTTAGAAAATGTGGTCATAATGAGTCTAAAAGACATAGAGTAGGTCAGTTCAAATAAAACACATGCAGCGGGAAAAAAAGAAAGCAGATTCTTGCTTGATAAGGTCAAGCAGGGAATACCTCCCTACATATGCCCTGAACCTCCCCAAATCTAAGACTTTCTTCAGGCAACCAGCTGTTGAACAACCATTGGCAGGAAGACACTGGAACCCACCAAAAAAAGATACTCCACATCCAAGGACAAAGGAGAAGCCACAACAAAAAGGCAGGAGGAACACAATTATAATAAAATCAAATCCTATTACCCACTGGGTGGGTAACTCATAAAGCAGAGAACAATACCAAAGCAGTTCTCACAGTGTTGTGAAGGTTCTAGACCCCCACATCAGGCTGCCCAGCCTGAGGATCCAGCCAAGGGATTGGGACTCCCCAGGGAACCTGATTTTGAAAGCCAATGGGATCTGATTACAGAGTTTCCATAGAACTGGGGGAAACAGAGACTCTTAGAGCGCACAAACAAAATCATGTGCACACCAGGACCCAGGGGAAAGGAGCAGTGACCCCAGAGGAGAGTGAGCCAGACCTACTTGTGAGTGTTTGAGGGCCTTCTGCAGAGGCATGGGTCAGCAGTGGCCTGCCACGGGGATGGGGGCAGTGGCGGCAGCAGTCCTAGGAGATGCATCTTTACATAAGTCCTCTTGAAGTTTATCAATAGCTCTACTATAGAACTCTACAGACCCCAGGACTGAATTGCCTCAGACTAAACAACTAACAGGGAGGAAGCCCAGTCCCACCCATCAGCAGACAATTGGATTCGTTTACTGAGCAGGACCCTGCCTACCAGAGCAAGACCCAGTTTTCCCCACAGCCAGTCCCTCTCATCAGGAAGCTTGCACAAGCCTCTTATCCTCATCCACCAGAGGGCAGACAGAAGAAATAAGAACTACAATCCCAACAGCCTCCTGAACTAACACCACCATCACAGAAAGCTACTCAAAATGAAAAGAAATAGATTATGTCCCACATGAAGGAACAAGATAAATCCTCAGAAAAACAACTAAAGAAAGTGGAGATAGACAACCTCCCAGAAAAAGAATTTGGAACAATGATACAGAAGATGATTCAGGATCTTTGAACGATAATGGAGGCAAAGATTGAAAAGATGCAAGAAATCTCTACCAAGGACCCAGAAGTACTAAAGAACAAACAGAGATGAACAATACACTAGAAGGAGTAAATAGCAGAATAACTGAGGCAGCAAAGTGGATAAGTGACCTGGAAGACAGAAAGGTGGAAATCAATACAGCAAAACAGAATATAGAAAAAAGAATGAAAAGAAATGAAGACAGCTTAATAGACCTCTAGGACAACATTAAACACACCAATATTCACATTATAGGAGTCCAAGAAGGAGAAAAGAGAGAGAGAAAGGACCCAAGAAAATATCTGAAGAGATAATAGCTGAAAATTCCCCCAACATGATAAAGGAAATAGTCAACCATGTCCAGGAGGCACAGAGAGTCTCAGGCAGGATAAACCCAAGGAGGAACTCACTGAGACACATGGTAACTAAACTGACATAAATTAAAGACAAAGGAAAATTATTGAAAACAACAAGGGAAAAAAGACAAGTAACATACAAAGCAGCCGATTTCTCAACAGGAACTCTACAAACCAGAAGGGACTGGCATGATATATTCCAAGTGATGAAAGGGGAGAACCTACAACCAAGACTACTCTACCCAACAAAACTCTCATTCAAGTTTGATGGAGAAATCAAAAGCTTTTCAGACAAGCAAATGTTAGGATAATTCAGCGCCACTAAACCAGTCTTACAACAAATGCTAAAGGAACTTCTCTAGGCAGAAAACGCAAGAGAAAGAAAAGATCTACAAAAAATTAGCCAAAAGCAATTAACAAAATAGTAATAGGATCATATATATCAATAATTACCTTAAATGTAAATGGATTAAATGCACAACCAAAAGACATAAACTGACTGGGTGGATACAAAAACAGCACACACACACACACACACACACACACACACACATATATATTCTACAAGAGACCCACTTCATATCTACAGACACTTACAGATTGAAAACAAGAGGATAGCAAAAGGTAGTTCATGCAAATGTAAATAATAAGAAAGCTGAAGTAGCAATACTTATATCAGACAAAATAGACCTTAAAATAAAGACTGTTACAAGAGACAAAGAAAGACACTACATAATGATCAAGGGTTCAATCCAAAAAGAAGATATAACAGTTATAAATATATATGCACCCAACATAGGAGCACTTCAATGTGTAAGGCAAATACTAACAAAGATATATGGGAAAATTGACAGTAACACAATAATAGTGGGGGACTTTAATATCCCACTTTCATCAATGGACAGATCATCCAGACAGAAAATCAGTAAGGAAACACAGGCCTTAAATGATACTTTAGACAAGTTGAACTTAAGTGATATTTATAAAGCATTTCATCCAAAAGCAGCGACTACACATTTTTCTCAAGTGCACACGACATTCCCAAGGATTGACCACATGCTGGGCCACAAGGTAACCCTTGTTAAATTTAAAAAAATCAAAATCATATCAAGCATCTTTTCTGATCACAATACTATGAGATTAGAAATAAACTACAAGAAAAAAAAAACTCTAAGAAACACAAACATGTGGTGACTAAACAATATGTTACTAAACAACCATCGGATCACTGAAGAAACCAAAGAGGTAATTAAAAATACCTAGAGACAAATGAAAATGAAAGCACAATGGTCCAAAACTTATGGGATGCAGCAAAAGCAGTTCTAATAGGGGAAGTTTATAGAATACAATCTTACCTTAAGAAACAGAAAAATCTCAAATAAACAACCTAACTTTACACCTAAAACAACTAGAGAAAAAAGAACAAACAAAACCTAGAGCTAGTAGAAGGAAGAAAATCATAAAGATCAGAGCAGAAATAAGTGAAACAGAGACAAAGAAAACAACTGCACAGATCAATGAAACTAAAAGCCAATTCTTTGAAAGGATAAACAAGATTGATAAACTTCAGCCAGACTCAAGAAAAATTGGGAGAGGACTCAAATCAGTGAAATTAGAAGTAACTGACTCCACAGAAATACCAAGGATCATAAATTATTACTATGAACAATTGTATGCCAATATAATAGACAATCTGGAAGAAATGGACAAATTCTTAGACATGGAAAAGTCTCCCTAGACTGATCCAGGAAGAAGTAGAAAATATGAACAGACCAATCACAAGCATTGAAATTGAATTAAAACCTCCATGATTAAAAACCTCCCAACAAACAAAAGTCCAGGACCTGACAGCTTCACAGACAAATTTTATTAAACATTTAGAGAAGAGTTAACACCTGTCTTTCTGAAACTGTTCCAAAAATTCACAGAGGAAGGAAAACTTCCCAACTCATTTTATGAGGCCACCATCACCCTGATACCAAAACCAGACAAAGATACCACAAAAAAATAAAATTACAGGCCATATCACTGATGAACATAGATGCAAAAATCCTCAAGAAAATACTAGCAATCCATATCTAACAATACATTAAAAAGATCATACACCATGATCAAGTGGGATTCATCCCAGGGATGAGAGAATTTTTCAACATCCACAAATCAATTAACATGATACACCATATTAAAAAACTGAAGAATAAAAACCATATGATCATCTCAACAGATGCAGAAAAGGATTATGACAAAATTCAGCATCCATTTATAATAAAAACTCTCCAGAAAGTGGGCAAAGAGGGTACATACCTCAACATAAGATAGGCTATGTATGACAACTGACAATTAGTATCATACTCAAAGGTGAAAAGCTGAAAGCATTCCCTCTAAGATCAGGAACAAGACAAAGACGTTCACTCTCACCACTTTTATTCAACATAGTTTTGGAAGTCCTAGCTACAACAATCAGAGAAGAAAAATAAGTAAAGAGCAGACAAATTGGAAAAGAAGTGAAACTGTCACTGTTTGCAGATGACATGATACTAATCATAGAAGATCCTAAAGATGCTACCAGAAAACTATCAGAACTCATCAATGAATTTAGTAAAGTTGAAGGTTACAAAATCAATACATAGAAGTCTACTGCATTTCTATACACTAACAATGAAAGATCAGTAAGAGGAATTCAAGAAGCAATTCCCTTTACCATTGCATCAAAAAGAATAAAATACCTCAGAATACACATACCTGTGGACACAAAAGACCTGGAGGAATCAAGCTCCCTGACTTCAGGTTATATTACCACACTACAGTCATCAAAACAGTATGGTACTGGCACAAGAAATAGAAATATAGAACAATGGAACAGAATAGAAAACTGAGAAATAAGTTCATGCACCTACTGTCAGTTAATCTACGACAAAGAAGGCAAGACTACACAATGCTGGAAAGACAGTCTCTTCAACAAATGATGCCGGGGAAACTGGACAGCCATATGTAAAAAAATGAAATTAGATCATTCCTTAACTCCATCAGAGAAGGCAATGGCACCCAACTCCAGTACTCTTGCCTGGCAAATTCCATGGACAAAGGAGCCTGGTAGGCTGCAGTCCATGGGGTCGCTAGGAGTCAGACACGACTGAACAACTTCACTTCACTTTCACTTAACTCCATACACAAAAATAAGCTGAACATGGATTAAAGACCTAAATGCCAAACCAGACACTCTCAGGGGAAAACATAAGCAGAAAACTCTCTTACATAAATCACAGCAACATCTTTTTAATCCATGTCCCAGAATAATGGACATGAGAGCAAAAATAAACAAGTGGAACCTACTTAAACTCTAAAGCTTTTTCCAAGCAAAGGAAACAATAAACTAAATGAAAAGACAACCCACAGATTGGGAGAAAATATTTGCAAATGATGTGACTGATAAGGGATTAGTCTCCAAAATTTACAAACACCTCATGACGCATAGTAGCATCAAAACAATCCACTCAAAAAATGGGTGAAGACCTGAATAGACATTTCCCTAAAGAGGACATACAGATGGCCAATAAGCACTTGAAAAGATGTTCAACATCACTAGTTATTAGAGATGTAAAACAAAACTACAGCGAGATATCACCTCACACCAGTCAGAATGGCCATCATCAAAAAGTTCACAAACAACAAGTGATGGAGAGGGTGTGGAGAGAAGGGACCCTTCTTGCACTGTTGGTGGGAATGTAAATTGGTACACTCACTATGGAGAACAATATGGAGTTTCCTCAAAAAACTAAAACTAGAGCTACCATATGACCTTGCAATCCCACTCCTGGGCATATATCCAGAGAAAAACATGGCCTGAAAAGATATATGCACCCCAATGTTCACCCCAATGCATGCTTATTGCAGCACCATTTACAACAGCCAAGACATGGAAACAACCTAAATCTCCACCAACAGAGGAATGGGTAAAGAGGATGTGGTACATATATGCAAAAGAATATTACTCAGCCATTACAAAGAATGAAATAATGCCATGTGCAGCAACAGGGATGGACCCAGAGACTGTCATACTGAGTGAAGCAAGTCAGACAGAGAAGGGGAAATATCATATGACATCCCTTACATGTAGAATCTGAAAAGAAATGATACAAATGAACTTACAAAACAGAAAGAGACTCACAGACTTAGAAAGCAAACTCATGGTTGCTAGGGGGAAGGGATAGTTAGGACTTTGGGAAGGTCATGTACACACTGCTATGTTATGTTTAAAATGGATAACCAACAAAAACCTATTTTATAGCACAAGGACTTCTGCTCAGCGTTACATGCCAATCTGGTTGGGAGCAGGGTTTGGCAGAGAATGGATACATGGGTATGTATGGCTGAGTCCCTTCACTGTTCTTCTGAAACGATCACAGCATTGTTAATCAACTATACCCCAGTAAAAAGTGATTTTGGTATTGAAAAAATAAAATTTAAAAAAGTTTAATCCCATCAAAAATGATGAAAATAAAAAATAAAACATATTCATTCAATCAACAAATTTTTATTGAGTACCTACTATGTAGCAAGCTCTCTTCTAGGTTTGTGGACTATAACAGTCCACAGAAACAATAAATACAATAGCCAAGTAAATTCCATAGGGACGGGCTTTCCTGGTGGCTCAGTGGTAAAGAATTTGTCTGCCAATGCAGGTTCAGTCCCTGATCCAGGAAGATCCCACATTTCTCGGAGCAACTGAGCCCAAGCACCACAGCTATTGAGCCTGGGCTCTAGAGCCTGTGCTCCCTAATAAGAGAAGCTACTGCAGTGAGAAGCCCGTGCACTGCAACTAGAGAATAACCCCCACTCGCCACAATTAGAAAAAAGCCCTGGAAGCAACCAAAAATAAATAAAATTATCTTTAAGATCCCATAGGGAGTTAGAAGATGACGAACACTGTGAGAAAAGAAAGCAGGACACAGGGGATCAGAAACACAGGTTTAAATAAGGCAGCCAGAGACCTCATGAGAAGGTAATGCCAAAATCTGGAGCCAGGCAGAACTGGAGGAGGGAACAAAAAAAAAAAAAAACCTGCACAGCAATTGATAGCTGCCTGAAACATGCCCCATGATCCCCGGTCCACGCCTTTGCCCATACCAGCTGGTGAGTTCCAGATGGGATGAAACAGACTTGCTCTCAAAGAGTATTTACAGGATTTGTGGACTAGATTGTCCAGAATGGAAAGCTGCTTTTTCACTTCTTCCTAGCAAACCTCCCACTCATCCTTGAACACCCAAATTTACATGGGTAGAGTTGATTGCTCTCTCTTTTCACCTACCCACATTTATACAAACTTTGCACCCCATACAAAGTTCTTTTATAGCCCCCAAGCACTGTGGGCTTCCATGGTGGCTCAGTGGTAAAGAATCCACCTGCAAATGCAGAGATTCAGGTTCGATCCCTGGGCCAGAAAGACCCCATGCAGAAGGAAATAGCAACCCACTCCAGTATACTTACCTGGAGGATTCAATGGACAGAGGAGCCCGGTGGGCTACAGTCCGTGGGGTCACAAAAGAGTGCACATGATTGAGGGCTCACACATACACAGAACGTGGTAGGGTGTTGAGGCCTCTGAGAAATAATAGCTCAGAATGTGGGGTTGAATCCAGGGTCCACCTCTGATCCAATGACCTTAAACTCCTTCAAAGATCACCTGCTGGATAGATCCAGAAGTTCAGGTCTTGCCTCAGTTAAGTCACTCAGTCATGTCTGACTCTTTGTGACCCCATGGACTGCAAAACGCCAGGCCTCCCTGTCCATCACCGACTCCCAGAGTCCACTCAAACTCATATCCATTGAGTCGGTGATGCCATCCAACCATCTCATCCTCTGTCATCCCCTTCTCTTCTCACCTTCAGTCTTTCCCAGCATCAGGGTCTTTTCAAATGAGTCAGTTCTTCGCATCAGGTGGTCAAAGTATTGGAGTTTCAGCTTCAACATCAGTCCTTCCGATGAATATTCAGGGCTGATTTCCTTTACGATGGACTGGTTGGATCTCCTTGCTGTCCAAGGGACTCTCAAGAGTCTTCTCCAACACCACAGTTCAAAAGCATCGGTTCTTTGGTGCTCAGCTTTCTTTATAATCCAACTCTCATATCCATACATGACTACTGGAAAAACCATAGCCTTGACTAGACGGACCTTTGTTGACGAAGTAATGTCTCTGCTTTTTAATATGCTATCTAGGTTGGTCATAACTTTTCTTCCAGGGAGTAAGCATCTTTTAATTTCATGGCTGCAGTCACCATCTGCAGTGATTTTGGAGCCCCCCAAAATAAAGTCTATCACTGTTTCAGTGAAACAGTGTACCAAGGCCACAGAAGAGGAGCCCAGAACGAAGGTCATACTTGGAACTGACTGAGCCCCTTTATAACCATTGCCCAAACCCCCCTGATCAGAACCAGCAAGCTCCGTGACCCCATAGTAGGCAAAAATGCCCACCCCAGTACCTACCCTATAGAGTCCTACAATGGGGTGTGCGTGCTCAGTCATGTCCAACTCTTTGGAGCTCCATGAACTATAGCCTGCCAGGCTCTTCTGTCCATGGGTTCTCCAGGCAAGAATACTGCAGTGGGTTGCCATTTCCTACTCCAGGGGATCTTCCTGACCCAGAGATAGAGCCCACATCTGTGTCTCCTGCATTGGCAGACAGATTCTTTATCACTGAGCCACCTGGGAAGTCCCACTGTAATCAATCATCTAATGCCACCCTTCTAGCAGGAATTTTCTTTGCCTTGAGGCTATAAAAATTGGCCACTAGCCCACGAAAAGCACAGCCCACTGAGCCAGCCCGCTGTTCTAACAGTATCTTGTAAGTGCTGCCTGGCTTGCTGCATCTGCAGAACCTTCATTATCTCTGCTCCCAGCTCCTATTAAACTCACTCCCTTCTGAAATGCTCCGTGTCTGGAAATTCCTTTCCAACCTGCGTTCGGTCTGCCGTGACAATGCCAACCTGCTCCTTCTTGCCTCCTAGCCTTTGTTCAGTTTCCAGGACATGCTGAGCAGTTTCCCACCTCCAGGACTTTGCCCATGGGGGTTCCTCTGCCTATAGTGCTGGTATCCCCTCTCCCCATCTGGGGCTTGGCTGAACTACCTCTTCCTCAGAGATACCATCTCTGACCACCCCCCAACCTTCCAAATTAGCTTCTTCCATTATTACTTTGAGAGCACTGACCCTAATTTGAGATCCTAGTGTGATGATCTGTAAGAAATGGAATATTTCCTGCAATATCAGTAAACAAGTCATCAGTTACTACAGCCCTCCAATGTGAGCAGGTGGACTCCGAGGGAGGGAGTCAGGAGGGACTCAGGAGGGAGAAGAAGACCTGCTGTCTATAGACTGTTGCCACTCCCTATGGTGAACCCCAAAGAAAGAAAGCTCAGTTTGTGAAAAACACAAGATGGCTGAGGTTCATACGGAAGGGATGATTTCAATGAGTCCAGACTCTTGCATCTTCCTGTAGACAGAAAAGCACTAAATTCCTAAACTTGCAATATCTGGTTTTAATTGTGAATAATCTTTTGATGTTCAGAGTACTTGCCCCGTGTTGCAAAACTTCTATATAACCTGGGTCCTCCCCCATTTCCTTAGGTCAGTTCTCTCAGGGTCACATGAGATGCAATCTTCCAGGCTTCCAGTTATGTTTTATTCAGCAGGAATTTTAAAAATTCCCACCAAATAAAACATAACTCTCAACTTTGACCAACTGATGTGAAGAGCCAACTCATTAGGAAAAGACCCTGATGTTGGGAAAGATTGAAGGCAAAAGGAGAAACAGGCAGCAGCAGATGAGATGGTTAGATAGTGTCACTGAATTGCTAATCCTGTTCGGGATGCCAATTGTCTTACTGCTCACTGCACACACACTGTTCGCTGACCCAGGGCAGGCAAGGCGCAAGCTCAGAGGCTGGAAGGAGACTCGAGGAGCCATAGGAACTGCAGACACGTTTACTCTGTCCTGGAGGGCACAGCAGCCATAACACAGCCCCTCTCCTGGCTGATGCAGCAGCTGTAGCAGCAACCACATTAATGCAGCAATAACATAGCCATGCTGTTGCTGCTGCTGCTGCTGCTAAGTCGCTTCAGTCGTGTCCGACTCTGTGCGACCCCATAGACGGCAGCCCACCAGGCTCTCCCGTCCCTGGGATTCTCCAAGCAAGAACACTCCAGTAGGTTGCCATTTCCTTCTCCAATGCGTGAAAGTGAAACGTGAAAGTGAAGTCACTCAGTCGTGTCTGACTCTTAGTGACCCCATGGACTGCAGCCTACCAGGCTCCTCCGTCCATGGGATCCTCCAGGCAAGAGTACCAGAGTGGGTTGCCATTGCCTTCTTCGAACATAGCCATGACATAACCTCAAATAACATAACCACGATGCCACTCCAGTGTAGCCCCAATGTTGTAGTAGCCAGGGCTTTCATGGTGAAGCTCTTACAGGTGTATGGCACAAAGTAGCTCGTGACCAATCGAGGACCTCGTGACTAAGTGAGTACCTCATCAGGTACATGCACAGTACTATAAGTGATCTCAGCTGTTACACAGTCATTATTTATACAACGTAAGGCGAATGCAAGAGGCCGTGGGGTGAGAGAGCCTGACCATACCATCTTGCCTAATTTGCTCTTCCCCTACAATCACTGATTCAACGCACACGAATTTGAAAAAACTCCGGGAGATAGTGGAGGACAGAGGAACCTGGAGTGCTGCAGTCCACGGGCTCACAAAGTCGGATACGACTTAGCAACTGAACAGCAACAACAACTCAACTTTTAGGTTGTGAATTATTTTAAAGTCAACATCTGTATGATGTCCACCCTCCCAACTAGACCAAAAGCCCCATGAGAGCTGGGTCCATGTGGGCTTTTGTTCACTGCTTTGCCCCTCTGCCCAGCACAGCACAGGGCCCATCATACGCAGTGAAGCCCTAAGTGTTGAATGAATGAACACATGACACATTGAGGAAATTATCCAGTCACAGTTTCTTCTGTAAAATGAATATGATAAAACACCTACCTTCAAATAATCTTTAACACCAATGAAGAGCCAATGATGTGTCAGCATTTTACATACACTTACACCTTCAAATCCTCACAACAGCCTTCTGGGGTGGATGCTGTTAATATTATTATTTTTTTAATATTTATTTGGCTGCACCAGGTCTTGGTTGCAGCACATGGGATCTTCGATCTTTGTTGCAGCATGAAGGATATTTAGTTGCAGGATGTTGGATCTAGTTCCCTGACAATGTATTGAACCTGGGCCCCCGGCATTGGAAGCATGGAGTCTCAGCCACTGGATCACCAGGGAAGTTCCAAAGCTGTTATTATTATCCCCATTTTCCAGATGAGGAAACTGAAGATCTAATATGTCAGATAACCTGCTCTCCTTTACCTGGTTAGAACTAAAGCCAGGCAGTGTCTCTAGCAGCCTCAGCTAAACTCGGGGAAGCCCAACTCTTTCAAGGGAGGGTTGGGGAGGACTCCTGGAGCTTATGATATTTCATTGCTGCTATAGCCCCGGTGCCCCAGGACCTTGCAGCTCAGTGGTCAGGGCTGATAACTGATGAGTGCTGCGATCAGGGATCACTCGGGGCCAAAGCTGTCTCCAAGTCTGAGCAGCCTCCCTAGAACCAAGATACCCTGGCTGAGGAAGATACTCATGTCTAATGATTGTTAGGGAAACTAAAATGGAGGAAGTCTTGTTCAGGCTTCCTAAGCAGGAGAGCAGGCCTCTGACTTGCTTCTGACCTGCCCACACACTGCCTGGATTCTGTGCCTGCCTGCAAGCACGGCAAGTCAAGTGACACTTTAGATACCACAAAAAAGGGAATGGAACTTGGAATTCTTGAGTCCCTGGAAGTCTGGCCAACCCCCCAAGGTCTAAGAAAATCCTATGCCTCACAAGGTGAAACAAGCAGCATTGTAAAAATGTTAAAGTAGAACCAGAGCTGCATGCAAAACTGAGGATGATAGCAGTTTGTGGCCTGGGATTATAAGCAGGAGCCCCTGAAACTGCAATTTGAAGTCTCACCCGTGGGGTGGATGCACCACCACGGCCCCTTTCCCAATTTGGACTCCAAATTGCTGTTAAAGAGGGACCTCACAGCGCTGTTCAAGTCTGGATGTAGGTCGGCCCAGTTTGGTGATATATATGCGGTTACTTTTCTCTATTGTTTCTTTTCTTTTAATGCCTGTATGTTGAAATTAAGTAATATAATCTATGAAACATTGAAATTGTTTATCTGTGTAATAAGTGGTTTCTCTTGTTAACAAATCCTTCAAACTTAAATGAAAATGAAACTTTCAGCAAGATAATGATGTGGCTGGACAGCTTTGATGAGAAACGAACCAGCTGTGGTCTTGACCACTTCTCACCTGCCACAACCTTTCTGATCTCACTTGGGGGTTTAGCCTAGAACCTTGGGGCTCACTGGTAAACCTTGCTTCCCATCATCCTGCTCTCCTTCCTAGAAGTTGGGTTAGTTGTGGCCCTGAGGGAAGCTGGCTTGAGAACAAAGCTGTTGTACTGAGTGGACTAAGTGGAAATATGGAACAGGTCAGGGTCCTCCGTGATGCTGCTGAGCTGATGAACTAACGAGCTCCAGAGCTACCTCACCCCGGGATTTAGGGTTTTTTTTTTTCCTTTTTCGAAGCTCTATGTTCAATATGTGTTTCTTGCACCCAAGATCATCCTAACAAATACAGGAAGGGTATGCAACAAAAAGCAAAGAGAAGAAAAGAGACTTTTCCAGAAACTTATGTTTCAAAATGAAGTGCAAGCTGGAATCAAGATTGCTGGGAGAAATATCAATCACCTCAGATATGCAAATGACACCACCCTTATGGCAGAAAGTGAAGAACAAAAGAGCCTCTTGATGAAAGTGAAAGAAGAGAGTGAAAAAGTTGGCTTAAAGCACAACATTCAGAAACAAAGATCATGGCATCTGGTCCCATCACTTCATGGCAAATAGATGGAGCAACAGTGTAAACAGTTGCAGACTTAATTTTGGGGGGCTCCAAAATCACTGCAGATGGTGACTGCAGCCATGAAATAAAAAGACGCTTACTCCTTGGAAGAGAAGTTATGACCAACCTAGGCAGCATATTAAAAAGCAGAGACATTACTTTGCCAACAAAGGTCCATCTAGTCAAGGCTATGGTTTTTCCAGTAATCATGTATGGATATGAGAGTTGGATTATAAACAAGGCTGAGTGCAGAAGAATTGATGCTTTTGAACTATGGTGTTGGAGAAGACTCTTGAGAGTCCCTTGGACAGCAAGGAGATTCAACCAGTCTATTCTAAAGATCAGCCCTGAATATTCATTGGAAGGACTGATGTTGAAGCTGAAACTCCAATATTTTGGCCACCTGATTCGAAGAGCTGACTCATTTGAAAAGACTCTGATGCTGGGAAAGACTGAAGGCAAGAGGAGAAAGGGACAACAGAGGATGAGATGGTTGGATGGCATCACCGACTCAACGGACATGAATTTGAATGGACTCTGGGAGTTGGTGATGGACAGAGAGGCCTGGTGTGCTGCAGTCCATGGGGTCACAAAGAGTCGGACATGACTGAGCGACTGAACTGATACTGATGTTTCAACATAAGAAGGAAAGAGCCTGCGTTCCCAGTCAAGAGCTTTGGAGAGGATACTATAACTGGACACACAGTCCCCTCTATTTCAATGCCCAAGATGCCCTAGGGTGGGGGGAAAGGCAGGCCGAGGGGAGGCAAGGAGTGTCAGGGTTGAGGCCCCTGGTGAACCTGGATCCTGGCCCCTCTTTCCCAGCTGAGCCTGGTGGCGAGGGCTACAGGGAAGACTTCCAGCAGGTCTGGGGCATCTGGGACTCAGAGGAGCCATTCCCCTCTCACTGAGCAGAACCCTGGTGAGGTGGCTGAGACCCCAGGGAAGGAACGATCAGATGGTGCATCTAGCCAGATGGGGCTAGCTAGGCTCAGACCTCTGAGGGATACAGAATTTGTGAGATAAGCATGCATGCTGAGAGCAGCTGGCTGTCCCAAGAGGAATGAGGACACATGAGGCTTTGCAGTAACAGGTGTGGTTCAGCAGGTTGTGGGGGTAGGACCAGAAGCCTGGAGTGAATGGGGTCCTGACGCACTTAATAGATGTCCTGTGGGTATGCCCTCCCAGGCGACCATCCCGCTGCCAGGATGCGGCTCTCAATGCAGTTCCCTAGGCAATGTGCTAAGAGAAGAACCCCAGCTGGCCAAAATCACATTTCTTCAACTTCAGCAGCATGGAAATTAAGCTTAGTTGTGAAGAAACAAAGCAAGATCTATTTGTGTACATCTGAGTTCGTGGCATCAATTCACTGCCCGCAGTGGTGAAGAGCAGTCAGCCAGAGGAAGGTCAGCCACGACAGCCGCCCACCCGCCCTGCTGCTGCCTTGCAGAGGGGCGCCTGTTTCCTCCATTGTGCCTCCACCCCAATTACTACTTCCTCCCGCCCACGCCACCGCCTGCAGGCAACCTCACACCTCATCCTGACCCCGTGCAGCAGCCCCAAGCCTGGTTCCTGGCCTCCCCAGCCTGCTGTCCTCCTGGGTCCACAGACCAGCTGCTCCCAGCCACGCCGGCTTAGCTCCGTGCACTCTTGACTCATGTCATGGAAATCCTTCTCCTTCCTTTTTGGCTCCCGAAGCTGCCCGCTGGCCGCAGCTCTCCCCAAATTTGGCCCCACCCATAATGTTCTTGACATCTGTCTCTGGTCTTGTTGAGTTTCTGCCTATGTTTTCCCCTGCCTCCAGACGTACACGTGGCAGCATGAGGCTACTGGGACAGGCCCTCGGAGCTGGCAGGAGGGGAGGGAGCAGGGAGTTGCAAGATTTTATTCCCTGGCCCAGGACTCTGGTTCTTGCTTCCCGCAGCTCCTCTTGCCCTTTGTTAGGTAAAAATCATTCATCCAACAAACACTCTCTGCTTTTCAAGAACCCACGTGGCTGCCACTGCTAACACACAAACACCATCACATCTGGTCCTCACTCAGGACAGGAAGGGGATGGCCCCCACAGTGGGGAGACAGGCATTTCGCCAGCTCCCTGGGGTTCCTGGGACTACACAGACCAGGCAGCAGGCTGGGCGGGGGGCTTCACTTTTCTAGAGCCCTTGCCCAATCCCCACTAAAACCTTACCTGTTGGGAGAGTCTCCATAACAAAGATGGAGTGGCTCTTACCCACCACTGATATGCCTCCAAGTCAAGAATTGGGATCCCACTGGAACAATGGGCCCAGACAGACCAGAGGCCACCACTGAAGCACAGATGGACACGTCTGCAGTGACTCTGATGAGGCAATGGAGGGCTGCTGGTCTCAGAGATCTGAACTCATGTGGCCTGGAAATGTCTGGGACCTTTGGCCTCAGTTTGCAAAGGACAAACTTCAGTCCTGCAGGTGCTTGGCAAGCAATGTCAAAAGCTTTTCTGTCTCAGTAGTCAGCAAACCACTTCCCAGGTGGTAAAGAATCTGCCTGCCAAGCAGGAGACATGGGTTCGATCCCTGGATCGAGAAGATCCCCTAGAGATCCCCTGGAGAAGGAAATGGCAACCCACTCCAGTATGCTTGCCTGGGAAATTCCATGGCCAGAGGAGCTTGGTGAGCTACAGTCCATGGGATCACAGAGTCATACACAACTTAGCGACTAAGCAACAACAATCAACAAACCAGGTCCTCATGATGTCCATGACGGAAGGCTCCTGCCTGGCATTGGAGGTGACGTTTACCACCAGAGTTGAAGCGGGGTGCTGGTGAGGCCGATGGTGCTTCAACAGAGCCTGAGCTAAAAGTATGGAGTGGGGGAAATTCCCTGGTTGTCCAGTGGTTAAGATTCCATACTTCCAGTTCAGGGGGGCATGTGTTCAATTCCTGGTTGGAGAACTAAAATCCCATAGGCCACGGGGCATGGCCAAAAATAAAAAAGAGCATGCAGTGGCCTTGCTCCCCTGAGCAGCCCTGTTTGGACCTCTTGCGTGAGAGCTGTGAGGACTTCAGCTGTGGTAGGAAGCCTCAAGAGGCCAGATGGGCTCCAAGAAAGCTAAGGTTTGTGTCTCCCTCTGCCTGGGTGGCCACAGGTTCAGGTGAATCCTGGGAATCCTGGCACAGTTATGGTGGGCTTGTCTTTATAGCATCCTCTTCCACGTGGTACCCAGAGAACCACTGAGCACAGCAATAGGCACGTAGGCAGCACAGGGTACCACCAGCAAGCCAGTGAGGGGAGTCAACACAGATGACTTTAAGTATCTTCACGTGAGTGGCTGCTGTGAACTCAGCAGTCAGAACTCAGAAGTCAGAACCCACAGAGACTGCCCTCTGTACCACGTGCAGCGCTTTCCTCCAGAGAATATCAAGTGATTCTCCAATAAACGTTACACACAGAATGTGAGACCGAAGTCCCAAGTGAGGATCTGTGGTTTGTTGTGCACGTCCAAGGGCCTCACTAGAACATAAACTTCATGGGTGTTCTCCAATGGGAGGTGATGGACTATGCCCCCCTCCACTGAAGCCTCCAAGCTTAGTGGGGTACCCAGCACAAACAGTAGGTGCTCAATAGTTGTGGTTCCAAGGATGAACACTGCTCTCACTAGCCAAGCTCTCTTCTAATCCTTGTGGCCACCCCCATAAGGGGGACAACCAGCATTCCCATTTTACCAGACAAGGAAATGGAGGCTCAGAGACGTGGGGACTTTCCCAAGGCTGAGCCAGGGAGTCGCACAGCAGACTCAGCTGGCTCCACCGCTTCCAAGGCGCACAGGCTGCGTGAATGACCGGGGGCGCGGGCTTCTTTGTGGCTGGCGAGCACGTGGAGT